>NC_141879.1:125672500-128072500 GCF_056163025.1 Triticum urartu | reverse complement strand
GCCTCCGAGACGTGACCCCGGATTTTCCTTTCCACCGGAGCTCACCCAGTTAATCCAGCAGCAGAACACGTTGATGCAGTTGCTAGTCCAGAATCAGAATCAAGGGAACAACAACAACAACCCACCACCACCACCTGTTGACCACTTAGCCCGTTTTCTTAGGCTGAATCCGCCGGTGTTTTCCAGTAGCACTGAGCCGATAGTAGCAGATGATTGGCTCTGCAAGACAGCTAGGGAGTTGACCACAGCCGAATGCACAGATGCGGAGAAGGTGAAGTTTGACGCACATCAGCTAGAAGGACCCGCAGCATCATGGTGGGAGAATTTCACAACCACTTTCCCTGTCGACACTGTCACATGGGACCAGTTTCAGCAGGCTTTTCGTACTGCCCATGTTTCAGCAGGAGCTATGGCCATGAAGAAGCGTGAGTTTCACAACTTGCGCCAAGGAGGAAGGACAGTTGGCCAGTATGTGGAGGACTTTAGTAAGTTAGCACGTTATGCCCCAGATGACGTCACTACGGATGCAGCTAAGCAGGAGAAGTTTCTAGAAGGATTGAATGATGAGCTGAGCATGCAGTTGATGGTAGCAACCTTCAACAACTACCAGGAGTTGGTAGATCGTGCTCTTATGATTGAAGGGAAGCAGCAGCAAATTGAGAATCGCAAGAGGAAGTATGGACAAGGAAAATATACTTCAGGAGCTCAGCAGAAGCCACGTTTTACCCCTAGACCGGGAGGACATTTTCATCATACCCATGGAGGAGGTAGCTCGCACAATCACAATGGCACCAAGAATGGTATTGGCAATGGAGGAAGCAACGGCTAGAACCGCATCAACCCCTCAACCCCAGCCAAGAAGGACTTAAGCCAAGTCACTTGCTTTAAGTGTTCAAAGACCGGACATTATGCCAATGAATGTCCTGAATTGCAAAATGGAAATAGTAATGGAAGTTCTGGGAAGAAGCCGAACCCTTTTAACAGGGGACAGGTGAACCACGTTAGCGTGGAGGAGGTTAAAGCTCAGCCCGATGTAGTAATAGGTAAGTTTTTGGTTAAGTCATTTACTGCACTCGTTCTTTTTGATACTGGCGCATCGCATTCATACATCTCAAGGGGATTTGTGGATAAGTATAACCTACCAACCCAAGCCCTTAGGTCACCCATGTTAGTAACCTCGCCCGGAGCAGAGTATGTGGCTAGTCTATGGTGTGATCGGTTACCATTAAGGTTTGGTAACTATGTTTTTCCCTCAGACCTAATAGTATTGGAATCCCAAGGATTGGATGTGATATTAGGCATGGATTAGTTACCAAAGTATGAAGGGAATATTGAGTGTGCTAGCAAGTCAATTTTGCTTACTACACCAGAAGGAAGAAGGATCAAGTATGTATCCCGGCATGTGCCAAAGAGGACTCAAGTAAATTGCCTAACAGGAGTTGTGCAGGAGGAAGTACCAGTGGTAAGGGATTTTCCTGATGTTTTTCCAGAGGAGTTGCCAGGCATGCCACCGGATAGAGATATTGAGTTTTTGATTGAGCTATTGCCAGGCACAGGACCAATATCAAAGAGACCATATAGGATGCCAGCAAAGGATTTGGTGGAAATTAAGAAGCAGATTAAGGAGTTACTGGATAAAGGATATATTCGCCCAAGTTCTTCGCCTTGGGGATCGCCAGTACTACTAGTGGAGAAGAAGGATGGATCGTTAAGGATGGTTGTTGATTATCGAGGATTGAATGAAGTAACGATCAAGAACAAGTACCCACTACCAATGATCAATGATCTGTTTGATCGATTGCAAGGAGCTAAGGTATTTTCCAAGATCGATCTGCGATCAGGATACCACCAGTTGAAGATTCGAGAACAGGATATTCCGAAGACAGCTTTTACCACCAGGTATGGGCTGTATGAGTATACCGTTATGTCATTTGGTCTGACTAACGCACCTGCCTATTTTATGAACATTATGAACAGAGTGTTTATGGAGTTTTTGGATAAGTTCATCGTAGTGTTCATTGATGATATCCTGGTTTATTCAAAGAATGAGGAGGAGCATAAGGAACATTTGCGTTTGGTACTTGGAAAGCTCAGAGAACATCAATTATATGCCAAGTTCAGCAAATGTGAGTTTTGGTTGAAGGAAGTAGGATTTCTCGGACACATTATATCTGGAGAAGGTATAGCAGTAGATCCCGCTAAAGTTGAAACCTTGACCAAGTGGGAAGCCCCAACAACAGTTGGAGAGATCCGGAGTTTTCTTGGACTCGCAGGATACTACCGGAGATTTATTGAGAATTTCTCAAAGATTGCGAAGCCTATGACTGAGTTGTTGAAGAAGGATACCAAGTTCATATGGACAGAGGAGTGTGGGGCTAGTTTCCAAGAGTTGAAGAAACACTTAGTTACCTCACCAGTGTTGATTTTGCCAGACCAGACCAAGGATTATGAGGTGTATTGCGACGCTTCACGTCGAGGACTTGGAGCGGTGCTTATGCAGGAAGGGAGAGTTGTTTCATATGCCTCAAGACAACTGAAGCCTCATGAGTTGAATTATGCTACACATGATTTGGAGTTAGCAGCCGTAGTGCATGCTTTGAAAACATGGAGACATTTCCTCATTGGAAATCATTATGAGGTGTACACGGATCATAAGAGTTTGAAGTACATTTTCACACAGAAGGAGTTAAATCTCAAACAAAGGAGATGGTTGGAGCTTATCAAGGATTATGATATGAAATTGCATTATCATCCTCGAAAGGCTAATGTAGTAGCAAACGCATTAAGCTGCAAGAGCCATGTCAATACGTTAATGACGGGAGAAATACCAAGGGAGTTAGCCGGAAATCTTCGTGAACTATGTTTGGAAATAGTTCCGAGAGGCTATGTAGCAGCATTGGAGATTTAGTCAACTTTTATGGATAGAATCAGAGAAGCTCAGAAAGATGACAAAGAGATTTCCGCTATAAAGGAGAAACTGAGCCAAGGAAAAGCTAAAGGATTTCGTGAGGATGAGCACGACACCCTATGGTTTGAAGACCGTATTTACGTGCCCAATGACCCGGAGATCAGGAAGTTGATTTTGCAAGAGGCACACGACTCACCGTATTCAATTCACCCAGGAAATACCAAGATGTATTGGGATTTGAAGGATATTTTCTGGTGGACTAGAATGAAGAAGGATATTGCGGAGTATGTAGCAGTTTGTGATGTATGTCAGAGAGTAAAGGCAGAGCATCAAAAGCCAGCAGGATTGTTACAACCATTGCCGATACCCGAATGGAAGTGGGATAAGTTAGGCATGGATTTTATTACGGGATTTCCCAGGACTCGTTCAGGCTATGACTCGATTTGGGTTGTAGTCAATCGATTGACGAAAGTAGCTCATTTCATCCCAGTAAAGACCACTTACACCAGTGCTAAGTTGGCAAAGATATACATGACCAGGATCGTATGTCTGCATGGAGTTCCAAGGAGTACCGTATCAGATAGAGGAACCCAGTTTACCTCAAAGTTCTGGAAGCAGTTGCACGAAACTTTGGGAACCAGGTTAGAATTCAGTACAGCTTTTCATCCACAGACAGATGGACAGACCGAGAGAGTCAATCAGATTTTGGAGGATATGCTGAGAGCTTGTGCGATAGATTACGGATCTAGTTGGGACGATAATTTGCCATATGCAGAGTTCTCTTACAACAACAGTTATCAAACCAGTTTAAAGATGACCCCTTTCGAAGCTTTGTACGGAAGGAAGTGCAGGACACCATTGTCATGGGACGAAGTTGGAGACCGCCAGTTGTTTGGACCTGACTTGATTAAAGAGTCTGAACAGAAGGTGAAGTTGATTTGCGATAGGCTCAAGGTAGCCAAGTCCAGACAGAAGAGTTATGCGGATTCTAAACGCAAGGAGACAGTTTACGAAGTTGGGGATAGAGCTTATCTTCGAGTATCTCGACTTCGAGGAACAAAGCGTTTTGGAGTAAAAGGGAAGTTAGCGCCACGATTTGTAGGACCCTATCGAGTTTTGGAGCGTATGGGAGAAGTGGCCTACAAGTTGGAATTGCCTGAAGGATTGTCAGGAGTTCATGATGTGTTCCACGTTTCCCAATTGAAGAAGTGTCACGCGGAGATGGCTGATATACCGTTGAGCGACACAGTGCCTTTGGAAACTATTCAGTTGGATAACGATTTGACCTACGAGGAGAAACCAGTCAAGATTCTCGAGTTTGCCAACCAAGTTACTCGCAGCAAGGTTATCAAGTTTTGCAAAGTTCAGTGGTGCCACCACACGGAGGATGAAGCCACCTGGGAGCGAGAGGAAGATTTGCTCAAAGACCACCCTCACCTATTTTCTAGCCAACCCGAATCTCGAGGGCGAGATTCATCTTAAGGGGGGTAGGTTTGTAACATCCCAAATTTTCAATTTGGAATGTTATACATTAGAGCATCATGCATATCATATTATATTTTTGCATTTTGGTTAATCCTAGAAATTCTACGCAACTCAATGACCCATGGAGAGAGTTGGGGATTTCGTTATTTTCATATTTGAGTTTTCTCAAATTTTGAGAATAGGATCATTTGATTTTATTTATTTTATCATCAATTATTTCTATTACAAAAATATGAGAGAGGGAATAAAATGACTTTCCCAAAATAAAGAAATATTGAGGATTTAATAATAAAATCAAATAAGATTTTATTTCGGAGTTTTTCAGTGTTTTATTTGAATTTAGGAAAAAAGTGTGTTTTCAAAATTGCATTTAGGGCCCAAATAAATGTTCACCTTGTGCGACTTGATTTTAGAAGCCCGGGAAAATTTATTTCGGAATTTTTGGAGTCCGTTTAGTATTTCTTTTTATTTTTCTTCCGAGCGGAATAATTAAAAAAAAACGAACCGACCTACGGGCCGTGTCCGACTAGGACTTCGGCCCGAGGGGGGGCTTTATAAGCCGGGGCAGCCAACCCCGAGGGAAACCCTAGCCAGCCCCAGCCCACCCGCCGCCGCCGCCCTAGCCGCCGCCGCCGCCAACGCCCGCCGCCGCTGCTGGATCCCGCCGCCGAGGTTCGTCGCGCCTCGTTTTCCGTGCCGAAAAAAAGAAAGAAAAAAATATTCGGCGTTCGTCGTTTTTTCTTTTTCTCGGATTAAATCCACGATTTTTCTGATCGCGATTCCTGACCCGATTTTCGTTTTAGTATAACTTTTCGCTCGTTTATCGGAATCAGGCGATTCAAGCGCCTAGGGATTCGTATCGAAACCCTCTATCCGAATAACCAACTTAAACAAGGTTTTGCTACTGTAAAATTTGCCCTAGATCCAGATTACTAGAACGAAGTGTTTTCTTTCGCCGTTTGACTTTCGTTGCTTCGTTCGATTTGATTCTTTTTGCCAACCGGAGTTCTTAAGTTGAACCTTCTGGTTAGATCTCTTATTTGAGTTTTACCTGTGCATTAGATTAGTACTTATTGTATGCTTGTTTGTTTTTTTGCGATAGAGTATCCGGAGTGCGCCGCCTGTTACTTCGAATCGTTAGGTTTCGCGGATCATCAGCAAGGCAAGTAACACTTTGATCATACCTTTTCTACTACCCAGTTTTATTGCATTAGATCAATCCTCACACATTGCATGATTAGGATCTAATTAAATTGTGGGATGGGAAGTAGATGAGGTAGTACCTATTATCTGTTTATCAAACCTTTGGGAGTTACGTCTACGTTTGCTTATTATGCCATGCTATGCTAGATAGACGTGGATTGGGTGAGTGAAATCCATGACAGATGTGAGATTGTTAATTAAAGGTTTATCTAAGGTGGCAACTTAAACACACATCTGGGTGGATTGAGGCACCTGGGTATTCCAGGACTTGCCTGTTTTCTTTTGGACCGCCACCCAGGCTCAAAGGGATCATGAGACTATTCATGCTAGAAACTTCCGTGTGCAGCCACAAGCTATTATGGGCTCTAGCATAGTTGACTAAGTTGTGCGAACTCTTACAGTGGTAGACTAGCAGATGTAGGGGATGTAGGTGGTACGGTCTACCCGATCGTAAGGTGCTAGCGCTTCTGAAAGACTATGTCTCGGTCATCCATCTTCTCAAACACCCTGTAGTGCGAGAAACCAAACGGAGGCGACCGAGTCTTGTGGGGAAAAGTGCGCAAACCTCTGCAGAGTGTAATAAACTAATCATGGTTTGCCGTGTCCCCGGTTATGAACATATTGAGTATCTAGTACCTGGATTATCATGTGAATCTGAACATGCTACTCTAAATTAATTTTGTTTGGTTATGTTTAATGATGATGCTTAATTAGGATTGAGAATGCTGTTAACCATTCTCAATGTTTAACAACCACCATGATAGTAATTAAATTTATTCCTTTGAAGTAGGGAAAAATTGGCTTTACTTAAAACTGTAACCATAGAGTTTTCCACCAGCCAAATATGCATATAGTATAGTTGTTTCATAGTTGATGGACTCACTTATCTTCCAAGCCTTCCGTTGTTATCGTTATTAGATGGCCTTAAGCCATATTTATTGTAATAAGTTCTCTTTTGAGACACTCGATGTAATAAGTGTGTGATTGCTACTCTGCTATAAATCCTCCGAGTACTGTGTGGTGTCAGCATTACTGATCCAGGGATGACACCGAAGCACAGAGATCAGACTGTTTGAGGTCTGGTCGCTACACGGAGATCCGTAACTTCCGATTGGGCTGAAATTTTAACATGGTCTCTATCCGGATATTACCTTTCTTGCGGCGAAACAAGGGCACCAACCGCCTTACGGGTGGCCCACGAAGGTTAGGGGCACGCCCAGGGGGGCAGGCGCGCCCCCCTGCCTCGTGGCCACCTCGGGCACTGTCTCGCGTGGATTTTTCTTCCCCAAAATCATATATATTCCAAAAAAATCTCCGTCAGCTTTTATCCCGTTTGGACTCTGTTTGATATGGATATTCTACGAAACAAAAAACATGCAACAAACAGGAACTGGCACTGGGCACTGGATCAATATGTTAGTCCCAAAAATAGTATAAAAAGTTGCCAAAAGTATATGAAAGTTGAATAATATTGGCATGGAACAATAAAAAATTATAGATACGATGGATACGTATCAGGCGACGGTATGAGTACCCCTCCTAGTTCCTGAGTCGCCTTGTTAGGGCTTCGGGGTGGCACACCAGGCCGTCCCTTGTCGTTGGGCGTCGTTGTCCACAGCCAGCTCTAGCCACTCCATGGCGTCAGGGCAGGGGATGAAGCGCCCATCGCGTCCATGGCGCACCGCATCAAATGAATGAGGACTGACTCCTAGAACAATTAGAGAATGAACGAATGAATGTGAAAGGCATAGCATCATCATTAGTACAACAAGCTGCATTATCCTACTATTACTAGTACAACAAGATGCAGGTTGGCATAGTTAAGGAAGAAATATTATTCATTATCCTGCTACAACTAGTACAACAGTGTATGTAGTAACACCAGACACATTACACCTAAAGAATTATTATTCATTCAAGAGACTAAAAATTATACATACATGCCCAAATTCTGGTGCCCACATGCCTCAATGCAGTAAACAATAAGCATGATACATAGTAAAATTTTGACACAACCAGAACTAAGATCACTCACTCCTTCAATGACCCACACTAACTTTTTTACACAACCAGGCAACCAAATACAATACAGGTAGACTAGACTAACTAAGAAATTAACCGCTCCAAAAAGGGCAAGCCACACAACACGTACAGAATTAGTAGTAATTTCTTGGTAGTGACCCAGTTGCCATAGGAGTTCGAGCTTGGAATTGCAGGCTTCCAATTCACGATCCTACCTTGAGAACGACAAGACAAGATACACTACAAAGCAACCTGTTGTCTTTGGAAATTAGACATCACCTTTGCTAGGGAGACATTGAGCCAGTGACGCTGTGATCATCTGTTCACCAGCGAAACCTAGGTGAAGGAAAACCCAGCAAGAGAAATCAATCAGTAACCTAGGTGTGGAGAGGGTAGAGCTGCAGCTGGAGTAGGTACTGCTTCCATGCCCTGCGGGAGGGAGAGAGGGAGATAATAAGTTACCGGATCCGAAGCTCCTGGTGCTCCTCGGTGCCATCATTGTCGAGGACGAGCGGATCCAGAGGCATTGTTGTCGGAGAGGAGGGGATCTGGTGGCGGCCTTGTCGGAGAGGCGAGGATCCACCGGCGGAGAGGAGCTGATCCGGCGGTGGCCTTGTCATGGAGGAGGATCTCACGTGCGCCGCCACCACTGCCGAGGACGTTCATCTCAGCCGTGCACAACGAAGAGGTCCACCCCACCACTGAAACCCTAGCGGGAGGAAGTGATGTGGGAGACCACATGAGGCGGAGTAAAGCAAATCGGTGCGGTGGTGAAGAAAGAGCGCAGCGAGAGGAAGCTGTGGGTAGGCTTGGCGATGCCGGAGGATGCCGAAATCAAGCGGGATCCGTAGGCGGTTGTGGCAGCAAGGAGTGGTGCATGGGAAAGGGAGAGACGAGCGAAAGAGGGGTCGCCTGAGGTGGGAGGAGGGAGAGATGGATGCGTGGTGGCTCTGCCTAAGGTGGGAGGAGAGAGAGAGGCCACCGGCCGACGAGGTTTGGATGGTGGCGGCAGTGATGTGGGAGATGAGGGGAGGGATGGGATCGGGGAGAGGAGGGGGATGAGGCGGAGGACTGGATCGGGAGGGGGCGGCAGCAAGGAGATGGGGGATCTGAGCTAGGGTCTGGGCTGTGGGTGGGGTATCTCCTTTTCAATTTTTTTTCTTTTATTCTATAGATAGATGGATGGATGGACGGATGTGGGATGGAGAGATGGATGGATGGGCGCCATGTCATCGATCCGTGGGAAGAGTTTTGATTGGTTTGGAAAACCAGTGATTTAAGTAGTTTCCAAGTACTAAAAATACATCGATTTTGTGAAGTAGCTATCAAAAATATATTGCAAAAGGGAATCACACAAATTTTCACTAGAGTTAGACCACATTTTATGGATAATGACCAATTTGTATGCATTTCTGATCTTTCTAGCTATTTCTAATCATTTTCCAAATGGAAAAAATGGTTTCTTTGAAGAACCTACCAAATATTTATTGCAAAATTGGACTCCATCAAATTTCTAAAATACTAGTACATATTTAATATATAGTTGACCAAATGGTTGGGTGTCAAAAGCTTTGATCCACCTCTCGTGAAAAAGAAAAAAATATGTCGATTCAGTTGGAAGCGGGTCAAATTTGAACTGCAGTTGCCTCATAGTTTGCTCTTTACTTGTTTCAAAAATCATTCTAGGTACATGAGTATCTATTTAATCAGAGAAACATAATTTTTTTTCCAAGATTCAACCACTAGCTAGGAACGGTCAAGCCCGCCGTTTTGACCGCATTTTGAAACGGGCATAATAAATTGAAAAAAAATCAAAAAATTGGAAAACCTTCGCACTGTGTCATTATATGTGACCAAGTTTCCAGGAAAAATAATAAACTTGTAATACGGCAATTAAAAAGTGTTCTCACAAATGAGCTATCATGCATGAAGATTCATGGCTTTCAAGCCAAACGATCAATCTTATGGCCACATTCATGGCATAGTTTGTTCAAATGATCTCATATTATGCATAAGGGTGCATCTTGGAATTCCAAACAATGTTGCCTAAGGGAGTTTTCATTTTCTTTGCACGGAAAATTCATTTTCCATTTTCCGAGTGCCCGAAATGACTTTTTTTTGTGAAGGACCTACCATATATTTGTTGCAAAATTAGACCAAATCAATTTTCTAAAATACTAGGCCATATTTAATGCACGATTGACAAAATGGTTGGGTGTCAAAAGCTTTGATCCACCTCTGGTGAAAAAGACAAATTTCCGCCGATCTAGTAGGAAGCGGGTCAAATTTGAACTGTAGCTGCCTCATAGTTTGCTATTTATTTTTTCCAAAAATCATTTCTAGGTACATAAATATCTATTTCACCAGAGAAACATCAAAAAATTTCCAAGATTCAACCACTAGCTAGGAACGGTGAAGCCCGCCGTTTTGACTGCATTTTGAAACGGGCATAAAAAATTCAAAAAATCAAAAAATTGGAAAACCTTCGCATTGTGTCATTATATGTGACCAAGTTTCCAGGAAAAATAATAAACTTGTAATACGGCAATTATTTTAAAAAAGTATTCTCAGAAATGAGCTATCATGCGTGAAGATTCATGGCCACATTTAAGCCAAATGATCAATCTTATGGCCACATTCATGGCATAGTTTGTTCAAATGATCTCATATTATGCATAAGGGTGCATCTTGGAATTCCAAACAATTTTGCCTAAGGGAGTTTTCATTTTCTTTGCACGGAAAATTCATTTTCCATTTTCCGAGTGCCCAAAATGAGTTTTTTTGTGAAGGACCTACCACATATTTGTTGCAAAATTGGACCAAATCAATTTTCTAAAATACTAGACCATATTTAATGCACAATTGACAAAATGGTTGGGTGTCAAAAGCTTTGGTCCATCTCTGGTGAAAAAGACAAATTTCCGTCGATTTAGTAGGAAGCGGGTCAAATTTGAACTGTAGCTGCCTCATAGTTTGCTATTTATTTTTTCCATAAATCATTTATAGATACATAAGTATCTACTTAATCAGAGAAACATCAAACAATTTCCAAGGTTCAACCACTAGCTAGGAACGGTCAAGGCCGCCGTTTTGACCACATTTTGAAACAGGCATAAAAAATTCAAAAAAATCAAAAAATGGGAAAACCTTCGCATTGTGTCATCATATGTGACCAAGTTTCCAGGAAAAATAATAAACTTGTAATACGACAATTATTTTTAAAAAGTATTCTCAGAAATGAGCTATCATGCGTGAAGATTCATGGCTTTCAAGCCAAATGATCAATCTTATGGCCACATTCATGGTATAGTTTGTTCAAATGATCTCATATTGTGCACAAGGGTGCATCTTGGAATTCCAAACAATGTTGCCTAAGGGAGTTTTCATTTTCTTTGCACGGAAAATTCATTTTCCATTTTTTGAGTGCCCAAAATGAGTTTTTTTGTGTGAAGGAACTACCAAATAATTGTTGCAAAAACGGACAAAATAAATTTTATAAAATACTGGGCCATGTTTGATGTACAATTGAAAAAATGGTTGGGTGTAAATTTTTTTATCCACCTCTGGTGAAAAAGACAAATTTTCGCCGATTTAGTAGGAAGCGGGTCAAATTTGAACTGCAGCGCCTTATAGTTTGCTCTTTATTTTTTCCAAAAATCATCTCTAGGTACATAAGTATCTATTTAAGCATAAATACATGGTTTGGTGGTGATACGTTGAGGTTTGGACGGTGGCCCAGGGCCCCAACTCCAAAGCGCGTAGACTCGCATGCCCATCGCGTGGTCACCGCATGACCGTGGTGTTGCCATGCGTTCTAAGAAGCCTAGACATGTCTAGTAGGTTTGGTACTCCCCACACAGATGCTTGGAAGAAAATAACAAAAGAAGAATCTCACGAGGAGACCGAACAATGCTCAAACATGAATTAGCACCCAAGTGTTTGATTAGTGGTATGGGAAATGCACATGGCCAATGGGCCTGAGTTTTGGCCGAGGATGATCATCTACTAAGGACACTATCTTTGAAAAATTGCAGCTCAAATGGAGGAGCCTGGGTGTCACTTGCTTTGCAACGTACCACACTGGACAGAAATATGAATGTTGAAGCCACACTCACATGTATTGTTAGATGGGGCTCAAATTTTGTGGAGAGCTATGATTTGGGAATATATAAGATGTGGGCAAAATTCAGCTTATTAGGATATGCCTAGCTAGTACTTCCTTCACAACAGTTCGAGTTAAACAAAAACTTTGGAAATTTGCCGAGGAAGATTTACCAGGAAAATGGAGTTGAATATTGTCATGAGGCAATGATGTGGATAGTAAAGAATGCCCAATTTTTTTGGGAATTTTGGGAATGACAAAAATATAGGTTGCTTCACAACCTAGGGCAAAAATTGACACATGGACATGACACATTGGCAAAACTGATGAGGTGACGCCTAGTCATAGCAATCCACCACAACTTACAAGGTTATGACCATATATATTGGTCGTGATCAGCTAGAAATAAGGTAGCAGATCAGTGCTATCTGCTTTATGACCATTTCGTGTAAGGAAATTACGACCTTTATGGCCAAGATGGTCGATATAGTTGAGGGTTTGGAGCCCCCCGAGCAGCTTTTGACCATTTGGTCTCAAATGGTCGTAGATTTATGACCAATTCTTCTAGGGTCACTGACAGAAGGTCACTAGTTGACATATTTCTTGTAGTGCTCATCTCCTCACAATTTATATTATTAGCTATTTGCCTCTCGTTTTCCTCTCCCCCACTTCACAAAAATTTGTCATTTTATTCGCCCTCTTTTTCGTTCGCCGTTTTCTCATCAGATCTCATGTTTGCTTGTGTTGCCATGTGCCTCCTATATGCTTGCATCTTTGCTTTCTAAAACTCTATTGATATGGATCCCCATCCACTTGCTAATCTTTTTAAAAGATCCAATCATGAAGAACCAATTGCTAGTGAGTTGAGTGCACTTTATTATCTTTATGAAGTTTTGCTTGAGAATCGTGAATCTGAAAATTGTGATGAAGAAATTTATGAAGTGATTCATGACAGCTCCTTGAATGAAAACAATGATTGCCATAATTTTACTATAAATTCTATTAATGTCAATTTTGCTAATAATATGCAAAACCCCAAGCTTGGGGATGCTTGTTTTGTCATGTTCGCTACTTATTGCAATGATCATGATTGGGGTGATAATGTTTCTTATGATCTCGAAAATTTATTTAAGCCTCATGATGAATATATTTGCGATAATATTAAAAGTGGGTTTGGAAGAGTGTCAACTTTAGCTAAAAAATAATCCCACATATTTGGAGAGTGTTCAATCTTATGAATTTTTTGATGAAAGTGGGTTTGGAGAGGTCATGACTTTATTTGATGATAATCCCACTATTTTGGAAGAGTGTCAACTCTGCATGCATGTGGATCATAAAGAGAAAATTTTATATGATAGTTATATTACTGAATTTGATTATGATCCTACATATAATTATTATGAGAGAGGAAAATATGGTTGTAGAAATTTTCATGTTATTAAGTTTCCTCTCGTTGTATTGAGATTGTCATTGTTTTATTCCTCTCCTTTGCATATGCTAGATGTTTCTTGTCTTGATAATTTGTTTTGCTATAAAATTCCTATGCATGGGAAGTATATTAGACTTAAATGTGTTTTTTATATGTTTCATGATGCTCACTTTATGTTTTGATTATTATCTGTTGTGTGAGCATCATTGAAATATTATGCCTAGCTAGGGGCGTAAAACTACATCGCTTGTTGGGAGGCAACCCAATGAATAAAATTTATTTTTTCTTTTTTCTTCCTGCTTTTGAGTGTTAGCACAATCATGCTACTGTTATTATTGTGTTTTTTATGTTTTAGTTAGTGTTTGTGCCAAGTAAAGCCTTTAGGATCTTCTTGGGTGATAGTTGTTTGATCTTGCTGAAAAAACAGAAACTTTTACGCTCACGAAATTAATTTTCATTTTTTACTAGAGAGCGATAAAATACCCGTTCCAATTGCAGTAGATCAATATATAAATTTCTCAGGCCTTCCTAAGCTTTTAGAATTTTTGGAGTTTCATAATTATTCAAAATAGTTAGATTTCTACAGACTATTCTGTTTTGACAAATTCTGTTTTCTTTGTGTTGTGTGGTTATTTTGATGGCTCTATGGTTTTCTTTGATGAGTTTTTGCCATAGAAAAGTTGGAATACAGTAGATACAATACAAAAACAAAATATGAATTGGTTTGATACAACACTTATAGTAGTGATTTATTATTCTTATACTAACAGATCTCACGAAGGTTTTGTTGAGTTTTGTGTGATTGAAGTTTTCAAGTTTTGAGTTATCTTACGATGGATGAAGGAAGGATGCAAGAGCCTAAGCTTTGGGATGCCCCGGCATCCCAAGCTATTATCGAATAATGAGCAACCAACGAAGCTTGGGGATGCCCCCGAGTGGCATCCCCGCTTTCTTCCAACAACTATCAGTATTTTACTCCAGACTATATTTTTATTCTTCACATGATATGTGTTTTGCTTGGAGCATATTTTATGATATGTGTATTTGCTTGTTTTATTTTGCATTTTAAGTCATCAATCCTTTCTGGACACACCTATTTGAGAGAGCCAAAATTATGTCATAATTTGCTAGAATTGCTCCCTGTGCTTCACTTAAATCTTTTATGAGCTAGGACTTGCTCTAGTGCTTCACTTAAATCTTTGAGAGCACAGTGTGATTTGTTATTTTTGAAGAAATGCTCTCTTGCTTCACTTAGATTTATTTGAGAGTTAGTAAAATTCTGAAGAAATTCTCTCTTTTTTCACTTAAATTATTTTGAGAGAAAGAAAATTTGTTATGCTCATGATCTTCACTTATATTTGTTTGGGCTTATGAAAAGAAACACATAAAAGTTAGTCCCAAAGTGATAGATATCCAAGAAGGATAAATTAAAAGAAAATGTCATGAAGATCATTGGACAAAATAAACTTGATTCTTAGTAATAGTTTTGAGATATGATGATGTGATATGGGAGTTATGTTGATGAGTAATTATGCTTTAGTAAGAATATTGATGTTAAGGTTTGTGATTCCCTATGCAAGTACGAAAGTCAATAGTCATGCAATGAAATTATATCCTACTTATGGTGCATTATTCGGTGTTATTTATGCTTAATGCTTGCTTATGAGATTATCCATTTCTTGGTTGGTCGCTTCCCAATCTTTTGCTAGCCTTCACTTTGCACCAAGTATGACCTCTACTTGTGCATCCAAAATCCTTTAAACCAGTTTTGTCACATGAGTCCACTATATCTACCTATATGCGGTATTCTTTTGTTGTTCTAAGAAAATTTGCATGTGCCATCTCTAATTTTCAAAATAAACTTCTCTTTTGTGTGTTTTTTTCGCTCGCGGAACGGTAACGGGTGGCTAATATTTTCCATGCTGGATGTGTTATTCTCAAGATGAGTGTTTATTCACCTGTCATTGCACGAGAGTAAGGCAAAGGTCTTAGGGATGCCCAGTCCCGAAATGCAAAAATGAATTTACTTCATGTTGTAAAATAATAAATTCCTTGGAAAGTGTTGGTATGGAGGGCACCCATGGATACGGTTAGCCATGGAAAGTGAAAGTTATGGTGGAAAAAGGAATAAACTTTATTTTCTGTTTGGGAACTACCTATGGCATATCTAGCATGGAAAGTGTTCGGAAGTCTAAATCGTTTTCGTTGGTGGATGGATACACCTCTCAAAATGTTTTTATCTCTAAGTTTTTCGCTTTGAGCTCTGGCACCTCTACAAATCCCTACTTCCCTCTTTCAAGGGCCTTTCTTTTACTTTATGCAATTTTTATTTTGAAATTTGAGTCTCCATCTTCTCTCATAAAAAGCACCAACTAGGAGGCAATATGATCGTACTTAAGTATTGGGTGTACATAATATTTGAGTGTGTTTGATGAATGGATAAATGTTTGAGCATGATGGGCTAGGGATAACTTGTTTTAGCATTGATATTTTGAAAGACATGGTTGCTTGTTGATATGCTTGAGTATCTAAATTATTATGTCAAAACTAGACTATTGCTTTGAATCACATAAAAGTCCAAGTGTCCATGCTATAAAGAAAAGAATATGATATGACATGATGAACAACACTCCACATAATTTGTTTTATTTTTACCACTTACCTACTCAAGGACGAGTAGGTGGGGATATTGATACGTCTCCAACGTATCTATAATTTTTGATTGTTCCATGTTGTTTTATTATCAATCTTGGATGTTTTATAATCATTTTATAGTCATTTTATATCATTTTTTGGTACTAACCTATTGACATAGTGCCAAGTGCCAGTTGCTATTTTTTCCATGTTTTTTACATCACATAAAATCAATATCAGACGGAGTCCAAATGCCACGAAACTTTACGATGATTATTATGGACCAAAAGTAAGAAGTTGGGCCCTGGTTGCACCTAGGGGGAGCCCCGAGGAGGGGACAACCCACCAGGGCGCGCCAGGAGGCCCAGGTGCGCCCTGGTGGGTTGTGCCCACCTCAGGTGCCCCCCAGACCGCCTCTTTTCTCTATAAATAACCAAATATTCCCCAAACCCTAGGGGACTCAACGAAATATTCATCCAGCCGCCGCAGAGTCCAGAAACACCAGATCCAATCTAGACACCATCTCGGATGGGGTTCACCACCTCCATTGGTGCATCTCCGATGATGTGCGAGCAGTTCTTTGTAGACCTTCGGGTCCGTAGTTAGTAGCTAGATGGATTCATCTCTCTTTATTGATTCTCAATACAATGGTCTCTTGGAGATCCATATGATGTAACTCTGTGTTTATGATCAGATCTAAGTTTTTATATGCATGAAAATATTTGAGTTTCTTTGATCTCTTTTATGCATGATCTCTTATAGCCTCGTATTACTTCTCCAATATTTGGGTTTTTTTTGGCCAACTTGATCTATTTATCTTGCAATGGGAAGAAGTGCTGGTAGTGGGTTCGATCTTACGGTGCTCGATCCCAGTGACAGAAAGGGAAACGACACGTATGTATCGTTCCTACTAAGGATAAAAAGACGAGATCTATATCTACCGCTATATAGATAAACAGATCTTGTCTCCATCATGTCATCGTTCTTATTGCATTACTCCATTTTCCATGAACTTAATACACTAGATGCATACTGGATAGTGGTTGATGTGTGGAGTAATAGTAGTAGATGCAGGCAGGAGTCGGACTACTAATATTGGATGTGATGCCTATGTAATGATCATTGCCTGGATATCATCATAATTATTTGAGGTTCTATCAATTGCCCAACAGTAATTTGTTCACCCACTGTTTGCTATCTTTCTCGACAGAAGCCACTAGTGAAACATACGGCCCCCGGGTCTCTTTCTCATAGTATTTGCCTTTGCGGTCTACTTTTATTTGATTTTATTTTCAGATCTATTAATCCGAAAACCCAAAAATACCTCGCTGTATTTTATCTCTATTTATTTTACGTGGCGTTCAATCTATCAATTTATTACAACTTATTCCCATCCGCACGCCGTTTCTGGCGTCGTTACCCGAAAGGGATTGACAACCCCTTTAACACATCGGGTAGCGAGTGGTTTTGTTATTTGTGTGCAGGGGCTTTTTACGTTGTGTTGCTTGGTTCTCCTACTGGTTCGATAACCTTGGTTTCATATCTGAGGGAAATACCTACTGCCGCTGTGCTGCATCATCCCTTCCTCTTTGGGGAAATACCGATGTAGCTTCAAGCAACATCAGGCCTCCTTAATTCTAATAGAGAACCGAAACAAAGCATTATCACTTAGTGAATACATGAACTCCTTATACTACCGTAATTGATGTCTACTGCACAACCTTCTTCTTATAGATGTTGTTGGGCCTCCAAGTGCAGAGGTTTGTAGGACAGTAGCAAATTTCCCTCAAGTGGATGACCTAAGGTTTATCAATCCATAGGAGGCATAAGATGAAGATGGTCTCTCTCAAACAACCCTGAAACCAAATAAAAAAGAGTCTTTTGTGTCCCCAACACACCCAATACAATGGCAAATTGTATAGGTGCACTAGTTCGGCGAAGAGATGGTGATATAAGTGGTATATGGATGGTAGATAAAGGTTTTTGTAATCTGAAAATATAAAAACAGCAAGGTAACTAATGATAAAAGTGAGCACAAACGGTATTGCAATGCGTTGAAACAAGGCCTAGGGTTGATACTTTCACTAGTGCAAGTTCTCTCAACAATAATAACATAATTGGATCACATAACTATCCCTCAAGATGCAACAAAGAGTCACTCAAAAGTCACTAATAGCTGAGACCGAACGAAGAGATTGTGGTAGGGTACGAAACCACCTCAAAGTTATTCTTTCCAATCAATCCGTTGGGCTATTCCTATAAGTGTCACAAACAGCCCTAGAGTGCATACTAGAATAACACCTTAAGACACAAATCAAAAAAAACCCTAATGTCACCTCAAGTATCCGTGGGTATGATTATACGATATGCATCACACAATCTCAGATTCATCTATTCAACCAACACATAGAACTTCAAAGAGTGCCCCGAAGATTCTACCGGAGAGTCAAGACAAAATCATGTGCCAACCCCTATGCATAGGTTCATGGGCGGAACCTGCAAGTTGATCACCAGAACATACATCAAGTGGATCAATAGAATACCCCATTGTCACCACGGGTATCCCATGCAAGACATACATCAAGTGTTCTCAATTCCTTAAAGACTCAATCCGATAAGATAACTTCAAAGGGGAAAACTCAATCCATTACAAGAGAGTAGAGGGGGAGAAACATCATAAGATCCAACAATAATAGCAAAGCTCGCGATACATCAAGATCGTACCACCTCAAGAAACACGAGAGAGAGAGAGAGATCAAACACATAGCTACTGGTACATACCCTCAGCCCCGAGGGAGAACTACTCCCTCCTCGTCATGGAGAGCACTGGGATGATGAAGATGGCCACTGGAGAAGGATTCCCCCTCCGGCACGGTGCCGGAACGGGTCTAGATTAGTTTTCGGTGGCTACGGAGGCTTCTGGCAGCGGAACTCCCGATCTATTGTGCTCCCCGATGTTTTTAGGGTATATGGGTATATATGGGAGGAAGAAGTACGTCGATGGATCTCCGGGCAGTCCACGAGGCAGGGGGTGCGCCCAGGGGGGTGGGCGCCCCCCACCCTCGTGGGAAGCCCGGGACTCTCCTGGTCCAACTCCGATACTCCGTGGGCTTCTTCTGGTCCAAAAATAAGTTCCGTGAAGTTTCAGGTCAATTGGACTCCGTTTGATTTTCCTTTTTGCGATACTCTAAAACAAGGAAAAAACAGAAACTAGCACTGGGCTCTAGGTTAATAGATTAGTCCCAAAAATAATATGACAGTGTATAATAAAGCCCATAAACATCAATATAATAGCATGGAACAATCAAAAATTATAGATACATTGGAGACGTATCAGTAATCACCGAAAAGAATCCCAATTATTGTCACCTTGGGGTATGCGGATCATAATACGTAATAGGTGCATAGAACTTGTAAGATATGATCAAGAACTGAAATATATTCATGAAAACATAAAGGGTTCAGATATGAAATCATAGCAGTCAGGCCCTAGTGACAAGCATTAAGCATAGCAAAGTCATAGCAACATCAATCTCAGAACATAGTGGCTACTAGGGATCAAGCCCTAACAAATTGACTCAATTACATGACAAATCTCATACAACCCCATCACTGCCCTGCAATCCTACGAAGGAATTACTCACTCCCGGTGGTGAGCATCATGGAATTGGTGATGAAGAAGGGTTGGTGATGATGAGGGCGATGAATCCCCCTCTCCGAAGCCCCGAACGGACTCTAGATCAGCCATCCTGATGGAGAATAGGATGTGGCGGCGGCTCCGTATAGTAAAACGCGATGAAACTTCTCTTTTTTTCTTGGGAAGACGTATTTATGTTGGGAAACGTTGCATGGAAAACAAAAAAATTATACGCACACGCAATATCTATCAAGGAAATGCATAGCAACGAGAGGGAAGAGTGTGTCAACGTACTCTCGTAGACCGTGAGCGGAAGCGTTTAGTAACGCGGTTGATGTAGTCGAACTTCTTCTCACTCCAACCGATCAAGTACCGAACGCACGTCCATGTTCAGCACATGTTCAGCTCGGTGACGTCCTTTTCCTTCTTGATCCATAAAGACGGCGAGGTAGTGGATGAGTTCCGGCAGCACGGCAGCGTGGTGACGGTGATGGTGAATCTATCTCCACAGGGTTTTGCCTAAGCACTACGAAAATATGACCGAGGGTGCAAACGGTGGAGGGGGCACCGCACACGGCTAAGCAATTGTCGTGGTTGTGCTAGGAGCCCCCTCCCACATATGTATATAGGTGGGGGAGAGGGGAGAGGTCAAGTGATGTCTCCCCGGCAACGGCGCCAAAAATTGGCACATGGACGGGAGACTATCTTGACTTGATCCTCCCCGGCAGCGGCGCCAGAAATTCCTTTTGATGTCTGCTAGAACTACATCGGTATTTCCCCAAAGAGGAAGGGATGATGTAGCACAGCAACGGTAGGTATTTCCCTCAGTGACGAGACCAAGGTTATCGAACCAGTAGGAGAACCACACAATACTACGTGAACGACACGTGCACACAAATAACAAATACTCGCAACCCGGCGTATTAAAGGGTTGTCAATCCCTTTCGGGTAACGGCACCAGAAATTGGCAAACGAACGTGAGAAAGTTGTAATTAGTTTATTGATCGAACGCCAAATAAAATAAAGTGCAGCTAGGTATTTTTGTATTTTTGGGTTTAATATATCTGAAAATAAAAGCAAAGGAAAATAGATCGCAAAGGCAAATATAATAAAGAAGAGACCCGGGGGCTGTAGGTTTCACTAGCGACTTCTCTCGAGAAAAATAGCAAACGGTGGGTAAACCAATTACTGTTGGGCAATTGATAGAACTTCAAATAATCATGAATATATCTAGGCAATGATCATTATATAGGCATCACGTCCAAGATTAGTAGACCGACTCCTGCCTGCATCTACTACTATTACTCCACACATCGACCGCTATCCAGCATGTATCTAGTGTATTAAGTTCATCGAGAAATGGAGTAATGCAATAAGAACGATGACATGATGTAGATAAGATCTATTTATGTAGAAATAGACCCCATCTTGTTATCCTTAATGGAAACGATCCATATGTGTCCGTTCCCCTTCTGTCACTGGGATCAAGCACCGTAAGATCGAACCCATCACAAAGCACCTCCTCCCATTGCAAGATAAATAGATCAAGTTGGCCAAAAAAACCAAATATTGGGGAAGAAATACGAGGCTATAAGAAATCATACATATAAGAGATTAAAGAAGACTCAAATAACTTTCATGGATAAAAAGAGATAGATTTGATCATAAACTCAAAGTTCATCGGATCTCCAAGAGTTACATCATATGGATCTCCAAGAGACCACTGTATTGAGAATCAAACGAGAGAGAGGAAGCCATCTAGCTACTAACTACAGACCCGAAGGTCTACAAAGAACTACTCACGCATCATCGAAGAAGCACCAATGGACATGATGAACCCCTCCGAGATGGTGTCTAGATTGGATCTGGTGGTTTTTGGAACTTTCGACTGCTAGAATTGATTTTCGTTGACTCCCTAGGGTTTCTGGAATAATGGGGTATTTATAGAGTAAAGAGGTGGTTTGGGAGGAAACCGAGGTAGGCACAACCCACCAGGGTGCGCCTGGGCCTCCAGGCGCGCCTTGGTGGGTTGTGCTCCCCTCGGAGCACCCCCGAGGTGCTTCTCCGGCCCACTGGATGTCTTCTGGTCCAAAAAAATCCACAAAAAATTTCGCTGCATTTGGACTCCATTTGATACTGATTTCCTGCGATGTAAAAAACATGCAGAAAACAACAACTGGCACTTTTCACTATGTCAATAGGTTAGTACCAAAAAATGATATAAAATGACTATAAAGTGATTATAGAACATCCGAGAATGATAATATAACAGCATGTAACAATAAAAAAATGTAGATACGTTGGAGACGTATCATCAAGGTGCGCCCCAACTAGGGCCGAATCCTACTTGGGGACTTCCGCAAGCCGCGCCCCTCCCCCTTCTATATACGAGTGCGGGAGGATGATCGCTCTCTGACTATAGCGCCAGAAAAGCTCCTGTCTGCTAGGACTACGTCGATATTTCCCCAAAGAGGAAGGGATGATGTAGCACAGTGACGATAGGTATTTCCCTCAGTGAAGAAACCAAGGTTATCGAACTAGTAGGAGAACCAAGCAACACAACGTAAACAGCACCTGCACACAAATAACAACACCTTGCAACCCGACGTGTTAAAGGGGTTGTCAATCCCTTTCAGGTAACGATGCCAGAAATTGGTAATAGATTGAAATAATAGATCATGAATAAAATAAAGGGCAGCAAAGTATTTTTGTATTTTTAGTTTAATAGATCTGAATAAAAATGCAAAGAAAAAGTAGATCGCAAGCAAATATATGAGGAAGAAGACCCGGAGGCCATAGGTTTCACTAGTGGCTTCTCTCGAGAAAAATAGCAAACGGTGGGTAAACAAATTACTGTTGGGCAATTGATAGAACTTCAAATAATTATGACGTTATCCAGACAATGATCATTACATAGGCGTCACGTCCAAGATTAGTAGACCGACTCCTGCCTGCATCTACTACTATTACTCCACACATCGACCGCCGTCCAACATGCATCTAGTGTATTAAGTTCATGGAAAATAGAGTAATGCAATAAGAACGATGACACGATGTAGACAAGATCCGTTTATCTATATGGCGGATCTCATCTTTTTATCCTTAGTAGGAATGATACATACGTGTTGTTTCCCTTTCTGTCACTTGGATCGAGCATCGTAAGATCGAACCCACTACCGGGCACCTCTTCTCGTTGCAAGATAAATAGATCAAGTTGGCCAAACAAAACCCAAATATCGGAGAAGAAATACGAGGCTATAAGAGATCATGCATATAAGAGATCAAAGAAACTCAAATAACTTTCATGGAGAAGAAACCCGGGGCCGTAGGTTTCATTAGTGGCTTCTCTCGAGAAAGATAGCAAACGGTGGGTGAACAAATTACTATTGGGCAGTTGATAGAACCTCAAATAATTATGAAGATATCCAGGCAATCATCATTACATAGGCATCACATCCAAGATTAGTACACCGACTCTTGCCTACATCTACTACTATTACTCCACACATCGACCGCTATCCAACACGCATCTAGTGTATTAAGTTCATGGAGAAACGGAGTAATGCAATAACAACGATGACATGATGTAGACAAGATCTGTTTATCTATTGCGTAGATATAGATCCCATCTTTTTATCCTTAGTGCCACGATACATACGTGTCGTTTCCCTTTCTGTCACTGGGATCGAGCACTTTAAGATCGAACCCACTATCGGGCACCTCTTCCCATTGCAAGATAAATAGATCAAGTTGGCCAAACAAAACCCAAATATCGGAGAAGAAATACGAGGCTATAAGAGATCATGCATATAAGATATCAAAGAAACTCAAATAAATTTCATGGATCTAAAAAGATAAATCTGATCATAAACTCAAAGTTCATCGGATCCCAACAAACACACCGCAAAAGAGTTACATCATATGGATCTCCAAGAGACCATTGTATTGAGAATCAAAGAGAGAGAGAGAGAGATGAAGCCATCTAGCTACTAACTACGGACCCGAAGGTCTACAAAGAACTACTCACGCATCATCGGAGAGGTACCAATGGAGGTGGTGAAGCCCATCCAGGATGGTGTCTGGATTGGATCTGGTGGTTCTAGACTCTACGGCTGTTGGATGAATATTTCGCCAACGCTTCTAGGGTTCTGGTATTTTTGGGGTATTTATAGAGCAAAGAGGCGGTACGTGGGGTGATGGTAGCTGGAACTACGTTGGTATTTCCCCGGAGAGGGAGGGATAATGTAGCACAGCGACGGTAGGTATTTCCCTCAGCTATGAAACCAAGGTATTGAACTAGTAGGAGAACCAAGCAACACAACGTAAACAGCACCTACACAAAAACAACAACACATTGCAACCCGACGAGTTAAAGGGGTTGTCAATACCTTCCAGGGTACGGCTCCTCAAGATAGGCAAGTGGATGTGAGGTAAATTGTAGTAGATTGATAGTGTTGGGGAACGTAGTAATTTCAAAAATTTCCTACGCACACGCAAGATCATGGTGATGCATAGCAATGAGAGGGGAGAGTGTTATCCACGTACCCTCGTAGACCGAAAGCGGAAGCGTTATATCAACGCGGTTGATGTAGTCGTACGTCTTCACGATCCGACCGATCCAAGCACCGAAACTACGACACCTCCGAGTTCTAGCACACGTTCAGCTCGATGACGATCCCTGGACTCCGATCCAGCAAAGTGTCGGGGAAGAGTTCCGTCAGCACGACGGCGTGGTGACGATCTTGATGTTCTACCGTCACAGGGCTTCGCCTAAGCACCGCTACAATATTATCGAGGATTATGGTGGAAGGGGGCACTGCACACGGCTAAGAGAACGATCACGAAGATCAACTTGTGTGTCTATGGGGTGCCCCCTGCCCCCGTATATAAAGGAGTGGAGGAGGGGAGGGCTGGCCCTCTCTATGGCGCGCCCTAGGGGAGTCCTACTCCCACCGGGAGTAGGATTCCCCCTTTCCTAGTCCAACTAGGAGTCCTTCCAAGTATTAGGAGTAGGAAACAAGGAAGGGGAAGAGGGAAGAGAAGGAAGGAGGGGGCGCAGCCCCTCCCCCTAGTCCAATTCGGACTAGGCCTTGGGGGGGCGCGCGGCCTGCCTCTCCCTCTCCCCTAAAGCCCAATAAGGCCCATATACTTCTTCTCCCGTATTCCCGTGACTCCCCGGTACTCCGAAAAATACCCGAACCACTCGGAACCTTTCCGATGTCCGAATATAGTCGTCCAATATATCGATCTTTACGTCTCGACCATTTCGAGACTCCTCGTCATGTCCCCGATCTCATCCGGGACTCCGAACTCCTTCGGTACATCAAAACTCATAAACTCATAATATAACTGTCATCGAAACCTTAAGCGTGCGGACCCTATGGGTTTGAGAACAATATAGACATGACCGAGACACGTCTCCGGTCAATAACCAATAGCGGAACCTGGATGCTCATATTGGCTCCCACATATTCTACGAAGATCTTTATCGATCAGACCGCATAACAACATACGTTGTTCCCTTTGTCATCGGTATGTTACTTGCCCGAGATTCGATCGTCGGTATCTCAATACCTAGTTCAATCTCGTTACCGGCAAGTCTCTTTACTCGTTCCGTAATACATCATCTCGCAACTAACTCATTAGTTGCAATGCTTGCAAGGCTTATGTGATGTGCATTACCGAGAGGGCCCAGAGATACCTCTCCGACAATCGGAGTGACAAATCTTAATCTCGAAATACGCCAACCCAACATGTACCTTTGGAGACACCTGTAGAGCACCTTTATAATTACCCAGTTACGTTGTGACGTTTGGTAGCACACAAAGTGTTCCTCCGGCAAATGGGAGTTGCATAATCTCATAGTCATAGGAACGTGTATAAGTCATGAAGAAAGCAATAGCAACATACTAAACAATCGGGTGCTAAGCTAATGAAATGGGTCATGTCGATCAGATCATTCACCTAATGATGTGATCCCGTTAATCAAATAACAACTCTTTGTCCATGGTTAGGAAACATAACCATCTTTGATTAACGAGCCAGTCAAGTAGAGGCATACTAGTGACACTCTGTTTGTCTATGTATTCACACATGTATTATGTTTCCGGTTAATACAATTCTAGCATGAATAATAAACATTTATCATGAAATAAGGAAATAAATAATAACTTTATTATTGCCTCTAGGGCATATTTCCTTCAGATAGATCGAACGCCAAATAAAATAAATAAAGATAAAACGCAACAAGGTATTTTTGTATTTTTTGGTTTAACAGATCTGAATAAAAATGCAAAGGAAAAGTAGATCGCAAGGCAAATATATGAGGAAGAAGACACGGAGGCCATAGGTTTCACTAGTGGCTTCTCTCAAGAAAAATACTAAACGGTGGGCAAACAAATTACTGTTGGGCAATTGATAGAACTTCAAATAATTATGACGTTATCCAGACAATGATCATTACATAGGCATCACGTCCGAGATTAGTAGACCGACTCCTGCTCGCATCTCCTACTATTACTCCACACATCAACCGCCATCCAGCATGCTTCTAGTGTACTAAGTTCATGGAAAAATGGAGTAATGCAATAAGAACGATGACATGATGTAGACCAGATCCGTTTATCTATATGGCGGTAGATATAGATCTCGTCCTTTTATCCTTAGTAGCAACAATACATACGTGTCGTTTCCCTTTCTGTCACTGGGATCGAGCACCGTAAGATCGAACCCACTACCGGGCACCTCTTCCCATTGCAAGATAAATAGATCAAGTTGGCCAAACAAAACCCAAATATCGGAGAAGAAATATGAGGCTATAAGAGATCATGCATATAAGAGATCAAAGAAACTCAAATAACTTTCATGGGTCTAAAAAGATAAATCTGATCATAAACTCAAAGTTCATCGGATCCCAACAAACACACCGCAAAAGAGTTACATCATATGGATCTCCAAGAGACCATTGTATTGAGAATCAAAGAGAGGGAGATGCAGCCATCTAGCTACTAACTACGGACCCGAAGGTCTACAAAGAACTACTCACGCATCATCGGAGAGGTACCAATGGAGGTGGTGAACCCCATCCAGGATGGTGTCTAGATTGGATCTGGTGGTTCTGGACTCTACGGCTGCTGGATGAATATTTCGTCAACGCTTCTAGGGTTCTGGTATTTTTTGGGTATTTATAGAGCAAAGAGGCGGTATGGGGGGTGATGGTAGCTGGAACTACATCGGTATTTCCTCGGAGAGGGAGGGATAATGTAGCACATCGACGGTAGGTATTTCCCTTAGTTATGAAACCAAGGTATTGAACTAGTAGGAGAACCAAGCAACACAACGTAAACAACACATGCACACAAACAACAACAACACATCGCAACCCGACGAGTTAAAGGGGTTGTCAATACCTTCCGTGGTACGGCGCCTCAAGATAGGCAAGTGGATGTGAGGTAAATTGTAGTTGATTGATAGATCGAATGGCAAATAAAATAAATAAAGATAAAACGCAGCAAGGTATTTTTGTATTTTTTGGTTTAATAGATCTGAATAAAAATGCAAAGGAAAAGTAGATCGCAAGGCAAATATATGAGGAAGAAGACCCGGAGGCCATAGGTTTCACTAGTGGCTTCTCTCGAGAAAAATAGCAAATAGTGGGTAAACAAATTAGTGTTGGGCAATTGATAGAACTTCAAATAATTATGACGTTATCCAGACAATGATCATTACATAGGCGTCACGTCCAAGATTAGTAGACCGACTCCTGCCTGCATCTACTACTATTACTCCACACATCGACCGCCATCCAGCATGCATCTAGTGTACTAAGTTCATGGAAAAACGGAGTAATGCAATAAGAACGATGACATGATGTAGAACAGATCCGTTTATCTATATGGCGGTAGATATAGATCTCGTCCTTTTATCCTTAGTAGCAACAATACATACGTGTCGTTTCCCTTTCTGTCCCTGGGATCGAGCACCGTAAGATCGAACCCACTACCAGGCACCTTTTCCCATTGCAAGATAAATAGATCAAGTTAGCCAAACAAAACCCAAATACCGGAGAAGAAATACGAGCTATAAGAGATCAAAGAAACTCAAATAACTTTCATGGATATAAAAAGATAGATCTGATCATAAACTCAAAGTTCATCGGATCCCAACAAACACACCGCAAAAGAGTTACATCATATGGATCTCCAAGAGACCATTGTATTGAGAATCAAGAGAGAGAGAGAGAGATGAAGCCATCTAGCTACTAACTACGGACCCGAAGGTCTACAAAGAACTACTCACACATCATCGGAGAGGCACCAATGGAAGTGGTGAACCACTCCATGATGGTGTCTAGATTAGATCTGATGGTTATGGACTCTGCGGCGGCTGGATGAATATTTCGTCGACTCCCCTAGGGTTCTGGTATTTTTGGGGTATTTGTAGAGCAAAGAGGCGGTCCGGGGGGTACCCGAGGTGGGCACAACCCACCAGGGCGCGCCTTGGCCTCCTGGCGCGCCCGGGTGGGTTGTCCCCTCCTCGGGACTCCCCAGGTGCAACCAGGGCCCAACTTCTTTGTTTTGGTCCATAAAAACTCATCGTAAAGTTTTGTGGCATTTGGACTCCGTTTGATATTGATTTCCTGTAATGTAAAAAAACATGGAAAAACAGCAACTGGCACTTGGCACTATGTTAATAGGTTAGTACCAAAAAATGACTATAAAATGATTATAAAACATCCAAGATTGATAACAAAACAACATGGAACAATGAAAAATTATAGATACGTTGGATACATATGAACATCCCCAAGCTTAACACCTACTCGTCCTCGAGTAGGTAAGTGATAGAAACAGATTTTTTATGAGGAGTGCTGTTCATCAAATCATATCATATTCTTTTGTTTATAGCATGGACATTTGGACTTTTTATGTGATTCAAAGCAATAGTCTAGTTTTGACATAATAATTTAGATACTCAAGCATATCAACAAGCAACCATGTCTTTCAAAATATCAATGCTAAACTAAGTTATCCCTAGCCCATCATGCTCAAACATTGATCCATTCATGAAACACAATCGAATATCAACTACACCTTGTACTTGAGCACGATCATATTGCCTCCTAGTTGGTGCTTTTTATGAGAGAAGATGGAGACTCAAATTTCAAATAAAAATTGCATCAAGTAAAAGAAAGGCCCTTCGTAGAGGGAAGTAGGGATTTGTAGAGGTGCCAGAGCTCAAAGCGAAAAATTCGAGATAAAAGCATTTTGGGAGGTGTATCCACCCCACCAACGAAAACGACTTAGAGTTCTGAACACTTTCCATGCTAGATTTGCCATTGGCGGTTCCCAAACAGAAAATAAAGTGTATTCCATTTTCCACCATAACTTTCACTTTCCATGGCTAACCGTATCCATAGGTGCCCTCCATACCAACACTTTCCAAGGAATTTATTATTTGACAACATAAAGTAAATTCATTTTTTTTTGCATTTCGGGACTGGGCATCCCTAAGACCTTTGCCTTACTCTCGTGCAAAGAAAAGTGAATAAACACTCATCTTGAGAATAACACATCTAGCATGGAAAATATTATCCACCAGTTACCATTCCGTGAGCGAAACAAACACACAAAAGAGAATTTTATTTTGAAAATTAGAGATGGCACATGCAAATTTGCTTAGAACGACAAAAGAATACCGCATATAGGTAGATATAGTGGACTCATGTGGCAAAACTGGTTTAAATGATTTTGGATGCACAAGTAGAGGTCATACTTAGTGCAAAATGAAGGCTAGAGAAAGATTGGGAAGCGACCAACCAAGAAACGAATAATCTCATAAGCAAGCATTAAGCATAATTAACACCGAATAATGCACCACAAGTAGGATATAATTTTCATTGCATGATTGTTGACTTTCGTGCATGCACATGGAATCACAAACCTTAACACTAATACTCTTACTAGAGCACAATTACTCATCAACATGACTCACATATCACATCATCATATCTCAAAACTACTACTAAGAATCAAGTTTATTTTGTCCAATGATCTTCATGACATTTTCTTCTACTTTATCCTTCTTGGATATCTATCACTTTGGGACTAACTTTTATGTGTTTCTTTTCATAATCTCAAACAAATATAAGTGAAGATCATGAGCATAATAAATTTTCTTTATCTCAAAATAATTTAAGTGAAGCAAGAGAGAATTTCTTCAAAAACTACAAAGCACACCGTGCTCAAAAAGATATAAGTGAAGCACTAGAGCAAGTCCTAGCTCATAAAAGATTTAAGTGAAGCATAGAGAGCAATTCTAACAAGTCATGATATAATTTTAGCTCTCTCAAATAGGTGTGTCCAACAAGGATTGATTACTTAAAACACAAAATAAAGCAAGCAAAGACACATATCATACAAGATGCTCCAAGCAAAACACATATCATGTGACGAATAAAAATATAGTTTCAAGTAAAATACCGATAGTTGTTGGAAGAAAGCGAGGATGCCACTCGGGGGCATCCCCAAGCTTAGTTGGTTACTCATTTTTGGATAATAGCTTGGGATGTCGGGGCATCCCCAAGCTTAGGCTCTTACATCCTTCCTTCATCCATCATAAAATAACCCAAAACTTGAAAACTTCAATCACACAAAACTCAACAAAAACCTTCGTGAGATCCGTTAGTATAAGAATAATAAACTACTACTATAAGTGCTGTATCAAACCAAATCATATTTTGATTTTGTATTATATCTACTGTATTCCAACTTTTCTATGGCAAAAACTCATCAAAGAAAACCATTAAGAGCCATTAAAATAAGCACACAACACAAAGAAAACATAATCTGTCAAAACAGAACAGTCTATAGCAATCTGACTCTTTCGAATACTTCGGTAACTCCAAAAATTCTGAGGCCTGAGAAATTTGTATATTGATATAGTACAATTGTAATGGGTATTTTATCGCTCCCTGGTAAAAAAGGAAAATTAATTTCGTGAGTGTAAAAGTTTCTCATTTTTCAGCAAGATCAAACAACTATCACCCAAGAATATCCTAAAGGCATTACTTGGCACAAAAACTAACTAAAACATAAAAAAGACAATCATAAAAGTAGCATAATTGTGTAAACACACAAGAACAGGAAGAAAAAAGCAAAAATAAATTTTATTCATTGGGTTGCCTCCCGACAAGCGCTATAGTTTTATGCCCTTAGCTAGGCATAATATTTCAACAATGCTCGCACAACAGATAATAATCGAAACACAAAGAGAGCATCATGAAACATGTGACAAACACATTTAAGTCTAACATACTTCCTATGCATAGGAATTTTATAGGAAAACAAATTATCAAGACAAGAAACATCTAGCATATGCAAAGGAGAGGAATAAAACATTGACAATCTCAACACAACGAGAGGAAGTTTAATAACATGAAAAATTCTACAACCATATTTTCCACTCTCATAATAATTATATGTAGGATCATAATCAAATTCAATAATATAACTATCATATAAAATTTTCTCTTTATGATCCACATGCATGCAAAGTTGACATTCTTCCAAAATAGTTGGATTATCATCGAGTAAAGTCATGACCTCTCCAAACCCACTTTCATAAAAAATTTCATAAGATTGAACACTCTCCAAATATGTGGGATTATTTTTAGCTAAAGTTGACACTCTTCCAAACCCACTTTCAGTATTATCGCAGACATATTCATCATGAGGCTTAAATAAATTTTCGAGATCATAAGAAACATTATCACCCCAATCATGATCATTGAAATAAGGAGCGAACATGACAAAACAAGCATCCCCAAGCTTGGGGTTTTACATATTATTAGCATAATTGACATTAATAGAATTTATAGTAAAATTATCGCAATTATGCTTTTCATTCAAGGAGCTATCGTGAATCACTTCATAAATTTCTTCATCACTATTTTCAGATTCACGATTCTCAAGCAAAACTTCATAAAGATAATCAAGTGCACTCAACTCACTAGCAATTGGTTCAACATATTAAGATCTTTTGAATAGATTAGCAAGTGGATGAGGATCCATATCAATAGATTTTTAGCAAGCGAAGATGCAAGCAAATAGAAGGCACATGGTAACACAAGCAAAGGATAGATCTGACGAGAAAACCGCGAATGAAAAAGAGAGGCGAATAGAATGGCATTTTTTTGTGAAGTGGGGGAGAGGAAAACGACAGGCAAAAGGCAAATAATGTCAATTGCGAAAAGATGAGATTGTGATTAGGAACCTGGTTATGTTGAAGATCCTCCCCGGCAACGGCGCCAGAAATTCTCCTTGATGGTAGCTAGCTGGAACTACGTTGGTATTTCCCCGGAGAGGGAGGGATGATGTAGCACAGTGATGGTAGGTATTTCCCTCAGTTATGAAACCAAGGTATCGAACCAGTAGGAGAACCAAGCAACATAACATAAACAACACCTGCACAAAAACAACAACACCTCGCAACCCGACGAGTTAAAGGGGTTGCCAATCCCTTTCGGGGTACGTCGCCTCAAGATAGGAAAGCGGACATGAGGTAGTAGATTGATAGATCGAAAACCAAATAAAATAAATAAAGATAAAACGCAACAAGGTATTTTTGTATTTTTTGGTTTAATAGACCTGAACAAAAATGCAAAGGAAAAGTAGATCACAAGGCAAATATATGAGGAAGAAGACCCGGGGGCCGTGGGTTTCACTAGTGGCTTCTCTCGAGAAAAATAGCAAACGGTGGGTAAACAAATTACTGTTGGGCAATTGATAGAACTTCAAATAATTATGACAATATCCAGGTAATGAGCATTACATAGGCATCATGTCCAAGATTAGTAGACCGACTCCTGCCTGCATCTACTACTCTTACTCCACACATCGACCGCCGTCCAACATGCATCTAGTGTATTAAGTTCATGGAAAACAGAGTAATGCAATAAGAACGATGACATGATGTAGACAAGATCCGTTTATCTATATGGCGGATCTCATCTTTTTATCCTTAGTAGGAATGATACATACGTGTTGTTTCCCTTTCTGTCACTTGGATCGAGCATCGTAAGATCGAACCCACTACCGGGCACCTCTTCTCGTTGCAAGATAAATAGATCAAGTTGGCCAAACAAAACCCAAATATTAGAGAAGAAATACGAGGCTATAAGAGATCATGCATATAAGAGATCAAAGAAACTCAAATAACTTTCATGGATATAAAAAGATAGATCTAATCATAAAATAAAGTTCATCGGATCCCAACAAACACACCGCAAAAGAGTTACATCATATGGATCTCCAAAAGACCATTTTATTGAGAATCAAGAGAGAGAGAGAGAGAGAGAGAGGAAGCCATCTATCTTCTAACAACGGACCCGAAGGTCTACAAAGAACTACTCACGCATCATGGGAGAGGCACCAATGGAAGTGGTGAACCCCTTCGTGATGGTGACTAGATTGGATCTGGTGGTTCTGGACTATGCGGTGGCTGGATGAATATTTCGTCGACTCCCCTAGAGTTTTGGTATTTTTGGGGTATTTATAGAGCAAAGAGGCGGTCCGGGAGTACCCGAGGTGGGCACAACCCACCAGGGCGCGTTTGGGCCTCCTGGCGCGCCCTGGTGGGTTGTCCCCTCCTCGGGACACCCCCAGGTGCAACGAGGGCCCAACTTCTTCCTTTTGGTCCATAAAAAATTGTAGGATCGAAAGTATGTCTAGAGGGGGGGGGGGGGTGATTAGACTACTTGACCAAATAAAAACTTAACCTTTTCCCAATTTTAGTTCTTGGCAGATTTCAGCTAATTTAGGACAAGTCAAGCAATCATCACATAATTCAAGCAAGCATGCAAAGAGTGTATAGGCAGCGGAAAGTAAAGCATGCAACTTGCAAGAATGTAAAGGGAAGGGTTTGGAGAATTCAAACGCAATTGGAGACACGGATGTTTTTCCCGTGGTTCGGATAGGTGGTGCTATCCTACATCCACGTTGATGGAGACTTCAACCCACGAAGGGTAACGGTTGCGCGAGTCCACACAGGGCTCCACCCAAGGGTAACGGTTGCGCGAGTCCATACAGGGCTCCACCCACGAAGGGTCCACGAAGAAGCAACCACCCACAAAGGGTCCACAAAGAAGCAACCTTGTCTATCCCACCATGGCCATCGCCCACACAGGACTTGCCTCACTAGCGGTAGATCTTCACGAAGTAGGCGATCTCCTTGCCCTTACAAACTCCTTGGTTCAACTCCACAATCTTGTCTGAGGCTCCCAAGTGACACCTAGCCAATCTAGGAGACACCACTCTCCAAGAAGTAACAAATGGTGTGTAGGTAATGAACTCCTTGCTCTTGTGCTTCAAATGATAGTCTCCCCAACACTCAACTCTCTCTCATAGGATTTGGATTTTGTGGAAAGAAGATTTGAGTGGAAAGCAACTTGGGAAGGCTAGAGATCAAGATTCATATGGTAGGAATGGAATGTCTTGGTCTCAACACATGAGTAGGTAGTTCTCTCTCAGAACATATGAGTTGGAATGGTGTATGTGTTCTGATGGCTCTCTCCATAAATGAAGAGGAGGTGGAGGGGTATATATAGCCTCCACACAAAATCCAACCGTTACACAGTTTTCCAATCTCGGTGGGACCGAATCAATAAACTTGGTCGGACCGAAAATGTAAACCTAGTGACCGTTAGAGATTTTCGGTGGGACTGACATGCAACTCGGTAGGACTGATATGGTTAGGGTTTGGGCATAACGTAATCTCGGTGAGACCGATTACACAAACTCGGTGAGACCGAATTTGGTAATTAGCTAACCAGAGAGTTGGTCAGGCAAACTCGGTGGGACCGATTTGCTCTTTCGGTGAGACCGAGTGGAACTCGGTGAGACCGAAAAGTTACAAAGGGGAAACACTGAGTTTACATTGCAATCTCGGTGGGACCGATTCGCTCTTTTAGTGAGACCGAAAAGTTACGAAAGGGAAACAGAGAGTTTGCAATCCCATCTCGGTGAGACCGAGATCCTTATCGGTAGAACCGAATTGCTAGGGTTTGGCAGTGGCTAATGACAAGTGAAACTCGGTGGCGCCGGATAGGAAGAATCGGTAGGACCAAGTTTGGCTTAGGGTTTAGGTCATATGTGGATATGGGAAAGTAGTTGAGGGTTTTGGAGCATATCACTAAGCACATGAAGCAAGAGGCTCATTAAGCAACACCTCATCCCTCCTTGATAGTATTGGCTTTTCCTAAAGACTCAATGTGATCTTGGATCACTAAAGTATAAAATGAAGAGTCTTGAGCTTTTGAGCTTGAGCCAATCCTTTGTCCTTAGCATTTTGAGGGTTCCACTTTCACATCCATGCCATGCCAATCATTGAGCTTTCCTGAAATAATCATCTTGGAATAGCATTAGCTCAATGAGCTATATGTTGTTATGAATTACCAAAACCACCTAGGGATAGTTGCACTTTCAATCTCCCCCTTTTTGGTAATTGATGACAACATATAGATCAAAGCTTCGACAAATGATAATAAGCATGAAATATATCGTCGCTTTGAGAAGTATGTGATAAGTAAGAGCTCCCCCTAAATTTGTGCATATTTAAAATTTGCTTTGGACTGAAAATGCACAAAGAGTTAGAGTCATGGGTTACTCTTCCATGTCACATACATCTTGGTGGAGCGCTTAAAATGATAAGAATGAAATACATGCACTCATCACCAAGAAAAGTGAAAGATCACATAAGATAGATAAGATAATAACATTAAGCAAGCATTAAGTGTAGCTTATGATCAAACACATGATCATCAATGTCTCACAAATAATGACGTAGTATCTCAAGCACTCAAAAGCAAACAAGTTCGAAAAACCACCAAATAAAGCAAGAGAGAAAAGCAACACTCTCTCTCTCGAAGCCTATGATCTATACATCTTCTCCCCCTTTGGCAACAAGTTACCAAAAAGTTCCTAGAAAATGCATAGTGCTAGATCGACGCTCAGGCTTGATCTTCTGGTGGTGGTGGAGTCCGGATCACTCCAAGGACGAAGGCTTTGGTAGACGCTGAAGTAGACGCTGGAGTTGGAGCTGAAGTAGATGCTGGAGCTAGTGGAACTGAGGCTGTAGCTGGTGCTGAAGTGGTGTCTCTTGTGTCAGCAACTGGCACGGCAGATGACCTCGGACCTCTTGGCACTCTAGCAAAGGCATGAGTGGTAGTCCTGCCTCTCCTCTCCTGCATGTCCTCCTGGAGCTGCTCCACTGCAGACTGAACTTCCGTTACTTTGACATCCAAGTCATAGAACTTCTGTTCCATGATTCTCTCTAGGCTCTGCTGATTCTGAGTGAGGGTGGCCAGACTTTGCTCAATCCTCAGCGTGGATGCAATCAAGTAACCAAGCTGCTCTTGTTTAGTCTTCAAGAAATACTCAGATGCCTCCTCTTGAGTAGGCATCTTGGCAGCTTTCTCCTTCCTCGCCTTCTCCTTCTTCGCGTATGCTTGGGCAAATGATGGCTCGTTCTCAGTCATGACAACTTGATTGTCCTCGAAATCTGGACGGATGGGCAGGTGTTCCTTGTCCAATAGATATATGCCCATGCCCATCTTGGAGTTGATGAGCTCCTGAATTTGAGGGGCATATCCGCAACTCCTCTTCTGATCTGCTGCAGTCCTCTTGATTGTTTCCACTATGAGGCTCATCACCTTGAACTTCTGAGGCACATCAAACACATGTAGCAAGTTGATAGCATGGCCTCTGATCATCTTGTGATCACCTGACTTGGGCAATAAGGTGTGCCTCAAGATCCAATTGATAGTCGGGAGCCCTGACAGAAGGTAATGTACTGAGCCAAACTTGAAGGTATCAAGTGCTTCATTTGGGATCTCCTTGTACATATTTGACATTGAGTTGTGGTCCATCTTCTTCTTGGCATAGATATCCAAGTCATCATCTTGCTCCTCTGGGGCATTAATGATCTGTGCCCACTCAGCAACTGTGGATTGGTACCTTGTACCCTCAGAGATCCATGTGATCCTCCCATCTGGGTAGAAGTGTGCTGTGGAGTAGAACTGTATGATAAGCTCCTCGTTCCACTTTGTGAGCTTCTGCCCAACAAAGTCAGCTACTCCACAAGCTATGAAGCTGTCTTGCACTCCAGGATAGTGCTCCTCATTGTCCTTAATGTATTGCCAATCAACCCATCGCATATCACAGACAATGGGCTTCTTATCTAGCAGCACTGTCTCATAGAAATCCTGCTGCTCCTTGGTGTGAAACCTGTAGTCAACTGCTGTCCTTCTCCTTGAAGCATACGGGTCTGCTTCTCTCCACTTCCTCAGCCCTGAATCTCTCCTGAGCTTCATATCCTCAGCCACAGGATGAGCATCGTTGTGGTCTGGGATCTTGGGCTTTAGCTTTCTCAGGACATTCTCTTCCTCTTCTTCTGCAGCTTCAGGCACTGGGGCCTTGTTCTTTTCAGCAGCTGGGATGCTCCTTGTATTTCTCTTAGGTGCTGTCTTGACCTTTGATGCAGCCTTGGGCTTAGATGCAGTAGCCCCTGATTTGATAGCATCACCCATCAGCTTGGGTGCCTTGGGTGCTGGTGCAGCTACCTCTTCTTCCTCTTCCTCTTCCATGATGGAAGCTTTGCCAAGCACTCTAGCCACAGTCTTCTTCACCCTTTCCTTTCTTTTCTTGCCCTCAGCTGCAACTGGCTCTATGGGCTTCTCAGTTGACATTCTGGCCTTTGACATTGGCTGCCTGCCTGCTGGCCTTTTGATTTTCAGGCCTGGCTTAGTGCCTTGAGCTGGCTCAACTCTCTTGGAAGTGGCCTCTTCCTCTGCCACATAGTCCTCATCTTCGGAATCTGAAGTCCTCTTCTTCCTCTGTCTCGTGGCAGCCTTTGGCAAATTGCTAGGAGTGCTCCTGCTGCCTTCATCAGAAGAGCTGGAGGGACTAGTGCCCTCACTCATGTGCACCTGCTATTCTGACATATTTTGGCTATCACTTTGATCAGACATGCTGCAAACTGACTGCTGACCCTGTGAATAGTTTATAGAAGAGATAGAAAGGATGAGCATCACAAAATGCAGAGATTTTTGCAAAAGAATGATCCAAAAACTTAGTTTTAGTTTCCCACTGAAATCATCTCGGATCTACCGATTTTTAAACTCGGTGATACCGAAGCAGTTTTGGCATCTAAACTGGTGAACTCGGTTGGACCGAGTCACAGTTTGGTGGCACCGAGACTGCTAGGGTTTCACATAGTTCCAAAATCGGTCACACCGATAAGTAATTCTCGGTCAGACCGAGTCTCACTTGTGCAATGGCATAAGCCAAATCGGTGGGACCGAGTTTTTCAACTCGGTGGGTCCGAGTTGGTTTCGGCGGAAACCTAACCCTAAATTTTTTGAATCAAAGCTAATCTACGGGCGTTTTGACTGGATAGGAGTGTTTCAATTGTGGCAAGAATCATGAAGAACACAATGTGCTAGGAATTGGACGGGGAATAGCACTGTGATCAAGTCCATACCCTAGTTCGGCAGAGACTTGCTACGGCGGCAACGGCGGGGCAGAATTCCCATTGATGGCGACGGAGACCAGCGACTGGAGGCGGCTGGCGGCGAGAAGACGATCCGGAGACCATGAGGGCAGAGCAGGCTATTGCGCGGGGGAAGGGGTTCGGAGAAATTTCCAAAATTTTGCCCGTGACTATATATAGCCCGACCCTGTCGGTGTGACCGAGTGGAACAACTTGGTGGCACCGAGATTCATAACTGCAAGCAGTTACTGAAACTCGGTGTGACCGAAATGTTAATGATCTCGGTAGGACCGAAAGTGGAGTATCGGTCAGACCGAGAATCATAAAGAGGTTTTGGAAGTTTAAGTCTATGACGAATCGGGGACTCCGAGCGCTCCTCACACAGAGTGGTTCGAATCTGACTTGATCAAATTTTGTGATGCAGCATGAATAGAATTTGAGACGAGAAAAGCATAGATAGCTAGAGGAGGTTCTTAGGCATTCTTTTCCATCCACTTGGCAAAAAGAAATAAAGCCGAACAATCAAAACAACAAGTGGATGTCCTCGAATGAGTAAAATATGCAACCAGCATGCTCACACAATAAGATGGCAAAGGAAATATGTGACAAGGCATGCACAACCAATTCTAGCATCTATCAAGCAATTTGCGATGACTAGGTCATCTATATATGAGTATATTAACTTAGGAGTCAAGTGAGAACACTTGATCATAGGTCATACTCATCGTTTAAGCTCAAGTGGGGTTACCACTTTTACATAAAGTATTGATTTGTTCACATCTTTAGAGTTGCTTTAGCTCAAGTCTTAGAGTAAAGCTCCCCCTAGATGTGATATCCCCCTAAGAGGGATGAACTAACCTTGGGTTTTGTCGATGATGACTTCATGTAGATATTGAAGATGTGGATGCTCAATGTTGATGTAGATCTCTTGGAGCTATCCATTTGAGTGAATTGCACTTTCAATACCTACATGGGTTAGTCCCACAAGGAACAAACAAGGATATCCATAGACATAGAGTGATGCACACAAAAGATGATGTCCATGAAAACTTTTAGGTTACCTTGTCCCTTGTCTTACCAACAAGAGGGTTTGTGACTCCTTGAACTAGTGCAAGATGTGGAAGTTGATTGCACTTGTTCTTGCCAAAATGATAAGAGTGAAGTATGTTGGCGGAGTCACCCTCAAGAACTCTCTAGTTCTTCTTCTTTTGGATCCACATCATCTTGATGGGAATCCTTGGAGTTGTAGTCGTACTTGATGAAGTGGAACTTGAAGTAGTCTTGGGAATCCACTTGACTAAGGTCTTAGGAGCTTCTTCAAATGCATCGATTTCCTCTTGAAGCTTGTCCTTGCCTTTTTGCTCGTAGTCTTGTGGTGGAAGATTATCTCGAGCTTGTGTCCCCTTGAAAGAAGTATCTTTCTCTTGTTGAGGGACAAACTTTGTCTTGGGGTATTGATCTTCTTCCCACTCAACTCCATTGGCATTGAACTTTCGTTCAAAACCAACACCTTGATTCTTCCGGTGCATTCCTTGCTTGCGCACAATTTCTTCGAATTGCTTACTCCCGGCAAGGCTTTTGTACACTCCTTTCTCTATAATCCCCTTCAATAAGCTATTTTCTTGCTCAAGTGTAACTTGGCTAAGAGAATCATTAGTGGAATCAAGAGAACTATTAGAAGCAACAATATTGGATTTAGCATGATCATTGTTACTACTAGAGGAAGAATCTTTCTTGTTAGACTTGACTTGAGGCATGTAAGTGGATAAGAGTAAACGCTTGGCAATGTAAGAAGAACTCTTCTTGCAGAGATCATCATTGATTGCCTTTAAGAACTCATGCTCTTTCTCAAGATTGAGCTTTTCAAAGTGTAATTTCTCATGAGTTCTTAAAAGTTCTCGATGATCTTCAAAGATAGTTTCATGAGCTAACTTAAGAGTGTTTAGTTCTTTAGTTAGAGCCTCAATCTTCTCCTTATCATTGTCATTATTTTTATCTTGATTAGCATGATTAATTGGTCTTTCATCATAATATTCATCACTAGAGTTGTCACCAAGCAAATCATCACCTAACAAGTCATATTCATCACTATTGAAATCAACATACTCGGGGTGTGTTACCTTAGGACCTTTGGCCATGAAGCATCTTCCAATTCCTTCATTTGTTGAGTCAAATATGTCGTAGGAGTTGGTTGACACAAGTGCTAGACCGGCAACACCTTCATCTTGAGTATCTTCGGAGTCGGAGTGATAACTTCTCTCGGAGTGGCTGTCGGAGTCGGAGCCGGATACCCATTCACCAACATGAGCTTGATGTCTTCGTCTTGTGTAGCTCCTTGATGATTCTTCCTTCCTTTCCGAATCCTTGCTTCTCCGTGAGTATCTTCGTTCATAACGATCATGTCTACTCCTTCTCTCTCTTGGTGGTGATCCTTTGCTTCTTCTTTTTGGAGAATCTTCTCTTCTCTTGTAGGGAGCCGTACACTCATTGGAATAGTGTCCGGGTCTTCCACAATTGTAGCAGTTTCGCTCTCGACTAGAAGATCTTTTGTCATTGTAGGACCTTGACTTGAAGCTTCTATCTTTGCTCCTACTCTTGTAGAACTTGTTGAAGTTCTTCACCATTAAGCTCAATTCTTCATTGAAGTCTTGTTTCTCACTTGATGATGTAGGGGCTTCACATGAGGCTTTATAGGCACCACTTGATTTGTTGTGAAGTTCCTCTTTATCCTTAAGTGACATCTCATGAGCATCAATTCTTCCAATCACCTCCGTTGGCTTGAGATCTTTGTAATTGGGCATCATTTGGATCAATGTGCACACGGTATCATATTTTCCATCCAAGGCTCTTAGAATCTTCTTGATGATGAATCTATCGGTCATCTCTTCACTTCCTAAGCCGACAATCTCATTTGTGATGAGAGCAAGCCTAGAGTACATTTCGGCGACACCTTCACCTTCCTTCATCTTGAACTTGTCAAGTTGGCTTTGAAGCACATCCAACTTGGATTCCTTGACGGAGTCGGTACCTTCGTGCAAATCAATCAAAGTGTCCCAAATTTCCTTCGCATTCTCAAGACGGCTGATTTTGTTGAACTCTTCGGGGCACAATCCGTTGAAGAGAATATCACAAGCTTGAGGATTGTATTGCAACATCTTCAACTCATCCGCGGTAGCTTCACGGTTTGGTTCTCTCCCATCAAAGAAGTCACCTTGCAAACCAACACACACAATAGCCCAAACGGCGTGGTTATGTCCAAGAATATGCATTTTCATTTTATGCTTCCAACTAGCAAAATTAGTACCATCAAAGTAGGGACCTCTACGGTGATAATTTCCCTCGCTAGACGCCATACTCTCCTAGGTTGTGAAACCAAGGCTATGACCACCAAAAGCTATGGAGATCAAAGCAAATGGAGACCAAAGCTCTGATACCACTTGTAGGATCGAAAGTATGTCTAGAGGGGGGGTGATTAGACTACTTGACCAAATAAAAACTTAACCTTTTCCCAATTTTAGTTCTTGGCAGATTTTAGCTAATTTAGGACAAGTCAAGCAATCATCACATAATTCAAGCAAGCATGCAAAGAGTGTATAGGCAGCGGAAAGTAAAGCATGCAACTTGCAAGAATGTAAAGGGAAGGCTTTGGAGAATTCAAACGCAATTGGAGACACGAATGTTTTTCCCGTGGGTCGGATATGTGGTGCTATCCTACATCCACGTTGATGGAGACTTCAACCCACGAAGGGTAACGGTTGCGCGAGTCCACATAGGGCTCCACCCAAGGGTAACGGTTGCGCGAGTCCACACAGGGATCCACCCACGAAGGGTCCACGAAGAAGCAACCACCCACAAAGGGTCCACGAAGAAGCAACCTTGTCTATCCCACCATGGCCATCGCCCACACAGGACTTGCCTCACTAGCGGTAGATCTTCACGAAGTAGGCGATCTCCTTGCCCTTACAAACTCCTTGGTTCAACTCCACAATCTTGTCGGAGGCTCCCAAGTGACACCTAGCCAATCTAGGAGACACCACTCTCCAAGAAGTAACAAATGGTGTGTAGGTAATGAACTCCTTGCTCTTGTGCTTCAAATGATAGTCTCCCCAACACTCAACTCTCTCTCATAGGATTTGGATTTTGTGGAAAGAAGATTTGAGTGGAAAGCAACTTGGGAAGGCTAGAGATCAAGATTCATATGGTAGGAATGGAATGTCTTGGTGTCAACACATGAGTAGGTAGTTCTCTCTCAGAACATATGAGTTGGAATGGTGTATGTGTTCTGATGGCTCTCTCCATAAATGAAGAGGAGGTGGAGGGGTATATATAGCCTCCACACAGAATCCAACCGTTACACAGTTTCCCAATCTCGGTGGGACCGAATCAATAAACTCGGTCGGACCGAAAATGTAAACCTAGTGACCGTTAGAGATTTTCGGTGGGACTGACATGCAACTCGGTAGGACCGATATGGTTAGGGTTTGGGCATAACATAATCTCGGTGAGACCGATTACACAAACTCGGTGAGACCGAATTTGGTAATTAGCTAACCAGAGAGTTGGTCAGGCAAACTCGGTGGGACCGATTTGCTCTTTCGGTGAGACCGAGTGGAACTCGGTGAGACCGAAAAGTTACAAAGGGGAAACACTGAGTTTACATTGCAATCTCGGTGGGACCGATTCGCTCTTTTAGTGAGACCGAAAAGTTACGAAAGGGAAACAGAGAGTTTGCAATCCCATCTCGGTGAGACCAAGATCCTTATCGGTAGAACCGAATTGCTAGGGTTTGGCAGTGGCTAATGACAAGTGAAACTCGATGGCGCCGGATAGAAAGAATCGGTAGGACCGAGTTTGGCTTAGGGTTTAGGTCATATGTGGATATGGGAAAGTAGTTGAGGGTTTTGGAGCATATCACTAAGCACATGAAGCAAGAGGCTCATTAAGCAACACCTCATCCCTCCTTGATAGTATTGGCTTTTCCTAAAGACTCAATGTGATCTTGGATCACTAAAGTATAAAATGAAGAGTCTTGAGCTTTTGAGCTTGAGCCAATCCTTTGTCCTTAGCATTTTGAGGCTTCCACTTTCACATCCATGCCATGCCAATCATTGAGCTTTCCTGAAATAATCATCTTGGAATAGCATTAGCTCAATGAGCTATATGTTGTTGTGAATTACCAAAACCACCTAGGGATAGTTGCACTTTCAAAAATCATCGTACAGTTTCGTGGCATTTGACTCCATTTTAATAATGATTTCCTGCTGAGGGAGTCCTGGATTAGGGGGTGTTCGGATAGCCGGACTATACCTTCGGCCGGACTCCTGGACTATGAAGATACGAGATTGAAGACTTTGTCTCGTGTCCGGAAGGGACTTTCCTTGGCGTGGAAGGCAAGCTCGGCGATACGGATATGTAGATCTCCTACCATTCTAACCGGCTCTGTGTAACCCTAGCCCTCTCCGGTGTCTATATAAACCAGGGGGTTTTAGTCCGTAGGACGAACAATAATCATACCATAGGCTAGCTTCTAGGGTTTAGCCTCCTTGATCTCGTGGTAGATCTACTCTTGTACTACCCATATCATCAATATTAATCAAGCAGGACGTAGGGTTTTACCTCCATCAAGAGGGCCCGAACCTGGGTAAAACATTGTGTCCCCTGCCTCCTGTTACCATCCGCCTAGAGGCACAGTTCGGGACCCCTTACCTGAGATCTGCCGGTTTGGACACCGACATTGGTGCTTTCATTGAGAGTTCCTCTGTGTCGTCACTTTTAGGCCCGATGGCTTCTCCGATCATTAACAGTGATGCAATCCAGGGTGAGACTTTTCTTCCCGGACAGATCTTTGTATTCGGCGGCTTTGCACTGCGGGCCAATTCGCTTGGTCATCTGGAGCAGATCGAAAGCTACACCCTTGGCCATCACGGCCGACCTCCGCGGAGACTTGATCTTCGACGGATTCGAGCCACAGCCGAGTGCGCCGCACTATCACGATGGGCATGATCTAGCTCTGCCGCCGAACAGTGCCCTAGAGGCCGCACCCGCATCAGCTCCGACCCTTAATTCGGAGCCAACTGCGCCAATCGAGGATGGGTGGTTGGACACCGCCTCGGGGGCTGCAATCTCTATGGCGATCGAGCCAAACACCAGCCCTATTCTCTGCGAAGCCCGTGACTCCAAGGAGCCGGACTCCTCTCCTGACTGCGAGCCCTCCGCGCCCCTACCGATCGAACCCGATTGGGCGCCGATCATGGAGTTCACCGCCGCGGACATCTTTCAGCACTCGCCCTTCGGCGATATTCTGAATTCACTAAAGTCTCTCTCTTTATCAGGAGAGCCCTGGCCGGACTATGGTCAGCAAGGTTGGGATGCAGATGATGAAGAAATTTAAAGCCCACCCACCACCCACTTCGTAGCCACTGTCGATGATTTAACCGACATGCTCGACTTCGACTCCGAAGACATCGACGATATGGACGCCGATGCAGGAGACGATCAAGAACCAGCGCCTATAGGGCACGGGAAAGCCACCTCGTCGTATGATATATACATGGTGGACACCCCAAAAGAAGGCAATGGCGATGGAACAGCGGAGGATGACCCCTCCAAGAAGCAGCCTAAGCGCCGGCTTCAGCGGCGCCGCCCTAAATCCCGCCAAAGCAAAAACGGTGATTCCGGCACGGGAGATAATAACACCCCGGACAATGCCGAAGACAACCACCTCCAGCAAGATTCAACACAGGAGGATGGAGAAGCCAGCCCTCATGAGAGAGCGGCAGACAGAGAGGTCAAGGACGATAATTATATGCCCCCCTCCGAAGATGAGGCAAGCCTCGATGACGAAGAATTTGTCGTGCAGGAGGATCCCGTCGAACAAGAGCGTTTCAAACGCAGGCTTATGGCCACGGCGAGCAGCCTCAAGAAAAAACAGCAACAGCTTAGAGCTGATCAAGATTTGCTAGCCGACAGATGGACTGAAGTCCTTGCGGCCGAAGAGTATGAACTCGAACGCCCCTCCAAGAGCTACCCAAAGTGCAGGCTGCTACCCCAATTAGAGGAGGAAGCACCTAAACCTACATTACCAGCGCATGATGCGGCCGACCGGCCACCCCGTGGCCGCGACAGAGAGGCCTCTCGGCCCTCCACTCAAGCCGCACCCCGGCGCCGCTCAAAAAATACCAAGACACGGGAAAATATGCCAGACCTGCGAGATATATTGGAGGACAAGGCAAGGCAAACAAGATCAATCTACGGATAACGTGGGCGCCCCATGGAACGAGACGATAATTTTCACTCCAGATACAGTAAATCCGGCCGGGCCGAACACAGTAGACAAAGCTCGTTTGAGCTGCGTTGTGATATAGCCCAATACAGAGGCACCGCACACCCACTATGCTTCACATATGAAGTAATGGATCATCAAATCCCCGAGGGTTTCAAAACCGTGAACATCGAATCATACGATGGCACAACAGACCCTGCGGTATGGATTGAGGACTATCTCCTTCATATCCACATGGCCCGCGGTGATGACCTACACGCCATCAAATAACTCCCACTCAAGCTTAAAGGACCAGCTCGACATTGGCTTAACAGCTTGCCAATAGAATCAATTGGTTGTTGGGAGGACCTGGAAGCCACATTCCTTGATATTTTCCAGGGCACTTATGTGCGACCACCAGACACTGATGACCTAAGCCACATCATTCAGCAGCCAGAGGAATCGGCCAGACAATTCCGGACACGGTTCCTAACCAAGAAAAATCAAATCGTCGACTGTCCGGACGCAAAGGCCCTAGCAGCCTTCAAGCATAACATCCATGTCGAGTGGCTTGCACGACACCTAGGACAGGAAAAGCCGAAATCTATGGCAGCCCTCACGACACTTATGACCCGCTTTTGCGCGGGAGAAGACAGCTGGCTAGCTCGCAGCAATAACATGACCAAGAGCCCTGGTAATTGGGTACCAAGGACAGCAGTGGCAGGTCGGGTCGCAACAAGCAAAAGCGCCGCATTAATGGTGACAATGCTGAGGATACGACAGTTAATGCCAGATTCAGAGGCTCTAAACTCGGTCATCGGAAAAAGCCATTCAAAAGAAATACTCCGGGCCCGTCCAGTTTGGACCGAATACTCGACCGCTCATGCCAGATACATGGCACCCCCGAAAAACCAGCAAATCCCACCAACAGGGATTGTTGGGTGTTCAAGCAGGCAGGCAAGTTAAATGCCGAAACCAGGGACAAGGGGCTGCATAGCGATAACGAGGAGGAGCCCCGGCCGCCGAACAACAGTGGACAGAAAGGTTTTCCCCCACAAGTGCGGACGGTGAACATGATATACGCGACTCACGTCCCCAAGAGGGAGCGGAAGCATGCGGTAAGGGACGTATACGCGATGGAGCTAGTCACCCCAAAGTTCAACCCATGGTCTTCCTGCCCGATCACTTTTGATCGAAGGGACCACCCCACTAGCATCCATCATGGCAGATTCGCCGCATTGGTTCTAGACCCAATTATTGATGGATTTCACCTCACTAGAGTCCTTATGGACGGCGGCGGCAGCCTGAACCTGCTTTACCAGGAGACAGTGCGGAAAATGGGCATCGATCCCTCGAGGATTAAACCCACTAAAACAACCTTTAAAGGCGTCATACCAGGTGTAGAGGCCAACTGTACAGGCTCAGTTACACTTGAAGTGGTTTTCGGATCTCCGGATAATTTCCGAAGCAAGGAGTTAATCTTCGACATAGTCCCATTCCGCAGTGGCTATCATGCACTGCTCGGGCGAACCACATTTGCTAAGTTCAATGTGGTGCCGCGCTACGCATACCTCAAGCTCAAGATGCCAGGCCCTCGAGGAGTCATCACGGTCAATGGAAACACCGAACGCTCTGTCCGAACGGAGGAGCATACGGCGGCTATCGCAGCGGAAGTACAAAGTAGCCTCTCAAGGCAATTCTCCAGTCCGGCTATTAAACGTCTGGACACCGTCAAGCGCGCCCGGAGTAACCTACAACAAGACCGCCTGGCACGTTCCGAGCAAGGTAGCAATGCGGCCCCAACCCCAGCCCTCGCGAACTTGCGAAATCAGTGTTGCGCGTACATAACTACGCCCTGGAAATACCATGGCCACAGGGGGAAGGCACCATCACGGCACACCCGAAACGCGGCTTAAACCGCACTAGGGGCTGCCGATTTCTTAATTTTCTCTTATTTTCAGGACTCCATTCTTGGGAAGGCTTGTCCGGCAGTACAATTGCCGCACAAACGATAAAACTAGGGAAGCAGAAAGCTACGCCGCACTATGGAACTCTAAGGTGGTCTCTATAACGAGCAGTATACCTGTTTCAAATACCATTCCGCAGCTCGCCCTTGGAAAGGACATGTTAAATAGTCCCATCTTTTCCTTATTGCACTATTTGTATCGTTCTGCTTTGATCGCAGCTTTTTTAAAATAAACAATGCATAGCTTCCATCTATTATTGCATTACTCTTTTTACGAATATATGTTCATTAATGACATGTTGCACCCGTACACTTTGGTACGGCCAATACGCCATTGGCTTAAGTACCCCACAATACAGTGTGAGAAGTCCGAACACTTTCACAAGTGCGGCACCCCGAACTTATAGCATTATATGCATCGGCTCCGAATCATGTCTTGGGTCAATAGTTGGGTTTGCCCGGCTCCTATGTTTTGGTACCTTACGTTCCATTATATCGGCTAAGGTAGCACTAGGAGAACTACTGCGATTGTGCTCCAGTTGAGCTGGGCTAAGCACCTCAGTAGAGAAAGCTAAAACTGACCGTCATGATGAGGCAAGAGCTGGTCGCTGTTCGAGAGGTTTTCGAGTCCCTAAAGCCTTATGCCGCTTAGAGCGAGGAGCCGGCTTTGTCCGGCCTAGGCGTGGATAGCGCCCCGAACTCGGTCTTCCGAACACTAGGGGCTTCGCTGAAATTTAAAATTATAGAATTCTATGGCTAAGCGAGAGTGTTGAAGCATTATAGTCTGATTGCCTTGTTCGTTGTGTTGAGCACCTCCCTCGAAGGAACCAAGAGTGGGAAAAAGAGAGCTCATGTTTATCCCAAACACCCCAGCACTCGTGGCATGGGGGCAGAAGCCGACGACTCGCCATCTCTCAAATTTGATAAACGGCCGCACAGAAGGTAATATTTGAAATTCAAAAGCGTTGCTTAGCGCATATGAACAAGTTTCTAGCGTACAGGATCACAAATGCGAGTTTACTCAAAAATTACATCTTTGGAGCATTCATCCGCTATAAGGCGGGCACCCTTCAGGACGCCCTCATAATACGCTTCCGGGATGCGATGCTCCTTGCCCGGTAGCGGCCCGTCCTTCACCAGCTTCTCCGCATCCATCTTGCCCCAGTGCACTTTAGCACGGGCAAGCGCCCTACGGGCACCTTTGATGCAGACGGAGCGCTTGATTACTTCAAGCCGTGGACAGGCATCCACCAGCCGCCTCACCAGCCCGAAGTAGCTCCCAGGCAGAGCCTCTCTAGGAAAAAACCGAACTATGAGGCCCTTTATTGCCTATTCGGCCACCTTGTGGAGCTCGACCATTTGCTTCAGCTAGTCGCTCAAGGGCACCAGGTGTCCGGCCTCAGCATACTAATACCAGAACACCTTCTCCGTCGACCTCCCCTCCTCGGATCGGTAGTAGGCGGCGGCATCAGACGCACTGCGGGGCAAATCTGCGAATGCTCCTGGAGAGCTCCGGACTCGGGTAAGTAACAAGTAATTCACTTTTACGTGCTTGCTTTGCATAATGAATGCCTTACCCGCTGCTATCTTCTTCATCGCTTCAATTTCTTGGAGGGCTTTCTGGGCTTCGCCCTTTCGAGGGCTGCCGCAAGCTCGGACACTTGCGTCTTTGAGTCAAGCTCCAAACTCTCGTGTTTTTTCATGAGAGCCTGGAGCTCTTTCTACAAATCCTCCACCCGCGCCTCCTGCTTCCCTCTCTCTGTGTGCTCCGCGGCTGCTCTGTTTTCGGCCTCGGACAGCGCTTTCTTAAGGGTTGCCACCTCGGTCGTGGCCCCTATAATAGCACGTTGATCCTGTCATTTTTGGCAACCACATCTTCTCTATATACTTGCGCAAGGTATTACTTACCTTCCTTCTCCTCGAGTTGCCTCTTGGCATGGCCGAGCTCGTTCTCGGACCGCGCGAGGTTTTGTTTCAGCGTATCCACCTCCGCAGTCTGTGCCACGGAGGCCAGCAGCAAAGCCTGCATATGCATATTGACTTGATTATGTTAGACTCCTGCGAATGTTATTAGATCCTCTATTCGGCTTTTCTTTCCGAACGCCGAACAGAGCATCAGGGGCTACTGTCTATGCGGTAATATTTTTACATATTATTTACTTACCTCAAAGCCTGTTAGAAGGCTGGCACATGCTTCAGTCAGTTCGCTCTTGGCGATACGGATATGTAGATCTCCTACCATTGTAACCGACTCTGTGTAACCCTAGCCCTCTCCGGTGTCTATATAAACCGGGGGGTTTTAGTCCGTAGGACGAACAACAATCATACCATAGGCTAGCTTCTAGGGTTTAGCCTCCTTGATCTCGTGGTAGATCTACTATTGTACTACTCATATCATCAATATTAATCAAGCAAGACGTAGGGTTTTACCTCCATCAAGAGGGCCCGAACCTGGGTAAAACATCGTGTCCCCTGCCTCCTATTACCATCCGCCTAGACGCACAGTTCGGGACCCCCCTACCCGAGATCTGCCGGTTTTGACACCGACACCTGCGATGTAAAAAACATGGAAAAAATAGCAACTGGCACTTGGCACTATGTCAATAGGTTAGTTCCAAAAAATGATATAAAATGATTATAAAATAACCAAGATTGATAATAAAACAACATGGAACAATAAAAAATTATAGATACGTTGGAGACGTGTCAAGGGGCACCCGACGTGGGCACAACCCACCAGGGCGCGCCTGGGCCTCCTGGCGTGCCCTGGTGGGTTGTCCCCTCCTCGGGACTCCCTCCAGGTGCAACCAGGTCCCAACATGTGTTGGGGAACGTAGTAATTTCAAAAAAATTCCTACGCACACGCAAGATCATGGTGATGCATAGCAACAAGCGGGGAAAGTGTTGTCTATGTACCCTCGTAGACCGAAGCGGAAGCGTTGACGCAACGTAGAGGAAGTAGTCGTACGTCTTCCCGGTCCAACCGATCCAAGCACCGTTACTCCGGCACCTCTGAGTTCTTGGCACACGTTCAGCTCGATGACGCTCCCCGGGCTCCGATCCAGCAAAGCTTCGGGGAGGAGTTCCGTCAGCACGACGGCGTGGTGACGATCTTGATGTTCAACCGTCGCAGGGCTTCGCCTAAGCACCGCTACAATATGACCGAGGTGTAATATCGTGGAGGGGGGCACCGCACACGGCTAAGGAACGACCACGAAGATCAACTTGTGTGTCTCTGGGGTGCCCCCTGCCCCCGTATATAAAGGAGTGGAGGAGGGGAGGGCCGGCCCTCTCTATGGCGCGCCCTAGGGGAGTCCTACTCCCACCGGGAGTAGGATTCCCCCTTTCCTAGTCCAACTAGGAGTCCTTCCAAGTATTAGGAGTAGGAGACAAGGAAGGGGAAGAGGGAAGAGAAGGAAGGAGGGGGCGCAGCCCCTCCCCTAGTCCAATTCGGACTAGGCCTTGGGGGGGGGGGGCGCGGCCTGCCTCTCCCTCTCCCCTAAAGCCCAATAAGGCCCATATACTTCTTCTCCCGTATTCCCGTAACTCCCCGGTACTCCGAAAAATACCCGAACCACTCGGAACCTTTCCGATGTCCGAATATAGTCGTCCAATATATCGATCTTTACGTCTCGACCATTTCGAGACTCCTCGTCATGTCCCCGATCTCATCCGGGACTCCGAACTCCTTCGGTACATCAAAACTCATAAACTCATTATATAACTGTCATCGAAACTTTAAGCGTGCGGACCCTACGGTTCGAGAAGAATGTAGACATGACCGAGACACGTTTCCGGTCAATAACCAATAGCGGGACCTGGATGCCCATATTGGCTCCTACATATTCTATGAAGATCTTTATCGGTCAGACCGCATAACAACATACGTTGTTCCCTTTGTCATCGGTATGTTACTTGCCCGAGATTCGATCGTCGGTATCTCAATACCTAGTTCAATCTCGTTACCGGCAAGTCTCTTTACTCGTTCTGTAATACATCATCTCACAACTAACTCATTAGTTGCAATCCTTGCAAGGCTTATGTGATGTGTATTACCGAGAGGGCCCAGAGATACCTCCGACAATCGGAGTGACAAATCCTAATCTCGAAATACGCCAACCCAACAAGTACCTTCGGAGACACCTGTAGAGAACCTTTATAATCACCTAGTTACGTTGTGACGTTTGGTAGCACACAAAGTGTTCCTCTGGTAAACGGGAGTTGCATAATCTCATAGTCATAGGAACATGTATAAGTCATGAAGAAAGCAATAGCAACATACTAAACGATCGTGTGCTAAGCTAACGGAATGGGTCATGTCAATCACATCATTCTCCTAATGATGTGATCCCGTTAATCAAATGACAACTCATGTCTATGGCTAGGAAACATAACCATCTTCGATTAACGAGCTAGTCAAGTAGAGGCATACTAGTGACATTCTGTTTGTCTATGTATTCACACATGTATTATGTTTCCGGTTAATACAATTCTAGCATGAATAATAAACATTTATCATGATATAAGGAAATAAATAATAACTTTATTATTGCCTCTAGGGCATATTTCCTTCAACATGTTCCTTCTGGTCCATAAAAAATCTCCGTAAAGTTTCGTGGCATTTGGACTCCGTCTGATATCGATTTTCTGCGATGTAAAAAACACGGAAAAAACAAGAACTGGCACTGGGCACTATGTCAATAGGTTAGTACCAAAAAATGATATAAAATGACCATAAAATGATTATAAAACATCCAAGATTGATAATATAACAACATGGAACAATAAAAAATTATAGATACATTGGAGACGTATCCGAGGAAGGCAGGAGGAGGCGCCCCTGTTCCCTTTTCTCACGAGAAGGGTAAGGCAGGAGGGGCCACCCCTCCCCTTTCCTTCCTGTAGGGTCGGCCAGCCATGTAGAGGGGAGCACTATCCCCCTAGTGGGCTAGTCTGTCCCCTGCTTTGTCCCATTAAGCCCATACACTTATCGAGGGTGTCCGGAACCCCTTCCGGTGACCCGATGACAACCCGGTGCACTCCGAAACTATTCCCGTGTCCGAATACCATCGTCCTATATATCAATATTTACCTCTCGAGTATTTCGAGACTCCTCGTCATGTACATGATCTCATCCGGGACTCCGAAAAACATTCGGTCACCAAATCATAGAACTCATATAACACTATATCGTCAACGAACGTTAAGCATGCGGACCCTACAGGTTCAAGAACTATGTAGACATGACCGAGACACCTCTCCGATCAATAACCCATAGCGGGACCTAGATTCGCATGTTGGTCCATACATATTCTACAAAGATCTTTATCGGTTGAACCGTTATGACAACATACGTAATTCCCTATGTCCGTCGGTATATTACTTGCTCGAGATTCGGCGTCGGTATCCTCATACCTAGTTCAATCTCGTTACCGGCAAGTCTCTTTACTCATTCCGTAAGACATCACCTCATAACTAACTCCTTAGTCATTTTCTTGCAAGATTCTGATGTGTATTACCGAGAGGGCCCAGAGATACCTCTCCGATACTCGGAGTGAGAAATCCTAATCTCGATCTATGCCAACTCAACAAACACCTTCGGAGATACCTGTAGAGCATATTTATGATCACCCAGTTATGTTGTGATGTTTGATAGCACACAAGGTATTCCTCCGGTATCCGGGAGTTGCATTATCTCATAGTCAAAGGAATATGTATTTGACATGAAGAAAACAATAGCAATAAACTGAACGATCAATATGCTAAGCTAACAGATGGGTCTTATCCATCACATCATTATCCTAATGATGTGATCCCATTATCAAATGAAAACTCATGTCTATGGTTAGGAAACCTTAACCATATTTGATCAACGAGCTAGTCTAGTAGAGGCTCACTAGGGACAAGGTATTTGTTTATGTATCCACACATGTATTTAAGTTTCCGATCAATACAATTCTAGCATGAAGAATAACCTTTATAATGATTTAGGAAATATAATAATAATCATTTTATTATTTCCTCTAGGGCATATTTCCACTAGTCTCCCACTTGCACTAGAGTCAATAATCTAGTTCACATCGCCATGTGATTAACACCCATAGTTCACATCACCATGTAACCAACACCCAAAGAGTTTACTAGAGTCAATAATCTAGTTCATGTCGCCATGTGATTAACACCCAAAGAGTACTAAGGTGTGATCATGTTTTGCTTGTGAGAGAAGTTTAGTCAATGGGTCTGTCACATTCAGACCATATGTATTTTGGAAATTTCTATGTCTACAATACTCTGCATGGAGCTACTCTAGCTAATTGCTCCCACTTTCAATACGTATCCAGATTGAGACTCAGAGTCATCCCAATCGGTGTCAAAGCTTGCATCGACGTAACCCTTTACGACGAACTCTTTATCACCTCCATAATCAAGAAATATTTCCTTAGTCCTCTTAGGTAACTAAGGATAATTTTGACTGTTGTCCAGTAATCTATACCTACATCACTATTGTACCCCCTTGTCAAACTCATGGCAAGGTACATAATAGGTCTGGTACACAGTATGGCATACTTCATAGAACCTATGGCAGAGGCATAGGGAATGACTTTCATTCTCTCTCTATCTCTTGCCTCGGCCGGGCTTTGAGTCTTACTCAACTTCACACCTTACAATACATGCTAGAACTCCTTCTTTGACTGATCCATTTTGAACTCCTTCAAAATCTTGTCAAGGTATGTACTCATTGAAAATCTTATCAAGCGTCTTGATCCATCTCTATAGATCTTGATGCCTAATATGTAAGCGGCTTCACCAAGGTCTTTCATTGAAAAATTATTATTCAAATATCCTTTTATGCTATCTAGAAATTCTATATCATTTGCAATAAAGAATATGTCATCCACATATAATATCAGAAATGCTACAGAGCTAACACTCACTTTCTTGTAAATACAGGCTTCCCTGTAAGTCTGTATAAAACCATATGCTTTGGTCACCTCATCAAAGCGTATATCCCAACTCCAAAATGCTTGCACAAGTCCATAGATGGATCGCTGGAGCTTGCACACTTTGTTAGAACCTTTAGGACCGACAAAACTTTCTGGTTGCATCATATACAATTGATCTTTAAGAAATCCATTAAGGAATGCAGTTTTTGACGTCCATTTGCCAAATTTCATAATCATAAAATGCGGCAATTGCTAACATGATTCGGACAGAGTTAAGCATCGCTACGGGTGAGAAAGTCTCATCGTAGTCAATTCCTTGAACTTGTCAAAAACCTTTCGCAACAAGTCGAGCTTTGTAGACAGTAACATTACCATCAACGCCAGTCTTGTTCTTGAAGGTCCATTTATTTTCTATGGCTTGCCCGTCATCAGGCAAGTCCACCAAAGTCCACACTTTGTTCTCATACATGGATACTATCTCAGATTTCCTGGCATCAAGCATGATTTTGGTGAGTACTACAACACAATCTATTTGAGAATCTAATAGTCGAACCGTAATTCATCCATGCATGACATGTACGAGTGGTACATTTGTTCTTTGCAGATGCTTTTCATGGAGTTGGGTAAAGAACCTCCCCCGGAGCTCCTACACAATATTGAAACTCCGAGCAATATGAATGGACGATAAGAGCCTGTTACATTCAACTCCCTGTTTCATGAACATTGATAAGTCGTCCCTTGTTCAAGTCACATAGCACCATCAAGATTATCTATTTCAAATGCCACGTCAGTATTCAGTTTGTGGTACCATGTATTGAACCATTTGTAATGATCTTGAACAATCTTCGACAAAACAAATACTCCCTCCATTCCATAATTTGAACTAAAACCATGATATGTGTTATGGCACGGAGGAAGTAAATTTTTGTTGTTCAACTGTTGTTTCAATACTCCAATCCTTGGTCTTTCAAAAATACTTCAATCCTGGACATGCATCTGGAACCCTAAATTTTTCATACCGAGCAAATTCCGTGTCTTGGCCTTATTTTTAGGCTTATGACGTGTGATGTGCAATTATAGTTCCACTGAAATGATAGGCTATTCAACCAAAAAATACAAAAAACAAAATTATGATCAAGTAAACAAAAGCTAAAAATAGATATGGAAAAAACACTCAGAAGGAAATTTAGAAAATAGTTAAGTATTTACAACGAAGTTCTTAATTACATGTAGGGAATTATGCTCCTGGTACAAGAACTTGGCAGGTGGGTTCACTTTCATACAAAAATTTACAAAACCTACAATGCAAGTACAATAACTTGGCCTGGAGGTGCATTTGAGGTACAAATCGCTCATGTGCCGACACATGGACACCAGCGGGGCAAAGTGCATGCGCTGGGCTTCTCAGATTCTTTGCAAAATGGGCACCGTGAGTCTATGAAATTTTGGCCAAACGGTCCCCCAGGCTCCATAGACATCTAATTTAGGTTAATAAAACTATTCGCTCGATTCAGTGGTGGTCGATATAACCATCAACAAATTACGCATATCGCACAGCGCCGCCACACATGGATGATCTCGATCTCCTTCACTCGTCGGAGCCCGACACCAACGGCGGCATTGATGCCCGTGGACCCCATGGCTGAGCCAACTCCACCCCTTCCCTGTGTCGCTGCCTCATCATGCGCCTCGATGGGTGCAGGCAACCATGTCCCATGCACAACTCTCGGGCTGCCACCGCAAGCCATCACTCCCACCACCGCCTTCCCCGCCGTGTGCACCCGGAGGATGGCCTTTGATAACCCACAAGTATAGCGAATCACGATAGTCTTTGAGGGTAGTATTTCACCCAAATTTATATATTCGTCACTAGGGGAGCCAAAGAATATTTGTAAGTATTAGCAGTTGAGTTGTCAATTCAACCACACATAGAGAACTAATTATCTCCAGCAAAGTGTTAGTAGCACAGTAGTTTTGATAATTTGATAGCAGTAGCAATAGTAACGGTAATAGTAACAGTAGGAGTTTTCTAGTGATCGTAACAACAACAACAACGAAAGTAAATTAGCAAAGTTCAATATGCAAAAATTGTAGGCATTGGATCAGTGATGGATAACATTCATCATGGAACAGTCACAACCTAGAGTGATACACAATAGTTCTGTAATGTAGGCATGTATTCCGTCAATAGTCATACATGCTTATAATAAGAACTTGCATGACATGTTTTATCCTACCCTCTAGTGAAAACGGGGTCCATAACACTACTAGGTAAATCCTTATACACAGAGGCTTATCAGTAGCGCTTGTTAAAAACAGACGCTACTGATACTTGCCAGTAGCGTGTGCTAGAGTCGAGCACTACAAGTAGTAGCTTAGCAGTAGCGCGTTCTACTAAACCGCGCTGCTGTTATGGCCAACCCAGGCCGAGCTGCCTGTCCCCACTTAGCAGTAGCGTGGGTCTTGGACCGGCGCTACAGCTAATGACATTAGCAGCAGTGTTGGGCAGTGACCCGCACTACTACTAAGCCCATGTTATCATCGTCCTCCCCCCGCCTGACCTCTCAGTCTTCCTCCTCACTCTCCATCTCCACTCTCTCTCCCACCCTCGTCGTCCTGCCCCCGCACTGCCCTGGCCGCCCTCCCCCACGCGCGGCCGCCCTCCCTCATTCCTGCCATTTCCATCCCCTTCTCAGCCCCGGGCTGCCTACCGTGAGTACCTCCTTCTCCTCCCAATTCACCCAAAAGCTAGGTATCTCTGAATGTGTTGGATGATTTAGCAAATGCAATATGTTCAGATTTTTTACTAATTTTGTTCATATATACGAACCATAGGTGTTCATATATATGAGCCCATTTCATCATTAGAGCGCTAAATAGGTTTTTGAGTACAATAGAATGTAGATATATGTAACCCTAGGTGATCATATATATGAACCCACTACTAGTAGAAATCTTATAGATAAATGGGTGGATGAACTTAGGTTTTTCTTGTAATGCTTGGATAGATAGATGGATAGACAGATGGATAAAAGTAGATTTTTTACTAATGCTTTGGAATAGATAGATGGATGGATGGATAGCTGTTAGGGTTAGTAATACATTTTTTTAGTAAAAGACTAGTTTTACAAATTTGTAGTAAATGTAGATCTTTTGAATCGGCGTAATAATGTTTTTTGATAGCTTATAGGGTTTCACTAAGTCCTAAAATCTGGATAATGATGTTTTTGTTTATATTTTGTTTTTGGAGAATCAAGTAGCCCCTACATCATCCCCGTCGTCATCCCCATCACCGACCCCCTCCGACCTTGAGGTGAGAGCAGCCAAATCCCCATGTCGATGATGATGTAGATTTTTTCATAGATGTAGTAGTATTAGATGAGTAAAGAAGTTGTGACAATGGAAAGCTGCCAACTTGTCACATGAGTTCATCGATTGCCTCCTGCACTGGACTAATTTTCTTAAAATCCATCCCATGTGTGACCAAGTACTCCCGCTTTAATATTCTGCTTTAATACTTTTGTTTCATTAATGCTTTTGAAAAATGTCGACAAAATGGATGCATAGATGCATTTTGCAGGGAACACCTCCAAGTGGCCTGTGTTTTGCCGGAATGTTGATTCATTTCCATTTAGGCAAACTTCAGGCATTCGATATGTCCTATTTTAGCAAAGGTCATGCCAGATTTTCCCATGAATTTTGGCATGACTTGTGCTAGAATATGTAGGAAATATTGAGTGGCCCGAATTTTATAGAAAGAAAATTAAACGACATTTCGGGTTGACTTTAAGTATGTCGGGGCTCTATACATGATAGTCAAAAAAATCAGTGACGGAGTGTCCACCATATATGAGAGAGGAAGAAGAATCCCGACTGTTGTCTTGGGGGTAGCTTCGTCTTCATTCTAAGGTGCTAGACATTTTGGTGTAATGCACTTTGGAATGATAGGAGGAGCTACCATCACCGACGGTCACAAATGTCAGAGAGGAAGAATCCCAAATTTTGTTGTGGGGGTCGCTTCTCCTTCGTTCTCGTGTGCTAGCATTTTGCTGTAATGCACTCGGGGAAGAAGGGAGGAGCGACCATCACCGATGGTCGAATATATACACCACAATATTCTCGTGTGTCTGGGAGTTCTTAGATGGAGAAGTCCTGGCGAATTCTTTCCTGTAAGCCAACCGTGTCAATCTGCTCCTACCGCATGTATTTAATAAGTTGCCGTCTCCAGCCTGGGTGTCCGAAGCCTCTAATGTTCCAGCATAGAAGCTTCATATCGGAACATCAAGGGGTGGATCTAGGCCCCTCGGGTGGGGCCAAGCTAGCCCGCCCGACATAAGCAGGACAGGAGGAGGGCACTATCCGACGCCCCGACGGGCCTGAAAGCTAGGGCCCATGGTGTCCAGGGGCTCCATGGAAGGAGCCCAGCACGCCCTCGGGCACTACTATCTAGTGCTCAGTGGGGTGGAGGCGCATGGGGCCACCCTCTCAGAGCCCTCACCTATGGAGGTCCTCGAAGAGAGGTATGATACGTCTCCAACGTATCTATAATTTTTGATTGTTCCATGCTGTTATATTATCCATATAGGATGTTTTATATGCATTTATATGCTATTTTATATGATTTTTGGGACTAACCAATTAACCTAGAGCCCAGTGCTAGTTTCTGTTTTTTTTTCTTGTTTTTGAGTATCGCAGAGAAGGAAAATCAAACGCAGTCCTATTGACCTGAAATTTCACGGAGATTAGTTTTGGACCAGAAGAAGCCCATGGAGTATCGGAGATGGGCCGGAAGACTCCCGAGGCACCCACGAGGGTGGGGGCGCGCCCTACCCCCCAGGCACGCCCCTACCTCGTTGCCGCCTCGGGGCCCCCCTTACTTGTTCCCGACTCCAACACCTCTTATATATACCCAAACTTCCAGAACATAACCTAGATCAGGAGTTTCGTCGCCGCAAGCCTCCATAGCCACCGAAAACCAATCTAGACCCGTTCCGGAGGGGGGAATCCCTCTCCGGCGGCCATCTTCATCATCCCAGTGCTCTCCATGATGAGGAGGAAGTAGTTCACCCTCGGGGCTGAGGGTATGTACCAGTATCTATGTGTTTGATCTCTCTCTCTCTCTCTCGTGTTCTCGATTCGCACGATCTTGATGTATCGCAAGCTTTGCTATTATAGTTGGATCTTATGATGTTTCTCCCCCTCTACTCTCTTGTAATGGATTGAGTTTTCCCCTTGAAGTTATCTAATCGGATTGGGTCTTTAAGGATTTGAGAACACTTGATGTATGTCTTGCATGTGCTTATCTGTGGCGACAATGGGATATCACGTGATCCACTTGATGTATGTTTTGGTGATCAACTTGCGAGTTCCGTGACCTTGTGAACTTATGCATAGGGGTTGGCACACGTTTTCGTCTTGACTCTCCGGTAGAAACTTTGGGGCACTCTTTGAAGTTCTTTGTGTTGGTTGAATACACGAATCTGAGATTGTGTGATGCATATCGTATAATCATACCCACAGATACTTGAGGTGACATTGGAGTATCTAGGTGACATTAGGGTTTTGGTTGATTTGCATCTTAAGGTGTGATTCTAGTACAAACTCTAGGATAGATTGAACGGAAATAATAGCTTCGTGTTATTTTACTACAGACTCTTGAATAGATCGATCAGAAAGGATAACTTTGAGGTGGTTTCGTACCCTACAATAATCTCTTCGTTTGTTCTCCGCTATTAGTGACTTTGGAGTGACTCTTTGTTGCATGTTGAGGGATAGTGATATGATCCAGTTATTATTGTTGAGAGAACTTGTACTAATGAAAGTATGAACCCTAGGCCTTGTTTCTTAGCATTGCAATACCATTTGTGCTCACTTTTATCATTAGTTACCTTGCAGTTTTTATATTTTCAGATTACAAAAACCTTTATCTACCATCCATATTGCACTTGTATCACCATCTCTTCGCCGAACTAGTGCACCTATACAATTTACCATTTTATTAGGTGTGTTGGGGACACAAGAGACTCTTTATTATTTGGTTGCAGGGTTGTTTGAGAGAGACCATCTTCATCCTATGCCTCCCACGGATTGATAAACCTTAGGTCATCCACTTGAGCGAAATTTTCTACTGTCCTACAAAACTCTATACTTGGAGGCCCAACAACGTCTACAAGAATAAGGTTGTTTAGTAGACATCAAGCTCTTTTCTGGCGCCGTTGCCGGGGAGGTTAGCACTTGAAGGTATATCTTTAGATCTTGCAATCGAATCTATTAGTTTCTTGTTTTATCACTAGTCTAGTCTATAAAAGAAAACTACAAAAAATGGAATTAAGGTTGCCTCATATGCTTCATCTTTTTAATGTCTTTCGTGAATATAAGGTTTCCGATAATTGTGCCAAAGTGTTAGAAGAAGAATGTGTTAAAATGTTTGGCACTAACTCTCTGGATAATGAGCATGATTGCAATGTTTTTAGTATGAATTCTTTGAATATCCATGATACTAATGATATGCAAAGCCACAAGCTTAGGGATGCTATGTTTTATGAAGATGATATTTTTTTCCCCCAAGTTTTGATGAGAAAATTTATTATGATGATAGAATGCCTCCTATTTATGATGGTTATATTGATGAAAGTGGATTTGGAGAGTTCATGACTTTATTTAGTGATGAATCCACTATTTCGAAAGAGGTTCCAATTGATTATGAGAACAAAGTTGCTATCTATGATGATTATTGTGATGACATGTATGCTATAAAGAATAATGATAACCATGAAACTTGTCATCATGATTTTAATTTGAATTGGTTTATGCCTCACATGATAGTTATTTTGTTTAATTTTCTCCCACTACTATTCATGAGAAGAAATTTGCTTATGTGGAGAGTAATAAAAATTCTATGCTTGTAGATCATGAAAATAATGCTTTATGTGATAGTTATATTGTTGAATTCATTCCTGATGCTACTGAAAAATTATTATGAGAGAGGAACATATGCTTTTACATATTGCAATAATATCAAGTTTCCTCTCTATGTATTGAAAATCTTGAAGATATGCTTGTTTTGCCTTCCTGTGCTAGTTGATTCCTCTTCCCATAAGTTATTTGCTCACAAAATCCCTATGCATAGGATGTGGGTTAGACTTAAATGTACTAGTCATATTATTCATGATGCTCCCAATATGTTTCAATTCTTATCTTTTATGTGAGCATCATTGAAATCATCATGCCTAGCTAGGGGCGTTAAACGATATCGCTTGTTGGCAGGCAACCCAATTTTGTATTTGTTCCGTGCTTTTTGTTCCTGTTTAGTAATAAATAAATAATCTATACTTTGTTATGATTGTGTTTTTTATGTTTTAATTAGTGTTTGTGCCAAGTAAAGCCTTTAGGATCTTCTTGGGTGATTGTTATTTGATCTTGCTGTAAAAAACAGAAAGTATGCGCTCACGGAAATAATTTTCATTTTTTTACCGGAGAGTGATAAAATACCAATTCCAACTGAAGTATATCAATATACAAATTTCCTAGGACTTCCTAATTTCTCAGGATTTTTGGAGTTACATAAGTATTCGAAACCTACAGATTACTTCAGACTGTTCTGTTTTGACAGATTCTGTTTTCTATGTGTTGTTTGCTTATTTTGATGAATCTATGAGTAGTATCGGAGGGTATGAACCATAGGGAAGTTGGAATACAGTATATATTACACCAATATAAATTTATAATGAGTTCACAATAGTAGCAAAAGTGGTGATTTATTTTCTTATACTAACGGAGCTCAAGAGATTTTCTGTTGAGTTTTGTGTTGTGAAGTTTTCATGTTTTGGGTAAAGATTCGATGAACTATGGAATAAGGAGTGGCAAGAGCATAAGCTTGGGGATGCCCAAGGCACCCCAAGGTAACATTCAAGGACAACCAAGAGCCTAAGCTTGGGGATGCCCCGGATGGCATCCCCTCTTTCGTCTTCGTTCATTGGTAACTTTACTTGGAGCTATATTTTTATTCACCACATGATACGTGTTTTGCTTGGAGCATCATTTTATTTTATTTTGTTTTGCTTGCTGTTTGAATAATATACCAAGATCTGAAATTCTTTGATGTTAGAGAGTCTTCACATAGTTGCATAATTATTCGACTACTCATTGATCTTCACTTATATCTTTTGGAGTAGTTTGTCATTTGCTCTAGTGCTTCACTTATATCTTTTTAGAGCATGGCAGTGTTTTTATTTTGAAGAAATAGATGAACTCTCATGCTTCACTTGTATTAGTTTGAGAGTCTTTTAGAACATCATGGTAATTTGCTTTGGTTATGAAATTAGTCCTAATATGATAGGCATTCAAGATGGGTATAATAAAAAACTTTCATATAGAGTGCATTGAATACTATGAGAAGTTTGATACTTGATGATTGTTTTAAGATATGAAGATGGTGATATTAAGTCATGCTAGTTAAGTGTAGCGACCAGACCTCAAACAGTCCAATCTCTATGCTCCGGTGTCATCCCTGGATCGGTAATGCTGACACCACACAATACTTGAAGGATTTATAACAGAGTAGCAATCACACACTTATTACATCGAGTGTCTCAAAAGAGAACTTATTACAATAAATATGGCTTAAGGCCATCTAATAACGATAATAGCGGAAGGCTTGGAAGATAAGTGAGTCCATCAACTCCAACGGCATCATTGAGTATAGAACCATGACCTAAAGGCACCTTACTCGTCGTCTGAAAGGTCTGCAACATGAACGTTGCAGCCCGAAACGGGTCAGCACATGGAATATGCTGGCAAAGTAACACATAGAGAGCAATGAAAGAATAAGGCTATACGACATGCATATTTTGGCTGGTGGAAAGCTCTATGGTTATAGTTTTGCATAAAGCCAATTTTTCCCTACTGCAAAGGAATAAATTTTATTTAACTATCATGGTAGTTGTTAAACATTGAGAGTATAGACACCCTCTCAATCCCAATTAAGCATCATCATTAAAACCCAACAAAATTAATTTAGAGTAACATGATGAGATTCAAACGATAATCCAAGTACTAGATACTCAAGATGTCCATAACCGGGGACACGGCTAACCGTGATTAGTTTATACACTCTACAGAGGTTTGCGCACTTTTCCCCACAAGACTCGATCTCCTTCGTTGGGATTCTCGCACTACAAGATGTTTGAGAAACGGATGACCGAGACATAGTCTTTCAGAAGCACTTGCACCTTACGAACGAGTAGACCGTACCAACCTACATCCCCTACATCTGCTAGTCTACCACTGTAAGAGTTCGCACGACTTAGTCAACTATGCTAGAGCCCATAGTAGCTTGTGGCTGCACACGGAAGTTTCTAGTATGAATAATCTCATGATCCCTTTGAGCCTGGATGGCGGTCCAAAAGAAAAACAGGCAATCGCTAGAATAGCCAGGTGCCTCAATCCACCCAGATGTGTGTTTAGGTTGCCACCTCATCTACTCTGGGTATACCATTAATTTAACAATCTCACATCTGTCATGGATACACTCACCCAATCCACGTCTACTAGCATAACATAGCAACATAAGCAAACATAGAAGTAACTCCCAAAGGTTTGATAATAAAACAGGTAATAGGTACTACCTCATCTACTTCCCAAACCCACAATTTAATTAGATCCTAATCATGCAATGGTGTGAGGATGGATCTAATGCAATAAAACTGGGTAATAGGAAGTATGATCAAAGTGTTACTTGCCTTGCTGATGATCCGTGAAACCTAGCGATTCGAAGTAGCAAGCGGCGCACTCCGGGTACTCTATCGCAAACAAACAAGCATACAATAAGTACTCATCTAATGCACAGGTAAAACTCAAATAAGAGATCTAACCAGATAGTTCAACTTAAGAACTCCGGTTGGCAGAAAGAATCAAATTAAACGAAGCAACGAAAGACAAACGGCAAACGAAACAAGCTCCGTTTACTAATCTGAATCTAGGTAAAATTTTACTGAGGCAAAAACTTGTTTGAGTTGGTTAAATGGAAAGAGGGTTTCGAGACGAAACTCCGGGTGCTTGAATCGCCTGATTCCGATAAACGAGCGAAAAGTTAAACTAGAACGAAAATCGGATTAGAAATCGTTGTCAGAAATAATCGTGGATTAATCCGAGAAAAAGAAAAACGACGAATAGAATAACGAGCGAACGTTCATTTTCCGGAACTAAACGATGAACGCGTTCGTAAAAACGAACGGATGAGCGAACGCTCGCTAAATAAATAAACCGAAAAAACCGATCTATTTAAAAAAACGAACACTAGGGTTTTCTAGAAAAAAAACAAAATCGGTTTTTCTCAGAAAACCGGGCGGCGGGGCGGCTACCTCGGCTCGGTCTGGCGGGGCTCCGGGCGGCAGCAGGCGGCGTGTGGCGGCGGCGGGGCGGCGGGCGGCTCGGCTCGGCGGTGCAGGCGGGGTGGCTCGGCGACTCAGGGCTCCCAGGGGGACCCCGGGGTGGCTATTTAAAAGAGGGGGGCGGCCTTGCTTGGGGAGGGGGTCAGCGGCGGAGGCGTGCCCGGCTCGGTCTCCCGAGTCCGGCGGCAGCTCGGCGAGGGAGGCGGTGGCCTGGCAGGCCAGCCTGGCTCGGCTGGGCCTTTGGCCCAGTCAGGCGCGGGGTTTTTTTAAACAATTTCGCCGAAACTAAGAAAAATTCTTGAAAAATAAATAAAAATCTAAAATTTCCAAAACAAATTTTCACCGTCTAAATAAAATATTTAGAGCAGGATGAACATTTTCTTGGCCCTAAATGCAATTTTTGAAAACATGCAATTTTTCCTAAATTCAAATAAAACCACGAAAAACTCCAAAATAAAACCTTATTTGATTTTTTTATTAAATCCTCAATATTTCTTTATTTTGGGAAAGTCATTTTATTCCCTCTCTCATATTTTGATAATAGAAATAATTGAAGATAAAATAAATAAAATCAAATGATCCTATTTTCAAAATTTGAGAAAACTCCAATATGAAAATAACGAAATCCCCAACTCTCTCGAAGGGTCCTTGAGTTGCGTAGAATTTCTAGGATCAACCCAAAATGCAAATAAATATGATATGCAGTGATGATCTATTCTATAACATTCCAAATTGCAAATTTGGGATGTTACAAACCTACCCCCCTTAAGATGAATCTCACCCTCGAGATTCGGGTTGGCTAGAAAATAGGTGAGGGTGGTCCTTCATCAACTCTTCCTCTCGCTCCTAGGTGGCTTCATCCTATGTGTGGTGGCTCCACTGAACTTTGCAAAACTTGATAACCTTGCTGCAGGTTACTCGGCTGGCATACTCAAGAATCTTAACTGGTTTCTCCTCATAGGTCAAATCACTGTCCAACTGAATCGCTTCCAACGGCACTGTATCTCTCAGCGGTATATCAGCCATCTCCGGTGGCACTTCTTTAAGTGGGAAACGTGGAACACGTCGTGAACTCCAGACAATCCTTCGGGTAATTCCAACTTGTAGGCTACTTCTCCCATACGCTCCAAAACCTTGTATGGTCCTACAAAATGTGGCGCTAACTTTCCCTTAACTCCAAAGCGCTTAACTCCTCGAAGTGGAGATACTCGAAGATAAACTCGGTCTCCGACTTCGTAAACTGTCTCCTTGCGTTTAGAATCTGCGTAGCTCTTCTGCCTGGACTGGGCTACCTTGAGCCTATCGCGAATCAATTTCACCTTCTGTTCAGACTCCTTAATCAGATCCGTTCCAAACAACTCTCGGTCTGCAACTTCATCCCATGACAACGGGGTTCTGCACCTCCTTCCGTACAAGGCTTCGAAAGGGGCCATCTTCAAACTGGATTGATAACTGTTGTTGTAAAAGAACTATTCATATGGCAAATTGTCGTCCCAACTAAATCTATAATCTAGCGCACAAGCTCTCAACATATCCTCCAAAATCTGATTGACTCTCTCGGTCTGTCCATCTGTCTGCGGATGGAAAGCTGTACTGAATTCTAGCCTGGTACCCAAAGTTTCGTGCAACTGATTCCAGAACTTTGAGGTAAACTGGGTTCCTCTATCTGATAGAATGCTCCTTGGAACTCCATGCAGACATATGATCCTGGTCATGTATATCTTTGCCAACTTGGCACTAGTATAGGTAGCCTTTACTGGGATGAAACGAACTACCTTTGTCAAACGATCGACTACTATCCAAATCGAGTCATAGCCTGAACGAGTTCTGGGTAATCCCATAATAAAATCCATGCCTAGCTTATCCCACTTCCATTCGGGTATTGGCAATGGCTGTAGCAATCCGGCTGGCTTGTGATGCTCTGCCTTTACTCTCTGACATACATCACAAACTGCTACATACTCCGCAATATCCTTCTTCATTCCGGTCCACCAGAAAGTATCCTTCAAATCCAGATACATCTTGGTATTTCCTGGGTGAATCAAATATGGTGAATCATGGGCCTCTTGCAGAATCAACTTCCTGATCTCTGGGTCATTGGGCACATAAACACGGTCTTCAAACAATAAGGTATCGTGCCCATCCTCACGAAATCCTTTAGCTTTTCCTTTGCTCATTTTCTCCTTAATCAGTCCTTTGAGCTTCTCTAATCTTATCCATCAAAGTAGATTGAATCTCCAATGCTGCTACATAGCCTCTCAAAACTATTTCCAAACATAGCTCACGAAGATTCTCGGCTAACTCTCTTGGTAAATCTCCCGTCCTTAGAGTGTTGACATCGCTTTTACGGCTCAATGCGTCAGCTACTATGTTAGCCTTTCTGGGATGATAATGCAATCTCATATCATAATCCTTGATGAGCTCCAACCATCTCCTCTGCCTGAGATTTAACTCCTTCTGTGTGAAGATATACTTCAAACTCTTATGATCCGTGTACACCTCACAATGGTTTCCAATGAGAAAATTTCTCCAAGTCTTCAACGCATGCACTACGGCTGCTAACTCCAAATCATGCGTGGCATAATTCAACTCATGAGGCTTAAGCCGTCGTGAGGCATATGAAACAACTCTTCCTTCCTGCATAAGCACTGCTCCAAGTCCTCGACGTGAAGCGTCACAATACACCTCATAATCCTTGGTCTGATCTGGCAAAATCAACACTGGTGATGTAACCAAACATTTCTTCAACTCCTGGAAACTGGCCTCACACTCTTCAGTCCATTTGAACTTGGTATCCTTCTTCAACAACTCCGTCATAGGCTTCACAATCTTCGAGAAGTTTTCAATAAATCTCCGGTAGTATCCTGCGAGTCCAAGAAAACTCCGGATCTCTCCAACTGTTGTTGGGGCTTCCCAATTTGTCACAGTGTCAACCTTGGTGGGATCTACTGCTATATCTTCGCCGGATATAACGTGTCCGAGGAATCCAACTTCCTTCAACCAAAACTCACATTTGCTAAACTTGGAATATAACTGATGTTCTCTAAGCTTTCCAAGTACCAAACGCAAATGCTCCTTATGCTCCTCTTCATTCTTCGAGTAAACTAGGATATCATCAATGAACACTACAACGAACTTGCCCAACAACTCCATAAATATTTTGTTCATCATGTTCATAAAATATGCGGGTGCATTAGTCAGACCAAATGACATAACGGTATACTCGTACAACCCATACCTGGTGGTAAAAGTTGTCTTGGGTATATCCCGTTCTCCAATCTTCAACTGGTGGTGTCCTGATTGCAGATCGATCTTGGAAAATACCTTAGCTCCTTGCAATCGATCAAACAGATCATTGATCATCGGTAGTGGGTACTTGTTCTTGATGGTTACTTCTTTCAATCCTCGATAATCAACAACCATCCTTAACAATCCATCCTTCTTCTCCACTAGAAGTACCGGCGATCCCCAAGGTGAAGAACTTGGGCGAATATAACCCTTATCCAATAACTCTTTAATCTGCTTCTTAATCTCTTCCAAATCCTTTGCGGACATCCTATATGGTCTCTTAGATATTGGCCCTGTGCCTGGCAAAAGCTCAATCAAAAACTCAATATCTCTATCCGGTGGCATGCCTGGCAACTCCTCTGGAAATACGTCAGGGAAATCCTTTACCACCGGTACTTCCTCCTGCACAACTCCTGTTAGGGAATTTACTTGAGTCCTCTTCGGCACTTGCCGGGATACATACTAGATCCTTCTTCCTTCTGGCGTTGTAAGCAAAATTGAATTACTGGCGCATTCAATATTCCCTTCATACTTCGATAACCAATCCATGCCTAATATCACATCCAATCCTTGGGATTCCAATACTATTAGGCCCGAGGGAAATACATAGTTACCAATCCTTAATGGTAACCGATCACACCATATACTAGCCATATACTCTGCTCCAGGCGAGGTTACTAACATGGGTGACCTAAGGGCCTGGGTTGACAGTTTATACTTATCCAGAAATCCCCTTGAGATGTATGAATGCGATGCACCGGTATCAAAAAGAATGAATGCAGTAAATGACTTAACCAAAAACTTACCGATTACTGCATCTGGCTGCTCTTCAACCTCCTCCACGTTAACGTGGTTCACCTATCCCCTATTGAAAGGGTTCGGCTTCTTCCCAGAGCTTCCATTTCCATTTCCATTCTGGGATTCAGGACATTCATTGGCATAATGTCCGGTCTTCTAGCACTTAAAACAAGTGACTTGGCTAGGTCTCTCTTGGCTGGGGTTGATGGGTTGGTACGGTTCTGGCCGTTGCTTCCTCCATTCCCATTACCATTCTTGGGGTCATTATGATTGTGCGAGCTACCTCCTCCATGGGTATGCTGAAAATGTCCTCCCGGTCTAGGGGTAAAACGTGGCTTCTGCTGAGCTCCAGAATTGTACTTCCCTTGTCCATACTTCCTCTTGTGGTTCTCAATATGCTGTTGCTTCCCTTCAATCATAAGAGCACGATATACCAACTCCTGGTAGTTTTTGAAGGTTGCTACCATCAACTGCATGCTCAAATCATCATTCAGTCCTTCCAGAAAATTCTCCTGTTTAGCCGCATCTGTAGCAACGTCATCTGGGGCATAACGTGCTAGCTTACTAAAGTCCTCCACATACTGGCCAACTGTCCGTCCTCCTTGGCGCAAGTTGCGAAACTCACGCTTCTTCATGGCCATAACTCCTGCTGAAACATGGGTAGTACAGAAAGCTTGCTGAAACTGGTCCCATGTGATAGTGTCGACAGGGAAAGTGGCTGTGAAATTCTCCCACCATGATGCTGCGGGTCCTTCAAGCTGATGTGTGGCAAACTTCAACTTTTCCGCATATGTGCATCCTGCCGTGGTCAACTCTCTAGTTGTCTTGCGGAGCCAATCATTTGCTACTATCGGCTCGGTGCTACTAGAGAACACCGGCGGATTCAGCCTAAGAAAACGGGCTAAGTGGTCAACAGGTGGTGGTGGTGGGTTGTTGTTGTTCCCCTGATTCTGATTCTGGACTAGCAACTGCATCAATGTGTTCTGATGCTGGATCAACTGAGTGAGCTCCGGTGGGAAGGTAAATCCGGGGTCACATCTCAGAGGCATCTAAGGGTTTAGAAAAGATGAGATTAAGAATAGAGGGGGTCTAGAGAGAAAACACTACCCATATGCACATGAGGCAAAAGCAAACAATTCACTTCATTCAATCAACAAGGGCATACAATCGATCTAACTATCACAAAAGTGCTCGGACTACTATATTTACATGGTGGACTATTACTACTGTTGGGGTGGTCTACTAGAAATATTCTTCGGTTGCAGACTCCATGATATCTGCTCTAGATTCATCAACATAGTCATCGTCACTATCATCTGGATCCGAGTCGGTGCCATCGATGATGATGTAGTCTTCAGGGCGAATCTCCTTGGGTTCTTCGTCTTCTTCTACTGGTGTAGGGCCTCCCATAAATATTCCGATCTTCTTGATCAGGTCGTCATTCTTCTCCACTAGTACTTCGATTTCCTCTTCATAATCTTCACATGTAGCCTTAAGTTCTTCCTCCAGTTCCTTGATTCTTGTCCTCGCCTTCTTCAGATCTATCATGTCGGTCCACATCTGGTTCTCTTGATGTCGAATGTGCTGGTTCAACTCCTGGATAAAAGATGCAATTGATCTATCCTTCTTGGTGCTGATCATCTCCCAGTGCTCATCTCGGCGCCCACAAATCTGGTAGATAGTATCCCTGAAATCATTTCGGTAGACTTCTCCAATACGTCCCATGACGATGTGAGCTGCCATGCTCCTTCCTAGACTCCATGTCGGTGCATCAAAGGAAAACTCTATGGGCTCGGTGACTGGCATGAACGTCCTTCCTGGAACTTGAACTTGAATCATCCAGCGCTCCTCTTCAGGTAAAGTGGCGTTGTAGGTTCTGGTGAAGTTTGGTACTCCGATGTTCAGGTACTTAGTGACTTCCTTCAGGTGACGTCCAAAGGGTGTATCTTCATCCGGCTGTGTGAACATGTTCCTTGCATCCGCCATCCCAAAAGAGTAGAAAAGATGAGGAGTCAGAATGAGAAGAGTGAGTAGTGATCTAGGGCTTTAGCTTAGTGGTCGTGTCCTACAGTCAGCGTGTGCTCTGATACCATCATGTAGCGACCAGACCTCAAGCAGTTGAATCTCTGTGCTCCGGTGTCATCCCTGGATCGGTAATGCTGACACCACATAGTACTTGAAGGATTTATAACAGAGTAGCAATCACACACTTATTACATTGAGTGTCTCAAAAGAGAACTTATTATAATAAATATGGATTAAGGCCATCTAATAACGATAATAGTGGAAGGCTGGGAAGATAAGTGAGTCCATCAACTCCAACAGCATCAGTGAGTATAGAACCACTACCTAAAGGCACCTTACTCGTCGTCTGAAAAGTCTGCAACATGAACGTTGCAGCCCAAAACGGGTCAGCACATGGAATATGCTGGCAAAGTAACACACAGAGAGCAATGAAAGAATAAGGCTATACTACATGCATATTTGCCTGGTGGAAAGCTCTATGGTTAGAGTTTTGCGTAAAGCCAATTTTTCCCTACTGCAAAGGAATAAATTTTATTTAACTATCATGGTAGTTGTTAAACATTGAGAGTGTAGACACCCTCTCAATCCCAATTAAGCATCATCATTTAAAATTAATTTAGAGTAACATGATGAGATTCACATGATAATCCAAGTACTAGATACTCAAGATGTCCATAACCAGGGACATGGCTAACCATGATTAGTTTATACACTCTGCAAAGGTTTGCGCACTTTTCCCCACAAGACTCGATCTCCTCCGTTGGGATTCTCGCACTACATGATGTTTGAGAAACGGATGACCGAGACATAGTCTTTCAGAAGCGCTTGCACCTTACAAACGGGTAGACCGTACCAACCTACATCCCCTACATCTGCTAGTCTACCACTGTAAGAGTTCGCATGACTTAGTCAACTATGCTAGAGCCCATAGTAGCTTGTGGCTGCACACGGAAGTTTCTAGTATGAATAATCTCATGATCCCTTTGAGCCTGGGTGGCGGTCCAAAAGAAAAACAGGCAATCGCTGGAATACCCAGGTGCCTCAATCCACCCAGATGTGTGTTTAGGTTGCCACCTTAAGTATACAATTAATTTAATAATCTCACATCTCTCATGGATACACTCACCTAATCCACGTCTACTAGCATAGCATAGCAACATAAGCAAACATAGAAGTAACTCCCAAATGTTTGATAATAAAATAGGTAATAGGTACTACCTCATCTACTTCCCAAACCCACAATTAATTAGATCCTAATCATGCAATAGTGTGAGGATGGATCTAATGCAATAAAACTGGGTAATAGGAAGTATGATCAAAGTGTTACTTGCCTTGCTGATGATCCGTGAAACCTAGCGATTCTAAGTAGCAAGCGGTGCACTCCGGGTACTCTATCGCAAACAAACAAGCATACAATAAGTACTCATATAATGCACAGGTAAAACTCGAATAAGAGATCTAACCAGATAGTTCAACTTAAGAACTCCGGTTGGCAAAAAGAATCAAATTAAACGAAGCAACGAAAGACAAATAACAAACGAAACAAGCTCCGTTTACTAATCTGAATCTAGGTCAAATTTTACCAAGGCAAAAACTTGTTTGAGTTGGTGAAATGGAAAGAGGGTTTCGAGACGAAACTCCAGGCGCTTGAATCGCCTGATTCCGATAAACGAGCGAAAAGTTAAACTAGAACGAAAATCGGATCAGAAATCGCGGTCAGAAATAATCGCAGATTAATCCGAGAAAAAGAAAAACGACGAACAGAATAACGAACAAATGTTCGTTTTCTAGAACTAAACGATGAACGTGTTCTGAAAAACGAACGGACGAGCGAACGTTCGCTAAATAAATAAACTGAAAAAACCAATCTATTTAAAAAAATGAACACTAGGGTTTTCTAGAAAAAAAAACGAACCGATTTTTCTTAGAAAACCGGGCGACGGGGCGGCTACCTCGGCTCGGTCCGGCGGGGCTCCGGGCGGTGGCGGTGGGCAGCAGCGGTGGCGGGGCGACGGTAGGCGGCGGCTGGCGGCGGCGGCGGGGCGGCGTGCGGCTCGGCTCGGCGGTGTGGGCGGGGCGGCTCGGCGACTCTGGGCTCCGAGGGGGGCCCCGGGGTGGCTATTTAAAAGAGGTGGCGCGGCCTTGCTTGGGGAGGGGGTCGGCGGCGGAGGCATGCCCAGCTCGGTCTCCCCGAGTCCGGCAGCAGCTCGGTGAGGGAGGCAGTGGCCTGGCGGGCCGGCCTGGCTCGGCTGGGCCTTTGGCCTAGTCGGGTGTGGGTTTTTTTTAAACAATTTTGCCGAAACTAAGAAAAATTCTAGAAAAATAAATAAAAATCTAAAATTGCCAAAACAAATTTTCATCGTCTAAATAAAATATTTAGAACATGATGAACATTTTCTTGGCCCTAAATGCAATTTTTAAAAACATGCAATTTTTCCTAAATTCAAATAAAACCACAAAAACTCCAGAATAAAACCTTATTTGATTTTTTATTAAATCCTCAATATTTCTTTATTTTGGGAAAGTCATTTTATTCCCTCTCTCATATTTTGATAATAGAAATAATTGAAGATAAAATAAATAAAATCAAATGATCTTATTTTCAAAATTTGAGAAAACTCAAATATGAAAATAACGAAATCCCCAACTCTCTCCGAGGGTCCTTGAGTTGTGTAGAATTTCTAGGATCAACCAAAAATGCAAATAAATATGATATGTAGTGATGATCTATTGTATAACATTCCAAATTGAAAATTAGGGATGTTACATTGAGTAGTTGTGAATTTGAGAGATACTTGTGTTAAAGTTTGCGATTCCCATAGCATGCACGTTTCGTGAACTGTTATGTGATGAAGTCGGAGTATGATTTATTTATTGATTGTCTTCCTCATGAGTGGCGGTCGGGGACGAGCGATGGCCTTTTCCTACCAATCTATCCCCCTAGGATCATGTGCGTAGTACTTCGTTTTGATAATTAATAGATTTTTGCAATAAGTATGTGAGTTCTTTATGACTAATGTTGAGTCCATGGATTATACGCACTCTCACTCTTCCACCATTGCTAGCCTCTCTAATACCGCGCATCATTCGCTGGTATCATACATCCACCATATACCTTCCCAAAACAACCACCATACCAACCTATTATGGCATTTCCATAGCCATTCTAAGATATATTGCCATGCAACTTTCCACCGTTCCGTTTATTATGACACGCTTCATCATTGTCATATTGCTTTGCATGATCATGTAGTTGACATCGTATTTGTGGCAAAGCCACCATTCATAATTCTTTAATACATGTCACTCATGAGTCATTGCACATCCCGGTACACCGCCGGAGGCATTCATATAGAGTCATATTTTGTTCTAAGTATCAAGTTGTACTTCTTGAGTTGTAAGTAAATAAAAGTGTGATGGTCATCATTATTAGAGCATTGTCCCATGTGAGGAAAGGATGATGGAGACTATGATTCCCCCCACAAGTCGGGATGAGACTCCGGACGAAAAATAAAAAAAGGAGAAAAAAGAGGCAAAAAAAGAGAAGGCCAAAAAAACAAAAAAAATGAGAGAAAAAAGAGAGAAGGGGCAATGCTACTATCCTTTTACCACACTTGTGCTTTAAAGTAGCACCATGATCTTCATGATAGAGAGTCTCCTATGTTGTCATTTTCATATACTAGTGGGAATCTTTCATTGTAGAACTTGGCTTGTATATTCCAATGATAGTGAGGGAGTCCTAGATTAGGGGGTCTCCGGACAGCCGGACTATATCCTTTGGCCGGACTATTGGACTATGAAGATACAAGATTGAAGACTTCGTCCCGTGTCCGGATGGGACTTTCCTTGGCGTGGAAGGCAAGCTTGGCAATACGGATATGTAGATATCCTCCCTTGTAACCGACTTTGTGTGACCCTAGCCCCCTCCGGTGTCTATATAAACCGGAGGGTTTAGTCTGTAGGACAACATACAATCATACCATAGGCTAGCTTCTAGGGTTTAGCATCTACGATCTCGTGGTAGATCAACTCTTGTAATATTCATCTCATCAAGAACAATCAAGCAGGACGTAGGGTATTACCTCCATCAAGAGGGCCTGAACGAGGGTAAACATCGTGTCGCCTGCCTCCTGTTACCATCCGCCTTAGACACAAAGTTCGGGACCCCCTACCAGAGATCCGCCGGTTTTGACACCGACATTGGTGCTTTGATTGAGAGTTCCATTGTGCCGTCACCGTAAGGCTTGATGTCTCCTTCGATCATCAGTAACGATGTGGTCCAGGGTGAGGTTTTCCTCCACTTACAGATCTTTGAATTTGGCGGCATCGCACTGCGGGCCAATTCGCTTGGCCATCTAGAGCAGATTGTGAGCTACGCCCCTGGCCATCAGGTCAGGTTCAGAAACTTAAACTACACTGCCGACACCCGCGGAGACTTGATCTTTGACGGATTTGAGCCCATATCAGGTGCACCGCACAATCACGACGAGCATGACATAACTCTGCCGTCGGACGGTGTTCGGGAGATCGCATTTGCAACTACTCCGACCTTCAATCCGGAGAAAATTGCGCCATCCAAGGACGGAGGGATAGGCCCCGCCATGGAGGCCTCACTCTCAGTGGCGATGGAGTCGGATACTGACTTCACCCCTTACGAGAGCCGTGTCGCCAAACCACTAGATTCGTCTCCAGCCACGGACTCCGAGCCGCCTGCATCCATGCCTATCGAATCCGACTGGGCGCCGATCATGGAGTTCACCTCCGCGGATATCTTTCAGCACTCGCCTTTTGGCGATGTGCTAAATTCATTAAGGTCTCTCTCCTTGTCAGGAGAACCCTGGCCGAACTATGTCCGGCTAGAATGGGATGCAGACGACGAAGAAATTCGCTACCCACCCACCACCCACTTAGTAGCCACTGTCAACAATTTAACCGACATGCTCGAATTCGACTCCGAAGACATCGACGATATGGACGACGATGCAGGAGACAAACAGGAACCACCGCCCACAGGGCGCTGGACCGCCACCTCATCATATGATATATACATGGTGGACACCCCCAAAGAAGGCAATGGCGATGAGACAGCGAAGGATGACCCCTCCAATAAGCAACCCAAGTGCCAACGTTAGCGGCGCCGCTCTAAGTCCTGCCACAGCAAAAGTAGTGATACCGGCACAAGAGACAATAACACTGGATAGTGCCGAAGACATCCACAATCCCCTCCAGAACGATGTAGAGCGGGAGGGTGAACAAGCTAGCCCTCCAGAGCAGGCAGCAGATGGAGAACCGGAGGAGGACAATTACATGCCTCTCTCTGAAGACAAGGTGAGCCTTGGCGACGAAGAATTTATCGTGCCTGAGGATCCCGTCGAGCAGGAGCGCTTCAAGCGCCGGCTTATGGCCACAACAAATAGTCTGAAGAAAAAGCAACAACAGCTTCAAGCTGATCAAGATCTGCTAGCAGACAGATGGACCGAAGTCCTTGCGGCCGAGGAATACGAACTCGAGCGCCCCTCCAAGAATTACCCAAAGCGCAGGTTGCTACCCCACTCTGAGGAGGAAGCATTGAAACCTACATCACCAGTGTACGATGCGGCTTACCGGCCACCTCGTGCCGAGCCAGAGAGGTGTTTCGGCCTGAAGTTCAGCCTGCACCCCGCCGCCACTCAAACAAAAATACCAACGCCCGTGGCAACACACGACACCTGCGAGATGTATTGGACAGCATGGCAAAGCATGCAAGGTCAATATACGGGTCACGGGGGCGCGCGCCAACGCGGGACGATGACCGTCGCGCCGGATACACTAAAGGTAAATCCGACCGGGCCGAATACAGCAGACAAGACTCACATGAACTGTGTCGTGATATAGCCCGACACAGAGGCACCGCACACCCCCTATGCTTCACTGATGAAGTTATGGATCATGAATTCCCAGAGGGTTTTAAACCCGTAAATATCGAATCGTATGATGGTACAGCAGATCCCGCTGTATGGATTGAGGATTTCCTCCTTCACGTCCACATGGCTCATGGTGATGATCTACATGCCATCAAGTACCCCCCCATAAAACTCAAAGGACTAGCTCGGCATTGGCTGATTAGATTGCCAGCAGACTCCGTCGGCAGTTGGGAGGATTTGGAAGACGCATTCCTTGATAACTTCTAGGGCACTTATGTGCGACCACCGGATGCTGATGACTTGAGCCATATAACTCAGCAGCCAGGGGATTCGGCCAGGCAATTATGGACACGGTTCCTAACTAAGAAAAACCAAATTTTCGACTATCCGGATGCAGAGGCCTTAGCAGCATTCAAGCATAACATTCGTGACGAGTGGCTTGCCCGGCACCTCGGCCAGGAGAAGCCAATGTCTATGGCAGCCCTCACGACACTCATGACCCGCTTTTGCGCGGGCGAGGATAGCTGGTTGGCTCGCAGCAAAAACACATCCAGGAATCCGGGCACTCCGGATACCAAAGATGCGAACGGCAAACCACGACGCAACAAACACAAGCGCCACAAATACGGTGAAAACGCCAAAAATATGGCAGTTAATGCCGGGTTCAGGGTCTCAAAGTCCGGTCAGCGGAAAGGGCCGCCCAAAAATACAAATCCTGGTCCATCCAGTCTGGACCGCATACTCGCTCGCCAATGCCAAATTCATGGCACCCCAGAAACGCCAACCACCCATACCAACAGAGAATGCTGGGTCTTCAAACAAGCCGGCAAGGCAGGCGCCAAAAACAAAGAGGGGTCTCAAAGCGACGATAGCGACGAAGAGTCCGGATCACCGAACACAGGAGGGCAAAAGAACCCCCCCCCCCATATTCAATCAGTGAATGTGGTAGATACCACCCAAATTGCCCACTTGGACCAGATATGCACCCTTAGGGACGGCGGCTCAACGGAACTCACCGTCCCACAATATAAGCTAGGGCCAATCACCTTCAACCGCATGGATCGTCCGGTTAACGCCAATCGGGGCAATCCAGCCGCACTAATCCTCGACCCAATAGTAGACGGGTTCCACCTCACTCGAGTCCTTATGGACGGAGGTAGCAGTTTAAATCTGCTTTACCGGGATACAGTGCGCAAGATGGGCATCGATCATTCAACAATCAAGCCCACTAAAGCCACTTTTAGAGGCATCATACCAGGTATGGAGGTCAGCTGTACAGGCTCCATTGCCCTCGAGGAAATCTTCAGATCACCAGAAAATTACTGTATCGAAGAGTTAATCTTCGAAATCGCCCCTTTCCGAAGTGACTATCAAGCACTGCTCGGGCGAACCGCGTTCGCTTGATTCAACGCGGTGCCACATTATGCCTACCGTAAGCTCAAAATGCCCGGTCCACGCGGCGTCATCACGGTTCATGGCAAGGCCGAACCTTCCCTCGGCACCAACAAATACATCACTGCCTTAGCAGCAGGAACAACGAGCAGCACCTTGCAGCCAAACCTCGAGTCGACGCCCAGGCTCCCGGATACCGTCAAGGGGCTCCGAACTACTTCCCGGAAGGATACCCCGGCTCATCCAGGGCTCAACTAAACAATCCGGCGAAGGCCATGACAGGCCAAACTCAGCGGTTCAACCGCCCTCCGGCACGCAAACATTTCTTATATTTCCTTCGCAGGTTCACCTTTGCACCAACCAGGACGGACTCCACAGAGGCAGCTCGAACGCGTCAGGGGATCCTTAGACATTCCCCGCAGTGAACGTCCGGCTACAATACGGATCCCCACTACACATCTTCCCCCTGGTCACAGCAGCGACATGCCTTAAATATGCCAGGGCTTCGTTTTCCCCGTAACACGGCAATAAAGTCCGAACACCTTCATGGAAGTTCGGCACCCCGAACTTATAGCATTATATGAATCAGCTCCGAATCATGTATTGGGTCAATAGTTGGGTTTGCCCGGCTCCCATGTTTTGGTACCTTACGTTCTGCTATATCGGCTAAGGTAGCACTGGGAGAACTACTGCGATTGTGTCCCGGTTCTTCCGGATGAGCACCTCAGTAGAGAAAGCCCAAAACTGACTGTCATGATACGGCGAGAGTTGGTCAGCTGTTCGAGCGGTCACAAAAACTTTATGGATTTCTCCCGCATAATTTCATAACCAATGCAGCGTGCGATGGATCGGCTTTTTCCCCGATCAGGCGCTTATAGAGCCCCTAGTACGGTCTTCTGAACACAAGGGGCTGCGCCGACCATACTAAAGCTCCTATGGCTAAGTTAGAGTGATAAAGCCCTATAGTTTGATTGCCTGGTTCGCTGTGTTGAGCACCTCCTTCGGAGGACCCAAAACTGGCATGAAGAGTGCTCAGGTTTATCCCGAACACCCTCGTACTCCTTACGTGGGGGTAGAAGCCGACGACTGGCCAACTCTCAGCCCTAACATATAAACGGTCGCACAGGAGGGTAAACTTTATATAACAGGCAACATATCAACGACCTTGTTCAAACATTACAACGGACAACATGATCGGCATTCATGGAAATATAATGTCCTTAGTACATAGCTCTGTTGCAAGGTAGGATCCTTTCAGGACACTCTTATAATACAATTTAGGCTTGTGGTGCTCCTTCCCCTCCGGCGGTCCCTCGGTCACTAGCTTTTCGGCATCCATCTTCCCCCAGCACACCTTTGCCAGGGCGAAGGCCATTCGCGCTCCTTCTATATAGACCGACCGCTTGATGACGTCAAGTCGAGGGCAAGCACTTACAAGCCGCCTCACGAGCCCGAAATAGCTGCTTGGAATCGGCTCGACGGGCCATAGCCGGATAACCACATCTTTCATGGCTATTTTTGCCGCCTTATGCAATTCGATCAGCTGTTTCAGTTGATCGTCAAATGGCACCGGATAATTCGGTACCAAATACTACGACCAAAAGAGCTTATCGGCGGTGTTCCTTCCTTCGACTCGGTAGAAGTGAGCAGCATCTGATATACTGTGAGGTAGCTCGGCTAATACACCTGAGAAATCCGGATTCACAATCAGAAACATAGTTTTCCCTTCAAATACTTGCTTTACATGGGAAAAGCTTTACCCGCCGCGATCTTCCTCGCCTCTTGGATCCCCTGCAGGGTGCTTTGGGTTTCCCCCTGGGCGTCGCTCGTGGCTTGACGCGCCTTGGTGAGTTCGGACTCTTTCTTCGTTAAACTCTGCTCCAAGGACTCACATTTACTTATGGCCTCTTGCAGCTCCTGCTCAGCTTTAATAACTCTGGCTTCGTGTTTCTCACGAAGAGTCTGCTCCGTGGCCGCCTTTCTCTCGGCCTCGGCAACAACCCTTTTGAGGGCCTCGACTTCGGTCATAACCCCTAGCACAAATTATGCGGCTTGTTTCATACTGAACATTTATTTCACAATAAATTTGCGCAACGCTTGTGCGTACCTTGTTTATCCCTCAACTGCATTTTTAATTGGCCAATTTCTTCTATGGCGCGCTCCAGACTTTGATTCAGTCCGGAGATCTCCGCAGTACGAGAGGCAGCAACTGCTACAGGTATCTTCTTGGAACAGAAGAGAAATTAATATCACTCAGTGAGTGTTCCTGTGATCATCAATGCGATCCCCTGTCCGGTTCCTTCTTTCACCGAACAGGGTATCAGGGGCTACTATCTATACTATGACACTCTTTGTCAACTTATAAAACATACCTCAAAGCCTCTTATAAGGCTGATACAGGCTTCGTTCAGTCCACTCTTGGTTGACTGAATCTTCTCAATCACCGCAGCCATAAGGGCACGGTGTTCGTCAACAATGGAGGCATCTCGTAACGCCACCAACAAAGCATCCGACACCTCTGGATGGACAGAGGTCGCCGGCGGAACAGGCACGCCCCCTCCAGCCAAAGGAGGATGCCTTCTTGATTCTGGAGCCGTATAAACCTCTGGAATCGCATCCGGTGAGGAACCGAACTCAGGGTCGCCCCCGCTGTCAAACCCTATGGGAATCTTTTCCCCCACGTGTCCGGCCCATGTGGTTTGACCTCCAGGCGCCACCTTCACAGTTTCTTCCTTTCCTCCTTGGCCGGGGTCCTTTTGGGATGAAGCCTCGGTGTTATGCACCTGCTTGGAGGAAGGGGCCTTTTGGGGCATCCCACTCTCCATAGCATTCGAGCTCAGCGGGTCCTCTGATGAGGATTGTTTGGTATGGGACCTCACCGGACTACCAAAAACTATGGATTAAGGTTAAAATACTAAGCCACGATGAGTCCGGACGCTTAAACGTTCTCGGATTTTATATACTTACGAGTTGACCAGGGGCTGGGCCCTGGGATCCCATGCCAGGACGCTGTCGGCGGCGGCAGTGGACTCCTCCGGAAGAGAAGCCCTTCCCCTTTTGGGCAGTTCGGCCTCCAAGGGTGCGGAGCCCGTCCTCTTCCTCCTTCCCCCTGCAGGGGATTCATCTTCCTCCTCCTTTTTATCCTCTTCGGAGGCGGAACAGGCATCAGAGCCTTCGGGTATTGTGTCCGAAGTGCCGCGACGACGAAGGCCGCCCCGGGTCTTTTTGTCCTCCTTTTCGGCCGTCTTCTTTGGCACCTTGTAGGGCGCCGGGACCAACATCATCGTCGGAAGTGGGATGGCCGAGTCTTCGGGCAACGGGGCCGGACAATGGATCCGCTCTGCATTGTTCGTCCAGCTCTGGGGAGTTGAATAAACATGCGTTAAGCACTTCCTTTGGGCCATGCGGATAGAAAAGTTTGAGAAACTCACCGAACTTGCAGGGTGGGACAGTTGGTACCCGTGGTCTTCGGCAGAGTCCGGCCATGATTTGTTGGACTTGAAAAGCACCTTCCAAATGTTTGGTGCCTGGCCGAAGAACCCTCGCAAAGTTTGGTGCCTGGCCGGATCGAAATCCCATAGATTGCAAGTCCGGTGTTCACAAGGCAGTATCCAGCGGACTAACATCACCTAGACTACGTTGACAAGTTCAATGTTCTTATCTCCCATATCTTTAACGCGCGTCTGAAGCACCGACAGTTCGTCGGACGAGGACCAGTCCAGGCCTTTCTTGACCCAGGATGTAAGCCGCAGAGGGGCGCCAGATCGAAACTCGAGAGAGGCGGCCCATTCCTTGCCGCACGGCTCAGTGATGTAAAACCACTGCTGTTGCCACTCCTTGACAGAATCATTAAAGGTTCCCGTTGGCCATATGACGTTGGGCATCTTGCTCACCATAGCGCCCCCGCACTCGGCGTGCTCACCGCCCACTACCTTGGGCTTCACATTAAAAACCTTCAGCCATAAACCGAAGTGCGGCGAAATACTGAGAAAAGCCTCGCACACGACAATGAATGTCGATACGTTGAGGAAGGAGTTAGGGGACAGATCGTGAAGATCGATCCCATAATAATACATGAGGCCGCGGACGAACGGGTAGAGGGGAAACCCTAGCCCGCGGAAAAAGTGAGGGAGGAATACAACCCTCTCATGGGGTTCCGGAGTAGGGACGATCTGTGCCGCCGTCGGGAGACGGTGGCTGATTTTCTTGACCAGATACCCGACCTCCCGAAGCTTTTTGATATCCTTCTCTCGGATGGTAGAGGCCATCCATTTGCCTCCTGCTCCAGATCCGGACATCTTTGGAAGACCTTTTGTGGCTAGACAAGGTGAACGCTTGGGCGCTGGAGCGTGAGCAGAATGGAATGAATTGGGAAGAAGGTGTGGGTGAAAAGAGTGAATCCTAATCCCTTTATAAGGGCGGAAGAGGCGATGCGCCTCCCCACTTGCCTGGTAAAACCTCTTATTCCTCAAGCGCCGTAATTGATGGCATGGTTGGGTTACCCGCATCCGTATTGATGAGAATCCCATGATAAGGGGACACGATCTCTGCTTCGACAAGACATGCTAAGGAAAGCACCTCGCGATGTGTGCATTAGCTAGTTGAGAAAAACGGTTCGAATAATGACCGGGCCGTTGCGTGATGTCATGCTGTCAAACATGTCAGCAGATTAGATCTATGGAAAAATTATTCTCTCTATGGTGGTATGTGGAACTTGTTTTGCAGAGCTGGACACTATCCTTGTGTTCAAAATCTTCTATGGAGTATTCAGAGGAGGAACCCGCCTTGCAATGCCGAAGACAAAACTGCACGCCGGACTCATCGTCCTTGAAGCCTGGTTCAGGGGCTACTGGGGGAGTCCTGGATTAGGGGGTCTCCGGACACCCGGACAATATACTTTGGCCGGACTGTTGGACTATGAAGATACAAGATTTAAGACTTCGTCCCGTGTACGGATGGGACTTTCCTTGCGTGGAAGGAAAGCTTGGCAATACGGATATGTGGATCTCCTCCCTTGTAACCGACTTTGTGTAACCCTAGCCCCCTCAAGTGTCTATATAAACCGGAGGGTTTAGTCTGTAGGACAACATACAATCATACCATAGGCTAGCAGATGACCCACAAGTATAGGGGATCAATCATAGTCCTTTCGATAAGTAAGAGTGTCGAACCCAACGAGGAGCAGAAGGAAATGATAAGCGGTTTCCAGCAAGGTATTCTCTGCAAGTACTGAAATAAGTGGTAACAGATAGTTTTGTGATAAGGTAATTTCTAACAAGCAACAAGTAACAAAAGTAAATAAGGTGCAACAAGGTGGCCCAATCCTTTTTGTAGCAAAGGACTAGCTTGGACAAACTCTTATAAGGTGTAAAGCGCTCCCGAGGACACATGGGAATATCGTCAAGCTAGTTTTCATCACGTTCATATGATTCGCGTTCGGTACTTTGATAATTTGGTATGTGGGTGGACCGGTGCTTGGGTGCTGCCCTTCCTTGGACAAACATCCCACTTATGATTAACCTCTATTGCAAGCATCCGCAAATACAACAAAAGTATTAAGGTAAACCTAACCATAGCATGAACATATGGATCCAAATCAGCCCCTTACGAAGCAACGCATAAACTAGGGTTTAAGCTTCTGTCACTCTAGCAACCCATCATCTACTTATGACTTCTCAATGCCTTCCTCTAGGCCCAAACAATGGTGAAGTGTCATGTAGTCAACGTTCACATAACACCACTAGAGGAGAGACAACATACATCTCATCAAAATATCGAACGAATACGAAATTCACATGACTACTAATAGCAAGACTTCTCCCATGTCCTCAGGAACAAAAGTAACTACTCACAAAGCATAAACATGTTCATAATCAGAGGGGTATTAATGTGCATATAGGATCTGAACATATGATCTTCCACCAATTAAACCAACTAGCATCAACTACAAGGAGTAATTAACACTACTAGCAACCTACTAGCACCAATCCCGGACTTGGAGATAAGAATTGGATACAAGAGATGAACTAGGGTTTTGAGATGAGATGGTGCTGATGAAGATGTTGATGGAGATTGCCCTCTCCCGATGAGAGGGGCGTTGGTGATGACGATGGCGATGATTTCCCCCTCCGGGAGGGAAGTTTCCCCGGCAGAACAGCCCCGCCAGAACCCTAGATTGGCTCCGCCAAGGTTCCGCCTCGTGGCGCCGGAGTTTCATCCGAGAAGATGGCTTATGATTATTTTCCCATCGAAAGAGTCCATATAGCAGAAGATGGTCACTGGAGGGCCACCAGGGGGCCCACGAGGTAGGGGGCGCGCCTAGGGGGTAGGGCGTGCCCCCACCCTCGTGGGCAGGGTGTGGCCCCCCTGGTGAAGTTCTTGCGCTCAATGTTTTTTATATATTTGGAAAACATCATCCGTGAAGTTTCAGGACTTTTGGAGCTGTGCAGAATAGGTCTCTAATATTTGCTCCTTTTCCAGCCAGAATCCCAGCTGCCGGCATTCTCCCTCTTTATGTAAACCTTGTAAAATAAGAGAGAATAGGCATAAGTATTGTGACATAATGTGTAATAACAGCCCATAATGCAATAAATATTGATATAAAAGCATGCTGCAAAATGGACGTATCATCTCCCCCAAGCTTAGACCTCGCTTGTCCTCAAGCGAAAAGCCGAAATCGAAAAATATGTCCACATGTTTAGAGATGAAGGTGTCGATAAAATAAAATACGGACATGAGGGCATCATGATCATTCTTAGAACAACAACTTATATAATTCTTGTCATATGATTTCTTATGCTAGAGTAATAATTCAAACACAATATCAAGTATGAATCGTAAACTTCATTGAAAACTAACAAACTACAATCTTAGTCATTGAAGCAATTGCAATTTATCATAACATAGGAAAGAGTCAATGTATATGAGCTTTCCATCAAGTCCACATACTCAACTATCATATAATCTTTCACAATTGCTGACACTCACACAATACTTATAAGTGTGGAGTTTTAATCGGACACAGAGAAAGCTGGGGGCTTATAGTTTTGCCTCCCAACGTTTTACCTCAAGGGTAATGTCAACAGTAATAGTTCATGAAAACCCAGATCCAATTAGCCATATATACTAGGATCTTTCCAACATATTATGCTTGCCGAAGGATAAAATGTAAAAAGGAAGGGTGAAGATCACCATGACTCTTTTGCAGTATAGGAGATAAAAGTAAAAGATAGGCCCTTCGCAGAGGGAAGCAGAGGTTGTCATGCGCTTTTATGGTTGGATGCACAAAATCCTAATGCGAAAGAACGTCACTTTATATTGCCACTTGTGATATGGACCTTTATTATGCAGTCTGTCGCTTTTATTGCTTCCATATCACACGATCGTATAAAGCTTATTCCTTCCACACCAATCAATCATACATATTTAGAGAGCAATTTTTATTGCTTGCACCGATGACAACTTACTTGATGGATCTTACTCAATCCATAGGTAGGTATGGTGGACTCTCATGGCAAAACTGGTTTAAGGGTATTTGGAAGCACAAGTAGTATCTCTACTTGGTGCAATGAATTTGGCTAGCACGAGGGGGAAAGTAAAGCTCAACATGTTGGAGGATCCAAGACAATATAATTTATCTCAGATGTAAGAAAACATAACCCATCACGTTGTCTTCCTTGTCCAATGTCAACTCTTTAGCATGTCATATTTTAATGAGTGCTCACAATCATAAAAGATGTCCAAGATAGTATATTTATATGTGAAGACCTCTCTTTCTTTATTACTTCCTATTAATTGCAACAATGACCAAAATTATGTTTGTCAACCCTCAATAACTTTTATTCATCATACTCTTTCTATGTGAGCTCATTACTCTCCATAAGAGTCACATGATCTCTTTGTTTCTTTTTATTTCTTTCTCTTTTCTTTTCTTTTATTTGGGATCATGGCAAAAATAAGAAAGCCCTTGACTCAACACTAACCTTTATTATATAGCTCAAGGACTCGATTACATAGAAGGATAATAAAGCAAAACTCACGACTAGGTCATACTAAGAACTTTTATTCTACTAGAACAAAATATTACCAAAAGGATCGAACTAAGAAAAATGGTAAAGATAAAAGTGATGGTGATACGATACCGAGGCACTCCCCCAAGCTTGGCAGTTGCCAAGTGGAGTGCCCATACCAGATACTCAATTCTTATTTGTTGGTGGAGATGGTGGTGATTTTGTTGATGGCGTAGGCTTCTTCCTTAATTTGCGCTTGAGGACAGGATTTTGGTCCCTTAGGTCCTCGATCTCCTGCTCCAAGCTCAGTATCTTTTTGCATACTTCCTGCTTGTTCTCCTGCAAGAGGCGAAAAGGGATAAACTCGATCTTAGGTTTCTTTACCCTATCCGGGAGGCTTGACCTTTTGAACTCCACATGCATGTCCCCAGGTTGGGGTAGTGGGACTTCATCTTCATCTGAGCTAGTCTCCTCCTTTCCCGTGGGTTCATAGTCCTCTTCTTCTTTCGTAGTCCAACCGCAATGCTCTACATCCCCATAGACCTTAGGATCTGCAAGGTAATCAGCTACATAGCTTTCTCCTTCCGAATCCTGGGATGACATGTTGCTCTGTCTGCAGCAAGACAGCTAAAAACAAAGACAAGAGATATTTACGTGATACGGGAGTCAAAACCCCCGAGAGGTTATATAATGAATTTTTACCGACCAAAATATGTGTTCTCTAAGAAAACGGAGTCCGGAGAGCACACGGGGTGCCCACGAGGTAGGTGCGCACCCAGGGGGTAGGGCACGCCCTCCACCCTCGTGGAGCCCTCGTGTCCTTTCCGGACTGCTGCTTATTTTTCTATTTTTCTAAATATTCTAAAACGGAGAAATATTGCCTTAAAACTGTTTTGGAGTCGGTTTACTTACCGTACCACATACCTATTCCTTTTCGGAGTCTGGAACGTTCCAGAAAGTGTCCCTTATGTATTCCTCCGGGATTAGGGTTTCAATAACATTGGTTTCAACATTTATGGGATTACCTGAGATATAATGTTTGATTCTTTGACCATTTATCACCTTCAGATTTGTGCCTTCGAAGTTGTTGATTTTTATGGCACCGGAACGGTAGACCTCCTCGATAACGTAGGGACCTTCCCATTTAGTCCTGCAAAAAAAAATCTTAAACGAGAGTTGTATAGCAATACATAATCACCTACATTAAACTCACGCTTTTGTATTCTTTTATCATGCCACCTTTTAACTTTTTATTTAAACAACTTGGCATTTTCGTAGGCTTGGGTTCTCCATTCATCAAGTGAGTTAATATCAAATAAGATCTTCTCACCTGCAAGTTTAAAATCATAATTTAGTTCTTTAATAGCCCAATAAGCCTTGTGTTCTAGTTCGAGAGGTAAGTGACATGCTTTTCCACAGACCATTTTATACGGAGACATACCCATAGGATTTTTATATGCAGTTCTATAGGCCCATAATGCATCATCAAGTTTCTTGGACCAATTCTTTCTAGACGTATTAACAGTCTTTTGCAAAATTAATTTGAGTTCTCTATTGCTCAATTCTACTTGACCACTAGATTGAGGGTGATAAGGAGATGCAATTCTATGATTAACATCATATTTAGCAAGCATTTTACGGAAAGCACCATGAATAAAATGTGAACCACCATCAGTCATTAAATATCTAGGGACTCCAAACCTTGGAAAAATAACTTCTTTAAGCATTTTAATAGAGGTGTTATGATCAGCACTACTAGTTGGAATAGCTTCTACCCACTTAGTAACATAATCAACAGCAACTAAAATATGTGTATAACCATTAGAGGAAGGAAAAGGTCGCATATAGTCAAAGCCCCAAACATCAAATGGTTCAATAACAAGTGAATAATTCGTAGGCATTTCTTGACGTCTACTAATATTAACAATTCTTTGACATTCATCACAAGATAAGACAAACTTACGGGCATCCTTGAAGAGTAGCCAATAAAAATCAGATTGTAGTACCTTATGTGCAGTTCTATCTCCAGCATGGTGCCCTCCATAAGCTTCGGAGTGACACTTGCGTAGGATCTGTTCATGTTCATGCTCAGGTACACAACATCTAATAACACCATCTACTCCTTTATAAATATGTGGGTCATCCCAAAAGTAATGCCTCAAATCATAGAAGAACTTTTTCTTTTGCTGGTATGTGAAACTAGGTGGTATAAACTTAGCAACAATGTAATTAGCATAATTAGCATACCATGGAGCAATATGAGAAGCATTTATGACATTTAATTGGTCATCGGGAACACTATCATCAATAGGTAGTGGGTCATCAAGCACATTTTCTAACCTAGACAAGTTGTCTGCAACGGGGTTCTCGGCTCCTTTTCTATCAACAATCTGTAAATCAAATTCTTGAAGCAAGAGAACCCATCTAATAAGTCTAGATTTAGCATCTTTCTTTTCCATAAGATATTTAATAGTAGCATGATCAGTGTGAATAGTTACTTTAGAATCAACAATATAAGGTCTAAACTTATCACAGGCAAATACAACTGCTAAGAATTCTTTTTCAGTAATAGCATAATTTCTTTGAGCATTGTCTAGAGTTTTACTAGCATATTGAATAACATTTAGTTTCTTATCAACTCTTTGTCCTAGAACATCACCTACAGCATAATCACCAGCATCACACATAATTTCAAAGGGTAAATTCCAATCAGGTGGCTGAACAATAGGTGCAGAGATCAATGCTTTCTTAAGTATTTCAAATGCTTCTACACAATCATCATCAAAGACAAATGGTATATCTTTTTGTAATAAATTAGTCAGAGGCCGAGAGATTTTTGGGAAGTCCTTAATGAACCTCCTATAAAAACTGGCATGACCAAGGAAGCTTCTTATACCTTTGATGTCCTTGCGACATGGCATCTTTTCAATATCATCAACCTTGGCTTTATCAACTTAAATACCTCTTTCAGAAACTTTATGCCCCAAGACAATACCTTGATTAACCATAAAGTGGCACTTTTCCCAATTCAGGACAAGATTAGTTTCTTCACATCTCTGCAAAACTTGATCAAGGTTGCTCAAGCAATCATCAAAATAAGATCCATAGACGGAAAAGTCATCCATGAAAACATCACAAATCTTTTCACAAAAGTCAGAGAATATAGCCATCATGCATCTTTGAAAGGTAGCAGGTGCATTACATAAACCAAAAGGCATACGTCTATAAGCAAAAGTACCAAAAAGGCATGTAAAAGTAGTCTTTGATTGATCTTTGGCTGACACAGGTATTTGAGAGAAACCAGAATAACCATCTAGAAAGAAAAATGTGTATGTTTGGATAATCTTTCTAGCATTTGATCGATAAAAGGTAAAGGGTAATGATCTTTTTTAGTGGCATTATTTAACTTGCGGAAATCAATTACCATCCTATAACCAGTAATAATTCTTTGAGGAATCAATTCATCTTTATCATTAGGAACAACAGTAATACCTCCCTTCTTAGGGACACAATGGACAGGGCTTACCCACTGACTATCAGCAACGGGGTATATTATACCTGCCTCAAGGAGCTTTAGTATCTCCTTTCTTACCACTTCTTTCATTTTAGGATTCAGTCGGCGTTGATGATCACGAACTGGTTTAGCATCTTCTTCCAAATTAATTTTATGTTGACATAGAGTGGGACTAATGCCCTTAAGATCATCAAGAGTATACCCAATAGCAGCGCGGTGCTTCTTCAAAGTTTTCAATAATCTCTCTTCTTCATGTTCTAAAAGGTTAGCACTAATAATAACAGGATAAATCTTTTTCTCATCAAGATAAGCATATTTAAGAGTATCCGGTAACGGTTTAAGCTCAAACACGGGATCACCCTTGGGTGGAGGAGGATCTCCTAGGATTTTGTCGGGACCCCGATCCTAAGTCACACCGATCTAGCATGTAACACTTCATATCACTTTGCGGCCTCACGCACTGTATTCCCATGGGTGCCACCTTACCTGGCCCAGGACCGTTTGCGCCTTTTGGCTCAAGTATATGATAGTGTCGCTAGCATCCATATGATAGAGAACCCGGGCCAACATGACTAGTCGTGAACCCAAAGTGGCACTAACTTACAGGGACAGGCATACATGAATCAACCTCGAGCATGTCGGTCAACAGCGTATGAATCCGGGCTGTAGCACTGGGCTAACAGGACTCCGGGAACCCGGGCAGTAGCAGGCTAGGCAGGACTTCGGGTGTCACCGCGTGACATTTCCCCGAAGGGACAGACACAGGAACGAAGTGAATCACATGCCGGCCAGTCAAGTGTTCCAGAGCAGTAGTCCTGGGCTAGCAGGACTCCGGTGAACCGGGCTGTAGCGGACTACTATGGCTCATGGAAGCACAAGACTACATTTCCCCATAAGAGAGGCTACTAGGGATAAACAACTAGGTTGTCGGATCCCACACATAGCAATACACGTTACACGTATGCGTAGCATGCAAGTATGTGCTGTACAACATGGCATCACAACATAACTCAAACTCATATAGATAAAGGCCCAGAAGAGCCACATAGCATTCAATACAAACAGGGGTCTCATGACCCATCATTCAGAGCATACAAGCAACGGAAGCATTACATGTCTGCATACAGACAACTACAAAAGGAAAAGACTAAGAAGCCTGACTAAACACGACCCTCCCAAGGGTACAAGATCGTAGTTGCGATACAAGCTACTCGTCGAAGTCACTAGTGTAACCAACTGCAAAACATAAATAAGCAAACATGAGTACGAAGGTACGCAGCAAGTCTTACATCAGAACTATCTACATATGGAACATTATCAACAAAGGGGGTGGTGGAGTTTTAATAGCAGCAAGCCAGCTTTGACTCAGTGGCTAACATATACTACGAGTATCAGAAACTTCTTTGAGGTGAGAAGACGCACACGAGTCCACATATTCACCATATCAATACTCCACTACGGATCCATTCCCGTCACCCTACGAGAAGGCCATCCATAGCACTCACACTTATCTTGCATATTTTAGAGTATCCACTTCAAGTTGTCTATGTACTACATAAGTCCTCCAAGTTTCCATATCCGAGGAAAACGGCTATTCGAATAGATAATGTTGACCCTATAGGGGTGTACTTCTTCACACACGCTCTCGCCACTTATAGCCCTGTACACGTCATGTACCTCGGCAACCTTCAAGCGGAAGCCGAGCGAGGCTGTCGGCCACGACCTGACTAACCACACAAGTCTCTCGTCCAGGTTTATCGCCTATTCGAGTTCCATCCGCAAGGAGTTCCGGCCGAAGTCTCCAATACGGCCCCAAACGATGTGTGCAGGGTTCCCAAGCCCACCATCCGGGTGCCACTTGGTACACCGTGCCATGGTGCCTAGTCTGTCCCAAGCCCGTCCCGTCGGACACCACCTGGTAGACAAGTAGCACTACCTACAAACGCTAGAAACTAGTTGCAACTCCTGGACAGAGATCAAATGGATTAATAAGCTGAGAGGGGCCGGATAACCGGAACCCAATGTGTGGTAGTAACTGGACTTGGATAACATACACAGAACTCAGTGCTTAGGGACGGTTCCAATGAGACAACCCACCATGTACTCCTACATGGCCTCTCATCCCTACCTTTACCAAAACGTGTTCACACACTTAGCCTTTATCGGTAGGACATGTTCACCACTCCGATTCATTCCCGATGAATCAGACCTGACACAACTCTAAGCATAGCTGGCATAAAGAAAACAAGCATGGATGAGCAGGCACATCAAGGCTCAAGCAACTCCTACTCATGCTAGTGGGTTTCAACTATTTACTATGGCAATGACAGGTCATGCAGAGGAATGGGTTCAACTACCTTAGCAGAAAGTAGCAGTTGAATCGTTGTTGTCCTAATGCAGTATAAGGAGCAGGAGCGAGAGAGTGGGACTTATGGAAATGCTCAAGGGGGGTTGCTTGCCTGATAGACGACGAAGGGCACTGCTCCTCTGACAGGTACTCGGGAACACCTTCCGGAGTGGAACCTATCGAGAAGAAACGGTGCGGCGATCAACACACAAACAAATGCAACAAAATGATGCATGAACATGACATGTGCAAATGCTAGTGTTTGGGCTAATGCAAGATGCTACCAAGTTGGTTGAAGCCCATTTGAATCGAAGATTCAAATGCAATTCAAAATGAAGCATTTAAAATGCCCATATTATGTTTTCACTTATACAGCATGTATAAGTTGGTTTTTCATGCATGTAATTGGCATAAATGGATTCCTTGTATTTTTCTGATAATTTTTCATATATAATTTATTTCATTCTGAGCTACGGTTGAATTATTATGATTTTTTGAAGTTTAGGCAATATTCTGGAATTTCCTGAGTTAAAATAATTCCAGAGTCAATTATTGCGTCAGCTCTACGTCAGCATGACGTAAGCGAGTCAACGGGGCTAACCAGGTCAAACCTGACAAGTGGGTCCCACTAGTCAGTGACCCAGTCAACTAACTTAGTTAGTCCTAACTAACTGGGCAGGGCCCACTAGTGAGCGACCGTAGTAGCTAATCTAGCTAGTTAATTAAAGCTAACTAAAGTAATTAGTTGGGCAGGGCCCGCAATTCAGTGAGAGAGAGGGGATGAGGTCAAACTGGGCTGTAGGGTCAACCCACGCCAGTCAAGGGTCATCGGTCGCCGGCGTTTAGCCGTCGGCGAGTCCAAACGCGGTGGTGCGCGTCGAGATCGCGCTACAGACCACGGTTTGGGGCATGGTTGTGTTCTATGGAGAGCTGGGGCTGAGCTGCCTGTGTGGGTGCTTTAGCTGGACCAGATGGTCGCCGGAATCGATGCCGGCGACGAGGTTTGCGGTGGCCGTGGTTCGGCCATCGATGGAAACGGAGCTACGGAGCACTAGGGGAGGAGATGGTGAGTGCATCGTGCTCCTATGAGTGCGCTGAGCACGCTGATGAGCTCGGACGCGAGCGACAGCAGGTGTGGCCGTGGCGGCGCCATGGCCGGCGGTGATGAGTTTTCGGGCTCGGTGGCGGGGCTAGTTAGATCTTGAAATCGATGCGGGGACGAGAGGGATTTGGAGCAGGTGCTCACTTGGAGTCGCAGGAGCTGGTCGTCGGGCTCGGGGGCGACTTGACGGCGACGGATCGACGATGAAGAACGGCGGCAACCGAGGTTGAAGACGATGGCGATGGCGGCGTTCTAGGTCGTCCGGCGCCGTGCGTCTCGTCGAGGAGGCGTAGCCCACAGCGGCGGAGCGCGTGGACACGACGGAGGGACAAGGGGGAGGCAGTGGCCGTGGCAACGGCAAGCGGTGGCGTCGGCTGCGCTCAGGTGCATGCGAGAGAGAGTGACAGAGGAGAAGAGAAGCAGGGGGGAGAGTGAGAGGGGATCGGGGAGGCTGCGTGGCGTCTCCAGGGGCGTCTAGAGGGAGGTGGCAAGCAGGAGGTGGCCGGGCGTGCGCCGGTGTGGGTCGGCCACGCGCTCGGCGTCCTCCTGGCGCGGTGGAGAAGACGACTGGCAGGGCCAGCTGGCAAGGCCGGCCAGCTGGGCCGCCAGTGCCAGGCCTCAGGTAAGGCCCGGGTAAGCCTTTTCCCTTTTTTGTTTTCTTTTCTATTTCTAACATTTGTTTTTAACTTAAAAATAAATACCAGCACAAATATAAAAATATTGAGATTCCTTGTGACCACTAGTTATATATACCAGAGGCCCTCACCAAATTCCAACATTTTTGGAGCCTCTAAAATATTTATATTATTTTAAACAGCTCCAATTCAAATACATATGGGTTCATTCAAAAATCCAAAATGTCTAGCAAAAATGTGCATCACCCCTGGTTGTTGTTTCCAACATTTTCCAAAGACCATGAACATTTTTGAAAAGCATTTTGGGTTCATTGAAATTCCATTTTTAATTTGAACCTATTTGAATTTGCTTTGGTGCTAGGGTTTGAAACATCCCCATTTCAATTTCATTTGAAACTTAACATGATGCACAAAGCAAACCTATAGCATACCAGAACTAGGGATGTGACAACTCGCCCCCACTCGGAAGAATCTCGTCCCGAGATTCAGGAGTTGGCGGAAAGAAAGCGGGGTACTCAAGTTGGAGACGATCTTCTCGCTCCTAGGTAGCTTCTCTTTCGGCATGATGAGACCACTGAACCTTGAGAAACTTGATGTTATGACGTCGAGTGACACGCTCTGCTTGATCCAGAATGCGAACGGGGTACTCTCGATAAGTGAGGTTATCTTGGAGATCAAGTGTTTCGTGGTCCACTCAGCGGATGGGATCCGAGAAGCAACGCCTGAGTTGAGAGACGTAGAAGACATCATGAACTCGAGAAAGATGTGGGGGTAGTTCCAACTGGTAGGCAACTTCTCCTTGTTTAGCGAGAATGCGAAAAGGACCAATGTAACGAGGAGCCAACTTGCCCTTGATTCCGAAACGATGGGTACCCTTCAAAGGAGTAACCCGAAGGTAAGCCTTGTCGCCAACTTCATGAGCCACTTCCTTATGACGACGGTCATACTGGCTCTTTTGACGAGATTGGGCTGTTTTCAAATTCTCACGAATGATGTGAACTTGCTCTTCTGCCTCCTGGATCATATCCGGTCCAAAGAATTGTCTTTCACCGGTTTCTGACCAGTTCAAAGGTGTTCGACATCTTCGTCCATACAGAATCTCGAAGGGTGCTTTCTTAAGACTGGATTGGTAGCTATTGTTATAAGCAAACTCGGCAAAGGGAAGACATTTCTCCCAATCCATACCAAATGAGATAACGCAAGCTCTAAGCATGTCTTCGAGAATTTGGTTGACCCTTTCCACCTGACCACTTGACTGAGGGTGGAAAGCGGTACTAAAAGAAAGATGGGTTCGCATGGCATTCTGAAAACTTTCCCAGAAATGAGAGGTGAAAAGACTGCCACGGTCTGAATTGATCTCTAGTGGAACACCATGGAGTGACACTATTCGAGAGATATATAAGTCAGCGAGCTGACTAGCAGTGATACTCTCTCAAACAGGTAGGAAGTGAGCCACTTTGGAGAGACGATCAATGACTACGAAGACAGCATTATTTCCTTTCTTGGTCCTGGTAAAGCCGGTGATGAAGTCCATACCAACTTTGTCCCATTTCCACTCGGGAATATCTAAAGGTTGAAGGGTGCCAGTAGGTCTCTGATGCTCTGCCTTAACGCGACGACAAACGTCACAGTTGGCAATATACTGAGCGATTTCTCTCTTCATCCTAGTGCACCAGAACCTCTGGCGTAGGTCCTGATACATCGTTGTACTACCGGCATGAATCGTGAGAGGGGATTCATGGGCCTCCTTAAGGATCAGTTGCTGCATGTGTTGACATTTGGGAACCACCAAACGGTTTCCAAAGTAAACAACACCTCGTTCATCCATAGAGAAACAGTCGGCAACTCCCTTGGAAATATTTTTCTTGATCCGGGATATCCCCGTATCATGCTTCTGAGCCTCTATGATCTGATCCGTAAGGGTAGGTTTCGCCGCCAAGGTAGAAAGGGAACCATGAGGAGCTATGTGAAGGTTAAGCTTACAGAATTCCTCATGGAGGGGTGGTTGACATTGTTGCAACATGAGGTTGTTGCAATAGGATTTACGACTTAAAGCATCAGCCATGACATTGGCTTTGCCTGGGGTGTAGGTGATTCCTAATTCGTAATCCGAGATCAATTCCAACCAATGTCTCTATCTGAGATTCAGATCCGGTTGGGTGAAGACATACTTGAGACTCTGATGGTCAGTGTAGATTTCGCAACGGTTATCAAGAAGGTAATGTCACCAAGTCTTAAGTGCATAGAATACGGCTGCAAGCTCTAGATCATGTGTATGATAATTTTCCTCATGTGGATGCAACTGTCGAGATGCATAGGAATCACATGACGATCCTGCATAAGAATGCAACCTAGTCCTTGACGCGAAGCGTCGCAATAGATAACAAAGTCTTTAGTGAAATCTGGTGGCACGAGTATGGGCGCAGAAGTCAGGCGTCTTTTCAGTTCCTGAAAACTGTGCTCACACTGTGGGGTCCACTCAAACCTTTTATCTTTCTTGAGAAGCTCCATGAGGGGTTTGGCCACTTTGGAGAAGTTTTCAACGAAGCGGCGACAATAACTGGCTAGACCAAGGAAACTCCTAACTTGTTTGACCGTTTTGGGTGGAGTCCAATCGAGAACGGCTTTAACTCTCTCAGGATTGACAGCAATGCCCTTACCAGAGATCACGTGGCCTAGATAGGTCACTTCTCGCAACCAAAATTCACACTTGGAGAACTTGGCATAAAGGCGGTGCTCTCTGAGTTTTTCTAACACAAGTCTAAGATGTTCGGCATGCTCTTCCTCGTTCTTCGAGTAAATAAGAATATCATCGAGGTAAACCACGATGAACTTATCTAAGTACTCCATAAAGATCAAGTTCATCAAGCGGGAGAAAGTAGCTGGAGCATTGGTTAGGCCGAAAGACATCACGGTGTACTCGTATTGACCATAACGAGTGACAAAGGCCGTTTTGGGGATGTCCCCATTTCTGATTTTGATTTGGTGGTAGCCTAACCTCAAATCCATCTTGGAAAAGACTGAGGATCCAGCAAGCTGATCATACAGGTCATTGATCCTGGGGAGCGGATACTTGTTCTTTATCGTGACCACATTAACGGGACGATAATCTACAACCATCCGAACCGTACCATCCTTCTTCTTGACGAAGAGGATAGGACAAGCCCAAGGAGAAGAACTGGGACGGATGAAACCCTTTTGCAAGGACTCATCAAGTTGTTTCTTAAGCTCGGCTAACTCCAAAGGTGCCATCTTGTATGGTCTCCTAGAGATTGGAACAGTTCCTGGGATAAGTTCTATGACAAACTCTACATCTCTGTCAGGTGGGACACCTGGCAGTTCTTCTGGAAAGACATCCGGGAAGTCACGGACTACCGGAATATCTTCAAGGTCTGGAAGAGGGCTGGCATTAAGAGAATAGAGTTGACGCCTTGCAACTCTAGTAGAGACAGTGACTATTCTACCAGATGGATGTGTAAGTTGAACAGATCTGGTGTAACAATCGATCTTGGCATGATGAGCTGTCATCCAGTCCATGCCCAAGATGATGTTAACATCTGAAGACTTGAGAGATATCAAAGAAGCAAGGAATACCAGTCTGTCAACAAGGATTTCATTACCATGGCTTACCTTGGAGGTTTCCCATTTGGAACCAGGAGTCTGGATTATTAGTGGAGTCGGCATATCACAAAATGACATGTCGTGCAACCGAGCATAGCCTTCGGATATGAAGGAGTGAGATGCTCCAGTATCAAACAGAACTGAAGATAGGTGACAATTGACAAGAAGTGTTCCCAATACGACGTCGGGATCATCTTGAGCTTCTATAGCTGAGACGTGGTGCACACATGCTCGCTCAGTGCTGGCTGGCTTGGTACCGATCATCTTGCCTGATGGCTTTTCACGGCCAACAGACCTCTCATACTGGGGTGGAGTATAACTGGACTGAGGGCAGTCACGTGCATAGTGTCCTGGTTCTCCGCAGGTGAAGCAAGTTCCTGAGGTAGGACGTGGTCCTACATTGGCAAGTGGTCCACTAATAGGCCTGGGTGGAGCATGTTGCTGATCTGGGTGAGGCGCCACATCGGATGGCCTCGGTGCATATCCAGGTGGAAGAGCTGAGTTTGGAATCCAAATCCGTCGCTTCTGAGAGCAAGAGCGGGAGGAAGAACCCAGATCACGGTTGTGCTTACGAGACTCCTCGTAAGTGAGCTGAGCTGTCTCTGTATTAATGGCCTTGTTCACAAGAGCCTGGAAAGTATCACAACGATGCAGGTGGAGATCATGATGCAACTTAGGGTTGAGACCCTTCCGGAACCCATCCTGCTTCTTAGCGTCCGTGGACACTTCTTCTGTAGCATAGCGGGTGAGGTTTCCAAACTCTCTACTGTAAGCATCAACAGGTAGCTTACCCTGGGTAAAACTACAGAACTCTTCCCTCTAGCGGTCAATGAGAGCCTGAGGAATGTGGTGCTCACGAAAAGCCTCGGTGAAATCCCTCCAGGTAGGAATCTGGCCAGTTGGAAGCATAGCCTCATAGCTCTGCCACCAAATACTAGCAGGACCTTCCAGGTGATCTGTAGCATAGGTGACCTTGTCACCTTCAGCTACGTTCGTAGAATGCAACTTGTGAGTGATGCTTCAGAGCCAGTCATCTGCATCGAGTGGCTCAATGGAATGATGGAAGGTGGGTGGTTTCAGACCAATGAAGTCGGTGATGGAAACCAACTTCTTACGCTGATGTGCGGTGTTCTGCTCAATCTGTGCCAGCAAGCGGTTAGTCTCATGCTTGTTCCTCTCGGATGCTAACAAGAACTCTGCCATCAAAGGCTGGTCAGGAGGATCCTTGTCCCTACCATCTCCGTGGTTCTTGCTATGAGCAACTGAACCTCGGTTAGCAGACGACATCCTGGCACAGAAACCAAGGAAACAAGGATGGAATTAGCATCGACATAAGGATGCGGAATGTAATGCAAAAGCATTGGAAACTCTCGAAATCCTAGGACAATTTTGGCAGCATAACGGCTGTAAATGCTCAAAAGGATTTTGAGACATTCATCAAAGGAATAGCATAATCAATCAGCATCATAATATCAAGGTTCTGGGTCAAACTGAGGACACACGGAAGTAGTAGAATTGTACGGAGACACAACCCAACAATCCTAAGATTTTACGGTTTAGTAACACGTCATCCTGAGAGATAGAGGAGAAGCCTAGGCCTTAACCCTCGTAGAAAAGAAGAGGCTGACTCAGAAAGAATGACATGAGGTAAAGGAGTAAAAAGAGCCTTACGTTCCCTTCCACAATCAATTCCCTTATATAACTAAAGCATTTCTAGACTCAACTTCGACCAGTTTGGCTTGGTAATCCTACAGTCAGTCAGGCTCTGATACCAACGCTGTCAGGACCCTGATCCTAAGTCACACTGATCTAGCATGTAACACTTCATATCACTTTGCGGCCTCACGCACGGTATTCCCACGGGTGCCACCTTACCTGTCCTGGGACCGTTTGTGCCTTTTGGCTCACGTATATGATAGTGTCGCTAGCATCCATATGACAGAGAACCTGGCCGACATGACTAGTCGTGAACCCAAAGTGGCACTAACTTACAGGGACAGGCATACATGATCAACCTCGAGTATGTCGGTCAACAGCGTATGAATCCGGGCTGTAGCACTGGGCTAACAGGACTCCGGGAACCTGGGCTGTAGCAGGCTAGGCAGGACTCCGGATGTCACCGCGTGACATTTCCCCGAAGGGACAGACATAGGAACGAAGTGAATCACATGCCGACCAGTCAAGTGTTCCGGAGCAGTAGTGCTGGGCTAGCAGGACTCCGGTGAACCGGGCTGTAGCGGACTACTATGGCTCATGGAAGCACAAGACTACATTTCCCCATAAGAGAGGCTACCAGGGATAAACAACTAGGTTGTCGGATCCCACACATAGCAATACACGTTACACATACGCATAACATGCAAGTATGTGTTGTACAACATGGCATCACAACATAACTCAAACTCATATAGATAAAGGCCCAGAAGAGCCACATAGCATTCAATACAAACAGGGGTCTCATGACCCATCATTCAGAGCATACAAGCAACGGAAGCATTACATGTCTGCGTACAGACAACTACAAAAGGAAAAGACTAAGAAGCCTGACTAAACACGACCCTCCCAAGGGTACAAGATCGTAGCTGGGATACAAGCTACTCGTCGAAGTCACTAGTGTAACCAACTGCAAATCATAAATAAGCAAACGTGAGTACGAAGGTACTCAGCAAGTCATACATCAGAACTATCTACATATGCAACATTATCAACAAAGGGGGTGGTGGAGTTTTAACAGCAGCAAGCCAGCTTTGACTCAGTGGCTAACCTATACTACGAGTATCAGAAACTTCTTTGAGGTGAGAAGACGCACACGAGTCCACATATTCACCATATCAATACTCCACTATGGATCCATTCCTGTCTCCCTATGAGAAGGCCATCCATAGCACTCACACTTATCTTGCGTATTTTAGAGTATCCACTTCAAGTTGTCTATGTACTACATAAGTCCTCCAAGTTTCCATATCCGAGGAAAACGGCTATTCGAATAGATAATGTTGACCCTGCAGGGGTGTACTTCTTCACACACGCTCTCGCCACTTATAGCCCTGTACACGTCATGTACCTCGGCAACCTTCAAGCGGAAACCGGGTGAGGGTGTCGGCCATGACCTGACTAACCACACAAGTCTCTCGTCCAGGTTTATCGCCTATTCGAGTTCCATCCGCAAGGAGTTCCGGCCGAAGTCTCTAGTACGGCCCCAAACGATGTGTGCAGGGTTCCCAAGCCCACCATCCGGGTTCCACTTGGTACACCGTGCCACGGTGCCTAGTCTGTCCCAAGCCCATCCCATCGGACACCACCTGGTAGACAAGTAGCACTACCTACAAACACCAGAAACTAGTTGCAACTCCTGGACAGAGATCAAATGGATTAATAAGCTGAGAGGGGCCGGATAACCGGAACCCAATGTGTGGTAGTAACTGGACTTGGATAACATACACAGAACTCAGTGCTTAGGGACGGTTCCAATGAGACAACCCACCATGTACTCCTACATGGCCTCTCATCGCTACCTTTACCAAAACGTGTTCACACACTTAGCCTTTATCGGTAGGACATGTTCACCACTCCGATTCATTCCCGATGAATCAGACCTGACACAACTCTAAGCATAGCTGGCATAAAGAAAACAAGCATGGATGAGCAGGCACATCAAGGCTCAAGCAACTCCTACTCATGCTAGTGGGTTTCAACTATTTACTATGGCAATGACAGGTCATGCAGAGGAATGGGTTCAACTACCTTAGCAGAAAGTAGCAGTTGAATCGTTGTTGTCCTAATGCAGTATAAGGAGCAGGAGCGAGAGAGTGGGACTTATGGAAATGCTCAAGGGGGGTTGCTTGCCTGATAGACGACGAAGGGCACTGCTCCTCTGACAGGTACTCGGGAACACCTTCCGGAGTGGAACCTATCGAGAAGAAACGGTGCGGCGATCAACACACAAACAAATGCAACAAAATGATGCATGAACATGACATGTGCAAATGCTAGTGTTTGGGCTAATGCAAGATGCTACCAAGTTGATTGAAGCCCATTTGAATCAAAGATTCAAATGCAATTCAAAATGAAGCATTTAAAATGCCCATATTATGTTTTCACTTATACAGCATGTATAAGTTGATTTTTCAAGCACATAACTGGCATAAATGGATTCCTTGCATTTTTCCGATAATTTTTCATATATAATTTATTTCATTCTGAGCTATGGTTGAATTATTATGATTTTTTGAAGTTTAGGCAATATTTTGGAATTTCCTGAGTTAAAATAATTCCAGAGTCAATTATTGCGTCAGCTCTACGTCAGCATGACGTAAGCGAGTCAACGGGGCTGACCAGGTCAAACCTGACCAGTGGGTCCCACTGGTCAGTGACCCAGTCAACTAACTAAGTTAGTTAGTCCTAACTAACTGGGCAGGGCCCACTAGTCAGTGACCGTAGTAGCTAATCTAGCTAGCTAATTAAAGCTAACTAAAGTAATTAGTTAGGCGGGGCCCGCATGTCAGTGAGAGAGAGGGAAGGAGGTCAAACTGGGCTGTGGGGTCAACCCACGCTGGTCAAGGGTCAGCGGTCGCCGGCGAGTCCGAACGCGGCGATGAGCGTCGGGATCACGCTACAGACCACGGTTTGGGGCGTGGTTGGGTTCTATTGAGAGCTGGGGCCGAGCTGCGTGTGTGGGTGGTGGAGCTGGACTAGATGGTCACCGGAAATGACGCCGGCGACGAGGTTTGCGGCGGCCGTGGTTCGGCCATCGTTGGAAACGGAGCTATGGAGCACTAGGGGAGGAGATGGTGAGTGCATCGTGCTCCTATGGGTGCGCTGAGCGCGCTGATGAGCTCGGAAACGAGCGACGGCAGGTGTGGCCGCGGAGGCGCCATGGCCGGCGGTGATGAGTTCTCGGGCTTGGTGGCGGGGCTAGTTAGAGCTTGAAATCGATGCGGGAAGGAGAGGGATTTGGAGCAGGTGCTCACTGGGAGTCGCAGGAGCTGGTCGTCGGGCTCGGGGGCGACTTGACGGCGACGGATTGACGATGAAGAATGGCGGCAACCGAGGTTGAAGATGATGGAGATGGCGGCGTTCCAGGGCGTCCGGCACCGTGCGTCTCGTCGAGGAGGCGTAGCCCATAGCGGCGTAGCGCGTGGACACGACAGAGGGACGAGGGGGAGGCAGTGGCCGCGGCAACGGCGAGCGGTGGCGTCGGCTGCGCTCGGGTGCATGCGAGAGAGGGTGACAGAGGAGAGGAGAAGCACGGGGAGAGTGCGAGGGGGTCGGGGAGGCTGCATGGCGTCTCCAGGGGCGTCTAGAGGGAGGCGGCAAGAAGGAGGTGGTCGGGCGTGCGCCGGCGTGCGTCGGCCACGCGCTCGGCGTCCTCCTGGCGCGGTGGAGAAGACAACTGGCAGGGCCAGCTGGCTGGGCCGGCCAGCTGGGCCGCCAGTGCCAGGCCTCAGTTAAGGCCCAGGTAAGCCTTTTCCCTTTTTTGTTTTCTTTTCTATTTCTGACATTTGTTTTTAACTTCAAAATAAATACCAGCACAAATATAAAAATGTTGAGATTCCTTGTGACCACTAGTTATAATATACCAGAGGCCCTCACCAAATTCCAACATTTTTGGAGCCTCTAAAATATTTATATTATTTTAAACAGCTCCAATTCAAATACATATGAGTTCATTCAAAAATCCAAAATTTCTAGCAAAAATGTGCATCACCCCTGGTTGTTGTTTCCAACATTTTCCAAAGATCATGAACGTTTTTGAAAAGCATTTTGGGTTCATTGAAATTCCATTTTTAATTTGAACCTATTTGAATTTGCTTTGGTGCTAGGGTTTGAAACATCCCCATTTCAATTTCATTTGAAACTTAACATGATGCACAAAGCAAAGCTATAACATACCAGAACTGGGGATGTGACAGATTTCAACAGGTAAATTGTTTTTCAGAATAGGTTCCTGTTTAAAGAGTACTTCATCTATTTCCCTTCTCTCATTCATAAACATATCATTTTCATGTTCTAGAAAATATTGTTCTAAAGGATCACTAGGAGGTACGGCAAGAGAAGCAAGACCAATAATTTCATCCTTACTAGGTAATTCTTCTTCACGGTGTTGTCTACTAAATTTAGAAAAATTAAATTCATGAGTCATATCATCTAAACCGATAGTAACAACATCTCTTTTGCAATCTATGGTAGCATTAACAGTATTTAAGAAGGGTCTACCAAATATAATGGGACAAAAGCTATCTTGTGGGGAACCAAGAACAAGAAAATCAGCAGGATATTTAGTTTTCCCACACAAGACTTCAACATCTCTAAAAATTCCCATTGGTGAAATAGTATCTCTATTAGCAAGTTTAATTGTGACATCAATATCTTCTAACTCAACAGGTGCAATGTCATGCATAATTTCTTTGTATAAGTCAATAGGTATTGCACTAGCACTAGCACCCATATCACATAAGCCATGATAACAATGATCTCCTATTTTAACAGAAATAACAGGCATAGCTACCACAGGTCTAGGTTTATCTGTATCACGGGGTTTAGCAATTCTAGGAGTTTCATCACAGAAATAAATAACATGCCCATCTATATTATCAGACAAGATATCTTTAACAATAGCAATATTAGGTTCAACTTTAAGTTGGTCAGGAGGTGTATATGTTTTAATATTGCTTTTACGAACCACCGTTGAAGCCTTAGCATGGTCCTTTATCCTAACAGGGAAAGGTGGTTTCTCAACATAAGAAGTAGGAAAAATAGGATCATTATAAGTGATAGTATATTCTTCAACTTTAATAGGTGCAACTACTTTTACTTCTATGGGAGGATGATATTTAAACCACTTCTCCTTGGGGAGATCAACATAAGCAACAAAAGATTCACAGAAAAAAGCTACTATCTCAGAGTCAAGTCCATATTTAGTGCTAAATTTATGAAAAATATCGGTATCCATAAAAGATTTAACACAATCAAAACTAGGTGTCATACCTGACTCCTTACCATTGTCGAGGTCCCAATCTTCAGAGTTGCGTTTAATTCTTTCCAATAAATCCCATTGAATTCAATAGTCTTCATCATAAAAGAGCCAGCACAAGAAGTATCAAGCATGGTGCGATTGTTATGACAAAGCCGAGCATAAAAATTTTGAATAATCATTTCTCTTGAGAGCTCATGATTGGGGCATGAATATAACATTGATTTAAGCCTCCCCCAAGCTTGAGCGATGCTTTCTCCTTCGCGAGGCCAAAAATTATATATATTATAGCGATCACGATGAACAAGATGCATAGGATAAAACTTTTGATGAAATTCCAATTTCAATCGTTTGTAGTTCCAAGACTCCATATCATCACATAGCCTATACCATGTCGATGCATCTCCCCTCAAAGATAAAGGGAAGACCTTCTTCTTAACAACATCTCCGGGTACCTGCAAGCTTAAATAATCCACAAAACTTCATCCACATATATTAGATGCTCATCAGGATGTTTTGTTCCATCTCCCAAAAAAGGATTAGCTAGTAGTTTTTCTACCACACCCAAAGGAATTTCAAAGCAAGCATTTTCTCTTTCAGTAGGTTCAGTAGGTTGAGGAGAAACTCTTAGCTCTACTAGTCAGGGTGAAGATACCCCGAACAAGCCCCTCAGAGGATTACTTTCCATAGTAACAAGTGACAGTAAATTTCAGCACACTATATAAATTTTTCCTTACCAAATTCCACCTACCAAAGGCGCTTCACTCCCCGGCAACGGCGCCAGAAAAGAGTCTTGATGACCCACAAGTATAGGGGATCTATCGTAGTCCTTTCGATAAGTAAGAGTGTCGAACCCAATGAGGAGCAGAAGGAAATGATAAGCGGTTTCCAGCAAGGTATTCTCTGCAAGTAATGAAATAAGTGGTAACAGATAGTTTTGTGATAAGATAATTTGTACCGAGAAACAAGTAACACAAGTAAATAAGGTGCAGCAAGGTGGCCCAATCCTTTTTGTAGCAAAGGACAAGCCTGGACAAACTCTTATAAGGTGTAAAGCGCTCCCGAGGACACATGGGAATATCGTCAAGCTAGTTTTCATCACGTTCATATGATTCGCGTTCGGTGCTTTGATAATTTGGTATGTGGGTGGACCGGTGCTTGGGTGCTGCCCTTACTTGGACAAACATCCCACTTATGATTAACCTCTATTGCAAGCATCCACAAATACACCAAAAGTATTAAGGTAAACCTAACCATAGCATGAAACATATGGATCCAAATCAGCCCCTTACGAAGCAACGCATAAACTAGTGTTTAAGCTTCTGTCACTCTAGCAACCCATCATCTACTTATTACTTCCCAATGCCTTCCTCTAGGCCCAAACAATGGTGAAGTGTCATGTAGTCGACGTTCACATAACACCACTAGAGGAGAAACAACATACATCTCATCAAAATATCGAATGAATACCAAATTCACATGACTACTAATAGCAAGACTTCTCCCATGTCCTCAGGAACAAAAGTAATTACTGACAAAGCATAAACATGTTCATAATCAGAGTGGTATTAATGTTCATATAGGATCAGAACATATGATCTTCCACCAATTAAACCAACTAGAATAAACTACAAGGAGTAATTAACACTACTAGCAACCTACTAGAACCAATCCCGGACTTGGAGACAAGAATTGGATACAAGAGATGAAGTAGGGTTTTGAGATGAGATGGTGCTGATGAAGATGTTGATGGAGATTGCCCTCCCCTGATGAGAGGAGCGTTGGTGATGACGATGGCGATGATTTCCCCCTCCGGGAGGGAAGTTTCCCCAGCAGAACAGCCCCGCCAGAACCCTAGATTGGCTCCGCCAAGGTTCCGCCTCGTGGCGACGGAGTTTCGTCCGAGAAGATGGCTTATGATTACTGTCGGTGTCAAAACCGGCGGATCTCGGGTAGGGGGTCCCGAGCTGTGCGTCTAGGATCGATGGTAATAGGAGGCAGGGGACACGATGTTTACCCAGGTTCGGGCCCTCTTGATGGAGGTAATACCCTATGTCCTGCTTGATTGATATTGATGATACGAGTATTACAAGAGTTGATCTACCACGAGATCGTAGAGGCTAAAACCCTAGAAGCTAGCCTATGGTATGATTTTTGTATATGATCTATCGACTGGCCTGGCCTCGGTTTATATAATGCACGAGAGGCCTAGGATAACAAGAGTCCTAGCTGAATACGCCGATGGGGAGGAGTCCTTGTTTTGATCACCAAGTCTTGTGGAATCTTCCATGTATGCGGCAGCTGCCGAACTGGCCCATGAGTATACGGCCATGGGGGTCCTCGGCCCAATCTAACAGATCGGGAGATGATGTGTTGAGTGATACGTCCATTTTTCATCATGCTTTTATATCGATATTTATTGCATTATGGAATGTTATTTCACTTTATGTCACAATACTTATGGCTATTCTCTCTTATTTTACAAGGTTTACATAAGGAGGGAGAATGCCGGCAGCTGGAATTCTGGGCTGGAAAAGGAGCAAATATTAGAGACCTATTCCGCGCAACTCCAAAAGTCCTGAAACTCCACGGAACATCTTAAAACAAATAAAGAAAAATCCTCGCCAAAGATGAAGGCCAGGGGGCCCACACCCTGCTCACGAGGGTGGGGGGCGCCCCCCCTAGGGCGCGCCCCCTACCTCGTGGGCCCCCTGGTTGCTCTCCGACGTCCATCTTCTCCTATATGAAGTCTTTCGATGAGTAAAAAATCAGAAGGAACTTTTCGGGACGAGACTCCGCCGCCACGAGGCGGAACCTTGGCGGATCCAATCTAGAGCTCCGGCAGAGTTGTTCTGCCGGGGATACATCCCTCCGGGAGGGGGAAATCATCACCATCGTCATCACCAACGCTCCTCTCATCGGGAGAGGGCAATCTCCATCAACATCTTCACCAGCACCATCTCATCTCCAAACCCTAGTTCATCTCTTGTATCCAATTCTTGTCTCAAAGCCCGGGATTGGTGCTAGTAGGTTCCTAGTAGTGTTGATTACTACTTGTAGTTGATGCTAGTTGGTTTATTTGGTGGAAGATCATATGTTCAGATCCTATATGCATATTATTACCCCTCTGATTATGAATATGAATATGTTTTGTGAGTAATTACGTTTGTTCCTGAGGACAAGGGAGAAGTCTTGCTATTTGTAGTCATGTGAATTTGGTATTCGTTCGATATTTTGATAAGATGTATGTTGTCTAGCCTCTAGTGGTGTTATGTGAACGTCGACTACATAACACTTCACCATTATTTGGGCCTAGAGGAAGGCATTGGGAAGTAATAAGTAGATGATGGGTTGCTAGAGTGACAGAAGCTTAAACCCTAGCTTATGCGTTGCTTCATAAGGGGCTGACTTGGATCCACATGTTTCATGCTATGGTTAGGTTTACCTTAATACTTTTGGTGTATTTGTGGATGCTTGCAATAGAGGTTAATCATAAGTGGGATGCTTGTTCAAGTAAGAACAGCACCCAAGCACCGGTCCACCCACATACCAAATTATCAAAGTATCGAACGCGAATCATATGAACGTGATGAAAACTAGCTTGACGATATTCCCATGTGTCCTCGGGAGCACTTTTCCTATTATAAGAGTTTGTTCCGGCTTGTACTTTCTACAAAAAGGATTGGGCCACCTTGCTGCACTTTATTTACTTTTGTTACTTGTTGCTCGTTACAATTTACCTTATCACAAAACTATTTGTTACCACTTATTTCAGTACTTGAAGAGAATACCTTGCTGAAAACCGCTTATCATTTCCTTCTGCTCCTCATTGGGTTCGACACTCTTACTTACCGAAAGGACTACGATAGATCCCCTATACTTGTGGGTCATCAAGACTCTTTTCTGGCGCCATTGCCGGGGAGTGTAGCGCCTTTGGTAGGTGGAATTTGGTAAGGAAAAATTTATATAGTGTGCTGAAATTTACTGTCACTTGTTACTATGGAAAGTAATTCTCTGAGGGGCTTGTTCAGGGTATCTTCACCCCGTCCAGTAGAGCAAGGAGTTGCTCCTCAACCTCCTGAACCTATTGAAAATGAAACTCCTTTTGAATTTCCTTTGGGTATGATGGAAAAACTGCTAGCTAACCCTTTTACAGGAGATGGAACAAAGCATCCTGATGAGCACTTAATATATGTGGATGAAGTTTGTGGATTATTTAAGCTTGCAGGTATACCTGATGATGTTGCTAAGAAGAAGGTCTTCCCTTTATCTTTGAAGGGAGACGCATTGATATGGTATAGGCTATGTGATGATATGAGATCATGGGACTATAAAAGATTGAAGGTGGAATTTCATCGAAAGTATTACCCTATGCATCTTGTTCATCGTGATCGCAATTATATATATAATTTCTGGCCTCGTGAAGGAGAAAGCATCGCTCAAGCTTGGGGGAGGCTTAAATGAATGTTATATTCATGCCCCAATCATGAGCTCTCAAGAGAAATGATTATTCAAAATTTATATGCTCGGCTTTCTGAAAACAATCGCACCATGCTCGATACTTCTTGTGCTGGCTCTTTTATGATGAAGACTACTGATTTCAGATGGAATTTATTGGATAGAATTAAATGCAACTCTGAAGATTGGGACCTCGACGAAGGTAAAGAGTCAGGTATGACACCTAAGTTTGATTGTGTTAAATCTTTTATGGATATCGATATTTTCCGTAAGTTTAGCTCTAAATATGGACTTGACTCTGAGATAGTAGCTTCTTTCTGTGAATCTTTTGCTACTTATGTTGATCTCCTTAAGGAGAAGTGGTTTAAATATCATCCTCCCATAGAAGTAAAAGTAGCTGCACCTATTAAAGTTGAAGAAAAGACTGTCACTTATAATGATCCTATTGTTCCTACTTCTTATGTTGAGAAACCACCTTTCCCTGTTAGAGTAAAGGATCATGCTAAAGCTTCAACTGTTGTTCATAAAAGCAATATTAGAACTTATACACCTCCTGAGCAAGTTAAAGTAGAACCTAATATTGCTATTGTTAAAGATCTCTTGTCTGATAATATTGATGGGCATGTTATTCAGTTTAAAGGTGAAACAGCTAGAATTGCTAAACCTTGTGATAAAGATAAACATAGACCTATGGTAGGCGTGCCTGTTATTTCTGTTAAAATAGGAGATCATTGTTATCATGGCTTATGTGATATGGGTTCTAGTGCTAGTACAATACCTATTGACTTATACAAAGAAATTATGCATGACATTGCACCTGTTGAGTTAGAAGATATTGATGTTACTATTAAACTTGCTAATAGAGATACTATTGCACCAATGGGAATTGTTAGAGATGTTGAAGTCTTGTGTGGGAAAACTAAATATCCTGCTAATTTTCTTGTTCTTGGTTCCCCACAAGATAGTTTTTGTCCCATTATATTTGGTAGACCCTTCTTAAATACTGTCAAGGCTACCATAGATTACACAAAGAATGTTGTTACTATTGGCTTGGATGATATGGTTCATGAGTTTAATTTCTCTAAATTTAGTAAACAACATCGTGAGGAAGAATTACCTAGTAAGGATGAAATTATTGGTCTTGCTTCTATTGCCGTACGTCCTAGTGATCCTTTAGAACATTATCTGCTAGACCATGAAAATGATATGTTCATGAATGAAAGAAGGGAAATAGATTAAGTATTCTTTAAACAGGAACCTATTCTGCAACACAATTTGCCTGTTGAAATTTTAGGGGATCCTCCACCACCCAAGGGAGATCCCGTGTTTGAGCTTAAACCCGTGCCTGATAATCTTAAATATGCTTATGTTGATGAAAAGAAGATATATCCTGTTATTATTAGTGCTAACCTTTCAGAGCATGAAGAAGAAAGATTATTGAAAATTCTGAAGAAGCATCATGCTGCTATTGGATATACTCTTGATGATCTTAAGGGCATTAGTCCCACTCTATGTCAACATAAAATAAATTTGGAAGCAGATGCCAAACCAGTTCGTGATCCTCAACGACGTCTGAATCCTAAAATGAAAGAAGTGGTAAGAAAATAAATACTCAAGCTTTTGGAGGCAGGTATAATCTATCCCGTTGCTGATAGTGAGTGGGTAAGTCCTATCCATTGTGTCCCTAAGAAGGTAGGTATTACTATTGTCCCTAATGATAAAGATGAATTGATTCCACAAAGAATTATCACATGTTATAGGATGGTAATTGATTTCCGCAAATTAAATAAAGCTACTAAGAAAGATCATTACCCCTTACCTTTTATTGATCAAATGCTAGAAAGATTATGCAAACATACACACCATTGCTTTCTAGATGGTTTTCTAGTTTCTCTCAAATACCTGTGTCAGCTAGAGATCAATCAAAGACTACTTTTACATGCCCTTTTGGTACTTTTGCTTGTAGAGTATGCCTTTTGGTTTATGTAATGCACCTGATACCTTTCAAAGATGCATGATGGCTATATTCTCTGACTTTTGTGAAAAGATTTGTGAGGTTTTCATGGACGATTTCTCCGTCTATGGATCTTCTTTTGATGATTGCTTAAGCAACCTTGATCGAGTTTTGCAGAGATGTGAAGAAACTAATCTTGTCTTGAATTGGGAAAAGTGCCACTTTATGGTTAATGAAGGTATTGTCTTGGGGCACAAAGTTTCAGAAATAGGTATTGAAGTTGATAAAGCCAAAGTTGATGCTATTGAAAAGATGCCATGTCCCATGGACATCAAAGGTATAAGAAGTTTCCTTGGTCATGCCAGATTTTACAGGAGGTTCATTAAGGACTTCTCAAAAACTTCCCGGCCTCTGACTAATTTATTGCAAAAAGTTATACCATTTGTCTTTGATGATGATTGTGTAGAAGCATTTGAAATACTTAAGAAAGCATTAGTCTCTGCACCTGTTGTTCAGCCACCTGATTGGAATTTACCCTTTGAAATTATGTGTGATGCTAGTGATTATGCTGTAGGTGATGTTTTAGGGCAAAGAGTTGATAAGAAATTAAATGTTAGTTATTATGCTAGTAAGACTCTAGACAATGCTCCAAGAAATTATGCTACTACTGAAAAAGAGCTTTTAGCAGTTGTATTTGCTTGTGATAAGTTCAGATCTTATATTGTTGATTCTAAAGTAACTATTCAAACTGATCATGCTGCTATTAAATACCTTATGGAAAAGAAAGATGCTAAACCTAGACTTATTAGATGGGTTCTCTTGCTACAAGAATTTGATTTGCATATTGTTGATAGAAAGGGAGCTGAGAACCCTGTTGCAGACAACTTGTCTAGGTTAGAAAATATTCTTGATGACCCACTATCAATTAATGATAGATTTCCTGATGAACAATTAAATGTTATAAGTACTTCTTGTAGTACTCCATGGTATGCTGATTATGCTAATTATATTGTAGCTAAGTTTATACCACATAGCTTCACATACCAGCAAAATAAAAAGTTTTTCTATGATTTAAGACATTACTTTTGGGATGACCCACATCTTTATAAAGAAGGAGTAGATGGTGTTATTAGACGTTGTGTACCTGAGCATGAACAGGAACAGATCCTACGCAAGTGTCATTTCGAGGCTTATGGAGGACACCACGCTGGAGATAGAACTGCACATAAGGTATTTCAATCTGGTTTTTATTGGCCTACTCTCTTCAAGGATGCCCGTAAGTTTGTCTTGTCTTGTGATGAATGTCAAAGAATTGGTAATATTAGTAGACGTCAAGAAATGCCTATGAATTATTCACTTGTTATTGAACCGTTTGATGTTTGGGGCTTTGATTATATGGGACCTTTTCCTGCCTCTAATGGATACACCCATATTTTAGTTGCTGTTGATTAAGTTACTAAGTGGGTAGAAGCTATTCCAACTAGTAGTGCTGATCATAACACTTCTATTAAAATGCTTAAGGAAGTTATTTTCCCGAGGTTTGGAGTCCCTAGATATTTAATGACTGATGGTGGTTCACACTTTATTCATGGTGTTTTCTGTAAAATGCTTGCTAAATATGATGTTAATCATAGAATTGCATCTCCTTATCACCCACAGTCTAGTGGTCAAGTAGAGTTGAGCAATAGAGAGCTCAAATTAATTTTGCAAAAGACTGTTAATAGGTCTAGAAAGAATTGGTCCAAGAAACTTGATGATGCATTATGGGCTTATGGAACTGCATACAAAAATTCTATGGGTATGTCTCCATATAAAATGGTTTATGGAAAAGCATGTCACTTACCTCTCGAACTAGAACATAAGGCATATTGGGCTATTAATTAAAGAGCTTAACTATGATTTTAAACTTGCCGGTGAGAAGAGGTTATTTGATATTAGCTCACTTGATGAATGGAGAACCCAAGCTTATGAAAATGCCAAGTTGTTTAAAGAAAAAGTTAAAAGATGGCATGACAAAAGGAAACAAAAGCGTGAGTTTAATGTAGGTGATTATGTATTGCTATACAACTCCCGTTTAAGATTTTTTGCAGGAAAACTTCTCTCTAAATGGGAAGGCCCCTATGTTATCGAAGAGGTCTATCGTTCTGGTGCCATAAAAATCAACAACTTCAAGGGCACAAATCCGAAGGTGGTAAACGGTCAAAGAATTAAACATTATATCTCATGTAATCCCATAAATGTTGAAACCAATATTATTGAAACTGTAACCCCGGAGGAATACATAAGGGACACTTTCCGGAACGTTTCAGACTCCGAAAAGGAATAGGTATGTGGTACGATAAGTAAACCGACTCCAAAACAATTTTTAAGGCAATATTTCTCCGTTTTGGAATATTTAGAAAAATAGAAAAATAAGTAGCAGTCCGGGAAGGACACGAGGGCCCCACGAGGGTGGTGGGCGCGCCCCCGTACCTCGTGAGCACCTCGTGTGCCTTCCGGACTCTGTTTTCTTGCACGTTACGTATTTTGGTCGGTAGAAATTCATTATATATTCTCCCGAAGGTTTTGACTCCCGTATCACGCAATTATTCTCTGTTCTTGTTTCAAGCTGTTTTTCTGACAGATCTAGATTATCATGACATCCCCAAGTGCTTCCAAGGACAAGTTCTTCGAGAAGGTCATCAACCCTTACCTCGCGGAGGTGCTGCGACACCCCCAAACCATTGAGATGCGTGATGGGTTGTTGCACATCGGCGATGTTGAGGGACCCAAGGGAACCGAAAGCGTGGAGACGAGGCTCGAAGCAATGGAGCAACAAGTTTTCAAGTGCCAGGGGATGGTGGAGCGTGGAATCAACGCTAGCCACACGATGCTCGCGGAGTTCACTAACAACTACAAGCCGGATGCCAAGAATACCGAGGAGGCCATCTTCAAGCTATATGAGAAGATCGAGCACCTCCAAGCCCAAATCTATGACCTGCAAAACCAAAACCGTGAGTATGAATATAGATTCAAAAGAATGAGTTTGGCTGCAGATTCGAGGATTCTGGAGACTCGATCATCCTTCTATGATGGTGAACCTATGCCTTGGAAGATGGATGACAAGCCTGCATCATCAACAACACCTCCACCTTCTTCACCAACCAAGGAGATATAATCACATGGGTATGGGCACTCCCCTTGGCAACTGCCAAGCTTGGGGGAGGTGCCCTGGTATCGTATCACAATCACAACTCCTATCTTTACCGTTTTTCTTAGTTCGATCCTATTAGTAGTATCTTGATCTAGTAGAATAAAGTTTATGGCATGATCTAGTTTTGAGTTTGCTTTATGATCTCTCTTTGTAATCGAGTCCGTGAGCTATATAATAAAGATTAGTGTTGAGTCAAGGGCTTGATTATTTTGCCATGATCTTGGGAGAATAAAATAAAGAGAAAAGGAATAAAAAGAAACAAAAAGTTCATATTGATCTTATTGAGAGTAATGACTTCACATAGAAAGAGTATGATGATTAAAAGTTGTTGGGAGTTGGCAAGCATAGCTTTGGTGTTGCAATTAATAGGAAGTAATAAGGAAAGAGAGGTTTTCACATATAGATATATTATCATTGACATCTTTTATGATTGGGAGCACTCATTAAAATATGACATGCTAAAGAGTTGATGTTGGACAAGGAAGACAACGTAATGAGTTATGTCTTTCTTATATCTGAGATAAAGTATGTTGTCATGGATCCTCTAACTTGTTGAGCTTGCCTTTCCCCCTCATGCTAGCCAAATTCTCAGCACCAAGTAGAAATACTACTTGTGCTTCCAAATACCCTTAAACCAGTTTTGCCATGAGAGTCCACCATATCTAACTATGGATTGAGTAAGATCCTTCAAGTAAGTTGTCATCGGTGCAAAGCAATAAAAATTGCTCTAAATATGTATGATTGATTGGTGTGGGAGAAATAAGCTTTATACGATCTAGTGATGTGGAAGTAATAAAAGCGACGGACTGCATAATAAAGGTTCATATCACAAGGGGCAATATAAAGTGACGTTCTTTCACATTGAGATTTTATGCATCCAACCATAAAAGCACATGGCAACCTCTACTTCCCTATGCAAAGGGCCTATCCTTTATTATTATCTTCTACCTTATGCAAGAGTCATGGTGATCTTCACCTTTTCTTTTTTCATTCTATCCTTTGGCAAGCTCAGCATGTTGGAAAGAACATGATATATATATAATTGGATGTAGGGGAGCATGAACCATTATTGTTGACATTACCCTTGAGGTAAAAGGTTGTGGGGCAAAACTATAAGCCCCTATCTTTCTCTGTGTCCGATTAAAACTCCGTAACCACAAGTATTGCGCGAGTGTTAGCAATTATGGAGGACTAAATGATAGTTGAGTATGTGGACATTCTTTTAGCTCTGACATAGACTCTTTCTGATGTTATGATAAATTGCAATTGCTTCAATGACTGAGATTATAGTTTGTCGAAGCCCAATAAGGTTTATGATTTATACTTTTGGATTGTGAATAAATCATCACTTGAACATAAGTAATCATATGACAAAATGTATATATGTTGCTGTTATGAGAATAATCATGATGCCTTCATGTCCGTATTTTATTTTTATCGACGCCTCTACCTCTAAACATGAGGACATATTTATTGTTATCGGCTTTTCGCATGAGGACAAGCAAGGTCTAAGCTTGGGGGAGTTGATACGTCCATTTTGCATCATGCTTTTATATCGATATTTATTGCATTATGGAATGTTATTTCACTTTATGTCACAATACTTATGGCTATTCTCTCTCATTTTACAAGGTTTACATAAGGAGGGAGAATGCCGGTAGCTGGAATTCTGGGCTGAAAAAGGAGCAAATATTAGAGAACTATTCTGCGCAACTCCAAAAGTCCTGAAACTCCACGGAACATCTTAAAAAAAATAAAGAAAAATCCTCGCCAAAGATGAAGGCCAGGGGGCCCACACCCTGCTCACGAGGGTGGGGGGCGCCCCCCCTAGGGCGCGCCCCCTACCTCGTGGGCCCCCTGGTGGATCTCTGACGTCCATCTTCTCCTATATGAAGTCTTTCGATGAGGAAAAAATCAGAAGGAACTTTTCGGGACGAGACTCCGCCGCCACGAGGCGGAACCTTGGCGGATCCAATCTAGAGCTCCGGCAGAGCTGTTCTGCCGGGGATACTTCCCTCCGGGAGGGGGAAATCATGACCATCATCATCACCAACGCTCCTCTCATCGAGAGAGGGTAATCTCCATCAACATCTTCACCAGCACCATCTCATCTCCAAACCCTATTTCATCTCTTGCATCCAATTCTTGTCTCAAAGCCCGGGATTGGTGCTAGTAGGTTCCTAGTAGTGTTGATTACTACTTGTAGTTGATGCTAGTTGGTTTATTTGGTGGAAGATCATATGTTCAGATCCTATATGCATATTATTACCCCTCTGATTATGAACATGAATATGCTTTGTGAGTAATTACGTTCGTTCCTGAGGACAAGGGAGAAGTCTTGCTATTACTAGTCATGTGAATTTGGTATTCGTTTGATATTTTGATAAGATGTATGTTGTCTAGCCTCTAGTGGTGTTATGTAAACGTCGACTACATAACACTTCACCATTATTTGGGCCTAGAGGAAGGCATTGGGAAGTAATAAGTAGATGATGGGTTGCTAGAGTGACAGAAGCTTAAACTCTAGTTTATGCGTTGCTTCGTAAGGGGCTGATTTGGATCCACATGTTTCATGCTATGGTTAGGTTTACCTTAATACTTTTGTTGTAGTTGCGGATGATTGCAATAGAGGTTAATCATAAGTGGGATGCTTGTTCAAGTAAGAACAGCACCCAAGCACCGGTCCACCCACATATCAAATTATCAAAGTATCGAACGCGAATCATATGAACGTGATGAAAACTAGCTTGACGATATTCCCATGTGTCCTCGGGAGCGCTTTTCCTATTATAAGAGTTTGTTCCGGCTTGTCCTTTGCTACAAAAAGGATTGGGCCACCTTGTTGAACTTTATTTACTTTTGTTACTTGTTGCTCGTTACAATTTACCTTATCACAAAACTATCTGTTACCACTTATTTCAGTACTTGCAGAGAATACCTTGCTGAAAACCGCTTATCATTTCCTTCTGCTCCTCGTTGGGTTCAACACTCTTACTTATCGAAAGGACTATGATAGATCCCCTATACTTGTGGGTCATCATTGAGTACCCCCTAGTCTAGGACACCATCAGTAGCCCCCTGAACCAGTCTTCAAGTTAGGGATGCTCCTCGATTCTTCAAGTTAGGGACGCTCCTCGATTCTTCCAAACTATTCCTCATCTTCAGTTGTCAGTCTTGAAAACTGGTTCAACAAATCTTCTCATCTTCGATCTTGAGGATCGCCGAAATGCATTCGACGAGTTTACACGTGGGGTATCCGATGAGCCCCTTTAAGTTTCTGGCCTTTATCAATGCCTTGTTATTTTTATGCCACACCTCGGGTTTGAAGTTGTTCCCGGGAGGCATTGTCCTCTTGCGTCCGAGCTCGAACGCCGGACTGCATTCGAGGTATCTTTTGCAGACAAGCACCAATGCCGGACCGCTTCCGAGCTCCAATGCCGGAATGTATCCGAGCTCCAACGCCGGACTGTATCCGAGCTCCAACGCCGGACTATGTCCAAGCTCCAACGCTGGACTGTCATAAATCACCTTGGTTCAAAAAATTTGAAGGAGTTTAGCCGAGCTTAATGCCGGAAATGCCCTCTATGGAGCCAGCCACTAGCGCCCAAGATTTACGCCGGACTGCTTCCGAGGAGGTGCACCACCCCGACTGTGGGCCGATTTTTTGTCAATATTTTTGATTGGTGCAATTTATTCTCTGCCGAGATATATAGCCAGTAGCCCTCAAGGTGTGTATCGGTCTAAAACCCGAAATGCACCTGAAGGATGACGTAAGACTGCTGATCCGAGTAGCCGCTGAGACTCAGGTTGATTTGTAAAATCGGCCTGAGGATCAAGTCCTACAGAATACTTCGGGACACAAAAAGCGGCATGCTCAGTCCTCGAGACTCAGGTTGGGTGCGGCCGACCAACCTGAGGATCAAAATCTCATCGGAAACTGTATTGCACTTAAATTTTTTTGCATTGAACGGGCAATGCACTAGCCCCCGAGACACTGGTCGGGTGGCAACACCAGATCAGGGGATCGATGTGTCCCTTTAATATTTGTAAATAATAATCATGAAGCCCAGTAGCCCCCGAGCCTTAATGCGGGCACGAGTGGCCGAATTAAGGATCGATATCCATAGTAAAATCACAAATTATGTATAATGACTCTATGTATCCAAGTACTTTACGTCATTAATGCTCGGATCCGCATTGTACAAAACTTTGTTGACCGACCATCGGCTTCCACCTCCTCGACCACTAGCCGAGGAGTGTTTGTCCTACTTTATAAAGCCTTTATGAGGGCAAGACAAACAAGGCAATCTGGCCATACGGTTTTATAAACAAAGGTACGCAGAGAGATATGTTATATTACTATTTAACATAAGAAATGTCTTCCAAAGAAAATAGTCCCGCTATGGTTCCTTTCTTTGGGTTGTCATGCTAAGCATGATCATGAAACCTCAGCTCTAATGTAAGAGCAAAATATCGAGGATTTAGTTTGGGAGGCCAGTTAATAGCCCCCGGTAGTGTTCGGTGACAGTCGAGGTCAAGTCGTAAACACTTCGGCCATTGTTATGAATGGCCCGTCATTTAACATAGTCATCGGATCGCTGACCAGTTTACGCTTATTGTGACAGTCAGTTTTTGGCTTTCTCCACTGAGGTGCTTAACCATGTGAGCTGGAAGCACAATCGCAGTGGTTCTCCCTTTGCACGCCTAGCCAAACAAAGAGGAATGTAGGAAGCAAGTGCAGGAGCCGGGCAACCAAACTATTGACCAAAGACACAATTCGAAACCGATGCATATATAGCAATATCCGAGAATGTTTTTGCCGAATCTCTAAAGGTGTCCGGCGTTGCACTACGAGACTTGTTCTGAAAACACACAAATAGTTTAAAAGTGGCATAAGCTTGGAAAACCAAAAAACGTCAGTAAAAACTTGACGTCCGAACAAGATCAAGTGTTCGGTGCCAATCCGAAAATTGGTCTTAGAAAAAAAAGAGTGCTTCTGTCGTGCTTTAACATGTCACATCCTATCTCAAGACTTCAAGCGGGTCAGCCTACGGCTTCAACCTCCTATCCCGAAGGTGGAGTACTTCTCATTAGGCCACTTTAGGAAACTAAACTCTAGCGGCTTTGAGAGAGTAATTAGGCTCCCCGGCTAGTGAACACACACTCGTGTCGAAAAAAGGAGTGATGAATAATAATAGTAATAAAAGCTTTGCAACAACTAAGAAGAAGAACACTTATTATAAAACGACTCATATAAATTTAAGAGCCCCCAAGTGACTTGGGTAAAAGAATGATTGCATGTACCGAAGTACTTATAGCATATCTATGTTCACCTGAACTTTAAACGCGTCTTAACCGACCGTCGGCTTCTCCCTCTTCGGTCAAGGACCGAAAAGTGTTATGTACTCCACCTGTCGAGAATATCGACGGTGTTTCCAATAACCAGGCAATCAGGTCATAAGGCTGTAACAGACAAAGCGCGCTCGGTGAACTTATGCTATATTACTGCGAAGTGTAAGAAGCATCTTCGAAGAAAATAGTACCCCCACCGATACCTTTCTTCGGTGCTCATTGTTACTATGAGACTTGTGCAATAGATTTTTTGTACTCATGAGTTCCGTTGTGTGCCGACTATCATTGAAAACTATAAGAGTGCTAGCTTTCGGCTTCACCCAGTCTGAGGTCCGGCTCGGATGACCCGATCGTGACAATCGCAGAGGTGCTCCCTTTACTCCCTAGATGAACAATCGGGAACGTAGGGGTAAACACAGGAGCGAGGCAACCCAGCTTGCAAATCGCTTAAGTCAATATGGTGCATATTGTAGTGTAATACACGAACAAGGAACGAAGCTGTACAATTATAATCATATGCAAGAGGAAAGGCTTCATGAAGGAAGCCCCCAAGTGAACTGGGTATTTGAATTTGTCCGTCACAAACAAAGTTTGGACAAGGAAATTTTTTACAAGCAACTTTTTTCCAAAAAAGTATAATGCTTGGTCGAACCGAACACAAGTTAAAAATTTAAAACTTTGAGAATGAAGGCAACTTAGCTAGTTAATGTGTTCGGTATTGATGACGCGGTCCGAGCTTGATGCGGGACAAGGTTCCATCCCCCAAGCCGGTCCCGAGGTGGCGGAGCAAAGGGCTCGACACTCCGAAGTGGTGACATAGCACAGTCAATGCAGGGCGGCAGAGTGATGCCGAAGTCCCCGGCATGGGGTAATGAAATGTTGATGAAGCCCCCCGTCCAGCCGAGGTGACGTGGTATGTCAGTACGTCAAGTTGACGATACTGCCCAACCCGGGTCATTTTCCTGTGCACAAAAAATAGTGCAAACCGGAGATAATAGTAATGATAATAAAAAAATCGTTGCATAATTAATAATTCATGCAAAGTGAGTAATAATAGAAATATGGCCTGGCGCCATAGTCAATGTCGATGCAGGGCGTCGGCGTGATGCGGTAAAGTTGTGGCAAAGCCTGAATTCACAAGTTGGTCCGAGTTTCGGATGCGGCGTTCGCCGGACTATGTACTGACCGAACCACCATGCGACCATCGTTAATGCGGCCACCATTTGATAGACCTGTGTACATATGATGGACAAATCAGAGTAATAATTCCTTGGGAAAAATGAACCCAAACAAGCAAAAAATACTAGGATTAATAGCACCTGGTTTATTTGTTGTAGCAATCCGAAGGAAGGTGATTCCCAAAATTGGGACTCGATCTGCACACCCATTGCCTGATGGGCGATACAACGACGGCATGGCAATGCTGGCAAAGGTTGGCTTGCCGAGGCAAAGCCCTCGGTCCAGCTAATTGTGACGAAGCTGGTCGGCTGGTGACGCCAAAGTCACCGGAGTAGGTTGATGAAGAGATGATGAAGCCCCCGGTCCAGCCGAGATGTCAAAGCCTCGATGTCAGCCGATGAGTCGAAGTAGGTCGGCGTGATGGACACCAGCTTGAAGAAGCAATAGTGCGGCCCTGCCAATGCAGGTCATGACGTGGTCGATGCCGGCTTGATGAAGCGACCGTGCAGCGATGCCGGTATGCCCGCTCCATGTAATCCGTGGGGCGGCGATGTTGGTGATGATTTATACTTCGCGATGCCGGACTCTTGTTTGACTTGCCGAGATGATGATCCAAAGAAGTTGAGCTCGGCTCAACAAAGTGACGACGTGTGTAGCGCAGGTCGGCACCCGTGGAGCAGTATTGCCGGACTGGTTTGACACCAGCATGATAGTGAAGATTACCTCAGAGGAGGCTTAAAATTTTATGGGCACGTGTTTAAAAACAATGCACAATACCCTAGGAGCAAATTCCTTTAAGAAGATTGTCCCATATCACGTTCATAAAGAAACATGAATTCAGGTCGGATCCGTATTCGCGCAGAAAATGGATCCGAAAATTGGTCCACTCATCGGAAGGTTCCCGGAGTTTGAACCGTCGGATCGAGCTGAAAAATTGGAGGGGTGGTAGATATGGGAATTCCGTAGTAGATGAACGGTTGGATCTTCCCAAGAACCTCCGAGCTGGGCTCTAGAGACCACGCCCTAAACTCGTCCAGATTCCCATCCAGATTTGACAGGGCTCCGGTATATCGTAGATTGTTGGAGATTCCTCCATCGGAACTCGACAAGATTTTGCATGGCTGTTGCAGACGTAATTCCGCACTATTCCATCGAAGCAATCGTCAAACCGACGCTCGAGGAGGCGGTGACGGCGAATACAAGTTCGTTGTCCATAAAAATAGGACGGCCGCCCGAGGGCAATGTTGACGTTGAGCCCTCGAGCTCCATGGATGATTCCTCTATGATCATGATAGAGATCGGAGTTGATGTTAAAGAAGGCCCCCGTCCGAACATGACGATCGAAGATGGAGCATGTGAAAGTGCAACTATTCGTGGGTGGTTTTGGTAATTCCTAACAACATATAGCTCATTGAGCTAACATTATTCCAAGATTAATATTTCAGGAAAAGCTCAATGAATGGCATGGCATGGATGAGGAAAGTGGATCCCTCAAAATTCTAAGGACAAAAAGTTTGGCTCAATCTTGAAGCTCAAGACTCTACATTTTATATTTTAGTGATCCAAGATCACATTGAGTCTATAGGAAAAGCCAATACTATGAAGGAGGGATGAGGTGTTGCTTAATGGCTTGCTTGCTCAAATTGCTTAGTGATATGCTCCAAAATCCTCAACTAACTTCCCACATCCACATATGACCTAAACCAAAAGTCAAACTCGGCCCCACCGATTCTTTCTATCCGGCGCCACCGAGTTGCAAATGTCATAGCCACTGCCACAAACCCTAGGCAAATCGGTTTCATCGATAAGGATCTCGGTCTCACCGAGATGGGATTGTAATCTCTCTGTTTCCCTTCATAACGTTTCGGTCTTACCGAGATGAGCAATCGGTCCCACCGAGATTGCAATGTAAACTCTCTGTTTCCCTTTTGTAACATTTCGGTCTCACCGAGATGAGCGAATCGGTCCCACCGAGTTTACCTGACCAACTCTCTGGTTAGCTTATTACCAAAATCGGTCCCACCGATTTTGTGTAATTGGTCACACTGAGATTACGTTATGCCCTAACCCTAACCATATCGGTCCTACCGAGTTGCATCTCAGTCACACCGAAAATCCTAACGGTCACTAGGTTTGCTGAATCGGTCCGACCGAGTTTGGCAAATTGTGTGTAACGGTTAGATTCTGTGTGGAGCCTATATATACCCCTCCACCCACTCTTCAGTCGTGGAGAGAGCCATCAAAGCATACCTACACTTCCAATACACATTTTCTGAGAGAGAACCACCTATACTTGTGTTGAGGTCAAGATATTCCATTCCAACCATATGAATCTTGATCTCTAGCCTTCCCCAAGTTGCTTTCCACTCAAATCTTCTTTCCACCAAATCCAAATCCTGTGAGAGAGAGTTGAGTGTTGGGGAGACTATCATTTGAAGCACAAGAGCAAGGAGTTCATCATCAACACACAATTTGTTACTTCTTGGAGAGTGGTGTCTCCTAGATTGGCTAGGTGTCACTTGGGAGCCTCCGACAAGATTGTGGAGTTGAACCAAGGAGTTTGTAAGGGCAAGGAGATCGCCTACTTCGTGAAGATCTACCGCTAGTGAGGCAAGTCCTTCGTGCGCGACGGCCGTGATGGAATAGACAAGGTTGCTTCTTCGTGGACCCTTCGTGGGTGGAGCCCTCCGTGGACTCGCGCAACCATTACCCTCCGTGGGTTGAAGTCTCCATCAACGTGGATGTACGATAGCACCACCTATCGGAACCACGACAAAAACATCCGTGTCTCCAATTGCGTTTGAATCCTCCAAACCCTTCCCTTTACATTCTTGCAAGTTGCATGCTTTACTTTCCGCTGCTCATATACTCTTTTGCATGCTTGCTTGAATTGTGTGTGGAGATTGCTTGATTTGTGCTAAGATAGCTAAAATCTGTCAATAACTAAAATTGGGAAAAGGCTAGGTTTTTATTTGGTCAAGTAGTCTAATCACCCCCCTCTAGACATACTTTTGATCCTACAAGTGGTATCAGAGCTTTGGTCTCTGAGGGAGTCCTGGATTAGGGGGTGTCCGGAAAGCCGGACTATATCCTTTGGCCGGACTGTTGGACTATGAAGATACAAGATTGAAGACTCCGTCCCATGTCCGGAAGGGACTTTCCTTGGCGTGGAAGGCAAGCTTGGCGATACGGATATGAAGATCTCCTCCCATTGTAATCGACTTTGTGTAACCCTAACCCTCTGCGGTGTCTATATAAACCGGAGGGTTTTAGTCCGTAGGACAACATACACGTCAACAATCATACCATAGGCTAGCTTCTAGGGTTTAGTCTCTTCGATCTCGTGGTAGATCTACTCTTGTACTACCCATATCATCAATATTAATCAAGCAGGACGTAGGGTTTTACCTCCATCGAGAGGGCCCGAACCTGGGTAAAACTTTGTGTCCCTCGCGTCCTATTACCATCTGGCCTAGACGCACAGTTCGGGACCCCCTACCCGAGATCCGCCGGTTTTGACACCGACATTGGTGCTTTTATTGAGAGTTCCTCTGTGTCGTCGCCATCAGGAAGGATGCCTCGCCCCGTCTTTAAAGACGACACCGTTGCTAAGGGAGCTTTGGCTGTCGGCCAAACCCTCCGGCTAGGTGGTTTTCTTATGACCGCCTGTTCGGCTTCTGTGCCGACGATGACCTCTCGAGCCATCGAAAACAATCTTCATGTCAGCTCGGAACTCATCGAGCAGTTAGATCCAATGGAGATTTCCTCCATAAACAAGCTCTTGGATCGCTTTGCCGCCCTGGGAGTCGCTACGAATTACGGACCATATTGGGCCTAAAACCGATCTGAGAGAGATTAACTCTCCCCAAGTCACCCATCACGTTGTCGTGGTAGAGGGACAGTGCGGCGACCCTTCATCTATCTTAAGGACTCGCTACATCCGGATTCCCGACCCCTCCAAGCCGGATACCCGCGGAGGGGAGGATATCACTCAAAACCTGAACTTAGAGTCAGGCGACGGGCTGGATTCATTAGACAACATCCAGGAATCCAAATTTTTGAGTTCAGAAATTCCTCGGCCTTTGAGCCTTAGATGGGGTGAGGCTTCGGATTTAATTCCACCGACCCACCCCAACATAAGCGATCTATCCAAAATCAGGCAAGAACCCGATGAAACAGTACATCATTACTGGGCCAGATTCCTCCTGGTTAAGAACAGGCTAAGGGACTGCCGCGAGGAAGACGCAATCTCAATCTTCTGCAATAATTGCACGGACAAGGGAATACTCAACGCCATAAGTCGCCGTGATATTACACGCTTCGCTGACTTGACGTCCATTGTACGAAAGTACTGTGCGATGGAAAGCGCCTGGAAAACCGAAATAAAATTTTGGGACAATCCGGCCCTGAATACAAACCCAGTCCGAAATAAAAGGGTGCATCACCACCAGACGCCCGGGTCAAGCACTAAAAAGCAAAAACCCTCTACAAAGCATGGAACCGTACTGGAAGGATGGCTTAATGGACCCTGTAAAATTCACAGTACAGAGGACGCCACACCAACTCACAGCCTTAGAGCATGTTGGATACTCCGGCAGGTGGCCAAAATTGGCGAAAATCTCCTAATTCCGGAGGCCACATAAAGCCACCCCAGAGACATCAATACGGTATTAACAGTCTTCGAGACTTTCGCATCAAATAATATGCGAAAAAGGACACTCTGCAGCCTTGCCGAAGTCTACCAAGTAGCAACAATAAACCCATGGAGTGACACGGCTATTACCTTTAACGCCAGTGATGAACCTAAATTCCGAACAGCCCGAGCACCAGCCGCATTGGTCCTCAGTCCAATAGTGGACGGCTTTCGTCTTACCAAGGTACTCATGGACGGCGGCAGCGGATTGAACCTCATTTATGAGGAAACCCTTCAAAAAATGGAAATAGACTGGAACCGCATTGAGCGAAGCAGCACAACCTTTAGAGGAATAATCCCCAGTCGGGAAGCACGCTGTACAGGAAAAATCACACTAGATGTGGTGTTCGGCACGCCGGACAATTACAGGTCCGAAGAGATCACGTTCCATGTGGCTCCGTTCAGCAGCGGTTATCACGCTCTGCTAGGGCGGGAAGCGTTTACAATCTTCCAAGCAATACCCCATTACGGGTACATGAAGCTCAAGATGCCCGGGCCTAACGAGATCATCACTCTCGCTAGTGATCCGGACATAGCACTCCGCGCCGAAAACAAGACAGCCGCACTGGCCCTCGAGGCACTATCCGAAGCCCTAGCGGCTGAGGAACTGACTGCGCTACGCTCTACGGTGAATAGGGACGATGTGGTACTCGACAAAAGATCCAAGTCCACCTCCTTTAAACCGGCGGACGAAATAGTCAAATTCCAAGTCCATCCAACGGACCCCAATAAAACAGCTTCCATCGGGGCACAGTTAAACCCTAATGTGGACGCCGCACTGCGAGAGTTCCTACGAGAGAACTGGGACATTTTCGCCTGGCACCCTTCAGACATACCAGGAATCCCATGCAGGCTGGCCGAGCATAGCTTAAATATCCAAACAGGATTCAAACCTGTCAAACAGGCTCTTCGGCGTTTTTTTGAACCTAAGAGACAGGCCATGGGAGAGGATCTAGCAAAGCTATTGGAGGCTGGATTCATCAGAGATATAAAACATCCGGACTGGCTAGGAAACCTGGTGATGGTACCAAAGAAGGACAAATCCTGGCGCCTGTGTGTTGATTTTAAAGACCTTAACAAGGCTTGCCCAAAGGATCCCTTCCCCCCCCCCCCCCCCGCATCGATCAAATTATCGACGCTACCGCAGGACACGATTCGTTGTGTTTCCTCGACGCATATTCCGGCTACCATCAAATCAAGATGGCAGAACCAAACCAAGCCGCAACGGCATTCATCACACCATATGGCCCATTCTGCTTCAACACGATGCCCTTCGGGCTCAAAAACGCCGGCGCAACATATCAGCGCATGATTCAGACATGTCTGGCAAGCCAAATCGGCAAAACAGTGGAGGCATATGTAGATGATGTGGTCGTCAAAACAAGACATGTCGAATCTCTAGTAGACGACTTGAGGCTCACATTTGATAACCTCCGCACATACGGCATCAAGCTCAACTCGGAAAAATGCGTCTTCGGCGTTCCAGCCAGAAAGCTCTTGGGCTTCATTGTATCCGGTAGAGGAATTGAAGCAAATCCGGCCAAGATCCGAGCTCTATCGCAACTGGATATCCCAAAGGACCTCAAACAAATACAAAAGTTAACCGGATGCGTGGCGGCTCTAAGCCGCTTTATCTCCCGCTTGGGAGAAAAGGCCCTACCCCTTTACCGCCCCCTTCGGCGCACCAAACACTTCGAATGGACGGATGCAGCCACGGCCAGACTCGACGAAATAAAAGCCATACTGGCAACAAACCCAGTACTGGCCGCGCCAAACATTGGCGAACCAATGCTATTATACATTGCAGCAACACATCAGGTTGTAAGCGCAGTGCTCGTCGTCGAACGAGAAGCGGACGGACACAAATTTCCCCTTCAAAAGCCGGTCTATTATGTGTCCACTATCCTCACTCCCTGCAAATCATGGTAGCCGCATTATCAAAAGATCGCGTACGTGGTATTCATGGCATCCCGGAAGCTACGACGCTACTTTCAAGAGTGTTCAATAACAGTAGCCTCGGAAGTACCACTTAACGATATTATAAACAACTGTGACGCAACGGGCCGGATTGCAAAATGGGCCATTGAGCTCCTCCCGTTCGACATAACTTATAAGCCACGGCGAGCCATCAAGTCGCAAGTCTTGGCCGACTTCGTCGCAGATTGGACGGAGGCCGAACTCCCTAAAGAGTACGGCATATATTCAAATTGGATCATGCATTTCGACGGCTCCAAGATGTTGGCCGGACTGGGGGATGGTGTCATTTTGACGTCCCCCAGAGGAGACACAGTTCAATACGTACTCCAGATTATGTACACGGACTCCGACAATGCAGCCGAATATGAGGCCCTTTTACATGGTCTCCGGATGGCAGTATCCATGGGCATTCAACGCCTAGAGGTGCACGGGGACTCGAACCTCGCAATATCCCAAATAAACGGAGACTTCGATGCCAAGGATCCAAAAATGGCAGCTTACCACAACACTGTCCTAAAAATGTCAGCTCGGTTCGAGGGGCTTGAATTTCACCATATAGCTCGGGAAAATAATCAGGCGACAGATGTCCTGGCACGCATCGGCGCAAAACGCGATGTAGTCCCCCAAACATCTTCTTGGAAAGGCTGTTCAAGCCATCCGTAGTATGGGAAGGGGAGCCGAACAATAATAGCTCGGACCCAACCGCACTACCCGACACCGAACATTCTGACACAATCGGAGGCTCTGCCAATAAAATAACACCTTCAGCCCACGTAATAATGGCCGGCATCGCCCCGTGGATAGAACCATTCCTCACCTACCTTACTAGGCAGGAACTCCCCGAGGACCAAAATGAGGCACGCTGCATAGTGCGGCGATCCAAAGCCTACAGAGTCCACGAGGGAGAGCTTTATAAGAAAAGCACTACTGGAGTCCTTTAAAGGTGCATCTCCGAAGAGGAGGGGCGGAACCTCCTGGCTAAAATTCATGCCGGACTGGGCGGTCATCACGCTGCAGCTCAGTCCCTTGTAAGCAAGGCCTTCCGTACAGGCTTTTATTGGCCAACGGCCCGGGCAGACGCTCAGGACTTAGTCCAACGATGCACCGGTTGTCAGCTCTTTGCAAACCAAAGCCATATGCCACCCACCGCCCTCCAAACTATCCCCATTACTTGGCCCTTCGTGGTCTGGGGGCTTGACATGGTTGGACCCCTTAAAGGCGGAACCCACAAGCAAAAATACTTACTGGTCATGGTGGATAAGTTCACCAAATGGATAGAAGCCAAGCCTGTTAAGACGGCTGAATCCGGACCGGTGATAGACTTTATATCCGGGGTTGTACACCATTACGGCATCCCCCACAGCATCATCACTGATAACGGCACGAACTTCACGGCTGACGAGGTAAAACTCTGGTGCAAAAACATGGGCATCAAGCTTGATTATGCTTCCGTCTATCACCCACAAACTAACGGCCAGGTTGAACGTGCAAATGATCTTATCATGAGCGGCATCAAACCCAGATTAGTGCGGTCCCTCAAGGAATCTAACACGCACTGGGTAGAGGAGCTCGACTCCGTACTCTGGGGGCTGCGGACCACGCCAAATCGCACCACCGGATACATACCATCCTTTATGGTGTACGGCGCAGAGGCAGTTTTGCCTTGCGACATAATTCATGACTCACCTCGAGTGCGCATGTACGAAGAAAGAGAAGCCGAGCTCGATCGGCAGGACAGCTTCGACGCATTGGAGGAGGAGCGTGATGTGGCAAAAGCCCGTTCCGCATTCTATCAACAGCAGGCTCGAAGATACCAAAGCAGAGAGGTACGGGCCAAAAATTACAACGTTGGCGAATTAGTTCTATGACTACCGGACAAGAAAAAGGACAAAATCAAGCCCAAGTGGGAAGGTCCCTTCATAATTGACCAAGTCCTGACTGGTGGAGCGTACCGCCTGCGGGATGCATCGGATAACCGACTCGAGCCGAACCCATGGAACGCAGCCTGTCTCCGAAGATTCTATGCCTAGCGCTGGACTCTGTGTTCGTCTCCTTCCTCTGTCCATTTTTTATATATTTTCTGTCTTACATTTCTCTTCTTCTTCTCTCTCTCTTATAGCCTCTAAAGGCTCATAAAGTACGCGCTATCTGCGCTCATTAAACCTGGGGGCTTCTTTAAACAGAAGCTTATTCATACGGGCTTCATGCCCAACACATGTGTCACACTTCCGCATGTACCTTTTATTCACCATTATATGCATCGATATGACTTAAGTTTTGGCCAAGCTGGGTTGCCTGGCTCCTGTGCTTACCCCTATGTTCCCGATTGTTCGACTAGGTGGTAAAGGGAGCACCTCTGCGATTGTTACTGCCGGGTCAGCCGGACGTGTACCTCAGACTGGATGAAGCCGAAAGCTAGCGTTCTTAAGGGAATATTCGGTCGGTGAACTAAAGATGATCTTTATTTTTATCTATACGCCCCCAGATGTTTTTCCTGCGTTTCTTTTCACAGCACGGACATGCACCTTAGGGCATGCCTCCCAGGGAAAGGAACCCCTAACGGAACTATTCTCCCTGGAAGATGTTTCTTACTAACCATGTAATGTAACATACCTAGTCGGGCACTTGTCTGTTCACGCCCCAATGACCCCTACGCCTGGTCTCCATGCATTCCCCGGTTCCTACATAACCGCATCGGAATTCGGACGCACTCCGGACCGTCAGGTCCCGAGGCTGAAGCGAAAAGGTCGGCCATGACAAATGATCTACAATCCAGCTAGAAGGCATTATAAATGTCAATTAAATTACATAGTCATCTTGACTGGTTGTATTCCTCTTCAATACCATCTAACAGGCTGTCTAATTTACAGTCCTGCCGGGAATACTTTGCGGCCAACTCTACTTGGCTGTATACTAAGCTTACAGGGATCTCCTTCCCATCGGGCCCTACAGGACCGACCTCGGCCATGTGGTTGGGGTCAGCCTTTGCGTACCACGTCTTCACCATGGCCAAGGCCTCCCTAGCGCCTTGATGGTAGGCTGATATCTTCCACAATCAGAAGCGCCGCCGTGCTTCCTTTAGCTTCTCCGCAAGCTCTCCAAGACCTTTGGGCACGGAGACAGATGGCCACAAGGCCAGGGCGACGCCTTGCATCGCCTGCCGAACTCGATCGAGCAGTTGCGAGAGCTCGGGAAGAAGGTCACCCGTAGAACCGGGCATCTCCTCTGCAGGACGACCTGTTAGTACACCTACAGACATTGCTCTGTTAGTCGACTTCCCCGCCGAACTTTCTTTCAAAAGGTTCGTTCAAGCACTTACTAAATATGCCGTGCCGAAGCCGCTGATTCTCCTTCACAGAGTCTGACAGTTGGGCACGAACATCTTTGAGCTCGACGCCCAGCTTGGTGTTGGCATCTTGGAGATCGTTCTTCTCCCCCATCACCTTTATCAGCACCCTCTCACCAGCCTTTAGCTGGCGTAGGAGGTGTTGCCTTTACGGATTCAATCCGGCGCCATCTGCAATTTCATTTGTCAGATTCGCACCAAAGCCGTGCTTCGCAAAATACTTATCTTTCGAAGTGTATATTACCGAAGGGGGTCTCCTTGGGCTCCCCTGCCGCGTCTAGTGCGGCCTCAAGTTGGGCTTTGCACTCTTCCAGCTCCTTGGACAGTAGGGAATTCTTTTTCGTAAGAACCTGCATCACAAATGATCCTTAAATCAGTTATTCTAACTGTTTCAAGTCTCGGGGGCTACTGGTATATACATATAATTACCAGAATTTTCTTACCCGTATGTCTTTTACATACTGCTCCGTGGCTTTGGCTAGACCATTTTGAGCGGCACAGAGATACGCATCTCCCGAGTTGAAGGCATCTAACGCCCCTTGGGAGAAACAAGCGTCGTGAAGAATTGTCCAGTGACGCATGTGGTTCATGGCACTCTCCACCTCAGAGTTGGTGGCAGACAACCCGTCCACATCATCCGTCGGAGGAGCGTCTGGCGCGCGCCTTGCGTTCCCCTCCGCCTCCTGACCAGGCTTTGGAGCCTGGCTGGTGGAGGCGCGATTGGCGGCCTCTCCGGATGTAGTCTGGCGAGGTCTCTTTGTCCTGAAAAGAGCGTGAGTGTCAATATGCCTCGAAGGTATAACACTTGGGATAAGGGGGCGCGCCATACCTTTGCGCTGACGCCTCGGTCCAGACTGCACTTCTTTTCTGCCCGCGGGTCCCTACGGCCCCTCGTTGGCTTGTCGCCGCAGGTTCGGCCTTCCGCCTTAAATACCTCCCCTGCGAAGTTCGGTTGCGATCAGGAAACTGAACACGAGTGGGCGGACACCTATTCAGGGTACTGGGACTTCGATCTCAGGTACCTGGGGGGTCAAGATTAGCCCTGGGTAATCGGCCGTAATGGCCACCAAGACTTTGTCCTTGCTCAATTGATGGAACACTCCATCAATCAGCTCCACAGATATGTACGGATCCTCTTGGGAGGCCGGGTCGAGGGACCATCCTGGGTCCTTGGGTTGTGGAGGAGGGCTGCTTATTTCCTTAACAGCCCGGCGCAGTTCCTGCATTGAAGTCGTCAGACTGAATATTTAACAATGGGAATACAAAACGGATGGACAAGTAAACACGGCCACTTACCCAGCTTGGGGGATTGTGCATGGAGAATCCACCCTGAGGGTTGATGCGAAGAAATTCCTCCTCTTCTCCCTTATACAAAGTGGACAAGATCTTTAGTAGAGCGGCAGCTGAATCTGGCCCCTTACGGCCGTAGCGGGTGGCGTCGTCCTCCCCGTTGAAGTCCCACATGGGGTGGCTTCTATACTGAAGCGGCTGCACCCCCCGCATAATGCATTTGGCCATAACACCGATCATGGTTAGTCCGGAATGGGCTAACAATCTTATTCGGCCCATCAGGTAAATGATGTCCCTGTCACCTCCCCTCTGAGGGCTTCGTGGGCGCCAGCTTAGGCGCTTCTTTAAGGGAGCACTGTTGAATTCAGGGAGGCCGATCCGGACAGGATCCGGCAGCGGGACATCTTCTATATAAAACCACTCCGAGGGCCAGTCTTCGGACGCCTTCTTTGGGGTTTCGGACAGATATCCGGTCTCGGCGATGCGCCACACTTCGGCTCTGCCCACTTGATACATTGACCCCTTCTTGGAACGGGGCACGAGGCAGAATAGCTCCTTCCACAGTCGAGCTTCAACACCCAAGAACAGCTCGCAGAGGGCTACAAAGCCCGCGATATGCAATACTGAAGCAGGCGTGAGATGATGTAGCTGGAGGCCGTAGAACTCCAGCAGCCCCCGGAGAAATGGATGGATTGGAAATCTGAGCCCCCTTATTAAGTAAGGGACGAGGCACACCCGCTCTCCTTTGGAGGGATTAGGGGCATTCTCTGCTTGCTCTCCACCTTTGTAGACGGCAAGACCGGCTCGAACTAGGACCATATAGGCCGGGGGGAGAAATCCCTTGGTCTGGAGTGTCACTAGCTCGCTATGCGGGATGGAACATCTCTCCCAGTATCCAGGCTTAGGGCTGGAAGGGCGAGGGGAGGAGTTGCGACGGCTGGCCATGGTGGAATGGACCTTTGTCGGATGCGCTCTAATGAACACTCGCGGAGGGGAGAAGGTGTGGATTGTATCTAAATCCTCGTCCCCTTAAATAGGGAAGATCATTTACGCGGCTAGGGGTGTGAATGTAAAAACACTCAGACTTTTCATATTCGTTTGACACATGGGAAGCGGCCATTATTGGGTGTAGAAGCCAAGAAGCGCAAACATCTACAAGAAACTGGACTTTATTCAAACAAGTACACGGAATTTGGAGGAGAACCCGCCTTGCAATGCCGAAGACAATCTGCGCGCCGGACTCATCGTCATTGAAGCCTGGTTCGGGGGCTACTAAGGGAATCCTGGATTAGGGGGTGTCCGGATAGCCGGACTATATTGAGGGAGTCCTTGATTAGGGGGTGTTTGGGTAGCCGGACTATGCCTTCAGCCGGACTCCAGGACTATGAAGATACAAGATTGAAGACTTCGTCCCGTGTCCGTATGGCACTTTCCTTGGCGTGGAAGGCAAGCTTGGCGATGCGGATATTCAAGATCTCCTACCATTGTAACCGACTCTATGTAACCCTAACCCTATCTGGTGTCTATATAAACCGGAGGGTTGTAGTCCGTAGGGCATCGACTCCATATACAACAATCATACCATAGGCTAGCTTCTAGGGTTTAGCCTCCTTGATCTCGTGGTAGATCTACTCTTGTACTACCCATATCATCAATATTAATCAAGCAGGATGTAGGGTTTTACCTCCATCAAGAGGGCCCGAACCTGGGTAAAACATTGTGTTCCCTGCCTCCTGTTACCATCCGGCCTAGACGCACAGTTCGGGACCCCCTACCCGAGATCCGCCGGTTTTGACACCGACATTGGTGCTTTCATTGAGAGTTCCTCTGTGTCGTCGCCTTTAGGCCCGATGGCTCCTTTGATCATCGACAATGATGCGGTCCAGGGTGAGACTTTTCTCCCCGGACAGATCTTCGTCTTCGGCGGCTTCGCTCTGCGGGCCAATTCACTTGGCCACCTGGAGCAGATCGAAAGCTACGCCCCTGGCCATCAAGTCAGGTTTGGAAGCTAAAATTACACGGCTGACATCCGTGGAGACTTGATCTTCGACGGGTTCGAGCCACGGCCAAGCGCGCCGCACTATATCGAGGGGCATGATCTAGCTCTGCCTCCGGACAGTGTCCTGGAGGCCGCACACGCATCGGTTCCGACCCCTAACTCGGAGCCTATTGCGCCAATCGAGGATGAGCGGTTGGACGTCACCTCGGGGGCTGCGATCTCAAAGGCGATCGAGCCGAACGCTAGTCCCGCACTCTGCATGATCCGTGACTCCGAGGATCCGGACTCCTCTCCGGACTCCGAAACCCCGCGCCCCTGCCGATCGAATCCGATTGGGCGCCAATAATGGAGTTCACCGCCACGGACATATTTCAGCACTCGCCTTTTGGCGATATCCTGAATTCTCTCAAGTCTCTCTCCTTATCAGGAGAGCCCTGGCCGAACTGCGGTCAGCGAGGATGGGATACAGACGATGAAGAAATTCAAAGCCCACCCACTACCCACTTGGTAGCCACTGTCGACAATTTAAACGACGTGCTCAACTTCGACTCCGCAGACATCGACAACATGGATGACGATGCAGGAAATACCGACGAACCAACACCTATAGGGCATTGGACAGCCACCTCATCTCACGATGTGTACATGGTGGATGCCCCTAAAGGAAGCGACAACGAGGAAAAAGGGGATGGAACGGGAGATCGACCCCCCGAAAAGCAATCAAAGCGTCGGCGCAAACGCCGACCCAAGCCCCGCCTCGATAAAAACCCAGCCATAGAGCAAGACGAGCCGGTAGATGACGAGCAGGCCTTAGAGCAACCGTCCGAACAGGGCAACACGGATAGAGAAACCGAACATCCCTTCTCCGGCGAAAACGGCACTCTGGACGACCTCACGTCGAATAAACCCATGGAGCAGAAGAATCTCCACGAGAGGCTCGTTGCAACTGCACGCAGCCTAAAAAAGCAGAAGCGGAAGCTAAAAACAGCGGAAGATGCACTCCGGATTAGATGGAGCAAAGTAATCAATACCACAGATAAATACGGCGACAGTCGCCGCACTAAAAGCTATCCGAAAAGAAAGCTACTGCCTGAATTCGACGAAGAGGCCCTAGAGCCCTCGCATTCAAAAAATGAGAAAGCCACACGGTCGGATAGACGACCCCATAAAGCGGCAAGCGGCGCCGCACTTAAATCGGCATGCGACCCACTTAAGGATTCGCATCATGGCCCAGTCAGGTCCATTTATGGGCCAAGAAAGCAAGCTCTCGTAAGCAATGCTATGAAGCCATCATCAGAATCCGCCACACCCAAATACAGGGGCGCCGCACACCCCCTATGTTTCACCGATGAGGTCCTGGACTATGAATTTCTAGAGGGATTCAAACCCGTAAACATAGAGGCATATGATGGAACAACAGACCCTGGAGTTTGGATCGAGGATTATATCCTCCACATACACATGGCTAGAGGAGATGATCTCCACGCCATAAAATATTTACCCCTTAAGCTTAAAGGGCCAGCCCGGCATTGGCTTAAAAGCCTTCCCGAAAACACAATTGGAAGCTGGGAAGAGCTCGAGCATGCTTTTCGAGAAAACTTCAAGGGACCTATGTCCGCCCTCCGGATGCAGACGATCTTAGTCACATAACTCAACAGCCCGGAGAATCAGCTCGGCAGTTCTGGAATAGATTCCTCACTAAAAAGAATCAGATAGTCGACTGTCCGGACACCGAAGCCTTAGCAGCTTTCAGGCATAACGTCCGAGACTAATGGCTCGCCAGACACCTCGGCCAAGAAAAGCCAAGAACAATGGCCGCACTAACAAGCCTCATGACCCGCTTTTGTGCAGGGGAGGACAGCTGGTTGGCAAGGTGCAGCCCCAGCGACCCAAGTACATCCGAAACTAGGGATGGAAACGTAAAATCGCCGGACTAGGGAAAAAAGTCCGAAGAGCACGGCAGTCAATGCTGGATTCAAAGGCTCACGACAAAATCAGGCAAAATTGCCCATCCAGGATAATAGGGACGATCCATCCAACCTAAATAAAATCCTGGACAGGATATGTCAGATACACAGTACTCCCGGGAAGCCTGCTAACCATACCCACAGAGACTGTTGGGTTTTCAAACAATCCGGCAGACTCAATGCCGAACACAAGGGGCTCGACACACCAAGCGAAGACGAAGACGAACCCCAAAAGTAGAGCACCAGGAAACAAAAGAACTTCCCACAAGAAGTAAAAACAGTGAACTTACTTCACATAACAAAACGTGCGGCGCCCGTAAAGGTACGCACCACACGACCCATCCCCAAAGGGTCCTACCACTGGTTGTCAAAACCGATCATCTTCGATCAGCTAGATTATTCTAGAAATATCAAGAATGCAGGCTGGACTGCCTTGATACTCGATCCAATAATTGGCGGACTCCAGTTTTCAAATGTCCTTATGGACGGCGGCAGTGGACTAAACCTGATATATCAGGATACAATCCATCACATGGGGATAAACCCAGCAAGAATCCGCCGCAGCAAAACCTCCTTTCAAGGGGTAACACCTGGTCCGGACACCCATTGTATGGGTTTTCTCCGGCTCGAAGTCATATTCGGCTCTGCCGATAACTTCCGCCGCGAAAAGTTGACCTTCCATATCGTCCCATTCTCAAGTCGCTATCAAGCACTACTGGGACGCGAAGCTTTCGCTCGCTTTAACGCAATACCGCATTATGCATCTCTTATGCTTAAGATGCCCGGTCCACAGGGCATCATCTCTTTGAAGGGGAAGCACTAAAGTGCGCCTCCCCAAGCGGAGGACTGTGCGGCCACTTTGACAGCCCCATAGAAAAATGGCCTCACCGGCCAAAAAACTTCGAAATAGGTCATTCAAGACCACGAACGCGGATAGACGAGTTCGATACAAAATCATCATTGATGCAGGCTTAGTGGCCATATATCCCCGCACTAGGGGCTCCATGCATATACAATAAGAGACAGTAAATCTCACTCTTATATATTTTTACTTTGTTTATTTTAAACTTTTGTTCCGCACGACCCGTTTTCAACTCAGTTCCTCTCTTTTACAGATGAACGTCGTGCGGCGCCCGTCTAGGATATGACAACGGAGACACAGGCGCAGACATGCAGTAGGGACCCGTCCTGAAGGATTCTTTTTAGATTAAGACCCTGCATAAACCTTTTTTACTGTCTCTCGTTGCTACACATCCCCTGGTTTCTTCTGATATAACCAAGGAGGAGGCTGGCGTCTTGGCATGTGGCCACGTCAGAATTTCTGCACGTACCTGGACACTAGGGGCTTTTTTAAAATAAAGAGTGTTGTTTCGCCCGCACTCATAAAGACCGCACACCTTAGGGAGTGTTCGGCGTCGCGAGTTCTGGCATTATATGCATCAGCTCCGAATCATGTCTTTGGTCAAATGTTGGGTTGATCGGCTCCTGAGTTCGGCTACCTTACGTTCCGCTCTATCGGCTAAGGTAGCACCAGGAGAACTACTGTGATTGTGCCCCGGTTCGGCCGGGCGAGCACCGCAGTAGAGAAAGCCGAAAACTGACTGTGATGATGTAGCGTGAGACTGGTCAGCCACTCGATGACCTATCGGAATCTATCGGATTCCTCCGCTTTAACGAAGGGCCGCTTCCCGGTCAGGCACATACGCGCCCCGAATTCGGACGAGCGCAGTCGCCACCAAGGGGCTACCTAAATAGTCTCACCGTCAAGCTCCTATGGCTAAGTGAAAGTGTTAAAGCATTATAGTCCGGTTGCCTGGCCCGCTGCGCTATCACCTCCTTTGTAGGACCAAGACGTTGGGTTAAGTGTGAAAATGCGTCTTCTGCGAGCACCCCGGCACTATGTGCGTGGGGGCTGAAGCCGACGACTGCCATCTTTCAGATTTTGTATATATCTATATATATATATATATATATATATATCTTAAAACGGCCGCACAGGAGGTGTTCCCAATACTTGAAGGCACAAGTATAAAAAGGCCACTACAGTTTATCAAAATATTACTTTATAATTACATATGCTATCATAACATAGCATCTTTCGAGCACTGTGTCTCTATTCCACGAGCACCTTCAAGAACTTCTTGAAAATAGTGCTCGGAGGGTACTCGGCTTTTGTCCGAATCTCGGGACGCAACAACGGTGGTCTCCATCTCTGCCCAGTATGTCTTAACATGGGCAAGAGCCATCCTTGCGCCCTCTATGCATGCTGACCTCTTCATTGCATTTATATGCGGCACCGCGTCAAGGAATTGCTGCACCAAGCTGAAATAACTCTTCGGCTCCGATCTCCCCGGCCACAGGTGACCCATGACGTACTTCATGGCGAGTCCGGACAACCTATTCAGTTCGGCCCATTGAGCCAAACGATCGTCCACTGCCAGTGGACGCTCTGGATTGTGAAACTGCGACTAGAAAAGCTTTTCCACTTCGCGATCTTTCTGATCTCGAAAGTGTTCGGTCGCATCAGCAGCATCGCTGCCAAGTCTAGATAGGTATCCTCCACACTCCACATCCGGTCCAACGGAGCAAACTTCGGATCACAAAATTTCCTTCGCAGCATAAAGGGCTTTCCAGCCGCAATCTGTTCGGCCTGACGCAGCTCCTCCTTCGCAGCTCTCATCGCAGAGCGCGCGTCCTTGGCATTGGCAACGGCCTTCTCTAGGTCCGTCTGTTTCGCCTGGTCTTCTTTTTCAAGAAGTCTGCAACGGTCTGTAGCGCTTTTTAACTTTTCGGCCATCTTGGCCATCTCTTCCTTGCTTCGGCAATGAGCAGCCTGTTCGGCTCCCAGCTCTTCAAGGGCTTTCTTGGCAGCCGCATCACTTTCTCTGGCTTGTTCTTTAGCTCGGGCAAGTTCTGCCCTAAGACTCTCCACGACGGCCGCACCATCTGCGTCAAACACACACATCGTAAGACACAGACATAAAACTGTTCTTACCTGATGCCGCCCAAGGAATTACATACCTTGAGCCTCATCAAGCCGCTTGTTGATAAGTGTGATGTCGGCATCTGCCACGTCCAGTTGCCGCTTTAGTTCGGCAAAATCGTCAGTTCGGCTCGATTCCGGACACCTTGCCGCCTACATTCAAAAGGTGACATCTTAGACCCGGGATTACGATCCTCCTCATGCCGTCATTTCTTGACGACGTGCAGAGTCTCAGGGGCTACCATCTACACAGGGCGCATCTTATTCATGCACAACTGCCAAAAGCGTACACTATCTAATGTACCTCGAAACCCGTCAGTAAACTTTTGACGGCCTCATGCAATCCGCTCTCTGTGGATGAAATCCTTTCAATCACCGTGCCCATCAATGCATGGTGCTCCTCTGAGATAGAAGCTCGCCCCAGCAGAATCTTTAGCTCCTCCGGCCGAGCACCAGACGGTGCCGGGCTTGTCCCATGACCTCTTTCGAAGGCCGGACGCGGAGAACCTCGGGGGGCCACATAGCTATCTTCCGCCCCTGCCGGATTCGAAGAAACCCTCCGCGACGACACCTCAGGGTCGCCCGCCTCGCTAGGCGGCACGGCAGGGGGAGGCGTCCCGCTCTCTATCATCTCCGGAAGGAGATCCCCCAAAGACGAGCTCTGCTAAGAAGGGCTGAGGTCCGAGCTACAAGGTAAAAGTTTGGTTAATCTTCTCAGATATAAATCAAGGATTTCCCTCATCCCTCAAAAGGAAAATATTTCTCTACTTATGGCTCGCTGGAGGGCTGATCCCCTTGAGGGCGTAGTCCGGCCGACGAACTCCCCGGCGTCGGACCCTCTGACGAGGATTTTCTCCCCCGCTTCGAGGCCATGGTTTCCGGGTCGTCAGAGGCGGCTCTCTTCTTCCCCTTAGGAGAGGAATTGTCGGTTCCTCCCTTCGGAGCAGCCTCCTTCGAGGAGGCCATAGTTTCCTTGTCCTCCCCCTTGCTTCCCTCCAAAGGCATTATCTCCAATATCCTGACCAGCACGGGATCCGGCCTGGTTTCGGGAAGGGGAGACGGACACCTGATCAGCTTTGCCTTCGCTATCCACTCCTGTTTAAAAGGACGGCTCTCTTAGGGGCAAGTTTATGACAATTATACGGATAGAAGGTCTGGGCACAAGGTTGCTTACTTGAGTATCCGGGCAATTGCAGTTTAGGCCTGCGTCCTCGGTTAAATCTGGACACATCTCTCGTGATCCGAAGAACAGTTTATACATCTCTGCGGGCGTTGCGCCCATGAAGTTCTGGAGAGCTCGCGGTCCCTCTGGATTAAACTCCCACAGGCGAAGGGGGCGACGTTTGCCGGGCAATATTCAGCGAATCAGCATGACCTGCGTCACCTTGACCAGGCTGAGGTCTCCTTCGAAGAGATCCTTAATTCGGCCCTGTAACAAGGGCACGTCTTTGGGCAAACCCCAATCTAACCCTCTGTTGACCCATGACGCTAGCCGTGGTGGGGGACCCGAGCGAAAGGCAGGAGGCGCCACCCATTTGGTGCTCCGGGGAGCGGTGATATAAAACCACTCTCGTTGCCACAAGCCTAGATCCTCTTGAAAAGAGCCCTCGGGCCATGGAGCATCAGCATTTCTGCTTATAACAGCGCCTCCGCACTCTGCGTGCCGTCCCTTGATCATCTTCGGCTCCACTTTGAAGGTCTTGAGCCATAGTCCGAAGTGAGGGGTAACACGGAGGAACGCTTCGCACACAACGATAAACGAGGAGATATGGAGGATGGACTCCGGAGCTAAGTCGTGGAATTCCAGCCCGTAATAAAACAGCAGTCCCCTCACAAAGGGATCCATCGGGAAGCCTAACCCCCGAAGGAAGTGAGACACGAACACTACACTCTCATTGGGCTGGGGACTGGGGATAGCCTGCCGTTGAGCAGGCAACCTATGCGAAATTTCGGCAGTCAAGAACTTAGCCTCTCTCAACTTTAGCACGTCCTCCTCCGTGACGGAGGAGGGCATCCATCGGCCCTGAAGGTCGGAACCGGACATTGTCGAAGGTCCGAGGCGCCCGGAATCTGGAGCCTAGGGTGTTGGAACTCGAGGCGACGGGCGAACTTGATTATGGATTGGAGAAGAGGAGTAAGGCCCTGGTCTCTTTATAAGAGGTTGAATGCCAGGAGCCCTCCTGTTAACCATTTGGGACTCGCCTTTAATCAAGAAAACATGCTAACGGGTACGATTGGGTTACCCACGTCCGTATTGATGAGAATCCCGTAAAACGGGGGGTACACGATCTCTGCTTTGACAAGACGTGCCAAGGAAACCGCCTCGCAAAACGTGCTGAGGTGGAAAAGTAAAAATGATTCGAGTAAAGGACCTGGCCGTAGTGTGATGACGCACTGCGGAATACGTCAGCAGATTTGATTTGTGTTAATATTATTCTCTCTATGGCAATATGTGGAAGCTTATTTTGCAGAGACGGACACTACTCTTGGTGTTTACAATCTTATATGAAGGACTTGGAGGAGGAACCCGCCTTGCAATGCCGAAGACAATTTGCACGCCGGACTCGTCGTCATTGAAGCCTGGTTCAGGGGCTACTGAGGGAGTCCTTGATTAGGGGGTGTTCGGGTAGCCAGACTATGCCTTCAGCCGGACTCCAGGACTATGAAGATACAAGATTGAAGACTTCGTCCCGTGTCCGGATGGGACTTTCCTTGGCATGGAAGGCAAGCTTGGCGATGCGGATATTCAAGATCTCCTACCATTGTAACCGACTCTATGTAACCCTAACCCTATCCGGTGTCTATATAAACCGGAGGGTTGTAGTCCGTAGGGCATCGACTCCATATACAACAATCATACAAGGCTAGCTTCTAGGGTTTAGCCTCCTTGATCTCGTGGTAGATCTACTCTTGTACTACCCATATCATCAATATTAATCAAGCAGGACGTAGGGTTTTACCTCCATCAAGAGGGCCCGAACCTGGGTAAAACATCATGTTCCCTGCCTCCTGTTACCATCCGGCCTAGACGCACAGTTCGGGACCCCCTACCCGAGATTCGCCGGTTTTGACACCGACATATATCCTTTGGCCGGACTGTTGGACTATGAAGATACAAGATTGAAGACTCCATCCCGTGTCCGGAAGGGACTTTCCTTGGCGTGGAAGGCAAGCTTGGCGATACGGATATGAAGATCTCCTACCATTGTAACCGACTTTGTGTAACCCTAACCCTCTCCGGTGTCTATATAAACCGGAGGGTTTTAGTCCGTAGGACAACATACACGTCAACAATCATACCATAGGCTAGCTTCTAGGGTTTAGCCTCTTCGATCACGTGGTAGATCTACTCTTGTACTACCCATATCATCAATATTAATCAAGCAGGACGTAGGGTTTTACCCCTAGAGAGTATGGCGTCTAGTGAGGGAAATTATCACCGTAGACGTCCTTACTTTGATGGAACTAATTTTGCTAGTTGGAAGCATAAGATGAAAATGCATATTCTTGGACATAATCCCGCCGTTTGGGCTATTGTGTGTGTTGGCATGCAAGGTGAATTCTTTGATGGGAGAGAACTGAATCGTGAAGCTACCGCGGATGAGTTGAAGATGCTACAATACAATGCTCAAGCTTGTGATATCCTCTTCAACGGATTGTGCCCCGAAGAATTCAACAAAATCAGCCGTCTTGAGAATGCAAAGGAAATTTGGGATACTTTTATTGATATGCAGGAAGGTACCGACTCTGTCAAGGAATCCAAATTGGATGTGCTTCAAAGTCAACTTGACAAGTTCAAAATGAAGGATGGTGAAGGTGTCGCTGAAATGTACTCTAGGCTTGCTCTTATCACAAATGAGATTGCCGGCTTAGGGAGTGAAGAGATGACCGATAGATTCATCATCAAGAAGATCCTAAGAGCCTTGGATGGAAAATATGATACCGTGTGCACATTGATCCAAATGATGCCCAATTACAAAGATCTCAAGCCAACGGAAGTCATCGGAAGAATTGTTGCTCATGAGATGTCACTCAAGGATAAAGAGGAACTTCACAGCAAATCAAGTGGTGCTTACAAAGCCTCATGTGAAGCCCCCACATCATCGAGTGAGAAACAAACCTTCAATGAAGAATTGAGCTTAATGGTGAAGAACTTCAACAAGTTCTACAAGAGTAGAAGCAAAGAGAGAAGCTCCAAGTCAAGGTCCTACAATGACAAAAGATCTTCTAGTCGAGCAGGAAACTGCTACAATTGTGGAAGGCCCGGACACTATTCCAATGAGTGTACGGCCCCCTACAAGAGAAGAGAAGATTCTCCCAAGAGAAGAAGTAGAAGAGAAGAATCACCATCTAGAGAAAGGAGTACAGATGATCGTTATGAACGAAGACCCTCACGGAGAAGCAAGGATTCGGAAAGAAAGGACAAGTCATCAAGGAGCTACACAAAACGAAGACATCAAGCTCATGTTGGTGAATGGGTATCCGGCTCCGACTCCGACAACCACTCCGAAAGAAGCTATCACTCCGACTCCGAATATACTCAAGATGAAGGTGTTGCCGGTCTAGCACTTGTGACAACCAACTCCTACGACATATTTGACTCACCAAATGAAGGAGTTGGAACATGCTTCATGGCTAAAGGCCCAAAGGTATCACACCCCGAGTACGTTGATTTCAATAGTGATGAAGATGACTTGTTAGGTGATGATGATTTACTTGTTGACAACTCTAGTGATGAATACTAGGATGAAACGTCGATTAATCATGCTAATCAAGATAAAACGAATGACAATGATAAGGAGAAGATTGAGTCTCTAACTAAAGAACTAAACACTCTTAAGTTAGCTCATGAAACTATCTTAGGAGATCATCGAGAACTTTTATGGACTCATGAGAAATTACGCTTTGAAAAGCTCAACCTTGAGCAAGAGCATGAGTTCTTAAAAGCAATCAATGATGATCTTCGTAAGAAAAGTTCTTCTTACATTGCCAAGCGTTTACTCTTATCCACTTACATGCCTCAAGTCAAGTCTAGTAACAAGAACAAGAAAGATTCTTCCTCTAGTAGTAACAATAATCATGCTAAATCCAATAGTGTTGCTTCTAGTAGTTCTCTTGATTCCACTAATGATTCTCTTAGCCAAGTTACACTTGAGCAAGAAAATAGCTTATTGAAGGGAATTATAGAGAAAGGTGTTTACAAGAGCCTTTCCGGAAGTAAGCAATTCGAGGAAATTGTACGCAAGCAAGGAAAGCACCGGAAGAATCAAGGTGTTGGTTTTGAACGAAAGTTCAATGCTAATGGAGTTGAGTGGGAAGAAGATCAATACCCCAAGACGAAGTTTGTTCCTTAACAAGAGAAGTATGATCCTACTTCTCTCAAAGGGACACAAGCTCAAGATGATCATCCACCACAAGACCACAAGCAAAAAGGCAAGGACAAGCTTCAAGAGGAAATTGATGCATTTGAAGAAGCTCCTAAGGCCTTGGTCAAGTGGGTTCCCAAGACTACTTCAAGTTCCACTTCATCAAGTACAACTACAACACCGAGGATTCCCATCAAGATGGTGTGGATCCCGAAGAAGAAGAACTAGAGAGTTCTTGAGGGTGACTCCGCCAACATACTTCACTCTTAACATCTTGGCAAGAACAAGTGCAATCAACTTCCACATCTTGCACTAGTTCAAGGAGTCACAAACCCTCTTGTTGGTAAGACAAGGGACAAGGTAACCTAAAATCTTTCATAGACATCATCTTGTATGTGCATCACTATATGTCTATGGATACACTTGTTTGTTCCTTGTGGGACTAACCCGTGTAGGTATTGAAAGTGCAACTCACTCCAATGGATAGCTCCAAATGATCTACATCAACATTGAGAATCCACATCTTCAACATCTACATGAAATCATCATCGACAAAACCCAAGGTTAGTTCATCCCTCTTAGGGGGGATCTCACATCTAGGGGGAGCTTTACTCTAAGAATTGAGCTAAAGCAACTCTAATGGTGTGAACACAACAATGCTTTATGTAAAAGTGGTAACCCCACTTGTGCTTAAACGATGAGTATGACCTATGATCAAATGTTCTCATTTGACTCCTATGTCAATATACTCATATATAGATGACCTAGTCATCGCAAATTGTTTGATAGATGCTAGAATTGGTTGTGCATGCTTTGCCACATATTTCAATTGCCATTTTATTGTGTGAGCATGTTGATTGCATATTTTACTCATTCGAGGACATCCACTTGTTGTTTTGATTGATTGGTTTTCTTTTCTTTTGCCAAGTGGATGGACAAGAATGCCTAAGAACCCTCTCTAGATATCTATGCTTTTCTCGTCTCAAACTCTATTCATGCTACATCACAAAATTTGATCAAGTCAGATTCGAACCACTCTGTGTGAGGAGCACTCGGAGTCCCCGATTCGTCATAGACTTAAACTTCCAAAAATTCTTTGTGCGTTTCGGTCTGACCGATTCATCCATTTTGGTCATACCGAGATCACTAAGTTGATCTAGGTTTTCAATATCGGTGCAACCGATTTGAACTTTTCGGTCACACGAGTTGCTGTAACTGTCAACAGTTATGCATCTCGGTGCCACCGAGTTGTTCCACTCGGTCACACCGACAAGGTCGGGCTATATATACTCACGGGCAAAATTTTGGAAATTTCTCCGAAACCCCTTCGCCCACGCATAGCTCGCTCTGCCTCCTGGGTCTCCGGATCGTCCTCCTCGTCGCCAGCCGCCTCCTGCCGCTGGTCTCTGCCGCCGTCAATGGAATTCTTCCCCGCCGTTGCCACCGTAGCGAGTTCATCGCCGAACTAGGGTATGGACTCGATCACAGTGCTATCCCCGTCCGATTCCTAGCACATTGTGTTCATTATGATACTTACCACGATTGAAACGCTTCTATCCAGTCAAAACACTTCGTAGATTAGAGTTGAATTGAAAATTTAGGGTTAGGTTTCCGCCGAAACCATCTCAGACCCACCGAGTTGTGGAACTCGGTACCACCGATTCGGCTCAGGCCATTGCACATGTAATTTTCGATCTGACCGAGAATTGCAAATCGGTGTGACCGAGTTCAGGACTTTGTGAAACCCTAGCAGTCTCGGTGCCACCGAACTATGACTCGGTCTGACCGAGTTCACTAGTTTAGGTTCCAACAGCTGCTTCGGTATCACCGAGTTTACAAATCGGTTGATCCGAAATGCTTTCTGTGGAAAACTAAAACTAAGTTTTTGACTCATTCTTTTGCAAAAACCTATGCATTTTGTGATGCTCATCCACTCTATCTCATCTATATCTATTCACAGGGTCTGCTGTTAGTGTTTGCAATATGTCTGACCAGAGTGACAGCCAGAACAAGTCAGAGGAGCAGGTTCACATGAGTGAGGGCACTAGTCCCTCTAGCAGCTCAGATGATGGAAGCAGGAGCACTCCCAGCAGCTTACCCAAAGTTGCCACCAGAACAAGGAAGAAGAGAACTTTAGAGTCTGAGGATGAAGACTATGTGGCAGTTGAGGATGAGGCCACTTCCAAGAAGAAAGTGGTTAAGAAGGAGTACAGCTCAGCTGCAGTTAAGCCAGGGATGAAGATCAAAAGGTCAGCACAAAGACAACCAATGTCTAAGGCCAGAGCATCTTCTCAAGCATCTTTGGAATCTCAACCCAAAGAGGCTGCTACAGAAGGGAAGAAGAGGAAGGAGAGGATAAAAAAGACCACTACTAGAGTGCTTGGGAGATCCTCAATCATGAGAGATTCTGAAGAGGAAGAGGAAGAAGAGGTTGCTGCACCAGCACCCAAGGCACAGAAGCTTATGGGTGATGCTATCAGGACAGGGGCTGCTTCATCAAAGCCCAAAGAAGCACCCAAAGCAGCCTCCAAGCCCAAGAGTGCACCTAAGAGGAATACCAGGAGTATATCAGCTGCTGAGAAGAACAAGGCCCCAGTGCCTGAAGTTGCTGCTGATGAAGATGATGAAGGACAAGTCCTGAGGAAGCTCAAACCCAAGATTCCAGACCACAATGATGCTCATCATGTGGCTGAGAACATGAAGATCAGGAGAGACTCAGGACTGAGGAAATGGAGAGAGAAAGACCCATATGCTACAAGAAGAAGAACTGTTGTTGATTACAGGTTCCACACAAAGGAACAGCAAGATTTCTATGAGACAGTGCTGCTGGACAAAAAGCCTATAGTGTGTGAAATGAGGTGGGTCGACTGGAAGTATATCAAGGAAAATGAGGAACACTATCCTGGTGTGTTTGACAGCTTCAGTGCTTGTGGAGTTGCAGACTTTGTTGGCAGAAGCTCACAAAGTGGAATGAGGAGCTCATAATGCAATTCTACTCCACATCACACTTCTATCCAGATGGCAGGATAGTATGGATGTCTGAAGGTACAAGGTACCACTCAACTATTGAGGAATGGGAAAATCTGATCAATGCTCCTAGGAAGAAGAAGATGACTTGGATGTCTATGCTAAGAAGATGGATCACAACTCTATGGAAAACATGTACAAGGAGATTCCTGAAGATGATCTTGAGACTCACCAGTTTGGGTCAGGAAAACACTTGCTGTCAGGGCTGCCTACAATCAATTGGATGCTTAGGCACACTCTCTTGCCCAAGTCTGGTGATCACAGAATGATCAGAGGCCATGCAATTAACTTGCTACATATATTTGATGTGCCACAGAAGTTCAAGGTCATGAGCCTTATAGTTGAGACTATCAAGAGGACTGCAGCTGACCAGAAAAGAAGTAGTGGATATGCCCCACAGATCCAGGAGTTGATAAACTCAAAGATGGGCACAGGCACATACTTGTTGGATAAGGAACACTTGCCTATCTATCCTGACTTTGAGGACAATCAAGTTGTGATGAATTAGAATGAACCATCATCAGTACAAGCTCAAGAGAAGAAGGAGAAAGCAAAGAAAGAAAAGGCTGCCAAGATGCCAACTCAAGAGGAGGCATCTAAGTACTTTTTGAAAAGCAAGCAGGACCAGCTTGGTTATTTGATAGCATCAACTCTGAGGATTGAGAAGGGGTTGGCCACCCTAACTCAAAACCAGGAGAGCCTGGAAAGAATTGTGGAACAAAAATTCTATGATTTAGATGTCAAAGTAACTGAGATTCAGTCTGTTGTGGAGCAGCTACAGGATGATATGCAGGAGAGGAAGGGCAAGACAACCACTGATGCATTTGCCAGAGTGCCTCGAGCTCAGAGATCTGCTGTAGTGCCTGTTCCAGACACTAGAGTCACTTCATCTGCACCAGCTACAGCTCCAGCGCAACCATCTCCAGCACCAACTCCATCAGCTCCATCTACTTCGACTGAAGCCTTCGTCCTTGGCATTCTTAGGACACCACCACCTGAAGACCAAGCCTGAGAGACATTCTAGTGCTATGCATTTTCTATGAACTTTTTGGTAACTTGTTGCCAAAGGGGGAGAAAAATGTATATATCATAGGCTGAGAGAGAGAGAGAGAGTTTGCTTTTGTTCTCTCTTGTCTTCTTGGTTGAACTTTGTTTGTCTTTTGATTGCTTGAGATACTATGCTATTATCTGTGAGACACTGATGATCATGTGGTTGATCATAAGCTACACTTATGCTTGTTAGATGATATTATCTTACTTATCCTTATATGATCATTCACTTTGCTTGGTGATGAGTGCATGTATTTAATTCTTATCATTTTGAGCGCTCCACCAAGATGTATGTGACATGGAAGAGTAACCCATGATCCTAACTCATTGTGCATTTGCAGTCCAAAGCAAATCTTAAGATATGCACAAATTTAGGGGGAGCTCTTGCTTTTCACATACTTCTCAAAGCGACAATATCTTTCACTCTTATTATCATTTGTCGAAGCTTTGATCTATATGTTGTCATCAATTACCAAAAAGGGGGAGATTGAAAGTGCAACTATCCCTGGGTGGTTTGGTAATTCCTAACAACATATAGCTCATTGAGCTAACATTATTCCAAGATTAATATTTCAGGAAAAGCTCAATGAATGGCATGGCATGGATGAGGAAAGTGGATCCCTCAAAATTCTAAGGACAAAAAGTTTGGCTCAAGCTTGAAGCTCAAGACTCTACATTTTATATTTTAGTGATCCAAGATCACATTGAGTCTATAGGAAAAGCCAATACTATCAAGGAGGGATGAGGTGTTGCTTAATGGCTTGCTTGCTCAAAGTGCTTAGTGATATGCTCCAAAATCCTCAACTAACTTCCCACATCCACATATGACCTAAACCAAAAGTCAAACTCGGCCCCACCGATTCTTTCTATCCGGCGCCACCGAGTTTCAAATGTCATAGCCACTGCCACAAACCCTAGGCAAATCGGTTTCACCGATAGGGATCTCGGTCTCACCGAGATGGGATTGTAATCTCTCTGTTTCCCTTCGTAATGTTTCGGTCTTACCGAGATGAGCGATCGGTCCCACCGAGATTGCAATGTAAACTCTCTGTTTCCCTTTTGTAACATTTCGGTCTCACCGAGATGAGCGAATCGGTCCCACCGAGTTTACCTGACCAACTCTCTTGTTAGCTTATTACCAAAATCGGTCCCACCGAGTTCGTGTAATCGGTCACACTGAGATTACGTTATGCCCTAACCCTAACCATATTGGTCCTATCGAGTTGCATCTCAGTCCCACCGAAAATCCTAACGGTCACTAGGTTTGCTAAATCGGTCCGACCAAGTTTAACCATTTGGTCCCACCAAGTTTGGCAAATTGTGTGTAACGGTTAGATTCTGTGTGGAGGCTATATATATACCCCTCCACCCACTCTTCATTCGTGGAGAGAGCCATCAGAACATACCTACACTTCCAATACACATTTTCTGAGAGAGAACCACCTACACTTGTGTTGAGGTCAAGATATTCCATTCCAACCATATGAATGTTGATCTCTAGCCTTCCCCAAGTTGCTTTCCACTCAAATATTCTTTCCACCAAATCCAAATCCTGTGAGAGAGAGTTGAGTGTTGGGGAGACTATCATTTGAAGCACAAGAGCAAGGAGTTCATCATCAACACACCATTTGTTACTTCTTGGAGAGTGGTGTCTCCTAGATTGGCTAGGTGTCACTTGGGAGCCTCCGACAAGATTGTGGAGTTGAACCAAGGAGTTTGTAAGGGCAAGGAGATCGCCTACTTCGTGAAGATCTACTGATAGTGAGGCAAGTCCTTCGTGGGCGACGGCCATGATGGAATAGACAAGGTTGCTTCTTTGTGGACCCTTCATGGGTGGAGCCCTCCGTGGACTCGCGCAACTGTTACCCTCCGTGGGTTGAAGTCTCCATCAACGTGGATGTACAATAGCACCACCTATCGGAACCACGACAAAAACATCTGTGTCTCCAATTGCGTTTGAATCCTCCAAACCCTTCCATTTACATTCTTGCAAGTTGCATGCTTTACTTTCCGCTGCTCATATACTCTTTTGCATGCTTGCTTGAATTGTGTGTGGAGATTGCTTGATTTGTGCTAAGATAGCTAAAATCTGCCAAGAACTAAAATTGGGAAAAGGCTAGATTTTTATTTGGTCAAGTAGTCTAATCACCCCCCCTCTAGACATACTTTCGATCCTACAGCACGGTCCTCGGTCGATCCAAGGCGACCAGTCGAGCCGGTGACGAAGATGCCGGCGTCGCAGTTGACCTGTGGGCGAGCCATTGATCCTTTTGCCGATCGCACAGCGGAACTCTCAATGAAAGCACCAATGTCGGTGTCAAAACCGGTGGATCTCGGGTAGGGGGTCCCAAGCTGTGCGTCTAGGATCGATGGTAACAGGAGGCAGGGGACACGATGTTTACCTAGGTTCAGGCCCTCTTGATGGAGGTAATACCCTACGTCCTGCTTGATTGATATTGATGATACGAGTATTACAAGAGTTGATCTACCACGAGATCGTAGAGGCTAAAACCCTAGAAGCTAGCCTATGGTATGATTGTAGTATATGATCTATCGACTAGCCTGGCCTCGGTTTATATAATGCACCAGAGGCCTAGGATAACAAGAGTCCTAGCCGAATACGCCGGTGGGGAGGAGCCCTTGTCTTGATCACCAAGTCTTGTGGAATCTTCCATGTATGCGACAGCTGTCCGAACTGGCCCATGAGTATACGCCATGGGGGTCCTCGGCCCAATCTAACAGATCCAGAGATGACGTGTTGAGTACCCCCTAGTCCAGGACACCGTCAATTATTTTCCCATCGAAATAGTCCATATAGCAGAAGATGGTCACCGGAGGGCCACCAGGGGGCCACGAGGTAGGGGGCGCACCCAGGGGGTAGGGCGCGCCCCCCCACCCTCGTGGGCAGGGTGTGGCCCCTGGTGAAGTTCTTGTGCTCAATGTTCTTTATATATTTGGAAAACATCATCTGTGAAGTTTCAGGACTTTTAGAGCTGTGCAGAATAGGTCTCTAATATTTGCTCCTTTTCCAGCCAGAATCACAGCTGCCGGCATTCTCCCTCTTTATGTAAACCTTGTAAAATAAGAGAGAATAGGCATAAGTATTGTGACATAATGTGTAATAACAGCCCATAATGCAATAAATATTGATATAAAAGCATGATGCAAAATGGACGTATCACTAGCTTCTAGGGTTTAGCCTCTATGATCTCGTGGTAGATCAACTCTTGTAATACTCATATCATCAAGAACAATCAGCAGGACATAGGGTATTACCTCCATCAAGAGGGCCCGAACCTGGGTAAACATCGTGTTCCCTGCCTCATGTTACCATCTGCCTTAGACGCACAGTTCGGGACCCCCTACCCGAGATCGGCCGGTTTTGACACCGGCAGATGGGCTTCCTCAAAATGCCCTAGGTCTTCATGAGCAAGCGAGTTGGATGCACACCCATTTAGTTTCTTTTTGAGCTTTCATACACTTATAGCTCTAGTGCATCCGTTGCATGGCAATCCCTACTCACTCACATTGATATCTATTGATGGGCATCTCCATAGCCCGTTGATTCGCCTAGTTGATGCGAGACTATCGTCTCCTTTTTGTCTTCTCCACAACCACCATTCTATTCCACCTATAGTGTTATGTCCATGGCTCACGCTCATGTATTGCGTGAAGATTGAAAAGGTTTGAGAACATCCAAAGTATGAAACAATTGCTTGGCTTGTCATCGGGGTTGTGCATGATTTAAATATTTTGTGTGATGAAGATAGAGCACAGCCAGACTGCGAGACTATATGATTTTGTAGGGATAGCTTTCTTTGGCCATGTTATTTTGAGAAGACATGATTACTTTGTTAGTATGCTTGAAGTATTATTATTTTTATGTCAATATTAAACTTTTGTCTTGAATCTTTTGGATCTGAATATTCATGCCACAATAAAGAAAATTACATTGAAAGTTATGTTAGGAAGCATTCCACATCAAAAATCTTGTTTTTATCATTTACCTACTCGAGGACGAGCAGGAATTAAACTTGGGGATGCTTGATACGTCTTGAACGTATCTATAATTTTTTATTGTTCCATGCTATTATATTATCCATCTAGGATGTTTAGATGCATTTATATGCTATTTTATATGATTTTTGGGACTAACCTATTAACCTAGAGCTCAGTGCCAGTTTCTCTTTTTTCCTTGTTTTTGAGTATCGAAGAAAAGGAAAACCAAACAGAGTCCAATTGACCTGAAATTTGATGGAGATTATTTTTGGACTAGAAGAAGCCCACGGAGTACCGGAGATGGGCCAGAAGAGTCCTGAGGCACCCACGAGGGTGGGGGCGCGCCCTACCCCCCTGGGTGTTCCCCAACCTCGTGGCTGCCTCGGGAACCCCCTGACTTGTTCCTGACTCCAACACCTCTTATATATACCCAAACTTCCAGAACATAACCTAGATCGGGAGTTCCGCCGCCGCAAGCCTCCGTAGCCACTGAAAACCAATCTAGACCCGTTCCGGCACCCTACCGGAGGGTGGAATCCCTCTCCGACGGCCATCTTCATCATCCCGGCACTCTCCATGACGAGGAGGGAGTAGTTCACCCTCGGGGCTTAGGGTATGTACCAGTAGCTATGTGTTTGATATATATCTCTCTCTCGTGTTCTTGATTCGCACGATATTGATGTATCGCGAGCTTTGCTATTATAGTTGGATCTTATGATGTTTCTCCCCCTCTACTCTCTTGTAATGGATTGAGTTTTCCCTTTGAAGTTATCTTATCAGATTGAGTCTTTAAGGATTTGAGAACACTTGATGTATGTCTTGCATGTGCTTATCTGTGGTGACAATGGGATATCACGTGATCCACTTGATGTATGTTTTGGTGATCAACTTGCGAGTTCTGTGACCTTGTGAACTTATGCAAAGGGTTGGCACATGTTTTCATCTTGACTCTCCGGTAGAAACTTTGGGCACTCTTTGAAGTTCTTTGTGTTGATTGAATAGATGAATCTGAGATTGTGTGATGCATATCATATAATCATACCCACGGATACTTGAGGTGACATTGGAGTATCTAGGTGACATTAGGGTTTTGGTTGATTTGCATCTTAAGGTGTTATTCTAGTACGAACTCTAGGATAGACTAAACGGAAAGAATAGCTTCGTATAATTTTACTACGGACTCTTGAATAGATCGATCAGAAAGGATAACTTTGAGGTGGTTTTGTCGGGGATATAACAATTTGTGTAAGCCGCCCTGGAGGGGCCGGGTTATGAAAAGAGGATTATCATGCAAAGCCCAGGATCAATCATGAATATGACGGTTCAGTAAAGGGTCTAAAGCCCACAGGCGACTTATGGCCCGTAGTGATAAACCGCCGTAGTGGCGTGACTTGGATCATAAGGTAGAATTGACTAGTCACCGAGCCGGACACTGTTTATGAGCCGGCCGGGACTCTGTAGGCCACCAGGCGTCAACCCATATGTATATAAGGGGACGACCCGGTGGCGGCTTAGGAAAACAAACAACCAAATCGATAACCGAGCCGGCGAGTTGAGCCCCTTGGAGATCGAAACTTAAGCAATACCAATCCCAACTAAACATAGGCTTTTACCTTCATCGTAAGGGGGCGAACTAGTATAAAAACTCTCTCGTGTGCCCCTTGTCCCGATTAACCCCTTTGAGCTTTCTAGTGCGATGGCCCTATGACTAAGTCCTTGCTCTAGGACATCTGCCATGTCAACTCCACGACAGTTGGCGCCCACCGTGGGGCCAGCGCATGGTGGATTTGAGTTCTTGAAGGGCAACTTCGAAGGGCTCAAGGGATACGTTGTGGGCCGGATGACCAAGAGTCGTCGCGGCAAGCTCTACATCGACGACGAAGGCTGGGGCCCCGAGGCCGGCTCAATCGAGTACGGGTACCGGGTCCCCTTCGACGGAATTCACGTCTTCATCGGCCGGATCGGCAAGTCAGGCCCTGAGCCGGATGTCCACACCAACCTCATCGAAACGGCTTAGCATGCCGGGACCGCCCATGTTCAATCTATCATGAAACATGCCTTTGTAGGTTGCATCCATGGCGGTGAGTACTCCGAAGGATCGATGGAAGGCGGGGAGACGGCCATCTGCTCTGATACTGCATCATCAACAGGTGAGATGGACTCATTGTACCAGCTGCAAGACGGCATGCTCGGGGGTTGTTCTGATGGCAGCAGTATTCCGGACCTCCTTGAGCCGCCGAATTGGGCCGGAGTCTTCATGGCAGGGACGCAGCCCAGGCAGAACTCCACCGCAGCGGCAGCAGCAGCTACCGGGTCGGCAGCAGCCGGGTCAGGAGACCCCGCGCGCCCCCCGGCTCAAATTCTAATGGACCTCATGGATAAGCTGACGACTCTGTTAACCGCTGTGGTAGAACCCACGGATAAAGCCCAGCACGACGCAGAAGTGGCACGCGTGCGGGAGGAGATGGTGCAAGCTAAGGAAAATCTAGCCGCGGAGGAAACCCGGATGGCAGCAGAACGAGCAGCTCTGGATGCTCGTGCTTAGCAATTTCAAGCAGAAACTTTCCGGCTCTCGGTAGATCTTAATGCATCAAACGAGATCATGAGGAGGAGGCATGAGAAAACTCAGTCGCGTTTGCCTCTAACACTGGATCCGAGGAACCTGTTCCATACACCCGGGGCTGGGGAGCAACCCGCCGGAGGCAAACCGGGTCACGACACCCGGTGCACCAGTTCAACCACGCGCCATGGAGCCACCTCGCATAAATACAACTCCTCCTCGTTATGTATCAACACCTCCGGGTAACTTCTCCAACCCTATGGAAAACCTCATCGCAGCATCGGCTCGTTTGGCGGCTCTCCCAATGGAAGGCGACTCACGAGCAGTAATTGAAACCTGGAGGGTAGGAGAACTACTTCAGACAGCTTTGGCCCAGCAGGATGCATACTCCTACAGTCGAGACAGGATTCATTCAACCCCTCGCCCAAGACGGAGCCCGAGTTACAGTAGGCACACGGAGTCCACAGAGATGTCAAGTAATGCCCAACGCCACAACCGGCCATATAGGCATGAGCCGGTGCGGGCTGGAGCCCTTAATTTGGCGGATCAAGAGAGGATTCGTCAAGAGGCGGAACGGGCGGCTCAGATAGCGGCAGAGCAGGCGGCTCACCAAACCATTCCGGCTTATCCATCAACCTCGGTTGAGGCAGGAGTGGCCACAAGAACCAGAGGCGTGCCTTGCCTGGTACCAGCCATACGCAATGAGCGGTTGCCCAAGGATTTCAAGGGGCCTCGTAAGGTGCCTAATTACACGGCTTACCTACAGCCGGGGGCTTGGATTGAAAGTTATGAGATGGCTATGGAGCTGTTGGAGGTTAGCGATGCTGCAATGGCCAAATATTTTACCATGATGTTGGATGCAACGGCTCGGACCTGGTTGAAGGGATTGCCACCCAATTCCATCGGCTCATGGGCAGAGTTGAAAGCGCGGTTCATCCAGAACTTTAAGGACACGTGTAAGTAGCCAATGTCGATTGTGGACCTGACCAATTGCAAGCAAGAGGATGGTGAATGTACAACCCATTGGGTGCGCCGGGTCAAGGAGATAATACATTCATCTGATAAGATGGATGCCGGCTCAGCAGTTTTGATGTTGGAGAAAAATTGCCGTTTTGAACCTCTGAAGCAGAAGCTGGGGCGGCTTAAACGTGACTGTAATGACATGGGAACATTGATGGCGGCTCTTGTTAAGTATGCCGATTCTGATACCACCAAGGACCCGGTGTCTAACAAAGAAAAGGCAACGAAGGGAAAGAAGGACCAGCATGATCCGGCGAATCAGGGAGGTAATAAATGTAAGGCTGATGAGTTTGTTGCTAATACTAATGCGCAGGGTGGTAATTAGCGGCGCAAGGGCAGACAACCCCCTCGATCGGGCGGGTCAGGCCCCACCCTTGAGCAGTTGTTGAATGAACCTTGTCCAAAACACGGCACCCGGGAGAAACCAGCCACCCACTTGTGGAAGGATTGCACGATCATGAAGGCATTTAAAAATTCAAATACGTTTGATGGGGGTCACGGGCTAGGTGGCGGTTCAGGTGGAGGCGGCTTTCAGGGCCCGGGCGCCGGTTCAGGCAGAGGAGGTTTTCATGGTCGGGGTTATCCTGGTCACCAAGGAGGATATAGTCAGCAACACGGCCAAGGGAATCAGCAGCAGCAGCAATCCGGTTATCAGAGCAACCCGAAGCAGTTGAGTAGTGGACAGTATCATGTCTTTGTTGGGGAACGTAGCAGAATTTTAAAAAAATTCTACGCATCACCAGATCAATCTATGGAGTCATCTAGCAACGAGGGAGAGAGGAGTGCATCTACATACCCTTGTAGATCGCGCGCGGAAGCGTTCAAGAGAACGGGGTTGATGGAGTCGTACTCGTCGTGATCCAAATCACCGATGACCTAGTGCCGAATGGACGGCACCTCCGCGTTCAACACACGTACGGTTGGGAAGACGTCTCCTCCAACTTGATCCAGCAAGGGGGAAGGAGAGGTTGATGAAGATCCAGCAGCACGACAGCGTGGTGGTGGAAGCAACGGTGATCTCGGCAGGGCTTCGCCAAGCTCAGGGAGAGGGAGGTGCCAGGGGCTAGGGTGTGGCTGCCCTCCCTCCCCCCCCCCCACTATATATAGGACCCCTAGGGGGGCGCCGGCCCTAGGAGATTGAATCTCCAAGGGGGGCGGCGGCCAAGGGGGGTGGAGTGCCCCCAAGCCAAGTGGGGCGCCCCCCACCCCTAGGGTTTCCAACCCTAGGCGCAGGGGGAGGCCCATGGGGGGTGCACCAGCCCACTAGGGGCTGGTTCCCCTCCCACTTTAGCCCATGGGGCCCTCCGGGATTGGTGGCCCCACCCGGTGGACCCCGGGACCCTTCCGGTGGTCCCGGTACAATACCAATTACCCTCGAAACCTTCCCGATGGCCGAAACTTGACTTCATATATATAAATCTTCACCTCCGGACCATTCTGGAACTCCTCGTGACGTCCGGTATCTCATCCGGGACTGCGAACAACTTTTGTGTTACCGTATACTAATATCTCAACAACCCTAGCATCACCGAACCTTAAGTGTGTAGACCCTATGTGTTCGGGAGACACGCAGACATGACTGAGACGACTCTCCGGTCAATAACCAACAGCAGGATCTGGATACCCATGTTGGCTCCCACATGCTCCTCGATGATCTCATCGAATGAACCACGATGTCGAGGATTCAATCAATCCCGTATACAATTCCCTTTGTCAATCGGTACGTTACTTGCCCGAGACTCGATTGTCGGTATCCTAATACCTCGTTCAATCTCGTTACCGGCAAGTCACTTTACTCGTACCGTAATGCATGATCCCGTGATCAACCACTTGGTCACATTGAGCTCATTATGATGATGCATTACCGAGTGGGCCCAGAGATACCTCTCCGTCATACGGAGTGACAAATCCCAGTCTCGATTCGTGCCAACCCAATAGACACTTTCGGAGATACCTGTAGTGTACCTTTATAGTCACCCAGTTACGTTGTGACGTTGGGCACACCCAAAGCACTCCTACGGTATCTAGGAGTTGCACAATCTCATGGTCTAAGGAAATGATACTTGACATTCGGAAAAGCTATAGCAAACGAACTACACGATCTTTGAGCTATGATTAGGATTGGGTCTTGTCCATCACATCATTCTCCTAATGATGTGATCCCGTTATCAATGACATACAATGTCCATAGTCAGGAAACCATGACTATCTTTTAATCAACGAGCTAGTCAACTAGAGGCTCACTAGGGACGTGTTGTGGTCTATGTATTCACACATGTATTACGATTTCCGGATAACACAATTATAGCATGAACAATAGACAATTATCATGAACAAAGAAATATAATAATAACCATTTTATTATTGCCTCTAGGGCATATTTCCAACAGCCTCCCACTTGCACTAGAGTCAATAGTCTAGTTACATTGTGATGAATCGAACACCCATGCAGTTCTGGTGTTGATCATGTTTTGCTCTAGGGAGAGGTTTAGTCAAAGGATATGCCACATTCAGGTCTGTATGTACTTTACAAATATCTATGTCTCCATTTTGAACACTTTAACGAATGGAGTTGAAGAGACGCTTGATATGCCTGGTCTTCCTATGAAACCTGGGCTCCTTGGCAAGGGCAATAGCTCCAGTGTTGTCACAGAAGAGAGTCATCGGGCCCGACGCATTGGGTATGACTCCTAGGTCGGTAATGAACTCCTTCACCCAGATTGACTCTTGTGCTGCCTCCGAGGCTGCCATGTACTCCGCTTCACATGTAGATCCCGCCACAACGCTTTGCTTGCAACTGCACCAGCTTACTGCCCCACCATTCAAAATATACACGTATCCGGTTTGTGACTTAGAGTCATCCAGATCTGTATCGAAGCTAGCATCGACGTAACCCTTTACGACGAGCTCTTCATCACCTCCACAAACGAGAAACATGTCCTTAGTCCTCTTCAGGTACTTCAGGATATTCTTGACCGTTGTCCAGTGTTCCATGCCGGGATTACTTTGGTACCTTCCTACCAAACTTACGGCAAGGTTTACATCAGGTCTGGTACACAGCATAGCATACATGATAGACCCTATGGCCGAGGCATAGGGGACGACACTCATCTTTTCTCTATCTTCTGCCGTGGTCGGGCATTGAGCCGTGCTCAATCTCGTACCTTGCAATACAGGCAAGAACCCCTTCTTTGACTGATCCATTTTGAACTTCTTCAATATCTTGTCAAGGTATGTACTCTGTGAAAGACCAATGAGGCGTCTCGATCTATCTCTATAGATCTTGATGCCTAATATATAAGCAGCTTCTCCAAGATCCTTCATTGAAAAACACTTGTTCAAGTAGGCCTTTATGCTTTCCAAGAATTCTATATCATTTCCCATCAACAGTATGTCATCCACATACAATATGAGAAATGCTACAGAGCTCCCACTCACTTTCTTGTAAATGCAGGTTTCTCCATAAGTCTGCGTAAACCCAAACACTTTGATCATCTCATCAAAACGAATGTTCCAACTCCGAGATGCTTGCACCAGCCCATAAATCGAGCGTTGGAGCTTGCACACCTTGTCAGCATTCTTAGGATCGACAAAACCTTTCGGCTGCATCATATACAATTCTTCCTTAAGGAGACCATTAAGGAATGCCGTTTTGACGTCCATTTTCCATATCTCATAATCATAGAATGCGGCAATTGCTAACATGATTCGGACGGACTTCAGCTTCGCCACGGGTGAGAAAGTCTCATCGTAGTCAACCCCTTGAACTTGTCGATAACCCTTAGCGACAAGTCGAGCTTTATAGATGGTTACATTACCATTCGCGTCTGTCTTCTTCTTAAAGATCCATTTATTTTCTATGGCTCGCCGATCATCGGGCAAGTCAGTCAAAGTCCATACTTCGTTTTCATACATGGATCCTATCTCAGATTTCATGGCTTCCAGCCATTTGTTGGAATCTGGGCCCGCCATCGCTTCTTCATAGTTCGAAGGTTCACCGTTGTCTAACAACATGAATCTAGGACAGGGTTGCCGTACCACTCTGGTGCGGAACGCGTCCTTGTGGACCTACGAAGTTCAGTAGCAACTTGATCTGAAGTTTCATGATCATCATCATTAACTTCCTCTCTAGTCGGTGCAGGCACCTCAGGAACAATTTCTTGAGCTGCGCCACTTACCGGTTCAAGAGGTAATACTTCATCGAGTTCTACTTTCCTCCCACTTATTTCTTTCGAGAGAAACTCTTTCTCTAGAAAGGATCCATTCTTGGCAACAAAGATCTTGCCTTCGGATCTGAGGTAGAAGGTATACCCAATAGTTTCTTCAGGGTATCCTATGAAGACGCATTTTTCCGACTTGGGTTCGAGCTTTTCAGGTTGAAGTTTCTTGACATAAGCATCGCATCCCCAAACTTTTAGAAACGACAGCTTAGGTTTCTTTACAAACCATAATTCATACGGTGTCGTCTCAATGGATTTCGACGGAGCCCTATTTAAAGTGAATGCGGTAGTCTCTAAAGCATAGCCCCAAAATGACAATGGTAAATCGGTAAGAGACATCATAGATCGCACCATATCCAATAGAGTGTGATTACGATGTTCGGACACACCATTACGCTGAGGTGTTCCAGGCGGCGTGAGTTGTGAAACTATTCCACATTTCCTTAAGTGTGTGCCAAATTTGTGACTCAAGTATTCTCCCCCACAATCTGATCGCAAGAACTTGATTTTCCTGTCACGTTGATTCTCAACCTCACTCTGAAATTCCTTGAACTTTTCAAAGGTCTCAGACTTGTGTTTCATTAAGTAGACATACCCGTATCTACTCAAGTCATCAGTGAGGGTGAGAACATAACGATAGCCACCGCGAGCCTCAACACTCATTGGACCGCACACATCAGTATGTATGATTTCCAATAAGTTGGTTGCACGCTCCATTGTTCCTGAGAACGGAGTCTTGGTCATTTTACCCATGAGGCATGGTTCACACGTGTAAAATGATTCATAATCAAGAGACTCTAAAAGTCCATCTGCATGGAGCTTCTTCATGCGTTTGACACCTATGTGACCAAGGCGGCAGTGCCACAAGTATGTGGGACTATCATTATCAACCTTACATCTTTTGGTATTCACACTATGAATATGTGTAACATTACGCTCGAGATTCATTAAGAATAAACCATTCACCAGCGGAGCATGACCATAAAACATATCTCTCATATAAATAGAACAACCATTATTCTCGGATTTAAATGAGTAGCCATCTCGAATTAAACAAGATCCTGATACAATGTTCATGCTCAAAGCTGGCACTAAATAACAATTATTGAGGTTTAAAACTAATCCCGTAGGTAAATGTAGAGGCAGCGTGCCGACGGCGATCACATCGACCTTGGAACCATTCCCGACGCGCATCGTCACCTCGTCCTTCGCCAGTCTCCGCTTATTCCGCAGCTCCTGCTTTGAGTTACAAATGTGAGCAACCGCACCGGTATCAAATACCCAGGAGCTACTACGAGTACTGGTAAGGTACACATCAATTACATGTATATCACATATACCTTTAGTGTTGCCGGCCTTCTTGTCCGCTAAGTATTTGGGGCAGTTCCGCTTCCAGTGACCACTTCCCTTGCAATAAAAACACTCAGTCTCAAGCTTGGGTCCATTCTTTGACTTCTTCCCGGCAGCTTGCTTACCGGGCGCGGCAACTCCCTTATCGTCCTTCTTGAAGTTCTTCTTACCCTTGCCTTTCTTGAACTTAGTGGTTTTATTCACCATCAACACTTGATGTTCCTTTTTGATTTCCACCTCTGCTGATTTCAGCATTGAATATACCTCAGGAATGGTCTTTTCCATCCCGTGCATATTGAAGTTCATCACAAAGCTCTTGTAGCTCGGTGGAAGCGACTGAAGGATTCTGTCAATGACTGCGTCATCCGAGAGATTAACTCCCAGCTGAGTCAAGCGGTTATGCAACCCAGACATTTTGAGTATGTGCTCACTGACAGAACTATTTTCCTCCATCCTACAACTAAAGAACTTGTCGGAGACTTCATATCTCTCGACCCGGGCATGAGCTTGGAAAACCATTTTCAGCTCTTCGAATATCTCATATGCTCCGTGTCACTCAAAACGCTTTTGGAGCCCCGGTTCTAAGCTGTAAAGCATGCTGCACTGAACGAGGGAGTAATCATCAGCACGTGACTGCCAAGCATTCATAATGCCTTGGTTCTCTGGGATGGGTGCGTCACCTAGCGGTGCTTCTAGGACATAATCTTTCTTGGCAGCTATGAGGATGATCCTCAGGTTCCGGACCCAGTCCGTATAGTTGTTGCCATCATCTTTCAGCCTGGTTTTCTCTAGGAACGCGTTGAAGTTGAGGGCAACATTAGTGTGGGCCATTTGATCTACAAGACATAGTGTAAAGATTTTAGACTAAGTTCATGATAATTAAGTTCATCTAATCAAATTATTCAATGAACTCCCACTCATATAGACATCCCTCTAGTCATCTAAGTGAAACATGATCCGAGTTAACTAGGCCGTGTCCGATCATCACGTGAGACGGACTAGTCAACATCGGTGAACATCTTCATGTTGATCGTATCTTCTATACGACTCATGCTCGACCTTTCGGTCTTCCGTGTTCCGAGGCCATGTCTATACATGCTAGGCTCGTCAAGTCAACCTAAGTGTATTGTGTGTGTATATCTGGCTTACACCCGTTGTATTCGAACGTTAGAATCTATCACACCCGATCATCACGTGGTGCTTCGAAACAACGAACCTTTGCAACGGTGCACAGTTAGGGGGAACACTTTCTTGAAATTATTACGAGGGATCATCTTATTTAAGCTACCGTCATTCTAAGAAAATAAGATCTAAAACATGATAAACATCACATGCAATCAAATAGTGACATGATATGGCCAATATCATTTGCTCCTTTTGATCTCCATCTTCGGGGATTCATGATCATCGTTGTCACCGGCATGACACCATGATCTCCATCATCGTGTCTTCTTGAAATTGTCTCGCCATCTATTACTTCTACTGCTATGGCTAACACTTTAGCAATAAAGTAAAGTAATTACATGACGTTTATGTTGACACGCAGGTCATAAATAAATAAAGACAACTCCTATGGCTCCTGCCGGTTGTCATACTCATCAACATGCAGGTCGTGATTCCTATTACAAGAACATGATCAATCTCATACACCACATATATCATTCATCACATCCTTTTGGCCATATCACATCACACGGCACATGCTGCAAAAACAAGTTGGATGTCCTCTAATTGTTGTTGCAAGTTTTTACGTGGCTGCTATAGGTTTCTAGCAAGAACGTTTCTTACCTACGCCAAAACCACAACGTGATATGCCAATTTCTATTTACCCTTAATAAGGACCCTTTTCATCGAATCCGATCCGACTAAAGTGGGAGAGACAGACACCCGCCAGCCACCTTATGCAACTAGTGCATGTCAATCGGTGGAACCAGTCTCACGTAAGCGTACGTGTAAGGTCAGTCCGGGCCGCTTCATCCCACGATGCCGTCGAATCAATATAAGACTAGTAACGGCAAGAAAATTGACAATATTGACACCCACAACTGCTTTGTGTTCTACTCGTGCATAGAAACTACGCATAGACCTAGCTCATGATGCCACTGTTGGGGAACGTAGCAGAATTTTAAAAAAATTCTACGCATCACCAAGATCAATCTATGGAGTCATCTAGCAATGAGGGGGAGAGGAGTGCATCTACATACCCTTGTAGATCGCGCGCAGAAGTGTTCAAGAGAACGAGGTTGATGGAGTCGTACTCGTTGTGATCCAAATCACCGATGACGTAGCGCCGAATGGACGGCACCTCCGCGTTCAACACAAGTACGGTTGGGAAGACGTCTCCTCCAACTTGATCCAGCAAGGGGGAAGGAGAGGTTGATGAAGATCCAGCAGCACGACAGCGTGGTGGTGGAAGCAACGGTGATCTCGGCAGGGCTTTGCCAAGCTCAGGCAGAGGGAGGAGTGTCACGGGAGGGAGAGGGAGGCACCAGGGGCTAGGGTGCGGCTGCCCTCCCTCCCCCCACTATATATAGGACCCCTAGGGGGGTGCTGGCCCTAGGAGATTGAATCTCCAACGGGAGCGGCGGCCAAGGGGGTGGAGTGCCCCCCAAGCCAAGTGGGGCACCCCCCACCCCTAGGGTTTCCAACCCTAGGCGCAGGGGGAGGCCCATGGGGGGCGCACCAGCCCACTAGGGGCTGGTTCCCCTCCCACTTTATCCCATGGGGCCCTCCGGGATTGGTGGCCCCACCCGGTGGACCACCGGGACCCTTCCGGTGGTCTCGGTACAATACCGATTACCCCCGAAACCTTCCCGATGGCCAAAACTTGACTTCCTATATATAAATCTTCACCTCCGGACCATTCCGGAACTCCTCGTGACGTTCGAGATCTCATCTGGGACTGCGAACAACTTTCGGGTTACCGTATACTAATATCTCAACAACCCTAGCGTCACCGAACCTTAAGTGTGTAGACCCTACGGGTTCGGGAGACACGTAGACATGACCGAGACGACTCTCCAGTCAATAGACAACAGCGGGATCTGGATACCCATGTTGGCTCCCACATGCTCCTCGATGATCTCATCGGATGAACCATGATGTCGAGGATTCAATCAATCCCGTATAGAATTCCCTTTGTCAATCGGTACGTTACTTGCCCGAGACTCGATCATCGGTATCCCAATACCTCGTTCAATCTCGTTACCGGCAAGTCACTTTACTCGTACCGTATGCATGATCCCGTGATCAACCACTTGGTCACATTGAGCTCATTATGATGATGCATTATCCAGTGGGCCCAGAGATATCTCTCCATCATACGGAGTGACAAATCCCAGTCTCGATTCGTGCCAACCCAACAGACACTTTCGGAGATACCTGCAGTGTACCTTTATAGTCACCTAGTTACGTTGTGACGTTTGGCACACCCAAAGCACTCCTACGGTATCCGGGAGTTGCACAATCTCATGGTCTAAGGAAATGATACTTGACATTCAGAAAAGCTATAGCAAACGAACTACACGATCTTTGAGCTATGCTTAGGATTGGGTCTTGTCCATCACATCATTCTCCTAATGATGTGATCCCATTATCAATGACATACAATGTCCATAGTCAGGAAACCATGACTATCTTTTGATCAATGAGCTAGTCAACTAGAGGCTCACTAGGGACGTGTTGTGGTCTATGTATTCACACATGTATTACGATTTCCGGATAACACAATTATAGCATGAACAATAGACAATTATCATGAACAAAGAAATATAATAATAACCATTTTATTATTGCCTCTAGGGCATATTTCCAACAGTCTTTACTACCAATTTATTTAAGAGGGACCAGAAAGTCCACAAGAGGGTCGTTAATGCCGTTGAACCGGCAATTCCACGTTATCTACGTTGGTCGGAGCAGCCTATTGTGTGGAGCAAAGAGGATCACCCGCCCCGGGTTGATAATCCGGGTCACTCTTGGCTTTGGTAGTGGCACCTCAGGTTGGTGGGTACAAGTTTACTAAGGCGCTCATGGACGGAGGCAGCAGCATCAACATCCTCTACCATGAGACGTTCCGCCGGATGGGATTGACGGATAAAAATCTTAAACAATCCAACACTGTTTTCACGGTGTGGTACCTGGTAAATCGGCATACCCAGTTGGTAAAATTGAGCTGGAAGTAGCCTTTGGGGACGAGTATGACTCCAGAGCGGAAAAATTAACCTTTGAGGTGGTTAAGATCAAAAGCCCATATCATGCTCTGTTTGGGCGGCCGGCTTATGCCAAGTTCATGGCTCGGCCGTGTTACATATATTTGCAGCTCAAGATGCCGGGTCATAAAGGCACCATTACAGTACATGGGAGCCGGAAGATAGCCTTGGAATGTGAAGAAGGTGATGCTGCCTATGCTGAATCTATTTGCGCAACAAAGGAGTTAAAATTTTACAAGGATCATGTTGACCCGGCAGACATGACGTCATTAAAGAAACCAACGACAAAGCATGAGCTAGAGTTGAAATTCAAATCAGCTGATGACACTAAGATGGTTGACTTTGTACCTGGCGACTCATCCAAACAGTTCATCATTAGCACAAACTTTGATCCAAAATAGGAAAGCGCGCTCATCGAGTTCATCCATGAGAACCGGGACATCTTTGCATGGAAACCTTCAGACATGTCGGGTGTCCCGAGGGAACTCGCTGAGCACACTCTTAATATCGATCCAAAGTTCAAACCTGTCAGACAGTTTCTCCGACGGTTCAATGAAGAAAGGCGCAAGGCCATTGGGGAAGAGGTGGCCCGGCTCTTGGCAGCCGGGTTCATTGTGGAGGTCTTTCAACCCGAGTGGTTAGCTAACCCGGTGCTTGTACTCAAGAAGAATGGCACCTGGCGTATGTGTGTGGATTACACATATCTGAACAAGGCTTGTTCGGCTGATCCTTTTGCTCTCCCCCGTATTAATCAGATCATTGATGCTACGGCGGGTTGTGCACGGTTGAGTTTCTTAGATGCATATTCCGGTTATCATCAGATTAAGATGGCAGTCAAGGATCAAGAGAAGACAGCTTTTATAACTCCTTTTGGAGCTTTCTGCTATGTGTCTATGCCTTTTGGGCTTAAGAGTGCCCAGGCGACTTACCAGCGGTGTGTGCAGAATTGTCTTCACAATCAAATTGGGCGCAATGTTCATGCTTATGTGGATGATATAGTGGTGAAATCCAGGGAAGAGGAAACCTTGGTCACGGACCTGAAAGAGACTTTTGATAATCTCCGGGTTTACAAAATGATGCTTAACCTGGCCAAGTGTCTTTTTGGAGTGCCAGCCGGCAAGCTCTTGGGTTTTTTGGTGTCTAACGGAGGTATCGAAGCTAACCCGGAGAAAATCAAGGCAATTACATCCCTGGCCAAACCAACCTGTGTCAATGATGTTCAGCGGTTGGTGGGTCGTGTGGCTGCTTTGAGCCGGTTCATAAGCCGATTAGGGGAAAAGGCTATGCCTCTATATCAGTTGATGAAGAAAACGGATGTTTTTGTTTGGAGCGATGCAGCGAACGCTGCTTTTGAGGATCTGAAGGCACAGCTGGCTGAGCCGCCGGTCCTGGCTGCTCTAATTGAGAAAGAGCCGCTATTGTTATACGTGGTTGCCAACTCACGGGCTGTTAGTGTGGCTATTGTGGTAGAGCGCAAGGAGGTTGGCAAAGAGCATCCGGTTCAGCGGCCGGTTTATTATGTCAGTGAAGTGCTAATTGAGTCTAAGCAACGATACCCACATTGGCAGAAGCTTGTTTATGGGGTGTTCATGGCGAGCCGGAAGCTTAAACATTACTTTCAGGGACATCCAATCACTGTGGTTAGCTCTGCTCCTTTAGGAGATATTATTCAAAACAGAGAAGCCACGAGGCGAGTCGCCAAGTGGGCAATTGAGCTTGGGTCTCATGGGTTGAAGTATGTTCCACGTACTGCAATTAAATCTCAAGCCCTGGTCGACTTCATCAATGACTGGACAGAGATGCAGATGCCAGAAGAGAAGCCAGACAACACGTATTGGACTATTCATTTTGATGGATCCAGGCAATTGGAAGGCAAGGGGGCTGGATTCGTGCTAACTTCCCCACGAGGTGACAAATTTTGTTATGTGTTACGGTTGATGTTTCCTTGCACTAACAACGCAGCAGAGTATGAAGCCTTGCTCCATGGTCTTCGAGTGGCAAAAGAGATGAGCTTGAGCCGGGTCAGATGTCTTGGTGACTCGGATCTAGTGGCTCAACAGGTATCTGGCAAGTGGGATTCCAAAGACCCTCTCATGGCGGCTTATCGCCGAGAGGTTGATGCCGTTGCAGGATATTTTAAAGGTTATTAGGTGGAACACATTGACCATCGAAAGAACGAAGCAGCTGATGCTTTAAGCCGGCTGGGGTCTCAGCGTAAGCCGGTGCCACCTAACACCTTTTTTGGATGTTTTGCATAACCCCTCTGTCAAGTTGCCCACAGAAGAAGATTTAGATGTTCCTGACCCGGAGGCTCAGTTGGTGGCGGCTCTTCATTTCATCCCAGATTAGACGGTGCCTTTCTTGGCTTACATGACCCGGGGAGAGTTGCCAGCGGATGAGACCCTGGCTCGATAGATAACCCCGCGATCTAAGTCCATGACGATTTCAGATGGAGAGTTATGTCATCGCAGTGTTTCCGGAGCTTTTCAATGGTGTGTTTCTCCTGAAGAAGGTCAAGAAATCCTTCGTGAGATCCATGAAGGCGATTGTGGTCATCACGCCGGGTCAAAATCTTTAGTGGCCAAGGCATTTCGTCACGGTTTTTACTGGTTGATGGCTCACGCTGATGCGGAAGATCTGGTCAGTAGATGTGATGGATGTCAGAAATTTGCACGACGAGTACATGTGCCGGCTCAAGAACTCCGCATGATTCCAATCACTTGGCCGTTTACGGTTTGGGGACTTGACATGGTGGGACCTTTCAAGAGGTCTAAGGATAAAATACGCATCTCCTGGTGGCAGTTGATAAATTCACCAAGTGGGTTGAGGCGGAGCCTGTGAGCAAGTGTGACGCAGCCACGGCGGTTCAGTTCATGAAAAAAGTGATCTTCCGTTTCGGTTTTCCACACAGTATTATCATAGACAATGGCACCAATCTATCTCAAGGGGATATGGAAGAGTTCTGTCAACGAGAACACATCCGGCTTGATGTTTCTTCTGTAGCTCACCCTCAATCCAATGGTCAAGCTGAGAGAGCCAATCAGGAAATTTTGAAAGGGCTCAAACCCCGGCTCATGGTTCCTTTACAACGAACGCCGGGTTGTTGGGTAGAGGAATTACCCTCGATATTATGGAGTATCAACACTGCGCCCAATAGGTCTACGGGTTACACACCTTTCTTCATGGTTTATGGAGCAGAAGCAGTATTGCCTAGTGACCTCCGGCATGACTTGCCCTGTGTGACGGCTTATGTTGAAGCTAATAATGAACAAGCCAGACAGGATGCACTTGACTTGTTGGATGAAGAGAGAGACTTAGCAGCAGCCCGGTCAGTGATTTATCAACAAGACCTGCACCGATACCACAGCCGTTGGGTTAAGTCCAAGACTTTTCAGGAAGGCGACTTGGTGCTCCGGCTCATCCAGGATCTCTCAGATGCACACAAGTTATCCCCACCTTGGGAAGGACCCTTTGTGGTCAGTAAGAATTTAAACAATGGGTCATATTACCTCATTGACGTTCGAGAGCATGCAGACTCACGTAAGTCGGAGGAGGAGACCCGCCGGCCGTGGAACATTGCTCAACTTCGGCCGTACTACACCTGAGCCACCGGCTCTCCTCATGTACATACGTTCATATTGTATATACCATGATAAGAAATAAAGTAAGACCATCGGTCTCTTTTCTTTTCAAAGATTATGCATCTTTGTTAAATCTTATTTTTCAAATGACTATTAAGGAGCTGATCATATTTGAATCAAGTTTACCCTTTTTGTCTGGCTTATGATCGTATCTGAATCTAAGCTGTAATATCATGGTCACCTGGGGGCTTCCTGTTCAAACATAGGTCGTATTCAAACCAAAGAGAACATAGCTGTCGTAACCCTCTTGATCGGCTCAAGGCCAAACTCACTTGGGGGCTTCTTGATCGTATCCGAATCATAGCTTAACCCATCTTGCGTCCGACTTGGATCGTATTCAAATCAGGGTCGTTAAAAACCTCTCAAGGTCATTTGGGGGCTTCCTGCTCAAACATAGGTCGTATTCGAACAAAAAGAGAACATAGCTGTCGGTACCCTCTTGATCGGCGCAACGCCAAAGCCACTGGGGGCTATACTGTCGTATTTAAACCGTAGCTTAACCCCTTTGGTCCTGTTTACCGGTCGTATTCGAATCAGAAACCCCCAACCTTTTTGAATACAAGATTAAAATTACGCTTGTTATTTATTGCTTTCCTTTTAGTTTGTTGTTGTCTCAATATTACCAATAAATTAGCCTTGTCTTCTTCACCGGCTCACTTATTGGACAACACAGCCGCCTGGGTCATTCAAGCCGGTGGTTCAAGGATCAAAAGGTATGAGTTACTAAGGTATAATGATCATTGCATTAACTTTTCATAAATATTGAGTTATCAAATTCAATCACCCGGATTATTTAAACCGGTGATCTAAGGATCAACAGGGATAAGGTATGGTCATTACTTATACATACTTACCCGATGTGTTAGCCAAAAGGTTTGTATTAGCCCTTATCTTTTATTTGTCTCTGCTCTTATCGAGATAAATATATTGGCTCTACATTCGGTGTTTAAACCCGTTTGGTTCTAAACCGCCATGCCAGTCTTTTCTTTGTATTTACAGGAACAGAGCTCAAACATTGCAGAGACAAGCGTTAAGCGATGCATAAGCAAGCATTAAACATTGGCATCTGGAAATACAGATTCACGGATAAGTATTTTATGCGTGATGGCACAAGCAAACTTGCAGTGTTTTAACAGCTAAGCTATTACAAGGCTTTATAAAGCTCATGAAGATGTTCATTGTCCCTCCCTAGCCGGTTCACCATCTTGAGTCTGCTGGAAGTTGGGTTTTGACCAATCGAAGCCGTTCATGGCGACAAATTCGGCTTCGTCGTCAATTAGGCCGACCGGGTCAACCTCCGGGGCAAATGTATCTTCTCTCACTGGTGGGATCAAGTCTGTTACTTTATATGAGGGAGGAGCCATCTTCTTATTCTCACTATCAAAACCCGGCTGGTACTTGTCCACATTGGTGTCATCTCCAAGACTAGTCGCCTGAGGCCGGACTTCGCGGACGCAGGCTATAAAGTCATCTTGATCAAAAGGAGACCCGTCCTCCTTCACGGTAGGATAGCCCCTTGCCACGTCCGCTGGGTCTAGGTCTGGCACCCAAGCCTTGGAGCGGCTTAGGTCAGTCAAAGCTCCGGCTCACGCGCAGGAGCATTTTACTTCTTGGAACCTGGCAGGAAGGATGGACAGCTTCTTCAGGACGTCACTCAGCTGGTTAGGTCCTTGATTAGCAGGAGAGATGGCAGCCAGAGCCCATTGTGCGCCGATATACAATTGTTCAACTAAAGTGTATACTGCCTTCAGTTTAATCAATGGGTCTTGGCTCAGATTCTTACTTCACGGACCTACATATATTTTTAACAGAGTCAGTTGGCGGATTATACTCCGGTTTGGCAAAAAATATACGAAAGGTCAAATCAGGCAGGTTAACAAAGATAGCAGTGACCATCTGAGACCCGGCCCTTTAAACCGTTCAGCTCTATTGAAATTTCTTTCAGAGCTTTTTCGGCTGTCTCAGCTCGTCGGGTCAGAAGTGTTTTCTCATCTTCCCAAGTCTTCTCCTTGGCAGCAAAGCTGGTCTTCAAATTTTCCGTTGCAGAAAGGCATATTTGCAGTTTGGAGGTGGAAGGTTTGATTTTTGACTCCTGACTCACCAGCCGGGTCTTTGCGTCAGTCAATTGAGAGTTCAATTCAGATAAGGCATTCTGTGAAATGTTCAGATAAGTCAAGACTTGGTTTAAATTTCAAATATCCAAATTCAATATTCAAGTCTCAAGTACTTTACGAATAAACCACCTGACACTTGGGGGCTAATGTATGCCAAATCAAATTTTTACGACTCTACAAACATATTTAAAGTCCCAAGTCCTTTACAAAGTAACAGCACTTGGCACTTGGGGGCTAATGTATGCGATTCAGCAAGTTTATCAAGGTTAAACCAGAGCGTTAAGTACTTTGAAAACAGTTTTCAATTCTAAAGTACTAATTCATTAATGATCAAAATAAACCGGTCCTTGGGGACTATAGGTGAAGTTTTTGTTCTACCAATATCAGGCAAAGATTCAGAGGTAAAAGTCTCGGCCTATATTTTAAGTCTACAGGATATTTCGTTTCTCTCATAATCTGAAGACTTGGGGGCTGAGGGAATGTTAGTAAACCAGAAACAACGTACCTCATACTTCAACTGAAGCTGCTTGACCATCTCGATCTCAGACTCACGACTGGAGTGTACATGACTAAGATAGCCGGATAAGATATCACTGGCATTGAGACGGTCATAGTTGGCAACGTCAAAGCGAACCTTCTGCCTCTCCAAAGCCTCTTGCTTTGCTGTACACTGAGCCAGCACCGTTGGGTTCCCTAGCTCAACAAAGCGGCTCCCAGTAATTTGAACATCTTGAGCACGTGGAGACGGCGGGTCGGTTGAGCTTGACGGTCCAGCTGGGGAAGGATTCATAGTGGCTTTGTCAAGAGACGGCTCCGGAGGATTTGCTTCATTGACAATAGGCAGGTCTTCTGCGGTGTTAGTTAATGGAGAAGGCGGCCTAGCCATGTCAGATGCCAGCACTGCCGGGTCTTTCGCCGGTTTTGCTGCCTTCGCCTTCTTGGATTTAGCCTGGCCGCTAAGGAAAAAATATTGCAGGATTGTTAGCATCAAGATACAATTGAGCAACCCGGAAGAAAAGAGGATTTCTGATTACCCAGGAGCAGTCTTGAAAGCTAGAAATTGTGTTTGTGATGAGTTGCCTGAGGAACGAGACACCTCCTGAAAAGATAAAAGAAAGGAGTTAAAAGGAAATACAAGGAGCAGAATTCATTAAAACGGGTTAAAAACAACAACAAGTAAACCTCGTTCGGGTGTTTCCGAGGGGTCTGTTGAAGGACGACAACCGGTTCATCTTCAATCCCAACTTCACGACGGCTTTCATGTTGCTGCTTTTTCAAATGAAAGTTGGGATCCAGGTGAGCTAAGGGGTTAGAAAACCTTACTTTACGGATCACTCGTCGAACTTTGTGTCTTGGTAAGGGCTCCGAGTCGGAGGAAATGATAGTTACCTCTGCTTCCCCAGCCTGACTGGCCCCAGTGTCATCCTGGTAAGGATCAGTGTCAATAAGATTGTTAAAAAATTGGCCAAGGGAATCAAGGGCTACCTCCGAGTCAGACGTGTCATCAAGTTTCATTAAATCTTCAGCAGTGGTCTTCTTTTTCTTCTTCGATCTCCGGGTCGATTTCTTGGCGTTCATGGAAGCGAGTTTCGCCTTCTTGGCAGCTTCGTGATCATATTTTACTTTCCAAAAGTCAGAGTTGGCCTACAAAGACAGGAGGAAGGATCAGTGATAAACAATACGGCTGGACAAAATACAAAGGAAAAAAGATCAGAATATCCTTACTTCTGGTACCGGTTAAGTTTACAGAAGGGATTTAACCCAACAACATTGCAATCTTCATACTTCACATTCACCAGAAGGTTTGACATTGCGACAATGTCCTCCTCGGTTAGTTGAACCGGGGTATGACGAAGAAAGTCGTCCGGGTCTCCACCATATTCATACATCAATTTTGATCGATGGCTTAATGGAATAATCCGCCATGAGACCGAGCAGCGGGTTAGGTCGACACCGGTTAAACCGTTCCCCAACAAACCATTGATTCTTATGATAGATGGAAGCAGCTTCTTGCGTTCAGCAACGGTAAGTTTGTCTGGCAGTGCAAACTTGGAGTCAAGACGATCGGGGCGGTAACCCGGCAGTGGCTTCTCGTTTGCGGGTGAGATGTCCTGATAGTAAAACCAAGTTTTGTTCCAATCCTTTGGGTGACTTGGCAAAACTATGAGAGGGAAGACAGCACCCTGCCAGCGCTAAATTGAGATGCCTCCAAGCTCTAAGCTAAGGCCGTTGGTGCACTCGTTCTGCCGGTTCAGATAGAAGTATTCTCTAAATAGTTCCACAGTCGGCTCTTGCTGAATATACCTCACAGAGCACTTGGAAGTTACAAAATATAGGATATGGAATTGGGCCCAATGTCCTGAGGATGGAGTTTGAAAAGTGAAGAACTTCTCTGAAAAACTTTGAACCGGGCGGTGAGAAGCCATGGTTCATGTGGTCAGTAAAGACGATCACTTCACCGTCTTTTGGATTGGGTCGTTCTTCTTCCGGGTCAGGAGCACGATAAGACATGATGCTTTTTGAGGGCAGAAACCCGATGAGGAAGAACTCTTTTAAACGATCCTCAGTTATGGTTGAGGGGACCCAATTGCAGATGGTGGGTGTCTTTGACGGCATGATGTGCAAGGGGCTGAAAAAGAAAAAACAACATGCCGGTTCAGTTTACGGCAAAATTAACAGTTAAAGGTTGAAGATGTAAAACAAGTAACGGCGGCTTAACTAAGGGCTAATGACATATAAGGAAAAGAAAGCCAGAGTGGTAAGCCGCCATGACTACAGATTTTCTCAGAAAGCAGATTCAGCTAAGTGTTGGCATAAACAAGTTTCACCAAGCTATCATTATTGTTTTGGATCAAATGGCTGTCCCAAAAAGAAAATATTCAAGACCTAAAAATCAAGTACAAATGAGTTCGTCAGCTATAACGAAGCATCTATACAGGAAAAAGGGATCTATTTGCATTTAAAATGGGTGTGAAACAGCTACCGCAGCAGTTCTACACTATCTGACGATCAGGAAAGGGCATCGGAGGTGAAATCTGTCAAGGGTCTGTAACGGGCGGCGACGAACACCGACGAACTCGAGAAGCCGTAATGTAGATCTAAGGCAAAGAAGGAAAGGGACTTACGGATGCAGAGCTGCTGCGGAGTTTCGTCGCGTTTCTCTGGTCAAATCAGGTCGATGCAGCGGCCTGAGGTGGAGAAGACGAGGAGATCTGCGGTGGCGGCGGCGGCAGAGCTCGAGCGGCAGTGAAATAGTGAGAGGAGGAAGATGACCGAAGGGGGAGAATGAGAAAGACCTAGGTCGTGCTTATTTATAAGGAAAGGCTGACTGAGATGGCGCGAGAAATGAGGAGACTGAACATCATTATCCATCAACTCCGACGCCTCGGTTTTCTGGATGGTCAGTAAAGGCAAAGATCCGTTGAGGATATGACGAAGTAAAAGAAAAATGAATTTAATGGAAGATGACGTCACGGTGGGTTACTGCGGATTCAGAAGATGATGTCATGGCGGGTTATAACTTATGCACGCACAGAAGACAGCAGGCTTGTTTCTTAAGGTATTTTAAGATTGACATGAACCGGTTCAAATCAATATGGGGCCTAATGTCGGGGATATAACAGTTTGTGTAAGCCGCCCCTGGAGGGGCCGGGTTATGAAAAGAGGATTATCATGCAAAGCCCAAGATCAATCATGAAGATGGCGGTTCAGTAAAGGGTCTAAAGCCCACGGGCGACTTATGGACCGTAGTGATAAACCGCCGTAGTGGCGTGACTTGTATCATAAGGTGGAATTGACTAGTCACCGAGCCGGACACTGTTTATGAGCCGGCCGGGACTCTGTAGGCCACCAGGCGTCAACCCATGTATATAAGGGGACGACCTGGTGGCGGCTTAGGAAAAGAAACAACCAAATCAATAACCAAGCCGGCGAGTTGAGCCCCTTGGAGATCGAAACTTCAGCAATACCAATCCCAACTAAAACGTAGGCTTTTACCTTCATCGTAAGGGGCCGAACTAGTATAAAAACTCTCTTGTGTGTCCCTTGTCCCGATTAACCCCTTTAAGCTTTCTAGTGCGATGGCCCTACGACTAAGTCCTTGCTCTAGGACATCTGCCGTGTCAACTCCACGACAGGTTTCATACCCTACAATAATCGCTTCGTTTGTTCTCCGCTATTAGTGACTTTGGAGTGACTCTTTGTTGCATGTTGAGGGATAGTTATATGATCCAATTATGTTATTATTGTCGAGAGAACTTGCACTAGTGAAAGTATGAACCCTAGGTCTTGTTTCTTAGCATTGCAATACCGTTTGTGCTCACTTTTATCATTAGTTACCTTGCTGTTTTTATATTTTCATATTACAAAAACCTTTATCTACCATCCATATTGCACTTGTATCATTATCTCTGCGCCGAACTAGTGCACCTATACAATACCATTGTATTGGGTGTGTTGGGGACACAAAAGACACTTTGTTATTTGGTTGCAGGGTTGTTCGAGAGAGACCATCTTCATCCTACACCTCCCACGGATTGATAAACCTTAGGTCATCCATTTGAGGGAAATTTGCTACTGTCCTACAAACTGAAGGAAATATGCCCTAGAGGCAATAATAAAGTTATTATTTATTTCCTTATATCATGATAAATGTTTATTATTCATGCTATAATTGTATTAACCAGAAACATAATACATGTGTGAATACATAGACAAACAGAGTGTCACTAGTATGCCTCTACTTGACTAGCTCGTTAATCAAAGATGGTTATGTTTCCTAACCATAGACAAAGAGTTGTTATTTGATTAACAAGGTCACATCATTAGTTGAATGATCTGATTGACATGACCCATTCCATTAGCTTAGCACCCGATCGTTTAGTATGTTGCTATTGCTTTCTTCATGACTTATACATGTTCCTATGACTATGAGATTATGCAACTCCCGTTTGCCGGAGGAACACTTTGGGTGCTACCAAACATCACAACGTAACTGGGTGATTATAAAGGAGCATTACAGGTGTCTCCAAAGGTAGATGTTGGGTTGGCGTATTTCGAGATTAGGATTTGTCACTCCGATTTTCGGAGAGGTATCTCTGGGCCCTCTCGGTAATGCACATCACATAAGCCTTGCAAGCATTGCAACTAATGAGTTAGTTGCGAGATGATGTATTACGAAACGAGTAGAGACTTGCCGGTAACGAGATTGAACTAGGTATTGGATACCGACGATCGAATCTCGGGCAAGTAACGTACCGATGACAAAGGGAACAACGTATGTTGTTATGCGGTCTGACCGATAAAGATCTTCGTAGAATATGTAGGATCCAATATGGGCATCCAGGTCCCGCTATTGGTTATTGACCGGAGACGTGTCTCGGTCATGTCTACATTGTTCTCGAACCCGTAGGGTCCGCACGCTTAAGGTTACGATGACAGTTATATTATGAGTTTATGCATTATGATGTACCGAAGGTTGTTCGGAGTCCCGGATGTGATCACGGACATGACGAGGAGTCTCGAAATGGTCGAGACATAAAGATTGATATATTGGAAGCCTATGTTTGGACATCGGAAGTGTTCCGGGTGAAATCGGGATTTTATCGGAGTACCGGGAGGTTACCGGAACCCCCTGGGAGCCATATGGGCCTTAATGGGCTTTAGTGGAAAGGAGAAAGGGGCAGCCCAAGGTGGCCGCGCGCCTCCCCCCTCCCCTAGTCCTATTAGGACTAGGAGAGGTGGCCGGCCCCATCTCTCTCTTTCCCCCCTCGGGGAATCCTAGTCCAACTAGGATTGGGGGGGAGTCCTACTCCCGGTAGGAGTTGGACTCCTCCTGCGCCCTCCTCCTGGCCGGCGGCCCCCTCCCCCTTGGCTCCTTTATATACTGAGGCAGAGGCACCCCAGAGACACAAGTTGATCCACGTGATCTATTCCTTAGCCGTGTGCGGTGCCCCCAGCCACCATAGTCCTCGATAATACTGTAGCGGAGTTTAGGCGAAGCCCTGCTGCTGTGGTACATCAAGATCGTCACCACGCCGTCGTGCTAACGGAACTCTTCCCCGACACTTTGCTGGATCGGAGTCCGGGGATCGTCATCGAGCTAAACGTGTGCTCGAACTCGGAGGTGCCGTAGTTTCGGTGCTTGATCGGTCGGATCGTGAAGACGTACGACTACATCAACCAAACGCTTCCGTTGTTGATCTACAAGGGTACGTAGATCATACTCTCCCCTCTCGTTGCTATGCATCACCATGATCTTGCGTGTGCGTAGGAAATTTTTTGAAATTACTACATTCCCCAACAGTGGCATCCGAGCCTAGGTTTTATATGGTTTGATGTTATATGCACGAGTAGAACACAAGTGAGTTGTGGGCGATATAAGTCATACTGCTTACCAGCATGTCATACTTTGGTTCGGCGGTATTGTTGGATGAAGCGGCCCGGACCGACATTACGCGTACGCTTACGCGAGATCGGTTCTCCCGACGTGATTTGCACAAAGGTGGCTAGCGGGTGACAGTTTCTCCAACTTTAGTTGAACCGAGTGTGGCTACGCCCGGTCCTTGCGAAGGTTAAAACAGCACCAACTTGACAAACTATCGTTGTGGTTTTGATGCGTAAGTAAGATTGGTTCTTGCTTAAGCCCGTAGCAGCCACGTAAAACTTGCAACAACAAAGTAGAGGACGTCTAACTTGTTTTTGCAGGGCATGTTGTGATGTGATATGGTCAAAACGTGATGAGATATAAGTTGTTGTATGAGATGATCATGTTTTGTTAAAGTTATCGGCAACTGGCAAAAGCCTTATGGTTGTCTCTTTCTTGCATAAGATGCAAGCGCCAAATAATTGCTTTACTTTATCGCTATGCGATAGCAATAGTTGCAAGAGCAATAGTTGGCGAGACGACCGTGTGACGACACATTGATATAGATCAAGATGATGGAGATCATGGTGTCATGCCGGTGACGATAGAGATCATGACAGTACTTTGGAGATGGAGATCAAAGGCGCAAGATGATGATGGCCATATCATGTCACATATTTTGATTGCATGTGATGTTTATCTTTTATACATCTTATTTTGCTTAGTTTGACGGTAGCATTTTAAGATGATCTCTCACTAATTATCAAGAAGTGTTCTCCCTGAGTATGCACCGTTGCGAAAGTTCTTCGTGCTGAGACACCACGTGATGATCGGGTGTGATAGGCTCTACGTTCAAATACAACGGGTGCAAAACAGTTGCACACGTGGAATACTCAGGTTATACTTGACGAGCCAAGCATATACAGATATGGCCTCGGAACACGGAGACCGAAAGGTCGAGCGTGAATCATATAGTAGATATGATCAACATAGTGATGTTCACCAATGAAACTACTCCATCTCACGTGATGATCGGACATGGTTTAGTTGATTTGGATCACGTGATCACTTAGAGGATTAGAGGGATGTCTATCTAAGTGGGAGTTCTTAAGTAATATGATTAATTGAACTTAAATTTATCATGAACTTAGTCCTGGTAGTATTTTGCAAATTATGTTGTAGATCAATAGCTCGCGTTATTGCTTTCATATGTTTATTTTGATATGTTCCTAGAGAAAAATTGTGTTGAAAGATGTTAGTAGCAATGATGCGGATTGGATCCGTGATCTGAGGTTTATCCTCATTGCTGCACAGAGGAATTATGTCCTTGATGCACCGCTAGGTGATAGACCTATTGCAGGAGCAGATGCTGACGTTATAAACGTTTGGCTAGCTAAATATGATGACTACTTGATAGTTTAGTGCACCATGCTTAACGGCTTAGAATCGGGACTTCAAAGACGTTTTGAACGTCATGGACCATATGAGATGTTCCAGGAGTTGAAGTTAATATTTCAAGCAAATACCTGAGTTGAGAGATATGAAAGTCTCCAACAAGTTCTATAGCTAAAAGATGGAGGAGAATCGCTCAACTAGTGAGCATGTGCCCAGATTGTCTGAGTACAACAATCGCTTGAATCAAGTAGGAGTTAATCTTGCAGATAAGATAGTGATTGACAGAATTCTCTAGTCACCATCACCAAGTTAGTAGAACTTTGTGATGAACTATGATATGCAAGGGATAACGGAAACGATTCCCAAGCTCTTCGTAATGCGGAAATTGACGAAGGTAGAAATCGAAAAAAAAAACATCAAGTGTTGATGGTAGACAAGACTGTTGGAAATATGCCCTAGAGGCAATAATAAAAGCATTATTATTATATTTCCTTTTTCATGATAATTGTCTTTATTCATGCTATAATTGTGTTATCCGGAAATCGTAATACATGTGTGAATAACAGACACCAACATGTCCCTAGTGAGCCTCTAGTTGACTAGCTCGTTGATCAACAGATAGTCATGGTTTCCTGACTATGGACATTGGATGTCATTGATAACGAGATCACACCATTAGGAGAATGATGTGGTGGACAAGACCCAATCCTAAACATAGCACAAGATCGTATAGTTCGTTTGCTAGAGTTTTCCAATGTCAAGTATCTTTTCCTTAGACCATGAGATCGTGTAACTCCCGGATACCGTAGGAGTGCTTTGGGTATGCCAAACGTCACAACGTAACTGGGTGACTATAAAGGTAGACTACGGGTATCTCCGAAAGTGTCTGTTGGGTGACATGGATCAAGACTGGGATTTGTCACTCCGTATGACGGAGAGGTATCACTGGGCCCACTCGGTAATGCATCATCATAATGAGCTCAAAGTGACCAAGTGTCTGGTCTCGGGATCATGCATTACGGTACGAGTAAAGTGACTTGCCGGTAACGAGATTGAACGAGGTATTGGGATACCGACGATCGAATCTCGGGCAAGTAACATATCGATGGACAAAGGGAATTGCGTACGGGGTTGATTGAATCCTCGACATCGTGGTTCATCCGATGAAATCATCGTGGAGCATGTGGGAGCCAACATGGGTATCCAGATCCCGCTGTTGGTTATTGACCGGAGAGTCGTCTCGGTCATGTCTGCTTGTCTCCCGAACCCGTAGGGTCTACACACTTAAGGTTCGGTGACGCTAGGGTTGTGAAGATATGTATATGCAGAAACCCGAATGTTGTTCGGAGTCCCGGATGAGATCCCGGACGTCACGAGGAGTTCCGGAATGGTCCGGAGGTAAAGAATTATATATAGGAAGTGCTGATTCGGGCATCGGGACAAGTTTCGGGGTTATCGGTATTGTACCGGGACCATCGGAAGGGTCCCGGGGGTCCACCGGGTGGGGCCACCTATCCCGGAGGGCCCCATGGGCTGAAATAGGATGGAACCCAGCCCATAGTGGGCTGGGGCGCCAGCCCCTATAGGCCCATGCGCCTAGGGTTCCACCATGGAAGAGTCCATGTGGTGGAAGGCACCCCTAGGTGCCTTGGGGGGGAGGGAATCCTCCCCTTGGCCGCCGCCCCCCCTAGTAGATCTCATCTACTAGGGCCGGCGCCCCCCCCCCATGGCACCCCTATATATAGTGGGGGGAGAGGAGGGATTTTACACCAGCCCCTGGCGCCTCCCTCTCTCCCCGTTACGTCTCCTTTTCGTAGTATAGGCAAAGCCCTGCTACTGTGACGCCCTGCATCCACCACCACGCCGTCGTGCTGCTGGATCTTCATCAACCTCTCCTTCTCCCTTGCTGGATCAAGAAGGAGGAGACGTCTCCCGTCCCGTACGTGTGTTGAACGCGGAGGTGCCGTCCGTTCGGCGCTGGTCATCGGTGATTTGGATCACGTCGAGTACGACTACATCATCACCGTTCTTTTGAACGCTTCCGTGCGCCATCTACAAAGGTATGTAGATGCATCCGATGACTCGTTGCTAGATGAACTCCTAGATGATCTTGGTGAAACGAGTAGGAAAATTTTTGTTTTCTGCAACGTTCCCCAACAGTGGCATCATGAGCTAGGTCTATGCGTAGTTCTTCTTGCGCGAGTAGAACACAATTTGTTGTGGGCGTAGATTTGTCAACTTTCTTGCCGTTACTAGTCTTTTCTTGCTTCAGCAGTATTGTGGGATGAAGCGGCCCGGACCAACCTTACACGTACGCTTACGTGAGACCGGTTCCACCGACTAACATGCACTAGTTGCATAAGGTGGCTGGCGGGTGTCTGTCTCTCCCACTTTAGTTGGAGCGGATTCGATGAACAGGGTCCTTATGAAGGGTAAATAGAAGTTGACAAATCACGTTGTGGCTTTAACGTAGGTAAGAAGACGTTCTTGCTAGAACCCTAATTCAGCCACGTAAAACTTGCAACAACAATTAGAGGACGTCTAACTTGTTTCTGCAGCAAGTGGTTTGTGATATGATATGGCCAAAGTTGTGATGAATGATGAATGATCTATATGTGATGTATGAGATGTTCATGCTATTGTAATAGGAATCACGACTTGCATGTCGATGAGTATGACAACCGGCAGGAGCCATAGGAGTTGTCTTTATTCTTTTATATGACCTGCGTGTTATCGAGGAACGCCATGTAAATTACTTTACTTTATTGCTAAACGCGTTAGCCATAGTAGTAGAAGTAATAGTTGGCGAGCAACTTCATGGAGACACGATGATGGAGATCATGGTGTCAAGCCGGTGACAAGATGATCATGGAGCCCCAAGATGGAGATCAAAGGAGCTATGTGATATTGGCCATATCATGTCACGCTTATTATTTGATTGCATGAGATGTTTATCATGTTTTGCATCTTGTTTACTCAGAACGACGGTAGTAAATAAGATGATCCCTCATAATAATTTCAAGAAGTGTTCCCCCTAACTGTGCACCTTTGCGACAGTTCGCTGTTTCAAAACATCACGTGATGATCGGGTGTTTTATTCAGACGTTCACATACAACGGGTGTAAGACAGATTTACACATGCAAACACTTAGGTTGACTTGACGGGCCTAGCATGTACAGACATGGCCTCGGAACACAGAAGACCGAAAGGTCGAGCATGAGTCGTATAGAAGATACGATCAACATGAAGATGTTCACCGATGTTGACTAGTCCGTCTCACGTGATGATCGGACACGACCTAGTTAACTCGGATCGTGTAATACTTAGATGACTAGAGGGATGTCTAATCTAAGTGGGAGTTCATTAATAATTTGATTAGATGAACTTAATTATCATGAACTTAGTCTAAAATATTTTACAATATGTCTTGTAGATCAAATGGCCAACGTAGTCCTCAACTTCAACGCGTTCCTAGAGAAAACCAAGCTGAAAGACGATGGCAGCAACTATACGGACTGGGTCCGGAACCTGAGGATCATCCTCATAGCTGCCAAGAAAGATTATGTCCTACAAGCACCGCTAGGTGATCCTCCCGTCCCACAGAACCAAGACGTTATGAACGCTTGGCAGACACGTGTTCACGACTACTCCCTCGTTCAGTGCGGCATGCTTTACAGCTTAGAGCCGGGGCTCCAAAAACGTTTTGAGAGACATGGAGCATACGAGATGTTCGAAGAGCTGAAAATGGTTTTTCAAGCTCATGCCCGGATCGAGAGATATGAAGTCTCCGATAAGTTCTTCAGCTGTAAGATGGAGGAAAATAGTTCTGTCAGTGAGCACATACTCACTATGTCTGGGTTGCATAACCGCTTGTCTCAGCTGGGAGTTAATCTCCCGGATGATGCGGTCATTGACAGAATCCTCCAGTCGCTTCCACCAAGCTACAAGAGCTTCGTGATGAACTTCAACATGCAGGGGATGCAAAAGACCATTCCTGAGTTGTTCTCAATGCTGAAATCAGCGGAGGTAGAAGTCAAGAAGGAGCATCAAGTGTTGATGGTCAATAAAACCACTAAGTTCAAGAAAGGCAAGGGTAAAAAGAACTTCAAGAAGGACGGCAAGGAGGTTGTCGCGCCTGGCAAGCAAGCTGCCGGGAAGAAGCCAAAGAATGGACCCAAGCCCGAGACTGAGTGCTTTTATTGCAAGGGAAGTGGTCACTGGAAGCGGACCTGCCCTAAGTACTTAGCGGATAAGAAGGCCGGCAAAACAAAAGGTATATGTGATATACATGTAATTGATGTGTACCTTACTAGTGCCCGTAGTAGCTCCTGGGTATTTGATACCGGTGCAGTTGCTCACATTTGTAACTCAAAGCAGGGGCTGCGGAATAAGCGGAAACTGGCAAAGGACGAGGTGACGATGCGCGTCGGGAATGGTTCCAAGGTCAATGTGATCGCCGTCGGCACGCTGCCTCTGCATCTCCCTTCGGGATTAGTTTTAAACCTTAATAATTGTTATTTAGTGCCAGCTTTGAGCATGAACATTGTATCGGGATCTCGTTTAATTCGAGATGGCTACTCTTTTAAATCTGAGAATAATGGTTGTTCCATTTTTATGAGAGATATGTTTTATGGTCATACTCCTATGGTGAATGGTTTATTCTTTATGAATCTCGAACGTGATACTACACATGTTCATAATGTGAGTACCAAAAGAAGTAAGGTTGATAATGATAGTCCCACATACTTGTGGCACTGCCGCCTTGGTCACATAGGTGTCAAACGCATGAAGAAGCTCCATGCTGATGGACTTTTAGAGTCTCTTGATTATGAATCATTTGACACGTGCGAACCATGCCTTATGGGTAAAATGACCAAGACTCCGTTCTCAGGAACAATGGAGCGAGCAACCGACTTATTGGAAATCATACATACTGATGTGTGCGGTCCGATGAGTGTTGAGGCTCGCGGTGGCTATCGTTATGTTCTCACCCTCACTGATGATTTAAGTAGGTATGGGTATATCTACTTAATGAAACACAAGTCTGAAACCTTTGAAAAGTTCAAGGAATTTCAGAGTGAGGTTGAAAATCAACGTGACAGGAAAATCAAGTTTCTACGATCAGATCGTGGAGGAGAATACTTGAGTCACGAATTTGGCACGCACTTAAGAAAATGTGGAATAGTTTCACAACTCACGCCACCTGGAACACCTCAGTGTAACGGTGTGTCCGAACGTCGTAATCGCACTCTATTAGATATGGTGCGATCTATGATGTCTCTTACCGATTTACCGCTATCTTTTTGGGGCTATGCTTTAGAGACTGCCGCATTCACTTTAAATAGGGCTCCGTCGAAATCCGTTGAGACGACACCGTATGAATTATGGTTTGGGAAGAAACCTAAGCTATCGTTTCTAAAAGTTTGGGGATGCGATGCTTATGTGAAGAAACTTCAACCTGAAAATCTCGAACTCAAGTCGGAAAAATGCGTCTTCATAGGATACCCAAAAGAAACTATTGGGTACACCTTCTACCTCAGATCCGAAGGCAAGATCTTTGTTGCCAAGAATGGGTCCTTTCTAGAGAAAGAGTTTCTCTTGAAAGAAGTAAGTGGGAGGAAAGTAGAGCTTGATGAAGTATTACCTCTTGAACCGGAAACTGGCGCAACTCAAGAAAATGTTCCTGAGGTGCCTGCACCGACTAGAGAGAAAGTTAATGATAATGATCAAGATACTTCTGATCAAGCTCCTACTGAAATTCGAAGGTCCACAAGGACACGTTCCGCACTAGAGTGGTATGGCAACCCTGTCTTGGAAATCATGTTGTTAGACAACGGTGAACCTTCGAACTATGAAGAAGCAATGGCGGGCCCGGATTCCGAAAAATGGCTGGAAGCCATGAAATCCGAGATGGGATCCATGTATGAAAACGAAGTATGGACTTTGACTGACTTGCCCGTTGAACGGCGAGCCATAGAAAATAAATGGATCTTTAAGAAGAAGACAGACGCGGATGGTAATGTGACCATCTATAAAGCTCGACTTGTCGCTAAGTGTTATCGACAAGTTCAAGGGGTTGACTACGATGAGACTTTCTCACCGGTAGCGAAGCTGAAGTCCGTCCGAATCATGTTAGCAATTGCCACATTCTACGATTATGAGATATGGCAAATGGACGTCAAAACGGCATTCCTTAATGGTTTCCTTAAGGAAGAATTGTATATGATGCAGCCGGAAGGTTTTGTCGATCCTAAGAATGCTGACAAGGTGTGCAAGCTCCAATGCTCGATTTATGGGCTGGTGCAAGCATCTCGGAGTTGGAACATTCGCTTTGATGAAATGATCAAAGCGTTTGGGTTTACACAGACTTATGGAGAAGCCTGTGTTTACAAGAAAGTGAGTGGAAGCTCTGTAGCATTTCTCATATTATATGTAGATGACATACTTTTGATGGGAAATGATATAGAACTCTTGGACAGCATCAAGGCCTACTTGAATAAAAGTTTTTCAATGAAGGACCTTGGAGAAGCTGCTTATATATTAGGCATCAAAATCTGTAGAGATAGATCGAGACGCCTCATAGGTCTTTCACAAAGCACATACCTTGATAAGATATTGAAGAAGTTCAATATGGATCAGTCTAAGAAGGGGTTCTTGCCTGTGTTGCAAGGTATGAAATTGAGCTCATCTCAATGTCCGACCACGGCAGAAGATATAGAAGAGATGAGCGTCATCCCCTATGCATCAGCCATAGGTTCTATTATGTATGCCATGCTGTGTACCAGACCTGATGTAAACCTTGCCGTAAGTTTGGTAGGAAGGTACCAAAGTAATCCCGGCAAGGAACACTGGACAGCGGTCAAGAATATCCTGAAGTACCTGAAAAGGACTAAGGAAATGTTTCTCGTTTATGGAGGTGACGAAGAGCTCGTCGTAAAGGGTTACGTCGACGCTAGCTTCGACACAGATATGGATGACTCTAAGTCACAAACCGGATACGTGTATGTTTTGAATGGTGGGGCAGTAAGCTGGTGCAGTTGCAAGCAAAGCGTCGTGGCGGGATCTACATGTGAAGCGGAATACATGGCAGCCTCAGAGGCAGCACATGAAGCAATATGGGTGAAGGAGTTCATCACCGACCTAGGAGTCATACCCAATGCGTCGGGGCCGATCAAGCTCTTCTGTGACAACACTGGAGCTATTGCTCTTGCCAAGGAGCCCAGGTTTCACAAGAAGACAAGGCACATCAAGCGTCGCTTCAACTCCATTCGTGAAAATGTTCAAGATGGAGACATAGAAATTTGTAAAGTGCACACGAACCTGAATGTAGCAGATCCGTTGACTAAACCTCTCCCTAGAGCAAAACATGATCAACACCAGAATTCCATGGGTGTTTGATTCATCACAATGTAACTAGATTATTGACTCTAGTGCAAGTGGGAGACTGTTGGAAATATGCCCTAGAGGCAATAATAAAAGCATTATTATTATATTTCCTTGTTCATGATAATTGTCTTTATTCATGCTATAATTGTGTTATCCGGAAATCGTAATACATGTGTGAATAACAGACACCAACATGTCCCTAGTGAGCCTCTAGTTGACTAGCTCGTTGATCAACAGATAGTCATGGTTTCCTGACTATGGACATTGGATGTCATTGATAACGAGATCACACCATTAGGAGAATGATGTGGTGGACAAGACCCAATCCTAAACATAGCACAAGATCGTATAGTTCGTTTGCTAGAGTTTTCCAATGTCAAGTATCTTTTCCTTAGACCATGAGATCGTGTAACTCCCGGATACCGTAGGAGTGCTTTGGGTATGCCAAACGTCACAACGTAACTGGGTGACTATAAAGGTAGACTACGGGTATCTCCGAAAGTGTCTGTTGGGTGACATGGATCAAGACTGGGATTTGTCACTCCGTATGACGGAGAGGTATCACTGGGCCCACTCGGTAATGCATCATCATAATGAGCTCAAAGTGACCAAGTGTCTGGTCTCGGGATCATGCATTACGGTACGAGTAAAGTGACTTGCCGGTAACGAGATTGAACGAGGTATTGGGATACCGACGATCGAATCTCGGGCAAGTAACATATCGATGGACAAAGGGAATTGCGTATGGGGTTGATTGAATCCTCGACATCGTGGTTCATCCGATGAAATCATCGTGGAGCATGTGGGAGCCAACATTGGTATCCAGATCCCGCTGTTGGTTATTGACCGGAGAGTCGTCTCGGTCATGTCTGCTTGTCTCCCGAACCCGTAGGGTCTACACACTTAAGGTTCGGTGACGCTAGGGTTGTGAAGATATGTATATGCAGAAACCCGAATGTTGTTCGGAGTCCCGGATGAGATCCCAGACGTCACGAGGAGTTCCGGAATGGTCCGGAGGTAAAGAATTATATATAGGAAGTGCTGTTTCGGGCATCGGGACAAGTTTCGGGGTTATCGGTATTGTACCGGGACCACCGGAAGGGTCCCGGGGGTCCACCGGGTGGGGCCACCTATCCCGGAGGGCCCCATGGGTTGAAATAGGATGGAACCCAGCCCATAGTGGGCTGGGGCGCCAGCCCCTATAGGCCCATGCGCCTAGGGTTCCACCATGGAAGAGTCCATGTGGTGGAAGGCACCCCTAGGTGCCTTGGGGGGGAGGGAATCCTCCCCTTGGCCGCCGCCCCCCCTAGTAGATCTCATCTACTAGGGCCGGCGCCCCCCCCCCATGGCACCCCTATATATAGTGGGGGGGAGAGGAGGGATTTTACACCAGCCCCTGGCGCCTCCCTCTCTCCCCGTTACGTCTCCTTTTCGTAGTATAGGCGAAGCCCTGCTACTGTGACGCCCTGCATCCACCACCACGCCGTCGTGCTGCTGGATCTTCATCAACCTCTCCTTCTCCCTTGCTGGATCAAGAAGGAGGAGACGTCTCCCGTCCCGTACGTGTGTTGAACGCGGAGGTGCCGTCCGTTCGGCGCTGGTCATCGGTGATTTGGATCACGTCGAGTACGACTACATCATCACCGTTCTTTTGAACGCTTCCATGCGCCATCTACAAAGGTATGTAGATGCATCCGATGACTCCTTGCTAGATGAACTCCTAGATGATCTTGGTGAAACGAGTAGGAAAATTTTTGTTTTCTGCAACGTTCCCCAACAAAGACCACTAGTTTCAAGAAAAGGGCAGAGGGAAGAAGGGGAACTTCAAGAAGAACAGCAAGCAAGTTGCTGCTCAAGTGAAGAAGCCCAAGTCTGGTCCTAAGCCTGAGACTAAGTGCTTCTGCTGCAAAGGGACTGATCACTGGAAGCGGAACTACCCCAAGTGATTGGCAGATAAGAAGGATGGCAAAGTGAACATAAGTATATTTGATATACATGTTATTGATGTGTACTTTACTAGTGTTTATAGCAACCCCTCAGTATTTGATACTAGTTCAGTTGATGTGTGTTGGAAGTGGTTCCAAATTGATATGATCATCATCGCACACTCCCTATACTTTTGGGATTAGTGTTGAACCTGAATAAGTGTTATTTGGTGTTTGCGTTGAGCATGAATATGATTTGATCATGTTTATTGTAATACGGTTATTCATTTAAGTAAAAGAATAAATTGTTGTTCTGTTTACATGAATAAAACCTTACATGGTTACACACCCAATGAAAATAGTTCGTTGGATCTCGATCGTAGTGATACACATAATCATAATATTGAAACCAAAAGATGCAAAGTTAATAATGATAGTGCAACTTATTTGTGGCACTGCCGTTTAGGTCATATTGGTGTAAAGCGCATGAAGAAACTCCATGCTGATGGGATTTTGGAATCACTTGATTATGAATCACTTGATGCTTGCGAACCATGCCTCATGGGCAAGATGACTAAGACTCCGTTCTCCGGAGCGAGCAATTGACTTATTGGAAATAATACATACTGATGTATGCGGTCCGATGAAGTTAAGGCTCGCGACAAGTATCATTATTTTCTGATCTTCACAGATGATTTGAGCAGATATGAGTATATCTACTTGATGAAACATAAGTCTGAAACATTTGAAAAGTTCAAAGAATTTCAGAGTGAAGTGAAAAATCATCGTAACAAGAAAATAAAGTTTCTACGATCTGATCATAGAGAAGAGTATTTGAGTTACGAGTTTGGCCTTCAGTTAAAACAATGTGAAATAGTTTCACTACTCACACCACCTGGAACACCACAATGTAATGGTGTGTCCGAACGTCATAACCGTACTTTATTAGATATAGTGCGATCTATGATGTTTCTTACCGATTTACCACTATCGTTTTGGGGTTATGCATTAGAGACAGCTGCATTCACGTTAAATAGGGCACCATCTAAGTCCGTTGAGATGACACAATCTGAACTGTGGTTTCGCAAGAAACCAAAGTTGTCGTTTCTTAAAGTTTGGGGTTGTGATGCTTATATGAAAAAGTTTCATCCTAATAAGCTCAAACCCAAATCGGAGAAATATGTCTTCATAGGATACCCAAAGGAGACTGTTGGGTACACCTTCTATCACAAATCCGAAGGCAAGACTTTTGTTGATAAATTTGGAGTTTTTCTAGAGAAGGAGTTTCTCTCGAAAGAAGTGAGTGGGAGGAAAGTGGAACTTGATGAGGTAACTGTACCTGCTCCCTTATTGGAAAGTAGTTCATCACAGAAATCTGTTCCTGTGACTACTACACCAATTAGTGAGGGAGCTAATGATGATGATCATGTAACTTCAGATCAAGTTACTACCAAATCTCGTAGGTAAACCAGAGTGAGATCCGCACCAGAGTGGTACGGTAATCCTGTTCCGGAAGTCATGTTACTAGACCATGACGAACTTGCGAACTATGAGGAAGCGATGATGAGCCCAGATTCCGCGAAATGGTTTGTGGCCATGAAATCTGAGATATGATCCATGTATGAGAACAAAGTATGGATTTTGGTTGACTTGCCCGATGATCGGCAAGCCATAGAAAATAAATGGATCTTCAAGAGGAAGACAGACGCTGATAGTAGTGTTACTATCTACAAAGCTAGAATTGTCGCAAAAGGTTTTCGACAAGTTCAAGGTGTTGACTACGATGAGATTTTCTCACTCGTATCTATGCTTAAGTCTGTCCGAATCATGTTAGCAATCGCCGCATTTTATGAAATCTGGCAAATGGATAAACAAAACTGCATTCCTTAATGGATTTACTAAAGAAGAGTTGTATACGATGCAACTAGAAGGTTTTGTCGATCCTAAAGGTGTTAACTAAATATGCAAGCTCCAGCGATCCATCTATGGACTGGTGCAAGAATCTCGGAGTTGGAATATACGCTTTGATAAGTTGATCAAAGCATATAGTTTTATACAGACTTGCGGTGAAGTCTGTATTTACAAGAAAGTGAGTGGGAGCACTACAACATTTCTGATAAGTATATGTGAATGACATATTGTTGATCGGAAATAATGTAGAATTATTCTGCAAAGCATAAAGGAGTGTTTGAAAGGAGTTTTTCAAAGAAAGACCTCAGTGAAGCTGCTTACATATTGAGTATCAAGATCTATAGAGATAGATCAAGACACTTGATAAGTTTTTTCAATGAGTACATACCTTGACAAGATTTTGAAGTAGTTCAAAATGGAACAGTCAAAGAAAAGGTTTCTTGCCTGTGTTACAAGGTGTGAAGTTGAGTAAGACTCAAAGCCCGACCACGGCAGAAGATAGAAAGAGAATGAAAGTCATTCCCTATGCCTCAGTCATAGGTTCTATAAAGTATGCCATGCTGTATACCAGATCTATTGTATGCCCTACCACTGAGTTTGGCAAGGGAGTACGATAGTGATTTAGGAGTAGATCACTAGACAGCGGTCAAAATTATCCTTAGTGGAATAAGGATATGTTTCTCGATTATGGAGGTGACAAAAAGGTTCGTCGTAAAAAGTTACGTCGATGCAAGTTTTGACACAAATCTGGATGACTCTAAGTCTCAATCTAGATACATATTGAAAGTGGGAGCAATAAGCTAGAGTAGCTCCGTGCAGAGCATTGTTGACATAGAAATTCGCAAAATACTTACGGATCTGAATGTGACAGACCCGTTGACTAAAATTATTTCACAAACAAAACATGATCACACCTTAGTACTCTTTGGGTGTTAATCACATAGCGATGTGAACTAGATTACTGACTCTAGTAAACCCTTTGGGTGTTGATCACATATTGATGTGAACTATGGGTGTTAATCACATGGTGATGTGAACTATTGCTGTTAAATCACATGGCGATGTGAACTAGATTATTGACTCTAGTGCAAGTGGGAGACTGAAGGAAATATGCCCTAGAGGCAATAATAAAGTTATTATTTATTTCCTTATATCATGATAAATGTTTATTATTCATGCTAGAATTGTATTAACCGGAAACATAATACATGTGTGAATACATAGACAAACAGAGTGTCACTAGTATGCCTCTACTTGACTAGCTCGTTAATCAAAGATGGTTATGTTTCCTAACCATAGACAAAGAGTTGTTATTTGATTAACGAGGTCACATCATTAGTTGAATGATCTGATTGACATGACCCATTCCATTAGCTTAGCACCCGATCATTTAGTATGTTGCTATTGCTTTCTTCATGACTTATACATGTTCCTGTGACTATGAGATTATGCAACTCCCGTTTGCCGGAGGAACACTTTGGGTGCTACCAAACGTCACAACGTAACTGGGTGATTATAAAGGAGCATTACAGGTGTCTCCAAAGGTAGATGTTGGGTTGGCGTATTTCAAGATTAGGATTTGTCACTCCGATTGTCGGAGAGGTATCTCTGGGCCCTCTCGGTAATGCACATCACATAAGCCTTGCAAGCATTGCAACTAATGAGTTAGTTGCGAGATGATGTATTACGGAACGAGTAAAGAGACTTGCCGGTAACGAGATTGAACTAGGTATTGGATACCGACGATCGAATCTCGGGCAAGTAACATACCGATGACAAAGGGAACAACGTATGTTGTTATGCGGTCTGACTGATAAAGATCTTCGTAGAATATGTAGGAGCCAATATGGGCATCCAGGTCCCGCTATTGGTTATTGACCGGAGACGTGTCTCGGTCATGTCTACATTGTTCTCGAACCCGTAGGGTCCGCACGCTTAAGGTTACGATGACAGTTATATTATGAGTTTATGCATTTTGATGTACCGAAGGTTGTTCGGAGTCCCGGATGTGATCACGGACATGACGAGGAGTCTCGAAATGGTCGAGACATAAAGATTGATATATTGGAAGCCTATGTTTGGACATCGGAAGTGTTCCGGGTGAAATCGGGATTTTACCGGAGTACCGGGAGGTTACCGGAACCCCCCGGGAGCCATATGGGCCTTAATGGGCTTTAGTGGAAAGGAGAAAGGGGCAGCCCAAGCTGGCCGCGCGCCTCCCCCCTCCCCTAGTCCTATTAGGACTAGGAGAGGTGGCCGGCCCCATCTCTCTCTTTCCCCCCTCGGGGAATCCTAGTCCAACTAGGATTGGGGGGGGAGTCCTACTCCCGGTAGGAGTAGGACTCCTCCTGCGCCCTCCTCCTGGCCGGCGGCCCCCTCCCCCTTGGCTCCTTTATATACTGAGGCAGAGGCACCCCAGAGACACAAGTTGATCCACGTGATCTATTCCTTAGCCGTGTGCGGTGCCCCCAGCCACCATAGTCCTCGATAATACTGTAGCGGAGTTTAGGCGAAGCCCTGCTGCTGTGGTACATCAAGATCGTCACCACGCCGTTGTGCTGACGGAACTCTTCCCCGACACTTTGCTGGATCGGAGTCTGGGGATCGTCATCGAGCTGAACGTGTGCTCGAACTCGGAGGTGCCGTAGTTTCGGTGCTTGATCGGTCGGATCGTGAAGACGTACGACTACATCAACCAAACGCTTCCGTTGTTGATCTACAAGGGTACGTAGATCATACTCTCCCCTCTCGTTGCTATGCATCACCATGATCTTGCGTGTGCGTAGGAAAATTTTTGAAATTACTACGTTCCCCAACACAAACCTCTGCACTTGGAGGCCCAACAACGTCTACAAGAAGAAGGTTGTGTAGTAGACATCAAGGTAGTCCCTGCAGCCTCCTTGCTTAGCCTCCTGTCATTCCCGGCCTCTCTATGGCCAGGGTCGACGGTGGCTGGGGAACTCGAGGGGTCCCGCTCTGCCCGAGCGCGGGCCTCAGCAAGCGCCCCATCTAACCTCTCCCTGGCATAGATAGCGGAGATCTGCTCAAGGCGAGGGCCCTTCTCGCCGCGGAACACAATGTCACTATCTGTTGCCATGTCGGCCAAGTGTGCAAGAGGAATCGATCCTAGAACAGAGAATCCAGAGCTAGAACAAGATGGACCAGAAAGGTCAGGGAAGTACCTGGAAGGAGGTCACGAGCTGCCGCCCGCATGGCAGCCTTCTCAGTGATCGTCGGGACCCGGCCATCCAAAAGCAACCGGGAGAGGCTCTGCCGCGCTGTCACCCCCAGGGAGGGCCTCGTCCTAGACTTGGAGCCGGCCGCCTAAAGTGATGTTGCGGCAAGGTCCAAACCCGTAGGAGGAGACCCAGTAGCCGGCACCGGGACCCCCAAGGGGGAAGCAGGCGGGGACCCTGGCGAACGAGAATAGCACACCACCCCCGGGGAGCGAAGAGAGGATGGGGGACACACGTTAAGCCCCACACTCAGCTAGTCCTCCTCCTCCCCCAAGGCCAGACCATGACTCGGGGAGGACGGCGCCATGCGAGCCAGGGATAGACCGGCGGCGCCCGAGAGGGACCGAGCGGTAGTCCCAGCCGGTCCAACGAACGTCCCCCCGATGGCGGCAGGGCTACACGGCTGGCCGCCCTGGGCGAAGGGGATGAAACAAATAAATACTCTCTTCGATCCCTATTAAGTGTCACTAATTTAGTATAACTTTGTAATAAATCAGCAAAACTTTATATTGAACTGAGGGAGTATGTAATACTTTTTTAAACACAGTACACACACAAGCGCTCATTTATACGCGCACACCCTACTCCTATGAACATCTCCGAGAGGCTGAGCCGGCATATCATCTTGAGATTTTACAAAGTCGCCATATGGAGTATGTAATACTGAAGTATTGTTTTGCAACGAAACCCGTAATTTTCCGCATTGCACATGCCACATTGTGTATTTGTGTGCTCACGTATCCTTTCCTATTTTCTAGTTTAACACATGGAACAAATAAAAGAGAGGATCCGGTGGTTACCCGGGGAAACAGCCAAGAACCCACAACACATGGCTCAATTCAAATAGCAGCCACCAAATCAAAAAAAGACAGTGCTTAATAATAGATGAGAAATAGGAACAGGAGCGAAATTAAGAGCGCTCCAGAAACTAAAGAGCCCTCAGGGCCACCCTCCCCTCTCGTTGCCCACCTCCCCGGCCTCCGCACGACGGCGACCGACGGCGACGCCTGTCCATGGGCAAACAGGCATGCATGCAAGCACAATAACCTTAGCTAGCTAGGAGCCACGACCATTAATTTGTGGAGATATCATCATCAGCCAGGCGTAAGTAAGGTTGAAGGTGAAGCCCGATCGGCGTCGATCGATGGGGAGGTACGACGGCGGGAAGGAGGCGGCGGACACGCAGCTGGGCTACCCGCTGGTGGCGGTGTGCATCGACAAGGACAAGAACAGCCAGAACGCGCTCAAGTGGGCCATCGACAGCATCGTGGGCAAGGGCCAGACCATCGTCCTCGTCCACGTCAACACCAAGGGCGTCTCCGGCGGCGTGGAGGACGCCGCCGGGTTCAAGCAGCCCACCGACCCGAGCCTCAAGGATCTCTTCCTCCCGTTCCGCTGCTTCTGCACCCGCAAGGACATCCAGTGCAAGGATGTGGTGCTCGACGACCACGACGTCGGCAAGTCCATCATCGAGTTCGCCGCCCACGGCGCCGTCGAGAAGCTCGTCACCGGCGCCTGCACGCGCGGCGGCTTCGTCAGGTTCAAGGCCGACATCCCGACCACCATCTGCAAGGGCGCGCCGGACTTCTGCACCGTCTACGTGATCAACAAGGGCAACAAGGTGTCGGCGCAGCGCAACTCCATCCGCCCGGCGCCGCGCGTGTCCCCGCTCCGGTCGCAGATCGTCAACATGAGCGCCGCGGCGGCCGCCAAGCCGCCCGAGCCGGCCGTGCCGGTGCCTACGAACCAGAAGTGGTCGATGTCGTCCAGGGGCAGCGATAACGGGGAGACACCGAGGGTGGATACCATCATCCGCTCGCCGTTCACGCGCGGGTCCATGGGCCCGACCAGGAAGTCGTACGCCGACCTGAGCCACATGTCCATGCCGGACTCGGCCGACATCTCCTTTGTCAGCAGCGGCGGCCGCCGGTCCACCGCGGATGTGTCGGACATCTCCTTCATCAGCAGCAACGGCGGCCGCCGGAGCATCGACTACTACCAGCAGTCCGCGCCGCGCATGTCCAACGGCTCCTCCCTGGACAGCTACGACCACAGCTTCGAGATGACGCCCAACAAGTGGGGCGGCGACTCCTTCACCGGCGGCGACATGTCCTTCTCGCAGAGCAGCGCCTCCTCCTTCTGCTCTAGCGGCATGGACGACGTGGAGGCCGAGATGAAGCGGCTCCGTCTGGAGCTGAAGCAGACCATGGACATGTACAGCACCGCCTGCAAGGAGGCGCTGAACGCCAAGCAGAAGGCGAACGAGCTGCAGCGGTGGAAGGCGGAGGAGGAGCAGAAGAGGCAGGACCAGCACATCACGGAGGAGTCGGCGCTGCAGATGATCGAGCGCGAGAAGGCCAAGGCCAAGGCGGCCATGGAGGCGGCGGAGGCGTCGCAGAGGATCGCCGAGCTGGAGGTGCAGAAGCGGATCAGCGCGGAGAAGAAGCTGCTCAAGGAAGCCGAGGAGCGCAAGCACCGCGGCGGTGGCGGCGGCGGCGGCGAGCTCCGGTACCGCCGGTACACCATCGAGGAGATCGAGCAGGCCACGTCGCACTTCGACGACGCGCGCAAGGTCGGCGAGGGCGGCTACGGGCCCGTGTACAACGGCTACCTCGACCACACCCAGGTCGCCATCAAGGTGCTCCGGCCGGACGCCGCGCAGGGGAGGTCGCAGTTCCAGCAGGAGGTGGAGGTGCTGAGCTGCATCCGGCACCCCAACATGGTGCTCCTCCTCGGCGCGTGCCCGGAGTACGGCTGCCTGGTGTACGAGTACATGGCGAACGGCAGCCTCGACGACTGCCTCTTCCGGCGCGGCGGCGCCACCGGCGGGCCGGTCATCCCGTGGCAGCACCGGTTCCGCATCTGCGCCGAGATCGCCACGGGGCTCCTCTTCCTGCACCAGAAGAAGCCGGAGCCGCTGGTGCACCGCGACCTCAAGCCCGGCAACATCCTCCTGGACCGCAACTACGTGAGCAAGATCAGCGACGTCGGGCTGGCGCGGCTGGTGCCGCCGACCGTCGCCGACACCGTGACGCAGTACCGGATGACGTCGACGGCGGGGACCTTCTGCTACATCGACCCGGAGTACCAGCAGACCGGGATGCTGGGGGTCAAGTCGGACGTGTACTCGCTGGGCGTGATGCTGCTGCAGATCATCACGGCGAAGCCGCCCATGGGGCTGACGCACCACATCGGGCGCGCGCTGGAGCGCGGCACGCTCGGCGAGCTGCTCGACCCGGCCGTGCCGGACTGGCCGGTGGAGGAGGCGCAGTGCCTGGCGGAGATGGCGCTCCGCTGCTGCGAGCTGCGGCGGAAGGACCGGCCGGACCTCGGCAACGTGGTGCTCCCGGAGCTCAACCGCCTGCGCGCGCTCGGCGAGGACAACATGCAGTTCTGCGGCGGCGCCATCCGGGGCGGCCACGCCGGGGGCATGCACAGTTCGGCGTACCAGAGCAACGTCACAGCGTCACGCGCCGCCGTAAGCTTTTCGTGCAATCACTCCCGACTCCCGCCATGGCTGCGACCTCCACGAATCTCGCAAGCACGCCGGCTAATCTAATCTGGATGTGAAAATTTGCAGGAAGCGAACAACGATCCTTACCCGATGAAGTCGGTGTTCAGCAGAGCGAGCGAAGCGGCCATGCCTCCGAGAAGAACCAACGTCTGACGCGTCGTCCATGGGCTGGCCATGCATGCCGTGGACGTCTTGGTGCTTGCGGGCGCAGGGCCGGGGAAGGGAACATCGAACATGCAGCAAGATGGCACTTGAAATTGTGTTTGATCGTGAGTTTAATGGTATAATCGTAGCTGCCTAGCATGAGGGTTGGGGGAGCTGGAGCTGTTTTCTTGTTTACAGTGATTAGACCAAGATTTGTGCAAAATCTCCTTGTACAAGCTGTCGCTAATACAGAACAATGTGGCTCTGCCATTGCCGTGTACCAGACGTGGCTGTAATTTGTGACTCTCTGCAGCTTTTTTGGAGGGCAGTGGGAAAGGATCAGTAATAGTGGGCCGTGCTACGCGTCGGTCGGCTGATCTTTTGCAAAAGGAAAATGTTTGGGCGCGGTGCATCGGCCAAACTTTTGGCCGGCTCGCTCCTCACGCTGGCCCAACGCGCAATACGCAGTGATCCTCGCGCATCCCGCCTCCATCCCCTACCTCCAACCCTCACGCGCGCATCCCCTCCCCCTCTCCGGGCTGCGACGGAGGCCACCACGAGCTCCATCGCCGGCGGCCAGGCGCTCCCTCGCGCACCTGCCATGGCTGCCTGCTGTCATGGCCAGATCCATCCCCTACCTACATCCTTCACGCGCGCACATCCCCCCCCCCTCTCCTATCGGGTTGCGACTGGGCCACCACAGGCTCCATCAACGACGGCCAGGCGCTCCCTCGCCGGCCGCCATGGCCGGATCCACCCGCATATACAAGTGTTGCAACCGTCACCTAGAAATCTTCAACAGCTATTGAAAAAAAGCTTCAACCATAGACACAGAAAGCTTCAATGGCACTTCATAACAAGGGGAAGCTGCAACCGTAGTTGGATTTTGCTACTACCGGCTAAGCTTTTTGCTACATCCATCAAGCGGAGCTACGACCTCATGACGACGACAACGACGATTTTTCCTGCAACCGTAGTAGATTTTTGCTACTACCGCTGAAGTTTTTTGCTACATCCATGTAAGGCGGAGTTGTGACCTCGCGAAGACGGCGACGGTGTTTGATTTTTGCTGCAACCGTAGTTATTTTTTGCTACTACGGGTGAAGTTTTTTGCTACATCCATTCAAAATGGCGTTGATTGACTGACGACCTCCATCGACATAATTCCCTACAGCGAGCATCAATGGCGAGGGGCGGCGGCCGAGCTACAACCGCCGCCGTCAAGAGCTGCAACGCAGGTGGATTTGTTGCATGGCGACCGGCGACGAGGACGGCCGGTGACGGTGGGGACCGACGACGAGGATGGCCTGCGAGGGCGGGATCCGGCGGCGACGAGGAAGACCGGCGAGGGTGGGGACCGACGACCACCGGAGGGGATAGGAGTCGCGCGCCGCGCTCCCCCGAACAGGACTGCCCGAGGAAGAAGAAAGAGAGCTGGGGGTGATTCTTTTTTTTTGCTTGGATCCAGTCAAACAGCTGTGCGCACATGGCATCGGGCGGTTGCGGTGCGACCGGCCGAAACTTTCGACCGGCACACCGGCGCAGAGTGCTGCCCTTTGCAAAAATCAGGAAGACGATGGGCAACAGGCTCGGGAAAGAATAGATAGCGGGCCATATTTGGGACATGCGTAGCCCATAAGATCAATCGGGAGAGCAAGAGTGTTTCCCTCGAATTTCCTAACGGACGCTCGCTGTGTCAAATTGTCGAGGCTTCGCATAGAGGTGAGCGAACTAGCGATCAAGATGGGCCGGCCCAATTACGAGATAGTGCACGCGCTACAGCTTCCGGTTTTAGGAACCTTCTGGAGGGTTCCCTAACGGTTTTGGTAACCTTCTAGAAGGTTCTTGAATCGGGTTTTCACTGGTTTTTTCTGTTTCTTTTCTTCTTTTTCTTTTTCTTTCTTTGTTTTTTTGTTCTTTATTTCATTTTTCAATTCCTTTTTCTTCTCTATTTATTTCTTTTTGTTCTCAAGAATTTCAAATTCTTTTCCAAAATTCTAAAAATGTTCCGAAGTTCAAAAAATGTTCTTGTTATTAATTTTTGTTTACAAATTCAAAAAATGTTCTCCATTTTCTCAAAAATGTTCCCATATTATATAAAATGTTCACATTTCAAAAAATGTTCATGTTTTCAAATTATATTTGGTTGTTTAAAACAATCTTCCAATTTCAAAAAAAATTCACCAATTTCAAAAAATGTTCATGTTTTCAAATTTTGTTGGGAGTTTCCATATATGTTTCCGTTTAGAGAATTGTTCGCAAATTCCAAAAAATGTTCATGTTTCAATTTTTGTTCGGAAGTTTCAAAAGATGTACGCAAGTTTTAAAAACTGTTCATGTGTTCAAGTTTTGTTCGGGAGTTTCAAAAAATGTTCCCAGTTTTAAAAATTGTTCGAGTATCCAAAAATTATTCTCAAATTTGAAAAATGTTCGGGTTTTCAAAGAAAACTTTCACGTTTTCTATTTTTGGGAGATTTTACAAAAATGTTCATGTTTTCAAAAAATGTTTGCATTTTTCGAATTGTTGAGTTTTTCAAATTCTATTCACAATTTCTAAAAGTGTTCGCTGTTTCATACAACCTTCACGTCTTTTTCTCAAAAATAACGTTTTGCGAACAAAATTTAAAAGCCGTTCGGATATACGCTCGGCTTTATTCTTAATATGTTGTGCTGCGTTAAAAACCAGGAATCTTTATAGCTGAACTAGCTAGCTGTATTTCTTTGAAGCGTCAGGTCTCAGGCCCAACCGGGAGACCCGCCTGTGCGTCCGGTCGACATTCTGCCGCAAAGAGCGGCAGATAGGACCTCTCTGTTTCCCTTGGTAATAACGCTGAGGTAAGTGCTGCCCTGACGCAAGCAGCCCATATGCAAGCAATTCAACTAAGTGCATTTTTTTCTCTATATTACATCAGCTAGTTAAACCGAGTTACACATGCAGTAAGGAAAAAAAGGGGCAGACAACCAAACAGGCCTAGGTGTCAGATGTGGTGGCAGCGAGGTCGTGCACCACCCAAGCCAATGGTTTTGTCACCCAAGCGACCAAAAAAAAGACGCAAGGACACCCAACCACACCATGGCTCCTGGTGCGACTGCTTTGGTTTTACTGGTCACACTGTCGGGGGAGACCGACACGCGGTTCACTACTCGTGTCAAGGGGTACAACTTCGTCCAGCAAAAGCTCGTCTAGCTACACTATAATCTCCTAAGGTAACACCCCTAAGGAGGAAGTGTAGAGGACACTAGTGTCGCCTGCCCTAATGGAAATCGAAAACTTGAGCTTTCATCGGAAAGATCCAACAGCCTTGTTGGCGAGAGATGAGCTAGAGCAACCATGAAAACACCTCCAAGGAGGGTAATGATGCATGCATGCACCTTTGTCATATGCACCAACCAAGTTGGAACCCGATTATCACTCGTGCAACCGCCACCACCCACCCCCACACATAGTACACACCGCAGCAACTTACGCCCCACCTTCCTTTCTTTCGCATCATGAGGCCATAACCATGCCAGCACAGCCAAACCCACTAGATCTGACTGTCCCAGATACCCACTGTAGCTTGCACCCCCGGGTTCTAGCCTTCACGTGGAGCGACTGAGCCGTCAGGAGGCAATGCGCTATCACACTGTGAACGACCCTCACACCAACACACCCCACCTAAACTTATCTGCCAACTCTATAGGAAGCTCTAGATCTACTACAAGTTGGCTCCCTCGTCACCGCCCGACTCCCAGTGTCACACTATAGGAGAGGTAGACAATGCCGCCGCCACCACAACAGGGGACATCATCCAGGCGTCCCTACTTTGATAAGTAGGACGGTGCCCCGCCCCAAATGCCACCAAAATCCCGCATGCCACCTTTGGCAGCTTGGCCCGTAGCCACCTGGAGGAGGGATGCCCGTAGCTTCAGCAATGAGGTTGCAGTGGTGGGAAGTGTTGGGAAACGTTGCATGGAAAAAAATAAAAATCTACGCACACACAATGATCTATCCATGAAGATGCATAACAACGAGGGAGAGAGTGTGTCTACGTACCCTCGTAGACTGAAAGCGGAAGCGTTTTAACAACGCGGTTGATGTAGTCGAACTTCTTCTAGCTCCGACCGATCAAGCACCGAACGTACAACACCTCCGAGTCCTGCACACATTCAGCTCGGTGACGTCCCTCGCCTTCTTGATCCAGCAGGGTGTCGAGGTAGTAGATGAGTTCCGTAAGCACGACAACATGGTGACGGTGATGATGAAGTGATCCGCGCAGCGCTTCGTCTAAGCACCGCGAGAATATGACCAGGGGTGTAAACTTTGGAGGGGGAGGGGGAGCCGCACATGGCTAACAATTCATGTTGTGTGTTCTAGGCGCCCCCTCCCCACATATATATAGGTGGGAGGAGAGGAGAGGCAGCCAGGGGGCGTCCCAAGTAGGATCCAAATCCTACTTGGGGTTCCCCCAAGTGGTGCCCCCTTTCCTTTTCCCACCGGAGAAGAAAGGAAGGGGAAAGAGATAAAGGAAGGGGGCTGAAGGAAATATGCCCTAGAGGCAATAATAAAGTTATTATTTATTTCCTTATTTCATGGTAAATGTTTATTATTTATGCTAGAATTGTATTAACCGAAAACATAATACATGTGTGAATACATAGACAAATAGAGTGTCACTAGTATGCCTCTACTTGACTAGCTCGTTGAATCAAAGATGGTTAAGTTTCCTAGCCATAGACATGAGTTGTCATTTGATTAACGGGGTCACATCATTAGAGAATGATGTGATTGACTTGACCCATTCCGTTAGCATAGCACTTGATCGTTTAGTTTGTTGCTATTGCTTTCTTCATGACTTATACATGTTCCTATGACTATAAGATTATGCAACTCCCGTTTACCGGAGGAACACTTTGGGTGCTACCAAACGTCACAACGTAACTGGGTGATTATAAAGGTGCTCTACAGGTGTCTCCGAAGGTACTTGTTGGGTTGGCGTATTTCGAAATTAGGATTTGTCACTCCGATTGTCGGAGAGGTATCTCTGGGCCCTCTCGGTAATACACATCACTTAAGCCTTGCAAGCATTGCAACTAATGAGTTAGTTGCAGGATAGTGTATTACGGAACAAGTAAAGAGACTTGCCGGTAACGAGATTGAACTAGGTATTGAGATACCGACGATCGAATCTCGGGCAAGTAACATACCGATGACAAAGGGAACAACGTATGTTGTTGTGCGGTTTGACCGATAAAGATCATGTGGGAGCCAATATGAGCATTCAGGTTCCGCTATTGGTTACTGACCGAAGACATGTCTCGGTCATGTCTACATAGTTCTCGAACCCGTAGGGTCCGCACGCTTAACGTTACAATGACGGTTATATTATGAGTTTATATGTTTTGATGTACCGAAGTTTGTTCGGAGTCCCGGATGTGATCAAGGACATGACGAGGAGTCTCGAAATGGTTGAGACATGAAGATTGATATATTGGAAGCCTATGTTTGGATGTCGGAAGTGTTCCGGGTGAAATCGGGATTTTACCGGAGTACCGGGAGGTTACCGGAACCCCCCGGGAGCTTAATGGGCCTATATGGGCCTTAGTGGAAATAGAGAGAAGCAAGGGGAGTGTGGGGCGCGCCCCCCAAGGCCCAAACCGAATTGGTTTAGGGCAAGGGGGGCGGTCCCCTCTTTCCTGCTTCCCCTCTCTCTTTCCTTCTCCCGAATCCTATTCCAACTAGGAAAGGGGGGGTCCTAATCCCGGTGGGAGTAGGACTCCTCCCGGCGCACCCTCTCCCTGGCCGGCCACCCCCCCCCCCTTGCTCCTTTATATACGGGGGCAGGGGCACCCCATAGACACAACAATTGATCATTTGATCCTTTAGCCGTGTGCGGATGCCCCCTCCACCATAGTCCACCTCGATGTTACTGTAGCGGTGTTTAGGCGAAGCCCTGCGTCGGTAGAACATCAACATTGTCACCACGCCGTCGTGCTGACGAAATTCTCCCTCAACACTCGGCTGGATCGGAGTTCGAGCGACGTCATCTGGCTGAACGTGTGCTGAACTCGGAGGTGTCGTACGTTCGGTACTTGATCGGTCGGATCGTGAAGACGTACGACTACATCAACCGCGTTCTGCTAACGCTTCTGCTTTCGGTCTACGAGGGTACGTAGACAACACCCTCCCCTCTCGTTGCTATGCATCACCATGATCTTGCGTGTGCGTAGGAAATTTTTTGAAATTACTACGTCCCCCAACAGAGGCGAACCCTCCTTTTTCCTTCTCCAATTGGGCCACATGCCAAGGGGGGCGCCACCCCTTTGGGCTGGTGTGCTCCCCTTTTATGGCCCATATACCTTCCCCGGGGGTTCCGGTAACCCCCCAAGTATTTCGATAAATACACGATACACTCAGGAATACTTCCGGTGTCCAAATACTGTCATCCTATATATCAATCTTTACCTCTCAACCATTTTGAGGCTCCTCATCATGTCTGTGATTTAATCTGGGACTCCGAACAACATTCGGTCACCAAATCACATAACTCATATAATACAATATCATCATCAAACACTAAGCGTGCGGACCCTACGGGTTCGAGAACTATGTAGACATGACAGAGACACCTCTCCGGTCAATAACCATTAGTGGAACCTGGATGCTCATATTGGCTCCTACATATTCTAGGAAGAACTTTATCGGTCGAACCGTTATGGCAACATACGTTATTCCCTTTGTCCATCAGTATGTTACTTGCCCGATATTCGATCGTCGGTATCTACATACCTAGTTTAATCTCGTTACTGGCAAGTCTCTTTACTCGTTTCGTAATACATCATCCTGCAACTAACTCATTTTTCACTTTGCTTGCAAGGCTTCTTATGATGTGCATTACCGAGAGGGCCCGGAGATACCTCTCCGATACTCGAAGTGACAAATCCTAATCTCAATCTATGCCAACCCAACAAACACCTTTGGAGATACCTGTAGAACATCTTTATAATCACTCAGTTATGTTGTGATGTTTGATAGCACACAAGGTATTCCTCCAGTATCCGGGAGTTGCATAATCTCATAGTCGAAGGAATATGTATTTGACATGAAGAAAACAATAACAATAAAACTGAACGATTAATATGCTAAGCTAACGGATGGGTCTTGTCCATCACATCATTTTCCTAATGATGTGATCCCATTATCAAATGACAATTCATGTCCATGGTTAGGAAACCTTAACCATCTTTAATCAACGAGCTGGTCAAGTAGAGGCTCACTAGGGACACAATGTTTGTCTACGTATTCACACATGTATTTGGGTTTCCGATCAATATAATTCTAACATGAATAATAAACATTTATCATGAATAAAGAAATATAAAATAATAAATTTATTATTACCTCTAGGGCATATTTCCTTCAGGAAGTTGGTTGTGATGCTAGGTTCGCCCATGATGTCACCATGGGGTGCGACATGCAAGAATTGATAGGTAATACTCCCTTTGTTTTCATTTACTATGTATATTAGCCTTGTCTTAAGGCAAAATTTATAAAGTTTGACCATGTCTATATAAATCTATACCTAATAATAAACGGGCTATTGCTCATTGGGGTACGTCATGGAAATTGCCCACAAAGTTGTAAAATATTACCCGCCAATGCCACCTACAAGTGATGAAAAACGTTTCACACAGGGGAATCCCTGCCTGCGCCGGCCCATGCAGTAGGGACCTCCAATATTGTGCTCTGCCGCTGGGAGAAGGAGCAACACGCCAGTTTGGGCTGGCCCATGTCCGGGCGACCTATTTTTAAAATTCCATTTTTATTTTGAATTTTTCCTTTTTCTTTTTTCATTTTTTCGACTTTAAATAATTTGGGACTTCAAAAAAGTTCCAAAAATTAAAAAAAATGAGAATTTTGAAATAATTTTTTTAATAAATCATAAAATGTTTGTGGATTCAAAAATGTTCGTGGTTTTATAAAAATGTTAGAATTTTTTTAAAAAAATGTTCATGATATCTCAACAAGTCTGTGTATTAAAACATGTTAATGAAATTGAACAAAAAGTTCACCAATTCAAAAAATGCTGAGGAATGAAAAATATCATAAAAATTCAAAAATTGTTCGTCAGTTACAAAATAGTTTATTCATTCATAAAATGTTCTCTGATTCAAAAAATGATCATGCATTTAAAAAAATTGTTCGTTAAATTAAAAAATGTTGGTGAATTTAAAAAATTGTTCCACCAATTTCCAAAATATTGTTCGTCCATTCTAGAAATGATCAGCTATTCAAGAAAATTGTCAAAAAATGTTCACAATTTTAATTTTATTGCAAATAGCACAAAACGTTCATGAATTCAAAAAATTTCTTGATTTTAGAAAATGTTTGGAATTTTTAAAAGTGTTCATGAATTCGAAAAGTATTCACAAGTTTAAACATTGTTCATGATTTCACGAAATTGAGAGTGATACTGTATCTCGTTGATGCAGCAAAATGTAATCATGACCATTGGAAATTACAATTTTTTTCTCCTGTTGTAAGGCACGGGCCCTTCATGATGGATCAAATGATATAAATTTTGGATATTGATATATTTTTCTAAAAACTCGGTCAAACATGCAATCATTTGATTTTTGAAAAAACAAACACACCTTATATAAAGGAATGGAGGGAGTAGTTATTAACAACTACAATAGCAAATCAATACTATTGGATTCATCAATTAAATATTTTTACACCACATATATTTATTCAGAGAAGCTAATTTCCTGCCGGCAGGAATTTAGCCACAGGCACGAACGACCCAGTTGTTCATTTTGAATCAGACGGCTCGCACAATCCGCTCCAACTGCATCTCTTTTTCCCGTGATCCACAATTCCCGCTCGATCTCTCCGCTCGACCCCATTTTTTTTAGAAGATCTCTCGGCTCGACCCCAGCTTTGTCGCGTTCGATCAAGGCCATGTTGTGACAGTTTGTCTCGATCAAGCCCATGTCGTGACAGTTTTTTTCACAATCAAGGCCACGTTGTGACAGTTTGTCTCGATCAAGCCCATGTCGTGACAGTTTTTTTTCACGTTCCCATCATTAGGCCCATGTTCCCAGGCAAGTATTACCACTTCACTAACCACTAGGTCAGCTCAATCTTTTTGTTTACAATCAAGTTACATTATACTTGTACCTTGGATATTACAAGTTTGAATAAAACAAAAATAAACAGCCAGGCTGCCAATTACGCCGTTTCTTCTGCATGTTGTACACTACTTCACATAGTTCTATTGTTTTTTCTCCATGTCCTCATCAGCTCACACTATTTCTTTACCTACACTTTTTACATGGTCTCCGATATCTTCTTTGTAATAGCATGATAATACACGTATCATACACTTGATAACTTAGGTACAAACACCGTGATAACTAACTACGACCTGATAACATGCCCTTCGATAACTTCTATGGAAATAAGGTGATAACTTCGACATGATAACATACCCCCGATCCCCACCACAGACGTGATACCTTACACACAAACACCGCGATAACATCTGACAAGGGAAAATGTTGTTGAAAACATACCCGATAACTTCTGTAGAAATAGCATGATAATATACAATTACTCGGAACACCGCGGTAACTTTGACCGGCCGATTTTAGTTGTTGAAAACATACCCCCCCCCATAACTTTTGTGGAAATAACATGGGAATATACACACAATAGAGCTGATAACTCACATACAAACACCATGATAACATTTTGATCTGGTAAAAAAATGTTAGAAAACATACACCCGATAATTCCTGTATAAATGGTAATGAAAGCACCACAAATATGATAACTTCGGTACAAACACCGATAACGTTTACCCATGGAAAAAAATAGTTGAATACACTACACCCCGGTAATTCCTATATAAGTATCATGGTAATATAAGCATGGCAGACCTAATAACTTAGGTACAAACACCACGGTAACTTTATACCCGAATAAAAAGTTGTTGAAACATACCCCAGTTACTTCTATGCAAATAACACGGTAATATTTTCATCACGGACCTGATAACTTATGTACAAATATCATGGTAACTTCGACCCGGGAAAAAAAGTCGTTGAAAACACACGCCGATCACTTCTACATAAAAACATGTTAATATACATATAACATAACTGATAACTTATGGTAACATTTGACCAAAAAGTGATCAAAACATGCCAACATGAGATCTACTTTTGAAGTTATCGTCGCAACGGATTTTTTATGTGAAACTGTCTTTTCAATCAGAAACGACAAATTTGAGCTATAAAACATTTTCCAGTGTCGAAATAGTGATAATCAATGACATAAGCTTTCCCTTGCTCTAGTGCATTTGCATGTGGAAAGAATGTTGGAGGAGCCATTTTTGTGCCCCGGTAATTTCTATGTAAACTAGATGGTAACTCACGTGCCACAGACATGATAACTTACTTAGCCTAGGTCTGATAACTTTTGACCCGAAAAAAAATATCGTCGAAACATACCAACATGGATCTAGTTTTGAAGGTCTTGTCGCGATGAATCTTTTATGTGAAAACAGTTTTTCAATCGGACCAACGTTTGAGCTACGAAATATTTTAAATTTTCACATTGGAAAGAATCTTTGATGACAACATCAATTTTGTTTTTTCTGTATGTATATAATTAGTAGCTGCTAATTAACTGCTAATGGACAGTGGACACGCATAGAAAAAAGAAAGAAAATAAGATGAAGCTAATGTATGCATGTAAGATAGGGGGGAATCGTGCGGATATGTTGCTTAACTTTAGTATGTGTGGAAGTTAGTACTGTCCATATTTATTATGGTAAATATTTATATTGCTTTCTACAAATTTGAACATTTGATCTGACTTTATAAAGATCAACTTAGGATAGGGGTAACCTATTGCAATGGGAATAAAGCGGGTCGAACTCGAAACTGCTCCCTGCGCAGTCCCCTCTGATACAGGCCACCTATCCACCAAAAGGATCCAACGGCACGTCACGCTCTTGGCCCAGTTCTCGCCAAGCCGCCGCCGTCGCCTTCGTCTCCTCCCTCCTCGCCGAGCCCGTCCACACCGCCGTCGAGGGGCTGCTCCGGGAGGATCCGACATCTGCCCGTCCGGTGCATTGAGAACCTATCCGCCTTCGGGGTCCTCCTGGTGCAGGCACCGGCGTCGCCTGCCTTCACGTCGCCAGCAGTCAGGTTCAGCAATCGATGCTATGTTCTTCAGAGTTGATTACAGAGTACAGACCAAATGTTCCTCGGCTTAGTCATTTGTACGGTTACACTTGCAGATTGGTTTGGGCGCAAGAATTGCCTACAGATTACAGAGATGTTTTTGTGTGAAATTTCAGAAATTCACACTGCTATTCCGAGCAACCAACAGCACACATACAGCAGCAATAATTTCTCACTGCCATTCAGCAGTTTCAGCCTTCAGCGCTTTCGATTCTTTAACCAAACTTTTATTCTTTTCTCTAGTCATCTCTTGCGCACTGCACATTCGCTGCTTCAGGTTATGAAATTCAGCATTATGCATGTGGATGGTGTCACCTTTTAGTTACTTTGCTGAGAAACATCTAGATGATCAACACGATGGGGAAATTTAGCGTCAGTTTTGCTTCTGTTTCCCAGCTTGTTGATGTCCTTCCTTGGGTTATTGTCCATACAACGGGCAATATTTTCGCAAACACGAGCCTTGGAAAGGTTACAGTGCACAGCTACACATACTATCAAGGCCATGTTGGGGAACGTAGCAGAAATTCAAAATTTTCCTACGTGTCACCAAGATCTATCTATGGAGAGACCAGCAACGAGGGGAAGGAAAGTGCATCTACATACCCTTGTAGATCGCTAAGCGGAAGCGTTCAAGTGAACGGGGTTGATGGAGTCGTACTCGTCGTGATCCAAATCACCGATGATCAAGTGCCGAACACACGACACCTCCGCGTTCAACACACGTACAGCCCGGTGACGTCTCCCATGCCTTGATCCAGCAAGGAGAGAGGGAGAGGTTGAGGAAGACTCCATCCAGCAGCAGCACAACGGCGTGGTGGTGGTGGAGGAGCGTGGCAATCCTGCAGGGCTTCGCCAAGCACCACGGGAGAGGAGAAGGACTTAGGAGAGAGGGAGGGGCTGCACCAAAGGCATAAAGGGTGTCTCAAGAGGCCCTCCTACCCCCACTATTTATAGGGAGCCCAAGGGGGGGGTGCGGCAGCCCTAGGAGATCCAATCTCCTAGGGGGCGGCGGCCAGGGGAGGTTTCCCTCCCCCCCCCCCCCCAAGGCACCTAGGAGGTGCCTTCCCTCCTTGGGACTCTTCCTTAGGGTTCCCCTTTCACCCTAGGCGCATGGGCCCTAGGGGAAGTGGCGCCCCAGCCCACTTTGGGCTGGATCCCTTCTCACTTCAGCCCATGGGACCCTCCGGGATAGGTGGCCCCACCCGGTGGGCCCCCGGGACCCATCCGGTGGTCCCGGTACAATACCGATGACCCCGAAACTTGTCCCGATGGCCGAAATAGGACTTCCTATATATAAATCTTTACCTCCGGACCATTCCGGAACTCCTCGTGATGTCCGGGATCTCATCCGGGACTCCGAGAAACATTCGGTAACCACATACAAACTTCCTTTATAACCCTAGCGTCATCGAACCTTAAGTGTGTAGACCCTACGGGTTCGGGAGACATGCAGACATGACCGAGACATTCTCCGGTCAATAACCAACAGCGGGATCTGGATACCCATGTTGGCTCCCACATGTTCCACGATGATCTCATCGGATGAACCACGATGTCAAGGACTTAATCAATCCCGTATACAATTCCCTTTGTCTAGCGGTATTGTACTTGCCCGAGATTCGATCGTCGGTATCCCTATACCTTGTTCAATCTCGTTACCGGCAAGTCTCTTTACTCGTTCCGTAACACATCATCCCGTGATCAACTCCTTGGTCACATTGCGCATATGATGATGTCCTACCGAGTGGGCCCAGAGATACCTCTCCGCTTACACGGAGTGACAAATCCTAGTCTCGATTCATGCCAACCCAACAGACACTTTCGGAGATACCTGTAGTGCACCTTTATAGTCACCCAGTTACGTTGTGACGTTTGATACACCCAAAGCATTCCTACGGTATCCGGGAGTTGCACAATCTCAGGGCCTAAGGAAATGATACTTGACATTAGAAAAGCTTTAGCATACGAACTACACGATATTTGTGCTAGGCTTAGGATTGGGTCTTGTCCATCACATCATTCTCCTAATGATGTGATCCCGTTATCAACGACATTCAATGTCCATGGTTAGGAAATCGTAACCATCTATTGATCAACGAGCTAGTCAACTAGAGGCTTACTAGGGACATGGTGTTGTCTATGTATCCAGACATGTATCTGAGTTTCCTATCAATACAATTATAGCATGGATAATAAACGATTATCATGAACAAGGAAATATAATAATAACCAATTTATTATTGCCTCTAGGGCATATTTCCAACAGTCTCCCACTTGCACTAGAGTCAATAATCTAGTTCACATCGCCATGTGATTAACACTCACATGTCGCATCGCCATGTGACCAACATCCAAAGAGTTTACTAGAGTCAATAATCTAGTTCACATCACTATGTGATTAACACTCAATGAGTTCTGGGTTTGATTATGTTGCTTGTGAGAGAGGTTTTAGTCAACGGGTCTGAACCTTTCAGATCCGTGTGTGCTTTACAAATCTCTATGTCATCTCCTAGATGTAGCTACCACGCTCTATTTGGAGCTATTCCAAATAACTGTTCTACTTGGAGCTATTCTAAATTGTTGCTCCATTATATGCATCCGGTATCTCTACTCAGAGCTATCCGGATAGGTGTTAAGCTTGCATCGACGTAACCCTTTACGACGAACTCTTTTTACCACCTCCATAACTGAGAAACTTCCTTAGTCCACTAGTTACTAAGGATAACTTTGACCGCTGTCCTGTGATCCATTCATGGATCACTCTTGTACCCCTTGACTGACTCATGGCAAGGCACATTTCAGGTGTGGTACACAGCATAGCATACTGTAGAGCCTATGTCTTAAGCATAGGGGACGACCTTCGTCCTTTCTCTCTATTCTGCCGTGGTCGAGCTTTAAGTCTTAACTTCATACCTTACAACTCAGGCAAGAATTCCTTCTTTGACTGATCCATCTTGAACACCTTCAAGATCATGTCAAGGTATGTGCTCATTTGAAAGTACCATTAAGCGTTTTGATCTATCCTTATAGATCTTAATGCTCAATACTCAAGTAGCTTAATCCAGGCTTTCCATTGAAAAATACTTTCCAAATAACCCTATATGCTTTCCAGAAATTCTACGTCATTTCTGATCTATGATATGTCGACAACATATATTCATCAGAAATTCTATAGTGCTCCCACTCACTTCTTTGGAAATACAAGTTTCTCATAAACTTTGTATAAACCCAAAATCTTTGATCATCTCATCAAAGCATACATTCCAACTCCGAGATGCTTACTCCAGTCCTCAGAAGGATTGCTGGAGCTTTGCATACTTATTAGCATCTTTCAGGATTGACAAAACCTTCCGGTTGTATCACATACAACCTTTCCTCAAGAAAATCGTCGAGGAAACAATGTTTTGACATCCTATCTGCAAGATTTCATAAATAATGCAGTAATCGCTAATATAATTCCAACAGACTCTTAGCATCTCTACGAGTGAGAAAGTCTCATCGTAGTCAACTCCTTGAACTTGTCAGAAAACATCTTAACGACAAGTCGAGCTTTCTTAATGGTGACATTTACCATCGTTGTCCGTCTTCCTTTTAAAATCCATCTATACTCAACAGCCTCACGACCATCGAGCTGTTCTTTCAAAGTCTACACTTTGTTTCCATACATGGATCCTACCTCGGATTTTATGGCCTCGGGCCATTTATCGGAATCTGGGCCCACCATCGCTTTTCCATAGCTCGTAGGTTCATTGTTGTCTAGCAACATGACTTCAAAGACAGGATTACGTACCACTCTGAAGTAGTACGCATCCTTGTCATCCTACAAGGTTTGGGAGTGACTTGATCCGAAGTCTCATGATCAATATCATAAGCTTCCACTTCAATTGGTGTAGGTGCCACAGGAACAACTCTTTGTGCCCTGCTATACACTAGTTGAAGTAACGGTTTAATAACCTCATCAAGTCTCCACCATCCTCCCACTCAATTCTTTCGAGAGAAACTTTTCCTCGAAAAAAGGACCCGATTCTTGAAACAATCCCTTATTGCTTTCGGATCTGAGACAAGAGGTATACCCAACTGTTTTGGGTGTCCTATGAAGATGCATTTATCCGCTTTGGGTTCGAGCTTATCAGCCTGAAACTTTTTCACATAAGCGTCGCAGCCCCAAACTTCTAAGAAATGACAGCTTAGGTTTCTCTAAACCATAGTTCATACGGTGTCATCTCATCGGAATTACGTGGTGCCCCTTTTAAAGTGAATGTGGTTGTTTCTAATGCCTAACCCATAAACTATCGTGGTAATTTGATAAGAGACATCATGGTATGCATCATATCTAATAGGGTGCAGTTATGATGTTCGGACACACCATCACACTATGGTGTTCCAGGCTGTATTAGTTGTGAAACAATTTCCACAATGTCTTAATTCTGTGCCAAACTCGTAATTCAGATATTCATCTCTATGATCATATCATAGATATTTTATCCTCTTGTCACGACGATCTTTCAACTTCACCCTGAAATTACTTGAACCTTTCAATAATTCAGACTCGTGATTCATCAAGTAAATATACTCAACATCTACTCAAATTATCTGTGAAGTAAAAACATAACGATATCCACTACATGCCTCAGCACTCATTGGACTGCACACATCAAAATGTATTACTTCCAACAAGTTGCTTTCTAGTTCCATTTTACTGAAACCGAGGCTTTCAGTCATCTTGCCCATGTAGTATGATTTGCATGTCTCAAGTGATTCAAAATCAAGTGAGTCCGAACGGTCCATTCGCATGGAGTTTCTTCATGCATATACACCAACAGACATGGTTCGCATGTCTCAAACTTTTCAAAAATGAGTGAGTCCAAAGATCCATCTACATGGAGCTTCTTCATGCGTTTTATACCGATATGACTTAAGTGGCAGTGCCACAAGTAGGTGGTACTATCATTACTATCTTTTGGCATGAACATGTGTATCACTACGATCGAGATTCAATAAACCATTCATTTTAGGCGTAAGACCATTGAAGGTATTATTCAAATAAACAGAGTAACCATTATTCTCCTTAAATGAATAACCGTATCGCGATAGACATAATCCAATCATGTCTATGCTCAACGCAAACACCAAATAACAATTATTTAGGTTTAACACCAATCTCGATGGTAGAGGGAGCGTGCGATGCTTCAACATTGGAGACACTTCCAACACATATCGTCAGCTCACCTTTAGCTAGTCTCCGTTTATTCCGTAGCTATTATTTCGAGTTACTAACACTTAGCAACCGAACCGGTATTTAATACCCTGGTGCTACTAGGAGTACTAGTAAAGTACACATCAACACAATGTATATCCAATATACTTCTATCGACCTTGCCAGCCTTCTCATCTACCAAGTATCTAGGGTAATTCTGTTCCAGTGGCTGTTCCCCTTATTACAGAAGCACTCAGTCTCGGGTTTGGGTTCAACCTTGGGTTTCTTCACTAGAGCAGCAGCTGAATCGCCGTTTCATGAAGTATCCCTTTGTTCCCTTGCCCTTCTTGAAACTAGTGGTTTCACCAACCATCAACGATTGATGCTCCTTCTTGATTTCTACTTTTGTGGTGTCAAACATCGCGAATATCTCAAGGATCATCATATATGTCCCTGATATATTATAGTTCATCACGAAGCTCTAGCAGCTTGGTGGTAATGACTTTGGAGAAACATCACTATCTTATATGGAAGATTAACTCCCACTCGATTCAAATGATTGTTGTACTCAGACAATCTGAGCACAAGCTCAACAATTGAGCTTTTCTCCCTTAGTTTGCAGGCTAAGAAAATCGTCGGAGGTCTTATACCTCTTGACGTGGGCACGAGCTTGAAATCCCAATTTCAGCCCTCAAAACATCTCATATGTTTCGCGACGTTTCAAAACGTCTTTGGTGCCTCAACTCTAAACCGTTTAACTGAACTATCACGTAGTTATCAAAATGTGTATGTCAGATGTTCGCAACATCCACAGACAACGTTCGAGGTTCAGCACACTGAGCGGTGCATTAAGGACATAAGCCTTCTATGAAGCAATAAGGACAATCCTCAGTTTACGGACCTAGTCCGCATAATTGCTACTATCAACTTTCAACTAATTTTTCTCTAGGAACATAACTAAACAGTAGAACTAAGGCGCGAGCTACGACATAATTTGCAAAATCCTTTTGACTATGTTCAAGATAATTAAGTTCATCTTATGAACTCCCACTTAGATAGACATCCCTCTAGTCATCTAAGTGATTACATGATCCGAGTCAACTAGGCCGTGTCCGATCTGTGCGTGAGACGGACTAGTCAACGTCGGTGAACATCTTCATGTTGATCGTATCTTCTATACGACTCATACTCGACATTTCGGTCTTCTGTGTTCCGAGGCCATGTCTGTACATGCTAGGCTCGTCAAGTTAACCCTAAGTGTTTTGCATGTGTAAAACTGTCTTACACCCGTTGTATGTGAACGTAAGGATCCATCACACCCGATTAACACGTGGTGCTTAGAAACGACGAACTGTAGCAACGGTGCACAGTTAGGGGAGAACACTTCTTGAAATTGTTGTAAGGGATCATCTTATTTACTACCGTCGTTCTAAGCAAATAAGATGTATAAATATGATAAACATCATATGCAATCAAATAATAGTGACATGATATGGCCAATATCATATAGCTCCTTTGATCTCCATCTTAGGGCTCCATGATCATCTTGTCACCGGTATGACACCATGATCTCCATCATCATGATCTCCATCATCGTGTCTTCTTGAAGTTGTCTCGTCATTGACATGCAAGTCGTGATTCCCTTGACAAGAACATGTTCAATGATCAATCTCATACATCACATATATCATTCATCACATCCTTTTGGCCATATCACATCACATAGCATACCCTGCAAAAACAAGTTAGACGTCCTCTAATTGTTGTTTGCATGTTTTACGTGGCTGCTATGGGTTTCTAGCAAGAACGTTTCTTACCTACGCAAAACCACAACGTGATATGCCAATTGCTATTTACCCTTCATAAGGACCCTTTTCATCGAATCCGATCCGACTAAAGTAGGAGAGACAGACACCCGCTAGCCACCTTATGCATCTAGTGCATGTCAGTCGGTGGAACCAGTCTCACGTAAGAATACGTGTAAGGTCGGTCCGGGCCGCTTCATCCCACGATGCTGCCGAATCAAGATAAGACTAGTAACGGCAAGCATATTGAACAAAATCAACGCCCACAACTACTTTGTGTTCTACTCGTGCATAGAATCTACGCAATAGACCTAGCTCATGATGCCACTGTAGGGGAACGTAGCAGAAATTCAAAATTTTCCTACGTGTCACCAAGATCTATCTATGGAGAGACCAGCAACGAGGGGAAGGAGAGTGCATCTACATACCCTTGTAGATCGCTAAGCGGAAGCGTTCAAGTGAACGGGGTTGATGGAGTCGTACTCGTCGTGATCCAAATCACCGATGATCAAGTGCCGAACGCACGGCACCTCCGCGTTCAACACACGTACAGCCCGGTGACGTCTCCCACGCCTTGATCCAGCAAGGAGAGAGGGAGAGGTTGAGGAAGACTCCATCCAGCAGCAGCACAACGGCGTGGTGGTGGTGGAGGAGCGTGGCAATCCTGCAGGGCTTCGCCAAGCACCACGGGAGAGGAGAAGGACTTAGGAGAGAGGGAGGGGCTGCACCAAAGGCATAAAGGGTGTCTCAAGAGGCCCTCCTACCCCCACTATATATAGGGAACCCAAGGGGGGGTGCGCCAGCCCTAGGAGATCCAATCTCCTAGGGGGCGGCGGCCAGGGGAGGTTTCCCTCCCCCCCAAGGCACCTAGGAGGTGCCTTCCCTCCTTGGGACTCTTCCTTAGGGTTCCCCTTTCACCCTAGGCGCATGGGCCCTAGGGGAAGTGGCGCCCCAGCCCACTTTGGGCTGGATCCCTTCTCACTTCAGCCCATGGGACCCTCCGGGATAGGTGTCCCCACCCGGTGGGCCCCCGGGACCCTTCCGGTGGTCCCGGTACAATACCGATGACCCCGAAACTTGTCCCGATGGCCGAAATAGGACTTCCTATATATAAATCTTTACCTCCGGACCACTCCGGAACTCCTCGTGACGTCTGGGATCTCATCCGGGACTCCGAACAACATTCAGTAACCACATACAAACTTCCTTTATAACCCTAGCGTCATCGAACCTTAAGTGTGTAGACCCTACGGGTTCGGGAGACATGCAGACATGACCGAGACGTTCTCCGGTCAATAACCAACAGCGGGATCTGGATACCCATGTTGGCTCCCACATGTTCCACGATGATCTCATCGGATGAACCACGATGTCAAGGACTTAATCAATCCCGTATACAATTCCCTTTGTCTAGCGGTATTGTACTTGCCCGAGATTCGATCGTCGGTATCCCTATACCTTGTTCAATCTCGTTACCGGCAAGTCTCTTTACTTGTTCCGTAACACATCATCCCGTGATCAACTCCTTGGTCACATTGCGCATATGATGATGTCCTACCGAGTGGGCCCAGAGATACCTCTCCGCTTACACGGAGTGACAAATCCCAGTCTCGATTCGTGCCAACCCAACAGACACTTTCGGAGATACCTGTAGTGCACCTTTATAGTCACCCAGTTACGTTGTGACGTTTGATAAACCCAAAGCATTCCTACGGTATCCGGGAGTTGCACAATCTCATGGTCTAAGGAAATGATACTTGACATTAGAAAAGCTTTAGCATACGAACTACACGATCTTTGTGCTAGGCTTAGGATTGGGTCTTGTCCATCACATCATTCTCCTAATGATGTGATCCCGTTATCAATGACATCCAATGTCCATGGTTAGGAAACCGTAACCATCTATTGATCAACGAGCTAGTCAACTAGAGGCTTACTAGGGACATGGTGTTGTCTATGTATCCACACATGCATCTGAGTTTCCTATCAATACAATTATAGCATGGATAATAAACGATTATCATGAACAAGGAAATATAATAATAACCAATTTATTATTGCCTCTAGGGCATATTTCCAACAGGCCATGGTGCCTTTCTTCTTAGTTGCCATTCTTCCTTGCGAATTAAGTTCATCTGTTCAACTCTAAGGCTCTATAATAACTATGCTACTACCTGCAATATGATAAAACATTTCTTGTTTCTTGTTTTTTCTCTAAGAGGAAAACTCACTTTTACAGGATTCAGAGCGTCTGATTAAAAGAAAGAGATTATGATGTATTAGATGAATTAAGGGTGCAGGAAGTCGCAACTAGCAAGCCAACGGCGTAGTGATCAAATTGTAGATGTAGAAAGATCTTGTATTGAGAGGATCAAGTGTCACATGATCGTCAATGTGCATCATATTTCCTTTTTCTTTATCAAAATACATATGTATGTTTTGAAAGGAGGTATCTGAAATCTTGTGTTTAGAGGATCAAGTGTCACAGGATTGCTTCTCTGATTCCTTTTGAAAAAAATGAAATATTGTGTAATCTGAAATCTTGAAGGTCAAATCTAGAATGTGATGTCTGGAACCTAATCAACAATTGAAGTGTGCAATTTCGAATTGAAGAAGAGGGGAAAAACACCAAGGAATTCTCTGATTCCATGTTCCCTACGGACAATGTCAACATACATTCAGGTAACTCTGCGCAAAATAATCCAGTATTACCTTCGCCCCAAAAAGCTTTTTGGGATGGAGGGAGTACAACATAGTAGTCCACAAAAATACAGTTTCATGCAGACACCAAAATCCATTCAAAAAAGCATACTCCTTACAGCCTACTCCTACTCCATATATATTTTCCCCTGTTCAAAACTGAAAGGCATGCCAATGGAGCATTTCTAAGAAGCATGTTGGCTATAAACTTTGCTACATTCGTGACTATCTTTCCACAGTGGTTACAAATAAATTCTATGTATAGTACAGTACATCATGCAAACTAGGCCCTGTTTGATAGCAAAGTATTTTCTAAGTATTTTGAGAATACTACAGTTTTTGAGATTACCACGGTTTTATTTACAATGAGCTGTTTGGTTGCCCCTAACAACTGTGCTTTTAATATTGTAGTATTGGGCAAACTGCAGTTTTTTCTCTGCATAAAAAAAAAAGAACCCCAAACCTCTTTTTTAAAAACAGAGCTGCTGAGTGCTTAAACACAACGGCTAAACAGCAAAATTTACAGCGTTATGCGGCAACAACCAAACAGGTTCTATGTATTGTGAATACTGCAAAATACTCTGTTTTGATAAAACTATGGTATCTCACACCTATAAGCAAAATTACTGTAATTTTTGATACTTTGGTTTATATAATACTTTGCTATCAAACACAGCCTAAAGCCTAAGATGACCAAGATTGTATGCGTCCCGGTTAGTACAGTACTTCAAGCATATAAGCATAATATGTAGGCACTAGGCTAGTTGACACCCAAAACTCAAGCGACGTTTGACTTAGCATGCAAGTAATAATTTGCAGTTTTAACTCTTCAATGACAAAAAAAAATCAGAAGTTCCCAAGATAGCTGCTTAGTACACCTTGAATTCATCAACCAATCAATCCAATTTGGGCAGTTGATCCATCCATCAATAGAAGCATACAAGGGAGACAACAACACCGCAAAAGAACATATAGAGCAATGGCTATGTGCTCAAGACTACAGTAGACAAGATCCCAGGATGACGAAAGAAACCACAACTAATTGAACACAGCAAGCAAGAAATTAGGGGCAACCACATTGCAATTGCATCGGCTGGAAACGAAACAGAGCCAGCAAAATTAACTTATGAAAACAGAGGCAAGTATCAACTCCATTACTTCTGCACTTTGCAGAGTTCATCATCGTACTGAACATGATCAAGCCAGCTAGAATGACAGGTTTGCACATGCATGCGTCTATGTGCAATATCATAGAACCTTTCTTGTTTCTTGTTTTTTCTCTGACAGGAAAACTCACTTTTACACAGGATTCAGAAGTTCTGACTAAAAGAAAGGGATTATGCTGTATTAGATCAATGAAGGGTGCAAGGAAGTCGAAAGCCAATAGTGTAGTGATCAAATTGTAGGTGCAGACAGATTTTGTATTGAGAGGATAAATGTCACAGGATGTCAATGTTATTTTCTTTATCGAAATACATGTGTATGTTTTAAAAGGAAGTATCTATACTTGTTTCATTGGTAAAGAAATATGTGATTGCTTCTCTGATCCCTTAAAAATAATGAAATATTGTGTAATCAGAAATCTTGAAGGTCAATTCTAGAATGTGATGTCTGGAACCTAATAAACAATTGAAGTGTGCAATTTGGAATTGAAGAAGAATGAAAAAAAAAGCACCAAGGAATTCTATCATCTCAAGTTTCCAACTGACAATGTAGATGAAAATTCCGTGTAACGCTATGCGAGTGAAGAAAAATAACCAGTACAACATAGTAGTCCACAAAAGTAGAGTTTCATGCAGACACCAAAATCCATCCAAAAAAGCACATACTCCTAATCCATATATATATTCCCCTCTGTTCAAAACTGAAAGGCTTGCCAATGGAGCACTTCTAAGAAGCATGCTGGCTATAAACTTTGCTACATTCACGACTATCATTCCACATTGGAAACAAAGAAATTCTATGTATATTAGAGTACAATTATGCAAAAACTAAGCCTAAGATGACCAAAACTGTATATGTCCCGGTTAAATTTTCCATCGGTTCACATAATACTTCAAGCATATAAAGCATAATATGTAGACAGTAGCCTAGTTGACACCCAAAACTCAAGCTACATTTGACTGATTTAATTCTTCAGCAACAACAAAAATATCAGAAGTTCCCAAAATAGCTGCCAGCGGAAGCATGCAAAAGAAACAACAACATATAGAGCAATGGCTATGTGCTCAAGTTTACAGTAGACAAGATCCCACAACTAACTGAACACACAAGACACAACACAGCAAGCAGCACACATTACAATCGCATCGCTGGAAATGAAACAGAGCTTGCAAAATTAACTTCCGAAAACATAGCCAAGTGGTGCTATTCTATTCCATTACCAAGCCAGCCAGAATCACAACGTTTGCACATATGTATGCGTCTGACATCGCTGAAGAAACTATCAGATAGACAAAACAGCGTACGTACGCTGAACGAACGAATCGCAGGTAGGTATAGTCTCGATCGGAATCAACAGAACCTGCAGAACTGGAAAAGCAGGTAACATCGATCCAACAGAACCTGCAGGGGACGAACAAGCTAGACGAGAGAACCGAGACACTTACTACTGGAGTTGATGTTGATCTACCTAACTACTACGAGACTTGGGCGATGGAGAGCTTGGCGTTGTCGAGTCGATCATGGAGGCGGAGGATGCTGGCCGCCGGTGATGTTGAGCACGGCCTGCTCCACCAGCATCAAGGTGTCTTGCATGTCGAGCAGCTCTACCAGCACGTCGTCGACCGCGTCGATGGTCTGCTGCAGCCTCAGCGCCGCCGTCGGCATATGCGGCCCGGCCTCGGGTCGCACCCGCGACGCGGGCATGATCCCGCAGAGACCGACGGCGTGGTCAGCCGCAAGGCTCCTGTCGACGGCGAAGTTCAGCCTCTGCAGCGCCCGCCTTGCCTGGGCGTCGGCCTGGTCGTGGTTACCGGCCCAGAGATTGTACGCGATTCGGCCGCGGGGGAAGGCATAGAGACCGAGAGCCGCGGCGTAGGCCCATAAGTGGTACGCGGCACCGGCGTGGGCGACGTGGACGAGGTACCTGAGCTCGCGACTGGCCTCCTGGAGTGGCCCGCCCTCCGGCGGCGGGTTGTAGAAGGTGTCGTGGACGATGGCCCTGGCGGCGTCGGTGACGGCCGCGAGCGGCCCGGGCCAGTTGAAGAGGCTGTCGACGAAGTTGGCGGCGGGCCCGATGAGGAGCGGATTCATGCCGCGGGACACGTCCTCGAGCAAGTCGGTGTAGATGGTCTCCGCTGCGTCGATGGGCTCCCGTTCCAGGAGGAGCACCACCGAGACCTCGCGGAGCGTCACGCGGGCTCTCCGGCAGCGGGGGATGACGTAGTTCTCCAGCTCGGTGGCGACGCGGCGCCTGTAGTGCGCCGCGTACCGCAGCCTCATCGCCCTCCACTGCGCCAGCTGGTGCAACGCATGCGGATCCGGAGCCGGAACCTCCTGCACCCCCTCCTCCTCCTCCATCAACGGCGGCGGCTGCACCCCATCCTCCTCCTCCATCAACGGTGGGGGCTGCACCCCCTCCTCCTCCTCCTCCATCAACGGCGGCGGCTGCACCCCATCCTCCTCCTCCATCAACGGCGGCGGCTGCACCACCACCTCCTCCTCCTCCACCAACGGCGGTGGCTGCACCACCTCCTCCTCCTCCACCACCACGTCCGGCGGCGGGTGCACCACCCCCTCCTCGTCGACCGGCGGCGGCGGCATCACCACCCCCTCCTCTTCCATCTCTATCTCTCTCTTTTTGCGGCGTGTGTTGTGTTGCGTGGGATATTCCGCTGGTGAATGAGGTGAGAGAATGTTAGGATACGGAGAGAGAGGGGAATTTATAGACGGGAAATGCTCACACCGTCTTACGGCGGTTACTTGGGCTTGCTTGCGCGGGAAGTCGCCGAATTTACAGCCAACCTCTCTCACTGACAAGGGGCGCCCACCTTCCATCCGGTGGTTTTTTACCTCACGCCACGCTTGACGCCACCCACAGAGGTAGTTTCTGTGGACGGTCGGGGTGAAAAATCCGTTACGGAGTGGGGGCCACAGCTCTCTGCGCACTGGACGGGAATCTCCTGCAGCGCGAGAAGGCGAGATATTCCTCGAGTCCGACTCTCTTTCCCTGACCCGTGGACCGGCGGCAGGAGGACCCACCTGTCATGCTCTCAGTTGCTCTGCACAGGCAGTCTGGGAAGTTGGTTAATCCGGCTGATTTTACTTGCGTACGTCATCACCACTTGCACGGCCTTTACAGCTGGCATAAGCTAACGTGCTCATCTTGTTTTTCTTTCTGACGAGAAAAAATGTGGTGTGCTGTTAATGTTTGATCATCTCCGTTCCCAGGTTGATGACACAATTAGCGCTAGTACGAGTACAACACTGGCCCAGATAGCACATATATATGACACAAGTGCAGACATTGATTCATAATATATGAGGTCTTTGTAGACATCAACACTACAATTGCTGGCTAACAAGATGTCTTTTGTACAATTGCAAACAATAGAAGGTTTCCATGTAGCGTTTGCATGGAATGAAGGGGAATGTGCGAGGCAACATAAAAAATAAACGGATAATCTAATCCAAGAACTCTGTGGAGATACAAGTAACACGATAGAAACTCGTCTAAATTTAGAATTTGGGTCAGTCGATTTTCACGTGAAAGAAGGAACCACTAGTGGGAAGGCAAGAGCTCACCGGAAAATCCCTCTAGGTCTATCTTAGGTGCGTGCTACAAATCAGCTGGCTGATTTGTTGGAAAAGCAAACCGCCTCCACAGCCGTTGGATCAGCCCGCTCTCAGCCGTCAGATCCCGCGAGCACTTAACCACGTGCGACACGCTTTGAGCCGAATGACCGTTGCAACACACTGTCGGTTGCAACACAACATACCCCCGCAGACAGACTCCCACCTGATCCCCGCGTATCGCGCGACGACGGCGACGACCATGCCATGGTCTGCCCACCATCCGCCGTTGTTCTGCTGCTACAGCAGCGCCGATAGTGAACCAGCCACCCCCTTCCCCCTCCTCCATCCACCCCAACTCTAAAGCTCGCCTGCCCTACTTCGATCCAATGGCACACATCGCTCGGGACATGTTCGCCTCCGCCTACAATCGAAGCTCTGGTGGCTCTGTTGCATCCCGGTGAACGGATCCAACTTCGGCGACCGGTGTACAGCGCAGGGGGGTGTGCATGTACACTTGCTGATTTTTTACTGAAAAAACCAGAGCTCTAATGTTGTTAGTGTGGGAAATACTTCCTGCTGATGTGCAACATCACCCTTCCTCTTGAGGAATCCAACAACTCCCACGGGAATAGCAATAATCGCGAGGCGCCGCCACCTTGACGGCGAGCTCGCCAAGATCAACGAGTAGTGTTCACTTAGCAACTACTCCATGAAGGCCTGCAGGGGCAAGGCCGCTGCCAGGGCTGCACGTGCGCTGTCGGCATTGGCTGTGGCGGCCCTCCGCATGGTGTAGGAGGAAGCAGAGCGGTTGCTCCGCGATCGCCAGGCTGCAGTCGGAAAAGGTTGTCGCAGTCGACCGGCGCCCTACAACCACTGGTGGGACGACAACGATGATGGTGTGGCCGGGCAGGGTGGCGACGCGTACGAGGTGGTCGTCCATTACCAGCTTTAGTTTTTTAGTTTTGTATTAAACGGCCCAAATATCGGTGGTTGTATGTAAATTATATCCGAACTTGAATGAAAAACGTCGTGTTTGATGAAAATCGCCTGGTTTGTTAAAACCCTATTCGAAATGTATGTGAATATCGCTGGATGGCCAACTCCCGCATTGGTAATATTTTCGCAAACATGATTCTTGGAAAGGTTGCAGTGCACATCTACACACACATACTTCAAGGCCATGGTACCTTTCAGCATTCTTCCTAGGTAAGTTCATCTGTTCAACTCTATGGCCCTATATATAGTAACTATATGCTACCATGTGCAATTTTTTTTAAAAAAAAGAGGATAACCCCCAACTCTGCATCAGGACTATGCATGTAGCCATAAACCACGTGCAATATGATAAAACATTTTTTTCTTGTTTCTTGTTTTTCCTCTAGCAGCAAAACTCACTGTTGGATGCAGAAGGTCTCATTAAAAGAAAGAGAATATTTTGTATTAGATGAATGAAGGGTGCAGGAAGTCGCAACTCGCAAGCCAACGGCGTAGTGATCAAATTGTAGTTATGTAGACAGATTTTGTATTGAGAGGACCAAGTGTCAAAGGATCATCAGTATGCATCGTGTTTCTTTTTTTTATCGAAATACATATGTATGTTTTGAAAGGATGTATCTGTACTAGTTTGATCGATAAAATAATCTTATTCAGGTTTTCGATCCGGTTTTCCTTATAAACTGGATCAGTCTCTTGGCATTATTACCATTTGAATGATAATATATTCAAATGGGACCCCCCCCCCCCCCCCCCCCGGCCTCCCCTCCCGTGACCGTTCAAAAAAATGTGATTGCTTGTCTGATTCCTTGCAAACAAAATGAAATATTGTGCAACTTGGAATTGAAGAAGAGGAAAAAAACACCAAGGAGTTCTCTGATTCCAAGTTTCCAACTGACAGTGTAGATGGAAAATCCAGTGTAACAATGCGAGTGAAGAAAATCCAGTACAACATCGTAGTCCACAAAAGTACAGTTTCATGCAGTCACCAAAATCCATCCAAAAAAGCCTACTCCTTATACATATATATTCCCCCCTGTTCAAAACTGAAAGGCATGCCAATGGAGCACTTCTAAGAAGCATGTTGGCTATAAGCTTTGCTACATTCATGACTATCATTCCACGTTGGATACAAAGAAATTCTATGTATATTACAGTACATCATGCATAAACTAAGCCTAAGATGACTGTACGCATCCTGGTTAGATACATTTGACTGTGCATGCAAGTGATCAAATTGTAGATGTAGACAGATTTTGTATTGAGAGGATCAAGTGTCACAGGATCATCAATTTGCATCGTGTTTCTTTTTTTATCGAAATACATATGTATATTTTGAAAGGAGGTATCTGTACTAGTTTGATTGGTAAATAGAAATGTGATTGCTTCTCTGATTCCTTTCAAATAAGATGAAATATTGTGTAATATGAAATCTTGAAGGTCAAATCTAGAATGTGATGTATGGAACCCACTGAAAAAAATAGCGCGCTATAACGCCGCTAATAGCACGCTATAGCGTGTAGAGAATTGCTACGCTAAATTAACTTGTGTACAATGTCTTGCTAATAGCACGTTATAGCGCGCTATAGCACGCTAATAGCATATTTTCAGGGGCCGTGCTATTTTTTGTAGCGCGCTATTTTTTTCATTGATGGAACCTAATAAACAACTGAAGTGTGCAATTTGGAATTGAAGAAGAGGGAAAAAAAACACCAAAGGAATTCTACGATCTCGAGTTTCCAACAGACAATGGAGACGAAAATTCAGTGTAACACCAAGTAGTCCACAAAAGTAAAGTTTCATGAAGACACCAATAAAGCCTAGTCCTTATACATAGGTTGCACCAATAAAGCCTACTCCTACTCCATATATATTTTCCCCTGTTCAAAACTGAAAGGCATGCCAATAGAGCACTTCTAAGAAGCATGTTGGCCCATCTTTCCACGTTGGATACAAAGAAATTATGCATAAACTAAGCCTAAGATGACCAAGACCGTATGCGTCCTCGGTTAGATTTTCCATTGTTCACATAATACTTCAAGCATATAAGAATAATATGTAGGCACTAAGCTAGTTGACACCCAAAACTCAAGCTACATTTGACTGAGCATGCAAGTAATCATTTGCAGATTTCATTCTTCAGCCAAAACAAAAAGATCAGAAGTTCCTAATCTAGCTGCTTACTACTACAATTTGAATTTATCAACAATCAATCCAATTTGGGCAGTTGATCCATATCCACCTGCGGATGCATGCAACAGAAACAACAACATATAGAGCTAACTGAACACACAACACAGCAAGCAAGAAATTAGGGGCAACACGTACACATTGCAACATCGGCTGGAAACGAAACAGAGCCTGCAAAATTAACTTCCCAAAACATATATAGCCAAGTAGCTAATTCTACTCCATTACGTCTGCAGTGTTCATCATCGTACTGAACATGATCAAGCAAGAAATTCGGGGCAACACACATTGCCCCGAAACAGAGGCTGCAAAATTAACTTGCCAAAACATATGTAGCCAAGCAGTGCTACTCCATTACGTTTGCAGTGTTCGTCATCGTACTTAACATGATCCAGAGTCACAACGTTCTAACATCTCTGAAGAAACTCATCAGAAAGACAAAACAGCCTACATCGATCCAACGAAACCTGCAGGGGACGAAGAGAACCGAGACACTTACTACTGGAGTTGGTGTTGATCAGCGCCCTCGTGTCGACCGACGAGCCCGCGTCGCGCCTGGTCCAGTCGATCATGGAGGCGGAGGATCCTGGCCGGTGACGTCGAGCACGTCCTGCTCCACCTCCGCCAAGGTGTCTCGCACCTCGTGTAGCGCGTCCAGCACGTCGTCGAGCGCGCCGATGGTCTGCTGCAGCCTCAGCGCCGCCTTCGGCACGAGCGGCCCGACCCCGGGTCGCACCCTGGACGCGGGCATGATCCCGCAGAGACGGACGGCGAGGTCAGCCGCAAGGCTCCTCTCAACGGCGTAGTTCAGCAACTGCAGCGCCTCCCTTGCCAGGACGTCGGCGTGGAGGGTGTCGCCGACCCAGCGACCGTACGCAGCTTGGCCGCCGGGTAGGGCATTGAAACCGAGAATCGCGGCGTAGAGGCTGAAGTTGCGCGCGGCGTCGGCGTGGGCGACATCGAAGAGGTACCCGAGCTCGCGACGGGCCTCCTCGAGTGGCCCGCCCTCCGGCTCCGGGTAGTAGAAGGTGGCGTGGACGACGGCCCTGGCGCCCGCGAGCGGCCCGGACCAGTTGAAGAAGCTGTCGACGAAGTTGGCGGCGGGCCCGATGAGGAGCGGATTCATGCCGCGGGACACGTCCTCGAGCAAGTCGGTGTAGATGGTCTCCGCTGCGTCGATGGGCTCCTGGAGCAGCACCTCCGCGACCTCGAGGAGCGTCCCGCGGGCGGCCTCGCAGCGGGGGATGACGTAGTCTTCCACCCTGGTGGCGACGACGTGCCTGTAGTGCTCCGCGTTCCCCAGCGTCGCCGTCACCCACTGCGCCAGGAGCAACGCATGCGGATCCGGATCCGGAACCTCCTGCACCGCCTCCTCCTCCACCAACGGCGGCGGCTGCACCACCTCCTCCTCCACCAATGGCGGCGGCTGCACCACCTCCTCCTCCTCCACCGCCACGACCGGCGGCGGCTGCACCACCACCTCCTCCTCCACCACCGGCGGTGGCTGCACCGCCACCTCCTCCTCCTCCATCACCGGCGGCGGGTGCACCACCTCCTCCTCCTCCACGACCACGACCGGCGGCGGCTGCACCGCCTCCTCCTCCTCCACCACGACTGGCGGCGGGTGCACCACCCCCTCCTCCTCGACCACCAGGACCGGCGGCGGCGGCATCACCACCCCCTCCTCTTCCATCTTTCTCTCTCTCTTGCGGCGTGTGTTGTGTTGCGTGGGAAATTCCGCTGGTGAATGAGGCGAGAGAATGGAGGATGGGAGAGAGAGAGAGACAAGGAGCGGTTAATTCGTCTTCCTTGCGCGGGAAGTCGCCGAATTTACAGCCATCCTCTCTCACTGACAAGGAGCGCCCACCTTCCCGTCCGGTGTAATTTCACATGACACCGTGCTTTTTTTTTAGCATCAGTACAGACACAAGCGCTCATATACACGCGCATACACTTACCCCTATAAACGCACGCACGCATGCCCTACCCCTATGAGCACCTCCGAGAGACTGAGCCAGCATATCATCTTGAGATTTACGAAGTCACCGTAGACGCCTCGTCGCCGACGGGAACGTCTCCTCCCACTGAAAACGCATCGCCCGAAATCCTGAAATAAATCCAGGAATAATGCGAGCACCAGGATTTAAACCCTGCTAGGTTGGGGATACCACTGTCCACCTAACCAATTCAACCACAGATTTGATTCGCCACATGACACCGCGCTGTCGCCACCACATAGGTAGTTTGTGTGGACGTCAGGGTGAATAATCTGTTACGATGTGGGGACCACAGCTCGCTGCGGATTCGACGGGAGGCGAGAGATAATGCCAAGTCTGACTCTTTCTCACTGGCATTGGGGCCAGTACCAGGAGGACCCACTTGTCATGGTACGAGTCGTGTTGGCACAAGCTAGCAGTGCTAATTCGGTTGGTTTTTTACTTGTAGACGTCATCACCACTTGCCAGCTGGCACCACCGGACTGCCATAAGCTAACGAATCTTGTTTTTCTTTCTAAAGACGAAATGTGGTCTCCTGTTAGCGTTTCATCACATCTCCCTTCCCAAGTTGATGACATAATTAGAGCTAGTATCAAGCAACGACACCTGTACTTGAGAAACGCCCGTGTGCAACGGGTTTTCGCTTCCCTACATCGCTAGGAAATGCTCGCAAGATTTCTACTATAACTTCTTCCACATGAGCCAACCAAACACAACCAAAGTGTTAAGGATAAATTGACGTCATCATCTAACCATCATCAATAATACTACATCTGCATAACCTTACGATGATCCCACACAACATTCCTTCTAGTTCCTCATCCCTCCTCAATTTTCACAAGGGTGCCCCCCCTCCCCTTATTTTAATTAAAAGTTGCCAAATTAGTTGCAGCATGTAAATCGGATGTAGCTTTACGTGGATGTAGCATTCCTCTTCATTAGATCTAGCCACGTGTGTCCAAAGTGTCATGCAGGCATGGACATCTATACGGGTGCCTTCTCATGCCCTATAAGTGCTTATTGTAAGCGGGCGCCTCTTCAGAGGCTCCCCATATTCTTGTATAAAAGGGTTGTGTCCAGATCAAAAGAATAGAAAGTTTTCTCTTGATCATTTCATTCTTTGCACATTATCAGCATGCGCAAAACACTGAGTTCGGCCAAAATCATAGAACAACAAGATCAGAAGATAAGAAGGCACAACGCCCTCTACAACAAGATCATAGAATGACAGAGCTCAATCTGGAACCCTATTGCTAATTGGTAAAGAACATCACAACAACGAATGTCTCAACCGAAAACAAGAACAACAACAGACATCTCTATTCATTTTCCTCCTGTTCAAGAAATGCAAAAGAAAGAAGATTATCCACTATTACTCTGAGGTCTACATTACGTCTATAAATTTGACAGAAATGACTAGCTTCAACGTGCTCTCCCATATATTTAAATCGAAGCATAACATAAGGTACTAAGATCAAGGAGTGTACATACTTATGTCAGGTTATGACTACCAAAAAAAATATCCGCGATGATACGCCTTTGCCACAGTACGTATGTTTTTTGTTCATGCATGCGCATTCATGATGATTTTATGACAGAATCAAGATAGTCATACCTGTGTTGTCACGGAAGTGTTCGATGACAATACTCCATTTATCATCATGGAAATGTTTTCGTTAAGGGCAACCGACACGTGGCAGCCATCGTAACGGGTCGTCGTTAAGGTATCGGGTGCCGGTTTCAGATCAGATACCCGTTAATAGCCCCGGCCAATGACGATTTTTCACGTGTCAATTTCTCATTCACCAATAGTAACACGTACCAGCTCTACTTTGTGACAAGTGTCGCACATCCAACGCATGATACGTGCCAATGACACGGTGACAGGTGAGACGACCCAACAGTGGCATGTTTACTTAAAAAGGCCACCCAATCAAAGTTAGCTGACCGACCCATTAAGGGCCTACTTGTGGGTGGCCCATTGAGAACCACGACCCATAAGAGTGGTGCCAATTCGGCCCATCACCGGCCCATTAACAATCTGACACCATTGCGGCCCATCACTAGTCCCAGATCGTTAACTACCCGCTATATCTTTGGGCTCATTTGCGGCCCCACGATTCTTTCGTCCTGTTAGCGGCCAATAGTAGAATTAAGCTGTTTTTCGGTCAGGTATGTCTTTTGGGCGGTTACCGGCCCATTCTGGAGTTGGGACAATTTCCCGTCCAGTGATTCTTTTGGCCTATTAGCAGCCCATTTTGGAGTTGGGCCAATTTCCAGGCCGGTGTGTCTGTCGGCCTGTTAACGAACGACAGCGCAGTTGGGCCATTTGTGGTCTCACCTGAGTTTTGTCCTATTAACGACCCATGTTGTCCATGGCACAATTCCAGCTCGACCTTACTTTCGGCCTGTTAAAGGCCCGAGTAGTATATTGGCGCACCTATGGCCTGATTGACTTTGATCCTCTTAACGACCCGGCATGTAATTGGGCCAAACATGAATTGAGGTCTACTTCGGCCTGCAAATAGCCCGTGGGCTCTTTACCACTATTGCAGCCCAATCTAGCTTTCAGCGTTAATGGCTCATCGACTATTTGGGCCAAAAGAGCAGCGGGAGATTTGACCCATCAAGGGCCCACGTTGATTTTGGCCCAGCTAGTAACTGTGAGCCCATTAACGGGCTCATTTATGGGCAGCAGGCCATTCCGCTAGATGAAGGGCCCACGTAGATTTTGTGCTAATTAACTTCACTGTATGTTTTGGCCGTTTGCCGCTTGTGGTGCTTTCGACACGGAAAATTAGGGGTGCAAACGACGCTAAGCACATATACGGCAATTAAGGATAAACTTGGCACATCATAACATGTATTACGAAAAACTACATCCACTGGGCAATCAAAGATTGATGCCAATGCAAATAAATGAACGAAGCTTAACGATCTACGACCTCATAATCGACCTCAGCGTGGATGACACTCATAAGCATCTGAGCACCTGATAAACTGCAAGAAAAACACGGCGGTGTAACACTTTCACGTAAGTATCCCAAATAGTAATCATCCCAAGCGAAGAAGAGTATTTATGAGCAGTGTTCCTGTCACACACAAGTTGTCACAGTTCCTATGTGAAGTAACTACTTGTGATTATGCAGACGTTGTTAGTGTCCCAAGAGGCAAATAAACCAGAGTAATAAATATGATGAGTTGGTGGCAACGAGAGTAATAACTCTTTATAGTAAAGAACATAAATAAAACCGAAAGTAAAGATGTTTTTTCTGCAATAGAGAAGTTAGGTGCGGAGAGAATTCAGTTCATGGTATACATAAGTGTGCCAGTGCGACGATAATACCAATTACCTTGTATCATTGATATAGTATGTGATTTGTTTGTTCGATAGGCGGATCACCCTATGGTTACGGAACTCCTCCTCGCGGGATTACATTCCATTCTATGTTCCTGCTTTGCCGTCGCCACAGAGTGGTCGTCTCCATAATTAAATCGTTAGACCGGAATCCAGCACTAAGTTTGATGAATCACAATTATCTCATATTATTATCTTCCGTCCTCATATCTAAACAATATGTGTTACCTGTGTAGGTCTTGAGATCGTGTTGTCTGGGTCCTTAAATTGGACAACAAGCATAGAGTTCATCATATAATAACCAACCATCTCGGAGAATAAACCCTTGAAAACCATACCAATAATACGGGGAAGTATAACAGGATGTCAATGTAGTGACCAAAAATTGTAAGTGTAGACAGATTTCGTATTGAGAGGATAAAATATCACAGGATGTCAACGTGCATAGTAATTTTTTTTTATCAAAATACATGTGTATGTTAAAAAAGGATGTATCTGTACTTGTTTGATTTTGGTAAAGAAATACTCCCTCCGTCCCATAATGTAAGACGTTTTTTGACACTAATGTAGTGTTAAAAAAAGTCTTACATTATGAGACGGAGGGAGTATGTGATTGCTTCTTTGATTCCTTTAAAAAAATGAATATTGTGTAATCTGAAATCTTGAACGTCAAATCTAGAATGTGATGTCTGGAACCTAATAAACAATATTGAAATGTGCAATTTGGAATTGAAGAAGGGGAAAAGAAAACACCAAGGAATTATCTGATTCCAAGTTTCGAACTGACGATGTAGACGAAAATTCAGCATTTTGCGAGTGAAGCAAAATAATCCAGTACAACATAGTAGTCCATAAAAGTACAGTTTAATGCAAACACCAAAATCTATCCAAAAAGTCTACTCCTACTGTTCCCCTGTTCAAAACTGAAAGGCATGCCAATGGACCATTTCTAAGCAGCATGTTGGCTATATAAACTTTGCTATATTCACGACTATCATTCCACGTTTGATACAAAGAAATTCTATGTATAGTACATTATGCAAAAACTAAGCCTAAGATGACCAAAACTGTATGCTTTCTGGTTCGATTTTCCATTAGTTCACATAATACTTCAACCATATAAGCATAATATGCAGGCAGTCAGCTAGTTGACACCCAAAACTGAGCATGCAAGTACTCATTTGCAGTTTTAATTCTTCAGCAACAACCAAAAGATCAGAATTTCCCAAGATAGCTGCTTAGTACACCTTGAATTCATCAGCAATCAATCCAATTTGGGCAGTTGATCCATATCCATCAGTGGATGCATGCAACAGAAACAACCACATTTAGAGCAATTGCTATGTTCTGAAGATTACAGTAGACTAGATCCCAAGACAATCGACAAAAGATATCACGACAACTAAGTAACTAACTGAACACACAACACAGCAAGCAAGAAATTGGGGGCAACACGTACACATGGCAATTGCATCGGCTGGAAACGAAACAGAGCCTGCAAAATTAACTTCCCAAAACATATATAGCCAAATAGCTAATTCTACTCCATTATGTCTGCAGTGTTCATCATCGTACTGAACATGATCAAGCCAGCCTGAATCACACGTTTGCACATGCGTACTAGTCCACAAAAGTGAAGTTTCATGCAGACAGCAAAATCCATCCAAAAAAGTCCGCTCCATATATATATATATATATATTCTCCTGTTCAAACTGAAAGGCACGCCAATCGAGCAATTCTAATTAAGAAGCATGTTGTCTATAAACTTTGCTACATTCTCATGACTATCTTTCCATGTTGGTTACAAAGAAATTTCCATTGTTCACATAAAACTTCATGTGCAAACTATTTTCCATTGTTCACATAAAACTTCAAGCATATAAGCATAATATGTAGGCAGTAGGCTCTAGTTGACACCCAAAACTCAAGCTACAATTGACTGAGCATGCAAGTAATCATTTGCAGTTTTAATTCTTCAGCAACAATATTTTGGGAAGTTGATCTATCCATCAAAAGCATCATTGCAACGGAGACAACAACATTGCAATAGCTATGTGCTCAAGACTACAGTAGACAAGATCTCAAGACGACAACAGAAATCACCACAACTAATTGAACACACAGTGCAATCGCATCCAGGAAATGAAACAGAACCTGCACAATTAACTTCCCAAAATATAGCCAAGTAGTCCTACTCCACTACGTTTGCAGTGTCCATCATCGTACTGATTACTGAACATGATCCAGAATCACACGTTTGCACATATGCATGCGTCTAACATCTCTGAAGAAACTCATCAGAAAGACAAAACAACTAGCGTACGGTCATCAGAACTGGAAAAGCAGGTAACATCGATCCAACAAAACCTGCAGGGGACGAACAAGCTAGACGAGAGATCGAACCGAGACACTTACTACTGGAGTTGGTGTTGATCTACCTAACTAGGCGCGTACGTAGCTTGCGGATGCGCTCGGAGCCTCGGACTCGGGGGATGAAGAGCTTGGCGCGTTGCGGGATCAGCGTCCTCGTGTCGACGGAAGCGACGAGCCCGCATCGCGCCTGGTCCAGTCGATCATGGAGGCGGAGGATCCTGGCCGATGAGGTTGAGCGCGGACTGCTCCAGCTCCACCAAGGTGTCTCGCATGTCATCCAGCGCCGTCAGCGCGTCGTCGACCGCGGTGACGGTCTGGTTCAGCCTCTGCACCGCCAACGGCAAGAGCGGCCCGGCCCCGGGTCGCACCCGCGACGCGGGCATGATCCCGCAGAAACGGACGTCGAGGTCAGCCGCAAGGCTCCTCTCAACGGCGACGTTCAGCGCCTGCAGCGCCTCCCTTGCCAGGTCGTCGGCGTGGAGGTGGTCCAAGACCCAGAGATTGTACGCGCCTTCGCCGCCGGGGAGGGCAGCGAGACCGAGATTGTCGGTGTAGAACGTGAAGAAGTGCCCGGCCTCGGCGTGGACGACATCGACGAGGAGCTGGAGTTCGCGACGGACCTTTTCGAGTGGCTCCGCGTCGGGTAGGAGGACCGTAGCGACGTCGATGGCGCCCGCGAGCGGCCCGGGCCAGTTGAAGAGGCTGTCGACGATCTGCGCGGCGGGCCCGAGGAGGAGCGAATCCATGCCGCGGGACACGGCCTCGAGCAAGTCGGTGTAGATGGTCTCCGCTGCGTCGATGGGGTCGTCTCGCAGCACCGCCGCGACCTCGAGGAGCGTCACGCGGGCGGCCTGGGAGCAGGCGATGACATTTTCCACCCCGGCGGCGACGAGGTGCCTGCACTGCTCCGCGTGCCCCAGCGTCACCGTCACCCAGTCCTCCTCCTCCTCCAGCATCGGCGGCGGCTGCACAACCTCCTCCTCCACCACCACCACGACTGGTTGTGGGTGAACCACCCCCTCCTCGTCCACCACCAGGACCGGCGGCGGCGGCTGCACCACTACCTCCTCCTCCTCCTCCTCCATCAACGGTGGGGGCTGCACTCCCTCCTCCTCCTCCATCAACGGCGGCGGCTGCAGCACCTCCTCCTCCTCCACCAGCGGCGGCGGCTGCACCACCACCTCCTCCTCCTCCAGCATCGGCGGCGGCTGCAGCACCTCCTCCTCCACCACCACCACGACTGGCGGCGGCATCACCACCCCTTCCTCTTCCATCTCTCTCTCTCTCTTGCGGCGTGTGTTGTGTTGCGTGGGATATTCCGCGGGTGAATGAGGCGAGAGAATGTGGGACGCGGAGAGAGAGAGAGAGAGAGGGGAATTTATAGACGGTCACCGCACGGAAAATTTTCACACCGTCTTACGGCGGTTACTTCGTCTTCCTTGCGCAGAAAGTCGCCAAATTTACAGTCGATCTCTCTCACTGACAAGGTGCGCCCACCTTCCCATCCGGTGTTTTTTTACCTCACACCGCGCTGTCGCCAGTTTCTGTGGACGGCCGGGATGAAAAATCCGTTACAGAGTGGGGGCCACAGCTCTCTGCGTATCGGACGGGAATCTCCTGCGGTGCGAGAAGGCGAGATATTACTCGAGTCTAGCTCTTTCTCCCTGACGCGCGGGCCGGTGGCAGGAGGACCCACCTGTCATGCTCTGAGCTGCTTCTAAACAAGCAGTGTGGAAATTTAATTCGGCCGATCTTTACTTGCATACGTCATCGCCACTTGCTACCACCTTTACAGCTGGCATAAGCTAACGTATCTTGTTGGATGTGTCTAGGACACATCTAGATGTGACATAGTCACATCTAATCTGATTTTCATTTTGTTTGTGGTCTATTTTTTGTCCTGTTTTTTTTGTTGCTGCATTATATATTTGTGGGAACTTAGATGTGACATTTTTAAAAAACATTTAGATGTGAATTAGACAAACTGTATCTTGTTTTTCTATCTGACGAGAATTTTTTTGTGTCCTGTTAATGTTTGATCATCTCCGTTCCCAGGTTGATACGAGGACGTGCGACACTGCCCAGATAGTGCGTACATATGCCAGAAGTGTACACATTGATTCGTAATAGTATGAGGCAAACTCCGACGCATGTTCCCAAATGGTCCGGTTGCGTTTGTTTAGAGATAAACGGACACGAAACGCGTGGGAGTAAATAGACAATGTCGGTTTTGTCTGGTTTTGCCTCATTTTGGGCTTAAATTTGGGCTGTGTTTGAGTCGAAATGGACACGTGCGGACGGATGTGACGCATGCCCTTGTACTCCTCTGACCCGCCAGTCGGGAATATAGTCGCCCCCCTTTTCTCTTCTTTCCCTTTAGCCGCCTCCCGCCCCTACACAACCTCATCAATTTTCTCGGCCGCGCGTTGTCCAGCCCGGCTGCTTCCCACCCTCGCCATAGGCGCCGCCGCCTTTGCCTCGGCCACCTCGCTATCCAACCAGGCCGCCGGATTTGAGCACATCTGACCGCCAGATTTGTGTGCATCTGGTCGGCGGCGGTTGTGCCTTGCCATGGATTGGCCGGGTACCGGGCCACACAACCCTGGCAACGCCTCCGCGTCGCATGCAGGTATTGACTCTGCCTCTAGCCGCTCAGATGTATCCTGCCGGAGGTTCGCCGGCAAAGACACACTGGTTCGTCGTCCGGGCTTGGTGGTGGCCCAGCGGTTCGTGGGCACACCATTGCCGCTCATAAAGTGTGAGGACTACCCATGACAGGTCATGGGCCGCATTTCTACCACATCGGAACATCCCAGATGGGGTGTTCATCAAGTGCAAAAAGGTAGGGTATGTGCTTGTTTTGCTTCGGTTGTGCTCCCCGATTCGGCGCATTTTCAATGGCTCTTGGCTTATACTCAAATTTGTGTGTAGGATGGATGCAAGTTTTGGTATTGGAAAGAAGAATACATCAATCTATTGATAGGACGAAATTTGATAGATGCCCGTGCACTCCTTGCTAGAATAGAGGTTAGAGATGAGACTGAGATGAGATTAGATGCGAGGTAACGCCTACTTCTTTAGAATCGATGAAGAAAGAAGCATGCAAGGTCTGGAAGCAGCAGATCAACAATGAAGACATTGAGAAGATATTGATCCAACTTGTGGGAGCAGTTATGGAAGCTGGATTTCTTTTAAAATGTCTAATTATGATTCTTGTTTTCTTTGGTCTTGCTCTTCTAGTCAAGAATTGGTGAATGTACTCCAATGTTTCACATTGTTGTTCATGAAATAATAAAAGAAATGCGACCAAAAAAGTGTATATATAGGGCCTCCAGCCGTCCGCGGCGGACCAAATGCGGCCGCGCGTTGGGCGCACGACCGGCGCATCCAGGAAAATAGTTGGACGCCGCCCCATTACCCTACCCAAAATGACGAAATCCGGACAAAACAGACATCTGTTTTGGGTCGTGCGTTAGAGTTGGCCTGAGGTAGACAGCAACACTACAATTGCTCGTGAACAAGATGTCTTTTGTACAATTGTAGACAGTAGAAGGTTTCCATGTAATGTTTACATGGAATGAAGGGGAATGTGCGACGCAACATGGAAAATATGCGCACAATCCAATGCAAGGACTCTTGGAAATGCAAGTAACACATTAGCTATATGTAAGTCGCCTGAATTTACAATTTGGGTCATTCGAGTTTCACATGAATGAAGGAACAACCGAAGGAGCTTCCCAGAAAAGCCCTCTAGGTCTATCTTATGGTAGCAGGCGACCCAATTATCTATCTTAGGGGTGTGGGGGTGGTGCAAGTTCGGCGGTAAAAAATTGATCATTGTCGGGGTTACAAGGATGATCGGGGGCGACGACGGCATTGAGGTGGGTGATAGTTGAGGGGATGGCGGGGCGGTGAGGTGGCTGTGGGAGCGCTGCCGGTCGTGGGCGGCGAAGTAGGCGGTTAGGCCTGGGCTGGATCGGTGGGTGGTAGAGAAGAAGAGAAATAGTACCGGTTCGGACGTTGAAGATGAGCAATGTTTGTTGGATCCTGATTCAACGGTTGAGATGGGAGGAGGGAGAATCGACTGACCATTTTTCTTATTTTTCAGGTGATTGGCACCTAGAAACTCCCTACAAGTAACGGTCATCTCACCACCAATCCACTTAGCAAAAGTAGAGGAAAAAGAGTTGATGAAGTCCAATAGCAAAGGAGTAGTCTTGAAATTAGATATTAAAAAGCTTTTGATACGGTCAACCTTGGCTTCCTAGAGGAACTCCTCCTCTAGAGAAAGTGTAGCAGGAGGTGGATTAGTTGGATCCACAAAATCACCCATGGGGGCGTCCGTTGGTGTCCAACTCAATAACCCTAAACCGATTTTTTCCTCACTGGAAACGGGCTTCAGCAAGGTAATCCTTTGTCACCTTTACTTTTTAACCTGGTAGTAGATGTGCTGACTTAGGATGATCAGTAAGGTTGCTAGCACTATAAAAAAAAATGCACTTCCGTGATGATACGTGTTTGTCACAGTAGGTCGCTTTTTTTGTCATGCATATACATCCATGACAAATTTATGACAGAATCAAGATAGTCATACCTGTGCTGTCGTAGAAGTGTTCCATGACATTACCAAAATTACCATCACGGAAGTGTCCACTTCCATGACGATAAATCGCGCGTCACAGAAGTGCTTTCGTTAAGGGTGACCGACACGTGTCTTCCACCGTAACGGAACGCCGTTAAGCTATCGGGTCGGGTTTTGGATCTGATAACCCGTTAACAGCCCCGACCAATGAGAAATTTCCACGTGTAAAATTCTTATTGGCCGGACAAAACACGTGTCAGCTTGTCAGTGGGTCAGATAGGCGCCTATGATATGTCGACACATGGCACGGCCCAACAGTAGCCCATTTCGGTGAAAAAGGCCGGCCCAGTAAAAATTAGCAGGCCGGCCCATATAAGACCTACTTGTGTCAGGTCCATTTAAGCCCACGGCCCATACGAGATGTGTCAATTCGGCCCGTTAAAGATTTGACACCATTGCAGCCCATGGTCAGTTCGAGCCCGTTAACAGCCCGCTATATACTTGGTCTCAATATCGGCCCGATGAGATTTCGGCCTGTTAACGGCCCATTTAATGGATGGGCCAATTTTCAGGATGTACATCTTTCGGCCTTTTAGCGACCCATTTAAATGTTGGGCTAATTTCCGGCCAGGTGTGTCTTTCAGCCTGTTGACGGCCCATAAATCTGATGGGCCATTTGTAGTCGACCCTGAGTTTCGGCCTTTTAGTGGCCCATTTAAGTGTTGGGCCAATTTCTGGCCCGGTGTCACTTTCAGCCCGTTGACGGCCCATAAATCAGTTGGGCCAATTATAGTCGGACCTGAGTTTTGGCCTTTTAGCGACCCATTAAGTGTTGGGCCAATTCCCGGCCCTGTGTGCCTTTCGCCCTGTTAACGGACCATAAATGAGTTGGGCCATTTGTAGTCGGACCTTAGTTTTGCCCTCTTAACGGCCCATGCCCTTCATGGTCCAATACCAGCCCGGTTTCTCTTTCAGCCTGCTAAAGGCCCACAACACAGTTGGGCCGTTTACAATACGACCTGACTTTCGGCCTCTTAGCGGCCCATGCTCTTCATGGTCCAATACAAGCCCGCTGTCTCTTTCGGCCTGCTAAAGAGCTACAGTATAGTTGGGCCATATGTAGCCCAAACTTAGTAATGGCCTGTTAACGGCCCATGAAATAAATTGGGGCCACCTCTTGCCCGCTTCAATGTCGGCCTGTTAACGACCCGGGAGGTAAGAGGGCCGACCATTAACTTTCGGCCTAGTAACGGGCCATTAACTCAATGGGCCCACTAAAGTTCGTTCATGTCTTTAGGCCAAATTAGATAATTTGAGCCCATTACGACGAGCAAAGGTACGGCATACAGGGAATAACGTTGCACATCCAGAATATATTACAGAAAATTACATCCACTGGGCAATCAAAGATTGATGCCATTGCAAATAAATGAGCAGAACCTAACCATCTACAACGTCACAATCTGCAATCTCAGCACAGATGACGCCCATAAGCATGTGGGCAAGTTCTTGCTGCTTTGCCACACTGTCTCTGAAAACATTGATCAGTTGTTGTGTCGCACGACTCTGCACCTCTGATTCATCCACCATTTCCATCATTGCTTCAGCCATTAATTGGTTCACAAACATACATTTATTCCGTTGCATTCGAGACAGAGGATACTGAACAGATTCAGATGGCGATTTTGGCAGGCTTGTATTATTGATAGTGGAGAGTGTCTTGACCACTGCATCATAACGTATATTAGGACGGGAACCAAACAGATTAATCACGAGTTATTGCCATATTACCTAGCCTAGATTTACTGGAAAGAAACAATGGGGTTGCCTTGCTGTTTTCAGAGTTTGTCTTCTTATCTTCAGCAGTCTGCACAAAATTAACACACTAGCATTGCTATCATTGGACAAGTCAGATAATAGGAAAGCAACATTGACACAACGAACGTTTGGGCAACTAGACTACACCAAATTAACGCAATATGGCATAGCTATCATCAGCCAGGTAAGGTAATATGAAAGCAACATTGACACAATGAATGAATGGGCAACCAGAGAAGCACTACAATTCAGTAATGTGCGTGATATGAGATAGCACATTCATGCAGCTCAGTACACAAAACTACCAGGAAGTTTTCCTTACAAAAATCAACATTGGCGCCTTTAACATTTTGCTATAACTAATTTTAGATCAGATAAAGGTTAGATTCACGCCGATTAACAAAATACATGCTGATGTAAAAATACAGTGATATACAACAGGTACTTACATCAACACTGGAGCACAGAGAATTCCCGCAAGATATTTTCCTACAATAGGATCCCAATGGAGGAAGTCTTGTATCGTTTAACCTTATTTTCTAAAAGAGAGACGGGTAAGAAACATGTAGAAAATATGATCAGAATGCTATAAAATTTCATGATGCGAGGATACGCACACGCTTCTTAGAATGGAGTTGACATTCTTTTGCTGGACTGGAGCGGACTAGTTCTTTGGCCACTGGAATCTGCTTATTATCAGTGGGAGTTGGGTTTCTCTGTGCTGGAGTAGTATCTATGAAAAATGGAGTTGGTTTATTATCTCCTGGCTTTTGGATCTTTTGCAAAGACCTGGTTTGTAACCCTTCAGATTCTAACATAGCTGTCTTCCCCTTGCATGCCTTATATAGAAGAATGGTGATTCAGTTATAAAACATGCTACAACAGAGATGGAATAGGTACTGAAGAATAGAAAGGCATGACATATTGACATGTATTCACTCCATCCGGAAATAAATGGATGGGTCTAGGCGTATTTCAGTTCTAGATACATCCAGTTTTATCCATTTCTGCGACATTTAATCCGGACGGAGGGAGTATGATGTAAGAGCTAGGGATACAACAGGACAACACAGTAAAAAAACACTGAAAACCCCACTGCAGAACCAAAGTATTCAAACCCACTGATATGAGATAGTACACTCATGCAGCTCAGGATGCAAAACTACCAGGCAATTTTCCTTGCAAAAATCAACATTGTGGCCTTTAATCATACATTTTGCTACAACTAAATTTAGATCAGATAAAGCTTGGATTCACGCCTATTAACAAAATACATGCTGATGTAAAAATATAGTGATATACAATAGGTACTTATATCTACATTGGAGCATAGAGAATTCCTGCAAGAATCTTTCCTCATAAACGATACCATTGCAGAAAATCTTCTATCTATTAAGCTTATTTTCTAAAAGAGAGATGGGTAAGAAACATGTAGAAAATATGATCAGCATGTTATAAAATTTCATGATGCAAGGATACGCACACGCTTCTTAGAATTGAGTTGACATATTTTTGCTGGACTGGAGCGGACTAGTTCTTTGGCCACTGGAATCTGCTTATTATCAGTAGGAGTTGGGTTTCTCTGTGCTGGAGCAGTATCTATAAAAACTGGAGTTGGTTTATTATCTCCTGGCGTTTGGATCTTTTGCAAAGGCCTTGTTTGTAACCCTTCAGATTCTAACATAGTCGTCTTCCCCTTGCATGCCTTGTATAGAAGAATGGTGCTTTAATTATAAAACATGCAGCAGTAGAGAGATGGAATAGGTACTGAAGAATAGAAAGGCGTGACATATTGACATGTATTCCCTCCATCCGGAAAAAATGGATGGGTCTAGGCGTATTTCAGTTCTAGATACATCCTTTTTTATCCATTTCGGCAACATGTAATCCGGACGGAGGGAGTATGGTGTAAGAGCTAGGGATGCAACAAGACAACACAGCAAAAAAAACACTAGTTGAATGTAAAACTGTATGCTAGCGGAATGTAAAACAGGAAGGCATGACATATTTACATGCATGATCAGCATGATAAGCACATGGCATTGCAACAGAGTAGATACACTCCAGGACATTATATGCATGTTGTACCCATATCACAGGCCAAGTTAGAGCAAGGACCTTGTGGGGTGAAGAGGATTCATCTTCTTTCTGCAAGTCTTCTGAAGAACTGCCTTTACATGTTCCATCATATTGGGTATCATTGACATCAAGTTTATTGGCCTTTACATTGCTCCGTGAGGTTCTTGTGGATATATCAGTGTGTGCAATTATATCTGACATGCATGGAAGACAACTAGTAGTTAGATTTATGTAATGAGTGCCTGTAGGAGACGACATAAATAGTAGGACTGGGGTTAACTAGCAGCAACAGGTCTCATAAACTAAAGGGAGAACACAGATGAAAGCTACAGAATATGTATCGTTTGTACTCGAGATTAACTAGATGGCACACAAAAGTATTAAAGAACAACATAGGAAATACTAGAAGTGGTATAATACTATAATCACCAGCCTGTGGGATAGCATTGGCTGATAGATGATAACTATGGAACAGTGTTACCTAAAGAACAAGTATCTTAGCTGAACTATGGAACAACGTTAACTCCTGAACAAGACCTGTAAGAGATCAACATGAATATACAGTGAAATGTGATGATCTATTTTCCATGCTTAGATGAATAACAAAGCCATAAATGTTGCACACAAGTAAGATGAGGGTACAACCTATCGGGCTGCCATCCATAGGAGTGAGCATCATGTGCTGACTTGTCGATGGCCCTGCAGTTGTTGTGGCTGTGCATGTCGGGCACACGCATTTGATGCAGGGAACTGTTGAGTGGGGACTATAGCTCCCTTCTGGTGTATGCTTCCCTTGTTGGAGCAGCTGCGGTGAGTCGGAAGACGGTGTGTCTGAAGATGCAGATAACGCATAATGTTAAGAACCACATATCTCTTTGATCTGAAGAAATACACTAAGAGATCAACAACAAGGTACGAGAGTGGTCACACGTCTGTTGACTGGAGACTAAATTGGGGTCACACGATTTTATTTTATTTTGGTACTGTCCGATCTACGCCGGATGGCTGGCCGTCTTGTGCCTCCCGGCTGACACTGTTCGGAATCTTCCCTGAAGAGCCAGCGACCAACGGCAGAGCAGCCTGCCTCCGCCGTCCGTGGCCCCGGCCAAAACCCCGCTCCCCGCCCCACCGCACTGCCGTGGTTGCGCCGCCCCCGGGCCAATCCACAAAGACTCCCCGTCATTCAGATTCGGCGGCGGCAGTACCTTCAACCCACGCAACTCTAAAAGATAGCCATCTAAGCGCTGCTTCTGCGACGAACTTGCGGCACCATACCCTTACATTAGACACCAGCCAACCGGCAGCCTAGGAGCTCCGCCGCCTCGAGGGGTGCTGCTTCCCATTGCAAATCGATTGTCCCAGAATAAAAATTCAGACAACTGACACCTAAATAAAGTGATTTGAGATGAGGGTGCGACCTATCTGGCGGCATGGTGAAGTAGGCAGGTCCAGCTGCCGAGTCGGTGAGGCCGGCGTGGTTGCGGTAGCGACCGATGACAGGGAAAGAGCGATGTCGCGACGGTCGACGGCTACGCCGAAGCAGCGCCAGGACTCTGGACGGATCCGAAGTTGGAGCCGCTCTAGCACCGTGAACAACGGCGGGGGTGAATCGACTCCGGTACGGTTCACGCGGCCGTCATCGAGGCAGCACCAGCAGCACGGAGTAAGAGGCACACGGCCCAGTGCACGACGGCAAATGGACAGCGTCTCCGGCATTAGGGAGGAGGGCGGCTGTGAAATTGGTGCGGTGGGGGGCGCCATGGAGGTGGGGCTGAGGTTTTGTGTCTCGGGAGAAGGGAGCTTCCCGGGGAGAAGGTGATTTGGCGCCCACGAGGTATGAATGGGTGCGGGCGGGGGGGGGGGGAATTGGGAGGGGAGTGGAACCATGTCTTACGGATGCATTTGTTTGAAATGTGAGGGGGAGTTACAGTTCTACCCTTGCCTATAGGCTTCTCGGCTTGGGTCTATGTACTGAGGGTCGGGGATAGTATAGTAACTTTGCTTCTCCCCAAATAGTGGGCAGGAGCGATTTCGGGCGAGGAGGGCGTGTTTTGAACTATAGTGGGCGCGAGCGATTTCGGACGAGGAGAGCGTGTTTTGAAATAGTGGGCGCAAGCTATTTCGGGCGAGGAGAGCGTGTTTTGCCGACCATGGTTTATGAATTATTCGGCACATGTCATTTCGGCCGAGGAGAAGGCGCGCTTGGATGAAGTTACGAACCTACCCTCGATGTACAACGGGCCAATTGATGCGTGTCCCACATAGGACGGTAATTTCGCGTCTCCCATTTATTTGCTCGGGCGAATTCCACCGAGCAGAGAGGATGTTTAACAGTTCATTCAAATTTTGGAAGAACGAGCATCCACGTCTACCTTACCAAGTCGATTCGGATCAAATTTTGAAATATTAGCTTGCCACTTCTTTTTTAGATGGAGAGATGATGCTCGGGAATAATGTGTTTTTACATGCTCGTTGCTAGCGATTTACTATATGACAAATAGTTGACCCACTCAAAAACGCGAATCAAACCCAAAATGAAATATCTCGATTCAATGAAATAGCTCGTTCAGTAGGTCAAAATAGTGAACTAAATCTAAAATTGAACACCTCAATCGAGTAGCATGTTGTACAGTATTATAGTACTCCATTAACATGTTGAAAGTAAAATTAATGAACTTGTTTGATATACGTGTATATCCGTTCATGTGTGGATTGCAGACAACATGTTCTCCAATTTAAATATTTGAATGCAAGTTTATATCGAAACATGGTTTATATCAGTCTTTGATGCATAAAACGCGACCTCTCCGTCTCCCGGACTCCTGTTCTCTCTCTCTCTCTCGCGTCGACAATCTTCAATTCTGTCGCACGCATCCGACACAAAAACCTTGTTGGTCCCTCTCCCTTTCTATCCATCTCTCTCTCTCTCTCTCTCTCTCTTTGTGTGTGTGGGGGGGGGTCTTTCTAGTTCGCATGCATATATACACCATCTATAGGTCTCTCTCGCACACTATGTATGATACTCTAGCTAGTCCAAGCTAGATATCTTGGGTGCACTCACCGTACGCACACAGATTCCTTGGCTCTTTGCCTATAACTCTCTCACGCACCACTATGTCGTTTCGGAGCTCTTCCCCCCTCTCTCAAACTCTCCATCCACCTGGGTCACACATACACATGCATATCTCACTCGCACTCGATAGGCCCATCTAAAACTCTATCTCTCCCTCTCGTTCTCTCTCCATCTCACACGCGCACACACACAATCTCATGCCCAGCTAGTCAAGTATGATGGTCTCTCACTCAATTGTAGGCACACGCAGTCCCCCCCTATATGTATATGACTAGCTAATCTTAGTCTTCATCACAAACATGTGCATGGTCTATCTCGATTTCTCTCGGGGCATCTTTCTATCACGCACGCACTCCCTCGATCTCCCACCCATATAGTCCCCTCATGATCTCGACGGGATCTCTCTATCACAAACACACCCTCTCTCCTCCCCATGCGTCCATGCCATCCATGTGTCCCTCTCGACCTTTGTTCCTTGTTGGCCACACCTCTATTGGACATGTGCTACAGGGGTGTCTCTCTCCGTTGCAAACAATCACACACTAGCTATCTTCGTGTATCTCCTCGCCTCGCTTTTCCATCTCAGAGATGCATGCACTGCATTATCGAGCAGATGGAATATCTCTTTCCCCCTCTCAGCTATCTGACGCACCACTCAGCCTTATCGGGGCTCCTCAATCTCTCTCAAACTTTATTGGTCAGTTTGGTTCGTGACCTGACCCTCATGCCTTGATGGCCGGTACTGCCTGGTGTGGACATGAGATGTAAAATATTTCTGCCTGGCCAGGCTTGTGTGGTGCTGAAGCGTTTGGTTCATGCCTGGGCCAGGCAAAGCATCAACGTCCCATCAATCAACCCATGCATCAATTATTTAATGCTAATATCCATCCATGTTGTTGTTAGCCTCGTGGCCACACGACCAGGCACGGCCAGGCGTTCGAAATCGGTCGCCTGGGCCAGGCTACTTGCAGTGTCTGGAGTTCAGCCAGGCTAATTAAAGTGCAAGGGAACCCAGGCCAGGCGGACTTTCTTTTTCACAGGGTAGCAACCAAACAAGCGTGCATGAAATCCAGCCACAACCCTAGGCCAGGCAAAAGATGCTCAGGACGCAAGCCAAACTGGCCTTTTATCTCCCTGGTTCACACATACACATGTCTCGCTCGTGCTATACATATAGACCCATCCAACACTCTCCGCCCTTGTTCTCTCTCCATGTGACACGCACCCCCCCTAAGTACCATAATCCCTCAATCCATCATAGGCGCAAGCACTCCCCCCCTCGATCCTAAGTATGATTATTTCTTACTAGCCATCAGGAACACACGTATTGTCTCCTTCCATCCATACGTCTATCTCGATATCTCTCGGGGCATCTTCTATCACGCACACACCTTGTCACTCGATCTCCCACCCATGTAGTCCCATCACGATCTCCAGGGGATCTCTCTATGACAAACACACACTCTCTCCTCCCCATGTCTGCATTTTCTCCATACGTCTCTCTCGACCTCTCTCCCTTGTTTGTCAGACCCCTCTTGGCCACGTGCTAGGGGTCTTGCTCTCTCGGTTCCAAACAACCACATATCTCCTCACCTTGCCTCCATTGTCGAAGATGCATGTGTGATATGTTTGCATAAGACACGTACGCTTTTTCTCTACTTTTATCGTGTGCTGTCCATGTCTCTTTCACACACGCACACACACTTTTCTCTCTCTCTCTCTCTCTTGTTAGGGACTCTGTCATGTCCATAAGCATATGGATGTTTTGAAAAGTCAAACCTCAGAAAAATTTGACCAGGTATTTGTGGAGAAAAACATTTACATCTGGAACAATCATTAGATTCATCACAACATGTAATTACTTCATACTATCATTTATCTTTGGTATTGTAGATATAAGTAATTTCTTTATAAACTTGGTCAAAGTTTCAAAAGTTTGACTTAAAAAAATGTTGGAACTACATTATCGAACAGAGGGAGTAGCTCTTTCTCTCTCTCTCTACTATCTCTCACGGGCCTCCCCTCTCACTCGAACTCTCTATACCGACGGATTATACGCTCACTGTGTCAGCGTATAGCTCCGTATATTGTTTAGTTGACCGGTCAACCAATCCACATGCTGCCTTGTCAGCTCGTGTTCTGTATCTTCGTGTGCTGGCCCATGTGGCAGTGGGTGAAAATAAGTAAACTAGAGGCCCATCTGACACGCGGTGAAGTAAACAAAGTTGAAACCACTCGGGGTAGCACCCCGCACACTAGTAAATTGAGGGCACATTGAGGACAAACTTATTGCGCGGGAAGGACGCACTCGCGCACAATTCACCACTGCGCGGCGGCATGCACAGAAGGACGCAGTCGCGCACACCCAGCACACAACACACACCAGCACACGTGTACACCGGCGTCGCCGCTGGTTGAGATGGACGGCGAGGCAGCCAACAAGCGGAGGCGGCTCAAGCCAAAACCGCATCCAGCGAGCCTGGACTTCATCAGCAACCTCCCAGACGACACGCTGCTCGTCATCATCGGCCTCCTCCCTACCAAATCTGTCGTGCGGACCGCCCTGCTCTCCTGGTGGTGGCGCCCCCTCTGGCGCTGCGTCCCCCTCAACCTCACCGTCGACAGCTGCCTCTGCGACGGGGATTGCAAATGCATGGCCGTAGTCTCCAAGATCCTTTCATCGCACCCTGGGCCAGCCAAACGCCTTGACATCCGCATGTTCAGTACCAACTGCAAGGTCCAACCCAAGTTTGATGAGTGGTTCTTATCCCCTGCCCTAGATCAGCTCGAGGAGCTCAGCTTTGAAGTTGGACGATGTCGCTCTTTGCAGCCGTCCGCGCTCCGCCTCACGCCAACGCTACGCCGCGCCAGCTTCAGCTCCTGCTATCTTCCCCAGATTAATGCCGCGCCCGCTCTTCTTCTCCCTCAACTCAAGCAGCTCGACCTCTTCGACGTTGTCATCTTGAAGAAGGCTATGGAGCACCTGCTCCGCAGCTGTACTGCGCTCGAGTACCTTTGTCTTGAGCAGATCCACGGGTTCATTAGCCTCCACATCGCCTCGACGAATCTCCGATGGATTTATGTGTCTTGCTGGCCCGCAACAAGACATCAATTGGGAAGAGATCACTCCAGCTATTCCACGTTATGGTCATTGAGAATGCGCCTTTCCTTGAGAGATTGCTTGTATCGGATCTAGAAGGTCCAACAAAAATCAGGGTCATTGACGCGCCGAAATTGACAACGTTGGTGTACTCGTCTGCCAAATTCTCCGAACTCTTTATTGGATCCGTAATCATTCAGGTACATCACCCATCTTCTTCTCCGTCTTCTTGAAATTCACATTTTTAAATTTCTTCTTGATGTATTTACGACCGTCTTCCAGAAAATGATTCCCACAAGCCCGACCCAGTCCATGCGCACAATGAAGATCTTAGCACTAAAATCTATCGGCCCCAATCTGGATCAAGTTGTTGGATTCCTTACATGCTTTCCGTGCACGGAGAAGCTACTCATCAAGGTGAAACTTCTTTCCTATAAGTAAACGGTAATCACAACGTAGCTCAATTTTTTCGTAATTTTCCCAAATTACGATGACAAGTGTAGTGTTCAAAACTGCATCTACGCACTGCACCGAAAGAAATGTTTTTAGTATTTTTTCTCACGTGATCACCTGCATCATTTTTATGCTGTACTACTATAGTAGCCTAGGCTAGTCATAGTGGAAAGTAACTTATGGTTACCCTAAGAGCAAGTACTACCTCCATCCTGGTTTACTCTTCCAATTTTGTAGTATCAAAATTTGACCATAGATTTAACTGACAAAATGTTAATGCATGTCACTAAGAACTATATCGTTGGATTCGTATTTGAACATAATTTCAAATGGTGTAATTTTTAGTGACATGCATTGGCATTTTCTTAGGTAAATCTATGTCAAAATTTTATACTAAATACGAGGTAGTATTACAAAAGTGGGCTATGTAGGCCAAAACATGTGCTAAATTCACTTGTGATGCATTTGGCATCGATGGCCATCCATTGCTCACCTGGTGTCCCAATCTGCATCACCTACTTTGCTCCGGTGCCAAATTAACTCACGCAATGAAAAAACACTGCGTGGGAGAGAGAGGACTGAGGCAATAAAAAAACACTTGTTTGGGAGAGTGAGAGGCTGGTGTAGTTGGTTTGATTGATTTTTTTATACATGTGGGTCTGTGTGCACAGCAGTGCCAGCTCTCTTACATCGCGAGAGCGGTGCCAAAATCTTTTGATTTGACATTGATGCGTATTATGTGGCATACTTTTGCGAAATATGGCATCGGCCACATAGTGGAAGGAAAAAAATGCCCAAGCTCTCCACGTGCTCCTAGTTAAATGAGAGGAAACAGAGAGAGAGAGAGGGAGAGAGAGAGAGAGTGAAAAAAATATCACTAGCCAGCCAACCCTATCGTATGAGCGAAAGATATTGGTACCTCTTGATGACACGGCAATCTTATGCAGCCAGCTGCTCTAATATGTTCTCTTCTTTTGTAGATAAAAAAGACCCGAAAGTGAAAAATGTGCTGCACTATAACAATCTCATCGAATGCCTTGATCTCCATCTTATAGAAATTGATTTGATCAACTACCGAGGCAGCACATCTGAGATTAAATTGGCCAGGTTCTTTGTTCTGGAGGTATGTGTGCTCAAGGTAATGAGGTTTGGCGTTCTCTGGCGCAACAATGAATGGCGTGCTGATCACTGCAAGCATCTAAGCCTAAATGACAAAGTCTCCGTAGAAGCTGAATTTGTTTTTGAAACATCAAGTGGCCAGAGACTCGAAAACTTATTTTCCCATTAGTGAATTTTCAGGGCGGTGGATTTTAGTTTGTACGATAATGCTGCATCCACCTAAAGTAACGAAAGTTCTTACGTAAACTTCCTAGTAATTCCCTCTTCGTAGGTGCAAGATTACTCCTAACATTTGTAATATCAGTTTGAAACTTGTACTATTGCCGTGTCCTATTCCTGCGTTTTCAAAATCGTGCGAATCAAACAGGTCCTGAGTTGGTTATGATGTTGTGCCTCCCATCTTTCACCAATAGCCGTCGGATCTAGATCTGACGCATACAAACCAAGCTTCTCCATTTTTGCAAAAAGATGCCCGCACTTGTTCCCTATTTACAAACAACCCCTTGTCTCTCACAATCAGCCTCATCTCCTCCCCACGACATCTAGGAGTAGAAGGCCGTGGAAAAATCTGGCGCGATGGCCGCTGCCGGAGCCGTCCACCCCCAATCTTGGTGTTCCATGCAATGCACAGGCATCTACACACGGGAAATTATGTCGAACAGGGCTAGTTGTAAGAAGGCTAGCTCTACAACCATGATGATAGTGACTGCAGACGGTGAGGCTGACTATGGTATGCCGAACACGGTGCCTATACTCAGGTGTCATCTCCGGCGCAGGGTCTTGTCACTTCACTGTGATGAGCAGCACGTAATAATTTGACCAACGGGTAGTACAGTGCTAGTACTCCTACTACTACATTGGTAGTACTACTACTAGTACTAGTAGCACCATCGTCTGGATTTAGGAGTACTTCCACGTCCATCTGGATTTTAGTATTGACTAGCAATATCTAGTAATGCATGTCACCAAAAATGTACTACTCCCTCTGTAAATAAATACATGGTGTTTTATTCCTATCGGCGAGAGAACTTAATGTTTTTTTGCTAACTAGAGTACTGTAATAGGATTACATGCAATGAACTAAACACTGCTTGTCACGTTTGGTACTAGTCTCAAGTCATTGAAAGCATGCACAACCCACATCTCTCATTGGTTGATATGTCACGAAATAAGAAACAAGAAGGGAGTTAATGCACCGTGCCTAAGTATTTTGGGATTATTTGGTTTTCGTAAGGTGACTTACACAACATTTTTTACATGCATTAACATTTTATTAGTTAAATCAAAGGTCAAAACTTGGCGCAAAATGCAAAGGGGACCAATAAACCAGTAAACATCAAACTTCTCTCGTTTGGCCCCAACTAGAGGTCCGGTGAGATGACTATACTGCACGGGCACAGAGGGGGACGCAGCTTCATTGACTTACGGCAACTGCCTTTGGGTGAATGACAAGTGGCCCCGGGGGGTGGCTGGCCCACCTATCATACAACCAAAGGCAGGTGCAGTAGAGGGCCGAGGAGTAGTACGAAATCCTACGCACCTACGCATGCTAACCAAGGGCTGAGTGATCACTCGAATCACAAGATCAGTTGACTAGAAGCTACGCTAGACCGATGGAGGCGATGAGCGCGAGCATCAGCCGGCTGTGCCAGATGGTCCACGACGCCAGCCTGCGGCCCGGCAGGTAGTATTGCTTGAGGCCGCCAGGGCGAGGGGCCGCTTGGAGGACAGCTTCGCATCCTTGTTCGACGAGGACCTCGTCGGTTTCCTCGACAAGTTCACCGTCGTCAAGAAGCTTGCAGACGACTTTGACGTAAGCCTCCAGCCGACGCGCCCAGGCTCTACAATGCCCGCCCCACTCAACGGCCACTATGGTAACAACCTCTTCGACGCACTAGTGGCCCTGCGACTGCCCGCCGCCGCACCGGAGAATGTCCACCTCGAGGTCGCGGTCGCCGCGCAGCGCCTGGCGCAGCAAGACACCATCGACATAATCAACCACGTCTATGCGCAAATCGTCCAGAAGGACTAGTACATACAAGGGGAGGACGATAGGACGCTGGCCTTCTTGGAGCGCAGGGCAACCTTGGATGGCACTATTCAGAAGCACGTTGAGCTCGCCGCCAACGCCGCTGCTCCTCACACGTCGGTTGGTGACCCGGCGCACTAGGCGTGAGGATGTCGTTGAACATTGATGGATCCATATGTATTTTTATCCTTTCGTCAAATCCATGTAGTAGTATATGATACTACAGTAATTATCTTACCTTTCGCATCAACTTCATAATTTTCGTACGTACTCCATGCATGAACGGCGCCAGAAGCAAACTTCTCATTACTCTAGGCAAAATCGTTATTTTCTATCTATCGGTCGCGCCATGGAGCAGAACCAAATTTTACAAGTTACGAGTTCAAAAGGAAAAACCTGCCGTGTTTGCGTCGCACCCCCATATGGTTGGTCCGGCACGCCGCTCAAGCGGGAATGCATGCGGTGTTGCATTTTCACTTACAAGTGGGACCGCAGTTGAGCAAACCGACTATCGGCAAACCCCCACCCCGCCCACCACGCGATGGCTGAGAAAAGAGGACAGGAGGGAGAAGAGATGGCTGTAGCACGGACTCCAAGAAAATTGGTGTCGGATGGGACTCGTGTGGGTGGCGTGTGCCGTACTGCTAGACGTGAATGCTAGTTATGGCCCATGCCACCCCACTATATCGAGCCTATATCGAGCTACGTAGAACAAATTTCCTGCAGTCCGTGCTCATCCCTCCTCTATCTCTCTTCTCAGCCAGCCAACGGACGCGCGGAGCCCATCGTCTGTTTGCTCACATGCGGCCCCACATGTCAGTGAAAACACAAGAGGACCCACTGAACCTGCACATCTTTCACCTCGACGTGCTGGTGATGAAAAACAAATCCAATAAAGATCTTTGGTGGCCGCTTTTGGAGTAAGATTCTATTTACAGTTTAACCCAAGATGCACATCTCGTGGCTTCAACTACCACTCTATTTTCTTTCATGACACGACCTGGATGTTGGATGTCCCACGTGTCGGCAAAAGGAGGAAGAACCTGACCAAATCTTCGGTTCTGCTCTCGGATTAGACTAGTTGTGCTAACTTAAATTTTTTATTGTGTACTCCCTCCGTTCCAAAATACTTGACTTCCATTTGTCCAAAAATGGATGTACCTATATACTAAGACATGTCTAGATACATATACATTTTGACAAATAGAAGGCATGTAGTATTGTGCAACGGAGGGAGTAGAATGGATGCAAGTTTTTGTATTGGGAAGAAGAGTACATCCATATATTGATAGAGCGCAATTTAGTAGATGTTCTATCACTTTTAGCTAGTATAGAATAGAGGCTAGACATGAGACTAGATGCGAGGAAGCAACGTCTACTTCTTTACACTCGAAGAAGAAAGAAGCACGCAAGATCGAGCCTCCGCAGATCAACAATGAATGCATCGAGAAGGCACTAATCCAACTTACTACAGGAGTAGTCAAAATTATTGTTGGAGTTCATGCAAAACGGAGGTCCGTTTGGGGTCGTGCGTTGGAGTTGGCCTTACAAGTGGGCCCGCAGTTAAGGAAACCGACTATCGGCAAACCCCCACCTCGCCCGCCGCGCGATGGCTGAAGTTAGAGAAACGACGAGGTTGAAGAGATTGCTCTCGCACGGACTCCAAGAAATAATATGGTGTCAGATGGATGTCGTGGTGGTGGCGTGTGCCGTACTCCTGGACGTGAATGCTTGTTCTGGCCCATGCCACCCTACTACTCCTACTATATAGTATACTAGTATCGAGGATTCGAGGTGCTGGTTACGTACAACGAACACATTAACATATGGCTACAGTAAAAACACCCGCCCGACGCGCGAAGCATGTGAAGCTAGTACAAATAGTGTACTACTATTGTTGATTGGCCTCATCCGATAACCTGTTGCAATGCACATACAATTATGTATTTGGAAAATATTTTTTTGCCTCGTCGCACCACTCACTCAGAGAAGCGACTCGAAAGCCATTCATAAATTTAGTAAGTTTATCACAGGCATATCATTTTATTACATAGAACAACAGATCATCAACCCACATCGACAACGAGGATACATTATAAATACTAAAGTTTTCACCACACAACAAATAACAAGCAATGAAATGAACTTCAACTCAACCATTCCTTGGCGTTGGAAACGCTTGCTTTGAACCACAAGTGATTCTCTGGGACGGGCCATGCATTGTCGATCTGGAGACCAACTCAGGACTGATCATCCAGGCTGAAGCGGCCTACTATATCAGTACCAGGGTAGGGAACCATGCAAATGTCCGAGGTATAGACACAGTTGCTTCTCATAAATGTGTAAACAACGGTTGGATCGCCTTTCACCATCATCGGATAGTTTCTTCCAAGGAAGAGCGAGTTTTCTCCAACACTATCAATTCTGTGCCAGGGAGAAGGAGTTGGCGCTAGCACACTAGTATCCATCCCGAATACCATGCAACGGGTGTTGGAATAGGTCTGGAGAGTGCGACCATGGGAGACTACACCTGCTTCCTTAGCAGTAACATCGTCAGTGGGCTGTATACACACAAGAAGAGGTGATCCATCGGAATTAGTTGCCAGGCGCCACAGAGTATATCGGCGTTGCTCGTCCTCATGCTCGTGATCATCACCATCGTCATCTCCCCCTTGGTTATAAAAATCTTCAAGTATAGGTGGTGGGATGTCCACAGGACCTTGGAAACACAAGAAGAAGGTTAATTAGTAAAGGGAAAGTTGCTAACCCGCATGCATGTGGATGAAACAATTATAATTACGATGGAAGACAAATGTACCGAAAAAACGAGGATCCCCTGCAAAAATAGTGCCACGAGAGGTGGCAGCAAACACAAGATCCTTGTATTCAATTGCATCACAGTACACATCCGTGTACAGAAACTGATTTTTGAGTAATATCCATCCAGTCGAACCATGAAGGATGGCAACTAGCTTGTCGAAGATAGCAACAACATCATAGTTTTTGTAATTCCAAGAGCGGTTGGGAACTCGAGAAATTGCTATCTTCAATACACGACAGTCACCATGATCGTATTTGAACGGATGTAGATCATCTGTGTGCTCAACCTCAGGGCACTCGGAGATTTTTGGAAGTGGCATCCGCTGACGAGTGTACACATTCACAAGTTCCCACTTGCAATTGTACCCAATATAAATAACCCAATCTCCATTTGCGCCAGCCCAGGACTTACCCTTAAGCGATGGCATCTTGACATCACACGTATCATTATCAAGCGGCATCAACTTGCACAAGGCGAGGTCTCCGTCGTCCGCTCGCCAGTGAGCAGGGTCACGGCGAAGAAGATAGGGGAGATCAAACCGCTCCATGACCCTTGGGTTCCTTGTAGTGATGTTATTAGTTGAGTCGAGAATGGGACGAGGTGATGACGTCGCACCAATCAATGAGTTCCTCCACCACGTCATCTTTCAGATCAGGGCAAGAATAACGAGGTCGTTTCCAGCCTGTTCCCTCCATGGAGAAGACGATCGAACAATGGCAGAAGAAAGGGTGAAGCGCTGAAGGAAAATGGAGGAGGGAGAGGAAGAGCATGCGACAGCAGTTCCAAATCGAGAGGGAAAGGTGAAGAGTCGGTGGACGGTTGCGAGTTCACCACGGTTCACGAAGAGGCGCCCCAGTCTACATGTCCGTTCGGAAATACTCCTACTACTCGCCGTTGTCTCACTGATATGTTGGAACGGGACCACATGTCAACGAAACATGGTGTGTAATTTCTCGTGCAAAATGCGATCTGGCCGCGTTGGCCCGAGGTGCCGCGTTAGTTATCGACCTCTATTTTTTTAATGGCGTGCCGATCAGTTTTGAAGCACGACTAACTGGTACTGTACGTAGAGAAAATATAAACTACTCTACCACTACCCCACCTCCAGTACTAGTAGTATAAAAAAAATATATATATAGGCTGGAGCTTCAGCGCTTTCTTGCTAAGGGCTGCCCACTTGCTTCTCACACTACCACCCTCTCTCCAGATCTAAAAAAGACGGCCCCTCTCTCCCTCCTCACCGGTGGTCACAGATCCGCCGGGGAAGAAAAGGACGTGCAGCGTTGACGCACTCGTCGTCGGTGAGCGAGGTCATGCACTGATGACAAGGCCGTCCTCTCAGACCTAGTGCCCCCACGGGATGGCCTCCGTCCCCAAGCTCGCTGCCGTAGTGTGTGCGGAGGACGACGACCACGAGCGAAGCCACTTCCCGCCGACCCTCGGGTATGCTACCTCTTTTCGAGCCATAACCTTGTTCTATTGCCCCATCTGCTACGTCGTTGCATGTGGATCTTTTTCCACTCCACCATCTTCCCAATTTGCTATCCTCTACTCTGCTGGCCACGCAGACGAAAACCATAATTTGCACTATTAAAGGAAACCCTACTTCATGCAGACTAATCCATGTCTGGGTTGAATAAGGAAAGGAAGGGAGACTGTACTGTCCAAGAGAGTAGGCATCGAACCCGCATCTAGGTTGAAAAGGGGAAAATCAGTAGCTAAGGAACGAGTCTCGTGTCTCTTGGTTGAAGAAGGGTAGAAAGGCATGACAACGCAATAGAGAATGACCAGGTCGATCGGTTTGTTGTCCTCGCATAGGAAAAAGGTGGCTAAAGAGAACTAAAATGGGACCGTAATCCACATATGCTGCATGGATATTTGTTGCTCTGGGCAACCATACCTCCCTCACCACTCAGCGTCCATGGAGGTACATCGTACTGGTGCCTCCCATGCTCTTATTGCCACTTTTTTGCTATTAGTATAACGCCAGCAGTCAAGTCAAGCAATGCTACTGCTAAAGTGATGCCACATTTAACTAATGCCGCTCTCAGTCTAATGCCACCCATAAATTTAAGCAATGCCATTTAATGTCACTGGATTATTTCAGGGTTAGCTGTTGATTGTGGATGTGTTGAAGATTTTTCAGCTATAAGGCATTCTAATGCTGTTGCACAACCAGTATACCAACGATGAAACTTGTTACTCCCGTTAGATTTTTGCACTGTTAATGCTTATAGATTACATACCTCACTTTCATGAGATAAGTTAATTTTTTTGTATAGTGTCACCAAAATGCCAAGGCGCTGATGTCATTTTATTTTGGTTAAACTGCACAGACAATTATGAAGACAAGAGGAAAGGTCAAGAGTGGGCACCTCCTCCTTCGGCTGTTCTCTTGAGCAGGTCTGTATGTTTGTCTCTAATGCCTGTCGACTACATACCTGACATCATGATGTAATGTTAAGTCATTTCCTTTTGTACAGTGTCACTGAATTGTCAAGGTAGTGATGGCATTTTATTTTAGTAGAACTGCACAAAATTTTCTTAAAAGAAGAGGAAAGGTCAGGAATGGCTCACTTTTCCAGAAAAAACTATGTATGCCTTCCTCACATCACCCACTGTTGCTTTATTTATTCCTTCAAACAGGTGGTTAGAAATAGTCTTGCTACCTTTTCCCATAAAGAAATTGGAATGCTTATATTTGTGAGTCTATGCTTCAACTAGTGCCACTTTTAGAGTAATCACACTTTCAATATCTATGCAAACAGGGATGCTCGATTTTAGTGGAACTGCACAAAAAGTCCAACTGGTTCAACATTAGGAGCATGTTTTTTCCCAACCTTTATATCCAATTGGTGGAACTATGAGCTGTTCATTACGAAGGTACATAGTTTGCTACTATCTTGCTACTCTTTTTGTACTGTCATTAGATAGTAATACTAGTGGTTTGCATGTGAATTTATTGGTAGGGTGGACCTACATTGGAAGTGTAGGACATGATTCAATGATTGGATGCTCAATTTCGGTTGTATCGATTTCACCTCTTCCATCACTGCGAACATGGATATCCTTGGTCTGATGAAGAATAGGCGCTATATTTCTGCTCTGAACCAGCAAATCAATTCAGTATGAGATTGTCCAGGGCAAAACATAACTGTATCAGATTGTCCAGTGCAGAACATGACAGATGCTAAGCGGAAGAGACATGTTTAAACCGAAAATACAAGGTGTGGTATATGTTTACTAGCTGCTTGATATTTGTGCAGACAGAGATGTCTGCCTGTTGCTATTTGGCAAACCAACAAAGTGCCCGCAATTTTGGTTGAACTGCACAAGAGAATAGTATAGTCATTGCATGCAGTGCCATTTGAAAATAGACACAGAAAGATTGGATAGTCACTTCATGGACTGCAGAAAAGTAGTACTGTACTATTTATTGGCCAACACTAGGTGCTTCATTGCTTTGGTCTGCTTATACAATGGGCATCATTTTGCCTAAGTTAAAGTTTGTATTCCGAAAATAGTCTCCCCGTGTGATCGAGAGAATACCAAATCATATTGCAGTGGATGTTCCTCCATCATGTCTGGTTCATTCTCATGGTTCCAGCTGTTGGTGAAACCACTTACGTTTGCAAGAGGAATTGTAGACTTCACAAACAAATTTGTATTTCAGTCTGTACTGAATGTTGGCCAAGAGAAGCATCCATGTTAGTAGGAAGAACAGATGTTTTTTCTAGATCTTTGCTTTTGGAGCTACATATTTGTATATGATCTGTGAGTCATTGAGATGCATTAACATGTTGATCTTATGTATGGGAATCGTACTAGTTAGTTTTAGTTGTGACGCAAGATCCGAAGTGGCTGATCTTTGCTTTTGGAGCTACATATTTGTATATGATCTGTGAATCATTGAGATGCGTTAACAGTTACTTATTTCTGTTCGCTCAGTGTTTACAAGTTACTGATCGATCACTAGCTAGCCTACAAATGCGCTCCTGGCAGTTTTATTTGCGACGCAAGATGCGAAGTGGCAGTTTTTTGAATAAAAATGCCTACCTATGAAGAAACTGACAAGCTACACTATCGATCCTACACGGATAAAAATGCCTACCTCTGAAGAAACTGACAAGCTACACTATCGATCCTACACGGATAAATAGCGGATCACACACGTACTACCTCCTTTCCGGTTTGCAGGGCTCAATTCAAGAAACGACCTACTCGATCCTACACGAATAAATAGCGGATCACACACGTACTAGTCCCTCCTTTCCAGTTTGCAGGGCTTAATTCAAATCTCTCACCAACCAAGGTACTCCCTCCGTCCGGGTTTATTAGTCCCGTGAGCAAAGCAGCAAGACCAAGGCATGGGAATAATTAACGGCATGCCGAAGTTTAAGCCTAATAAATTCCAGCGATTTAAGTGGCTGCATGCGCGCCCTCGGCATGCAGAAGTTTAAGCCTAATTAATTCCAGCGATTTAAGTGGCTGCATGCTGCTTCGCGTACTGCCTGCGAGCGATTCTGAGTGCCTGCATGCAGCCGGCCGTAATTAAGGCAGCTAACTGATGCGAAAAAACATACGCTTTAAATCCGTGGAATCATTATTGACAAGGAGGGAGATGATTCGAGTGCACTCGTTTGACCGCCATGCCGGCGTGCGACCCAGACGGGACGGGTCGGCACAGTCATAATTTCAGTTTCTCTAGTTTTCCACGGCAAGCTGGCGCACTAAGCCATTATGCATTGAATTTCGATGACCGTCGCACTACCTTCCGCCTATAAGTACTGTTTCCCGGCCTTCTTAGGTGCCACCGTGACCCAACTCGCCATATCCTCATAAGCCCCCACCGGCCGACGTCGCTCGCCATGTCCTCCATGCCCCCGCCCGTCCACGGTAGGCGACGCCGGAGGCGGTCACCGCCGGAACTAGTGTTCGGGTTTTCACCGGAAGGAAGACAGAGGGAGGAGGCATTCTATCTGTCTTTAGATGGCAATGAGGAGATCGAGGAGTTGTTGGAGCGCGACCGCATGGCGGAGGAGCAGCGTCTCGCCGATTTGCGCCGCCAGCGGGACATGGAGCAGCAGCGCACCGACGCTCTGAGTCGCGAGCAGAGCGCCCGCAACTGGGCCGACTACATGGAGGCCGGCGCCCGGCAAATAGCTCTGGAGGCTGTCGGGCACGCACGTGTTTGCGACGTCGATTTTTACTACCAGCTCGTCAAGTGGGTTTCCCGCTTGGAAGCCGAAGCTTCGGTGGACCACACCGGCATGGAAAGGGCCAACGCGCGCGAGCAACGCGCCCTATCGCACCTCTGGCAAGTCCGAGGCGAGGCGGAGGACGCCGGTGCCGGCGTTTAGCATGGACAGCAGATGGCGGCCGGCATCGTCTAGTTAGCTAAGAGTAAGTTAGTACTTGTACGCTACTAGAGTGTTAGTGGGAGTAGATAGTTCACTTGGCTATGATGGTTGTCAATGTGGAAGTTCAGTACACTATATGTGGATCAGACCTGTTACTTTGCTCTGAATGTTGAACTTTCCGTTTGAACGTATGGAGTGGGCTGTTATTTTTTAAATGGGTTGTATTTGTCCTCCACGGTTTAGAGGCTGACTTGTGGGCCTAGCAAGTTGACGCGTACACAATCAGGAGATGAATGTACGTGGAGAGGATGACAGCAGGGACCCGCCAAGGTCATGGCAGTACGCAAGCAAGTGCCTCCTTATTTCAAGCCAATAAAAAAATGGCTCCTCCTAGTGGATTTCTGACATCTGGGTCCCGTGCCATTGTCAACGTAGTCAATAAACAAGAGAATTGCACAATGAGCGGCTGACACCAGGGACCCAACAGCTCGCCCAGTTATTTTTGTTTTGGGTTAATTTGATAAATGCCACTCCAAATCTAGTGTATCCGAGAAATGCCACTGCAATTTCCAAAGTTTGAAAAATGCCATTTCATGCCATTTCTAGTGGCATTTTTCAAAGTCTGGAGTGGCGTTTTTCAAAGTTTGCAAACTGCAGTGGCGTTTTTCAAAGTTTGCAAAAATTCCAGTGGCATTTTTCAAAGTTTGGAAATTGCAGTGGCATTTTTATGAATCGCCATAATTGGAGTGGCATTTATCTAATTTGTTTTTGAGATGGAAGCAGGGTGTCAACTGGGCTGTGCGGGACACTCTGGCCTGTCTAGACAGCCTTTTCTTTTATGTTTACCACAGACCAGCCCAGTAGTTTTTTTGTTTCTGAAAATGGCTAGCCTAGTTTTTTTTGTGATTTGTCAAGTAAGTCGCTTTATCAGGCCTGTTGGGCTGCAAATCTTTCAAGACGAGGAGAGTGGCCTATCAGTAATGAGAAATGGGATGTACATTTTTAAAACACATCAAACCGGCAATTATTTTCAAATATCTTTTTTTCATTTCGAGATTTTAAATTGCATTGATTTTTATGCGTGGACGATTTATTGGATTTTATATTGATATACATTTATTTTTAAAATCAGTCTGAATGTGACTCAAAATTTCGGGATTAAAAATAGTTCAGACGGCACCGACATATGCAAAATTTTGTATAATTTTTTAACTGTGGCCACAATATGGGCTGTAATGCTAACATAAAGAATATGGGCTCCAAAAAAAGCCGTAAGAATTAGCAAATGGGCTGTAAATTATTTGAAATAATGGCAGATGGGCTGTATGCTGTTTTCCACATATTTGAGGCTTTCCACAGATGGCATGTATACTGTTGGATGTCCATCCAACGACCGTCGTGCTTCTTCAATCTCTGCTCTTCCTGCTCCAGCCGCTCAAACAAGCGCCGGCGGTACTGCCTGCTCCCTCCTCCCCGTGGCCGGCTGTGCTGCCGTGCAGGCCTCACCGCCCCACCGTACTCTCATCGCTGGCGTAGCCATCCCTCTACTCACCCGCACCTGCTGTTATTCTCCGGCGACGGCAGACGAACCAGTAAACCCTCGTACAGTCGTACTCCCCTCCGCGTGGGAAACAAAAACAATGGCCGAGTCTTCCCTGCCTCCGTGTCGTTCCCTTCCTAGGCCTCGCCATCGTCCACCGCCCTGGTGCTCTCGGCGTGGCGTGGTCAACATGGTCAACGACCGACATGCATCTGAAGTGGACTGTACGTGGAGAGGCTGACAGCTGGGTCCATGGCCGCACACAAGGAAATGCCTCCTTATTACGCGCAAAATAATGATTTCCTCCACCTGACATCTGGGACACACTGAAACGGCCTCTATATTTCGTGAAAAGAACGTTACCGTCGCTGACAGCTCGGACCCACCAGCTATATCTTCGCACGCAAGGAAGTGCCTCCTTATTACGCACAAACAAATGAATACTCCCCCTGCTAGCTGGGACCCAGTATAGTGGGCCTACTAAGTTGACGGGGACGAAGGGCTTTGTTAACTTAGTCAATATGCACGATTCTAGCTCGACTGATCGTACGATGTCCATCCAACGGCCATAGTGCTTCTTCAACCTCTGGTCTTCTTGCTCCAGCCTCCCAAACCAGCGCCGGTCGTGCCGCCTGCTCCTGCCTCCCGTGGCCGGCTGTGCTGCCGCGGAGGCCTCACCGCCCCCATACTACTCCCACCGCTGGCCAGGCCATCCCTCCACTCCACTCACACACACCCCCTGTTATTCTGCGGCGACAGCAGCGCAGCCGAACCAGTAAACCCTCGTACTCCTCTCCGCGTGGGCATCCACTGCCGCGTCTTCCCCGGCTCCGTGTCGTCCCCTTCCTAGGCCTCCCCGTCGTCCACCGCCGTGGTGCTGTCGGCGCGCCGTGGTCAATGTGGTCAACGACCGAATTCCATCGGAAGAATACTGTACGTGGAGAGGCTGATAGCTGGGTCCACGGCAGCCTCAAGGAAGTGCCTTCTTATTACGCGGAAAATAATTATTCCTCCACCTGACAGCAGGGACCCACCGGACGGGCCACCAGTATTTTGCGAAAAAATCATTTCCCCCTGACTGCTGGGACGCATCGGACGGGCCACCGTATTTCGCGAAAAAAACATTCCCCCCGCTGTCAGCTCGGACCCACCGGAAGTGCCTCCTTATTACGCACAAAAAAATGAATACTCCCCCGGCTAGCTGGGACCCACCTTGGTGGGAGGCTGATTTGTGGGCCTACTAAGTTGACGGGGACGAAGGGCTTTGTCAACTTAGTCAATATGAACGATTCTAGCTCCAGTGACCGTACGATGTGCATCCAACGGCCGTAGTGCTTCTTCAACCTCTGGTCTTCTTGCTCCAGCCGCCCAAAGCAGTGCCGCATGCTCCTGCCTCTCGTGGCCGGCTGTGCTGCCGTGGAGGCCTCACCGCCCCCTACTATTCCCACCGCTGGCCAGGCCCTGCGGCGACGGCAGCCTCACACCGCAGCCGAACCAGTGAACCCTCGTACTCCTCTCCGCGCGCGGGGGCTTCCACTGTCGTGGGTTCCCTAGCTCCCCATCGTCCCCTTCCTAGGCCTCGCCGTCATCCACCGCCCTGGTGCTCTCGGCACGGCGTGGTCAACATGGTCAAGGAACGACTTCCATCGGACGTGGACTTTACGTGGAGAGGCTGACAGCTGGGTCCACGGCCGCAGCAAGGAAGTGCCTCCTTATTACGTGCAAGATAATTATTCCTCCACCTGACAGCGGGGACCCATCGGACGGGCCACCGTATTTCGCCCCCTGACTGCTGGGACCCACCAGCTACATCTTCGCAGGCAAGGAAGTGCCTGACAGTCGGGACCCACATGGTCGAAGCGTATGTAGCGTTGTCATTCTGGTCGTGAACATGTACGTACATATATACTGGTGGATGTAGAGGCGCGCATGTGTCGTAGTAGAGGCGGCCAGGGTGCAAGAAAGAAAATACGGCCACGTATGTGTACATACGGGCGGGGTCTCGAACGCCTAATCGCGCATACATACGGCGAGGGCTCGTGTACATGGCTGGGTCGGAACGGAGAAACAACGTCGTCGTCGTGTTCATGGGGAGGCAACGGAATGCGTGGTCATGTTCATCGAAAGGGCTTGGACGGAAGAGGCGATGGAAACGAGGCCTGGCGTACCGCACAACGGAGGAAACAGACCTCCTACGGTCGAAACGGGGGTCCTGTTGATCGGGAGGGGTGTGGCGTACCGCAAAACGGAGGAAACAGACCTCCTATGGTCAAAACGGGGGTCCTGTTGATCGGGAGGGGTGTGGCGTACCGCAAAATGGAGGAAACGGACTTGTGTTGGAGCGCTACGGTCGAAACAGGGGTCCTGTTCATCGGGAGGGTGTGGCGTACCGCAAAACGGGACTCCACGGGATACTGTTCATCTCCACCGTCGACCCCCTCCAGCCTCCACGAGCTACTGTTCATCCACCGTCAACCTCCTCCAGCCTCCACGAGCTCCTATTCATCCAGACTCGACCGCGCGCTACTCTACCGACTACTGTTCAACCACCCCTCCACCGTCTACTGTTCATCCAGCCCTCCACACCACGGTGTCCTGTTCAACCACCCCTCCACGGGCACCCCTCCACCGTCTACTGTTCATCCCACCCTCCACACCACAGGGTCCTGTTCATCCACCCCTCCACGGACACCCTCCACCGTCTACTATTCATCCAGCCCTCCACCACACCATGGGGTCTTGTTCATCCAGAGGCAACGCCACCGCTCACTGTTCATCCAAACCCCCCCGCAACGCTCACTGTTCATCCCATCGACCGGCTTCAGTTAGCAGCAGTAGCCAAGGAATCGCTCGATCGGGTTCAGTTAACAGCCATCGATCGATCGCTCGGGTTCAATAATACGTAGCCTGCAGTGCAATCACTCGGGTTCAGTTAGAGCCCAACGCCTCACTCGGGTTCAGTTAGAGCGAACGCCTTGCACACACACACGCGTACGTGTACGAGAGAAACACGCATCGCTCGGCCCCTGACCTCCCACCGTAACCAGGAACTCCCCGAAATTTTCCTCCCCCTCGCTTCTACCACGGTTTTTTCGTCATGGATGGCCCAAAGAATGTCATGCAGCTGCGTCTCCGGCCCGCCCAAGACGAAGAGCCCATTTTCCGTCATGATTTTTTGTCATAGAAGTAGGAGCCCACCACATCTATGATGATACCGGGTTTTGTCACAATTATCGTCATAGAAGTGTCATATGTATGACAGAAAAAAAATTCGTTCGGCCCAAAATGTCACGGATGTGTCTTTTTTGTAGTGTAGTGAGGATCTTATTAGAGGCATGTGGCATGATGTTTGCCCTAGGGGGATTATCAATCTGCAATATACAGATGACACCGTTATTTTTTGTAGATAGTGACCCTAAGATGACTATTAACTTGAAATGGACACTTACTTGCTTTGAGCAAGTGCCTGGGATGAAGATAAACTATTATAAGGTAAGCTAATTAATCCCATGGGTTCAGACCTTTCGTAGACTAGATTTGTCTGCTATTTTTGGGTCTCATGTGGGTGATTTCCCTATTAAATACTACTTAGGGGTTCCCTTATGATCGTGATAGGCTCTCCAGAGAGGATCTTCAACCTTTGTTGGACAAAATCCTTAAAAGGGTAGATCGATGAAGAGGGAAGCTTTTATCATATAGGGGTTGAATATTTTTAATCAAATCTTGCCTGGCCAGCATCCTTGTGTATCTTCTCTCCTTTTTAGAATTCCCTAAGAGGGAAATTGATCTCCTTAATTCCTAGATGGCTAACTGCCTATGGACTATTTTTGAGGGGCATAGGAATGAGGAGTTTGGAGGGGGATACCAACCTACAAAATTTGAACATTTGTCTCCTTGGCCCATGGGTTAAAACATACATGGCTGAAAAGGCAAAATTTTGAGGGAATTTGTAGATTCAAAGTACTCTTCTTCTTCTCCAAATATCTTTTGTAGTTATATTGTAGGAGTATCCAAGTTTCGGAAAGGGGTCATGTGGGCTGCTAGAGATGTTAAAATGGGATCCAAATGGACTGTAGGTGCTGGCAAAAACATTATATTCTAGGAGGATACTTGGTTTGGCTCCTCCCCATAGTTGTTTGGTACTGGGATTTATATTGTATCTGCCGGGAACAAGTAATACCATCAGCAAGTTTGGGATGGACAGTCTCTCAAACTCACTTTAGAAGAATTTTCAATGGAAGCATGATGAGTTGTGGTATGAGATAGAGGAGTTTGTCTAAAACATTGCTCTTTTTGTTGATTGTGACTCGTTTATCAGGCTATATAAGAATTCTGGTCAATTTTCTTCTAGATCTTGTTATACTCTTACTAATGTTAGAGGAGCCACCCCTGTTAATATTCTTGTTGTATGCAAGCTAAGAGTGCCACCTAGGATTTTTGTTTTCCTGGGATGAAAGTGCTAGTTATCGACTAGAGGGGGGTGAATAGGCGATTTTTATGAAAGTCTTCAAAACACGAGGTCTTTGAAGACAAACAGTAGAACTGAACCTATTGATATGCAACGGAAGGTAGACTACACTAGACAAGCCATAGTCAACTAAGCAATATAGTGAAAGCACGAAGACTATCAGCAGCTAGGTAGTATGGATCAAGATGGAAGATAGTATGAAGCCAAACAGTAATTAGTCTTCACTCAGTGAAGTCAATCAGATCAGACAAGCAGGCAATGACTTCATGAAGACAAACTATAAAGTAAAGGGAGGTGGAGGATAGAACCAGTTGCTTGGCGAAGACAAGGATTTGGTAGACCAATTCCAGTTGCTGTGGCAACTATACATCTGGTTAGGGAGGCTGAGATTTAACTCAGAAGACCGCGCCTTCACCTTATTCCCCTTGAGCTAAGGACACCCAGTCCTCGCCCAACCACTCTGGTAAGTCTTCAAGGTAGACTTACAAACCTTCACAGACTTCATTCACTAGTGATCCACAAATGACTCTTGGATGCTCAGAATGCGACGCCTAACCGGCTGGAGGATTCACAGTCCTCAAGTGTAACAAGTCTTCATGTCACATGGACAGAAAGACTTCAGTGATGCCTAACACTCTTTGGCTCTGGGTGTTTTGGGCTTTGCCCTCGCAAGGATCTCTCTCTCAAATGCTTCGGAGGTGGGTTGCTCTCAAACGACAAAAGCTGTGCACTAACTCTGAGCAGCCACCAATTTATGGTGTAGGGGGTGGGCTATTTATAGCCAGGAGGCAACCCAACCTGATTTGTCCGAAATGACCCTGGGTCACTAAGGAACCAACACGTGTCCAACAGTCGGATTTCAAACACATGCGGCAGCTTGACTTGGACTACAAGTAAAGCTGACTCATCTAGCTCTAGATAAGATTTGCTCTCATTGTCTTCGCTTGAAGACATAGGATATTGGTTGAGCATCACTTCAGTCACCCTGACTTTGTTCACTTGGACCACACTTAACAGTACGGTGGTTCCTATAACTTAACAAAGAAGAAAAGGAAACTATGAAACAACTATGTCCTCGCACTCCATAGTCTTCAAGTGAATGTCTTCACATGTCATAATCTTCATCGTGAATGTCTTCACGAACCACCATTGTCTTCAATGTCTTCACACATTTTTAGGGGTCATCTCTGGTAGGTAAACCGAATCAATAAGGGACTACTACCTGTGTTATCCTGCAATTCTCACAAACACATTAGTCCCTCAACCAAGTTTGTCGTCAATACTCCAAAACCAACTAGGGGTGGCACTAGATGCACTTACAATCTCCCCCTTTTGGTGATTGATGAAAAACTGGTTGAAGTTTTCAACGGGGATTGATGACCCACAAGTATAGGGGATCTATCGTAGTCCTTTCGATAAGTAAGAGTGTCGAACCCAACAAGGAGCAGAAGGAAATGATAAGCAGTTTTCAGTTAGGCATTCTCTGCAAGCACTGAAATTAACGGTAACAGATAGTTTTGTGATAAGGTAATTTGTAACGGGTAACAAGTAATAAAAGTAAATAAGGTGCAGCAAGATGGCCCAATCCTTTTTATAGCAAACTACAAGCCTGGACAAACTTTTATATAAAGGAAAACACTCCCGAGGACACATGGGAATTATCGTCAAGCTAGTTTTCATCACGTTCATATGATTCGCGTTTGGTACTTTGATAATTTGATATGTGGGTGGACCGGTGCTTGGGTACTGTCCTTCCTTGGACAAGCATCCCACTTATGATTAACCCCTCTTGCAAGCATCCACAACAACAAAAGAAGTATTAAGGTAAACCTAACCATAGCATGAAACATATGGATCCAAATCAGCCCCTTACGAAGCATCTCATAAACTAGGGTTTAAGCTTCTGTCACTCTAGCAACCCATCATCTACTTATTACTCCCCAATGCCTTACTCTAGGCCCAAACAATGGTGAATTGTCATGTAGTCGACGTTCACATGACACCACTAGAGGAAAGACACCATACATCTGATCAAACTATCGAACGAATACCAAATTCACATGACTACTTATAGCAAGACTTCTCCCATGTCCTCAGGAACAAACGTAACTACTCACAAATCATATTCATGTTCATAACCAGAGGGGTATTAATATGCATAAAGGATCTGAACATATGATCTTCCACCGAATAAACCAACTAGCATCAACTACAAGGAGTAATCAACACTACTAGCAACCCACAGGTACCAATCTGAGGTTTTGAGACAAATATTGGATACAAGAGATGAACTAGGGTTTGAGATGAGATGGTGCTGGTGAAGATGTTGATGGAGATTGACCCCCTCCCGATGAGAGGATCGATGGTGATGACGATTGTGATGATTTCCCCCTCTCGGAGGGAAGTTTCCCCGGCATAACAATTGCATTGGAGCCCTAGATTGGTTCCGCCAAGGTTCCGCCTCGTGGCTACGGAGTTTCATCTCGTAAGCTTGCTTCTGATTTTTTCCAGGATGAAAGACTCCATATAGCCAAAGATGGGCATCAGAGGGCTGCCAGGGGGGCCACGAGGTAGGGGGGCGCGCCCCCACCCTCGTGGTGGTGTGTGGCCCCCCTCTGGTACTTCTTTCGCCCAATATTTTTTATATATTCTGAAATGTGCTCCCGTGAAATTTCAGGACTTTTGGAGATGTGCAGAATAGGTCTCTAATATTTGCTCCTCTTCCAGCCCAGAATTCCAACCGCCGACATTCTCCCTCTTCATGTAAACCTTGTAGAATAAGAGAGAGAATAGGCATAAGTATTGTGATATAAGGTGTAATAACAACCCAAAATGGAATAAATATCAATATAAAAGCATGATGCAAAATGGACGTATCAACTCCCCAAAGCTTAGACCTCGCTTGTCCTCAAGCAAAAGCCGATATCGAAAAATATGTCCACATGTTTAGAGATAGAGGTGTCGATAAAATAAAATACAGACATGAGGGCATCATGATCATTCTTATAACAACAACATATAAATATATTGTCATATGATTTCTTATGCTAAAGTAACAATTCAATCACAATTTCAAGTATGAATCAGAAACTTCATTGAAAACTAACAAACTATAATCTCAGTCATTGAAGCAAATTGCAATTTATCATAACATCAGAAAGAGTCAATATAAGAGCTTGTCAGCAAGTACACATACTCAACTATCATTTAGTCTTTCACAATTTCTAACACTCACGCAATATTTATGGGTATGCAGTTTTAATCGGACACAGAGAAAGATAGGGCTTATAGTTTTGCCTCCCAACCTTTTACCTCAAGGGTAATGTCAACAATAATAGTTCATGAAAACTCACATCGAATTAGCTATATATATCTGGATCTTTCCAACACATTGTGCTTCCCAAAGGATAAAATGTAAAAAGGAAGGTGAAGATCACCATGACTCTTGTATGAAGTAATAAACAAGAATAAAAGATAAGCCCTTTGCATAGGGAAGCATAGGTTGTCATGTGCTTTTATGGTTGAATGCACAAAATCTTAATGCGAAAGAACGTCACTTTATATTGCCACTTATGATATGGACCTTTATTATGCAGTCCGTCGCTTTTATTTCCTCCACATCACAAGATCGTACACAGCTTATTTTATCCACACTAATAAGTCATACATATTTAGAGAGCAATTTTTATTGCTTGCAACAATGACAACTTACTTGAAGGATCTTACTCAATCCATAGGTAGATATGGTGGACTCTTATGGCAAAACTGGATTTAAGGATATTGGGAAGCACAAGTAGTATCTCTACTTGGTGCAAAGAATTTGGCTAGCATGAGAGGGAAAGGCAAGCTCAACATGTTGAATGATCCATGACAATATAATTTATTTCGGATATAAGAAAACATAAGCCAGTAAGTTGTCTTCCTTGTCCAACATCAACTCTTTAGCATGTCATATTTTAATGAGTGCTCACAATCATAAACGATGTCCAAGATAGTATATTTATATGTGAAAACCTCTCTTTGTTTATTACTTCTTATTAATTGCAACGACTACCAAAACTATGTTTGTCGACTTTCAACATCTTTTATTCATCATACTCTTTATATGTGAAGTCATTACTCTCCATAAGATCCATATGATCTCTTTATTTCTTTTTATTCTTTGTCTTCTCTTTTATTTTTATACCCTCAAGATCATAGCAAGATGGCAAAGCCCTTGACTCAACACTAATCTTTATTATATATAGCTCATGGACTCGATTACATAGAAGGATCATAAAGCAAAATTCAAAAGTAGATCATACTGAAACTTTATTCTACTAGATCAAGATATTACCAAAAGGATCGAACTAAGAAAAACGGTAAAGATAAAAGTGTGATGGTGATACGATACCGAGGCACTCCCCAAGCTTGGCAGTTGCCAAGGGGAGTGCCCATACCCAATACCCAGTTCTTCTTTGTTGGTGAAGAAGGTGTTGGTGATGATGGATAGTCACACATCGAGCATAGGAGATCCTCCAATTTGCGGATAATGCCCTTGAGTGCGATGATATTCTCCTTCAACAAAATATTTTCATTGTGAGATACTTGTTTTGAATGCGAGCTAACTCAATCATCTTGAAAGCTTCAATCTCCGTTGGGGTAAAGAGAATGTGATGAGGTTGAAGGATATGTCTTCTTCTACTACTACCGGAACTTGATCCCCCATGTCCTTCTTGATCCCATCATCCTTGTTGATCTCTCCGGGCTCTTCTCTCTTCAGCTCTATCTTCATCAGCCAAGCATCGTTGCCCTCATTGTTGGAGGAGGAGGGAGACGACATGATGCCTGGCCTTGACAACCCTGGCAGAAAACAGCTCGAAACAAAAGCAGGGGATATTTGCGTGGTACAGTGATCAAAACCCTCGGGAGATTATATAATGATTTTTTACCGACCAAAAGAAGTATCGTGCAAGAAAACAGAGTCCGGAGGGCACACGAGGTGCCCACGAGGCAGGGGGTGCGCCCAGGGGGGTAGGGCATGCCCTTCACCCTCGTGGAAGCCTCGTGTCCTTCCCGGACTGCTTCTTATTTTCCTATTTTCTTAAATGTTCCAAAACAGAGAACAAATGCTATTAGAACTATTTTGGAGTCGGTTTACTTACTGTACCTCATACCTATTCCTTTTCGGAGTCTGAAACGTTCTAGAAAGTGTCCTTTATGTATTCCTCCAGGGTTATGGTTTCAATAACATTAGTTTCAACATTTATGGGGTTACCTGAGATATAATGTTTGATTATTTGGCCGTTCACCACCCTCAGATTTCTGCCGTCGAAGTTGTTGATTTTTATAGCAATGGAATGATAGACCTCCTTAATGACGTAAGGGCCTTCCCATTTAGAAAGGAGTTTGCCTTCAAAGAATCTTAAATGAGAGTTGTATAACAATGCATAATCACCCACATTAAACTCACGTTTTTGTATCCTTTTGTCATGCCATCTTTTAACTTTTTATTTAAACAATTTGGCATTCTCATAGGCCTTGGTTCTTCATTCATCAAGTGAGCTAATGTCAAAAGCCTCTTCTCACCGGCAAGTTTGAAATCATAATTGAGCTCTTTAATTAATGTCCCAATATGCCTTATGTTCTAGTTCGAGAGGTAAGTTACATGCTTTTCCATAAACCATTTTATATGGAGACATACCCATATGATTTTTGTATGCAGTTCGATAAGCCCATAATGCATCATCAAGTTTCTTGGACCAATTCTTTCTAGATCTATTAGCAATCTTTTGCAAAATTAACTTAAGCTCTCTATTACTCAAGTATACTTGACCACTAGACTATGGGTGATATGGAGATGCAATTCTATGATTAACATCATACTTAGCAAGCATTTTACGAAAGGCACCATGAATAAAATGTGAACCATCATCAGCCATTAAGTATCTAGGGACTCCAAACCTCAGAAAAATAACTTATTTAAGCATCTTAATAGAGGTGTTATGATCAGCACTACTAGTTGGAATAGCTTCTACCCACTTAGTAACATAATCAACAGCAACAAAAATATGTGTGTACCCATTAGAGGAAGGAAACAGTCCCATATAATCAAAGCACCAAACATCTAATGGTTCAATAACAAGTGAATAATTCATAGGCATTTCTTGACGTCTACTAATATTACCAATTCTTTGACATTCATCACAAGACAAGACAAACTTACGGGCATCCTTAAAGAGAGTAGGCCAATAAAAACCGGATTGCAATACCTTATGTGCAGTTCTATCTCTAGCATGGTGTCCTCCATAAGCCTCAGAGTGACACTTGCGTAGGATATGTTCATGTTCATGCTCAGGTACACAACATCTAATAACACCATCTACCCCTTCTTTATAAAGGTGTGGGTCATCCCAGAAGTAATGTCTTAAATCATAGAAAAACTTTTCTTTTGTTGGTATGTGAAACTAGGTGGTATAAATTTAGCAACAATGTAATTAGCATAATCAACATACCATGGAGCAGTACGAGAGGCATTTATGACATCTAATTGTTCATCAGGAAAGCTATCATCAATAGGTAGTGGGTCATCAAGAACATTCTCTAACCTAGACAAGTTGTCTGCAACGGGGTTCTCATCTCCCTTTCTATCAATAATATGCAAATAAAATTCTTGTAGCAAGAGAACCCATCTAATAAGTCTAGGTTTAGCATCTTTATTTTCCATAAGATATTTAATAGCAGCATGATCAGTGTGAACAATTACTTTAGAATCAACTATATAAGGTCTGAACTTATCACAAGCAAATACAACTGCTAAAAATTCCTTTTCAGTAGTAGCATAATTTCTTTGGGCACTGTCTAGAGTTTTACTAGCATATTGGATAACATTTAATTTCTTATCAACCCTTTGTCCTAAAACAGCCCCTACAGCATAATCAGTAGCATCACACATAATTTCAAATGGTTAATTCCAATCAGGTGGCTGAACAATAGGTGCAGAAATCAAAGCTTTCTTAAGTACTTCAAATGCTTCTACACAATCATCATCAAAGACAAAAGGAACATCTTTTTTTAAGAGATTAGTCAGAGGCCTAGAAATTTTTGAGAAATCCTTAATGAAACTCCTATAATAGCCGGCATGACCAAGGAAACTTCTGATACCTTTAATTCCTTAGGACACGGCATCTTTTCAATAGCATCAACCTTAGCTTTATCAACTTCAATACCCCTTTCAGAAATTTTATGCCCCAAGACAATACCTTCATTAACCATAAAGTGGCACTTCTCCCAATTCAAGAAAAGATTAGTTTCTTCACATCTCTGCAAAACTCGATCAAGGTTTCTTAAGCAATCATCAAAAGAAGTTTCATATATAGAAAAATCATCCATGAATACCTCAACAATCTTTTCACAAAAGTCAGAGAATATAGCAGTCACACATCTTTGAAAGGTAACAGGTGCATTGCATAAACCAAAAGGCATACGTCTATAAGCAAAGGTACTGAAAGGGCAAGTAAAAGTTGTCTTTTCTTGATCCTCTTTTGACACAAGTATTTGAGAGAAACCAGAATAACCATCTAGAAAGCAAAAATGTGTATGTTTGGATAATCTTGCTAGCATTTGATCAATAAAATGTAAAGGGTAATGATCCATTTTAGTAGCTTTATTTAATTTGCGAAAATCAATTACCATTCGATAACCTATGACAATTCTTTGTGGGATCAGTTCATCTTTATCATTAGGAAAAACAGTAATACCTCGCTTCTTAGGGACACAATGGACATGACTTACCCACTGACTATCAGCAACGGGATAAATTACACCTGCCTCCAGAAGCTTTAGTATTTCTTTTCTTACCACTTCTTTCATGTTAGGATTTAACCGTTGTTGGTGATCAACAACCGGTTTCGCGTATTTCTCCAATTTTATTTTGTGCTGGCATAGAGTGGGACTAATGCCCTTAAGATCATCAAGAGTATATCCAATAGCAGCACGGTGCTTCTTCAGAGTTTTCAATAGTTTCTTTTCTTCTTGCTCTGAAAGGTTAGCACTAATAATAACAGGATATATCCCTTTATCATCAAGATAAGCATATTTAAGAGCATCAGGTAAAGGTTTAAGCTCAAACACGGGATCAACCTTGGGTGGAGGAGGATACCCTAGGATTTCAACAGGCAAGTTGTGTTTCAAAATAGGTCCCTGTTTAAAGAATACTTCATCTATTTCCCTTCTTTCATTCATAAACATATCATTTTCATGGTCGAGCAAATATTATTCTAAAGGATCACTAGGAGGCACGACAATAGAAGTAAGACCAATAAGTTCATATTTACTAGGCAATTCTTTATCATGGGGTTGTCTACGAAATTTAGCAAAATTAAACTCATGATACATATCCCCCAAACCAATAGCAACAACATCCTTTTTGCAGTCTATATTAGCATTAACAGTATTCATGAAGGGTCTACCAAATATAATGGGACAAAAGTCATCTTGTGGGGAACCAAGAACAGAAAATCAGCAGGATATTTAACTTTCCCACACAAGACTTCAACATCTCTAACAATCACAACTGGTGAAATAGTGTCTCTATTGGCAAGCTTAATTGTAACACCAATTTCCTCTATCTCAGCGGGTGCAATATCATGCATAATTTCTTTATATAAGTAATGAGGTATTGCACTTGCACTAGCACCCATATCACACAAGCCATAATAGCAATGATCTCCTATTTTAACAAAAATAACAGGCATGCCTACAACAGGTCTATGTTTATTTTTAGTATCGGGTCTAGCAATTCTACCAGCTTCATCACAGAAGTAAATAACATGCCCATCAATATTATCGGCCAAGAGATCCTTAACCATAGCAATACTAGGTTCAACTTTAATTTGCTCAAAGGGTGTAGGTGTTCTAGTATTACTCTTCCGAACAACAGTTGAAGCTTTAGCATGATCCTTTATTCTAACAGGGAAAGGTGGTTTCTCAATATAAGCAGTAGGAACAACAGAATCATTATAAGTAATAGTCTTTTCTTCAACTTTAATAGGTGTAACTACTTTTACTTCAATGGGAGGATTATATTTAAACCACTTCTCCTTAGGGAGATCAACATGATTAGCAAAGGATTCACACAAAGAAGCTACTATCTCAGAGTCAAGTCCATATTTAGTGCTAAATTCACAAAAGGTATCGGTATCCATAAAAGATTTAACACAATCAAACTTTGGGGTTATACCTGACTCCTTACCTTCTCGAGATCCCAATCTTCGGAGTTGCATTTAATTCTTTCCAATAAATCCCATTTGAATTCAATAGTATTCATCATAAAAGAACCAGTACAAGAAGTGTCGAGCATGGAGCAATTATCGAGAGAAAGCCGAGCATTAAAATTTTCAATAATAATTTCTCTTGAGAGCTCATGATTGGGGCATGAATATAACATTTACTTAAGCCTCCCCAAAGCTTGAGCGATGTTTCTCCTTCGCGAGGCCAAAAATTATATATATAATTACGATCACGATGAACAAGATGCATAGGATAAAACTTCTGATGAAATTCCAATTTCAATCGGTTGTAGTTCCATGATCCCATATCATCACATAGCCTAAACCATGTCAATGCCATTCCCTTCAAAGATAAAGGTAAGCCTTCTTCTTGATAACATCCTCGGGCATACCTGCAAGCTTAAATAATCCACAAACTTCATCCACATATATTAGGTGCAGATCAGGATGTAAAGTTCCATCACCTGTGAAAGGATTAGCTAGCAGTTTCTCTATCATACCCGAAGGAATTTCAAAGTAAACATTTTTAGTTGGTTCAGTAGGTTGAGCAGCAACTCTTTGCTCTACTGGTCGGGGTGAAGATACCCCGAACATGCCCTCAAAGGATTATGTTCCATAGTAAGAAGTGACAGTAAATTTCAGCACACTATATAAAATTTTCCTTGCCAAATCCCACCTACCAAAGGCGCTTCGCTCCCCGGCAACAGTGCTAGAAAAGAGTCTTGATGACCCACAATTATAGGGGATCTATCGTAGTCCTTTCGATAAGTAAGAGTGTCGAACCCAACAAGGAGCAGAAGGAAATGATAAGCAGTTTTCAGTAAGGTATTCTCTGCAAGCACTGAAATTATCGGTAACAGATAGTTTTGTGATAAGGTAATTTGTAACGGGTAACAAGTGATAAAAGTAAATTAGGTGCAGAAAGATGGCCCAATCATTTTTGTAGCAAAGGACAAGCCTGGACAAACTCTTATATAAAGGAAAACGCTCCCGAGGACATATGGGAATTATCGTCAAGCTAGTTTTCATCACGTTCGTACGTTTCGCGTTTGGTACTTTGATAATTTGATATGTGGGTGGACCGGTGCTTGGGTACTGTCCTTCCATGGGCAATCATCCCACTTATGATTAACCCTTCTTGCAAGAATCCACAACTACAAAAGAAGTATTAAGGTAAACCTAACCATAGCATGAAACATATGGATCCAAATCAGCCCCTTACGAAGCAATTCATAAACTAGGGTTTAAGCTTCTGTCACTCTAGCAACCCATGATATACTTATTACTCCCCAATGCCTTCCTCTAGGCCCAAACAATGGTGAAGTGTCATGTAGTCGACGTTCACATGACACCACTAGAGGAAAGACACCATACATCTCATCAAACTATCGAACGAATACCAAATTCACATGACTACTTATAGCAAGACTTCTCCCATGTCCTCAGGAACAAACGTAACTACTCACAAATCATATTCATGTTCATAATTAGAGGGGTATTAATATGCATAAAGGATTTGAACATATGATCTTCCACCGAATAAACCAACTAGCATCAACTACAAGGAGTAATCAGCACTACTAGCACCCCACAGGTACCAATCTGAGGTTTTGAGACAAATATTGGATACAAGAGATGAACTAGGGTTTGAGATAAGATGGTGCTGGTGAAAATGTTTATGGAGATTGACCCCCTCCCGATGAGAGGATCGATGGTGATGATTTCCCCCTCCCAGAGGGAAGTTTCCCTAGCAGAACAACTCCACCGGAGCCCTAGATTGGTTCCGCCAAGGCACAACAATAGAAGTAAGACCAATAAGTTCATATTTACTAGGCAATTCTTTATCATGGGGTTTTCTACGAAATTTAGCAAAATTAACTCATGAGACATATCCCCCAAACCAATAGCAACAACATCCTTTTTGCAGTCTATATTAGCATTAACAGTATTCAAGAAGGGTCTACCAAATATAATGGGACAAAAGTCATCTTGTGGGGAACCAAGAACAAGAAAATCAGCAGAATAGTTAACTTTCCCACACAAGACTTCAACATCTCTAACAATCACAACTGGTGAAATAGTGTCTCTATTGGCAAGCTTAATTGTAACATCAATTTCCTCTATCTCAGCGGGTGCAATATCATGCATAATTTCTTTATATAAGTAATGAGGTATTGCACTTGCACTAGCACCCATATCACACAAGCCATAATAGCAATGATCTTCTATTTTAACAAAAATAACAGGCATGCCTACAACAGGTCTATGTTTATTTTTAGTATCGGGTCTAGCAATTCTAGCAGCTTTATCACAGAAGTAAATAACATGCCCATCAATATTATCGGCCAAGAGATCCTTAACCATAGCAATACTAGGTTCAACTTTAATTTGCTCAGAGGGTGTAGGTGTTCTAGTATTACCCTTACGAACAACAGTTGAAGCTTTAGCATGATCCTTTATTCTAACAGGGAAAGGTGGTTTCTCAATATAAGCAGTAGGAACAACAGAATCATTATAAGTAATAGTATTTTCTTCAACTTTAATAGGTGTAACTACTTTTACTTCAATGGGAGGATTATATTTAAACCACTTCTCCTTAGGGAGATCAACATGATTAGCAAAGGATTCACAGAAAGAAGCTACTATCTCAGAGTCAAGTCCATATTTAGTGCTAAATTCACAAAAGGTATCGGTATCCATAAAAGATTTAACACAATCAAACTTTGGGGTTATACCTGACTCCTTACCTTCTCGAGATCCCAATCTTCGGAGTTGCGTTTAATTCTTTCCAATAAATCCCATTTGAATTCAATAGTCTTCATCATAAAAGAACCAGTACAAGAAGTGTCGAGAATGGAGCGAATATCGAGAGAAAGCGGAGCATAAAAAATTTCAATAATAATTTCTCTTGAGAGCTCATGATTGGGGCATGAATATAACATTGACTTAAGCCTCCCCAAAGCTTGAGCAATGCTTTCTCCTTCGCGAGGCCAAAAATTATATATATAATTACGATCACGATGAACAAGATGCATAGGATAAAACTTCTGATGAAATTCCAATTTCAATCGGTTGTAGTTCCGTGATCCCATATCATCACATAGCCTAAACCATGTCAATGCCTTTCCCTTCAAAGATACAGGTAAGACCTTCTTCTTGATAACATCCTCGGGCATACCTGCAAGCTTAAATAATCCACAAACTTCATCCACATAGATTAGGTGCAAATCGGGATGTAAAGTTCCATCACCTGTGAAAGGATAAGCTAGCAGTTTCTCTATCATACCCGAAGGAATTTCAAAGTAAACATTTTCAGTTGCTTCAGTAGGTTGACGAGCAACTTGATGTCTACTACACAACCTTCTTCTTGCAGACGTTGTTGGGCCTCCAAGTGCAGAGGTTTGTAGGACAGTAGCAAAATTCCCTCAAGTTGATGACCTAAGGTTTATCAATCCATAGGAGGCATAGGATGAAAATGGTCTCTCTCTAGCAACCCTGCAACCAAATAACAAAGAGTCTCTTGTGTCCCCAACACACCCAATACAATGGTAGATTGTATAGGTGCACTAGTTCGGCGAAGAGATGGTGATACAAGTGGTATATGGATGGTAGATAATAGTATTTGTAATCTGAAATAATAAAAACAACAAGGTAGCAAGTGATAAAAGTGAGCGTAAATGGTATTGCAATTATAAGAAACAAGACCTAGGGTTCATACTTTCGCTAGTGTAAGTTCCCTCAACAATACTAACATAATTGGATCACATAACTATCCCTCAACATGCAACAAAGAGTCACTCCAAAGTCACTAATAGCGGAGAATGACCGAAGAGATTATGGTAGGGTACGAAAACACCTCAAAGTTATTCTTTCCAATCAATCCGGTGGGTTATTCCTATAAGTGTCACAAACAGCCCTAGAGTTCGTACTAGAATAACACCTTAAGACACAAATCAACCAAAACCCAAATGTCACCTACATACTCCAATGTCACCTCAAGTATCCGTGGGTATGATTATACGATATGCATCACACAATCTCAGATTCATCTATTCAACCAACACAAAGGACCTCAAAGAGTGCCCCAAAGTTCTACCGGAGAATCACAACAAAAACATGTGCCAACCCCTATGCATAGGTTCATGGGCGGAACCCGCAAGTTGATCACCAAAACATACATCAAGTGAATCACGTGGTATCCCATTGTCACCACAGATACGCACGACAAGACATACATCAAGTGTTCTAAAATCTTTAAAGACTCAATGACTCAATCCGATAAGATTACTTCAAAGGGGAAACTCAATTCATTACAAGAGAGAAGAGGGGGAGGAGAAACATAAGATCCAACTATAATAGCAAAGCTCGCGATACATCAAGATCGTGCCAAATCAAGAACACGAGAGAGAGAGAGAGAGATCAAACACATAGCTACTGGTACATACCCTCAGCCTCGAGGGAGAACTACTCCCTCCTCGTCATGGAGAGCGCTGGGATGATAAAGATGGCCACCGGTGAGGGTTCCCCCCTCCGGCAGGGTGCGGGAATAGGGTCCCGATTGACTTTTGGTGGCTACGGAGGCTTCTGGCGGCGGAACTCCTGTTCTAATCTCCGTTTTGGAAGTTTTAGGGTATATGGAGTTATATAGGTAGAAGAAGCACGTCAGGGGAGCCACAGGGGCCCCACGAGGCAGGGGGCGCGCCCTAGGGGGGTGGGCGCACCCCCACCCTCGTGGGAAGCTCCCGTATCTTCTGACGTGAGGTCCAAGTCCATCAGGTGTGTTTCCTTCCAAAAATAACTTCTCCAGTTGATTTCGTTCCATTTCGACTCCGTCTGATATTCCTTTTCTTCAAAACACCGAAATAGGCATAAAACAGCAAATCTGGGTTGGGCCCCGGTTAATAGGTTAGTCCCAAAAATAATATAAAAGTGGATATTAAAGCCCAATATTGCCCAAAACAGTACATAATATAGCATGGAGCAATCAAAAATTATAGATACGTTGGAGACGTATCAAGCATCCCCAAGCTTAATTCCTGCTCGTCCTCGAGTAGGTAAATGATAAAAAGATAATTTTTGATGTGGAATGCTAGTTGGCATAATTTCAATGTAATTATTCTTAATTGTGGTATGAATATTCAGATCCATAAGATTCAAGACAAAAGTTCATATTGACATAAAAATAATAATACTTCAAGCATACTAACAAAGCAATTATGTCTTCTCAAAATAACATGGCCAAAGAAAGCTATCCCTACAAAATCATATAGTCTGGCTATGCTCTATCTTCACCACACAAAATATTTAAATCATGCACAACCCCGATGACAAGCCAAGCAATTGTTTCATACTTTTGATGTTCTCAAACTTTTTCAATCTTCACGCAATACATGAGCGTGAGCCATGGATATAGCACTATAGGTGGAATAGAGTGGTGGTTATGGAGAAGATAGTCTCACATCAACTAGGCGTATCAACGGGCTATGGAGATGCGCATCAATAGATATCAATATGAGTGAGTAGGGATTATCATGCAACAGACGCACTAGAGCTATAAGTGTATGAAAGCTCAATAAAAGAAACTAGTGGGTGTGCATCCAACTCGCTTGCTCACGAAGACCTAGGGCATTTTGAGGAAGCCCATCATTGGAATATACAAGCCAAGTTCTATAATGAAAGATTCCCACTAGTATATGAAAGTGACAACATAGGAGACTCTCTATCAGGAAGATCATGGTGCTACTTTGAAGCACAAGTGTGGTAAAAGGATAGTAGCATTGCCCCTTCTCTCTTTTTCTCTCTTTTTTTATTTTTTATTTTTTTATTTGGGCCTTCTCTTTTTTTATGGCCTCTTTTTTTTATTTTTTCTTATTTGGGCTTCTTTGGCCTCTTTTATTTATTTTCGTCCGGAGTCTCATCCCGACTTGTGGGGGAATCATAGTCTCCATCATCCTTTCCTCACTGGGACAATGCTCTAATAATGATGATCATCACACTTTTATTTTCTTAGAACTCAAGAATTACAACTCGATACTTAGAACAAGATATGACTCTATATGAATGCCGCTGGCGGTGTACCGGGATGTGCAATGACTCATGAGTGACATGTATGAAAGAATTATGAACAGTGGCTTTGCCACAAATACGATGTCAACTACATGATCATGCAAAGCAATATGACAATGATGAAGCGTGTCATAATAACGGAACAGTGGAAAGTTTCATGGCAATATATCTCGGAATGGCTATGGAAATGCCATAATAGGTAGGTATGGTGGCTGTTTTGAGGAAGGTATATGGTGGGTGTATGATACTGGCGAAAGGTGCGCGGTATTAGAGAGGCTAGCAAAGGTGGAAGGGTGAGAGTGCGTATAATCCATGGACTCAACATTAGTGTTCACACACGAACACGTCACCGTGTACCCTCGACGCCGGGGGTGATGCACCGCAGCTCGCGTCGAAGGAGATCCGACCGGCAGCGCGATACGCAAGACAGCCGGCAGATGCTTTTGTAGACCCGAAGCCCCGCTTGCCCGGGAGGGACCCCGTCAGGGCTCGCGGCGGCTATGGGCTGCTCCAGGTCGATTTGCTCGCCCCTAGAGCCTCGTGGATTCATAGCCCTCCAGCATGAAGAACTAGCGAAGAACAAGAAGAAAGATACAAGGGAGAGATAAAAAGTAGATGAACACGAAAAAGTAGTAGATGTATTTGTTCGATTGGTGTTGTTCAATCGGCCGTCACCCGCAACATATATAAGAGGCGGCTGGACTTCCCGTACAAGTATAGGATTCATCTAGGCTTTCCTTACAAGAAAAATTACATCAATTCACGTCCTAGAGTCCTAATTCTATTCCAACTCGGATTCAGTCTGAATCTGGCCCAAACTCCGTCTTCCTTCTTGCGCGGTCCGCCGGGCTTGCATATGATCTCCGATCGAGACGGCCCAAATATCAAACTTGTGCACCTCAATGATACGAATAACTCTCATGTTGATCACTTTTTCAATAAGGCCATCTTGAATACCTTTCGAGGTCATCTTTATCTTCCAGTCGGACTCGATCTTGCAGTAGACTGGATTATCCGAGTCTTGTAGTGAATTTGTAGGCTATATATTATCTCTGATGATGATGACTCCAAAATCAAAGTTTACCGTCTTGATGATACGCACAACTTCTGTATTGAACACTTCTTCATCCAAGGTCATTTTGATAAACTTTCGAGCACATGTTCAATTTCACTCGGACTTGAGCTCATCCACTCGGATATTAGATACTTTCACTCGGATCGTCCGATTAGACTTTTTCACTCGGAAGACAACCTTTCACTCGGATGACTATATTTCCACTCGGATGACTATATTTCCAGTCGGAAGGCACTATCTTATTCAATCGGCAAGTTTTCGTCCCGATGGTAATCTTTTCACTCGGAATATTTTCACCTGGACGACAATTTCACTCGGATGATCATATTTCCACTCGGATGACTATATTTCCACTTGGATAATAATAAGTTCATCCGGTCAGCAAACTTTCACTCGACCGGTAAATTTTCACTCTACCGTAAACTTTCACTCGGATGGTAAACTTTTCACTCGGATTTCCGACTGAAAACATAGCCCGATCTTGATTTGTCTCTCCAGGCCTCATACGACCTCAGATTGAGACGAATTATGTATGAAAATCAATCGGCTCAACGAGAGGAAACTTTTCCGTGTTGAAGGTTTTTCGATTCAAGGACGTCTTGATGGTCGAATCAGTCGCGTAACCTATCAGACAAGTGTTTGGCACCTCGCGCCATATTTCCGTTGAGGTTCGGTCTGTAGTGTATTGCCTCTAACTTTCGCATATGAACTCGGATTGAGATGATTTATATATCAAAATCCATTGCCTCGACGAGACGAAGACAATTCCTTAAGAGTGCTCCTTCATCCGAGGTCATCTTGAAGACGTGATTGGCCAAAAACTACTTGGAACATTGAATTATGCCACTCGGAGTATAGTTTCGGTCCGTAAGATAAAGTCGAATGAATATAACCGAAACATCAAAGTGGTTCCACTCAGCGACGTGAATCTTTTCATGATGAAAACCCGTTCACTCGAGACCATCTTCATTGCAATCTGTATCTTGCCAAAATCAGGTGTCAACACATGCCCCCTGTTTTCTGGCAGAGCTTGCGTGCCAGAAAATACCTTGCTTAGGGTAATGTTTAAGCACGATGTCAACACTCCATCGGCTGTGCATGTTGAGTATGACAATTTTAATCGTCCATATGCTCACATTTGTTGCTTCTTTGGTAGACCATCTTGGATAATAGTTGTCTGAAAACAACAATTGGATGTCACAAAGGCTTCCACGTAAGTTTCTTATGTCAATCCGGACCTTGCATTTGTCCAGGCATTCCCTGGGAATATTAGAACCCTTCAAAAAAGACGGTTGCCAAACAATTATGACCATGCACCTCAAAGGAATACCGTCAACTGTTCGGCGACTCAACTCGTTATCAAAGTACACCATCAAGCCTCCGCCGAACAACGTCTGTCTCCTGACTTGGATCCTGCAAATAAATGACATTTGGAGTCGGGGCTCTTTTATGCACTAGACCCTTGATTGGTGGTCGACTCAATAATTAAGTCGGCCTCGCCGGTATTGGCAAACACTGAGCATCAGTTATAGGAGTAGGAAATCAACCATGGTGAACACAGTTAGCCAGATGCCGGGTTTTCCAACACAATGAATTCTGAGGGCGATATGCAAATATCGGCCATGCGTTCTTATCTCAAAAGTGCTCGGGAGTTTGTCCACCAAAGTGTGAATAGCCGAAATAAGTCAGATGTTTCGGCTGAGGATAAATTCCATAGCGTTGATTTTGATGGTACGATTGAAGAATATGGATGAGACGCCTCCTGGAGTCTCCTATATGAAAATTGTCGTCCTCGCCTACGGGCTTTACACTTGTACTCCCTTATTTCTGCTGGCTTCGCAATAGGAGATGTGATGCCGCTCTTGACTCGAGGATTTCCCTTAGGAACCCAGGCCATGTTCTTATTTTCCAGCTCTTTGGCCCTAAGTCATTTTAGCTTCTTCTGTTGCGAATATGGTAAGCCGAGTGGGCGTCCCGGCTGGGACTTGGTTTATGCATTGGCAAATTCTTCCTGACTATTGGATCCTTGAAATTTACTTGCTTCACTTTCTTGTCCTCAGCAGCCAACATAGGCTCGGCTGGCTTTTTGTCATTTGGAGTCGGATTTGAAATTGCACTCTTGTGTCCATCCTTTTCGTTCTTCTCTTTTTTAACACTTGTTGCAATAGAAGGTCGGACATCATTTCTATTTTGACTGCTCCTCTTCGGAACCCATGCCATGTTCTTCTTTCTCAACTCATGTGCACTAAGTCTTTGTAATTCCTTCTCTTGCCAATGTGCTAAGCCGAGTGGGCACCTCGGCTGTGATTCTGTTTCAACCAATGCCAACTCTTTTTTGGCCTTGTGCACTCTCAACTTCTTCCCTTCAGATTTGGCACTTGATTGACTTGCCTCGTTGCCTTTTGTAGCCAATGTCAATACTTTAACTGGCTCTTTGTTATTTGAGAACAAATCTGAAGTAGCACACTTACGACCATCTTTCTTGACCTGGTACACTTGCTTGACCACCTCTTTCTTGTTCCTTGAGCTCCGGACCGATTCCTTATGATTAAAACGGTCTTTGACGTGTGATTGTTCATCAAATGTTAATCTTTTTGGAGCTGCATAATGTTGGCGAGATGATCTAAAATAAGATGGATAATTTGCCCTTGTATCATACCTGCCCCATGATGGATATGGATTTACATGAGCGTAGGGAGGCATCCACGACATTGGCATTGGCGGCCCAAAAGCAGGATATGAAGTCTGCTTGCTCAACATCTTCCTTTGCCAATCCAAGTCTTCAGATTTATGCCTTGGGGGTGACTTTGATGCTTTTGCTTGACTCGGCCGATAAGCACTCTTTGCGTCACTTATCTTTTGGCACTTCTCTAATAACTGTGCGAAAGTGACTTTCGGCTTTTTGCTTTTGTGCTTACCATGGCATTTGCTTTCTTTGGTTGTGCGTGCGCCGGTCTTTGAATTCTCTTGTTGCCCCCTAGTGCTAGATGTTACCATTGTAGCTTTGATGGAATTTCCGTCTTCAAGATTGTTCTTGATGCACTTCTTAACAATATCCTTGCTTGAAGACTTGACCCCATCATCACTGACGTGTACATGTCCACTTTTAGATAAATCAGCTGAAGATAGCCGAGTCAACATTTAATGGCCGTCAAAATGATCCGACTGTCCAAATGATCGTGCCTCAACAAACTCCAATCGTCCTATCTTGTCCAATTGCTTGACTTGATGGATCATGTTGCAATCTTTGACATTTTGCTTGAACGAACATTGTGTTGGCTCTTGTCTTGACGGCTCGACGTCATGATCAATTATAATAATAGGATTAGTCAGCGATGTACCGATGATGTGATCCACTATGACTACACTAGACGTACACTCCTGGTCCATTAACCGATATTGTGATACCGGCTTCGATACAAAACAACCGAGCGGTGTCAGTTTAACATCATCCGACTCGTCTATGCATTGATTTTCGTCCTCCTTTCCCGATGCTCTTGAATCGGTTATCTTGGAGAACTTTGAACCTGGCTTTATATTCCTGCAACCAAAATAATTACAGAATATACGTCTCATCTGAGACCAAATGTTAGCCAGGCATGAAACAAACAAAGTTGCCCATATGAATATAAAGTTTAGTTGGCATGACGGGAACAACTTTGGTTGCGATAAGTTGTCACTATTAGCCTCTATGAATGGTACCATGTGTTGATCAGCATGATTAGTAACAAGATAATTCGAAACAAACAGATTACTCATCTCGATCGGTCTTTCAAAATTAATTAGAATCATACTAACGGGCGCATCAACAATATGATTTTGACCGAATCGAAAATTGAGTAAACTCTCGGCTAGGTGTACCTTTGTGAAGTCGTTGGAACGAGAAGATGGTTGCACCACTGGAACAATACCTTGCTCCACTTATGAATAATTCTCGAATGCATCTTCCTCTTTTTCTGGATCTCGTGCCTCATCACTCGGATTACCTGAATAGATTTGACTTGGATTTCCCGAGTAGATTTCACTCGGATTACCCGAATGGATTCCACTCGGCCGCTCTTCGTCAGCTATACTTCGTTCAGCTGCACGCTCTGGTTCTTGGTCTTCGTCACTAGTCAAACTTTGTTTGGCCATATAACTTTGCTCTTGATGCTCATCAATTTCTTTGGCACGGAACTCATAGGGCAGCATGTAAGCTCCCTCACATCCAGAAAAATCGAGCACGGCCAATTTGTTGTGTTTACCGTTCTTTTTCTCGGTGAAGCTTGCATCTTCTATTTTGGTACACGCAGCAATAACTGGCTTGATGCACTTGGCTCTAACGGCTTTAGCCGGTGATGCACTCGTCTGGAATGATGCACTCGGTTGACACGATGCACTCGGCTGGCTTGATGCAACACACTCGGCCTTAAACGTCTCAGTGGTCAATTTGGTTTCAATTGAATCCACCATTGTCTTGTCACTAAAGGAACTATTCAACTCAGCTGTAGATGACTTAGTCATATTTGACTCAGTTTCAACTGAATCAACCGTATTAGCCGAGTGAACCCTTTCTTGACGATTTTCTTGCAAAGCTTCATTTTTATCTTGCCCCAAAATTGCAAAGGAGCCAACATGGTTGCTACATGGAGGAAGGCACTTGACGTATTCTTGCAAATATTCCACTCCACGTTTCTTCTTGAGTGCTTCGTAAGCATGCCGATATTCTGCTGGTAATTCCTCAAGAGTTGGCGTAGTAAATTCGTTGACGCTATTCCCTGTGAGCTTTGGCTTGATCTTGTCCACTCGGGCCACATGTTTTTCTTTAAACTCAGCCCTGTTTGGATCAGCTCGCCCCCCCCCCCCAATACTTTTATGATCTTTCGGCAATGAATTGATGTTGCCGAAATTTTTCGATTGTATAGGGGGTGTATAACATGCTGTAATGATAGGTGAAGACATGTGCACTGTTGTTGAATATTTTCTCGTGCCAATTTGATCAATCGGTAACACTTCATCTTCTTTCAAAACCCTAGCTTCTATTGCCTCATAATCAGGAACCAAACCTTTACCATGTTGCTCAAGGCAAAGAGCGGTAATCTTCTTATTTTGCGCTAAGCTTTTTAACGCAGCCAAAGTCACCTCATCTCCTACAATATTAGACACATACACTCCTGTAGAATCTCCATTCACTTGGCCATACAAGTGAGCTGAGTCATGAATACTTTTAGTTGCATATGATGCTGAACAATTAATATCATGAGGTGTATTATATGATGACTGAGGATAACCGGCCAAATAGCTAATGGAAGCATGGCCGATTGCCTCATTCATCGGCATGTTTGGGGATAAACCCGCATATTGCGAGTTGGCTGCCGATGGATAAAACTATGAGATGCCCTCCTGCACATGAGGTATCATATATTGATCACTCGAACAAATCGTGTTGTTCACCGGCATATTGAAAGATGTTGCCGATGCACGAAAGTTCAGATTCATAAGTTGCATGCCGTAATTATGTAAATTCCAAGTTTCTCTAATGGAATAACTAGTCGGCCTTTGCTCGTTAGGGCTACCCGACATGACATGTCCATTGAAAGATCTAGCAACATCAACATAATGGCTATTTGCATCTACGTAAGGATATTGATGATACATGTTACCATTGTAGATTGTAGCCGCTCGATGACGCTCTCCTCGTAGCAAGAACAGGCTGGAGACTGTTCAAAGCTTCATCCCTAGCGGAGTCGCCAAAAAGTGTGTTCACACATGAACACGTCACCGTGTACCCTCGACGCCGGGGGTGATGCACCGCAGCTCGCGTCGAAGGAGATCCGACCGGCAGCGCGATACACAAGACAGCCGGCAGAAGCTTTTGTAGACCCGAAGCCCCGCTTGCCCGGGAGGGACCCCGTCAGGGCTCGCGGCGGCTATGGGCTGCTCTAGGTCGATTCGCTCGCCCCTAGAGCCTCGTGGATTCACAGCCCTCCAGCATGAAGAACTAGCGAAGAACGAGAAGAAAGATACAAGGGAGAGATAAAAAGTAGATGAACACGAAAAAGTAGTAGATGTATTTGTTCGATTGGTGTTGTTCAATCGGCCGTCACCCCCAACATATATAAGAGGAGGATGGACTTCCCGTACAAGTAAAGGATTCATCTAGGCTTTCCTTACAAGAAATATTACATCAATTCACGTCCTAGAGTCCTAATTCTATTCCAACTCGGATTCAGTCTGAATCTGGCCCAAACTCTGTCTACCTTCTTGCGCGGGTCGCCGGGCTTGCATATGATCTCCGATCGAGATGGCCCAAATATCAAACTTGTGCGCCTCGACGGTACGGATAACTCTCATGTTGATCACTTTTTCAAATAAGGCCATCTTGAATACCTTTTGAGGTCATCTTTATCTTCCAGTCGGACTCGGTCTTGTAGTAGACTGGATTATCCGAGTCTTGTAGTGAATTTGTAGGATATATATTATCTCTGTTGATGATGACTCCAAAATCAAAGTTTACCGTCTTGATGATACGCACAACTTCTGTATTGAACACTTCTTCATCCAAGGTCATTTTGATAAACTTTCGAGCACATGTTCAATTTCACTCGGACTTGAGCTCATCCACTCGGATATTAGATACTTTCACTCGGATCGTCCGATTAGACTTTTTCACTCAGAAGACAATCTTTCACTCGGATGACTATATTTCCACTCAGAAGGCACTATCTTATTCAATCGGCAAGTTTTCATCCCGATGCTAATCTTTTCACTCGGAATATTTTAACATGGACGACAATTTCACTCGGATGATCATATTTCCACTCGGATGACTATATTTCCACTTGGATAATAATAAGTTCATCCGGTCAGCAAACTTTCACTCGACCGGTAAATTTTCACTCGATCGTAAACTTTCACTCGGATGGTAAACTTTTCACTCGGATTTCCGACTGAAAACATAGCTCGATCTTGATTTGTCTCTCCAAGCCTCATACGACCTCGGATTGAGACGAATTATATATGAAAATCAATCGGCTCGACAAGACGAAACTTTTCCGTGTTGAAGGTTTTTCGATTAAAGGCTGTCTTGATGGCCGAATTACTCGCGTAACCTATCAGACAAGTGTCTGGCACCTCGCGCCATATTTCCCTTGAGGTCCGGTCTGCAGTGTATTGCCTCTAACTTTTGCATATGAACTCAGATTGAGATGATTTATATATCAAAATCGATTGCCTCGACTAGACAAAGACAATTCCTTAAGAGTTCTCCTTCAGCCGAGGTCATCTTGAAGACGTGATTGGCCAAAAACCACTCAGAATATTGAATTATGCCACTCGGAGTATAGTTTCGGTCCGTAAGATAAAGTCGAATGAATATAACCGAAACATCAAAGTGGTTCCACTCGGCGACGTGAATCTTTTCATGCTGAAAACCCGTTCACTCGAGACCATCTTGATTGCAATCTGTATCTTGCCAAAATCAGGTGTCAACAATTAGTCATAAAGAACTCATATACTTATTGCAAAAATCTAGAAGTTATGAAAGCAAAGTGTTACCGCATGCTCCTAGGGGGATAGATTGGTAGGAAAAGACCATCACTCGTCCCCGACCGCCACTCATAAGGAAGACAATCAATAAATAAATCACACTCCAACTTCATCACATAACGATTCACCATACGTGCATGCTACGGGAATCACAAACTTCAACACAAGTATTTCTCAAATTCACAACTACACAACTAGCATGACTCTAATATTACCATCCTCATATCTCAAAACAATCATCAAGTATCAAACTTCTCTTAGTATTCAACACACTAATAAGAGAATTTTATTATTCTTGAATACCTAGCATATAAGGAATTTAAGCAAATTACCATGCTATTTAAGACTCTCAAAATAATATATGTGAAGCATGAGAGTTCAATTGTTTCTATAAAACAAATCTACCACCGTGCTCTAAAAGATATAAGTGAAGCACTAGAGCAAATGACAAACTACTCCGAGAGATATAAGTGAAGATCAATGAGTAGTCGAATAATTATGCAACTATGTGAAGACTCTCTAACATTTAATAATTTCAGACCTTGGTATTTTATTCAAACAGCAAGCAAAGCAAAATAAAATGACATTGTAAGAATGGCAAACATCATGTGAAGAAGCAAAAACTTAGGATCAACCGAAACTAACCGATAGTTGTTGAAGAAGAAAGGTGGGATGCCAACCGGGGCATCCCCAAGCTTTGATGCTTGAGACTTCTTGAAATATTATCTTGGGGTGCCTTGGGCATCCCCAAGCTTGAGATTTTGTGTCTCCTTAATTCCTCTCATATCACGGTCTCCCTAAATCTCAAAAGCTTCATCCACACAAAACTCAACAAGGACTCGTGAGATAAGTTAGTATGAACCATTGCCAAAACCTTATCATACTCTACTGTAGCAAATCACTAAAATTATTAATCAACATTGCATACTAAATGCCTCTGCGTATTTAATAGCTCTATCCTCAAATAGAATCATTAAAGAAGCAAACATATCCAAACAATGCAAACATAACAGCAATCTGCCTAAACAGGATAATTTGTAAAGAATGAAGCAACATCCATACTTCCCTAGCTCCAAAAATTATGAAAGAAAATTCCCACTGTATTAAATTTATCAGAGCTTAATATTCAAAAGGTTTCAACATTTTATCACATTCTGACTTTTCTACGTAATTATTGCAACAGCGGTTAACTTTCTGTTTTCGAACAGCAACATGTATACTTGTAACATAGGCAGAGTAAAGGCTATCAATGCCACTTTTATTGAAATAACAGATGCAAAACATTTTTCTAAATAACAACAAGCAAATCCTAACAAAATAAATTGACGCTCCAAGCAAAACACATATCATGTGGCGAATAAAAATATAGCTCCAAGTAAAGTTACCGATGAATGAAGACGAAAGAGGGGATACCACCCGGGCATCCCCAAGCCTAGACTCTTGGTTATCCTTGAATATTACCTTGGGGTTCCTTGGGAATCCCCAAGCTTAGGCTCTTTCCACTCCTTATTCCATATTCCATCGAATCCTTACCCAAAACTTGAAAACTTCACAACACAAAACTTAACAGAAAACTCGTAAGCTCCGTTAGTATAAGAAAATAAATCACCACTTCAAGGTACTGTAATGAACTCATTCTTTATTTATATTGATGTTAAACCTACTGTATTCCAGCTTATCTATGGTTTATAAACTATTTTACTAGCCATAGATTCATCAAAATAAGCAAACAACACATGAAAAACAGAATCTGTCAAAAACAGAACAGTCTGTAGTAATCTGGATGAAACGTATACTTCTGGAACTCATAAAATTCTAAAATAAATTGCTGGACCTGAGGAATTTATCTATGAATCATCTGAAAAAATAATTAACTAAATATCACTCACCAAATAAAAATTGCAGCAATTCTCGTGAGCGCTAAAGTTTCTGTTTTTTACAGCATGATCAACAAGACTTTCCTCAAGTCTTCCCAAAGGTTCTACTTGGCATAAACACTAATTAAAAGCATAAAACCACATCTAAACAGAGGCTAGATGAATTATTTGTTACTAAAGAGGAACAAAAATCAAGGAACAAGAATAGAATTGGGTTGCCTTCCAACAAGCGCTATCGTTTAACGCCCCTAGCTAGGCATGATGATTTCAACGATGCTCACATAAAAGATAAGAATTGTAACATAAAGAGAGCATCATGAAGAATATGACTAGTACATTTAAGTCTAACCCACTTCCTATGCATAGGGATTTTGTGAGCAAACAACTTGTGGGAACAAGAATCAACTTGCATAGGAGGGAAAAACAAGCATAGCTTCAAGATTTTAAGCACATAGAGAGGAAACTTGGTATTATTGCAATTCCTACAAGCATATATTCCTCCCTCATAATAATTTTCAGTAGCATCATGAATGAATTCAACAATATAACCAGCAACTAAAGTATTATTTTCATGATGCATAAGCATAGAAATTTTATTACTCTCCACATAAGCAAAATTCTTCTCTTGAATAGTAGTGGGAGCAAACTTAACGAAATAACTATCATGGGATTGAAAATTGAAATCAAGATGACAAGTTTAATTGTTATCATTATTCTTTAAAGCACACGTGTCATCACAATAATCATCATAGATAGGAGACATGCTTTCATCATAGTAAATTTTCTCATCAAAACTTGGGGGACAAAAAATATCATCTTCATCAAACATAGCTTCCCCAAGCTTGTGGCTTTGCATATCATTAGCATCATAGATATTCAAGGAATTCGTACTAACAACATTGCAATCATGCTCATCATTCAAATATTTAGTGCCAAACATTTTATAGATTTCTTCTTCTAGCACTTGAGCACAATTATCCTTTCCATCATACTCACGAAAGATATTAAAAAGGTGAAGCGTATGAGACAAACTCAATTCCATTTTTTATAATTTTCTTTTATAAGCTAAACTAGTGATAAAACAAGAAACTAAAAGACTCGATTGCAAGATCTAAAGATATACCTTCAAGCGCTAACCTCCCCGGCAACGGCGCCAGAAAAGAGCTTGATGTCTACTACACAACCTTCTTCCTGTAGACGTTGTTGGGCCTCCAAGTGCAGATGTTTGTAGGACAGTAGCAAATTTCCCTCAAGTGGATGACCTAAGGTTTATCAATCCGTAGGAGGCGTAGGATGAAGATGGTCTCTCTCTAGCAACCCTGCAACCAAATAACAAAGAGTCTCTTGTGTCCCCAACACACCCAATACAATGGTAGATTGTATAGGTGCACTAGTTCGGCGAAGAGATGGTGATACAAGTGGTATATGGATGGTAGATAATAGTATTTGTAATCTGAAGTAATAAAAACAGCAAGGTAGCAAGTGATAAAAGTGAGCGTAAACGGTATTGCAATGATAAGAAACAAGACCTAGGGTTCATACTTTCGCTAGTGTAAGTTCCCTCAACAATACTAACATAATTGGGTCACATAACTATCCCTCAACATGCAACAAAGAGTCACTCCAAAGTCACTAATAGTGGAGAATGAACGAAGAGATTATTGTAGGGTACGAAACCACCTCAAAGTTATTCTTTCCAATCAATCCGGTGGGCTATTCCTATAAGTGTCACAAACAACCCTAGAGTTCGTACTAGAATAACACCTTAAGACACAAATCAACCAAAACCCTAATGTCAGCTAGATACTCCAATGTCACCTCAAGTATCCGTGGGTATGATTATACGATATGCATCACACAATCTCAGATTCATCTATTCAACCAACACAAAGGACCTCAAAGAGTGCCCCAAAGTTCTACCGAAGAATCACGACGAAAACATGTGCCAACCCCTATGCATAGGTTCATGGGCGGAACCCGCAAGTTGATCACCAAAACATACATCAAGTGAATCACGTGGTATCCCATTGTCACCACAGATACACACGGCAAGACATACATCAAGTGTTCTCAAATCTTTAAAGACTCAATCCGATAAGATTACTTCAAAGAGGAAACTCAATTCATTACAAGAGAGAAGAGGGGGAGGATAAACATAAGATCCAACTATAATGGCAAATCTCGCGATACATCAAGATCGTGCCAAATCAAGAACACGAGAGAGAGAGAGAGATCAAACACATAGCTACTGGTACATACCCTCGGCCTCGAGGGAGAACTACTCCCTCCTCGTCATGGAGAGCGCCAGGATGATGAAGATGGCCACCGGTGAGGGTTCCCCCCTCCGGTAGGGTGCCGGAACAGGGTCCTGATTGACTTTTGGTGGCTACGGAGGAATCTGGCGGCGGAACTCCCGATCTAATCTCTGTTTTGGAAGTTTTAGGGTATATGGAGTTATATAGGCAGAAGAAACACGTCAGGGGAGCCACGGGGGGCCCACGAGGCAGGGGGCGCGTCCTAGGGGGGTGGGTGCGCCCCCCACCCTCGTGGGCAGCTCCCGTATCTTCTGACGTGAGGTCCAAGTCCATCAGGTGTGTTTCCTTCCAAAAATAACTTCTCCAGTTGATTTCGTTCCGTTTCGACTCCGTCTGATATTCCTTTTCTTCAAAACACTGAAATAGGCATAAACAGCAAATCTGGGCTGGGCCTCCGGTTAATAGGTTAGTCCCAAAAATAATATAAAAGTGGATATTAAAGCCCAATATTGCCCAAAACAGTAGATAATATAGCATGGAGCAATCAAAAATTATAAATACGTTGGAGACGTATCACAACTCTTTGCTCTACTGGTCAGGGTGAAGATACCCCGAACAAGCCCTCAAAGGATTATGTTCCATAGTAACAAGTGATAGTAAATTTCAGCACACTATATAAAATTTTCCTTGCCAAATTCCACCTACCAAAGGCGCTTCGCTCCCCGGCAACGGCGCCAGAAAATAGTATTGATGACCCACAAGTATAGGGGATCTATCGTAGTCCTTTCGATAAGTAAGAGTGTTGAACCCAACAAGGAGGAGAAGGAAATGATAAGCAGTTTTCAGTAAGGTATTCTCTGCAAGCACTGAAATTATCGGTAACAGATAGTTTTGTGATAAGGTAATTTGTAACGGGTAACAAGTAACATGTAATAAAAGTAAATAAGGTGCAGAAAGATGGCCCAATAATTTTTGTAGCAAAGGACAAGCCTGGACAAACTCTTATATAAAGGAAAACGCTCCCGAGGACACATGGGAATTATCGTCAAGCTAGTTTTCATCACTTTCGTACGATTCACGTTCGGTACTTTGATAATTTGATATGTGGGTGGACCGGTGCTTGGGTACTATCCTTCCATGGACAAGCATCCCACTTATGATTAACCCTTCTTGCAAGCATCTGCAACTACAAAAGAAGTATTAAGGCAAACCTAACTATAGCATGAAACATATGGATCCAAATCAGCCCCTTACGAAGCAACTCATAAACTAGGGTCTTATTTCACTCTAGCAACCCATCATCTACTTATTACTCCCCAATGCCTTCCTCTCGGCCCAAACAATGGTGAAGTGTCATGTAGTCGACGTTCACAATGCACCACTAGAGGAAAGACACCATACATCTCATCAAACTATCAAACGAATACCAAATTCACATGACTACTTATAGCAAGACTTCTCCCATGTCCTCAGGAACAAACGTAACTACTCATAAATCATATTCATGTTCATAATTAGAGGGGTATTAATATGCATAAAGGATTTGAACATATGATCTTCCACCAAATAAACCAACTAGCATAAACTACAAGGAGTAATCAACACTACTAGCACACCACAGGTACCAATCTAAGGGTTTGAGACAAATATTGGATACAACAGATAAACTAGGGTTTGAGATGAGACGGTGCTGGTGAAGATGTTGATGGAGATTGACCCCCTCCCAATGAGAGGATCGATGGTGATGATTTCCCCCTCCCAGAGGGAAGTTTCTCTGGCAGAACAACTCCACCGGAGCCCTAGATTGGTTCCGCCAAGGCACGACAATAGAAGTAAGACCAATAAGTTCATATTTACTAGGCAATTCTTTATCATGGGGTTGTCTACGAAATTTAGCAAAATTAAACTCATGAGACATATCCCCCAAACCAAAAGCAACAACATCCTTTTTGCAGTCTATATTAGCATTAACAGTATTCAAGAAGGGTCTACCAAATATAATGGGACAAAAGTCATCTTGTGGGGAACCAAGAACAAGAAAATCAGCAGGATATTTAACTTTCCCACACAAGACTTCAACATCTCTAACAATCACAACTGGTGAAATAGTGTCTCTATTGGCAAGCTTAATTGTAACATCGATTTCCTCTATCTCAGCGTGAGCAATATCATGCAAAATTTGTTTATATAAGGAATGAGGTATTGCACTTGCACTAGCACCCATATCACACAAGCCATAATAGCAATGATCTCCTATTTTAACAGAAATAACAGGCATGCCTACAACAGGTCTATGTTTATTTTTAGTATCGGGTCTAGCAATTCTAGCAACTTCATCACAGAAGTAAATAACATGCCCAACAATATTATCGGCCAAGAGATCCTTAACCATAGCAATACTAGGTTCAACTTTAATTTGCTCAGAGGGTGTAGGTGTTCTAGTATTACTCCTCCGAACAATAGTTGAAGCTTTAGCATGATCGTTTATTCTAACAGGGAAAGGTGGTTTCTCAATATAAGTAGTAGGAACAACAGAATCATTATAAGTAATAGTCTTTTCTTCAACTTTAATAGGTGTAACTACTTTTACTTCAATGGGAGGATTATATTTAAACCACTTCTCCTTAGGGAGATCAACATGATTAGCAAAGGATTCATAGAAAGAAGCTACTATCTCAGAGTCAAGTCCATATTTAGTGCTAAATTCACGAAAGGTATCAGTATCCATAAAAGAATTAACACAATCAAACTTTGGGGTTATACCTAACTCCTTACCTTCTTGAGATCCCAATCTTCAGAGTTGCGTTTAATTCTTTCCAATAAATCCTATTTTAATTCAATAGTCTTCATCATAAAAGAACCAGTACAAGAAGTGTCGAGCATGAAGCGATTATCGAGAGAAAGCCGAGCATAAAAATTTTCAATAATAATTTCTCTTCAGAGCTCATGATTGGGGCATGAATATAACATTGACTTAAGCCTCCCCAAAGCTTGAGCGATGCTTTCTCCTTCGCGAGGCCAAAAATTATATATATAATTACGATCACGATGAACAAGATGCATAGGATAAAACTTCTGATGAAATTCCAATTTCAATCAGTTGTAGTTCCATGATCCGATATCATCACATAGCCTAAACCATGTCAATGCCGTTCCCTTCAAAGATAAAGGTAAGCCTTCTTCTTGATAACATCCTCGGGCATACCTGCAAGCTTAAATAATCCACAAACTTCATCCACATAGATTAGGTGCAGATCGGGATGTAAAGTTCCATCACCTGTGAAAGGATTAGCTAGCAGTTTCTCTATCATACCCGAAGGAATTTCAAAGTAAACATTTTTAGTTGGTTCAGTAGGTTGAGGAGCAACTCTTTGCTCTACTGGTCGGAGTGAAGATACCCCGAACAAGCCCTCAAAGGATTATGTTCCATAGTAAGAAGTGACAGTAAATTTCAGCACACTATATAAAATTTTCCTTGCCAAATTCCACCTACCAAAGGCGCTTCGCTCCCCGGAAACGGTGCCAGAGAAGAGTCTTGATGACCCACAAGTATAGGGGATCTATCACAGTCCTTTCAATAAGTAAGAGTGTCGAACCCAACAAGGAGCAGAAGGAAATGATAAGCAGTTTTCAGTAAGGTATTCTCTGCAAGCACTGAAATTATCGGTAACAGATAGTTTTGTGATAAGGTAATTTGTAACGGGTAACAAGTGATAAAAGTAAATAAGGTGCAGAAAGATGGCCCAATCATTTTTGTAGCAAAGGACAAGCATGGACAAACTCATATATAAAGGAAAACGCTCCCGAGGACACATGGGAATTATCGTCAAGCTAGTTTTCATCACGTACGTACGATTCGCATTCGGTACTTTGATAATTTGATATGTGGGTGGACCGGTGCTTGGGTACTGTCCTTCCATGGGCAAGCATCCTACTTATGATTAACCCCTCTTGCAAGAATCCGCAACTACAAAAGAAGTATTAAGGTAAACCTAACTATAGCATGAAACATATGGATCCAAATCAGCCCCTTACGAAGCAACTCATAAACTAGGGTTTAAGCTTCTGTCACTCTAGCAACCCATCATCTACTTATTACTCCCCAATGCCTTCCTCTAGGCCCAAATATTTCCCTTCTTTCATTCATAAACATATCATTTTCATGGTCGAGCAAATATTATTCTAAAGGATCACTAGGAGGCACGACAATAGAAGTAAGACCAATAAGTTCATATTTACTAGGCAATTCTTTATCATGGGGTTGTCTACGAAATTTAGCAAAATTAAACTCATGAGACATATCCCCCAAACCAATAGCAACAACATCCTTTTTGCAGTCTATATTAGCATTAACAGTATTCATGAAGGGTCTACCAAATATAATGGGACAAAAGTCATCTTGTGGGGAACGAAGAACAAGAAAATCAGCAGGATATTTAACTTTCCCACACAAGACTTCAACATCTCTAACAATCACAACTGGTGAAATAGTGTCTCTATTGGCAAGCTTAATTGTAACATCAATTTCCTCTATCTCAGCGGGTGCAATATCATGCATAATTTGTTTATATAAGTAATGAGGTATTGCACTTGCACTAGCACCCATATCACACAAGCCATAATAGCAATGATCTCCTATTTTAACAGAAATAACAGGCATGCCTACAACAGGTCTATGTTTATTTTTAGTATCGGGTCTAGCAATTCTACCAGCTTCATCACAGAAGTAAATAACATGCCCATCAATATTATCGGCCAAGAGATCCTTAACCATAGCAATACTAGGTTCAACTTTAATTTGCTCAAAGGGTGTAGGTGTTCTAGTATTACTCTTCCGAACAACAGTTGAAGCTTTAGCATGATCCTTTATTCTAACAGGGAAAGGTGGTTTCTCAATATAAGCAGTAGGAACAACAGAATCATTATAAGTAATAGTCTTTTCTTCAACTTTAATAGGTGCTACTAGGAAAAGGGGTAGTAATGGCGCACCAGTTTTGCCCACTAATGGCGCACGGCTGGTGCGCCATTAGTATCACGCCACTAGTATTTCTTACTAATTGCGCACCACCGGTGCGTCATTAGTATCTGGTATACTAATGGCGCACCGAGCAGTGCGCCATTAGTATAGAACACTATGCGCCATTAGTATGCCTCCCAGGGGGCCATATTTAACCATGTGCTTTGCCATACTAATGGCGCATTGTTGAGTGATGCGCCATTAGTGTGATTATAACAGTGCGCCATTAGTGTCTTGTGTGGTGCGCCACTAGTATGAATATTAGGGATTTTTTCATTTCTGATATTTTCACAAGTTAAAAAATATTAGAGATAACATACAACACAGATCTACTTAGCTTACATACAGGGGGCCATATGTAACGATGTTACCTGCGTCCACCAGATTATATCCAACACACAAGTTTCATCATATATACATACATAGCCAACACATAGTTCCATCGTTACATATTACAAAAGTTTCACAATGTTCATTCAACACCGTTATCCATCAATTCACAAAAGTTTCACATTGATACAAAATAAAACACAAATGGAAAAGAAGCACTCCATCCATGCAAGCTTCCGTGAATTAAATCAAATCTGCAAAATGATAAACAAGAAGTTAGAAGAAGAAGAAGAAGAAGAGAAGAAGAAGAAGAAGAATAAGAAGAAGAATAAGAAGAATAAGAAGAAGACTATAAGCTTATTATGTAAACTTGATCATTTTGTGCTAACATAAGTAATTTTGGAGCTAACCTATAGGAAACTAAGCATATAAGCTCTAAGTTAGCATATTAGAGCCAACTTAAGTAAACTGAAGCTAACCTATGTCATTTTGGACAAGAAGAAGAATAAGAAGAAGACTATAAGCTTATTATGTAAACTTGATCATTTTGTGCTAACATAAGTAATTTTGGAGCTAACCTATAGGAAACTAAGCATATTAGAGATAAATAGGTAACTAAGTATATATATATATATATCATTTTGGAGATCTGACATACCTGACATAGTTCAGTTCTCATTGTTCTTCTCCTTCTCCTTCCTCAGCCTGATGCGCCAAGAGCGGCGAGGCGGTGGAGGCAGTGGAGGCAGCTATGGGATGTAGTCTTCTACCACAATTGGCGTGGTCATGTCGCCCAGCTGTGGGATCGCCGGCGCCACCACCGGTGCGTGGTAATTGTCAGGCATCACTACCATCGCGAGGCCACCCTCAGCCACCACCATCTCTTGCCCATGGTCAGCCACCACCATCTCTTGCCCATGGTCAGCCACCACCATCTCTTGCCCATGGTCAGCCACCACCATCTCTTGCACCTAGTCAGCCACCACCATCTCTTGCCTTGGTCAGCCACAACCAGCGCTAGGTCATCCTCAGCCTGATGCCCATCATCATCCTGCAGCTCCTCATCCCCACTCTGCTCCTCTTCCCCCCCACTCCAGTCTGGATCATCCTTCTTGTTGTCTTCGCTGCTGCCAGAATCGCTGCTGCTTTCGCTAAGGCCAGAATCGCTGTTGCTTTTGCTACAGCCATAATTGCTGCTGCTTTGGCTGTAGCCAGTGTCGCTGCTGCTGCTCCCATTGCCTGTCCAAATGCAACAATGACCTCTAACAATCGATGTGAGACAAAGCCAAATATGGAGGAATAAGAAGAGGCAGAACGCACTGGCATCTTCGTCTTCAGCGTAGCACATGCGACACATAGTCTTGTTGAAAACCTTCACGATGAGCATTGTGGCGTCATCGTCGTACCTCAAGAGAAGAAAGTACCCGGTCCGCAGGTTGTAGGCACTGTAGAACTTCTCCCAGCCACGGCACAGGTACATGTGGCCCTCCTCGATCACCAACTCCACGTCCCACAGCCTGCGAACCCTGCTACTGGCCTGTCGGAGCTTCACATTATCTGGCGGATCTTCACCCAGCATCTTCATAAAAGCGTCAGGCAGCCTCTGCAATTTGGGACAAGGAGTGATGTATCAAACAACAGAGTTATCATAATGAGATGGGTGAAGGGGAGATCTCTCGTTTTATATACCTGCCTTGTGGCTGATACTGAAGAAGAAAGTATGATAGTGAAGAACTCGAAAGCATCCAACTCGTACTCCGGTGAGGCAGAGCGGTGATGGCTGCTTCCCCCCATCTCTAATAAGCAGTAGAAGAGACCAATTGGTACCCTTACAACATTATAGCAGCATAAATTTTGAGCAGAAGATAATAAACATTAGTCGCAAGTACCCCATATGTCCTATTTTTAGCAAAGTCATGCTAAAATTCACGGAAAATTTCAGCATGACCTTTGCTGAAAATAGGACATATGGAGTGCCCGAATTTGCCAGAACGGAAGTTAATCGACATTCCGGCAAACTCAAGGGCCTCTCGGGGACAAAACCTAGCAAACTAGCAAGATGATCATCATCTTTGCAAGTCATTACTTGTCAAATACAGAAGAAGGAACAATTTATTTGTGACATAGTTGGCCCATACAGAAGAAGCAACACCCTACACTAGCCTAAAAACAAGTGAAGTTTCACCCATATAAGAACAACTTTATAACATCAGAGAAGTTGCTATGTTTTTTCTACTGCTAGGAAAAACATCACTCATTGGAAATGAAAATCTCAGTACCAGCATTTTGAACTTTGAAATGAAATATAGTAGTAGTATTAGTAGTATATGGAGTAGTATCTTGTCTAGTAGTAGCATTAGTTGTATATGGAGTAGCAAGTTTTGCCTTAGAGACAGCAAAAGCTATGTTTTTTCTCAATTCAGATAGCTAAGTGGAAAACCACGTCAAGTTCTGATAATCCATCCAATCTAATCTAATGAAATCTGAACTCAACCTGATCATGGTTCATGCCATCAGACACATCAGCACCTCAAGAATGCCATGACAAAAATGAAAAGGACCAAGACAATCACCACACAAGTGATGAAAGCACTAGCGAATCATGTTAAAGCTAACCTCTACTTTTGACCCTCAACTATAACAACCGCATGCAGTACAGAGAAGTGTTGATGCAGGCATCAAACATTATAATGGCTGAATTTGATCTACTCCAATAATTTTCTCAAGTTACATGATTAACAAGCTTGGGCTTAGCAGTAATATTCTGAGAAAATATTTTCTTGAAGCCTGAACAACTGGATTTCCTTTTTAAAACCAGAACCAAAACCATGACACAATCACTTGACAACATCTATTGACTACATTAGATGGATAAATTCCATATGTTGTGGAAGACCACCCTCAAGCAGACTGCTTATGACCATGGCTCCTAAATGGATAGGCGTTTGGCGAGAAGACATTGTGGACAACAATATTCAGAAGCATACCTTAGGTAATATTCTTAACTATATCATCATCGTATGAAATATTATAGTGTGGTGGCTGTTCTAGAAAATTCCGCAATATTGTAAACATAACTTTTAGACAAGCTAGAGAAAGAGATGAATGGATGAAAATGACATCCTCACTATTTTAGATTTAATAGAAACCACACAGGAGTTACCATCCCCAAATCTTTTTTTTATTTATGGTCAAGTAATTGCTGAAATATTTGAAACAGAGGCCACCATTGCACCACCATTCACTGACAAACCATTAGAGCATTGTGAACAACAAATTCAGAGAAAACTCTCTTTGGCACACAAATTCAGAGCATTGTGAACAATAAAAACAACTGAATGTCCTATCATGACATGGCAACGAACTAACAAAAATTGCGCGTTCTACCAGCACACCATTAGCACAAAATATTCTCTAATCTTACTGGACACAAAAATTTTCTTCAGTGTGTCCAGTGCATTTTTTCAGTGTGTCCAAATCTTGCAGGTACCAAGTACTCCAATGCACATGGAGTACTAATTATTCATGTTTGCTAGGCACTACTCCCACAATTTTTTGAACCTAATTTGACCTAAATTCGAGAGGGATTTGACCTAAACCTAGCAAAAGAGAGAAGAAGAGGGCATGGTCGGGAGGGAGGAGAGGAGGAAGAGAGGAGAAGAGAGGCAGAGGGAGGAGGGTTACCTGACCATGATGAGGTGGTGGCCGGAGCGGAGACGGTAGAGGGCGGAGACGACGAGCTTGGGGGAGACGGGGATAGACGGCGGGGAGGTCGCGAGCCTCCTCTCCTGGTGGACGTGGGGCCTCCTCTCCTGGTGGAACTCGGGGCGGGCCGGCTCCGAGGCGAGGGAGGCGGCGCTCAGGGGGAGGCGGTGAAGGGGAGAGGGAGGCGGCGGGGGCGCATGGGCGACTGCGGCGAGGTTAGGTCGAGTGGGGGAGGGAGAGAGGCCAGAGGGGAACAAGTGGAGTGGGGGGAGGGTTAGCAATGGCGCACCTCCCCCTGGTGTGCCATAAGTACGACGACAGCAATGGCACACCACCCCCAGGTGCGCCATTAGTACAAATTTTTTATTACAGTTCGAGCACTCAGGTTATATTCCACCTAACCGTATCCGAAACAGAACACACACACTAGCCCGACTGGTCAGCATGCAGCACACACACTGGGAGGTCCTGGGTTCGATTCCCACGCTCCCCAATTTTTGTTTTTATGCATTTTTTCTTTGCACATATCTTTTTATGCATGCATCCAAATATAACATGTCACATATGCTAGATGCTCAGAATTTCATGTAGAAAAATAATATGCAGTTTGTTGCCATGTTAACAACATTTAAAATGTTGTTTTATATTTATTTGTGTTTAAATATGTTCACACTTGTTTAAATCATAACTAAATATCCATAGCTCAAAATTTGACAAACTTTATATGCTTTTGGGAGTAACATATATGCGGTGGCTCGTCGCCGGCGGTGGAGCGGGGGAGGGTGCGGGGGGTGCTCGTCGGTGGCGGTGGAGCGGGGGCGGGTGCGGGGGGTGCTCGTCGGCGGCGGTGGAGCGAAGGAGGGTGCGGGGGGTGCTCGTCGGTGGCGGTGGAGCGGGGGCGGATGCGGGGGGTGCTCGTCGGCGGCGGTTGAGCGGGGAAGGGTGCGGGGGGTGCTCGTCGGCGGCGGTGGAGCGGGGGAGGGTGCGGGGGGTGCTCATCGGCGGCGGTGGAGCGGGGGCGGGTGCGGGGGGTGCTCGTCGGCGGCGGTGGAGCGGGGGCGGGTGCGGGGGGTGCTCGTCGGCGGCGGTGGAGCGGGGGCGGGTGCGGGGGGTGCTCGTCGGCGACGGTGGAGCGGGGGAGGGTGCACCACACGTAAATGCGCCATTAGTAGTTTTGCAAAAAAGTATTAAAAATAATTTTTATACTAATGGCGCACCGTGGCACAGTGCGCCATTACTAGTTTGAATTAGTAATGGCGCACTATGCGACGGTGCGCCATTAGTAGTTTTGCAAAAAAGTAAAAAAAAAAGAATACAGTAGTGGCGCACTCAACGGTTGGTTGCGCCATTAATATGTTTGAAAAAATGAAAAAAAACATTTCGTTACTAGTGGCGCACCTTGTGCCTGGTGCGCCATTAGTGTCTTACACACTAATGGCGTATCTTCACGTGGTGCGCCATTAGTAAATAGTAGTGGCGCACCACTTGTCTGGTGCGCCATTAGTGTCAATTTCATCTTTAGCCCTTTTCCTAGTACTGGTGTAACTACTTTTACTTCAATGGGAGGATTATATTCAAACCACTTCTCCTTAGAGAGATCAACATCATTAGCAAAGGATTCACAGAAAGAAACTACTATCTCAGAGTCAAGTCCATATTTAGTGCTAAATTCACGAAAGGTATCGGTATCCATAAAAGATTTAACACAATCAAACTTTGGGGTTATACCTGACTCCTTACCTTCTCGAGATCCCAATCTTTGGAGTTGCGTTTAATTCTTTCCAATAAATCCCATTTGAATTCAATAGTCTTCATCATAAAAGAACCAGTACAAGAAGTGTCGAGCATGGAGCGATTATCGAGAGAAAGCCGAGTATAAAAAATTTCAATAATAATTTCTCTTGAGAGCTCATGATTGGGGCATGAATATAACATTGACTTAAACCTCCCCAAAGCTTGAGCGATGCTTTCTCCTTCGCGAGGCCAAAAATTATATATATAATTACGATCACGATGAACAAGATGCATAGGATAAAACTTCTGATGAAATTCTAATTTCAATCGGTTGTAGTTCCATGATCCGATATCATCACATAGCCTAAACCATGTCAATGCCGTTCCCTTCAAAGATAAAGGTAAGCCTTCTTATTGATAACATCCTCGGGCATACCTGCAAGCTTAAATAATCCACAAACTTCATCCAGATAGATTAGGTGCAGATCGGGATGTAAAGTTCCATCACCTGTGAAAGGATTAGCTAGCAGTTTCTCTATCATACCCGAAGGAATTTCAAAGTAAACATTTTTAGTTGGTTCAGTAGGTTGAGGAGCAACTCTTTGCTCTACTGGTCGGAGTGAAGATACCCCGAACAAGCCCTCAAAGGATTATGTTCCATAGTAAGAAGTGACAGTAAATTTCAGCACACTATATAAAATTTTCCTTGCCAAATTCCACCTACCAAAGGCGCTTCGCTCCCTGGCAACGGTGCCAGAGAAGAGTCTTGATGACCCACAAGTATAGGGGATCTATCGTAGTCCTTTCAATAAGTAAGAGTGTCGAACCCAACAAGGAGCAGAAGGAAATGATAAGCAGTTTTCAGTAAGGTATTCTCTACAAGCACTGAAATTATCGGTAACAGATAGTTTTGTGATAAGGTAATTTGTAATGGGTAACAAGTGATAAAACTAAATAAGGTGAAGAAATATGGCCCAATAATTTTTGTAGAAAAGGACAAGCCTGGACAAACTCTTATATAAAGGAAAACGCTCCCGAGGACACATGGGAATTATCGTCAAGCTAGTTTTCATCATGTTCGTACGATTCGCGTTCGGTACTTTGATAATTTGATATGTGGGTGGACCGGTGCTTGGGTACTGTCCTTCCATGGGCAAGCATCCCACTTATGATTAACCCCTCTTACAAGAATCCAAAACTACAAAAGAAGTATTAAGGTAAACCTAACTATAGCATGAAACATATGGATCCAAATCAGCCCCTTACGAAGCAACTCATAAACTAGGGTTTAAGCTTCTGTCACTCTAGCAACCCATCATCTACTTATTACTCCCCAATGCCTTCCTCTAGGCCCAAACAATGGTGAAGTGTCATGTAGTCGACGTTCACATGACACCACTAGAGGAAAGACACCATACATCTCATCAAACTATCGAACGAATACCAAATTCACATGACTACTTACAGCAAGAATTCTCCCATGTCCTGAGGAACAAACGTAACTACTCACAAATCATATTCATGTTCATAATTAGAGGGGTATTAATATGCATAAAGGATTTGAACATATGATCTTCCACCGAATAAACCAACTAGCATCAACTACAAGGAGTAATCAGCACTAGTAGCACCCCACAGGTACCAATCTGAGGTTTTGAGACAAATATTGGATACAAGAGATGAACTAGGGTTTGAGATGAGATGGTGCTGGTGAAGATGTTGATGGAGATTGACCCCCTCCCGATGAGAGGATCGATGGTGATGATTTCCCCCTCCCAGAGGGAAGTTTCCCTAGCAGAACAACTCCACCGGAGCCCTAGATTGGTTCCGCCAAGGCACGACAATAGAAGTAAGACCAATAAGTTCATATTTACTAGGCAATTCTTTATCATGGGGTTGTCTACAAAATTTTGCAAAATTAAACTCATGAGACATATCCCCCAAACCAATAGCAACAACATCCTTTTTGCAGTCTATATTAGCATTAACAGTATTCAAGAAGGGTCTACCAAATATAATGGAACAAAAGTCATCTTGTCGGGAACCAAGAACAAGAAAATCAGTAGGATATTTAACTTTTCCACACAACACTTCAACATCTCTAACAATCACAACTGGTGAAATAGTGTCTCTATTGGCAAGCTTAATTATAACATCAATTTCCTCTATCTCAGCGGGTGCAATATCATGCATAATTTCTTTATATAAGTAATGAGGTATTGCACTTGAACTAGCACCCATATCACACAAGCCATAATAGCAATGATCTCCTATTTTAACAAAAATAACAGGCATGCCTACAACAGGTCTATGTTTATTTTTAGTATCGGGTCTAGCAATTCTACCAGCTTCATCACAGAAGTAAATAACATGCCCATCAATATTATCGGCCAAGAGATCCTTAAACATAGCAATACTAGGTTCAACTTTAATTTGCTCAGAGGGTGTAGGTGTTCTAGTATTACTCTTCCGAACAACAGTTGAAGCTTTAGCATGAACCTTTATTCTAACAGGGAAAGGTGGTTTCTCAATATAAGTAGTAAGAACAACAGAATCATTATAAGTAATAGTCTTTTCTTCAACTTTAATAGGTGTAACTACTTTTACTTCAATGGGAGGATTATATTTAAACCACTTCTCCTTAGGGAGATCAACATGATTAGCAAAGGATTCACAGAATGAAGCTACTATCTCAGAGTCAAGTCCATATTTAGTGCTAAATTCACGAAAGGTATCGGTATCCATAAAAGATTTAACACAATCAAACCTTGGGGTTATACCTGACTCCTTACCTTCTCGAGATCCCAATCTTCGGAGTTGCGTTTAATTCTTTCCAATAAATCCCATTTGAATTCAATAGTCTTCATCATAAAAGAACCAGTACATGAAGTGTCAAGCATGGAGCGATTATCGAGAGAAAGCCGAGCATAAAAAATTTCAACAATAATTTCTCTTGAGAGCTCATGATTGGGGCATGAATATAACATTGACTTAAGCCTCCCCAACGCTTGAGCGATGCTTTCTCCTTCGCGAGGCCAAAAATTATATATACTAGTCGCGAACCCGTGCATTCGCACGGGCTAGCATGCAATACAACTTTGTATGATTTGAGATTGTAGTTTATTTTTGTGCTATGGCTTGTCTCCTATAAAATAACTAAAAACGTATGGACAAACTAAAATTAAAACTACGCCTATTTATTAATTAAAAAAATTAATGATATGAAAAAGTCACATTAATTAGAAGTATAATCATTACATAAATTTTAAACATAATTATTAACAATATAATATTGGCTATATAATTTTTTACTTATAATTTTTTGATTGGATTTATCTTTAATACTAAACAATAATAATTTCAAATTGGTATGTCTAGCGGGTGGTCTGAGAAGGTTCAAGTCAAGCAAACTTTCTCACAAAATCAAAATATACATTTGATATAATTCAATGAGATTGCACAATATTCTGCTGGAAAATAGACTCCACATTGTTCTTTTCACCATGGAAGATCCCACAATATTCTTAAATACATAACATTTTTTTAGATCAGTGTTATTGTCTGTTTTTATCTTGAATAATGCAGTTTTAATAGAGAGAAGGGATTTTCCGCTGTATCTTGTACCAATCACTCAAATTTCTAAATTCTTTAGTTGTAAAAGAAATTTACATGATGAAATAAACATTCTCTCACTTTGTATTTTTATTCAGTAAAATGATACAAATAATCCTTAAATCTGTAATACACTATCGATAAAGAAGAATAGGGCCTTTTATATTTGCATGATCTATAGAGAGCATGATCAACCATAAAAGAGCATAAGTAGGAATGACATAGCGTTCAGTCTTTAAATGGTGGGAAATAGTGGATTGTAGATAGTCCCAGATACTTATTGAGGATACCATTGGATATGTATAGAAACATGTGAGACATTGGATGTCCCATTTTGTCCCACAACCCGCAAAAATCTTTGTCGAAACATAGGATGATGCATTTAAGAATTGAAATTCGGCCAAACAAACATGCCTTTTTTTGCAAAATCATTTAGATGGATGAACCAATAATTCAGTACATGCTCTAAACAGGAGTTCCAAGTTATTATATACATGGAGCAAGCATCTCTTATCCCATACAAAGTGGCACTCGTCTGAAAGATGCTATTGAGGGTCTTGACAACAGTATCTATTTAAACAGTATCTATTAATATGACTCACCTTACGTATCTTGAGGATTGCCCAGAATTAAGGCCATAATTTTTTTCGCTCAACTTACATACCATGATGGTAACCCAGAATTAAGGACACACTCTTCTATTTGATACCTCTCCAAATGTCTGAGACATAATATGTTAAACTGGACGCTTCAGAACTAATCAAAACATAACGCATAACATACACTTAATTCGAGATTTGACATGATAGTGTCTATCATCACATGCATGCATCCATATTTGTACAATCTATTGGGCTACTACCTTACAGAAATTTGTTCGGCAATTTTCATTCAGCCACAGAAATTAAATATCTCATATAAACTCTTTTTAATTTCATATTATCTACAGCTGCATGTGCATGCCTGTTATTGTACAAATATATCTTCCAGCAACCATGTTAGGACTTATCATAGCTCTTGCGCTGTTAACCTGTCATTATCTTAAGAATCCACCTACTGTTGAAAGAAAATCTGCTTTCACATCATCCTAAAGTAATCGTGTTTTACTTCCTAGCTTTTCCCTTTCTTCGAAACCATCTTCTCCATCTCATTCCTAAAGATGCTTGTTCATAGGCTTCCTTCAACACAATATAGACCATGTGCTCATCCTCGAAATGCTATAGAAACAGGCGCAGATTTTCAAAACAACCTGCCTGGGGGTTTTTAATGCAGAAAACATATCAAATATTAGCATGAAGTGAGCAATCGACCAACATGGACATTCAGAATCACTGTTTGGCTAGATGTCTCGTCTCTAAGACCCCTTTGCCTAAACACGACACATGGCGCATCTGGGTAGCTCTTCTGGATCATAGGTTTGCCGAGTGCGGAAAACGACAAAACTATGTTAAACTTGGTCATAGTAGAGCTACCCAGATGCGCCATGTCTCGTCATTCAGTCTCTATCATTTGTTTGCCGAGTTACTGTGTTCTGCACTTGGCAAAGTTTTTTGCAGTTGTCTAGTAAGTGCATGTGGAAAAGAACACAGCAAAATAAACATTGCTGGCAGGCATGCAGCATAGTCGTGTTTTCTTAGTGCTGCCGTGTTCTTTTTTGGCCTTTGCCGAGTGCATTTGGCACTCATCAAAATTGGGAATTCCAGTAGTGAGCATGTCCTGTGCCTAATATATATTGTCCATGCATAGAAATAAAAAAGAGTATGTAAATATACTTAAAATACTCTTTGTAACATATGTGAGGAAAAATGTATATATTATATCGACCGGATTTTCTTCAAGTCTCTATTGACTGATAGAATTGTGAAGACCATTAAAATTTATATCTATACATGAGTAGTAAAAAGATCTTCACTGTCTCGAGAAAATTAGCACAGAAGTGAATGGTTATCCAACATAAAGGGACAATATATATTAGAGGAGCAAAAGAGGGACAAATAGTCTTGAAAAGCCATAAGTTTCGAACCATAAGTTTTGACGTACATGTACTTAATCCAACAACTCAGCAGACTTGTTTTAATCCTTTGTGAATTTATAAAGTTGGAAGAAATAAAATTCATAAGCTAAGCAATTACGCAGTTGGGAACATATTTATAGAAGTCTGAATAATATAATGTCCGAAAGTAGCAGGAGCATCAGTTCACATATCTCGGGGAAGTTATTTTAACAATCTCAAAGGACAATAGGCATAAAATAACCGTAGGTATTTAGCCTCATTGACAAATTGGTCAAGAAATTAAGAAGACAAACTGAACATGCACATGTTTTACTTGAGCAAAGTGTGAGGAAAATTTGAACAAATAACAAATTTAAGTATACATGTCAAAACATCATATCAAGTGCATAAAAGCAGGCAGTAGTGAGTGCATGTTACAAAAATTAAAAGGATACATAGGGGTACTCTTAAGAGCATCCATGTTGGATATTCCTCCATAGGTAGATGATAGAGTTATGCTCCAGTGTACCTGCATGCGTGCATAGCATAAATGTAAATTTCGAAGTGCATCGTTCTAAGTCGAACTTAGAAATTAGAAGATACTATGTTGGAGCATCATATGGTTTTTATTTTGTTGTGAAATCAAGTACCATAACTTTCAGACTGCACTTCCATTTGTGATTGATGGCAGCAATTAGATGGCAATTTAGCTGAATGCACACATGTGAAAAGGGAAGACCCCATCGGACCTAAATTCTGGAAGATAGTAATGTTGGGTAACATCAGCCCTAGAAGGACTTACAATTAGTCTGATTTGAAGGAAAAACATCAAACACATGTTATCAAATTTCCAACTTATAAGATAAAACAAAACAGAGATGGTGACATTTAGAAAATTGGCAGCCATTGGCTTCAAACTGCAGCCAATGCATCTACTCCTTGGACCCATATGCCGTCGTGGCCTAGAAGCTCTTAGAAAAATTAATACTACAATTCAGGAACACTCGATCATAATGTTATATATCTAACATAACATGATTCTTTTATTTGTTTTGGACATATCATATGTTCATGCTTACCCTTCTATTGCGCCGAGGGCTTTACTTAGCCCATGATCAAAATCGTCCTTGTTGAAGTCATCAACCGTGGCAAGGTCTTGTCATGCTGCCAGCAAGGAACGTGGATGGTCGATTTCTTGGTGAGATAATTGTTCTTCAAGATTACCTTCTCTCCATGGCACAACATGGCAAACATCCACCAACAGCAGGAGCTCCGTCCTTCTCCATATCCCCCACCCTACCTCCCTTGGTTGAGGGATTAAGAAAACTATGATTGGGAAGCCAAATCACAGAGAGAGTCAATGACCAAGTTAGGCTTAATTAGTAGAGAAAATAGAGGTCCACCCGTACAGGAAGGATTGACATTGTACTTGGACGTATCTTTTTCTACATATATGGTACATGTTTCTTTCTGTACGTCGAAGAAAGATCTATTTCCTGTTTTTGGAGGGATAGAGAAAACTGATTTAATTTTGCTATCGCTATCATCTGCTTCAAGTAGATGCACGATAAAGAAAATTGAATCCCTAGACTGCACTATTAAAGGACATGATGAAAAGAATTAGATCCAAACCGACAAAAAGAATTTCAAAAAAAATCAGTGTGCGGACTGAGAAGACGAACCTGATCTAGATGAGGGAAAACATTGTAATAAGTTGCACGAGCGCAGGAGATCCATGTCATAACTTGGTTTCTGTAATTTGGGACAGACATGATCTGTTTCCATGTAGACGGGAGCGCAGAAGGTCCATGCCATAAATTAGAGAAGCATGTCATAACTTCCTTGCAGCAATTTGGGAGAGACACGATCTGTTTCCATGTGAAGTGGATCGCAGAAGATCCACACCCTAACTGCCTTGTTGCAATTCGGAGAGACAGAAGATCCATGCCCTAACTTGTTGCAATTGGGAGAGACATAGATATGTTTCCATGTGGATAGGAAGAGAGAGATGAGGGTTTGGGAGAGGGAGACGTGAGACATTGAGAGAGGGATCCATTACCAACTTTGTTGCTCCAAATTGAGAGAAATTGTGGATCTCTTTTCCATGAGAATCTATATCTATACTACTATTAATCTATACTACTATTAAAAGAGTAAACATAAACTCCCCTAAAACCACACAGTAAACTGTACACGGAGTAATCAGGACCCTCAGATTAAGTCAACTTAAACGCATCCTACTACTCATATTACATCAATGGGGTAACAATCCGATTGACGTCTGAGATCAATTGTTCTGCCTGGCAGACGCCGTGGTCTGCGAACAGCCCTCGCGCTCCGCGTCCCCTAATCCCCACGGCCCCGCCCGCGATACGTGGATCAATTCCATCCGACTCGGTGCCTCGCCGCCAGTCAGAAAGGAAAAATCAGTGCCTCCCGACCCTTCTCTCGCTGGGCACAGCAACCATGGCGATGGATCTGCAGCGTCCGCAGCCGCTCCACCTCGGGTTCCCTGACCCTTCTTCTCTAGGCTGGGCAGAGCAACCATGGCGGCGGATCCGCAGCGTCCATGGCCGCTCCACCTCGGGCAGCGCGGATCATGGTCAGCGGCCCGATGGAGGCGGGTACCGGCGCGGTTGCTGTTCTGCCCTGCGCTCCCTCCATGTCTCCTCCTGCGCCTCCGGTGGCCAGACGCTTCTTCGACTCCGGCCTAGGTAAGCCCCTGTGCTCTGCTCTCCCTCATGCGTGCGCCCATACCTGCGGTCGTGTGCTATAGCCATCGAGCTGCGGTGAATCATATGCTGGCCATGTCAAGTTCTAGGATTTTCGTCTCTGCATAGGAATCAATTTTGCAGGCGTGGTTCCTTGCTTTTCTAGGCTGATTCAGATTTTTTTTCTTTTCGATTCACAAATGTCGGAAGAAGAGGTTAGAGACAAACTGTCCAATCTGTTGTGACTTCATATTCACATCAATCTGAATGTAATGTAGACAAACTTCAGTGGCATATTGAAAATGGTTTACCCTTTTCTTCTTGAAACAGATAAATGTTGGATTAGTTGACCCTGTCATTATCTCATTCCACCCCAACACATGGTATAGCTTTTCTTCTTAGATCATCGTTGATCTTACAAACTGCAGGGGCACCCTCATCGTTGGCGGATTTATATTTCTCAGGTCAGACAGTGTGCAGCCACACATGGTCAACATCCAGTTTCAGAAGAATGTACTGCTGCAGGTAACCACGACGAGTAAGCGATCTTCCGCTGCCTTCCGCTCAATTTTGTTTGGATGATGCGTGATTCCTTTCATTGAGTCTTCGATAAACCAAATAGTTACTAGAGTAGTTAATTAGAACCTAATCATGTGTAACTATTGTGCATCGAGTCTTCAATAAACTAGAGCAGTTTCTACATGCAAGAAGTATCGAATAGTATTTGTTCTTGTTCCATGGAGTAGCGAGCGAGAGAGAGAAAGTGAAAAATGTTTGCAGGTTATTATATACAGTGCTTGTTTCTCATAGCGCGCTTTTACCTGTGATTATATATCGTCCATTGATTAGTTTGGTTGAATCTGGGCATGCTTTTATACTTAAAATCGATCTTGATTTCCTCGTGCCACCTGTATCTGTATATGTGCAGCGCAGGCGAAGTCGAATGACAAGAACCAGCTAGATGAGGGCATCCATTCGAAACACATATCTAATCTTCTATGTGTGGGATCCTTTTTCTGATCTGAATTGTTGTTGGGGCGAGCTTGTTACTCTCTACATGGATTTCAAGTTGGATGAGAGCTACACACTGAGCAAGATCTCCATCTGGACTGGCGACGGCTTCCACAATCTCAAGGCAATTCCTCTTTTCTGAAGATAGCAACGAGGTGCCCAGTAAGAACACACACGTATCTCTGAATTATAAGTTATGATCTGTGCTCTATGGTGAGAGCACATATCAATTGTTTTTGAACAATACTCAGGTTAGTTTGGTATAGTTCTTACATGTATTGCCATCTCAGCTTACCAGGAGCCTAATTTTTGTAGTTGTATACTTATTGTATGTCTGCATATATGTTTGAATTGAACACCTGCTGCTGTTTTTGTGATCCGCGCACTTGCTTGAAATATAATCAACTTAGTTGGTTGTGATCTTGTTCTTCAAGTGAACTGTGGTTTAATCAAATGCATTTGGTATTATCTCATGTCGTCTTCTTAGTACTGTAAAGTGCAAAATGATCATGTCATATGTCTCTACTAATTGCTGAATGCTAAGTTGAATATAATGCATTGTTCTGTGGGTAAGGAACCTTATAAATTGATGCATTGAAATTAATTGTAAGAAAACTTCTTGACAGGAAAACGAGGACTACCAGCATCTTATGGATATTCATCAAATAACAGTACATCAGCCAATGTGTATATGGTGGTCTAAACCAAATGTTAGGCACAAAATGAGGATTATGTGCACACTTGGTCCCTCAACTAACACAAGGGAGATTATCTAGGATTTTGCTGAGGATGACATCAATGTGGCTCGGCTAATATGTCACGTGGAGACCATGCATCGCACCAGAAAATTATTGAATTGGTGAAAGAGTTGAGACCATGCTTGTAGACTCTTATGGACGAGTCAATTATAAGTCTGGCATGCGCATGCAAGCACATGATTTTGCTCTATCAATAAATAGTGTAATCAAACCTTTTTATGCCGACCCTTCTTTCACCATATTCCAGCTTATTTGCTCTGATATAAGCTAGATTTAACACATTCAGGGCCCAGAAATTAGTATTCAAGATTTGCCTCATTGAAAACTGGTCAGGAGTTCACGTTCACAATAAGCAGTGATCCTTTCTACTACTTGTGGGATTGAGCAAAGGTACTAATAGTTTTCTGTCCTAACAAGAAATTATTGAAAAAAGATACCTCTCATTCACGTATTTTCTATAAATGCACATTTATTTATAACAATAGCACCAGGATGAATGTTTGTTACTCATGATATTTTTAATTCATTTGACCTCTTGAATAAAGATTCTTGAAATTTGACTTCTGAAGTTGTGCCACTGCTTGTGTTGAACCATATTATCAACAGTACAGTCGAAGAAGCAACGTTGAACGTGAAAACGAAAAGGTGTGACGAAACCCGGGTGCCACGACACCCGGTTATCCCGTCGGTCCGCAGTGTTCAAGATTCGTGCTAGAGAATTCTGCAGTGCAGACGCTTGTACAGTAACCAGGCGATTAGCAGGCTTTCTTTAGGAGACAGATAGCGACAGGAGGAGAGAGGCATGGCAGGAATAGGCTTGAAAAGGTATTGCGGTCCATGGGCTTGTTCATTGAAGTGACAGCACCTGCATGCGCTGTTGCGCCCTGCGGCATGAGATGATATTTTATTTCGCACACCCTGCATCACTGCTGTTTCTTTGTCACCATTGTGTGGTTTCTTGGTCCGTCTCTCTCAGTTTAGTGTTTGTTTTTTATTTTTATTTCTTGAATATGGACCTTTATAATATAACATAGGTATGCGTGGTAGCACTTGTGTTTGGGAAAAAGCATATTCACGGCATTTGTTAATTCTTGGCATACATTTTCTCATCATCACTGGCAGGCAGACATGTCATATTATGTACCAATATTTTTAAATAGGTGGGTGCAGGTGCGTAACAGTAGGGCTGTAGTTTATGTGGATTGTGTCGAACAGCCACCGCTTAATCAAGAACCAGACCTGCTAGACAAAAGATGTATCGGGTTTTCCTTAGGTTGCATTGCAACACTTCAGTGTCTACTCTTGGTTCTTTTATCATAAAATTTGTAAGGTCCCTTATGTTTGATTTATTGTATAAATCATTTGAGACATGGCCTGCATGCATGATTACTCACTATATTTATGTTCATATGATATTATGTTCCTGAATCATTTACGAGTTGATGTTAAAAATGCATATTGTTGTGCATCGATTTAATCTTTGTCATGCCTTGTTCTGTTGTTCAGAATTTATAGAATACAAATTTAAACTTTATACTCAAACGAATTTTATGTGTGTATTGGTGGAGACGTGCGTTGCACGTGCACTCTTACTAGTATGAATAGAGACGTGAAAGAGGAGGGAGGTCAGAGATTGAGCGAGAGAATAGGGTTTGCTTCTAGGGTATTTTTATGGGAAAAAAGGTGGAGGTTCATATTTTACGGGCATCTCTTTTAGTTTTTTTTCGCAACTTTATGAGTTAATCTAGACCGTAATAACCTGGTCCCATTAGATGGATGGCTCCTAATTTCTAATTTACGTCGGAATTAGTAGGAAGTCTGTAATTAGTATAGGTATAGATAATTACGATCACGATGAATAAGATGCATAGGATAAAACTTCTGATGAAATTTCAATTTCAATCGGTTGTAGTTCCATGATCCCATATCATCACATAGCCTAAACCATGTCAATGCCTTTCCCTTCAAAGATAAAGGTAAGACCTTCTTTTTGATAACATCCTCGGGCATACCTGCAAGCTTAAATAATCCACAAACTTCATCCACATAGATTAGGTGCAGATCGGGATGTAAAGTTCCATCACCTATGAAAGGATTAGCCAGCAGTTTCTCTATCATACCCGAAGGAATTTCAAAGTAAACATTTTCAGTTGGTTCAGTAGGTTGAGGAGCAACTCTTTGCTCTACTGGTCGGGGTGAAGATACCCCAAACAAGCCCTCAAAGGATTATGTTCCATAGTAAGAAGTGACAGTAAATTTCAGCACACTATATAAAATTTTCCTTGCCAAATTTCACCTACCAAAGGCGCTTCGCTCCCCGGCAACGGCGCTAGAAAAGAGTCTTGATGACCCACAAGTATAGGGGATCTATCGTAGTCCTTTCGATAAGTAAGAGTGTCGAACCCAACAAGGAGCAGAAGGAAATGATAAGCAGTTTTCAGTAAGGTATTCTCTGCAAGCACTGAAATTATCGGTAACAGATAGTTTTGTGATAAGGTAATTTGTAACGGGTAACAAGTGATAAAAGTAAATAAGGTGCAGAAAGATGGCCCAATCATTTTTGTAGCAAAGGACAAGCCTCGACAAACTCATATATAAAGGAAAACGCTCCCGAGGACACATGAGAATTATCGTCAAGCTAGTTTTCATCACGTTCGTACGATTCGCGTTCGGTACTTTGATAATTTGATATGTGGGTGGACCAGTGCTTGGGTACTGTCCTTCCATGGGCAAGCATCCCACTTATGATTAACCCCTCTTGCAAGCATCCACAACTACAAAAGAAGTATTAAGGTAAACCTAACTATAGCATGAAACATATGGATCCAAATCAGCCCCTTACGAAGAAACTCATAAACTAGGGTTTAAACTTCTGTCACTCTAGCAACCCATCATCTACTTATTACTCCCCAATGCCTTCCTCTAGGCCCAAACAATGGTGAAGTGTCATGTAGTCGACGTTCACATGACACCACTAGAGGAAAGACACCATACATCTCATCAAACTATCGAACGAATACCAAATTCACATGACTACTTATAGCAAGACTTCTCCCATGTCCTCAGGAACAAACGTAACTACTCACAAATCATATTCATGTTCATAATTAGAGGGGTATTAATATGCATAAAGGATTTGAAAATATGATCTTCCATCGAATAAACCAACTAGCAGCAACTATAAGGAATAATCAGCACTACTAGCACCCCACAGGTACCAATCTGAGGTTTTGAGACAAATATTGGATACAAGAGATGAACTAGGGTTTGAGATGAGATGGTGCTGGTGAAGATGTTGATGGAGATTGACCCCCTCCCGATGAGAGGATCGATGGTGATGATTTCCCCCTCCCAGAGGGAAGTTTCCCTAGCAGAACAACTCCACCGGAGCCCTAGATTGGTTCCGCCAAGGCACGACAATATAAGTAAGACCAATAAGTTCATATTTACTAGGAAATTCTTTATCATGGGGTTTTCTACGAAATTTAGCAAAATTAAACTCATGAGACATATCCCCCAAACCAATAGCAACAACATCCTTTTTGCAATCTATATTAGCATTAACGGTATTCAAGAAGGGTCTACCAAATATAATGGGACAAAAGTCATCTTGTGGGGAACCAAGAACAAGAAAATCAGTAGGATATTTAACTTTCCCACACAAGACTTCAACATCTCTAACAAACACAACTGGTGAAATAGTGTCTCTATTGGCAAGCTTAATTGTAACATCAATTTCCTCTATCTCAGCGGGTGCAATATCATGTATAATTTCTTTATATAAGTAATGAGGTATTGCACTTGCACTAGCACCCATATCACACAAGCCATAATACCAATGATCTCCTATTTTAACAAAAATAACAGGCATGCCTACAACAGGTCTATGTTTATTTTTAGTATCGGGTCTAGCAATTCTACCAGCTTCATCACAGAAGTAAATAACATGCCCATCAATATTATCGGCCAAGAGATCCTTAACCATAGCAATACTAGGTTCAACTTTAATTTGCTCAGAGGGTGTAGGTGTTCTAGTATTACTCTTCCGAACAACAGTTGAAGCTTTAGCATGATCCTTTATTCTAATAGGGAAAGGTGGTTTCTCAATATAAGTAGTAGGAACAACAGAATCATTATAAGTAATAGTCTTTTCTTCAACTTTAATAGGTGTAACTACTTTTACTTCAATGGGAGGATTATATTTAAACTACTTATCCTTAGGGAGATCAACATGATTAGCAAAGGATTCACAGAAAGAAGCTACTATCTCAGAGTCAAGTCCATATTTAGTGCTAAATTCACGAAAGGTATCGGTATCCATAAAAGATTTAACACGATCAAACTTTGGGGTTATACCTGACTCCTTACCTTCTCGAGATCCTAATCTTCGGAGTTGTGTTTAATTCTTTCCAATAAATCCCATTTGAATTCAATAGTCTTCATCATAAAAGAACCAGTACAAGAAGTGTCGAGCATGGAGCGATTATCGAGAGAAAGCCGAGCATAAAAATTTTCAATAATAATTTCTCCTGAGAGCTCATGATTGGGGCATGAATATAACATTGACTTAAGCCTCCCCAAAGCTTGAGCGATGCTTTCTCCTTCGCGAGGCCAAAAATTATATATATAATTACGATCACGATGAACAAGAGGCATAGGATAAAACTTCTGATGAAATTCCAATTTCAATCGGTTGTAGTTCCATGATCCCATATCATCACATAGCCTAAACCATGTCAATGCCTTTCCCTTCAAAGATAAAGGTAAGACCTTCTTCTTGATATAATCCTCGGGCATACCTACAAGCTTAAATAATCCATAAACTTCATCCACATAGATTAGGTGTAGATCGGGGTGTAAAGTTCCGTCACTTGTGAAAGGATTAGCTAGCAGTTTCTCTATCATACCCGAAGGAATTTCAAAGTAAACATTTTCAGTTGGTTCAGTAGGTTGATGAGCAACTGTTTGCTCTACTGGTCGGGGTGAAGATACCCCGAACAAGCCCTCAAAGGATTATGTTCCATAGTAAGAAGTGACAGTAAATTTCGGCACACTATATAAAATTTTCCTTACCAAATTCCACCTACCAAAGGCGCTTCGCTCCCCGGCAACGGCGCCAGAAAAGAGTCTTGATGACCCACAAGTATAGGGGATATATCGTAGTCCTTTCGATAAGTAAGAGTGTCGAACCCAACGAGGAGTAAAAGGAAATGATAAGCAGTTTTCAGTAAGGTATTCTCTGCAAGCACTGAAATTATCGATAACAGATAGTTTTGTGATAAGGTAATTTGTAACGGGTAACAAGTAATAAAAGTAAATAAGGTGCAGAAAGATGGCCCAATCCTTTTTGTAGCAAATGACAAGCCTGGACAAACTCTTATATAAAGGAAAACGCTCCCGAGGACACATGGGAATTATCATCAAGCTAGTTTTCATCTCGTTCGTATGATTCACGTTCGGTACTTTGATAATTTGATATGTGGGTGGACCGGTGCTTGGGTACTGTCCTTCCATGGACAAGCATCCCACTTATGATTAACCCCTCTTGCAAGAATCCACAACTACAAAAGAAGTATTAAGGTAAACCTAACCATAGCATGAAACATAATGATCCAAATCAGCCCCTTATGAAGCAACTCATAAACTAGGGTTTAAGCTTCTGTCACTCTAGAAACCCATCATCTACTTATTACCCCCCAATGTCTTCCTCTAGGCCCAAACAATGGTGAAGTGTCATGTAGTCGACGTTCACATGACACCACTAGAGGAAAGACACCATACATCTCATCAAACTATCGAACGAATACCAAATTCACATGACTACTTATAGCAAGACTTCTCCCATGTCCTCAGGAACAAACGTAACTACTCACAAATCATATTCATATTCATAATCAGAGGGGTATTAATATGCATAAAGGATTTCAACATATGATCTTCCACCGAATAAACCAACTAGCATCAACTACAAGGAGTAATCAACACTACTAGCAACCCACAGGTACCGATCTGAGGTTTTGAGACAAAGATTGGATACAAGAGATGAACTAGGGTTTGAGATGAGATGGTGCTGGTGAAGATGTTGATGGAGATTGACCCCCTCCCGATGAGAGGATCGATGGTGATGACGATGGTGATGATTTCCCCCTCTCGGAGGGAAGTTTCCCCGGCATAACAGCTGCATCGGAGCCCTAGATTGGTTCCGCCAAGGTTCCGCCTCGTGGCGGCGGAGTTTCATCTCGTAAGCTTGCTTCTGATTTTTTTCCAGGATGAAAGACTCCATATAGCCAAAGATGGGCATCAGAGGGCTGCTAGGGGGCCCACGAGGCAGGGGGCGCCCCCCACCCTCATGGATGGTGGGTGGACCCCTCTGGTACTTCTTTCGCCCAATATTTTTTATATATTTTGAAATGTGCTCCTGTGAAATTTTAGGACTTTTGGAGATGTGTAGAATAGGTCTCTAATATTTGCTCCTCCAACCCAGAATTCCAGCTGCCTGCATTCTCCCTCTTCATGTAAACATTGTAAAATTAGAGAGATAATAGACATAAGTATTGCGATATAAGGTGTAATAACAGCCCAAAATGCAATAAATATCAATATAAAAGCATGATGCAAAATGGACGTATCAGGGATAAAAGTATGTGAGAGTTAAGGATAAAGGCATTGCCTTCATAAGTTGCAAAAGGCTCCCCTTGAAGATGTGCATATAAGTAGTTTGCTTTTGAATGCAAATACACATGGCAGGTTTTACTTGGTGGAGATCCTCTTTAACTTACGAAGACAATTCATCATGCATATATAAGAATAACAAAGATAATGACATGCATAATGAGAAATGGGCGTCTGCCGAATGACTTCATGAGGAATTTATGATCGCATCACAAAGTGGCATCAAAAGTAGCAAACGAGCATCAAGTTTAAGTGTTACAACTCAAGCGCCAAATAGTTTCAAAAGAGAGTTGTAAGAACTTAGCAAAAATAATGCAACCATCCATATGGACCCGCTTGAAGACTATCAACCTCATATGCTTCTCCCCCTTTTGTCAGTAAGGACCAAAAAGGTCTAAAGACATAGAGGATCTACTCGTTCCCAGTTGGAGTAGAAGAGGGAGCAGGGTCGACGTTAGAGTTTGGTGGTGCAGACGGGCCTGACGCAGAATCACGATCCAGTCCAGCTAAGGTTGGTGAAGTGGTGTCATCCACTTCATCGACGACTCTCGCAACAACAGTTGCAACCGAGGACGAATGTTCAGAATCTTCAATAGATGTAGTGCTATGCCAACTTGCATTTTGGGGAGGCCTGGAGTCAAAATTGAAGTGATCGGTGAAGCCATCTGCACGAAGATCATCTTTAGAGCAGAGCAATGTGAGGCTCTTCCAGGACCGCCAACAGGCTTCATGTGCAACAAATGTGTTCTTGGTGGGCAAGTTGCGAATGTGATTGACATCCACCAAGATCCTCTGCATCTGACGCTTCAGCCAGTCATGATGCCTATCCTGCTTTTGATGTAAAGTCACCAGAAGCTCACGGTCGTTGAAGACATGAGGACGCTTCTGAGGCCTTTGAGCTATTGTGCTAGCAGTGGCTTCAGTATTGGCATGTTGTGGCATGCGCAAGTTGCCAGCCAGAGGATATGCAGGAGTTGTAGCATTGGGCACATGAATCCCTTCAATAGGCTGTGTGAAGCTCTGGAATTCTGCATTCTTAAGGTGGATTGGCTTCTTTGCTGGCTCGGGGTAGATGGCTTCAATAGACATATCCACATCAGGCAGAAAGACAATGTGGTTGCGCGCTGAGGGTTGATAGTCAATGGTTGAATGAAGCTTAATCAAGCGCATCACCCATGGAGCATAAAATTTCAGGCCAAACAGATCAATCCCAGAAGCAGCAAGTGATGTCTACTACACAACCTTCTTCTTGTAGACGTTGTTGGGCCTCCAAGTGCAGATGTTTGTAGGACAGTAGCAAATTTCCCTCAAGTGGATGACCTAAGGTTTATCAATCCGTAGGAGGCATAGGATGAAGATGGTCTCTCTCAAGCAACCCTGCAACCAAATAACAAAGAGTCTCTTGTGTCCACAACACACCCAATACAATGGTAGATTGTATAGGTGCACTAGTTCGGCGAAGAGATGGTGATACAAGTGCAATATGGATAGTAGATAATAGTATATGTAATCTGAAATTATAAAAACAGCAAGGTAACTAATAATAAAAGTGAGCGTAAGCGGTATTGCAATATGTGGAAATAAGGCCTAGGGTTCATACTTTCGCTAGTGCAAGTCCCCTCAACAATACTAACATAATTGGATCACATAACCATCCCTCAACATGCAACAAAGAGTCACTCCAAAGTCACTAATAGCGGAGAACGAACGAATAGATTATGGTAGGGTACGAAACCACCTCAAAGTTATTCTTTCCAATCAATCCGTTGGACTATTCCTATAAGTGTCACAAACAGCCCTAGAGTTCGTACTAGAATAAGACCTTAAGACACAAATCAACCAAAACCCTAATGTCACCTAGATACTCCAATGTCACCTCAAGTATCCGTGGGTATGATTATACGATATGCGTCACACAATCTCAGATTCATCTATTCAACCAACACAAAGGACCTCAAAGAGTGCCCCAAAGTTCCTGCCGGAGAATCACGACGAAAACGTGTGCCAACCCCTATGCATAGGTTCACGGGCGGAACCCGCAAGTTGATCACCAAAACATACATCAAGTGAATCACGTGGTATCCCATTGTCACCACAGATACGCACGGCAAGACATACATCAAGTGTTCTCAAATCTTTAAAGACTCAATCCGATAAGATAATTCCAAAGGGGAAACTCAATTCATTACAAGAGAGTAGAGGGGGGAAGAAACATCATAGGGTCCAAATATAATAGCAAAGCTCGCGATACATGAAGATCGTATCACCTCAAGAAAACGAGAGAGAGAGAGATCAAACACATAGCTACTGGTACATATCCTCAGCCCCGAGGGAGAACTACTCCTTCCTCGTCATGGAGAGCATCGGGATGATGAAGATGGCCACCGGAGAGGGATTTCCCCCTCCGGCAGGGTGCCGGAACGGGTCTAGATTGGTTTTTGGTGGCTACGGAGGCTTCTGGCGGCGGAACTCCCGATCTAATCTTCGTTCTGGAAGTTTTAGGATACGTAGGTATATATGGGTGAAAGGAGTACGTCGGTGGACCGAAGGGGGGGGCACGAGGCAGGGGGGCGCGCCCCTACCCTCATGAGCACCTCCTTCATCTTCTGACGTAGGGTCCAAATCTATCCGGTAGGTTTCCTTCCAAAAATAACTTCTCCAGTTGATTTTGTTCCGTTTCGACTCCGTTGATATTCCTTTTCTTCGAAACATTGAAATAGGCATAAAACATCAAATCTGGGCTAGGCCTCCGGTTAATAGGTTAGTCCCAAAAATAATATAAAAGTGAATAATAAAGCCCAATATTGCAAAACAGTAGATAATATAGCATGGAACAATCAAAAAATATAGATACGTTGGAGACGTATCAGCAAGCTGTCGGATAAAGAAATCCTGAGTGTTGAATCTGATGCCATTAACGATATAGAATACCAAAGTCTTCATGGCGCCTTCAAGTTTAGCTTCAGAAGAATTCCCTTTGATAGGCCAGAGAATACGCCTCAGAATGTGGTACACTGTGTGTGGCAAGTACTCAAGGTCGTTGACAAAGAACTCCCTTGGGTATTTGCTACCTCTTCAACATGCGTTGGTTTTCCTTTGAAGAGGAAAGGGTGATGCAACAAAGTAGCGTAAGTATTTCCTCAGTTTTTGAGAACCAAGGTATCAATCCAGTAGGAGACTACATGCAAATCGCCTAGTACCTGCACAAACAAATAAGAACCTTGCAACCAACATGATAAAGGGGATGTCAATCCCTTCACGGCCACTTGCAAAAGTGAGATCTGATAAAGATAATAACATAAATATTTTTGGTATTTTTGTTTTATAGATTGGAAAGTAAAGATTGCAAAATAAATGACGACAAAAATAGCTAGTTGACGGGAAATTAATATGATGTAAAGTAGACCCGGGGCCATAGGTTTCACTAGTGGTTTCTCTCAAGATAGCATATATTATGGTGGGTGAACAAATTACTGCCGAGCAATTGATAGAAAAGCGCATAGTTATGATGATATCTAGGCATGATCATGAACATAGGCATCACGTCCCTATCAAGTAGACCGAAACGATTCTGCATCTACTACTATTACTCCACACATCGACCGCTATCCAACATGCATCTCGACTATTAAGTTCATAAGAACAGAGTAACGCATTAGGCAAGATGACATGATGTAGAGGGATAAACTCAAGCAATATGATATAAACCCCATCTTTTTATCCTCGATGGCAACAATACAATACGTGCCTTGCTGCCCCTGCTGTCACTGGGAAAGGACACCACATGATTGAACCCAAAGCTAAGCACTTCTCCTATTGCAAGAAAGAACAATCTAGTAGGCCAAACCAAACTGATAATTCAAAGAGACTTGCAAAGATATCAAATCATGCATATAAGAATTCAGAGAAGAATCAAATATTGTTCATAGATAATCTTAATCATAAACCCACAATTCATCGGATCTCGGCAAACACACCGCAAAAAGAATTACATCGAATAGATCTCCGAGAACATCAAGGAGAACTTTGTATTGAGATCCAAAGAGAGAGAAGAAGACATCTAGCTAATAACTATGGACCCGAAGGTCTGTGGTAAACTACTCACACATCATCGGAGAGGCTATGGTGTTGATGTAGAAGCTCTCCGTGATCGAATCCCCCTCCAGTAGATCATTGGAAAATTTCCCCAGATGGGATCTCACGGGTACATAAGGTTGTGGCGGTGGAAAAGTGGTAGGCAGTGGGGAAGTGGAAGAAGGATCCAGGAGTGGCCGCCATCGACTGCCAGGTCTGCCAGGTCACACCTGACCTTGTCGGCGCAGGCCGCTGACCCTCTCCTGTCCGCCGCCGGACCTCCCTCCTCTCATTCCTTCTCTCCCTCTCTCCCATCTTCTCTGACTGCAGGTTGTCGCCGTCACCGGAGAGGCTCGCCTCCGTGACCGCACGCCTTGGATCCGGCGGAGGCGGGGGGTTTGGAGGCTGCTGGGGAGGAGTGAGGGTGTGGCATCCCATCCATTGGGGGCTAGGGTTCGTGGAGGCGATTGGGTGTGAGGCGTGCGGGAGGAGGGGATTGGGTGCGGCGCGTGGGAGGGGTGAACCGGCACTCTGGAGACAGCGCGACTCGTGGGACGGCACGCAGCTCACGGGCAAAGGTCACCCAGCGAAATTTAACCCAACCAATAGGGAGAGACACTGAGCCCACGAGTCATGGACCTCAAAAATAAATTGCAAGGTGAAAATCACAGTAAATATCAGACGGACCTGGCTACTCGGTTGACCAGATTCAAGGCGATCGGATGGCCAGGAACATCCCAATCCGAGGGACCTTCGTGGAGGAGGGTCAGCTAGCATCCTTATAGGTTTAAATTGGTGTTAAACCTAATGTATTCCAACTTCTTTATGGTTCATACCCCCCGATACTAGCCATAGATTCATCAAAATAAGCAAACAACACACGAAAAACAACATCTATAGGTTTCAGATACTTCCGTAACTCCAACAATCCTCAGAAATCAGGACATCCTAAATAATTTGTATATTGATCTAATGCAGTTGGAATCAGTATTTTATCGCTCTCTCGTAAAAAATTAAAATTATTCTCGTGAGCGCATACTTTCTGTTTTTTTCCAGCAAGATCAAATAACAATCATCCAAGAAGATCATAAAGGTATAAAAACAAGAAAAGATCTAGGTATTGTCATCTTTGGTATGCAATCCATATGTGGCTCTCATAATAGATTCATAAGGTAATTTAAATTTATTTCGAGGAAAGTGTTCCATACCTTTCCTTAACGGAAATTGGGATATAATATTTCCTTCTTTCATATCAATTATTGCACCAATCGTTCTAAGGAAAGGTCTACCAAGAATAATAGGACATGTAGGATTGCAATCTATATCAAGAACAATGAAATCTATGGCACATAATTCATGTTTGCAACAATAAGAACATCATTAATTCTTCCCATAGGTTTCTTAATGGTGGAATCCGCAAGATGCAAATTTAAAGAACAATCATCAAATTCACAGAAACCTAACACATCACACAAAGTTTTTGGAATCGTGGAAACACTAGCACCCAAATCACATAAAGCATAGCATTCATGATCTTTAATCTTAATTTTAATAGTAGGTTCCCACTCATCATAAAGTTTTCTAGGGATAGAAACTTTTAATTCAAGCTTTTCTTTATGGGATTGCATTAAAGCATCAACGACATGTTTGGTATAAGCTTTGTTTTGATCATAAGCATGAGGAGAATTTAACACGGATTGCAACAAGGAAATACAATCTATCAAAGAGCAATTATCATAATTAAATTCCTTGAAATCCAAAATAGTGGGTTCATTGCTATGTAAAGTTTTGACCTCTTCAATCCCACCTTTATTAATTTTTGCATGAAAATCTAAAAACTCCGAATCATTGGGATGCCTTTCAACTCAAGTTGACTCATCTCCAGTCCCATCTTTCTAAAGATTCATACTGGCAAACAAGGACTTAATAGGAGACACACCAATCACTTTTAGATCTTCATCATTATTATCATGAAAACTAGAAGAACACACTTTCACAAAGCAATCCTTTTTAGCACGCATCCTAGCGGTTCTTTCTTTTCACTCATCAATGGAAATTCTCATGGCTTTGAGAGACTCATTGATATCATGCTTAGGTGGAATAGATCTAAGTTTCAAAGAATCAACATCAAGAGAAATTCTATCCACGTTCCTAGCCAACTCATCAATCTTAAGCAATTTTTCTTCAAGCAAAGCATTGAAATTCTTTTGCGAATTCATAAATTCTTTAACACTAGTCTCAAAATCAGAGGGCATCTTATTAAAATTTCCATAAGAGTTGTTGTAGGAATTACCATAATTATTAGAGGAATTACTAGGAAACGGCCTAGAATTAAAATTTCCTCTATACGCGTTGTTACCAAAATTGTTCCTACCAACAAAATTCAAATCCATAGATTCATTATTATTCTCAATCAAAGTGGACAAAGGCATATTATTAGGATCAGAAGAAGCAATCTTATTAGCAAACAATTTCATAAGTTCATCCATCTTTCCACTCAAAACATTAATATCTTCAATAGCATGAACCTTTTTACTAGTGGATCTTTCGGTGTGCCATTGAGAATAATTGACCATAATATTATCTAGGAGTTTAGTAGCTTCCCCTAAAGTGATTTCCATAAATGTACCTCCCGAAGCCGAATCTAAAAGATTTCTAGAGGCACAATTAAATCCGGCATAATTTTTTCGTATAATCATCCATAGATTCAAACCATGTGTAGGGCAATTACGTATCATTAATTCCATCCTCTACCAAGCTTGTGCAACATGCTCATGCTCAAGTTGCTTACAATTCATAATATCGTTTCTAAGATAGATGGTCTTAGCGGGAGGAAAATACTTAGAGATAAAAGCATCTTTGCACTTATTCCATGAATCAATACTATTTTTAGGCAAAGAAGAGAACCAAGTTTTAGCATGATCTCTAAGCGAAAACGGAAATACACTACAAAAAAAATACACTTCCGTGATGATACGTGTTTGTCATAGTAGGTCGCGTTTTTTGTCATGCATGTACATCCATGACAGAATCAAGATAGTCATACCTATGCTGTCGTAGAAGTGTTCCATGACATTACCAAAATTATCATCACCGAAGTGTCCACTTCCATGACGATAAATCGCGTGTCACAGAAGTGCTTTCGTCAAGGGTGACCGACACGTGGCATCCACCATAACGGAACGTTGTTAAGCTATCGGGTCGGGTTTTGGATCCGATAACCCGTTAACAGCCCCGACCAATGGGAAATTTCCACGTGTAAAATTCTTATTGGCCGGACGAAACACGTGTCAGCTCATTAGTGGGTCAGATAGGCGCCTATGATATGTCGACACGTGCCACGGCCCACTACAGGCCCATTTAGCTTACAAAGCCGGCCTGTTTGACTTGGTCAAAAGTTAACGGGCTGGCCCATGAAAAGCCTGTTAATGGTCTCTTCGCAAATAGCCCATTTTACGGCCCGTTAACTGATGACCCGTTAGGCCCTAAAGGAAATCGGCCCAACAACGTCATGTGGGCCGTTGAATATAACACCAGCCCATTTCACTTTTGGCCCATGTATGGCCCATGACGTCTTTCAGCCCATATGAGGCCTTCGTATCTTTTGGCCCTTTACAGGCCCACGGTGACTCTAGCCCATAATGAACAATAATTTTCTTTATACCCGTTAACGACCCATGATTTACATGGGCCGTTTCCAGCCCGCGTTAGCTTTCGGCCTATTGACGGCCCATACGTTCTTGGGCTCCTTTTTGGCCCTCGATTACTTCCGGCCCGTTACTAGCCTGTTCCCCTAATGGGACAAATTCGGCCCGTGGCAAGAGTCGGCCTGTTACTGGCCCCCCTAATGGGCCAAATTCGGCCCATGGCAAGAGTCGGCCAGTTTCTGTCCTGTTAACCCGTTGCGCTGTTTCCAGCCCGTCCTATATTCTGGCCCATTAACGACCCGTTATGCCTGTGACAGAATTAAGCCTTTGCCGTCCAACGGCCTATTACCATGCTGGGCCGATACCAATTACGCCCGATTACAGCCCATGTAGACCCATTTATCCGACGACCCGAGGCCCACCAATTACAGGCCCATTTATCGACGGCCCGTAGGAGACCCATGGATCCTATAGCCCGTATATGGCCCATGGTAATTGCGGCCACTAGCAAACCAGGGAAAAAGAAGACTAGGAAATAAATAAGGCCGAAACTAACGCTAGGCTATTAAGGCGATTACACAGAATACATCCACTCGGCATCAAAGATCGCCACCAGTGCAAATATAGGGAACACCCTACACCATACAAAAATGTCTTGCTGTTTTCTTCAGCCGGTGGCTGCACGTTAAGAATAAATTTTGTATCGCACCAAAACAAATTACAACTATATAACAAAAGGAAGGTTGTAAACTTAACAGTCTAGCAGATAAATGCACCACCAGAATTTCAGAAGCTCAGTTCATTTGACCTGACTGTTATGTTTTCATGTTGTATTGTACGATGGAGCACCATAACACTCGCCTTCATTTCCCCTAGGCTCCTGAACAACATAGCAAATGTCTGATAGTCTGGTTTCAAAACCATGCATATCTTGACGACATTGAGCAATGTTTCTACTTGTTTCACAAAGGGTCTCTGTTAGGGAATGGACTTGTGTCTAGAGCGTAGATACAACATTGCTTTGCACTTGCATATCTTGATCATGAGGCAGTTTGGACGATATTGCCTTAACAACCAACCCAGTATTACGCAGGAACGTGCTTTTGGCACTGTTAGTGGACAGGTACTGACCCACTGCAGCAAGAGCTGACATTGCTGTTATAGTTGCCTCGCCACCTTCAGAAGGTGGAGGTTCCACCATTTTTTTCATAGCTCGCTGAAAAGTTGAGGTTTTACATTAGTAGTACCAGAACAGAAGATATTAAGGAGGCAGCAAAACCAAACAAAATAGCTTTGGTCTATATACAGAACTTATTCTGGTGAACCCATGTAAAATATTAGTTGTATTTCATTGCAAAGTACATAATAAAACCAGGTTCCAAACATATGACCATGTACCATCGCTAATGTATTGTCTATTTCTTCACATCGAATTGAGGGCTAAGGATAAAGAGACGAAGTTTATAATACAGTAAGCATAGTATGACATCATTCATATCACAAAACAACTGAGAACAGACAAACAGGCAATTGTAACGTTGTGTGGGCAAGTCCAGCACGGAACTAGATTACGGGTCAAGATCAAAGGAACATCACTCCTCTCTTTTAAACCTTGTAAGGTGTAGTGATACGCTAAGACAATTGTGTATAAAATTGAAAAGAGTAACAGACATTGGCTGAAAACCATGCAGTTCAAGACACAAGTCAGAGTAAGTAGTAGTTAAAAGGCATGAGGATTAAGGACTTACAACAGCGGCTTTGACTGGTGTAGTCATTCCCTTCTTCTTGCTAGTGTGACAGTCCTTGAAGATTTCCACATCATTTGGTTCAGGTACTTTTTGGTCCTTGCGGGCTTTCCTCTACATTTCGAACAAGTCAATATAGATCTAATAATATGGTACAGTGAAAAGAGTGAAACAGCAGCTAATTACAAGAGACTCGAAGTGTGCAATATAGCTACGAGATCCTATCGTCTGTTGGAATTTCACTTTCGTACGGTTGGCCTTGTTCTTTGAACAGTTCACCTACAAGAAGATAGATTTGTGTGGCACATGCGTAAATAGGACTTCAACATGTGATCTGATCACATATATATAATGTACATGATACTTCGGATCAGACCAGTGTTTAACAAGGCCCCTCCAGTCTTCATCCGATATATTTTCCACTGGAGATGTTTGGGAAAGTTCACTATTAGCCTTGCCTTCAAAGTGAGTTTTCCTCAAGTTATACCGATACTGTCGCAGAGCAGACTTGAAAACATGGGTGCAAGCTTGTCTGGTTGCATCATCTTGGCTATCCAACTTGAACCTCATCTATTGAAAATTATGGGAGTCTCATTATCAGCAACCTAGAAAGTATGGGACAAAGCAAGACGATATTACTAGTTTCCATACATAACCATACTTACAGATAAATGGTCGAGGAAGGTGTTGAACTGGGTTTTGTCTTTGTCTTTCCTGTACTGATTCCATGTTGGGAGGATACGTACATGACACCTAACGACAACCGCTGCCTCTGATCCTAACTTGGCTGACTCTGTAGCATCACGTGGCCTTTTTAAACCTGCCTCAAAACGGATCTCCATTCTTCCTCCTCTAGATTTAGTTAACCTATCGAGCATTATCCCTGATGTTTGTTTCCTCTTGCGCCTAGGTGCTAGTCCAACAACGAACATATGAAGTGTTAGTGTACATCAAACTGTGAGACTACATATAAAGAAGCATGCAACTGTAACTTGACTCCAGCAACTACCTTCTTGCTGTTGAAGCTCATAAGGTTCATCTGATATTGCCAACTCGTCTTGTGTCAAGAGTGCTTGGGAAGTAGTGTCAGGTGGCAATGGAGCTTGGGAATGTGCTGCTAGCTCAGTTGACGCACGAGTAAGTCGTGCAGCTGGTAGTACTGTGGTAGGTGTTGCAAGAACTAGGGCTGTCTCTGCTTGTTTGGTGGCAGCTATTTGTTTCTGTTTGGCTTTTTTTGCAACTCATGTAGCATGGGATGCCGTGTTCGTAGAATTTTCCGCTGGACTTTGACCTTCTATTGCACCATCAGTACTAGCAGAATCTGCAGGATTCATCCGCTTCTCATTCCCTGCCATTCTGTGTTTCTTCCTCTTTCTCTGTGCCATGTTAAGTCAAGCCGATAAGAAAAATGAATAACAATTTAGTTCTTTAGAACAAATTGATGCGTGATGCAGACGAACTGAACTTTGATGTTAGACAACCACATGATAGGAGGATGTAATATGTATGAAAAATAGGACGGAAGAGATAACCAGAACTATGATGTGTAAGCTAAGAAGAAGACATTTCACCAAATTAGAAGCAATGCAATGGAAGGTAGACACCATATGAAAGATGCTACAAATATCGCTCTGCCAAGTTAACAGTGTCTCATCATAAATGGCATTTAAACAAATGTGAAGCAATACAAGAAATAAATCATATGCAAGATGCAAACAACATCACACTACCATGTTAGAGGTCTCTCGTCATTAGTGCCATTGCATATTCACAGCATTGCATATTCACAGCTTATGATGTGTAAACTAAGGAGAATGCATTTCAACAAATTAGAAGCAATGAAAGCTAGACACCATATGAAAGATGCAACGAATATCACTCTACCAAGTTAAAACTGTCTCATCATAAGCGCCATTTCAACAAATTAGTAGTACAAGCTAGAAAAGAATGTGAGATGTAACCTATATCACACTCCGAAGTCAAACGTGTCTTATGATAAGTGATTGTTGCAGGTTACACAACAGTAGTAATTTGATGTAAGAACATGGTGTGATAGACATATATTGTATGTTCCAGAAACAGGAACACGTGTCTTATTCAAGTATAATGTGTAAAGTAAGCAGATGGAATTCAACAAAATTAGAACAATACAAGCTGGACATTACACATAACATGCAACCACATATAACAGTGCCAAGTTAGAGGGAGCACCGGTGATGCTGCACTAGGGGAGACGTGCTCATCATAAACACAACTTTGTTGAGTGTCTATGCATGTGTTTTCTTGGAAATCATCTTGGGGGTGTGGAGGAGTAGAAACTGTAGAGGCCCTTCGTTCGGAAGGAGCACCTTTATCCGCTGCCTTGCTAACTTCCTTCCGCTTTATTGATTTTGAATTGTCAAGTAAAACCGACAAGAAAAAGCAATAAAATTCTCTCTTCAGAACTCATTCATGCATGATACTGACAATCACTACTTTGATGTAAGGCAAACCCATGATACCAGGATGGAATATGTACGAAAAACAGGACGGCATGGCATGTTCACAATTGTTTGTGTAAACTAAGGAGAAACAATTCCAGCAAATAAGAAGCAATGCAAGCTAGACACCACATGAAAGATGCAACCAATATGACTCTGCCAAGTTAAAAGCGTCCCATCATAAATGGAATTTCAAAAAATTAGAAGTAGCGCATGCTATAAATCATATGAAAGATGCAACTAATATCACACTGCATATACTAAAGGTGTCTCGTCATGTTGATTGATGCGGGATACAAAAAAACAATAGTTTTATGTAAGGACATGCTTAATAGACAGATGTACTATGTACTAAATACAGGAAGGCATGTCACATTAACAGGTATAATGTATAAGCTAAGCATACTAGCACATGCAGTTTAACTAGATTGGAAGAATTACAATCTAGACACCATATGCAACATGCAACCACATACCACGCTGCCAAGTTAGAGCAAGCACCTGCGATGCTAGTGTAGGGGAAATGTTGTAATCAACTACAGAGCTACGTTCACTATCTTCATCTAGCATTTCTGTTTCTTGAGAATCATGTCGGGAGGCTGGCGCTGCATTCTTTAAATGAGGAGTAGTCCCCTTGCCTGCCTGCCTCGTCATAAGTGATTGATGAGGGATACACAAGAATATTAGTTTGATGTAAGAACATGGTTAATACACATATGTACTAGTATGTACCAAAAACAGAAAGGCATGTCATATTCAAAGGTATAATGTGTAAGCTAAGAAGATGCAATTTAACCAAATTGGAAGCAATACAAGCTAGACATCCAGCTGGAGTGGTGAGCATGATCATCTAGGACCTGAGAGCCTGGTGGGAGGCGGGCTGCTTCGCCACCATCGCAGCTTTTTAGTTGGCTTCCAGGTGATGCCTATCTTTGCTGGGCTTGTCACTGGCTCGGCCAGTGCCCTGACTAGCTATTTGTCTTATGGTGCTCACAGGATGGTGGTTCATGTAAAAAAATATCTTTCCTTATCTTACCGACTTCGGCCTTTCGAATACAAGCTAGACACCATATGGAACATGCAACCACATATGACACCGCGAAGTTAAAGCAAGCACCTGGGCTGGTGGTTCATTGTGAGCGAGGTCATCAACTCCAGAGCTACGTTTACCGTCTCCATCTGCTGACATTGCACCCTTTATAGCACTGTAACGTGTCTTGCCTACCCGCACACAAAGCTGGAGCGACTTCTCTCTTTTCTTTTTGGCTTCTCTCATGGCAGCAGAGTCTGAAATACCCTTGCATAAAAACACAATAGTGAGAGTAAGGGTGAAGTGTGTGCAGAACTAGTGCACTGTAAAAGTAGCAGATAGCAGGTGGCTGGAAAATAAATGACAGGAGACATATGATAGCTCTACAACATTGCATGGCAAACAAAATTAGATTCTACTCCGTATGATTTTGTAATATATGAGCATAGGAAATGCAGGTACTCCTCCAGCACACCACCACATGTGGTCATATCTAAGATAACAGTCGACTGAAAATAAATAGGTCAGTCGATTTTTTTAATGAACCATCCGATCTATAAGGAACGGGCAGATGGCCTTCATCTACCTCCCGCCAGTCACTGTTGACGATCTTTCTCGAACCGCCAGCGACCACCGGCCCAGACCCCTACCTCCGCCGCCCCGCCCTCCCATCGACCTCACACCACCGCTGTGCTTGGCAGCGCCCCCAGGCCATCCCTTTAATCCCGGCTGACCTCCAGATCGGGCGCCAGTAGCTCTAGGCCGCACACGCCCCTAAGATAAACACCAAGGCGCTGCTTCCCCGGCGTAATAGGCGTACTAGCGCTTGTTACGCTGGGGAATGCTTCCGTTAATTGGGAATCAACTGGCCAAAAATTGAAATTCAGGGGGGCGACGGACCTCTAGCTAAGGTGAAATAATATATGAGGAGAAACCTTGTGCATCGCGAGTTACAAGGAACATCTAGTATCAAGAAGAAGCGGTCAACTAGTGTCTTCTGTGGGATGAATACTGTGCAAGCAGATACGTAAGATTTGCACGAATAAGGGAAGAGGAGTACCTTTTTCGGTTGCCGGTGTGGTCATCTCCACATGTCGCGCTGATCTTCTTTTTACCGGGGAAACCGATGTTCTGGAGGGTGCAGGCTTGGACGAACCCATGGCCAAATTGTTGACTGTGTTGCCGTGGCAGTATGTCGGCGGAGGGGAAGCAGATCCGAGGTGGCAAAGGACGGCGTAGTAGGAATAGCTTCGGTGCGGTGGAGGGTGGCGAAGTTGGAGCGGCAGCGGTGAGGCGCAGGATGGCGTGGTCGAACTGGCTCGGGTATGGACGGCTCGGCCTCGGCTTCAACTACTAGCCGTGGAGGGCGTTGCGGTTGAGGTTGCGGTGGATGACGACGTTGTGGTATCGGCTTCGGCGTGATAGAGGAGGGCGGCGGTTGATGGGTGGGATGGGGTGGCGGACGGAGGACGCCGGGGTTTAGCGGCTGGTGGAGAGGTAGTTTTGGCCCACACGAAGTACAAATGGGGAATCGGACGGGTGGGGGGAACCATGTTTCGGTCTGGGACGCGCTTGTTTTTGGCTTTTTTGAACAGAAGATGGGACACGCTTGTTTGAAATTTGGGATAATTAGATTTATGCCCCTAGTTGTGTCCCACTCGTCTGTTTTACCCCTAATTCCCAAAAGTCACCGATTCTGTCCAAGTCACTTTGATCCTCTTATGCTTTTGCCCTTTGACCATCAGTTTGAAAACTTCATAACTAATTCATACAAAATCAAAAAAATGCAAATAAGAAACCAAAATGTTCAGAAAAACATCACCTATATGTCAGTGTCATTTGCATTCATGAAAAAAGTGTTGGAAAGTGCACATCCAAGTTTTAGCTCTTTTGATACCACCATGAATAGTAAACTCTAAAAAAATTCAAAAAAAATATGGTGGCAAAGAACAACAAGTGTTCTAAGTGCTTGCCAAGTTTCATTAGGGAACGACATTCGTGGAAGTCGTGGCAAAAAATAATCTATTTTGAAGTGCTGATTGTTTTTTTGCCGCAGCACCCATGAATGTTATTCCCTGATGAAACTTGGCAGACACTTAAAACATTTGTCATTCTTTGCCACCAAATTATTTTTGAATTATTTTTGAACTTTTTTAGATTTTACTATTCATGGTGGTAGCATAAGAGCTAAAACTCGGATGGGCACTTTCCAACACTTTTTTCATGGATGCAAATGACACTGGCATATAGGTGATGTTTTTCTGAACATTTTGGTATCTTATTTGCATTTTTTCCAATTTAGTATGAATTAGTTATGAAGTTTTCAAACTGATGGTCAAATGGTCAAAGGGCAAAAGCATAAGAGGAGCAAAGTGATTTGGACAGAACCGGTGACTTTTGGGAATTAGGGGTAAAACAGACGAGTGGGACACAACTAGGGGCATAAATCTAATTATCCCTTGAAATTTGGGGAAAGTACAAACTTTGCCCCCCTCTTAAATTTCGGCCTTACTGCGCGTCTGGGGCAGGATGGTAATCCCAGGTGTCCCAAATAGTGGGCGGGAGTGATTTCGGCCGCGCGCATGTGTGCTTAGGCGGCCATTGTGTATGAATGTTTTTCGGATGCGGTTGCGTGGCGTCTAGATGAAGCTACAAACCTACCCTGGTTTAGACCTTTGGACATCGGGCCGGTAGGTTTCACGGGTCAGAGTTATTAGAAAAGTAATTTCCTTGTACTACCAAACATTGGTCTCGCGCTGTTTTGGGCGAGTAGAGGCTCTTTTGGCGCTTCGTTCGAAATTTTGAAACACAAGCATTCACGTTTAGAGTACTCTTGAACTATTAGGATTGACCTAAATAGACAACGTTATATTTGACCTTGTATGTTTGAAAACCTCATTAAATTATCCGCTTCTTTTTGAAATTTTAACACTTGAAAATCCTATAACTACGATTATTTTGGAATGGAGGAGCTAAATTTGAATATATTTTGTACACAACTACATATGCTATTATGTACAAAATCAGAGCAAAGATTGGTGCCCCCATAATTTAGGTATGGTTTACAAATGCCATGATATCAAATTCAAATAATTGAATGGACTTCATGTTGAATTCGATTTTTTTAAACCACCTTAAGTTGAAATCAAATGTATGCTAGTTCATAGGTAGCTATTTATAATGTCCATTGTGTAACTTTCGTATGTATAATGTGCTTTACACACACAACATGAACTATACTCACGTTTATATTTGATTGCTAAAGCGATGCATTGTCTGGAGTTTAAAATACTAACTATGTGGATCAATTGTGTCGAATAATAACATAGACATGCTCAAATTCGATAGAATCTAGATGTCTGATGGATCAATGACCGCTCCTTACATGAATTGCAAATATTATGATCCCATCCTAATATTTGGATACAATTTATATCTTTAATCAATGTGTAGAGCAGTCTTTTACGTGTAGTTTTCACTCTCCATCAGTGGTCTCTCACACATGCTCACACTCTCTCTCCCGAGGTGTCTTTCTCGCACACATGCTCTCGATATAACCCTCCCTCCCTCTCGTAACCATTTACAACTGTTTCCACTAACCTTTATCACAAGCACTCTTCTTCTCGCAAACATACACACGCACAATCCTCATCGACCCTTTCTATATACATGGACCTGCCTACGTGTCTCATGTACGCACATTATCTTTACGCCTGTCTCTCACGCATTGTCTCACACCTCTCTTCCTAATCGACGAGTATGATTCTAGCAGAGAATTCTGTATGATGCCTCTTAAAGTTAGGTTGGATGAATAGTAATATTAGAGATAAAGGGGTTACCTTAGTCCGAGAACCTAGGGTTACAAATCCTAGCCGGCTTTGTCAGTGGACACAGAGTCCTTCACAATTCTGCTATCTTTGTCTTGTACGACTAGTCATCCATGGGTCTTCCTAAATGCGTCACGGGCCGACCAATGTGGCGCAGGACGGAACCGAACAAAGGGCCTCACCTCGACCCACAGGACCTCACGCGGTGACACACCCTCTGCCCCCACGTCTCATTATCTTCTCACACCCACACATACCAACACAAACACCACACACACAGAAAATTTCTCTTGGTGCCTCTATTCCCTCCCCTTTGCATATACACACTCAAGGGAATGGAATCTCTTGTCGTGACATCATATTCGTCTCTCTCTCTCTAGACCCCTCTCATTTCTCGTGCTATCTCTCCCACGCCCCCCGTCGGCCCTTCTATCCATGCCTCTCTTGAATACGTAATACACACACATACCTCTATAGGCCCCGCCAAATGCATCAACTACACATTCACACATGTTACATCACGTCCCCATTGATCTAAAAAGCCCTCTGAGGGAGTCCTGGATTAGGGGGTGTCTGGATAGCCGGACTATACCTTCGGCCGGACTCCTCGACTATGAAGATACAAGATTGAAGACTTCGTCCCGTGTTCGGAAGGGACTTTCCTTGGTGTGGAAGGCAAGCTTGGCGATACGGATATGTAGATCTCCTACCATTGTAACCGACTCTGTGTAACCCTAGCCCTCTCTGGTGTCTATATAAACTGGAGGGTTTTAGTCCGTAGGACGAACAGACAATCATACCATAGGCTAGCTTCTAGGGTTTAGCCTCTCTGATCTCATGGTAGATCTACTCTTGTACTACCCATATCATCAATATTAATCAAGCAGGACGTAGGGTTTTACCTCCATCGAGAGGGCCCGAACCTGGGTAAAAACATCGTGTCCCTCGTCTCCTGTTACCATCCGCCTAGACGCACAGTTCGGGACCCCCTACCCGAGATCTGCCGGTTTTGACACCGACATTGGTGCTTTCATTGAGTGTTCCTCTGCGCCATCGCCATCAGGAAGGATGCCTCATCCCGTGTTTAAAGACGGCACCGTTGCTAAGGGAGCTTTGGCTGTCGGCCAAACTCTCCGGCTAGGTGGTTTCCTTATGACCGCCTGTTCGGTTGCTGCGCCGACGATGACCTCTCGGGTCATCGAAAGCAATCTTCACGTCAGCTCGGAATTCGCCGAGCAGCTAGATCCAGTGGAGCTCTCTTCCCTAAATGAGCTCTTGGATCGCATCACCGCCCTGGGAGTCGCTACGAATTATGACCAGATTGGGCCTAAACCCGATCCGAGAGAGATTAACTCTCCCCAGGTCACCCATCACGTTGCCGTGGTAGAGGGACAGTGCGGCGACCCTTCATCTATCTTAAGGACTAGCTATGTCCGGATTCCCGATCCCTCCAAGCCGGATACCCGCGGAGGGGAGGACATCACTCAAGACCTGAACTTAAAGTCAGGTGACGGGCTAGATTCATTGGACATCATCCAAGAATCCAAACTTCCGAGTTCGGAAACTCCTTGGCCCCTGGGTCTCAGATTGGGTGAGGTTTCGGATTTGATTCCACCCACCCACCCGTACATAAGCGATCTATCCCAAATTAGGCAAGAGCCCGAAGAAACAGTACATCATTACTGGGCCAGATTCCTCCTGGTTATGAACAGGATAAAGGACTGCCGCGAGGAAGACGCAATTTCATTCTTCTGCAATAATTGCACAGACAAGGGAATCCTCAATGCCATAAGTCACCGTGATATTACACGCTTCGCTGACTTGGCGTCCATAGTACGAAAGTACTGTGCGATGGAAAGCGCCTGGAAAACAGAAATAATATTTTGGGACAATCCGGCCCTGAATACAAACCCAGTCCGAAATAAAAGGGTGCATCATCGCCAGTCACCCGGGTTCAATACCAAAAAGCAAAAGCCCTCTATAGGGCACGGAACCGTACTGGAAGGATGGCTTAATGGACCCTGTAAAATTCACAGTGCAGAGGGCGCCACACCAACTCACAGCCTTAGAGCATGTTGGATACTCCGGCAGGTGGCAAAAATTAGCGAAGATCTTCTAATTCCAGAAGCCACAGAAAGCCACCCCAGAGACACCAGTATGGTATTAACAGTCTTCGAGACTTTCGCATCAAATAATATGCGAAAAAGAACACTCTGCAGCCTTGCCGAAGTCTACCAAGTAGCAACAATAAACCCATGGAGTGACACGGCTATTACTTTTAACGCCAGTGATGAACCTAAATTCCGAACAGCCCGAGCACCAGCCGCATTGGTCCTCAGTCCAATAGTGGACGGCTTTCATCTTACCAAGGTACTCATGGATGGCAGCAGCGGATTGAACCTCATTTATGAGGAAACCCTTCAAAAAATGAAAATAGACTGGAACCGCATTGAGCGAAGCAGCAGAACCTTTAGAGGAATAATCCCCAGTCGGGAAGCGCGCTGTACAGGAAAAATCACACTAGATGTGGTGTTCAGCACGCCGGATAATTACAGGTTCGAAGAGGTCACGTTCCAAGTGGCCTCGTTCAGTAGCGGATATCACGCTCTGCTAGGGCGGGAAGCGTTTACAATCTTCCAAGCAATACCCCATTACAGGTACATGAAGCTCAAGATGCCCGGGCCTAATGGAATCATCACTCTCGCTAGTGATCCGGACACAGCACTCCGCGCCGAAGACAAGACAGCCGCACTGGCCCTCAAGGCGCTATCCGAAGCCCTAGCGGCTGAGGAACTGACTGCGCTGCGCTCCACGGTGAATAGGGACGATGTGATACTCGACAAAAGATCCAAGTCCACCTCATTTAAACCGGCGGACGAAATAGTCAAATTCCAGGTCCATCCAACGGACCCCAATAAAATAGCTTCCGTCGGGGCACAGTTAAACCCTGATGTAGACGCCGCACTGCGAGAGTTCCTACGAGAGAACTAGGACATTTTCGCCTGGCACCCTTCAGACATGCCAGGAATCCCATGCAGGCTGGCCGAACATAGCTTAAATATCCTAAAAGGATTCAAGCCAGTCAAACAGGCTCTTCGGCGTTTTTCCGAACCTAAGAGACAGGCCATGGGAGAGGAACTAGCCAAGCTATTAGAGGCCGGATTCATCAAAGATATAAAACACCTGGACTGGCTAGCAAACCTAGTGATGGTACCAAAGAAGGACAAATCCTGGCGCCTGTGCGTTGATTTTAAAGACCTTAACAAGGCTTGCCCAAATGATGCCTTCTCCCTCCCCTGCATCGATCAAATTATTGACGCTACCGCAGGACACGATTCGTTGTGTTTCCTTGATGCATACCCCGGCTACCATCAAATAAAGATGGCAGAGTCAGACCAAGCCACAACGGCATTCATCACACCATACGGCCATTCTGCTTCAACACAATTCCCTTCGGGCTCAAAAATGCCGGCGCAACATATCAGCGCATGATTCAGACATGTCTGGCAATCCAGATCGGCAAAACAGTGGAGGCATACGTAGATGATGTGGTCGTTAAAACAAGACATGTCGAATCTCTAGTAGACGACTTGAGGCTAACATTCGATAACCTCCGAACATACGACATCAAGCTCAACCCAGAAAAATGCGTCTTCGGCGTTCCAGCCGGAAAGCTCTTGGGCTTCATTGTATCCGGTAGAGGAATTGAAGCAAATCCAGCCAAGATCCGAGCTCTGTCACAATTGGATATCCCGAAGGACCTCAAAACAATACAAAAATTAACCGGATGCGTGGCGGCTCTACGCCGCTTTATCTCCCGCTTGGGAGAAAAGGCCCTACCCCTTTACCGCCTCCTTCGGCGCACCGAACACTTCAAGTGGACGGATGCAGCCACGGTCGGACTCGATGAAATAAAAGCCATCTTGGCAACAAACCCAGTGCTGGCCGCGCCAAACATTGGCGAACCAATGCTATTATACATTGCAGCAACCCATCAGGTCGTAAGCGCAGTGCTCGTCGTCGAACGAGAAACGGACGGACACAAACCCCCCCTTCAAAAGCCGGTCTACTATGTGTCCACTGTCCTTACTCCGTGCAAGTCACAGTACCCGCATTATCAAAAGATTGCATACGTGGTATTTATGGCATCCCGGAAGCTGCGACACTACTTTCAAGAGTGTTGAATAACAGTAGCTTCGGAAGTGCCACTTAACGATATTATAAACAACCGCGACGCGACGGGCCGGATTGCAAAATGGGACATTGAGCTTCTCCCATTCGACATAACTTACAAGCCACGGCGATCTATCAAGTCGCATGTTTAGGCCGACTTCGTCGCAGAATGGACGGAGGCCGAACTCCCTAAAGAGTACGACACATATTCAAACTGGGTCATGCACTTCGACGGCTACAAAATGTTGGCCGGTCTAGGGGCTGGCGTCGTTTTGACGTCCCCCATAGGAGACACAGTTCAATATGTACTCCAGATAATGTACACAGACTCCAACAATGCAGCCGAATATGAGGCCCTTTTACATGGTCTCCGGATGTCAGTATCCATGGGCATTCAACGCCTAGAGGTGCGCGGGGACTCGAACCTTGCAATATCCCAAATAAATGGAGACTTTGATGCCAAGGATCCAAAAATGGCAGCTTATCACAACGCCGTCCTAAAAATGTCAGCTCGGTTCGAAGGGCTCAAATTTCACCATATAGCCCGGGAAAATAATCAGGCGGCAGATGTCCTGGCACGCATCGGCGCAAAACGCGATGTAGTCCCCCCCAACATCTTCTTGGAAAGGCTGTTCAAGCCATCCGTAGTATGGGAAGGGGAACCCGGCAATAACATCCCGGACCCAACCGCACTGCTCGACACCGAACACTCTGACATAATTGGAGGCTCTGCCAATGAAATAACACCTTCAACCCACGTAATAATGGCCGTCATCGCCCCGTGGACAGAACCATTCCTCGCCTACCTTACTAGGCAGGAACTCCTCGAGGACCAAAATGAGGCACGCCGTGCGGTGATCTAAAGCCTATAAAGTCCATGAGGGAGAGCTTTATAAGAAAAGCACTACCGGAGTCCTTCAAAGGTGCATCTCCGAAGAGGAAGGGCGGAACCTCCTGGCTGAAATTCATGCCGGACTCGGCGGTCATCACGTTGCAGCTCGGTCCCTTGTAAGAAAGGCCTTCTGTACATGCTTTTATTGGCCGACGGCCCGGGCAGACGCCCAGGACTTAGTCCAACGATGCGTCGGTTGCCAGCTTTTTGCAAACCAAAGCCATATGCCACCCACCGCCCTCCAAACTATCCCCATCACTTAGCCCTTCGCGGTCTGGGGGCTTGACATGGTTGGACCCCTTAAAGGCGGAACCCACAAGAAAAAAATACTTACTGGTCATGGTGGATAAGTTCACCAAATGGATAGAAGCCAAGCCTGTTAAGACGGCCGAATCCAGACTGGTGATAGACTTTATATCCGGGGTTGTACACCATTACGGCGTCCCCCACAACATCATCACTGATAACGGCACGAAGTTTTTGGCCGACGAGGTAAAACTCTGGTGCAAAAACATGGGCATCAAGCTCGATTATGCTTCCGTCTATCACCACAAACTAACGGCCAGGTCGAACGTGCAAATGGTCTTATCATGAGCGGCATCAAACCCAGATTAGTGCGGTCCCTTAAGGAATCTAATACGCACTGGGTAGAGGAGCTTGACTCCGTACTCTGGGGGCTGCGGACCACGCTGAATCGCACCACCGGATACACACCATTCTTCATGGTGTACGGCGCAGAGGCAGTTTTGCCCTGCGACATAATTCATGACTCACCTCGAGTGCGCATGTACGAAGAAAGAGAAGCCGAGCTCGATCGGCAGGACAGTTTGGACGCCTTGGAGGAAGAGCGTGACGTGGCAAAAGCCCGTTCCGCATTCTATCAACAGCATGCTCAAAGATACCAAAGCAGAGAAGTACGGGCCAAAAATTACAATGTTGGCGAATTAGTTCTACGCCTGCCGGACAAGAAAAAGGACAAACTCAAGCCCAAGTGGGAAGGTCCCTTCATAATTGACCAAGTCCTGACTGGTGGAGCGTACCGCCTGCGAGATGCATCGGATAACCGACTCGAGCCGAACCCATGGAACGCAGCCCGTCTCCGAAGATTCTATGCCTAGCGCCGGACTCTGTGTTCGTCTCCTTCCTATGTCCATTTTTTATATACTTTCTGTCTTATATTTCTCTCCTTCTCCTCTCTCTCTCTCTCTTATATCCCTTAAAGGCTCATAAAGTGACGCGCTATCCGCGCTCAATAAACCTGGGGGCTTCTTTAAACAAAAGCTTATTTATACGGGCTTCATGCCCAACACATGTGTCACACTTCCGCATGTACCTTTTATTCACCATTATATGCATCGATATGACTTAAGTTTTGGCCAAGCTGGGTTGCCTGACTCCTGTGCTTACCCCTACGTTCCCGATTGTTCGGCTAGGTGGTAAAGGGAGCACCTCTGCGATTGGTACTGCCGGGTCAGCCGGATGTGTACCTCAGACTGGGTGAAGCCGAAAGCTAGCGTTCTTAAGGGAATATTCGGTCGGTGGACTAAAGATGATATTTTTTTCACTTATTTATCTATACGCCCCCAGATATTTTTCCTGCATCTCTTTTCGCAGAATGGACATGCACTTTAGGGCATGCCTCCCAAGGAAAGGAACCCCTAACGGAACTATTCTCCCTGGAAGATGTTTCTTACTAACCATGTAATATAACATAACTAGTTGGGCACTTGTCTATTCAAGCACTAATGACCCCTACGCCTGGTCTCCATGCATACACCGGTTCTTATATAACCGCAAGGGTATTCGGACACACTCCGGACCGTCAGGTCCCGAGGTTGAAGCGAAAAGGTCGGCCATGACAAACGATCTACAATCCGGCTAGAAGGCATTACACATGTCAATTAAAATTACATAGTCAATCTGACTGATTATATTCCTCTTCAATACCATCTAACAGGCTGTCTAGCTTACAGTCCTGTTGGGAATACTTTGCAGCCAATTCTACTTGGCCGTATACTAAGCTCACAGGGATCTCCTTCCCATCGGGCCCCACGGGTCCGACCTCGGCAATGTGGTTTGGGTCAGCCTTCGTGTACCGCGTCTTCACCATGGCCCAGGCCTCCCTGGCGCCTTGACGGCAGGCCGACATCTTCCACAATTGGAAGCGCCGCCGCGCTCCCTTCAGCTTGTCTACAAGCTCTCCAAGGCCTTCGGGCATGGAGACGGATGGCCACAAGGCCTGGGCGACGCCTTGCATCACCTGCCGAACTCGCTCGTGCAGTTGTGAGAGCTCGGGAAGAAGGTCACCCGTAGAACCGGGCATTTCCTCTGCAGGATGACCTGTTAGCATACCTACAGACATTACTCTATTAGTCGACTTCCTCGCCGAACTCTTTTTTCAAAGTTCGTTTAAGCACTTACTAAATATGCCGCGTCGAAGCCGCTGATTCTCCTTAACGGAGTCCAACAGCTGGGCACGAACATCCTTCAGTTCAACGCCCAGCTTGCTGTTGGCATCTTGGAGATCGTTGTTCTCCTGCCTCACCTTTGTCAGCACACTCTCACCAGCCTTCAGCTTGCGTAGGAGTTGTTTCTTTTCCAGATTTAATCCGACGCCATCTGCAATTTCATTTGTCAGATTTGCACGCACGCCGCACTTTGCAAAATACTTATCTTTCGAAGCGTATATTACCAGAGGGGGTCTCCTTGGGCTCCCCTGCCGCGGCTAATGCGGCCTCAAGTTGGGCTTTGCACTCTTCCAGCTCCTGGGACAGTAGGGTATTCTTTTCTGTAAGAACCTGCATAACAAATGATCCTTAAATCAGTTATTCTAACTATTTCAAGTCTCGGGGGCTACTGGTATATATATAATCACCAAAAATTTCTTACTCGTATGTCTTTTACATATTGCTCCGTGGCTCTGGCTAGACCATTTTGAGCGGCACGGAGGTACGCATCTCCCGAATTAAAGGCGTCCAATGCCTCTTTGGAGAAACAAGCGTCGCGAAGAACTTTTCGGCGACGCCTGTGGTTCATGGCACTCTCCACCTCGGAATTGGTGGCAGACAGGCTGTCCGCATGCTCTGTCGGAGGAGCGTCCGGTGCGCACCTTGTGTTCGCCTCCGCTTCCGAACCAGGCTTTGGAGCCTGGCTGGTGGAGGCGCGATTGGCAACCTCTCCGGATATAGTCCGGCGAGGTCTCTTCGTCCTGAAGAGAGCACGAGCGTTAATATGCCTTGAAGGAATAACACCTGGGAATAAGATGGCACGCTATACCTTTGCGCCGGCGTCTCAGTCCAGACCGCACTTCTTTTCAGCCCACGGGGCCTTGCCGCCCCTCGTTGGCTAGTCGCCGCAGGCTCGGACTCCCGTCTCAAGGACCTCCCCTGCAAAACACGGTTGTCATACGGAAATCGAAAACACGTGAGGATAGATCCCTTTTCAAAGTGCTGGGACTTCGGTCTCAGTTACCTGTGAGGCTGGGAGTAGCCCTGGGTAATCGGCCGTAATGGCCACCAAGGCGTTGCCCTTGCTCAATTGATGAAACACCCCATCAATCAGCTCCACAGATAAGTACGGATCCTCTTGAGAGGCCGGGTCGAGGGACCGTCCCGGATCCTCGGGTTGTGGAGGAGGGCTGTTTATTTCTTTAACAGCCTGGCGCAGTTCCTGCGTTGAAGTCGTTAGACTGAATATTTAATGATGGGAATATAAAACGAATGGGCAAGTAAAAGTGTCCACTTACCCAACTTGGGGGATTGTACATAGAAAATCCACCCTGTGGGTTGACACGGAGAAATTCCTCCTCTTCTCCCTTGTACAAAGCGGACAAGATCTTTATTAGAGCGGCAGCCGAATCCGGCCCCTTACGGCCGTGGTGGGTGGCGTCGTCCTCCCCGTTGAAGTCCCACATGGGGTGGCCTCTATACTGGAGCGGCCGCACCCCTCGCATGATGCATGCGGCCATGACTCCGATCATGGTCAGTCCGGAATGAGCTAACAATCTTATCCGGCCCATCAGGTAAAGAACGTCCTTGTCGCTTTCCCTCTGAGGGCTCCATGGACGTCAGCTTAGGTGCTTCTTTAGGGGAGCACTGTCGAACTCAGGGAGGCCAATCCGGACAGGATTCGGCAGCGGGACGTCCTCTATATAAAACCATTCCGAAGGCCAGTCCTGGGACGCCTTCTTTGGGGTTCCGGATAGATATCCGGTCCCGGCGATGCGCCACACTTCGGCTCCGCCCACTTGATATATTGACCCCTTCTGAGAACGGGGCACAAGGCAGAATAGCCTTTTGCATAGCGTGAAATGAGCCTCGCAGCCCAAAAACAGCTCGCAAAGGGCTACGAAGCCCGCGATATGCAATATGGAGGCAAGCGTGAGGTTGTGAGGAGCCCCCGGAGAAACGGATGAATTGGAAATCCGAGCCCTCTTATTAAGTAAGGGACAAGGCATACCCGCTCTCCTTTGGAGGGATTGGGGGCGCTCTCCGCTTGCTCTCCGCCATTATAGGTGGCAAGTCCGGCTCGAACCGGGACCATATAGGCCGGGGGAGAAATCCCTTGGTCTGGAGCGTCACTAGCTCGCTGTGCGGGATGGAGCATCTCTCCCAATCTCCAGGCCGAGGGCTGGAAGGGCGAGAGGAGGGCTGCGGCCGGCCGGCCATGATAGAATGGACCTCTCTCGGATACGCTCTGATGAATACTTGCGGAGGGGAGAAGGTGTGGTTTGGATCTAAATCCTCGTCCCCTTAAATAGGCGGCTCATTCACGCGGCTAGGGGTGTAAATATAAAAACACCCTGACTTTTTGTATTCATTTGACACGTGGAAGACGACCATTATTGGGCGTAGAAGCCAAGGAGCACTACATTTACATGAACCGGACATTATTCAACAGGTACATGGAATTTGGAGGAGAACCCGCCTTGCAATGCCGAAGACAATCTGCGCGCCGGACTCGTAGTCATTGAAGCCTGGTTCGGGGGCTACTGAGGGAGTCTTGGATTAGGGGGTGTCCGGATAGCCGGACTATACCTTCGGCCAGACTCCTGGACTATGAAGATACAAGATTGAAGACATCGTCCCGTGTCCGGAAGGGACTTTCCTTGGTGTGGAAGGCAAGCTTGGCGATATGGATATGTAGATCTCCTACCATTGTAACCGACTCTGTGTAACCCTAGACCTCTCCGGTGTCTATATAAACCAGAGGGTTTTAGTCCGTAGGACGAACAGACAATCATACCATAGGCTAGCTTCTAGGGTTTAGCCTCTCTAATCTCATGGTAGATCTACTCTTGTACTACCCATATCATCAATATTAATAAAGAAAGACGTAGGGTTTTACCTCCATCGAGAGGGCCCGAACCTGGGTAAAAACATCGTGTCCCTCGTCTCCTGTTACCATCCGCCTAGACGCATAGTTCGGGACCCCCTACCCGAGATCTGCCGGTTTTGACACCGACACCCTCTCTTCACGTTTATTTCGCATACAACATTCCTTTTGAATAAAGAGTGGCCAAAAAATTATTTTAGAGTTTCTACATATATAGAACATTACCAAGTTATATGGAGGAGTATGAACGCTAATTTGCATTGCATGGTGCCCACAATGATATTTATTCCGCACTGTGAATTTGTATATTTTTATACTATATACAAAGTTAGTCATAATAAAGAGAAACGAAGAGCATATCTCTCTCCATCGCATACCCCCCTGTACGCCCCTTTCACGTATGCACACAAAACTATCTCCAGGTCCTCTAAAAGTAAGCCCCCAGAAATTCATGCATGTTTCATCTTTCTCTCGCAATATATGCAGTGACGATCATTGTATTTGAAGCAAAAGCACGATACGTACATTGGACTTGAGAATCCACTCATTACGGTCACCATTTATGTTTAGTGGTTATTATACAGTCACGGGCTCACCGTACAACTCTGTATTTGCTCATGACATGACTAGTTGACCAGTTAAACGCTCCATGTGGCACCTCTAGTGTTGCATCACATTATCTCACTACCATCGTGCCCACCTGTCGACTTGTATCTACTCTACATCTACACTCTTATAAAATACATAAAATACACTCTTATAAAAAACAGAGTTGGTGATGATGGTGTGCCTGCCATCCTGCAATATAGGCCGCCCGATTTATATCTGACGGATAGGAAAGAAAGTATGGCAATTTTGCAAAAAGGTACCCACACACCTCTCCACATTTGCAAATAAGGCCTTCCATCGTTCATCCTTTTCTCTCACAAGATAAACAAGTCATACAAATGCATCTTGATGTTACGTGCAACACACGGGCATCTTGCTAGTAAGAATGAAAACAAACAACAAAAAAATATTTGGACGGTGGTTTGAAGTCATGACCGCGGGCACAGCGGACAAGGTGGCCTTGTATTGGTATGCTGAGCCGTCTGTTTTAACAGACAGGAGCTGGTGTGGTGATTATACACACACGCACGCATGCACATGAACTGCATCCATGCAACACATGCACCCACGCACGCACGCAACACTCACACGTACACACGCAGCTACGCACGCACACAACACTCACACGCACGCACGCATGCATGCACGCACCAGTACACCACACGACCAACACACACTCTCACGCTCAAGTGCTCAACCTACACGTGCATGCGCACACATCAGGCCCTGACAGACACATACACAACCAGGTGATTCCCACGCATGGGTTGGAGCCTTGTCGCGCCTGCGTAAATTTGTGTTTATCTGACCTTTTGCCTATGCGAACTGACAGGTGGGACCCACAAGGAACGTGGTCAATTTAACTAGTCAACATGGTGCCATGCAGACTATTTGGCCGGTCAACAGAGTGCAATCCGATGCTGAACTGTGAGCAAGTGACCGTATAATCACCGCAAAACGTATATAGTGACCGTAATCAGCTTATTCTGAAGTTCGGTGACCGTATTATGCTTTTCTCTCTGTAGGCCCTCCAAAACTACATCTCTACACGTTCTCGCATGTTACATCTAACAACTATGCAATACAGCACTACTACTACACTCTAACACAATAAATCATATGTGTTTTTAGTTTTACTAGATATCATATTGTTACTTATAATTATTCAGTTTGCATACATTAAAATTGCCTTTGAAATGTATGGCCAGTATCATCTACCGCGCGGGAAAAATCCCGCCCTTTCCTATTTAATCGGGTTTGTATCGATGGATCATGCGAAACAGCAAAACTATAGTACTATATAGTACAAGTGACAGTTCACTGGGCCGTCGTGTCGTCTACTCGTCCGTCGTAAGAGTGGAGCGCTCGCTTTCAAAAATCTTCTAGTCCCTTTCGCCGACATGTGGGACATCAAGCTACCGGGTCCACGTGCCATACCGGAATACAGTGCAGAGCAGCCGGGGTGAAGCACCCCAGTCATGGTGCTGGCGTAGTAATGAGCAATGAGGCATCAAATCACAAAGCTACACCTTTCCCGCAGTTAAGTTGGAGGGACGAAGCAACCATCATTTCACTCGTTGCTGAATCTGCTTCTCTCTCATCTTCAACTTAACCACGTGTTGCTTCTGCCGTTGTTCTGCCTCATGTGGGACGCGGATCGGCTTGGTAAAGCACTGACACGTGGGACCGCATGTTAGCAAACCATGAGGACAACGTCCTCCGAAAATAAGAAGCCTAATCCTAGACTTACAAAGGGCTACATAGTTGCTACGTATACTTTCCATCTAATCTATATATGCCCCGCTGATTTTCAGGTGGGGTGGGTCTAATCCTCTCCTTTAATCCAATCAAATAGTCCCACATCACATCAGTTCATAACTTTACGTAAACCATTACGTGGATGTAGCATTGCTCAAATAAGAAACCTCCCCCACCATCCGCGCGGCAAAATCACCTCCTTTTTACTAATCTTGATTCTATAATTTTTTAGATCAATATAATTGAGATTTGTATAGATAGCACACAGGAGCAAAACCAAGTGGTACGGTTAAGGGCATCCACAATGTGTAGCCAAATGTGAAAATAGCTTTTGGCATCGTGGGAACCATTGTGGACGGTGTTGCCAAAGCCAAAAAGATGGAACCGAAGCTCCCTGATTGATTGATTGAAGGAATAGAAAAATGCAACGTCTCTCCTCTTTATCCCATGCTTGGACGCATGTAGTACAGTATAGAGCACAGAGTCTACTCCCCTGTCCCTTCTATCACAAATCACAAAGTAATGAGGCATCAAATCACAAAAGCATGGACGAAGCAACCATCATTTCACTCTTCGCTGACTCCGCTTCTCCATCGTCTTCTTCGAGAAACCATCTCACCGCACTAGTACTCCTAGTAGTACTCCCTCCGGTCCTTTTTTGTCTACGTCTAAGAAAATTTCATTTTCCCCGCAATGCTCTGCGCATTGGCATTTTTTCGCTGCTCTTTCCAACCGGGCCCTCCATCCCTTTCCACCGCATGCGTGCCAGTAATCCCATCTCTCTTTCCCATGTGCTTTGCATCTTTCCAAGGCAGAGAGAGCTGCTTGCATGCAGAAACAGGAGAGAGAGTGAGAGGCGCATGCGTGCAGAGAGATGGACAGGGGAGAGAGAGAGAGAGACGACATGCATGCATTCGGAAGTGAGAAGGTTGGTTTGCATGGCGCTGCATTAATCAAGCGATGAGGAGTGAGATGGTTATCTCTTTGGTCTTTGGAGAAAAAAATACGCATTAATTGACACGTGAAACAAGGATTTGTATCGATTAAATCCCGCGAAGGAAAACCCCGCCTTTCTTTTTTAACACTAGTACTCCTAGTACGTACGTACTTATCCTGTTTGGGTCTAGGCCTTGCATTACCAAACTTCGCCACACATTTTTGCCAAGCTTGCCTAAAGTTTTCAAAATGAGAAGGAGGTACACTTGCGCACGGCTGTCGCGGTCGCACCGCACCCTCACACGACCACTCCTGCACGCCGCGGTCGCACCGCACCCTCACTCAGTCGCTCCTACACGCCGCAAACCCAACCAAGGGAACGCACCCTCACTGACACGTGTTGTCGCATGTGAACAAACCAAACTCAGCCATCCTATCACTGACACATAATTTTCGCTCATATAGTATGTTTATCCAACCGCATGTTGGGGAGTATCCGTACGGCCCGTGCGGTGGTCTGTTGGGGAAGAAGAAGAGGTGAGGAAGAAGGAAAGAAGGGTTAGGAGACGTAGAATATTTATCCAACCGCCTGAAATGGTAGACTGACCCAAGTCAGGCGACTTGCATAACAAATATATGTTTTTACACAGCAAAAGATCCATAAAAACAACAATAGAAAGAAAAACTATCACTGCTCGCGGAAAGAGACGACCTCGTTGTCTTTGGCTGCCGGCGCGAACTAGCCGTCGCTGTCGACGTGTGTCTCCGCACCGTGGTTGTCCTCGGCCTCCAGCTACTCGTTCAAGCGGAGCGTGCGGGCGCTCTGCACGGACAAGAGCACAACCCGGTTCAAGTCGACGACGTCCGGTTCCGCCTGCAGGAGGGCCTCGATGGCAGCGGCATCCGCACACTCCGCGTCGAGTTGAGCCTCCGCCGCCTGGTTCAAGTCCAAGACGCCTGGTTCTTCCTGCAGGAGGGCATTGATGAGAGCGGCATCCGCGCGCTCTGCGTCGAGTCGAGCCTCTGCCGCCCGGTTCAAGTCCAGGACGTCCGGTTCCGCCTGCAGGAGGGCCTCGATGGCAGCGGCATCCGCGCGCTCCGCCTCAAGTTGAGCCTCCGCCGCCCGGTTCACATCCAAGACATTCGGTTCCGCCTGCAGGAGAGCCTCGATGGCAGCGGCATGCGCGCGCTCCGCGTCGAGTTGAGCCTCTACCTCCCGGTCCTCCTTTAGTATCACCATGTTGAACCGCTGGTCCGCCTGCACCATGGGGGACTCCGACGCCGACACGAAGTCGATGTCCATCGTCTCATACCCATCGGGGGCCTTCTGCGCCGCGACCTCCGCCATGAACATTGGATCGGCTTCCTCCTCCTTGTAGCTTGGCTCCAGAGAACTCGGGGATTGGCCCGCCGCAAAGTGAGCTTGGGAACGGAGGTCTATGGCGCCAACCGCCGCCGCGATTTCTGCGCGGCGCTCCGGTGTCAGCATCTTGTAGTAAGTGATCTTGCGGCACACCATGGCTTTCCGGCGAACTAGGGGACGCTTGATGCGGGCTAGGGGATCGAAAGGTGGAGGAATGGGCTGGAAATTTGGTATGGTTTTAGGGCAGTGGCTGGCATAGGCCGAGCAGCGAAGGTTCTGGCATGAATAGTGGTTCCGGTGACGACCTGTCAATCGGTTTTGACTATACATCGCTCTTGTCGCGTTCGCGTTGTAGCCCGGCACGCTGGACCCTCCACGTCGCTCACCGAATGGAACGCGCTTCGTCTTGCATTTTCGCTCGCTTGTGGGACCGCAGTTGAGAGCAAATGGACGTCCCTCCCCTCCCCGCCCGTGTCATTTATTATACCACCACTCCCTCCGTTTTATGCGGAGTAAATAAAACAGAGGGGGTATACTACGGATGAGAGGATCCCCTGACGTGGCCGAACCCATTGAGTAACTAACATGCGGGGCCTAGCAAGCATGGGGTCCGCCAGTAAGTGACCGAAAGGGTGGGTAAGGCAGGGATACCTACGTCAGAGGATCCACTTCCACTATACTACTTTGACCAAATGTTAGAGTAATAATATATGACATGCAACTTACACAAATGTTAGAGTAATAGTATATGACATGCAACTTACACAAAGCATACAGGGTCTAATGCATTTTTCGAGGCTAACTTTGACCAAATGTTAGAGTAATAATATATGACATGCAACTTACACAAAGCATACGGTCAAATTCGTATGTGAAGGGAGTTTCCAATGATATAATTTTCAGATTATACATCTCATGTACTATTAATCTTGTCAATAGTCAAACTAGAAACCATCTCGAGTACAAATCTAGGAGTACGTACGAATCTAACGATATTGATTGGGCGTTGTTGAATGTTGATACCTTTTTGATCAAAGTAGAGATACTTTGACTACACATAAAACTTATATGTAAACTAGAAAGGATAGGAGGGAGTATATTGTACGTTCAAAAACGAAACGAACATTGAATACCCTTTATATATGATTTGGGGATGCTATGATCACCGGTTCAAAATTTTGAATCCGCCTTAGGTATCACGTGCCCCCACTCGTTCCCTCTCGATTTCATCTCGGGGTCCGGAGATCTATTGAAAGAGGACTAGGGTGGGTACATGCGAATGATACTCGGCAGAATGTTCGAATGAGGCATGCGGGAGGATGGACTCGACTGGAGGGCGACATGATCGATGGAGAAGAGGGTTGGAGAGGAATGAGAAATAAGCAAACGCCACATGATTATACTTGAACGGCTCAAATAAACAATAAGTTGTCTCGCTTGGCCTACATAGTGAAAGGCCTAGTGCGCAATGCGGAGCACTGACGCTCGAATATGGCCGGGAAAACAGGGAAACTGACATGTGGGGCAGACTAGTCCAATGGATGAGATGGCCCACGACCTCCTCGCCACCGACAACCGTTCATGTGGGTCGTTGGGGCCAACAACGGGGAGCAGCTCCAGCACTGCCTATGGACACGGCGACCGCGGTGAGCGACATGCTCATATCGTAGCTAGACACGATCGGTTTCATTGTGTCGAGGGTGGCGTTAGTGCTGTGGCACGACCAACGGTATGTTTGGTTTGTGCCCAAGGTTGCCCCATCAAAGCATTAGGTAGCCAAAATTTTGCTTGAGGTATTGGTTGCCCATGATTTGGCCGACATTAGTAAGAAAAATGAACTAGAGTTGGCTAGAGTTCATTGGCATGCCAAAGAAATGGCAACCATCCAAACAAAGAGCAATCTTTGGGTCATGACCAAAATTTTCATTGAGGTATTGGTTGCCCATGATTTGGCCGACATTGGCAAGAAAAATGAACTAGAGTTGGTTAGAGTTCATAGGCATGCCATAAAAATGGCAACTATCCAAACAAAGACCAATCTTTGGGTCATGACCAAAATTTTGGTAAGGTGCACTTTGGCCACAATCCAAACACACCCCAACACCCGGCTCGTCGAGGATGCATGGGGCGCCACGACGCATCCGTGGAGTGGTGTAGCGCGGCCAACTGCGTCCTTTGGACCTGAGACCATGCCGGCTCATCTTGCTTTTTCAATGACTTGCGGGGATCACATGTGAGCAAAGGGCATCTCCAATGTTGCCACGACTGCAGCTGACTACCCTGGCACACCAAAACCCTCGTCCCTCGCGACGTCGCCGGTGTGTTCCCAGTCATCGCCAGCTGCCCGCATTCATGCTGTCCGTTTATATGTCATTGTTAAGAGGCTCGGTGCCCGAGGAACCAACTCCGGCAACTTAATGACGCACCTGGACGCTTGGTCTCACCGGAATGCGCTACTTAAAGCGGCAACGCCCAGCTAACCTCCACACCATAGTGCATCGTCCTCCTACCTGGCACCACATCCACCATGACCGCAAGTGCAAACGCTTTGCGGGAGAGCTTGTCTTCGGGGATGAAGCTCGAGGTCGCCGCCCTCGCTCGAATCGCCTCTCGTGACGCAATAGCGGCGTAGCCGGACGCGGACGCGACCACACAAGCGGTGGCCACGCTGCCGGCCGATGACGGGAGCACTGCCAGCCACGCGTCCTACTTGCCGCCGTCCAACGTCCGGCACCGCCGAGGTCGGGGACTCCTCCGAGGATGAGTAGGGCATGGGAGGCGGCAGGGCATTGTGTGCCAACTGGCCGGTCCGTATCCCGTGTTCTACTCTTCCTCGCCGGAGACCGTACCTTCACTTCACGGGTCTTGAACCCTGCCCCCGTACATAGAGATCGCAGATGGAGGACGTTGGTCGCCGCCGTAGAATAGGTTTATGGTCGGGTTTCTTTTATTTTTTTGTCCTATAAAAGTTCGAAATGTAATGAAAATCTGCCGTGTTTGCATTAATCTCGACCGGTGTATATGAACTTTCACAATAATATACATATTGTAGGAGTACTAGCAAGATGCCCGTGCGTTGCACGGAAGATCAAGATCTTGTGGGAGAAAAGGATGAACGAGGGAAAGCCTTATCTGCAAATGTGGAGAGGAGTACGGGTAATTGTCATAGTTTCCTTCCTATCCGTTAGATATAGATCAGACGGCCTATATTACAGGATCACAGGCACACCATCATCACCAACTCTGCTTTTTATTGAACCGAGACAAATATAACATGCGAAGTAAAATAAACACATAGGGTCTATACATACACAAATTATCTTATGCACTCCAATAGTACGTCCACTACACATTCATGCATTTCACATGTTTCTACATCTACGGGAACCTACGAAAGGGTTAACGTAAATTGCCTCTCTCTCCTCCCCTGATTTTCATGGTGGTGGGCCCCTCCCTCCCCCCAATCTACAATCAACAGCTCACACATTTCACATTACATTAATTACGTAACTGGGATTACGTAGGTGTAGCATTACTCGTCCTAAAAAACCCAACTAAGCCAACCTCCCAGCATATCGCGCGGGAAAAGACCCGGCTGCGCCGTTTTAGTCGGGATTACCGGCTTGCCTCTTCACTGACATGTGGGACTGCACTTGGAGAAACCGACCATGTGCCAAACTCCCCCCGCCCACCGCGCGAAAATCCTCCCCCCACACCCAAAAATCCCCCCCAAATCCGATTCAACCACCCTTCGGCCAACTAGCCAATAATATTCCCCAAACCCCCTCCCCCTTGTCCCCCTCCACTCCATTCGCTCCGCTAAAGCCGCCCTCCCCGCCGCACCGATACGTCGGCGCCGCCGGTCGGCGATCCTCTCCCTCCCACAGTACGCTCTCGTACACTGTCGTCCTCTAGCCACGCCGCCACCTCTGGCTACGTTCTTGTGGAGGAGCATGGCGGTCAGCGCCACCACCGTTGGCGACGTTCGTGTGGAGACCACAATGGTCAGCTTCTCCCACGGTACGCGCATTCTAGACTGAGGCCCCGTTCATGTCGGTGTAGCGCTGAATGTTAGCTGATAGACGCTCTTAATCTCACTGTTTGCCGAAGTAGTTTACTGTCAATATGCTCTGCTTAAGAAGCTTCCTTGCCCTATTCTACACTCAATCTGCTTAGCTGAGATGGCATGCCAAGGCCAACTAGTTGCTAAAATATCCTGCCATATATTTATTGTGACGTAGATTGCCATGGTCTAGTAGCCAATCTGTTAGGTGAAATAGCTCTACACCGTTTTATACTCAATCTTTGTTGCTGCGATGGCCTTCGATAGTTCGATGGCTGTGTGCTCGGCCTCATTGACTGCTGAAACAGCCTGCCATAATTTGGCATTCAAATCTGTTTGCTAAATTAGCTTTACATATATTTCGTTACTTAGATCTGCTCGTCCAAATATCTTGCCATAGCTTTAGACATCGACCTAGGTATTTTTTTCTAGACTTCATAAAAAAGCATATATGTTTTTCCTGTAATATCTAGTAGAAGAACTAATTTGTATGTCTAACAGATGGACAAGACTTGGATAACTTCTGCTCGAAGATTCTCCGCTGCATATGTCGAGGGGGTTGAAAACTTCATGAACTTTATCAGAGCTGAGTACGGTGGTCCAAAATCATATGTGCTCTCCCCGTGTAGCAGTTGTATGAATTCAGTTACAAGACCCCAGTCAACTATGCAAAATCATGTACACTTGTATGGGATGTCGGTCACATATACTAGGTGGGTTCATCATGGTGAAGCTGTGAATGTCAATGTTATTGACTACGTGGAAGTAGCAGATCACCATCTTGATCTGCCTGATGCTCATGTGGAAGAGGAGGAGGTGGTGGTGGTGGCGGAGCCAGTGAGTTTGACCAACATTGAAACAATGCTATGAAATGCTCATGCATTCCATGAACTTTCACCTGCAGAAGAAAAACGGTGGGCCCGCATGTTGGAACAATGCAATGTTGCTGTCACCCTAGGAAATAAGCTGTCAGTATTCTCAGCTATGGTCACCTTTCTTCAGGTGAAGACATCTGAGCGGATGACCAACAAATCATTCGATGCGATGTTGGCTGCTTTCCATAAATCTTTCCCAGATGCGTTTGAGCTGCCACACACCTACAGTAAAATGAAGAATTTCCTGCGTGCAGTTGGAATTGGATATGATATGATCCATGTTTGTAAGATGGAAAGATGGCGATGCTGTGAAGAGGATTCCTCATAATGTTCTGAGACATTTTCCAATTACACCAAGATTGCAGAGGTTGTTTCATGATGCTGAAACAAGAGAGGATGTACTGTGGCATTCTAGGAACCAGGAATACAGAGATCAGAATGTAATGAGCCATCCATCTCATGGTAGTGAGTGGAAAAGCTTCAATGATAAACACAAAGAGTTTGCTGCTGACCCAAGAAACATTAGACTTGGCTTAGCTTCAGATGGATTTAACCCATTTGGCCACCAGAGTGCCACATATAACATGTGGCCAGTGATGAAGATCTGTACCTAGGGTAGGGGCACGAACCCGTCCAAAGAGCCCTACCCAAGGACATCCCTCGAAGAAATCGCCTATCAATCGACTTGAAGGTACCCCACTCGACAGGTTCAAGACACTCGACCAAGAAGCTACCACTCGACCAAGAAGCTGCCACTCGACCATGAAGCTAACCACTCGACTGCCAGGAGACCTACAGTCACTCCGTAGGCAAACGGTCAGCTGTTAAGTAGTCTTCATGGTCATTACAGCACTTTATTAGAGGCGTTACCAGTAACGCCCAATCTTAAATGTACCTTAAACCCTGCATTACTAAGGGCAGGAGGGGGCCGGCGAACTCTATATAAGCCACACCCCACCTCAGTATGAAGGGTTCGCACCCCTGTAATCCATACACGCATAATCCAGTCGACCGCCTCCGGGCTCCGAGACGTAGGGCTATTACTTCCTCCGAGAAGGGCCTGAACTCGTAAACCCCGCATGTAACAACTTCCCCATAGCTAGGATCTAGCCTCTCCATACTCACCCCCCTACATCACTGTCAGAGTCGGAACCACGACAGTTGGCGCCCACCGTGGGGCTGGAATCTTAGCACTTAGTTGGAGAAGTTGCGATCTTTTCCGATCTCTTTGATCATGGTTTCTTGCGGAGTTTTGGTCGAGGGCCGCGAGATCCGTCTCGGCGCGCTCACCTTCATCGCTGATGACTCCGCCTGGCTTCAGGAGGCGCCACTCGACATCGACGCGCTCCCCGTCCGCGGCGCGATGCACTTCCGCGCATGCATTCGTGGCATCCTCCTGCGGCAGCCGTCGACCCAGTATCAGTCGACCCCTGCGTCGTCTCCCCGCCCTGTCTCCCACCAGCGCAAGCGCTCCGGTCGGTCGAGACTTCAGCGGTGGGTGAGGCACGCTTTGGCCCGCCAGTCGGCAGCCCCACAAGTTGCGGCAATCGAGCCCGTCGAGTCCCTCTATGGCCTGTTCGACCTGTCGACTGGCTCCGTAGGGACCGCATCCGAGTGCGACAGTAGCGACCCAGCGGCTGAGGTTCTAGCGGTCGATGGAACTCACAGTCCCCCCGGTTTCCCTCGCACTGACGGAGCTACGGGCGGAGGCGACCCGTCGCGTCCCCACGATGAGTATCTGCCCGAACCTCTCACGTCGTTACAGCGAGAGGAGCTTCGCCGCCGGAACATGGATGCACTCCACACTCCTATTGTCGGAGAAACCCCCGAGGCCTAGGCCTTGGAGGACGTGCGCCTCGCTAACCTGGCCGAGCACACTCGACTGGAGAATCTCCAACGAATACTCGACGAGCAAGCGCGTCAGCGGGCTCCCGAGTCCAGTCGACGTCCGCTAGCTCCCGAGTCCAGTCGGCGCCGGCTCTTCTCACCACCTCAGGTTTTCGAACCCCAGTTCAGAATTTGGCCGCTGCAGCCCGTATAGCAGAATCAATTCAGCCATCCCAGTCAGAGGCAGGCAGGGGCTTGTTGCAGATTAGAGCATTGCTCCGGGCGGCAGGAAACCAGAATTCCACCATTTCTCAGTCGCGGGATAGGATCCACAGTCGATCCGTTGCAGCAGACACAGTCCAGTCGGCCCACAGCCCGAGATCGCCCCCGAGGCGTGAGGGACGTGATGACCGGCATGATCAGTACAGGAGGAATGAGCAGTATGATCATCGATTCGGTCGAGATGATCGACATCGAGTGCCAACCCCTCCCCCGAGGAGCGGGTCATATGCGCCTCGACGGCAAGATGACAGACGCCCTCACAGTGTTGGGCAGAGGATTCCAGTCGACCCCAGAGACCCAGGCTTTGATGCGAGGTCTATCCTCGTTCAAGGTTTGGTCGACAGGAACAGGGCTCATCGAGGGGGCCACAACAGAGACGCGCCTGCCAGCAGCAGCAGAGTACGTGTTTCAGGGCCAGAGTGCTTCAGTCGAGCCATCAGGGCCGCAGTGATTCCTCCCAATTTTAGGCTGGCAACTGGAGTCAGCAAGTTCACTGGCGAGTCCAAGCCTGACACTTGGCTCGAAGATTACCGAGTGGCTGTACAGATTGGCGGTGGTAATGATGAAGTGGCCATGAAGCATTTGCCTCTTATGTTGGAGGGCTCAGCCAGAGCGTGGTTGAATCAGTTGGCACCCAGCAGCATTTACACCTGGGAGGACCTCTCCCGAGTGTTTGTCACGACCTTTGAAGGAACATGCAAACGACCTGCAGGCCTCACAGAGTTACGGTCTTGCATGCAGAACCGAATGAAACACTGAGGGATTACATCCAGAGGTGGATCACGCTGCACCACACAGTTGAGAACGTGCTAGACCATCAAGCAGTTTGCGCTTTCAAAGAGGGCGTTAAATACAGAGAATTGAATCTGAAGTTCGGTCGAACTGGAGAAATGTCTCTGAATCGGATGATGGAGATCGCCACCAAGTACGTTAATGGTGAAGACGAAGACCGACTCCGAAGCGGCAAGCTCAAAGCAGTCGCCCAAGAAACTGGAGGAAACTCCACTCGGAAACAGAAGCGGAAGGCCGAGCCAGCTGCTCCCGGGGAGGCCCTGGCCGTTGCCCAAGGAAACTTCAAGGGGAAACCCAAGGGCACCTGGAAGCCCAAGAAGGTCAAAGATCAAGACGGGAATGATGTTTTGGACTTACCGTGTCACATCCACACCAAGAAAGACGAAGAGGGTAATTTTATTTACCTGAAGCATACCACTCGACAGTGCCGGCTCCTGATCCAACAGTTCCAGGGCAAGCAGCCCAAAGATAAGGAAAAAGAGCCAGACAGGATTGAAGACAAAGAAGACAGTGACGATGGATACCCCCAGATCAATTCCACCCTGATGATTTTTGCTGATGTTGAGAGCGAGAGTCGACTGAAAGTCATTAACCGTGAGGTGAACATGGTTGCCCCGGCAACACCCAATTACCTGAAGTGGTCGCAGACTGCCATCACATTCGACCAGTCGGATCACCCGACGCACATTGCCACCCCTGGGAGGCAAGCTTTGGTGGTCGACCCAGTTGTCGAAGGCACTCGACTGACCAAAGTATTGATGGACGGCGGCAGTGGCTTGAACATACTGTACTCTGAAACTTTGAAAGGGATGGGCATTCCGATGTCCAGACTTAGTACCAGCAACATGAGCTTCCATGGAGTCATTCCTGGGAAGAAAGCCGAGTCGCTCGGCCAGATTGCTCTCGATGTAGTTTTCGGTGATTCAAAGAATTACCGCAAGGAGAGGTTGACATTCGAAGTTGTGGACTTCCAGAGTGCCTATCATGCCATTTTGGGTAGGCTAGCTTACGCACGCTTCATGGCTCGACCATGTTACGTGTATCTCAAACTGAAGATGCCTGGCCCCAAAGGTGTGATCACTGTTACTGGCAGCCGAAAGAAAGCAGAAGAATGCTTTCAGAAAGGCTCAAAGATCGCTGACGCTCAGATGGCAGTAGTCGAGCTGAAAGAGTACCAAAAGACTGCCGATCCGAGTGAATTGCTGCGAGCCAAGAAGCCCGCCTCGGAATCAGCTTTTCAGTCGGCTGGCGAAACAAAGACAGTCCACATTCACCTGACCGACCCAGATGCTGCTCCGACTCACATCTCGACTACGCTCGACTCCAAATAGGAAGAAGCGCTCATCCAGCTCCTCCGTGAGAACTGGGATATCTTCGCATGGAAACCCTCTGACATGCCTGGAGTTCCCAGAAAGCTGGCTGAGCACCGTCTACGAGTCGACCCAAAATTCAAGCCTGTGAAGGAACATCTTTGACGGTCCGCCATCCAGAAGAAGCAAGCCATTGGCGAGGAAGTGGCTCGGCTCTTAGCAGCAGAGTTCATCCGAGAGATTTACCACTCCGAGTGGCTCGCCAATGTCGTCATGGTCCCCAAAAAGGACAAGTCGCTCCGCATGTGCATTGACTTCAAGCATATCAATCGGGCCTGCCCGAAAGATCATTTTCCCCTCCCTCGCATCGACCAAATAGTCGACTCGACTACAGGGTGCGAGAGATTGTCTTTCCTAGACGCCTATTCCGGGTACCATCAGATCCGTCTGTATGGGCCCGACGAGATCAAAACAGCTTTCATCACTCCATTCGGGTGCTTCTGTTATGTCACCATGCTGTTCGGCCTCAAGAACGCCGGAGCCACGTTCATGAGAATGATTCAAAAGTGTTTACTCACTCAAATCAGTCGGAATGTGGAGGCATACATGGATGATATCGTGGTCAAGTCCCGAAAAGGTTCCGACCTGCGGGCTGACCTTGCTGAAACCTTTGCCAATCTTAGGAGGTATGATATCAAGCTCAATCCATCAAAGTGCACATTCGGAGTTCCAGGTGGAAAGTTACTCGGTTTTCTCATTTCCGAACGAGGGATCGACGCCAATCCTGAGAAAATTGGCACCATACTCCGGATGAAGCGTCCTGTACGCGTGCACGATGTCCAAAAGCTTACAAGCTGCTTGGCCGCTTTAAGTCGATTCATTTCTCGTCTCGGCGAAAAGGCGTTGCCTCTTTACCGACTGATGAAGAAGTCTGACAAATTCGAGTGGACTCCAGAAGCTGATGCAGCGTTTGTAGATCTCAAAGCTCTGCTTTCCACCCAGCCGGTGCTTGCTGCCCCAATCAGCAAAGAACCTTTGCTGCTTTACATTGCAGCCACAGGACAAGTTGTCAGCACAGTACTTACGGTCGAGCGGGAAGAGGAAGGAAAGGCCTTCAGAGTTCAGCGCCCAGTCTATTACGTGTCTGAAGTTTTGACCCCTTCAAAACAAAGATACCCCCATTACCAGAAGCTTGTATATGGGATTTACATGACCATAAAGAAGGTTGCACATTACTTCTCTGACCACTCCATTACAGTCGTCAGCGACGCCCCACTGTCAGAGATTCTGCACAACAGAGATGCAACTGGTTGAGTGGCCAAGTGGGTGATTGAACTCCTTCCCTTAGATATCAAGTTCGAGGCAAAGAAGGCTATCAAGTCCCAAGCAATCGCAGATTTCATCGCCGAGTGGATTGAACAGCAACTTCCGACTCAAGTTCACTCGGAGCACTGGACCATGTTCTTCGATGGATCTAAGATGCTTAATGGTTCCGGCGCAGGAGTAGTCTTAGTCTCCCCCCGAGGAGATAAGCTCAGATATGTTCTCCAGATTCACTTTGATTCCTCCAATAATGAAGCAGAGTATGAAGCGCTTTTGTATGGGTTGCGCATGGCCATTTCACTCGGCGTCCGTCGCCTCATGGTCTATGGTGATTCGGATTTAGTGGTTAATCAAGTGATGAAGGAGTGGGACGTCAGAAGTCCGGCTATGACCAGTTACTGCAACGCAGTAAGAAAGCTAGAAAAGAAATTTGAGGGGTTGGAGCTTCATCACATTCCCCGACTGAAAAATCAGGCAGCTGATGATCTGGCAAAGATAGGCTCCAAGAGGGAAGCCATTCCCAGCAACGTGTTCCTGGAACACATCCACTCGCCGTCAGTCCAAGAAGATCCCTTCACAGAAGAAATCCCGCAGCCGAAAAGTGCCACAGATCCGACTGGAGTCGAAGTTCCTGCTGTGGTCGACCTAATCATGGAAGTCTTGGCGATCACTCCCGACTGGACGGTACCATATATCGCGTATATCCTAAGAAAAGAACTCCCAGAGGACGAAGAAGAGGCTCGACAGATCGTCCGTCGATCCAAGGCCTTCACAGTCATAAAAGGACAGTTGTACAGAGAAAGCGCGACTGGAATCGGTCAGAAATGCATAACACCGGAAGAAGGTCAGATGATCCTTGATGAGATCCACTCGGGGACCTGTGGTCACCATGTGTCCTCTCGGACCATTGTGGCCAAAGCATACCGAGCGGGATTTTACTGGCCGAGAGCAAATGAGATGGCAAAGGAGATAGTCGACAAGTGTGAGGGGTGTCAGTTCTACTCCAACATGTCACGCAAGCCCGCATCAGCCCTGAAGACCATTCCACTCGTCTGGCCCTTCGCTGTCTGGGGACTGGACATGGTCGGTCCTCTGAGAACAGGCAGGAGCGGTTTCACCCATGTGCTTGTGGCAGTTGACAAGTTTACCAAATGGATTGAAGCTAAACCCATCAAGAACCTCGATGCTTGCACTGCTATTAGTTTCGTCAGAGGACTAACATTCAGATATGGAGTCCCTCACAGCATCATCACTGACAATGGGTCAAACTTCAATTCAGACCAGTTCAGAGCCTTTTGCGCCTCTCAAGGCACTCGAGTGGACTATGCATCAGTCGTCCATCCCCAGTCGAATGGACAAGCTGAAAGAGCAAATGGTCTGATCCTCAAAGGACTAAAACCTCGACTAATGCGTGATCTCAAGCACGCAGAAGGTGCCTGGGTCGACGAGCTTCCGTTAGTTCTGTGGGGATTAAGGACCACCCCTAACCGGTCGACTGGAAGAGCCCCATTCTTTCTTGTTTATGGAGCCGAAGCCGTTCTGCCAAGTGATCTCCTTCACAACGCTCCCCGAATCGAGCTTTACACCGAAGATGAAGCAGAACAGGCTCGGCAAGATGCAGTAGACCTCCTGGAAGAAGAAAGAGAGATGGCCATGATCAGATCGACCATTTATCAGCAAGACTTGCGTCGATTCCATGCCCGGCATGTGAAGAGTCGAGCCTTCCAAGAAGGAGATTTGGTCCTCCGAGTGGATCAACAGAAACCACACAAGCTTGCTCCTACTTGGGAAGGCCCCTTCATCATCACCAGAGTCCTCCACAACGGAGCATATCACCTCTACAATGTTGATCGCCAGATCGACGAGCCGCGAGCTTGGAACGCGGAGCTGCTCCGCCACTTTTACACTTAAGTTCCTTCCTATAAAGATGTAATAAGAGAAACTTCCGCAGTTCATTTTTATCAAAGACAAGAGTGTTCCAATGATTGCTGTCACTTTTTTTTACATACGAAAACCCCCAGCGGGTGACTTAGCCACGAATTTGTTTCGCCTAAGTTCAAAAAAAAATCCTACCGAGTGGAGAGCAAACCTCCCACTCGGGGGCTTAGCTGCAGTCCAGCACTCGCCTAAGTTCTCCTACGAAGAGACTTAGTTGCAGTCAGCACTCGCCTAAGTTTGAAAAATCCTACCGAGTGGAGAGCAAACCTCCCACTCGGGGGCTTAGCTGCAGTCCAGCACTCGCCTAAGTTCTCCTACGAAGAGACTTAGCTGCAGTCAGCACTCGCCTAAGTTTGAAAAATCCTACCGAGTGGAGAGCAAACCTCCTACTCGGGGGCTTAGCTGCAGTCCAGCACTCGCCTAAGTTCTCCTACGAAGAGACTTAGCTGCAGTCAGCACTCGCCTAAGTTTGAAAAATCCTACCGAGTGGAGAGCAAACCTTCCACTCGGGGGCTTAGCTGCAGTCCTGCACTCGCCTAAGTTCTCCTACGAAGAGACTTAGCTGCAGTCAGCACTCGCCTAAGTTTGAAAAATCCTACCGAGTGGAGAGCAAACCTCCCACTCGGAGGCTTAGCTGCAGTCCAGCACTCGCCTAAGTTCTCCTACGTAGAGACTTAGCTGCAGTCAGCACCCGCCTAAAGTTTGAAAAATCCTACCGAGTGGAGAGCAAACCTCCCACTCGGGGGCTTAGCTGCAGTCCTGCACTCGCCTAAGTTCTCCTACGAAGAGACTTAGCTGTAGTCAGCACTCGCCTAAGTATGAAAAATCCTACCGAGTGGAGAGCAAACCTCCCACTCGGGGGCTTAGCTGCAGTCCAGCACTCGCCTAAGTTCTCCTATGAAGAGACTTAGCCGCAGTCAGCACTCGCCTAAGTTTGAAAGATCCTACCGAGTGGAGAGCAGACCTCCCACTCGGGGGCTTAGCTGCAGTCCAGCACTCGCCTAAGTTTGAAAAATCCTACCGAGTGGAGAGCAAACCTCCCACTCGGGGGCTTAGCTGCAGTCCAGCACTCGCCTAAGTTCTCCTACGAAGAGACTTAGCTGCAGTCAGCACTCGCCTAAGTTTGAAAGATCCTACCGAGTGGAGAGCAGACCTCCCACTCGGGGGCTTAGCTGCAGTCCAGCACTCGCCTAAGTTTGAAATCCTACCGAGCGAGAGCAAACCTCCCGCTCGGAGGCTTAGCTACAGCCCAGCGCTCGCCTAAGTATGAAACACATCTCATTTCCCAAGGACGACGAGGGGCAGGTCGACTGCCACCTTCTCCTTCGGAGCTGCACCACAGACACAAAGTTATTTCGAGTGAAGACCAAATTCCACTCGGCGGGTCATCCACAAAGAGATTCAACGACAAATCAAGTTCAAATAAAGCCTAAAAGGTCCCAGAGACCTCAGATCGAAGTACTCGAGCCCCCGGCTCGACAGAGTTTAAATGTTACACTTCCACTCGGCATTCCGAGGCAAATTTAAGGCAGAGTCTAACGGATTACAAAATACACTCGGCATTCCGAGGCAAGTTTTTTCATTCCTCAGGAGGAGGAGGACTGGCAGGGGCGACAAACTCATCCAAGTCGATCCCATCTGCGATACGGGTAGCAGCAGCAATAAATGTCTCCATGAAGTCCTGGAAGTTGTGCTTCCTCGTGTTGGCGACTTGGATGGCGGCCAGCTTCTCCTCCCGCACCTCCTTGCAATGGACGCGGACCAGAGACAGAGCCACGTCAGCGCCACACCGAGCTGAAGACTTCTTCCACTCCTGCACTCGGTCAGGGATTCCGTTGAGTCGAGTCATCAGAGACTCGAGATCATTCTGGAGCATAGACTCTGGCCAAAGCGTTGGGTCGATCCGCGTCATGGAAACCTTTAGTCGAGCCAAGTAATCCACGACGCCGTCAACACGAGATTCCAGTCGGAGCAGGTTCATGGCAGCTTCATCTTTCACCGGAGAGTTGATTGGATCCAAACCTGTTTCGATCCGCCCAGTCTCCTCTTCAAAATTCTGGCAAAGTTCTGCATACACGACCCAAGGATAAGTCAAATTCCATAAAACTGAGTCGACACAAAAAAAAACCAGTCGGAACTGAGTGTGCACCTTCGAGCTTGATGTACAACTTCTTGGAAAGGCTCCTCAAGTAGCTCTCCAGGTCGTCCCTCCTGCGAGCGATGCCTTCCATCTTCTCGTTCAGGGTGAGGTTCTCCTTCTTCCAACGCGAACACTCCCTGTTGGCTTCATTCAGAGCGGTCTTCAACTTGGTATTCTCTCCTTCTAATTGGTCGACTGAAGCCAGCTTCTGTGCGGCCAGAGCGGCCTTGTCATCAGCCTCCTTACGGGCAGCAGCCAAGTCCTGATCCTTCTTCGCCAGAGCTTCTTTCAGTTTTTCTGCAAAACATGATGGTTGAGTCGGAGAAAGCGAAAAGATACTCAAGCCTAAAAACTAACCAGTCCACAAAGGCGTCTTACCTGCGGCGCCGTCTCTGACCTTCTGCAGCTCTGTCCTGGCCAGCTCCAGATCAAGGTTCATTTGAATTTGCTGCTTCTCCAAGTCAGCCAAGCGGGTTCCAAGATCACAAGATTTCTGAAGTCAAAGGGGAGGAGTTACAATTTCAGTAAAAAAAGCAACAAAGGCAATAAATACTAAGACTACGGTCGACTGCCAGCAGTCCACCATAGTCTCGGGGACTACACCCAGTGGGTGCAGTTAGCGTGCCCCCACCGGTTCCTATCCCACCCGACCGACCCCCGAAGTCGAGTCCAAGACAAGTTGCTTCCGAGCATCTAGGAGACAATAATGGAGTTTCTAAGACTACAGCCGAAGCGAAACATTCGACAGTAGCCTCGGGGACTACACCCAGTGGGTGCACTCAGCGTGCCCCCACGGCAAAAAAAAGAGAAGAGAGAAAGACGTCGACTGCCCGCAGTCGACAGGATACCGTTCCATTCGACATAACCCGATCAGACAGAGCAAAGAAACTCAACTACAACGACTCAATTTAAAGACTACGGTCGACTGCCAGCAGTCCACCGTAGTCTCGGGGACTACACCCAGTGGGTGCACTTAGCGTGCCCCCACTCGTCCAAGACATATTGAAACAGACCAAGTGTTGAAGTCGACTCACCTGGACATTGCTCTGAAGAGCCGAGCTTGCGTCATAAGCTGCCTGGCAAGCCTCCCGAGCCAGTTTCACCTGTTCCATCATGATTTCAGCCTGGCGTACAGCCTCCTTCGCAGCAGCCGCTTGGTCCTCAGGGACGGGGTACGCAGCAAAAAGCGAAGACGGATCCGCAGTCGACGCTAAAGGCCGCACACTCGTCAGAGGAACAGCGAAAGTCACGGAAGCCCTAGTGGGTTCGCCATCGTCCCGAACTACGGCCTCAGGCGCCGGAGTGGATTGCGGAGTCTTGCCAGCCAACGCCTTCTTCTTCCTCTTCACCCTCAGTGGTTCGTTGTCGTCGTTGTCCGGGAGGTCAATAACATGAGGAGGAGCTGTAAGGAAAACATTCAATCGACCAGAGTCGCAATAAGGTTTCAGTCGACTCGAAAGCAGGACGTCAGTGATCGTACCAGGGTTGGAGGTGACAGCTTCCTCCATCTCTTGGTCGTCGTTCCTGGCAGAGACCTCAGAAGTTGCACCACTGCAAATCTCGAAAGTTAGTCAGTTGGCCCAGTGAATCGACCAAGGATCCGTCCACAGTCGACAAAGGAAAGCAAGTGTTATTGTTACCCGGAAATGGTGGGAACAGCTATCTTCATCTTGGGCAAGGCCTTGGGCGGCTTGGATGGCGTCGCTCGTGGGTGCTTGGGAGCCTTCCCGGTCGGCGGAGGAGAAGAAGTCCGAGGGCGTTTCGACGACTGCCCAACAGGAGCAGTCGCCTTGCCACGTTCCTGCGCTGGATCGTGGGTGAGCTTGGATCGCCCCTCCGGGCGGGAGGGTTCAGCCTCCTCCTCCTCTTCGCTGGAGAAGACGTCGTCGCCTTCCTCTCCCTCACCGTCGGACTCCCACTCGCCCTGGTCGTCCCTGCTCTCGCCTCCGCTCCCCTCACCTTCCTCGGTCGACCCTTGTGCCCCGTTGGGCGTCGAGTACATCTCAGTGGTCGCCTGGAAGACAACAGACAGGACAAAGTCAATCGACTTACCCAAAGAAGACCAATACAGAAGGCCAGATATCCGACACAAAGACATACCTGATCCACTTCATATGAGTTGTCGAGTGGGATTACCCTTCTGGCTCCTCGGGGATTGTCTTTGTTCCCCGTGATGCTTGACAACCACCCCTCCAGCATCTCGTCGGTGACCTCCTCCGGGTGGATCTGAGTGGTGTCATCAAGGCCAGAATACAGCCACATCGGGTGGTCTCGCGCCTGGAGCGGTTGGATGCGCCTCTGGAGAAAGACCTCTAACAGGTCCATCCCTGTCACCCCCTCATGGACGAGTTCAACCACTCGACCCGCCAATACCTTGACTTGGGCCCTTTCTTCCGGCGTGACTTTCAGAGAGACAGGCTTCTCGGCTCGGTCGAGGGAAAAAGGAGGAAGACCAGTCGACTGTCCGGGGGTCGCCTGGTCCTGGCAGTAGAACCAGGTCGACTGCCAGCCGTGGACCGACTCCGGGAAGGTGATAGAGGGGAAATAGCTCTTCCCCCTCGTCTGGATCGCCAGGCCCCCGCACAGCTGGATCACTTGCGTCTTCTCATCACTCGACTTGGCCTTTGTAACTGGCTGAGAGCGGCAAGTAAAAATATGCTTGAAAAGCCCCCAATGCGGACGGCAACCCAGGAAGGCCTCGCACATGGCAATGAACGCGGCAAGATAGACTATGGAGTTGGGGGTAAAGTGATGGAGCTGTGCTCCGAAGAAATTCAAGAAGCTCCGAAAGAATGGATGGGGAGGCAGAGAAAACCCTCGGTCGATGTGGGTGGCGAGGAGCACGCACTCACCGTCGCGGGGTTGAGGTTCGATCTCCCCCCCGGGAGACGCGCAGCCTCGTGGGGAATGGCTCCTCCCTCGACCATATCGTCGAGATCTTCCTGCCGGAGCACCGATGGCATCCAATCGCCCTGAATCCAACCCTTGGGCAGGGCGGTCCAGGAGGAAGATCCGCCTCGTGCAGACCTCTTTCCTTTCCCCGCCGCCGCCACCTTCTTCGCGCGCTCCAAGGCAGTGGTCTTGCCCTTCACCATCGTCGCCGGCAAGGTCTCACACGGGCTAACGGCACTGGGGTACGGCCGAAGGTCGCGGGAGGGCTGGCGAAAGGAGATAGGAAGAAGGAAGAAGAAGAGAAGCGCACGGCTTGGAAACCCCGAGCCGGCAACTTATAAGGGGCCGCTCCCGAGTGGCTGACTGGTAGGCCCAGGCAGTCCAGTCAAATCCCGCAGCAGACGCGCGCGCAGTACGTGGCGAAAAAGGCGATGTGAGGATCGAGGAGTTTCCGCTTTATCGCTTCCGATTACTGCGGCTGCTCCCGTCCCGCGCGCTTCCCAAAATCTGAATCCCGTGAGATCCGCGGGCCGCAGAACCGCTTGCCAAAAACAGAGTATCCCGCTCGCACCAACACTCGGCATGTCACAAGCAAAGATATTCACTCGACGAAAGGCCTGGAATGGATCAAGGCGACTGAAAGAGGTTGATGACGTCATCCGTGACAACTGACCCTAAACGAGGCACTCATACAGCCCCAAAGAACCGGTCGGAAAGGATCCCCAACGCTTTCCCCACTCTAACCTCGATCCATTCGGGGGCTAATGATGAAGCTATGTACCTAGGGTAGGGGCACGGACCCGTCCAAAGAGCCCTACCCAAGGACATCCCTCGAAGAAATCGCCTATCAATCAACTTGAAGGTACCCCACTCGACAGGTTCAAGACACTCGACCAAGAAGCTACCACTCGACCAAGAAGCTGCCACTCGACCATGAAGCTAACCACTCGACTGCCAGGAGACCTACAGTCACTCCCTAGGCAAACGGTCAGCTGTTAAGTAGTCTTCATGGTCACTACATCACTTTATTAGAGGCGTTACCAGTAACGCCCAATCTTAAATGTACCTTAAACCCTGCATTACTGAGGGCAGGAGGGGCCCGGCGAACTCTATATAAGCCACCCCCCACCTCAGTATGAAGGGTTCGCACCCCTGTAATCCATACACGCATAATCCAGTCGACCGCCTCCGGGCTCCGAGACGTGGGGCTATTACTTCCTCCGAGAAGGGCCTGAACTCGTAAACCCCGCGTGTAACAACTTCCCCATAGCTAGGATCTAGCCTCTCCATACTCAACCCCCTACATCACTGTCAGAGTCGGAACCACGACAGCCAGTGCTTGTTATCCCTTAAAACATGCCTCCAAATGTCTGCACCAAAAAATCAAACTACATGATGGCCTTGCTCATCCCAGGTCCAAAAAGTCCTGGGAAGGATTTTGATTTGTTCATGGAGCCTCTTGTGGAGGAACTTCAACAGCTATGGAAGGGTGTTCTCACTCGAGACCTATATAGCAGCCCACCAGCTGATTTCTTTCTGCGTGCTGATATAATTTGTTGCATCCATGATTATCCGGCTTTGGGCACTATGTCAGGGCGAACGACACATGGTTACAATGCATGTGTTCGCTGTGACAGGAATCCGCTGTCATACACAATACTTAGCAAGATCTATTACATTGGACACCGCCATTTCCTTGCCAAGGACAAACCGCATCCTAGAAAATACTGAAGACATGTGTTTAATGCAAAGCATGAAAACCAGGATGCGCCAAAGAGGCTCACCGCCGATGAGTTGCAAGTGGAATTAGAGAAGGTTAGGCATATTACACCAGGAAACCGTCCTGGTAATGGTAGCAGGAAAAGGAAGTGTGGCAGGGTAGAAGAGAAATTATTGTTTACCCGCAGGTCCACTTTGTGGGACTTGGAGTATTGGAAAGATTTGGATCTGCTGCATAATCTTGATGTGATGCACATCGAGAAAACTATATGTGACAGCATTATCAGCACACTTCTTAATATTGAAGGCAAGACAAAAGATACCTTAAAATCTAGGATTGATTTGACACACCTGGGTATCAGAAAGGATTTGCAGGTGCAAGATGAAGGTAAAGCACGGGATATGGCACCAGCTGTGTACGTCTTGGACAAGGTAGAAAGAAAAGAATTCTGTGAGGTCCTGTCACGTGTGAGATTCCCACATGGATTTGCTTCCAACCCTGAAAGGAGAGTCAGTGCAGATGGAAAAAAGTTACAAGGGTTGAAAACTCATGACTGCCACGTCCTACTTCAAAGGGTTTTACCTGTTATCCTTAGAGGATTAGGCCACCCTGACTTATACAGTGCAGTTGCAGAGTTGGGACAATTCTTCAGGGAACTCTGCAGTAGGAATATCAGGATAGATGCTTTGGAGCGTCTTAGAGACAAGATACCAACTATCCTATGTGACCTTGAGAAGATATATCCTCCAGCCATCTTTGATGTGATGGTGCATTTGACTGTTCATCTACCCGATGAGGGACTACTTAGAGGTCCAGTACATTATGGCTGGATGTACCCTATTGAAAGGTAGCTAGGCACTTTCATGGGCTATGTTAGGAACAGAGCTAGACCCGAGGGTTCCATTGCAGAGGCCTACATTGCTACAGAAGCGTTGACATTCTGCTCAAAATACATCGAAACAGCTGATCAACTTAGCAAAGAGGTGGGTGAAGACAATCCGAGCTCAATGTTTTCGATTGTTCTGTTCGAGTTACAGGGAAGAGTCGACAAGAGGACAAACCTAAAGATTTGGACAAAATGGTTTGGTATGTGTTGAATAACTGTCCTGAGATACTACCTTATATCAAGTAAGTGCAGTACTGCAACTTATACATCGTAATCTACTAAACTTGCAGCACATTCTTATATATTTAGATGTTTTACGTGATCACTATGTTGTGCAACATCTACAAAGAGGAGTTACTGCCGCAAAATCCAAGAAACATTGACAAACTGGTTATGGCAGGATTTGCGAAATGGTTCAAGAACCATGTAAGCTTTTGAAGTGCACTGTTAGTTTTTTTAATATATTGAGTACATAAGATGATCAGATTGTCTATTTTCTAACCATAGGTTAAGAAGATGTGGGAGGATGGGCAGGCAGTTGATGATGCCCTTTACTCACTAGCAATGGGTCCTGATACTCGGGTAAGACATTATGAATCTTGCGTTGTTGGAGATATGCGCTACAACACCCTTGCATGAGACAAAGGCAGGAAGACACAAAACAGTGCCATCATGAGCATGGATACGTATGACAAAGAGACAACTAAAATGTATGCTAACATAACAGACATTGTTCAGTTGCAGTATATCTCCAGTTTCGAGGATCATCGGTGTGTGGTTCTATTGTGCTGTCGTTGGTATAACCTGTTTTCCAGGATCGCAAAACCCAGAGCTGATGATTATTTCAAATCCATCAATGTCAAGGCGGCGCACCAGACCAACGAGCCTTTTATTTTGGCAAATCAAGCAACACAGATATTTTTCTTGGAAGACACATTTGCACGTAGCGATGACTGGAGAGTATTGCAAAGGTTTGAGCAGAGGAATTCGTTTAATGAAGTTGTACAACAAGATGATTCTTACACTGCTCCTGATGCACAAGATAACACAGATGTTCCTAATATCTTTGAGAACCATCACGTCAATGACGCCGGCAAAAAGATTGCCTGTCGTGCTGTCTACATAGAAGAGTTGATCAAGAAGAAGCCAATGTTCGAGGACGTTGAGGACGAAGAAGATGACACCGTGGGGAATTACGATTCAGACTGATACACATGGCGAAGATGTTGACGCTGCTGCTGCGGATGATGATTACATTGCTTTTGTCGTATTTGCCTATTAGAAGACGTTTTTTATCTACTATGTGAAATTGTGTTTGCTATGACAACTGAAACCTGATGAACATGTTGTTTAGTATTTTGCTGTGAGAACATCACTTGTTATGTATGCTGATTTGTGTTTGGTAATTGTATGATAACTAAAACATGATGACATTGTTGTTTAGTTGTACTCATATTTGGTTGTGAAACTTAAATTTGATGACATAGTTTGCTGTTGGACTGCAATTTGCTCGATGTCTTCGAATGAGAACAAAGCTGACCCGACAGGGCCTCTGCTATTTATTTATTTATATGAGCAAAAGGGGATACCCCTGATTTCCATTAATAGAAATCATTAGATGTTCACAACACTACGCCCAGCCTGCTACACAGGTTTCATTCATTACTAGTTTCAGCAAAGTGCTCATGTCATAGCCACTGAATACATCACGAGTGCTACATACACTGCAAATAAAGAGACAATCATCCTACAGAGCACATCGATTTTGACCATTATCTTCACAAGATCTTTCATCTCCTCATTGCTGTCTAGGACGTTCAACAGCTGTTTCTTGGCCATGATCAGAGGAACTGCATCTTTAACCTTCTGCTCTGCATCTTCCTCTTCTGTCGTTCCTTCAATTACTTGTCCAACACCCCAACCTGCTGGTATTGGGATTCCTCGGCTAACCAAATAATCAGCGTAGTTGCATTCCCCCACATCAGCAACTTCCCAGAAATACAAATCACATGAATCTTCCCTTTTCTGCACGAATCAAATTGGAAGATCATCAACCAAACTATTAAAAAAATCAGCAACTGAAAGCAGCAGAACAACACTTAAACATATTATTACGACATGATTCGGGCATTTGTAGAAGATTTGGCCAGGGTTGCGGATTGTGGTTGAGACGCGACGGATGACTCTGCGTGATTTGCAGTAGTGGCACCACACCAACAGCAGCGGGTTGCGATGAGCAATCCGCTACGGTGCGTGTGCCGACGGGGGTGTGATGAGACCCACAGGCGATGGTACGGGTGATGACTTGGCACATATCTGGTTGTTGCCTGCTGAAGAGCAGGTGGACGAGCAGCCAGCGGACATGGTTGCTACGGCCAGAGCTTCTGATGCTAGGCAGAGTAAGTAGAGAAGAGCAGAAGCGAACATTGGATATGTCAGTTTCATTACTTGCAGAGTAGCATAGCACCATATATAGTCATAGTCTAGGTTTGGATTCGAACCGGCTACAGGAGCACGTCTTTCTTTTTTCTAAAACACGGCAACGTCTCTTTACTGGTACACTAGCTTGTTCTGTACACCTTCCCAAGTCTTTGATTTTCTTTCTATATATAAAAAAGTATGCTACTTGGTGTCGACTTAGTCAACAAACGATTGTGCCAACCTTGACCGTTGGATTGACATTCAACGTCTGTCGTGTTTCTTCAGTTCTTCTTCCAAGAGCCGCCAAAGCCAAACCAGCGCCGGCGGGCCGCCTGCTCCCGCCTCCCACGGCTAGCTGTGATATTCCCCGGCTCCTGTTCGTTCCCGTCCGAGGCCTCACCATCGTCCTTGTCAGGACCGGTTTTTTGGGGTATTAATTTCCCAAAAGCGGCCCTTGTGCTCACCAGCCCCAGGATTACTGTTAATTGATGAGACACCAACTTGTTACAGAAACTCCAAGCAAGATACAAAATATGTAGTACAAGACCATTCTGGCCTATGAGTACAACAGATGGTTTGCTAGTGGCTGAAGGCGGGAGCGGTTTGCGGATCACCAGCATATATGGGACTCCATTTCCCATAGGAACAGCTGACCAGGGTAACTCCTATCTTCGCGAGGCTGCTATCACCATTGCTTAGGTTCCGGGGCTGTCATCACAATGCTCCTCTCCACGCAAGAAATCTGGCCAAGACAATAGCCAGGGACAAGCCAGTGAGTACTTTGAATGTACTCGCAAACATTAAGAACACAGGTATAATATAGCAAATGATAATCATGCCCTGAAGTATGCCATGATCACTACGTCAATCATGAAATCAGACATATGGTGCACACCAACAAGTTAATCATATAGAACATGAACAACAACTCGAGGGATGAAATAAAGAGCACCGATCGGGTGTCTGAAGCGACGCCTCGAAAGGATAATAATATAAAGCATGCCTCAGTCGGGCGTCTGTGCGACACCACATAAAGGGCTTATATATAAAAGAAATAACAAGCATGCCACAGTCGGGCGTCTGAGCGACACCTCATAAAGGGCTTATATATAAAAGGAATAACAAGCACGCCACAGTCGGGCATCTATGCGACACCACATAAAGGGCTTATATATATATAAACATAATCATAGTGAATATCTAGGAGGTAGAACCGTCCCAGGGATATTCATTATTTCAATTAATACAAATGGTTAGTCCACAATAATGATAATCATAACCATCATATACCACAAGTCATAATCAATGTTCTGGTTTAGTAGTTTCTCCTCCGAAGACCGACACTAAGACTGACACTTGACCCATCCCAGACTGTAGTCCTTAACCATGGACACGGCTATTCGAATAGGTATAATATCTCTGCAGAGGGTGTACTCTTTACCCACGAGTAACGGATTTCTTTAGTCCACCGGAACTAATTCCGTCTACGGTCTTTTAGTCGAAAACACGCCTGACTTGCACACACCAGCTTAACTTTACTCGTGTCTGGAATCACCCAGACACCTATTAAGCAAAACTCTAAGTGGGGAGGCTACAACCTCGCGTAGCATGGGATCAAATTTCTATCGCGCACTCTAAGGGGTGGCCTCCCCTCTCGGTCCCAACCGGAAACACCCATGCCCCCGGACCAGATGGCATGCCTACCGGATGCAGCCGGTATCTTCCACCATGGCCTCTCTGTACGGTGTGTGCTAGGACAGGGGTTGACAACTTACTGAACCGTACCCTACCTATGGCAGGGATAAGTTGCAGCACGAAACAAGTATGGGGGTTGCTGGGACAAGACTCGATCTACGGCCGACTCAGGAGGCTTAAGTATTTCCTGCATGATTAGTATAACAAATATGTTTCAAACCAACAGATAGTATCACCACTCATCATACCTCATCCTGCCATACCGGACACAACCGTCCCTACGGGGAACCAGAGATAAGCTCGTGTCTACCCAAGACAGAGACTTTCTCGGCTTCCTTCCGGTAGGCATAAAAGGCATGTGAAAATAATTACTATCGCAACATATCAAGCTCCAATAGCATGAGATCATCAGTATGCAAGTATGATCATATCCTCACAAACACATAACGGATACTCTGTGTTACGGTGGTGTTGTAACTGTATCAAACAACACACGATAATATTATGCCTAGGTTCAGAAATGCTTGCCTTCAAGGTGTGGAGAGGTGAGGTGCTCTCCAAAACTTTTGAAAGTTTTCTCCTCTCTCCAACAAATCCTATTTTAAATAAATTTGAATTAACACATACTTTGAAAACAGTACAAAAAGTTGTTTGGAATTTTTTTGAAATAAATATGAAAATAAACTAGACAATATTTGGGAAACAACAGAAAAAGAATCAAGTCATTTGGATTTATATTTAAAAAGTTATAGCTAGTCAAAGTTTCAGTCAAACTCTGTTTTTAAAATAAAACAGAAAAGAAAACGTTTTCACTTAAAACACGCGGGCGGGGCTGGGTCGCTGATAGTGGGTCCAGGGGGCCCACTGGTCAGGTTTGACCAGTCCTCTCTCCCTCCTCTTCCTCTGCCCGAACGGAGGCGAGGCTCCGGCGATCAACGCCGGCGAACGGCGTCTCCCCGCGGGTTCCAGAGGGTCGGGATGGATCCGCAAGACTAGGGCGGTCCTCCCGGTGGTTGTTGGGTCGGCGGGGGTGGAGGGAGTCGCCGGCGGTGAGCTTCGCGGGGGAGGAGGCTTTGGGAGCAATGGGGGTTTGGGGCTACGGTGGTTCCCGATCGCATATGAGAGGCTGGGCAGCTCCGCTAGGTTGAGGGGAGTCGAGTGGTGTCGCTGGATGGGCGGGGGAGGGCCTGCTCGCGACGAATTGGACCGGAGCATGGCGGCGGCCGGACCCATCGGAGGTGAGGAAGACGACCTTCTCCCGTCGTTCTCTGGCTATGGGGGTACTTGGAGGATGGTATGAGGCTGCCTGAGGGCTTAGACGAGCTCGGGGGACTCCTTTTATAGTGCAACGAGGTCGGTTCCGATGGTGGCCGCGGATAAGATCGTCGGCGACCGCCGTTCTGTTGCTGCAGGTGACATGGCGACGACGAGCGCTAGCGGACGGCTTTGCGGATGAGGTCGGGCTGTTCCACGAGCGAGCTGGCGCGCTGGTGTGGTTCGGGCGGCGCCGTCCATTGCAGAGCCCTGCTACGGCCGTCGGCAGCTAGCGTCGGTGGCGCTGTGGGGCGCCAGGAGGAGGGGTCCAGGCGGCTCTGCGGTGAGGGAGAAGTCAGGGCGCTGACTGTGAGTGGGGAGTGGCCAGTGCGGGCGCGGGGAGGTAGCCGTGCGACGCGGTGGCTCGGTGCGCGCGCGTGCATAACGTGCGCCCAGAGCACGCATGCTAGCTGCCTGACGAAATGCCAATGCATGCCACAGAGCTTGGGTGAGGCTGGCAATTAGCAGACCTAGGTTAGGAGTAGCTAGGAGCTTAGTGGACATGGTTACTGGGTCAGTGGATCAAGATCACAATGCAAACCCAAAGTTCATGCCCAAACTGGCCATGCTCACAAGGTGTTTGACAAAATGCCATGGGCATCTAGGTAACTCTTGGGGTGGCCCAAATTTCCAGATTGGGGTCTCTTTAGATGATACAGAGGGTGGTGAGGTTAGTTTGCCAAAAGCTCAAACTTGTTAGTGTAAGTTTTGCAAAACTCCAGTTCTGGACAGAAGGAAAAGAACATAATTTCATGAACCAAAAGTGCTCCAATGAGTCCAACCTCCTAGACTTAAGGGTTTTGTAGCATGGGCTATAAGTAGGAAAAGGAATCATAGCTAAAAGGGCAAGTTAAAAGGTGGTTGCTGTACAAATCTCCATGCTGGACCAGAATGAAAAAGAGGTTGATTCACTCAAATTTTTCAAAGAACATCCAGGGTTTTTTGCTTAATGTTGAATGAAATACTCCTATTAACATCCCATAATTTTGGTGGAAGCTTCAAAGAAATATTTGAATAGGTTGTAGTGCAAAATTGCTCTCTGGACCAGATTTGAAAACTTGGTGTAGAGCTCAAAATATCCAAAGAATGAAATATATTTTTGCATAAAAGTGATTCAAAAACATCACATGACCTCTCTAAAATTTGGTTGGAATTTCAGATGAATTTATAAAAGGGGTTGTAGTACAAATGGGACCCTAAAACCATGGGAAGCCATTTTTAAAGAAATGAAGATCAGGAAAAATAATTATACAATTAATCACATAGATAAAAGAAAAGTTTTCTTGAGAGGGTAACAAGTTCCAATATATTTGGAAAGTTTTCACTTGGGGTAAAACTCCATAATAACCAAGAAAGAATGGTTCTGAAATCAAAAGAAAGATCCAGAAAGTGAAAGTTTAAATCTCCTGGCAAAATTTTGATTAATAAAACAAGGCCAAAATTTTGGGGTGTCACAACCCGCCTTGGTTCGCTCGCCGCGGCGCCGCCCTCCGGTGTTGTTAACATGGTCAACAACCGAGAGGAATAAGGAGATGACTGTACATGGTGAGGATGACAGTAGGGACCCAGCAGTGCGCGCAGTAATTTTGTTTTATCGGGACGGAGAAGGGTATCAACTGGGTTGTGCGGGACCCATGGCCCGTCTAGCCCAGGCTTTTATTTCATATGTTTAGCACATGACCAGCCCAGTTTGTTTTTTTCCTTTCTGAAAATGGCTAGCCAGCTATTTTGTTTTTTGTATAATAACCAACGTAGGCCTACTTGCTTTTCTACGCCCTGCTGGGCCGGAAATCTTTCAAGACAAGGAGGGATGCATTTTTCCCAGAAAATGGGCTATAAGTAATAAGAAATAATGGGCTATAAGTAATAATAAATGGGCTGTAAAATGAAAAAATACAACAAACAGGCAATTAGTTCCAAAATACTGTTTTCTTTCGGATTTTGATATTTTCAATTTCATTGTTTTTGTGCGGGTAAATTTCATTGAATTTAAATTAAGGTATATTTAGATTTAAAATTAATTTGAATATGGCTAGAAATTTCTGGCTGTATGCTGTTTGGGACAGATTTGGAGGCTGACTTGTGGGTCTACTAGGTTGACGTGTACTTTGACCTTGTCAACTTAGTCCACAAACGATTCTAGCAGCAGTGTCGTTGGATGTTAATCCAACGGCCATGCTGCTTCTTCAATATCTGATCTTCTTGCTCCAGCCTCCCAAACCAGCTCTGGTGGGACTGCCTGCTCCCGCCTCCCGTGGCCGGCTGTGCTGCCGCACAGGCCGCACCGCCCCACCCTACTTCATTGCTGGTCAGACCATTCCTCTACTCACCCACACCTCCTGTTATTTTCCGGCGACGGCAGCCGGACCAGTAAACCCTCGTACTCCCCACCGCGTGGGCAATCATTGCCGAGTCTTCCCTAGGTTCGGGTCATTCCCTTCCTAGGCCTCGCTGTCGTCCACCGCCATGGTGCCCTCGGTGTGGCCTGGTCAACATGGTCAACGAACGACATCCATCGGCCGTGGACTGTACGCGCAAAATAATGATTCCTCCACCTGGCAGCTGGGACCCACCGGAAGGGCCTTTGTATTTTGCGAAAAAACGTTCCCTCCGCTGACATGTCGGACCCACCGGCTATATCCTCGCACGCAAGGAAGTGCCTCCTTATTAAGCACAAAAAAATGAATACCTACTAGCTGGGACCCACCATTGTGGGAGGCTGACTTGTGGGCCTACTAAGTTGATGGGGACGGAGGGCTTTGTCAACTTAGTCAATATGAACGATTCTAGCTCCAGTGACCGTACGATGTCCATCCAATGGCCGTAGTGCTTCTTCAACCTCTGGTCTTCTTGCTCCAGCCGCCCAAAGCAGCGCCGGTCGTGCCGCATGCTCCTGCCTCCCGTGGCCGGCTGTGCTGCCGCGGAGGCCTCATCGCCCCTACTATTCCCACCGCTGGCCAGGCCCTGCGGCGACGGCAGCCTCACACTGCAGCCGAACCAGTGAACCCTCGTACTCCTCTCCGAGCGGGCTTCCACTGCCGCGTCTTCCCCGGCTCCGCGTCGTCCCCTTCCTAGGCCTCACCGTCGTCCACCGCCGTGGTGCTCTCCGTGCGGCGTGGTCAACGTGGTCAAGGAACGACTTCCATCGGAAGAGTACTGTACGTGGAGAGGCTGACAGCTGGGTCCACGGCCACAGCCCAGTTTTTTTGTGATTTTCCAAGTAAGTCGCTTTGTCAGGCCTGTTGGGCTGCAAATCTTTCAAGAGACGAGGAGAGCTTTCATTCGGCTGCCCAAGAAAATGGCCCATCATTAATGAGAAATGGGATGTAAATTTTTAAAAGACATCAAGCCGGCAATTAGTTTCAAATATCTTTTTTTTTCATTTCGAGATTTTAAATTACATTAATTTTTATGCGTGGAGAATTTGTTGGATTTTATATTGATATACATTTATTTTTAAAATCAGTTTGAATGTGAGTCGAAATTTCGGGATTAAAAACAGTTCGGACCGCACCGAAATATGCAAAATTTCGTATAATTTTTTAACCGTGGCCATAATATGGGCTGTAATGCTAACAAAAAGAATATGGGCTCCAAAAAAACTTAAGAATTAGCAAATGGGCTGTAAATTATTAGAAATAATGGCAGATGGGCTGTATGCTGTTTTCCACAGATTTGACGCTTTCCTAAAAAAGGTTGACGCACAAGCAGTGACTGTTGGATGTCCATCGAACGGCCGTCGTGCTTCTTCAATCTCTGCTCTTCCTGCTCCAGCCGCTCAAACAAGCGCCGGCGGGACTGCCTACTCCCTCCTCCCCGCGGCCGGCTGTGCTACCGCGCAGGCCTCACCGCCCCACCGTACTCCATCGCTGGCCTAGCCATCCCTCTACTCACCCACACATGCTGTTATTCTCCGATGACGGCAGATGAACTAGTAAACCACCCTCGTACAATCGTACTCCCCTCCGCGTGGGAAACAACTGTCGAGTCTTCGCTGCCTCTGTGTCGTTCCCTTCCTAGGCCTCGCCGTCGTCCACCGCCTGGTCAACGTGGTCAACAACCGACATGCATCTGAAGTGGACTGTACGTGGAGAGGCCGACAGCTGGGTCCACGGCCGCATGCAAGGAAATGCCTCCTTATTACGCGCAAAATAATGATTCCTCCACCTGACATCAGGGAGCCACCGAAAGGGCCTCTGTATTTCGCAAAAAAATGTTACCGCCGCTGACAGCTCGGACCCACCAGCTATATCTTCGCATGCAAGGAAGTGCCTCCTTATTACGCACAAAAAAATGAATACTCCCCCTGTTAGCTGGGACCCAGTATAGTGGCAGGCTGACTTGTGGGCCTACTAAGTTGACGGGGACGGAGGGCTTTGTCAACTTAGTCAATATGCATGATTCTAGCTCCAATGACCGCACGATGTCCATCCAACGGCCGTAGTGCTTCTTCAACCTCTGGTCTTCTTGCTCCAGCCGCCCAAACCAGCGCCGGTAGTGCCTCATGCTCCTGCCTCCCGTGGCCGGGTACGATGCGGCGGAGGCCTCACCACCCCCTAGCTACTGCTCCCACCGCTGGCCAGGCCATCCCTCTACTCACCCACACCCCCTGTTATTCTGCGGCGACGGCAGCCTCACACCGCAGCGAACTAGTGAACCCTCGTACTCCTCTACGTGTGGGCATCCACTGTCGCGTCTTCCCTGGCTCCGTGTCATCCCCTTCCTAGGCCTCGCCGACGTCCACCGCCCTGGTGCTCTCGGCGCGGCGTGGTCAACATGGTCAAGGAACGGCTTCCATCGGACGTGGACTGTACGTGGAGAGGCTGACAGCTGGATCCACGGCCGCAGCAAGGAAGTGCCTCCTTATTACGTGCAAAATAATTATTCCTCCACCTCACAACGGGGACCCACTGGACGGGCCACCGTATTTAGCGAAAAAAACATTTCCCCCCTGACTGCTGGGACCCACCAGCTACACCTTCGCACGCAAGGAAGTGTGTCCGGGCAAAAAAAACGATTCGCCCCCCTGACTACTGGGACCCACCAGCTACATCTTCGCACACAAGGAAGTGCCTGACAATCGGGACCCACATGGTCGAAGCGTACGTAGCATTGTCATTCTGGTCGTGAACGTGTATGTACATATATACTGGTGGATGTAGAGGTGCGCATGTGTCGTAGTAGAGGCGCGCATGTAGCATGTACACGTACGTACAGCGGACAGGGTGCAAGAGAGAAAATACGGCCACGTATGTGTACATACGGGCGGGGTCTCGAACGCCTACTCGCGCATACGTACGACCAGGGCTCGTTTACATGGCTGGGTCGGAACGGAGAAACAGCGTCGTCATCGTGTTCATGGGGAGGCAACGGAATGCGTCGTGTTCATCGGGAAGCAACGGAACGCGTGGGAGCCAACCGGTTGGGTCGGAACGGAATGCGTGGTCGTGTTCATCGGGAGGGCTTGGACGGAACATGCGATGGAAACAAGGCCTGGCATACCGCACAACGGAGGAAATGGACCGCCTACGTTCAGAACGGGGTCCTGTTGATCGGGAGGGGTCTGGCGTACCGCAAAACGGAGGAAACGGACCTCCTACGGTTGAAACGAGGGTCCTGTTGATCGGGAGGGGTGTGGCGTACCGCAAAACGGACGAAACGGACCTCCTACGGTCAAAACGGGGGCCCTGTTGATCGGGAGGGGTGTGGCGTACCACAAAATGGACGAAATGGACCTCCTACGGTCGACACGGGGGTCCTGTTCATCGGGAGGGGTGTGGCGTACCGCAAAACGGGACTCCACGGGATACTGTTCGTCTCCACTGTCGACCTTCACGGGCTCCTGTTCATCTAGCCTCCACCGCGCGCTACTCCACCGGCTACTGTTCAACCACCCCTCCACGGGCACCCCTCCATCGTTTATTGTTCATCTAGCCCTCCACACCATAGGGTCCTGTTCAACCACCCCTCCACGGGCACCCCTCCACCGTCTACTATTCATCCAGCCCTCCACCACACCACGGGGTCCTGTTCATCCAGAGGCAACGCCACCGCTCACTGTTCATCCACCCCCCTACAATGCTCACTGTTCAACCCAGAGGCAGCATCGATCGGCTTCAGTTAGCAGCAGTAGCGAAGGAATCGCTCGATCGGGTTTAGTTAACAGCCATCGATCGATCGCTCGGGTTCAGTAACGCGTAGCCTGCAGTGCAATCGCTCGGATTCAGTTAGAGCCCAACGCCTCGCTCGGGTTTAGTTAGAGCCAATGCCTCGCACACACGCACGCACATGTGCGAGAGAAACGCACATCGCTCGGCCCCTGACCTCCCACCGTAACCGGGAACTCCCCAAAATTTTCCTCCCCTCGCTTCTACCACGGTTTTTTCCATCATGGACGACCCAAAGAATGTCATGCAGCTGCGTCTCCAGCCCGCCTAGGATGAAAAGCCCATTTTCTGTCATGATTTTTTTGTCATAGAAGTAGGAGCCCACCACATCTATGATGATACCGGGTTTTGTCACAATTATCGTCATAGAAGTGTCATATGTATGACAGAATTTTTTTCTGTTTGGCCCAAAATGTCAGGATGTGTCTTTTTTTGTAGTGATAGCTTCAATTTGACAATATTATTATCCACATCCTTCTTCTTTTGCATATCACACAAATCAATGAAGCTATTTAGATGGGTAGCGGCATCTTCACTAGGAAGGCCAGAAAATTGATCTTTCATAACAAGATTCAACAAAGCGGTATTGATTTCACAAGGTTCAGCATCGGTAGTAGGAGCAATCGGAGTGCTAATAAAATCATTATTGTTGGTATTGGAAAAGTCACACAATTTGGTATTATCTTGAGCCATCGTGACAAATAATCAATCCAACACACAAGCAAACAAGAGGCAAGCGAAAAGAAGTGAACGGAAAAGGGCGGATAAAACGGCAAAGGTGAAGTGGGGGAGAGGAAAACGAGAGGCAAATGGCAAATAGTATAATGCGAGGGATAAGAGTTTGTGATGGGCACTTGGTATGTCTTGACTTGAGCGTGGATCTCCCCGGCAACGGCGCCAGAAATCGACAAGTTGACGGGAGATCAAATCTTGACTTGACTTGGCGTAAATATCCCCGACAACAGCGCCAGAAATCCTTCTTGCTACCTCTTGAGCATGTGTTGGTTTTCCCTTGAAGAGGAAAGGGTGATGTAGTAAAGTAGAATAAGTATTTCCCTCAGTTTTTGAGAACCAAGGTATCAATCCAGTAGGTGACTACACGCAAATCGCCTAGTACCTGCACAAACAAATAAGAACCCTGCAACCAACACGATAAAGGGGTTGTCAATCTCTTCACGGCCACTTGCAAAAGTGAGATATGATAAAGATAATAAGATAAATATTTTTGGTATTTTTGTTTTATAGATTGGAAAGTAAAGATTGCAAAATAAACGGCGACAGAAATAGCTAGTTGATGGGAAATTAATATGATGTAAAGTAGACCCCGGGGCCATAGGTTTCACTAGTGGTTTCTCTCAAGATAGCATATATTACTGTTTGTGAACAAATTATTGCTGAGAAATTGATATAAAAGAGCATAGTTATGATGATATCTAGGCATGATCATGAACATAGGCATCACGTCTGTGTCAAGTAGACCAAAACGATTCTGCATGTACTACTATTACTCCAGACATAGACCGCTATCTAGCATGCATCTAGAGTATTAAGTTCATAAGAACAGAGTAACGCATTAGGCAAGATGACATGATGTAGAGGGATAAACTCAAGCAATATGATATAAACCCCATCTTTTTATCCTCGATGGCAACAATACAGTATGTACCTTGCTGACCCTGCTGTCTCTAGGAAAGGACACCGCAAGATTGAACCCATAGCTAAGCACTTCTCCCATTGCAAGAAAGATCAATCTAGTAGGCCAAACCAAACTGATAATTTGAAGAGACTTGCAAATATATCAAATCATGCATATAAGAATTCAGAGAAGAATCAAATATTGCTCATAGATAATCTTAATCATAAACCCACAATTCATCGGATCTCGGCAAACACACCGCAAAAAGAACTACATCAAATAGATCTCCAAGAACATCGAGGAGAACTTTGTATTGAGATCCAAAGATAGAGAAGAAGCCATCTAGCTAATAACTATGGCCCTGAAGGTGTGTGGTAAACTACTCACACATAATCGGAGAGGCTATGGTGTTGATGTAGAAGCCATCCGTGATCAAATCGCCCTTCGGTAGATGACCGGAAAAGGTCCCCAGATGGGATCTCACGGGTACAGAAGGTTGCGGTGCTGGAGAAGTGGTTTTGTGGCTCCTTGGAAGTTTTCAGGGTATAAGAGTATATATAGGCGAAAGAAGTAGGTCGGTGGAGCCACGACAGGCCCACGAGGGTGGGGAGCACGCCTACCCCCTGGGTACGCCCTCCCCCCTCATGGCACCTCATTGCTTCCTTGACGTCCACTCCAAGTCTCCTGGATTGCGTTTGTTCCAAAGAAGATCCTCGCGAAGATTTCATTCCGTTTGATATTCCTTTTCTGCAAAACACTGAAATAGGCAAAAAAACAACAATTTGCAATAGGCCTTCGGTCAATAGGTTAGTCCCAAAAATAATATAAAAGTGCATAATAAAGCCCATTCAACATCCAAAACAGATAATATAATAGCATGGAACAATAAAAAATAATAGATACGTTGGAGACGTATCAGTATTCAGTGTCTTGGGGCAATGGCTTCATCATGCTCAGCATTTGGCTCATGTTTGGCTCTAGCTTCTGAAAGATGCTCTGCAGCTTGTTCTGATGAAGCTAACAACCAGGTTGGTACAACTCACCTGGGGTGGGTAGGGAAGTAAGATCGATGATATCCTGAGCTTTGGCTTCATGATGAACATCACATGTCATCCACTCAAGGACCCAAGTCTTCGGATCCCTATTGTAGCCTCGAATATGGAGAGTACCATAGAACTTCAGCAGAAGCTCTTCATTCCAATGTTCCTTGTCAGTCACAAAGGGCAGAAGACCAATGTCCCGAAAGCAATCAATGGCCTCCTCAAGACATGGCAGCCTAGCCATAGCATCACAATCCAGACGCTTATGCGAAAAAAATCTAGTCTTGGTTGTACAGGATGCAAGAGTAATAGCTTCGCTGCAGATGGCTCCAAAATCTGTCATGGGTGATCTTGGGCTTCACATACAGGTTCTTGGCGCTGTCAAAGAATGTATTGTGCTCTCTGAAGCTGAGAATGCTGAATGAACCTTGTGTTGTGATAGCACTTGGAAGCATTGGCAATCTGGGCTTTGGCTTCTGAACTTGAGGCCTCTGCTCCACATGATAATCATATTGTGGCCCGGGAGCAGTGGGTGGAACCATAATAGGCCATCTGATAGTAACCAACTCACCACGATTGAATGCGCGTTCCATAGTATGAGGCCTTGGAGAGGGAACGGCGCCGTCAGAGATGATTGGCGTCATAGTGGTGTCAGTGTTCACATTGGCTTCGGGCTCCACATTATCTTCAGCCATGACTGAGTCATTGGCTTCAATGGCGTTGTTGGTGGCAGCCTTAGTGTTTCCAACCTCCATTTGTTCAACGACTGGAGGGTCGTGCATGATCACATTCTCTTCAAGAATGACAGGATCACTGGCAGGGGTGTGGCTTCTCTTTGTTCTTTGTTATCTTCTTTTTCTTCCTCGGCTGATGCAGTGGGAATGTCTTCAGCAGTCTTGGCTTCAGACTCTAATGCAGACGCAGAAGGAGTGGCTTCAGGAAACACTTGATGTGCAACTGAGCTAGTGTGTTGCACTTCTTATTCTGGAATGCTTGACATGGAGACCTGAGGCCTAAGGCCTTTGCGAAGCCTGTGAAACGCTGGCGACGCCTTTGGAGAAGGAGTGGTCTCCATGTAGTTGTCATCATCAAGCACCGAAGAGGTGACTTGAGCAGGTGGAGTACGGGGTGTCTCATCTAGCACAGGGGTGTCTTGTTATTGTCGCTCAGCCCATGAGTCATCTTAAGCGATTGGCGTCAATGGATGACCAATGCTAATAAGTTCACTGCTCGTGGGAACAAACGATGATACCGACTGGGGCTCGAGATGAGGAAGGACTTCATCATCATGCACATTGTCTTCATGACCAATGTCTTCAGCTGCGTTGGGGTCAACAGCTGGAACTTCTTCACTTTCTAGAGCCTTTGTGGAAGCAGGCTCATGAATCACTAGGCGATGTTCTTGGTTGGTTGAAGCAGGGAGAGCAACTAAGATGGGTTCAACTATGAGGGGCTCTGGGGCAGCAGCACGCTCTTTATTCGAAGACTTTGAAGCCTTTGTCTTCAATGTTTTATTGGAGGGAGCTTCATCACAGGTGTCCTTGAGCTTCCTCTTTATGGCTTCAGCTTCGGCTTGCCTTGTCTTCTTCATTTCAGAAGCTCCTGAGGGGACCTTTGGCTTCGAGCCAGTCATGCTGGCAGGGAAGACTATGCTTGGTCATTCCTGTCGTTGAGCCTCGGGTTGGGCTACAGCAGATTTCTTCTTTTGCTTGGCATCCATCCTGGGGTCGATGCCAGGACGCTCGAGAGCCTTTAGCTTCTCAGCTTCATTATGCGCTTGAGCATATTTTTGCGCATAGTACTTCATGCGCTCGCGTGAGCCTTTGGCTTCTTCACGCTTCTTGGTGAACTCGGCCTTGAGGTCATTCATCATCTTCTTGAAGATTTGCACATCAACAACACTGAGCTTGGCCATGTGCTTCTTGAAGTGTGCCTTCTCATAATCAATCTTGTTCTTGATCTCGACGATTTTCTGAGCAAAGGCCAGTTCATTGGCAATGGCTCCATGAAATGTGACACTGATGTCCACTCGTAGCTGCAGATCATCAATGTTGATGCTTTGGTCCTCAAACCATTCATCGATGAAGTTATTTAGAATATCAACGTAAAAAGAGGCAGATATTGAAATATCTCAGCCTCTTCCTTGATCTTGATCAGCATCTCTAGAGCTTCATCACAAAGATCTTCATCACTGGACAGATCAATGGTGTCTTCCTTGTTGGGCAGAACGACAGCAAGAGTCAGATCATGCCCTGTAATTTTCTTGGGCTTCTTAGTCTTCTTGGAGACACGATACAAGTCTTCAGACTGCACACTGGGTTCAGGAGGTGTAGTTGGCAATGGCTTCACAGTTGAAGCAGTTGGTGTTGTAGAGGGCTTTGAAGCTTTTGACTTCTTATTCTCCTACTGTAGTGGTGCAAGAACATCTTAAGAGTCTGCATTTTCAGCAGATTAATCCACCGTGGCCCTCTGAGCAGAAATGTGAGAGAGAAGCACATTGAAGCTAGTGAAGGGGCCGATGACATTGGAATTGGCATCGCGTGTGCCATCCAACCTTGGAGTAGACGGACTAGGGTTGAAGTGGAGTCCGAGGTCCTTCCTGTTCTTGGCAGATGACTCCTTTGCGAACTGATAGTTGCGCTTGAAGAGATTGTCGTCACGACACCATAGAAGAGACAATGGGTCGGCATTCTCTGGCTGTGGTCCACGGACCATGCATGGATAGAAACCTTGAGAAATAACTTCAGGCTTCGACTTAGGTTGCAAATTTCTGTAAAGAATATCACCCCACGGGCGCTTCATGGCATTCTTCTCGGCATATTTAGCAGTGACGAAGTTGTACTTGAACTACTGTTCAGCCCAATATCTTCGGATCCATTGGATCCTGGTCTTCCATTGATTATAGTTCTCCTCAGGATCAGTCTTGTACATTTCATACAGATCCGGCGCCAGATCGAGAGCGGTATTGCCATGGCGCTGCTTGCCACCCTTCCTTGCAGATTTCTCAGAAGCCATAATATCCAGACAGATAGGCTTCAAGACAGTGAAAGGCTTTCATCTACTTGTTAGACAAGAACTGGCTTCAGGGGAGTTTATATGATGCTATAAGAATTCCGCAAATGAATGCAGACTATGAGAACCAAGGGATTCTCCCACGGACATGTACCTGTGACAGCATTAGAGATGCAAGGGAAGGGGAAGAGGTCATATGCACTCTTAGAAGATTTTGAAGATAAATCAGTTTGAAGACATTGACCTCATAGTGCGAAGACATTCACTTATTTGAAGTGAGTTGGTTCCAGATTTGTACGAATCCATGAATAAGTACAAGTGAGGAATCTAACTAGTTATGAAGCATAAGTGAATATACTTAGCAACATATGAGATTCAGAAAGAGATAGGTCCAGATTTGGAAGTGTAGAAACCACTCTTGGTTGAAGTGGATGGATTTGACAGATCAAAAAGGCTGTAAAAAGTGAGATTTATTTACCGTAGACGAATTGCTAGACGAGGTGGAAGGGAGTCCGAGCAATCCAATCTCCCGCATCCTAACTTGGTGGCAGAAGACTGTAGGATCGAAAGTATGTCTAGAGGGGGGTGATTAGACTACCAAACCAAATAAAAATCTAGCCTTTTCCCAATTTTAAGTCTTGGCAGATTTTAGCAACTTAGCACAAGTCAAGCAATCAACCTACACATGCAAGTCTAAGAGTATAGCAGCGGAATGTAAAACATTTGCATATGAAGGTAAATGGAGGAGTTTAGAGGGAGCAAACGCAATGTAGACATGGAGATTTTTGGCGTGGTTCCGATAGGTGGTGCTATCGTACATCCACATTGATGGAGACTTCAACCCATGAAGGGTAACAGTTGCACGAGTCCACGAAGGGCTCCGCCTACGAAGGGTCCATGAAAAAGCAACCTTGTCTATCCCACCATGGCCATCGCCCACGAAGGACTTGCCTCACTAGGGTAGATCTTCACGAAGTAGGCGATCTCCTTTTGCCCGTACAAACTCCTTGGTTCAACTCCACAATCTTGTCGGAGGCTCCCAAGTGACACCTAACCAATCTAAGAGACACCACTCTCCAAAAGGTAATAGATGGTGTGTTGATGATGAACTCCTTGCTCTTGTGCTTCAAATGACAGTCTCCCCAACAATCAACTCTCTCTCACTGATTTGGATTTGGTGGAAAGATGATTTGAGTGGAAAGCAACTTGGGGAAGGCTAGAGATCAAGATTCATATGGTTGGAATGGAATATCTTGGTCTCAACACATGAGTAGGTGGTTCTCTCTCAGAAAATGAATGCTGGAAGTGTAGGCACGTTCTGATGGCTCTCCTTACTAATGAAGGAAGGGTGGAGGGGTATATATAGACTCCACACAAAATCTAACCATTACACACAATTTACCAAACTTGGTGGGACCGAATCAAAAAACTCGGTCAGACCGATTCAGTTCATAATGTGACCATTAGGCATTTTGGTGGGACTGACATGTCAACTCGGTGGAACCGATTCTATTAGGGTTAGGGCATAATGTAATCTCGGTGAGACTGATTACACAAACTCAGTGGGACCAATTTTGGTAATAGGCTAACCAGAGAGTTGGTCAGCCAAACTCGGTGGGACCGAATTGCTCATTTCGGTGAGACCGAAACGTTACGGAAGGGAAATAGAGAGTTTGCATTGCGAGCTTGGTGGGACCGATCGCTCATCTCGGTTGGATTAAAATGTTATGAAGGGAAACAGAGATTTTGCAATCCCATCTCGGTGAGATCGAGATCCCTATCGGTGAGACCGATATGACTAGGGTTTGTGGCAGTGGCTATGTCAAGTGAACTCGGTGGCGCCGGATAGAACATTTCGGTGGGGCCAAGTTAGACTTTTGGTTTGGGACATATGTGGATATGAGAATATGGTTGAGGGTTTTTGGAGCATATCACTAAGCATTTTGAGCAAGCAAGCCACTAAACAACACCTCATCCCCTTTTAATAGTATGGTCTTTTCCTATGGACTCAATGTGATCTTGGATCACTAAAATGAAAAAGGTAGAGTCTTGAGCTTGAGCCAATATGTGTCCTTAGCATTTTGAGGGGTCCACATTCTTAATCCATGCCATGCCAATCATTGAACTTTCTGAAATGATCATCTTGAAATAGTATTAGTTCAATGAGCTATATGTTGTTAATAATTACCAAAACCACCCAGGGATAGTTGCACTTTCAATCTCCCCCTTTTTGGTAATTGATGAAAACATATAGATCAAAGCTTCAACAAATGATAATAAGATTTAAGTACATCAACGCTTTGAGAAGTATGTGATAAGCAAGAGCTCCCCCTAAATTTGTGCACTATTTAAGATTTATTTTTGAATACAAATGCACAATTGATTAGGATCATGGGTCACTCTTCCATGTCACATACATCTTGGTGGAGCGCTAAAAATGATATGAATTAAAACGTGCACTCATCACCAAGCAAAGTGAATGATCATATAAGGATATAAAAGATAATGTCATCCAAACAAACGTTTTAGTATGATATGATCAAACACATGATCATACACGTATCTCACACAGACATAAAGTATCGAACGAGCACACACACAAGTTCAACTAAAAAGCAAGAAATCAAGAGAGACAAAGCAGCAAAGCAACACTCTCTCTCGAAGCCTATGATCTATACATTTCTCCCCCTTTGGCAACAAGTTACCAAAAAGTTCAAAAATGAATAGTTCTATGCGTCTCTCAGGCTTGGTCTTCAGGAGGTGGTGTAGATACAACTCCAAGGATGAAGGAATCAGTAGATGATGTTGGAGCTGGTGGAGCAGGTGCTAGAGGTGGTACTGAAGCTGTTGCTGGTGCAAATGAAGTAGCTCTTGTGTGTGATACTGGCACTGTAGATGACCTCTGACTCCTTGGCACTCACTGAAAAGCATCCATAGTTGCCTTCCCTCTTTTCTCCTCAGCTTCCTCCTGGAGCTGCTCAACTGCAGTCTGTATCTCAGTCACCTTGAGGTCAAGATCATAGAATTTTGTCTCAACAATCCTTTCCAAGCTCTCTTGATTCTGAGTCAGGGTGGCCAAGCCCTTCTCAATCCTCAATGTTGCTTGTATCAGATAACCCAATTGATCTTGTTTGCTCTTTAAGAACACCTGAGATGCTTACTCGGCACTTGGCATCCTTGCATCCTTTTGCTGATGAAGGTTCATTCTCATTCATCACTACTACATTATCCTCAAATTCTGGGTGCAAAGGTATTTGCTCCTTGTCCAACAGGCAAGTGCCTGTGCCCATCTTGGAGTTGATGAGCACCGGAATATGTGGAGCATACCCGCAAGACCTTTTCTGATCTGCTGCAGTCCTCTTGATCGTCTCAACAATCAGACTCATGATCTTGAATTTTTGAGGGACATCAAATATTTGCAGTAGGTTGATTAAATGTCCTCTTATCATCTTGTGATCTCCAGACTTGGGTAATAGAGTGTGCCTTAGGATAGTGTTGATTGTAGGCAGACCAGACAGTAGATAATGCACAGATCCAAGCTTGTGTGTCTCCAAAGCTTTATCAGGGATCTCCTTGTACATACTTGCCATTGAGTTGTGGTCCTTCTTCTTCTTGGAATACACATCCAAATCATCCTCATGTCCTCTAGGGCATTGATCAACTTCACCCACTCATCAATAGTTGATTGGTACCTCGTACCCTCAGACATTCACACGATTCTGCCATCTGGATAGAAATGAGCAGTGGAGTAGAACTACATAATGAGCTCATCATTCCATTTGGTCAACTTTTGACCCACAAACTCATCAACTCCACAAGCTTTGAAGCTTTCATGTACACCTGGGAAAAATTCTTCATTCTCATCAATGAATTCCCAATCGACCCATTTCATATCACATACAGTTGGCTTCTAGTCAAGCAAAATGGTCTCATAGAAATCCTGTTGTTCCATGGTGTGGAACCTATAGTCCACTGCAGTCCTCCTCCTCACAGAATAGGGGTCAGACTGTCTCCAAAGTCTCAATCCAGCATCATTCCTGATGTTCATGTCCTCAGCCACTAGATGAGTGTCATTGTGTTCTGGAATCTTTCGTTTCAGTTTTCTTAGCACTTGGGCTTCTGCATCTTGTTCTTCAACTTCAGGCATTGGGGCCTTGTTCTTTTCTTCAGCAGGGGTATTCCTGATGCTTCTCTTGGGCTTAGAAGGCTTTTGAGCAGCAGCCTTGGGAGCAGTTTTGGGCTTTGATGGAGTAGCCCCTGACTTTGATTGCATCTCCCATGAGCTTTTGGGACTTGGGTGCTGGTGCAGCATCCTCTTCCTCTTCATCTTCTTCGGGCTCTCTCATAATGGAGGATCTACCAAGGACTCTGGCAGTGGTCTTCTTGACCCTCTCCTTCCTCTTCTTTCCCTCTCCAGCAGCCTCTCTAGTTGGCTTAGAGGTTTCAGCAGTTGAGACCTTGGCCCTAGACATTGGGATTCTTTTTGCAGGTGCCTTCTTATTCAACCCTGGCTTGGTTGTTGCAGCAGTGCCATACTCTTTCTTCAGCACCTTCTTTTTGGAACTAACTTCCTCCTCAACATCCACGTAGTCCTCATCTTCAGAATCTGAGGTTTTCTTCTTCCTTGTTCTGGTGGCTGCCTTTGGCAAGTTACTAGGAGTGCTCCTGCTACCATCATCTGAGGTGCTTGAGGGACTAGTGCCCTCACTCATTTGCACTGGATCTTCAGATCTTTTTTGGCTATCACTCTGGTCAGACATCTTGGCAGGCAAACTGACAACAAACCCTGTGAATAGATGTAGATGAGGTAGAATGGATGAGCATCACAAAGTGCAGAGTTTTTGCAAAACAAATGAGTCAAAAACTTAGTTTTAGTTCTCCACAGAAAGTATTTCGGAGCTACCGATTTGTTAAACTCGGTGATACCGAAGCAACTGTTGGAGTCTGAACTAGTGAACTCGGTCAGACCGAGTCACAGTTTGGTGGCTCCGAGATTGCTAGGGTTTCACAGAGAATCGAAATCGGTCGCACCAATTTGCAATTTTCGGTCAGACGGAAAAGCGGATGTGCAATGTCCTAAGCCAAATCGGCGAGACCGATTTCTACAACTCGGTCGGTCCGAGATGAGTTCGGCGGAGACCTAACCCTAAATTTTTGAATCAAACCTAACTTAAAGGGAGTTTTCTCTGGATAGATTGATTTCATAATTAGTGTGAATCATGGCAAAGCAATGTGCTAAGAATCAGAATGAGGAATTAGCACATAAAGTCGAACTCATACCCTAGTTCGGCCGGAGTTCGCTACGGCAACAACGGCGGGGCAGAATTCCGTTAATGGCGACGAAGATCAGCGGCACGAGGTCGCTGGCGACAAGAAGACGATCCGGAGACTCGAGATGGCAGAGCATGACACGAGCGGGATGAAGAGTTTTGGAGAAGTCACCAAAATTCAACCCATCGGTATATATATCCTGACCCTGTCAGTGTGACCGAGTGGAACAACTCGGTGGCACCGAGATGCAGAATCGCAAGCGGTAACTACAACTCGGCGTGACCGAAAGGTTCAAACCGGTTGTACCGAGATTGAAAAGCTAGATCAACTCAATGAACTCGTTGTGACCGAAAAGGATGGATCGGTCAGACCGAAATGTGCAGAGAGGGTTTGGAAGTTTAAGTCTATGATGAATCGGGTACTCCGAGTGCTCCTCACATAGAGTGGTTCGAATCTGACTTGGTCAAACTTTGTGATGTAGCATGAATAGAGTTTGAGATGAGAAAATCATAGATAGCTAGAGGAGGTTCTTAGGCATTCTTGTCCATCAACTTGGCAAAAGAGAAAACGCCAAACAATCAAAACAACAAGTGGATGTCCTCGAATGAGTAAAATATGCATCAACATGCTCACACAATAAAATGGCAAATGAGATATGTGGCAAAGCATGACAAACACTCTAGCATCTATCAAGCAATTGGCGATGACTAGGTCATCTATATATGAGTATATTGACTTAGGAGTCAAATGAGAACATTTGATCGTAGGTCACACTCTTTGTTTAAGCACAAGTGGGGTTATCACTTTTACATAAAGCATTGTTGTGTTCACACCATTAGAGTTTCTTTAGCTCAATTGATTAGAGTAAAGCTCCCCCTAGATGTGATATCCCCCCTAAGAGGGATGAACTAACCTTGGGTTTCGCCGTTGATGACTTCATGTAGGTGTTGAAGATGTGGATGCTCAACATTGAAGTAGATCATTTGGAGCAATCCATTGGAGTGAGTAGCACTTTCAATACTTACACGGGTTAGTCCCACAAGGAACAAACAATAATATCCATAGACATAGAGTGATGTACACACAAGATGATGTCCATGAAAGCATTAGGTTACCTTGTCCCTTGTCTTACCAACAAGAGGGTTTGTGACTCCTTGAACTAGTGCAAGATGTGGAAGTTGTTTGCACTTGTCCTCGCCAAAATGATATGAGTGAAGTATGTTGGCGGAGTCACCGTCAAGAACTGTCTAGTTCTTCTTATTTGGGATCCACACTACAAAAAAATACACTTTCGTGATGATACGTGTTTGTCACAGTAGGTTGCATTTTTTGTCATGCATGTACATCCATGACGATTTTATGACAGAATCAAGATAGTCATATCTATGCTGTCGTAGAAGTGTTCCATGACATTACCAAAATTATCATCACGGAAGTGTCCACTTCCATGACGATAAATCGCGCATCACAGAAGTGCTTTCGTCAAGGGTGACCGACACGTGGCGTCCACCGTAACGGAACGCCGTTAAGCTATCGGGTCCGGTTTTGGATCTGATAACCCGTTAACATCCGAGACCAATGGGAAATTTCCATGTGTAAAATTCTGATTGGCCGGAGGGAACACCTGTCAGCTCGTCAGTGGGCCAGATGTCGCCCGTCCATTGGAGGAGACATGCCTACGATACATAGACACGTGGTTGGGACCAACAGAGGCCCATATAGGTTAAAAAGGCCGGCCCAGTCAAAGGCACATAGTACTTACTCAGGTACTAGTGGGCTAGCCCAATAAAGGCCCATTTATGGCCCAAAGCCAAATCTGACCCGTTAATTATTCGCCGAATATTTGGGCCCATTTACGGCCCAAAGCGAGATCTGGCTCGTTAATTGTTCGCCGAATATTTGGGCCCAATTACAGCCCAGTGACTTTCGGCCTGTTAGAGGCCCAATGTAGACATGGGCCCATTTCAGCCCGGTGTGACTTTCAGCCTAGAATGGCCCGTGCTGCCCATGGGCCATATATGGTCCGACGGGACATCGGGCCCACTAACGGCCCGTGATAAAGGTGGCAACAGTTAAGCTCAACGTGACTTGGGGCCTGTTAAAGGCTTGTCGCATAATTCGGCCCGTTGATGTCTGTACTAAGCTTTCGGCCTCTTAAAGGCCCATGATATTAGTGGGCCAACTAAGGCCCAAGATATGTTTCGGCCTGGTAACTGCCCGTGATATAACTGGGCCCAAAAAAGGCCTGGTCTACATTTCAGCCTGCTGAAGGCCCATCGACGACTAGTGAAAATTGAGGCCCAACATGCATTTAGGCCTGCTAAAGGCCCATGGTTTCATCTAGGCCATAACAGACCAGTACAATATTCAGCCTGTTAATGGCCCAATGCTACCTGGGCCAAACTAAGCGCTGGGTCCACAAAAGGCCCAACTAAAATATAGGCCGGTGTAAGTTGTGGGCCTCGCGCAAAGTGTGAAGGCCCCAATGATTTGGTCCCAAGAAAGATGCAGGCCGGCCCAATTGTGGCCCGCTAAGGGTGATGCGCTAGCGTTGGCTGGCCGCGCATGGATGCAGATCTTGAGTGGCAGTGGAGCGCTACGATGCGGTGGACGAGACTGTTGGTGAAGCCCCAGCGGCCTCGGGGGCGGAGGTGCGACGATGTGCTCGGTGAAGTAGCCCCGGTGAGCTGGGAGACGGCGTCGGTGAAGCGCACCTAATGCGGTGGAAGTAGGTGTCTGTGAGGCACGTTGGTTGCGGCGGCCGACGTTGTCGGTGGACCACCCGATGCAGTGAACAAGGGTGTAGATGAGGTAGCTCCGGTGCGGTGGTGAAGCGCGACCGTCGTCTTCGTAGTCGTGTCCGGCACAGAGGTGGGGAAAGAGACGTGATGAGGGGCGATTCAAACTTTGCTTGGGTTGGCGGCGAATTAGGGATATGAGCAATCTGGGCACAGAAGGGGACGATGGAGAAGGGAGATTTTGCAGGGCTGGAATTGGGGCCGCCAGATATTTCAATCCGAAACATGGAAGCGCGAACTTATTTTGTAGTTGTCCTTTTGGGGGGGGAGGGGGGAGGGAGGGAGGGGGTGGGTGGGACGCAGCTTCGGTGCCTTAAAGGCACCTGCCTTTGGGTCACTGACATGTGGGCCAGCCACCTGTTGGGCCCACATGTCATAGACACAAAGGTAGGTGCCTTACGGTACCGAAGCATCGTCCGGGTGGGTGGCTGGGTGCTAAGCCACCGTACGACACACGCGACCACCACGACACGACCCTGGTCTGCCTGGTGCACCTACATTTTAGAGGAGATGTGAGAATGCAAACGAATCTTCTTTCATTTGCAAATGAATCTGTATGTATTACCATGCTCGTGTTTTCCTTGCAAATAATTAGTCATTCGAAACGAGATACTATAAATTAATTAATGAGGAGTTATTTGAAAAAAATCGAAATGGTATCCACGCTAACGTGGATTAGAGTGTGTGTCACATAATTAGTTATTTGAATTAGAGTGTGTGTCACATAGCGATCTCCAATTCTAACGTGGATTTCGCATTTCACTGTATCCATGCTACTTTTTTAATACAAATTCATATGTATATGATGAACACCATGGTAGTGAGAAAACTTTTGGATGGATTCGAACATATGACCTACAAAGTAGCACAACAAATCGAGTCAATGTCAACTTTTCGAAACCTAGTATGGCACGAATTCAAAATAATTACCCATATGTATGGTCCTCAGTTCAAATCTTACAATGTACACCGAATTGAAACATCGATATTAAGTCTTGTACTATCTACATTCAAATGTTGTTTTTAGCCCCCCCCCCCCCACACACACACATGCTACATACTTCCTGTATCGGTCAATCTTCCTCTCCTAACCACCTTAGGAAGCTATCGGTTTCCAACACACATTCATTCTTTCTCTCCATGTTTTGATCTCTAACTCTCTCAATTACACAACCCCCTTTTTCCACTCTGTTACGAAATGTATTTACCTCACACACCCGCCATTGCATCCCATGTCGAGCTCTCTCTCTCCCTCTCCCTCTCACCCTCTCGCGCTAAATACATGCATTGCCTATCTAGCCCCCAACCTCTCATGCGCACGCACGCACGTTGTTTGTCTAGGTCACTCCCTCGAGACTGTCTCACTCTTTCTTCCGCACGGCGGGCCACACTCGCTCAATCTCGCTCTATTTATCTGAGTCTCGTTTAACCTCATTTTCTTTCACACACAAATGATATATCTCCCTGTTCGGGCCTCAATCGACACACTCCATACTCTCTCACACAGATTGTCTATCTAGGTCAATCCATCCAAGCCACCCCACTCTTTCGACCTCATGGCGGGCCACGCTCGCTCAGTCTCTCTCTCCCTCTATCTCTCTCTCTGTATGTCTCGATTGACCTCGCTCTTCCTCGGACAAAAACAATATATCACCATGTTTGTGCCCAATTAGACCTATTCACATTGTATACTCTCTCACACACATTGTCTATCTAGGTCACTCTCTCCAACCTGTCTCACTCTTTCGATCGCACGTGACCCTATGTGATCGATTGACCTTGCTTCCTCCCACGCACAAAATATATCTACACGTCTGTGACTGGATCATCTCTCAAGCTCTATCTTACAGCCGTCACCCTTGCCAAAAGCTCAACTGGACAATATCTCTCTAGAGCATATATATCTGTTCAATGAATGTCGGACCACACTCACTTTGTCTCTCTATCTATATGTCTCTTGATTGAGGTCACTTTCTCACGCTGTATCTTCCACACATTGAAGCTACCTCTCCATCCCTCGCAAATTCGGAGCTATTTACATTGCGAGGGGCACTCCAACCTTGGATTAATTTGTGTAGGCATTTATTCCGGTCGGTTTAGATTATATTTTCATAGCATTCGGCCCACAACTACTCCAAACACCGTTGCAACCCCCGCAACTCCCCTAGTTGATTTCCCTATGGCCTGGTCATCGCTCTCTCGCATGTCCTTTCTCGCCTTCAACGTCGCACCATGGTATTATTGCAAATAACTCTGTTGTTCTCTTTAATTATTATAAATAAGCTACAAAACTACACACCAATAATCCACTTGGAATGGAACAAATTTCGAACCACAAATTAAAGTGCTACAAACTACACACTAAGGGGCCCACATGTCGTGAAACAAATTTGGACCCATATACAAATTAAAAAATTAAGGACGAGGATCGAACATGCGACCAGGGCCTTCAAGCCGCACGTCAATAGGCAACATAAGTAGAACAACAATGTTTGTTGTACCTCCCTTTGTTCACATAATGTTTTTATATTACCACAACCTATTTAATGGATAACATGTAATATTATTTTTAGTACTATTCGCCTTCACTTACTGGTGGGTTCCATGTGTGCAAACATGAAGAACTCGCGGGCGATGTTGCCGTTGACCATATCTGGACGCGTTCACAAGTTACGGCAGCAGTTTCACGTACTAGCAGCACTAATCAGTGTGTATGTGCAATGCACGTTAATTTGGAAGTATATTAAGTAGCACTATTTTTGGCATGAAATTAACTGCACAGTAAACGTGTTGAGCGCTCGACATTGAAGCAGTCTAGGTCGTTGGATGACAAGGAATACATGTGGCTTGATGACGTTTTATATTTAATTTGATATGGCTCTAGCAGAACATTTAGTCGATCAAACCATAGATTTCGTTTAGTCTGATCCGACTTTAAATTATATGACGATCGATCTAAAATAAACATAAATGATAAACGTTCGGATTTTAAGCATGGCAATCCGAATGTTTTTCATGGCAAATTTAGATTACATGGTGGCGGGGGGGGGGCGTCTTGCGGTGGGAAGCAGCTCCTCTTTCGTGCTCTGTGTGTCATCGGGCCACTGACCGACGGCGACGGCGGCGCCTTGCACCGTTGTTGGCGTACTCCTGGACGTTGGCCTAGCTTCAAGGAAGGCCAAAATGTTCTGTACTTCGGAGCGAGTCAATTGGCAGGAGGAGGCGACTGGCGTTGGTGCAAGGAAGCGGTTGACGGTGGCCATCCATACCGCTGAGGGGGGCACTGGCACCCACGTGGGGGACATGCGCTATCAACGGCGTAACGGAGACATTCGTGTGCATGTGCACCGCCACAGGCACGCACATCAGTGCACACGCAGGCGCATGCGCTGGCAGGTGCACGGGCACCAGCACGGGCATGCGCATCAGTGCATGCGGAGGAGCATGCGCTGGCAGGTGCACGGGCGCGTGAAAGTCGGCGGGGACCTCGTGGAACCCCGTGGCATCAAGCTCGGTGACAATGTGCGGCTCCCAGCCCATCGATGCCACGGGGATGGGTGCTGGCGCAGTCGGGGCGACGGGAGCCGGAACGGAAGCGGGGACAAGCGCGGCGTCTTCCCGCAAGGCCAGTTCAAGCTTGTCCCAAAGCGCTATGTTCTTGAGACTCCGGCTGGGTGTCTTCCTCAGGAAACTGGAAGACTAAGGGCAGACCATCGTGATGCGACATGGTGCTACCTCTTGCGCACTACGTTGGTTTTCCCTTGAAGAGGAAAGGGTGATGCAGTAAAGCAACATAAGTATTTCGCTCAGTTTTTGAGAACCAAGGTATCAATCCAGTAGGAGACCACACGCGAGTAACCTCGTGCCTACACAAACAAATAAGAACCTCGCAACCAATGCGATAAAGGGGTTGTCAATCCCTTCATGGCCACTTGCAAGAGTGAGATCTAATAGATATGATAATAATAATAAGATAAATATTTTTGGTATTTTTATGATATAGATTGAAAGTAAAGATTGCAAAATAAAATAGATTGGAAACTTTTTTGATGGAAACTAGACCCGGGGGCCATAGGTTTCACTAGTGGCTTCTCTCAAGATAGCATAAGTATTACGGTGGGTGAACAAATTACTGCAGAGCAATTGATAGAAAAGCAAATAATTATGAGAATATCTAGGTATGATCATGTATATAGGCATCACGTCCGTGACAAGTAGACCGACTCCTGCCTGCATCTACTACTAGTACTCCAAACATCGACCGCTATCCATCATGCATCTAGAGTATTAAGTTCATAAGAACAGAGTAACGCGTTAAGCAAGATGACATGATGTAGAGGGATAAACTCATGCAATATGATATAAACCCCATCTTTTTATCCTCGATGGCAACAATACAATACGTGTCGTTTCCCTTTCTGTCAGTGGGATCAAGCACCGCAAGATTGAACCCAAAGCTAAGCACTTCTCCCATTGCAAGAAAGATCAATCTAGTAGGCCAAACCAAACTGATAATTCAAATAGACTTGCAAAGATAAACCAATCATATATAAAAGAATTCAGAGAATATTCAAATACTTTTCATAGACAAACTTAATCATAAACCCACAATTCATCGGATCTCGACAAACACACCGCAAAAGAAGATTACATCGAATAGATCTCCAAGAGAATCAAGGAGAACTTTGTATTGAGATCCAAAGAGAGAAGAAGCCATCTTGCTACTAGCTATAGACCCGAAGGTCTGAGGTAAACTACGCACACATCATCGGAGGGGACATGGAGTTGATGTAGAGGCCCTCCGTGATCAATGCCCCCTCCGGCGGAGCTCCGGAAAAGGCCCCAAGATGGGATCTCTTGGGTACAGAAGGTTACGGCGGTGGAAATAAGGTTCATGGTGCTCCTGGATGTTTTCGGGGTATGTCAATATATATAGGAGGAAGAAGTAGGTCAGTGGAGCAATGAGGGGCCCATGAGGGTGGAGGGCGTGCCCAGGGGGGTGGGCGCGCCCCCTGCCTCGTGGCCGCCTCGTTGATTGCTTGACGTCTACTCCAAGTCCCCTGGATCATGTTTGTTCCAAAAATCACGCTCCCGAAGGTATCATTCCATTTGGACTCCGTTTGATCTTCCTTTTCTACGAAACACTGAAATAGGCAAAAAACAGCAATTTGGGCTGGGCCTCCGGTTAATAGGTTAGTCCCAAAAATAAAATATAAGTGTAAAATAAATCCCATTAACATCCAAAACAGATAATATAATAGCATGGAACAATCAAAAATTATAGATATGTTGGAGACGTATCAAGCATCCCCAAGCTTAATTCCTGCTCGTCCTCGAGTAAGTAAATGAGAAAAACAGAATTTTTGATGTGGAATGCTTCCTAACATATTTCTCAATGTGATTTTTCTTTATTGTGGCATGAATTTTCATATCCGAAAGATTCATGATAAAAGTTTAATATTGACATAAAAATAATAATACTTCAAGCATACTAACTAAGCAATCATGTCTTCTAAAAATAACATGGCCAAAGAAAGTTCATCCCTAAAAAACCATATAGTTTGGTCATGCTCCATTTTCGTCACACCGGAATGCTCTCATCATGCACAACCCCGATGACAAGTCAAGCAATTGTTTCACACTTTAGTAATCTCAAACTTTTTTCAACTTTCACGCAATATATGAGCGCGGACCATGGATATAGCACTGTGGGTGTAATAGAATATAATGAAGGGGGTTATGTTGAGAAGACAAAAAAGGAGAACTAATCAATGGGCTAGGGAGATGCCCATCAATTGATGTCAATGCAAGGAGTAGGGATTGCCATGCAACGGATGCACTAGAGCTATAAATGTATGAAAGCTCAACAAAAGAAACTAAGTGGGTGTGCATCCAACTTGCTTGCTCACGAAGACCTAGGGCACTTGAGGAGGCCCATTGTTGGAATATACAAGCCAAGTTCTATAATGAAAAATTCCCACTAGTATATGAAAATGACAAATCAAGAGACTCTCTATTATAAAGATCATGGTGCTACTTTGAAGCACAAGTGTGGAAAAACGATAGTAGCATTGCCCCTTTTTATTTATTTAATTTATTTGGGCTTTCTCTTTTTTATTTGGCCTTTCTCTTTTTTTCATTGGGACAATGCTCTATTAATGATGATCATCACACTTCTATTTATTTACAACTCAATGGTTACAACTCGATACTAGAACAAGATATGACTCTATATGAATGCCTTCGGCCGTGTACCGGGATGTGCAATGACTCATGAGTGACATGTATGAAATAATTATGAATGGTGGCTTTGCCACAAATATGATGTCAACTACATGATCATGCAAGGCCATATGACAATGATGATGCATGTCATAATAAACGGAACGGTGGAAAGTTGCATGGCAATATATCTCGGAATGGCTATGGAAATGCCATAATAGGTAGGTATGGTGGCTGTTTTGAGGAAGATATAAGGAGGTTTATGTGTGATAGAGCGATCGTATCACGGGGTTTGGATGCACCGGCGAAGGTTGCACCAACTCTCAAGGTGAGAAAGGGCAATGCACGGTACCGAAGAGACTAGCAATGATGGAAGGGTGAGAGTGCGTATAATCCATGGACTCAACATTAGTCATAAAGAACTCACATACTTATTGCAAAAATCTACAAGTCATCAAAAACTAAGTATTACGCGCATGCTCCTAGGGGGATAGATTGGTAGGAAAAGACCATCGCTCGTCCCCGACCGCCACTCATAAGGAAGACAATCAAAGAACACCTCATGTTTCAAATTTTTTACACAACGTTTACCATACATGCATGCTACGGGACTTGCAAACTTCAACACAAGTATTTCTCAAATTCACAACTAGTCAACTAGCACAACTTTGATATCACTATCTCCATATCTCAAAACAATCATCATGTATCAAACTTCTCTTAGTATTCAATGCACTTATATGAAAGCTTCTTATTATGCCTAAAAGAAAATTGCCATGTTGTTCTAAAGGACTCTCAAAATAATATAAGTGAAGCATGAGATATCAATTATTTCTATAAAATGAAACCACCACCATGGTCTAAAAGATATAAGTGAAGTACTAGAGCAAAAACTATATAGCTCAAAAGATATAAGTGAAGCACATAGAGTATTCTAATAAGTTACAATTCATGCGTGTCTCTCTCAAAAGGTGTGTACAGCAAGGATTATTGTGGTAAACTAAAAATTAAAGACTCAAATCATATAAGACGCTCCAAACAAAACACATATCATGTGGCGAATAAATATATAGCTCCAAGTAAAGTTACCGATGAATGAAGACGAAAGAGGGGATGCCTTCCGGGGCATCCCCAAGCTTAGGCTTTTGGTGTCCTTGGATTTTACCTCGGAGTGCCTTGGTAATCCCCAATATTAGTCTCTTACCACTCCTTGTTCCATAATCCATCAAATCTTTACCCAAAACTTGAAACTTCACAACACAAAACTTAACAGAAAATCTCGTGAGCTCCGTTAGCGAAAGAAAACAAAACACCACTTCAAGGTACTGTAATGAACTCATTATTTATTTATATTGGTGTTAAACCAACTGTATTCCAACTTCTCTATGGTTTATAAACTCTATTACTAGCCATAGATTCATCAAAATAAGCAAACAACACACGAAAAACAGAATCTGTCAAAAACAGAACAGTCTGTAGTAATCTGTAACTAACGCAAACTTATGGAACCCAAAAATTCTAAAATAAATTGCTGGACGTGAGGAATTTATCTATTAATAATATTCAAAAATAATTAACTACATAGCACTCTCCAATAAAAAATGGCAGCAATTCTCGTGAGCACTAAAGTTTCTGTTTTTTTATAGCAAGATAAAAAAGACTTTCCCCAAGTCTTCCCAACGGTTCTACTTGGCACAAACAATAATTAAACACAAAACACAAAACCAAAACAGAGTCTAGATAAATTATTTATTAATAAACAGGAGCAAAAAGAAAGGAATAAAAATAAAATTGGGTTGCCTCCCAACAAGCGCTATTGTTTAACACCCCTGGCTAGGAATAAAAGCGAAGATAGATCTAGGTATTGCCATCTTTGGTAGGCAATCCATAAGTGGCTCTCATAATTGATTCATAAGGCAATTTAATTTTATTCCTAGGAAAGTGTTCCACGCCTTTCCTTAACAGAAATTGGAATCTAATATTCCCTTCTTTCATATCAATAATTGCAACAATCGTTCTAGGGAACGGTCTACCAAGAATAATAGGACATGAAGGATTGCAATCTATATCAAGAACAATGAAATATACATGCACATAATTCCTATTTGAAACAATAAAAACATCATTAATCTTTCCCATAGGTTTCTTAATAGTGGAATCCGCAAGTTGCAAGTTTAAAGAACAATCATCAAATTCATAGAAACCTAGCAAATCACACAATGTTTTTGGGATCGTGGTAACACTAGCACCCAAATCACACAAAGAATAGCATTCATGATCTTTAATTTTTATTTTAATAGTAGGTTCCCAAACATCATAAAGTTTTCTAGGGATAGAAACTTCCAACTCAAGTTTTTCTTCATAAGATTGCATCAAAGCATCAACGATATGTTTAGTAAAAGCTTTATTTTGACTATAAGTATGGGGAGAATTTTGCACGGATTGCAACAAGGAAATACAATATATGAAAGAGCAATTATCATAATTAAATTCCTTGAAATCCAAAATAGTGGGTTCGTTGCTATCTACAGTTTTGACCTCTCCAATCCCACTTTTATCAACTTTTGCATCAAGATCTAAAAACTCCGAACTTTTGGGACGCCTTCTAAGTAAAGTTGACTCATCTCCAGTCCCATCATTATCAAGATTCATATTGCAACACAAGGATTTAATAGGGGACACATCAATCACTTTTAGATCTTCATCTTTATTATCATGAAAACTAGAAGAACACGCCTTCACAAAGCAATCTTTCTTAGCACGCATTCTAGCGGTTCTTTCTTTGCACTCATCATTGGAAATTCTCATGGATTTGAGAGACTCATTGATATAATGCTTAGGTGTAATAGATCTAAGTTTCAAAGAATCAACATCAAGAGAAATTATATCCACGTTCCTAGCGAATTCATCAATCTTAAGCATTTTTTCTTCAATCAAAGCATTGAAACTCTTTTGCGAACTAATAAATTCTTCAATACTAGATTCAAAATCACAGGGCATCTTATCATAATTTCAATAAGAATTGTTGTAGGAATTACCATAATTATTAGAGGAATTACTAGGAAATGGCCTAGAACTAAAATTACCTCTATACGCGTTGTTACCAAAATTGTTCCTACCAACAAAATTCACATCCATAGATTCATTATTATTCTAAATAAAAGTAGACAAAGTCATATCATTAGGATTAGTAGAAGCACTCTTATTAGCAGACAATTTCATAAGTTCATCCATCTTTCCACTCAAAACATTAATCTCTTCAATTGCATGCACCTTTTTACTAGTAGATCTTTCAATGTGCCATTGAGAATAATTAACCATAATATTATCTAGGAGTTTGGTAGCTTGTCCTAAAGTGATTTACATAAAAGTGCCTCCCGCGGCCGAATCTAAAAGATTTCTAGAAGCAAAATTCAATCCTGCATAAATTTTTTGTATAATCATCCATAAATTCAATCCATGTGTAGGGCAATTACGTATCATTAATTTCATCCTCTCCCAAGATTGTGCAACATGCTCATGATCAAGTTGCTTAAAATTCATAATATCGTTTCTAAGAGAGATGATCTTAGCGGGAGGAAAATACTTAGATATAAAAGCATCTTTGCACTTATTCCACGAATCAATACTATTTTTAGGCAAAGACAAAAACCAAGCTTTAGCACGATCTCTAAGCGAAAACGGAAATAGCTTAAGTTTAACAATATCATTATCCACATCTTTCTTCTTTTGCATATCACACAAATCAACAAAGTTGTTTAGATGGGAAGCCACATCTTCACTAGGAAGTCCAGAAAACGGATCTTTCATGACAAGATTCAGCAAAGCGGTATTAATTTCACAAGATTCAGCATCGGTAAGAGGAGCAATCAGAGTGCTAATAAAATCATTATTGTTGGTATTGGCAAAGTCACCCAATTTAGTATTATCTTGAGCCATCGTGACAAGTAAGCAATCCAACACACAAGAAAACAAGCAAAGAAGCAAAAGAGGCAAACGGAAAGAGAGGGAGAATAAAACGGCAAGGGTGAAGTGGGAGAGAGGAAAACAAGAGGCAAATGGCAAATAATGTAATGCAAGGGATAGGAGTTGTGATGGGTACTTGGTATGTCTTGACTTGGCATAGATCTCCCCGGCAATGGCGCCAGAAATCCTTCTTGCTACCTCTTGAGCACTGCGTTGGTTTTCCCTTGAAGAGGAAAGGGTGATGCAGTAAAGCAGCTTAAGTATTTCCCTCATTTTTGAGAACTAAGGTATCAATCCAGTAGGAGACCATGCGCGAGTCACCTCGTACCTACACAAACAAATAAGAACCTCGCAACCAACGTGATACAGGGGTTGTCAATCCCTTCATGGCCACTTGCAAGAGTGAGATCTGATAGAGATGGTAATAATAAGATAAATATTTTTAGTATTTTTATGATATAGATTGAAAGTAAAGATTGCAAAATAAAATAGATTGGAAAATTGTATGATGGAAAATAGACCCGGGGGCCATAGGTTTCACTAGTGGCTTCTCTCAAGATAGCATAAGTATTACGGTGGGTGAACAAATTATTGTCGAGAAATTAATAGAAAAGCAAATAATTATGAGAATATCTAGGTATGATCATGTATATAGGCATCACGTCCGTGACAAGTAGACCGACTCCTGCCTGCATCTACTACTATAACTCCATACATCAATCGCTATCCAGCATGCATCTAGAGTATTAAGTTCATAAGAACAGAGTAACGCCTTAAGCAAGATGGCATGATGTAGAGGGATAAACTCACGCAATATGATATAAACCCCATCTTTTTATCCTCGATGGCAACAATACAATACGTGTCGTTTCCCTTTCTGTCACTGGGATCGAGCACCGCAAGATTGAACCCAAATCTAAGCACTTCTCCCATTGGAAGAAAGATCAATCTAGTAGGCCAAACCAAACTGATAATTCAAAGAGACTTGGAAAGATAAACCAGTCATACATAAAAGAATTTAGAGAAGATTCAAATATAGTTCATAGATAAACTTGATCATAAACCCAGAATTCATCGGATCTCGACAAATACACCGCAAAAGAAGATTACATCGAATAGATCTCCAAGAGAATCGAGGAGAACTTTGTATTGAGATCCAAAGAGAGATAGAAGAAGCCATCTAGATACTAGCTATGGACCCGAAGGTCTGAGGTAAACTACTCACACAACATCGGAGGGGCCATGGAGTTGATGTAGAGGCCCTCCGTGATCAATGCCCCCTCTAGCGGAGCTCCGAAAAAGGCCCCAAGAAGGGATTTGTTGGGTACAGAAGATTGCGGCGGTGGAAATAGGCTTTCGTGGTGCTCCTGGATGTTTTCGGGGTATGTCCATATATATAGGTGGAAGAAGTAGGTCGGTGGAGCAACGAGGGGCCCACGAGGGTGGAGGGTGCGCCCAAGTGGGTGGGCGCGCCCCTGCCTCATGGTCGCCTTATTGATTGCTTGACATCCACTCCAAGTCCCCTGGATCACGTTTGTTCCAAAAATCACGCTCCCGAAGGTTTCATTCCATTTCGACTCCGTTTGATATTCCTTTTCTATGAAACACCGAAATAGGCAAAAAAACAGCAATTTGGGCTGGGCCTCCGGTTAATAGGTTAGTCCAAAAATAATATAAAGTGTAAAATAAATCCCATTAACATCCAAAATAGATAATATAATAGCATGGAACAATAAAAAAATTATAGATACATTGGAGACGTATCACATGGCGTACGTTTACGTCAGGCTGGTTGGAGGTAGATGGCAGGAGAATCGGAGAGGAAGAGAGAAGATTGTAGCGATACCGGGTAGTGCGGGGTTGATTTTAAACTACGGTGCCGGCGACATTAAAAGTGGGAGCAGTTGGGACGAAGGTGGGCGGCGGAGCCTGGTCAAAGGGCTCGCCTCCCGTTGAGCCTGCACACCGGCCTGCTCGCACGCGTCCCTGTCACCCGGTGCAGCGGTCTGCTCGCATGCCTCCCGTCAACTCACACGCTTGCTCGGACGGCACCTGCCGATAAGAAGCGGGACTCGTGGCGACACGTAAACGCCCACGGTTTCAATTGTGAAAGCGTTCGCCTTAACGTGACAGGTCTTTGTTCCAAAATACCGTGGCTCTTCATTTGTGCAACTTGTCATAAGCAGCTTGTCTCAAATTTAAGAAAAAAAATACGAAGTAATATTTGTTCCATATCACATGACCATGCTCAGTTTAAAGAATTTATGGTCACTTTTGGATTTTTTGAAATTTAAGATCCAGGATTCGAAACAATATCATAACCTGCATCATGCAATAAACTTTCAAGCCTACATCTGTCCTGTTGTATTTCTTAAGAAAGGATTTGGTCAAACATTTTGCTTAGTTAGACTTCAGACAAGTTATATATGTAGAGTAAAAGGATAATCCCTCCGTACCAGTGCATTGCCTGATATATTAATTCAAGTACTAGGCACGAACAAACAGGCTCAATTCTGTGCTCATCCTGTAGTAGTAGTAGTAGTAGTAGTAGCAGCAGCAGCAGCAGCAGTAGGAGCAGTAGTAGCAGTAGTAGCAGCTTAGTAGTAGCAGCTCAGTAGTAGTAGCAGTAGTAGCAGTAGTAGTAGTAGTAGCAGTAGCAGCAGCAGCAGTAGCAGTAGCAGCAGTAGTAGCAGTAGTAGCAGTAGTAGCAGTAGCAGTAGCAGCAGCAGCAGCAACAGGAGCAGTAGTAGCAGCAGTAGCAGTAGTAGCAGCTCAGTAGTAGTAGTAGAAGTAGCAGTAGTAGCTGTAGTAGCAGCTCAGTAGCAGTAGTAGTAGTAGTAGTAGTAGTAGTAGTAGTAGTAGTAGTAGTAGTAGTAGTAGGAGTAGGAGTAGTAGTAGTAGCAGCTAGCAGTAGTAGCAGTAGTAGCAGTAGTAGCAGTAGCAGTAGTAGTAGCAGTAGTAGTAGTAGTAGTAGTAGTAGTAGTAGTAGTAGTAGTAGTAGTAGTAGTAGTAGTAGTAGTAGTAGTAGTAGTAGTAGTAGTAGAGTTGACGGGTGACCTTGGCGAGTGGCGACCAAGGGAATTGAACCGTGCTCGGCACGGTAGGTAACGTTGTCTAGTTACTAAAGCATCCCTCCGTTGTTCATCGGTAGTCATTATGGACCGGGGACATGAGGGGAATTTCCTTGGGCTGGAATTCTGGCCGCCAGATATTTCGACTCGAAATGCGGAGGCTCGACAGGTTGAGATTGCCTAATGTGCGTACCACGCACGCCACCAGAAGGACAAGAGCCTGGTTTTTTTTATTTTTTAGGATCAACACAAGCCAAGGTCTGGCTGGTATGCCATTGGGTCCTACCATTCGAGAATACGAAAGGAACCTTTTAAATTGCCGAACGAATCTATGTGTATTACAACCGTATTTTCCTTGCAAATACTAATCTCAACGTGGTAATTGATTTATGACGAGTTGTTGAATTAGAGTGAGTTTGTGATATAGTGATCTCAACGTGGATTTCACATTTTATGGTATCCCTAGTAAGTTTTTCAATGCAAATTCAAATTTAAAACATGAATAATATGGAGGTGAGAAAACTTTTTATGTATCAAGCATACGACCACACACACACACACGAACACAACAACAATCCAATAAGTATAGTGCATCTATTTTCCCAAACCATACATGTATGACACAAATTCAAAAATACTCCTTATGTTCCTAAATATTAGTCTTTAAGAGATTTCAACAAGTGACTACATACGGACCAAAATGAGTGAATCTACACTCTAAAATAAGTCTATATAGATCCATATGTGCTAGTCCATTTGAAATCTCTAAAAAGACTAATATTTAGCAACGAAGGGAGTAAAATATAAGACATGCATGGTCCTCAATTCAATATTTAAAATGAACATGAAACTGAAACATGAATATTAAGTCTAGTACTACAGTACATGCAACTGTTGTGTTTAATTAGGCAGAGCTATGATTGTCGGGGGTCAACCCCTAGACCTTAGATAAAATTGTGAAGCTCTGTTTAGGGTTGCTTAGATTATATTTGTCCCCACTCTCCCAACCACCGATTGGTTGTGCACCCCACCCTCCTCCCCGGGAGAATATCATGTGCCCCATACCTTAGATGCTATATGCCGATACGAGTTGCTTGGAGCTTGTCGATCTGAGATATAGCAGCTCACATGATGTCTTAGTATTTTTACAGGAAACCTTGATGAGTTTGAGAATTGCACACAATTTGTACAAAAATTACTCAGATGCCCTTGGATCCCATATCCAACGACCTCGAAGCTTGTATCACCGTAGCATCTAAGATGAAGGAGGATATCATATTCTCATGTAGGTAAGAATATCATGTGCTACCACACGTTAGATGCTTTGGTGATACAAGCTCTTCGGAGCCGTTGGATTTGTGACCCAACACCTCGTCGGTGGTTCGGATGGTTTTTTGCAGAAAAGCCCCCAAAGAGTTCGGCCACTGCTTACAAGCACAAAGACTGCTCAGATGCCATTGGATCTCAGTTCAAACGACCTCGAAGCTTGTATCACCATAGCATCCAAGCTGCGAGAGCACCTTATGTTTTCTCGCACGGGAGAATATGAGGTGCTCCCGCACCGTAGATTCTATGGTGATACGAGTTCACGGAGATCTAACGGCCCACAGTAGGAGGTTTGAATGTTTTTGCAATATACGGCTGAGAGAGTTTGGGAATTGCGCAGAAAGTACAAGTACTACGCATGTGCCATCTGATCACTGATCATATGACCTAGATGCTCATATCACTGTAGCAGGTAATTAAGCTACGGGGAGCACCTAATATGAACAACTGGAAGCCGTTGGATCCAAGATGCAGCGGCACAAACGAGGCCTGAATGTTTTATTTGCAAAAAAAATCTTTGGAGAGTTTGGAAATTGCGCATAAATACAAAGACTACTCCCAAGCCATTGGATCTCACTTCCAGTGGTGTAAAAACTCGTATCACCATAGCATCTAAGCTGTGGGGTGGATGTGATATTCTATGCCGTTGTCATTTTTGTTCGTAAACTTGCAAAATATGTGTAAGTCGTGCCGTTACTTGTCTAACCACGCAAAGTGTATGTTCAAAAAAACCATCCTACACTGAAATATCGGAACAACACACGGTGGTCCCACTTGTCATTAATCAAATTTGGACCTAAAACTAACAAATCTAAAGATGAGATTTGAACTGGCAACCTAGACTACAAAGCGTAAGTCGATAGCCTCAAACAACAACGGTTGTTGGCTTTGTCCCATAACTTGATTTTATACAGTATTACGTTGAGTAGAGTAGAGGGAGTGCCTCGTGAACACGTGCATGACCGTTGACTCACTTACTGGTGGGTCCTAGGTCTGCGATCTCTCTCTTCTCTCCATCGTCTAACCTTTGCACGGGCACACATGAAGAGCGGTGGTAGATTGCCGTGGTGTTATTACAACTAAATAAAAGCTTGGAAAATAGAAGAATCGCCTAGAACAAGAGACGTTGTGGCTCGTCAAGACGGAGCTAACCACACCTATCCTCCATGCCACGTTAGCATGATGAAGCTGTGTGGCTAGTCGGGTGTTTTCGACCGACTGGTTGGGTCCCGAGGTCGAACCATAGGTACTACGTCTGATACAGTATATTTTAGCACACACATTTTTCTTCCATGCTGAGACATGGCACACCCTACCGTGCAGTTTCGAGGTTCTCCCGGGTGGTGCACGCATATATTCTTCCTTACGTGGGACGCCCTACCGTGCATTTTTGCCGAAGCAAGTAAATGAGTCATCAAATCACGAAAGACCACCTTTCCCGCTGAGTACATCAGTGAAGCATGGTGGCTAGCTAGTTGGGCTAGTTCGACCGATTAGCTAGGCCTCCACCACATTTGTTTTTCACCCCTTTTTTATCTACTTGCCTGCAGGTAAATTTAAATATCCACCGCGGCGTTGCTCTGATGTTTGGGTGCAGCAGGATTTTTAATTTTTTGATTGACGGGAGCAGGCACGGCATGATTTTTATTTTTTTATTGACAGGAGCAGGCGCGGCAGCAATTAGTCACGATGACTCCGCCTGTAAAACCCACTGGTCCCTTATGTAAGAATTCGTCGACTGGTGTTTTACCATGGTGAAAACAAAAAGATTCCCCGCTCCTCGGCTGGTTCCCTCCGCCTTCCCGTAGATTGCATTGCCTTTCAGCCGCTTCGCCCCCTGCATCACCAACGTCGTGCACCTCGAGAAGCAGAGGGACTTCGGTGTTGTTTAGGAGCCCTCTGCATGGGCATGTCCATCTCTCGGTGCAACATGACCGTTGGATCAAACTCAGACGGTGCAGATCAGTCACTGTAGCACGAAGCGTGTGGGTGTGTTTGGTTGCATTCTTATCTCAATATAGTTGTTTCCTCTTCGTGTATTTGTGTTAACCTACTAATGTGGACTCATGCACCCTTCATGCACTCTGCCAAACACCCAAAAGTGGGTCGAGAAGGGAACTTTTTCTCCCATCCCGTGCACCCTTCATACACCCTGCCTAACACTATTCGTGCTTCATATGGTTCATGTTTCGTGGAGTACTGTAGCACCGTACTCTCTGTGCGCTGTAGACCTAGTTCTGTTAACATTGATCTCACCGTTCATTCTCGACCAGACAGTCGAAAAAGCGGTACTATGTTACTACATTACTGTTCATATAGTTGACATGCGCACAACATCATTTGTTGTCGTCATATCTTACTACACTAGCAACAAGATTATGTAGTACTGACGTATGAACCAATGCACATGCCTAGTAGTAGGAGCACTATGTATGTTCAAGTGGTTGCCGTGTTTCGCACTCCTCTGTCGTAAGAGTGGAAACACTTGCTGTAATCATTTTTTTCTTCAGAAAAACAGTGGACACGCTCTACTGTGCAGATCCTCCTCCAGCCATGCACTAAGGGGCTGTTTGGTTATAGACCTAGGAGTGCCACATTTTTCCACACATTTCTTGCCACACTTTCCTAAGGTTAGTTTTTCAAAATGAGAGCCACAAATTGGCAAGCCTAAGGGAATCTTGCCACACTTTTTGAGTGTATACCATGTGGGACCCTAGTGTGGCAAAAAGTATATTGCCTAAGGTAAGGCTTGAACCAAACACCCTCCTAAGTTAGTCAAAGTTGCCTAACCTTAGGTGTGGCAATATGTGGCAACCATAGTCACAAACCAAACAACACCTAATTAACCCACTTTCGCCGACGTGTGGGACAGTCAGCATCGGGGTCCACCGGCCATGCACTAAATTACTCCATAGTAGAGTGACGGTAGACTACCCCGATCAAAGCGCCACAGTAATGCCCAATGAGCCGTAAAATCACAAAACCCCCTCCTTTCCAGCAGTAAGTTGGACGGACGAAGCAACCATCATTTCACTCTTCTCTCTCAGCTTCCTCTCTACCCAACTCACTTCTCCCTTATCTTGTTCCTCATTTCTTCAAGAAAACCCTGACCTGCTTCTGCCATTGTTCTTCTCTCCCAAAGAAGGAAAGGTGAGCGCATCAATGGTATTGATTCTGGCCAAGGCCCGATCTTGCAACCCCGAGACTGATCCTATAACTCCCTCTCTGTTCTTCTTTTGGGTTTGTGATTATGGTTTCTTTTCTTTTATTTCTATTTGACAGTTTCTTGATGGACGCTGGAGCACTGGCCGAAGTGATGTCTATGGCTTTGGACAAAACCGTTGAGGCTCATGGTACGAAGAAGCGCAAGCACCCTGCCGAGACTACCGCAGACAAGCTGAAAGCCATCGCCCTGTCCAAGCCCCCCTCTCCGGGATCCATCATTAAGCAAGTCCAGGTAATATCTCTTCTTGACGATCTTTTTTCTCGATCTTGATTGTGTTTTTTCATCTAACACGCAGTACTAGTACTAGTAGTACAACTTTTTGGGTGATCTTGCATGTGATTTTTGTGTGCCAATTGATGGTTCTAAATTCCTCTTTTGACCAAAACATGCGAGAGGTTGACACTGATTTCTTATAGATTACTTTCAACTACTCCCTCTATCCCAAATTTCTTGTCTTAGATTTGTCTAGATACGGATGTATCTAATACTAAAATATGACTTGATACATCCATATCTAGACAAATCTAAGACACAAATTTTGGGACGGAGGGAGTACTTTTTGAACATCAATGCTACCTTTGAAGAGGGTATATTTGCCTCAGTAACTTGTGTTATGCATATTGCAAGTAATCCCTCTGCTCTCATGCTTTGAAGACATGTTCTAGTGTCTTTGTTCACTCATTTCTACGCGTATATGTAGTCATATATGGAGTATAATATCGAAAATCATCTTATATTTCTGAACGGAGGTAGTAATAAAATATGGTTTCTGTTTGAATTAGAACCAGGTCCTCAGTGGAGATGAAGTTCTCAAAGTCATGACGTGTGAACTGGAATACCTGAGGATGAGTTCTACTGCTAAACTATCCAGCTGCTGTGTCCTTGTCGCCACGTGTCCTGAGCTAGTGTTTTCCTATAGCATTGTTGTCAGGCGTGTTCTCGAGGCTGTACTTGACCACAACAATTTCCTGGTTGTGCCTTCGATTACGAAGGGTTTGGTTCTTGTAAAGCTTCCCAACAAATCTGATGCGGCATGTCTTCATCATCATGTTTATGAGTGGAAAGACCACTCTGTTAGGTTCTCCAAGGTTGACGAGATGGTGATGGTGCAAGTAGACATCTCTCGTGAAGTCCATGGCCTAGTCAGTTATGCGGGGTTCATCCCGTAGGTTCGTGGCAAGAAATAGTCTACAGAGTTTAATTAGTGCAACTTTGCTTGTCTGTAGTAAGTACTATTGTTCAGTACTTGATTTGTGTTTGTGAACCCTATATTTTTTTATTAATACTGCCGCTTTTGGTGTGTGGTCAGTCCTGAGAATGGTCTATGTTAATGTCTGTCCACTCAAATCAGTCTGTATATTTTGAAGTATCCAGATCATCTTTTTTGTGAGGACAGTTTATCAATTATGGTTACACTCCAATATCTGTATGTATTGCAGGGTTTATCGCACCCACCAGGATTTCCAGTCCCATGGATGTTCGGTCCATACGATTTGTCACGACCTTTGGACTGTCCTGCTTGTGGGAGTAGGCGGGGCCCCTGCATGCCACCCATAGTTGGACGATCAATCTTTTGTTTAGTACTTCAATATAGTGATTTCCTGGTAAGGATTCACTCATGTCACATCAAGTAAATCTTATTGATTTACTGTCTAAATCTCATTGATTTAATATCATGTTTTCTTTCTTTCCCTGCTTACGATGCAGGTTTTGCCATGTGACATTCCTCACAGAATAAATCGTTTGGTTTGCTCTACGATGGCTATTTTTGCAGGTTTCACTTCTTATGTCGGGTCAGTAATGAAGGCACTGTCCATCACTTATATTACTAGGAAAAATTGGATCAGTCTGTTGTCTGAGTACAAGCTGAATCCCTATGATGAACTACAGTTTGGGTTAACAAAAACGCCACAATTAGACCTTCTCGCGTTTAAAAGAAATGAAGAAAAAAATGGATCACGGTCACGGAGCCTAGTCAAGTTAGAAAGCTGATCATAGCAGACTAGACACGATCGCCGCTGTCTCACACATCGGTACCACCTTCAGCAACGGATCGAGCACCGACAGTTGCTTTAGCACTGACAATGGCAGCAACTCAGTCTGATCCAGCTGAGGATTGGGCACCGACCGCGTCAGCGGATCAGGCTGATCTACCGGAGGATCGGGCATCAACACCGGCACCTGCTCCGACACCGGCACTGGCTCTATAAGGAGCACCATCTCCGGCAGCAGCAGCGGCTTCGGCACTTGCACCAACACTTGCACTTGCATCTGCTCCGGCCCGTGCAGTGGCAACCGAATGAGCAGTTGCACTGGCAACAGACTGGGCTGTAGTTCGCACTTCATATACCAAAGTCCTTACAAAAACCGACATGTCCACCTTCTTGGTAAGCATTGGCCGCCCAAGTGCTTCATTCTTTTTTCCTTTCCATGTTGTTTCACATGATTCACTGTGTTGATCTAACTGTTTGGGTATGTCTTCTTGTTTGCAAATAGAGAATTCCTAGAGCAATGAGGGAGTCATTCAACAATCCGGGCGACAACGGCCAAGTTTCTCTTACCATGTGCAGCCTTGGTGTGAATGAACCTGCTCAATATACCGTAAGTACAAAGGATGGTCGCATGAGGATTGATGCAAAAGGATGGTCAAGGTTCAAATCTAAATCATATCTTGCGGTAGGGGATGATCTCAAAATCGAACTTTCTCGGCAAGGAGAGCTGGTCCAATTAAACTTTGAAATTCTTCAGTAGCAGCATGCAACTGCTGAACTGATCTATCCTCCGAGAGATTTTGATGTAATAATCTGGCATGGTGAAATAGGTGTCCTGTGTGTATAAGTAATACGACAATATTATTTATCACATGGTATATCATTGATAGAATTGCAACTCTCATTGCTGGTTGGGAACTGTCGTTCGATTTCATTCCAACAGCTGCCATGCTTTATTCAATTCTGTGTATTCGCCATGCGACAACATCTAAAACCAGCATCGTACCGATCGCTTGCAATATGAAAAGCACTGAGGTAGAACACATGGGCCCCCAAACATGCAGGGTGGGCCTGGGGCCCAAAGTCCAGAACCATGAGCCTGTCCGAGTATTATATTCTCAGCTGAACCCCCATAATGCTCGTGCGTTGGACGTAACATCAAGATGCATTTGTATGAGTATTTTATCTTGTGAGAGAAAAGGATGAACGAGGGAAGGCCTTATTTTCAAATGTGGAGAGGTCTGTGGGTACCTTTTTGCAAAATTGCCATAGTTTCCTTCCTATTCGTCAGATATAAATCGAACGGCCTATATTGCAGGATGGCAGGCACATCATCATCACGAACTCATCTATACTATGTTAAAAACAACTCTGTTTTTTATAATTACATATGTTATATATATTCCCCTTGATTTTTCTTATGTGTAAAGTTGTGATATAAAATATTTGTATATTCCTTAAGAGAGTGAGTATCTCTCTGTCAAAAATATATTTATGTGTAACTAGTTACTCCTGTCTTTCTACTTCCTTTCGCTGATATGTGGGGCATCCGGCAACGGGGTCCACGTGCCATATGCACAAATTAGAGTGCACAACTGCACGGTAGACACACCCCGGTCGTAGCGTCATAGTAATGCCCAATGAGCCATCAAATCACAACCCCCCCTGAGGGAGTCCTGGACTAAGGGGTCCTCGGGCGTCCGGCCTGTTGGCTATGGGCCAGACTGATGGGCTATGAAGATACGAAGACCAAAGACTGTACCCGTGTCCGGATAGGACTCACCTTGGCATGGAAGGCAAGCTTGGCGTCGAATATGTATATCCCTTTCTTTGTAACTGACCTTATGTAACCCTAGATCTTCCCGGTGTCTATATAAACCGGAGGACTTAGTCCGGATAGAGGATACTCATTATCATAGCCATACACGCTAGACCTCTAGGGTTTAGCCATTACGATCTCGAGGTAGATCAACTCTTGTAACACTCATATTCATCAATATCAATCAAGCAGGACGTAGGGTATTACCTCCATAGAGAGGGCCCGAACCTTGGTAAACATCGTGTCGCTTGTCTCCTGTTACCATCGACCTTAGACGCACAGTTCGGGACCCCCTACCCGATATCCGCAAGTTTTGACACCAGCATTGGTGCTTTCATTGGGAGTTCCCCTGTGTTGTCGCTAAAAGGTTTGATGGCCCCTTCAATCATCAATAATGACACCGTCCAAGGAGAAACTTTCCTCCCCGGACAGATCTTCGTGTTTGGCAGCTTCGCACTGCGGGCCAATTCGCTTGGCCATCTGGAGCAGATCGAAAGCTACGCCCCTGGCCATCAGGTCAGATTTGGGAGCTTGAACTATGTTGTGGACACCCGTGGAGACTTGATCTTCACCGGATTCGAAACCGCGGTAGCCGCTCCCGGTCACCCCGATGATCATGACCTAAATCTGTCATCTGGTCGCATCCAGGAGATTGCTCATGTAACCGCTCTTCCCTACATCCGGAGCAAACTACGCCATCCAAGGACAGGAGGATCAACCCCACCACGGAGGCCACAGATTCCATGGCATTGGAGCCGCATGCAGACTTAACCTCTCACGACGTCTCTGTCAGCGGAACTCCAGACTCGTATCCGGCCGTAAGTTCCGAACCACGTGAGCCCACGGACACCGAGCTTGATTGTTTATCGATCTTCGAATTCAGCGTCGTAGACATCTTCCAGCACTCGCCTTTGGGCGATGTGCTAAACTCGTTAAAGAACATGTCCTTGACAGAGGACTGATGACCCACAAGTATAGGGGATCTATCATAGTCCTTTCGATAAGTAAGAGTGTCGAACCCAACGAGGAGCAGAAGAAAATGATAAGCGGTTTCCAGCAAGGTATTCTCTGCAAGTACTGAAATAAGTGGTAACAGATAGTTTTGTGATAGGATAATTTGTAACGAGCAACAAGTAACAAAAGTAAATAAAGTGCAGCAAGGTGGCCCAATCCTTTTTGTAGCAAAGGACAAGCCTGGACAAACTCTTATATAGAGAAAAGCGCTCCCGAGGACACATGGGAATATCATCAAGCTAGTTTTCATCACGTTCGTATGATTCGCGTTCGGTACTTTGATAATTTGATATGTGGGTGGACCGGTGCTTGGGTGCTGTTCTTACTTGAACAAGCATCCCACTTATGATTAACCTCTATTGCAAGCATCTGCAACTACAAAAAAAGTATTAAGGTAAACCTAACCATAGCATGAAACATATGGATCCAAATCAGCCCCTTACGAAGCAACGCATAAACTAGGGTTTAAGATCCTGTCACTCTAGCAACCCATCATCTACTTATTACTTCCCAATGCCTTCCTCTAGGCCTGAATAATGGTGAAGTGTTATGTAGTCAACGTTCACATAACACCACTAGAGGAGAGACAACATACATCTCATCAAAATATCGAACGAATACCAAATTCACATGACTACTAATAGCAAGACTTCTCCCATGTCCTCAGGAACAAACGTAACTACTCACAAAGCATATTCATGTTCATAATCAGAGGGGTATTGATATGCATATAGGATCTGAACATATGATCTTCCACCAAATAAACCAACTAGCATCAACTACAAGGACTAATCAACACTACTAGCAAACTACTAGTACCAATCCCGGACATGGAGACAAGAATTGGATACAAGAGATGAACTAGGGTTTTGAGAGGAGATGGTGCTGGTGAAGATGTTGATGGAGATTGCCCTCTCCCGATGAGAGCAGCGTTGGTGATGACGATGGCCATGATTTCCCCCTCCCGGAGGGAAGTTTCCCCGGCAGAACAGCTCCGCCAGAGCCCTAGATTGGTTCCGCCAAGGTTTCGCCTCGTGGCGGTGGAGTCTCGTCTGAAAAGATGGCTTATGATTTTTTCCTCATCGAAAGACTCCATATAGCAGAAGATGGCCATCGGAGGGCCACCAAGGGGCCCACGAGGTAGGGGGCGCGCCCCCCACCCTCGTGGGCAGGGTGTGGCCCCCCTGGTGAACTTCTTGCGCTCGGTATTTTTTGTATATTCTAAAAACGTCTTCCGTGAAGTTTCAGGACTTCTGGAGCTGTGCAAAATAGGTCTCTAATATTTGCTCCTTTTCCAGCCTAGAATCCCAACTACCGGCATTCTCCCTCTTTATGTAAACCTTGTAAAATAAGAGAGAATGGGCATAAGTATTGTGACATAATGTGTAATAACAACCCATAATGCAATAAATATCGATGTAAAAGCATGATGCAAAATGGATGTATCAACTCCCCCAAGCTTAGACCTCGCTTGTCCTCAAGCGAAAGCCGAAATCGAAAAATATGTCCACATGTTTAGAGATAGAGGTTTCGGTAAAAGTAAAATACAGACATGAGGGCATCATGATCATTCTTAGAACATCAGCTTATATAATTCTTGTCATATGATTTCTTATGCTAGAGTAATAATTCAATCACAATTTCAAGTATGAATCATAAACTTCATTGACAACTAACAAATTATAATCTCGTTCATTGGAGCAATTGCAATTTATCATAACATAGGAAAGAGTCAATATAAGAGCTTTTCAGCAAGTCCACGTACTCAACTATCATATAGTCTTTCATAATTGCTGACACTCATGCAATACTTATGGGTATGGAGTTTTAATCGGACACAGAGAAAGATAGGGGCTTATAGTTTTGCCTCCCAACGCTTTACCTCAAGGGTAATGTCAACAATAATAGTTCATGAAAACTCACATCCAATTAGCCATATGTACCAGGATCTTTCCAACATACTGTGCTTTCCAAAGGATAAAATGTAAAAAGGAAGGGTGAAGATCACCATGACTCTTATGCAAGGTAGGAGATAAAAGTAAAAGATAGTCCCTTCGCAGAGGTTGTCATGCGCTTTTATGGTTGGATGCACAAAATCTTAATGCGAAAGAACGTCACTTTATATTGCCACTTGTGATATGGACCTTTATTATGCAGTCTGTCGCTTTTATTTCTTCCATATCACACGATCGTATAAAGCTTATTTTCTCCCACACTAATATGTCATACATATTTAGAGAGCAATTTTTATTACTTGCACCGATGACTACTTACTTGGAGGATCTTACTCAATCCATAGGTAGGTATGGTGGACTCTCATGGCAAAACTGGTTTAAGGGTATTTGGAAGCACAAGTAGTATCTCTACTTGGAACAATAAATTTGGCTAGCATGAGGGGGAAAGGCAAGCTCAACCATGTTGGATGATCCATGACAATATAATTTATCTCAGATGTAAGAAAACATAACCCATTATGTTGTCTTCCTTGTCCAACGTCAACTCTTTAGCATGTAATATTTTAATGAGTGCTCACAATCATAAAAGATTTCCAAGATAGTATATTTATATGTGAAGACCTCTCTTTCTTTATTACTTCCTATTAATTGCAACGATGACCAAAACTATGTTTGTCAACTCTCAACAACTTTTATTCATCATACTTTTTCTATGTGAGCTCATTACTCTCCATAAGATCCATATGATCTCTTTGTTTCCCTTTTTATTTATTTCTCTTTTCTTTTATTCACTTAAGATCATGGCAAAATAATCAAGCCCTTGACTCAACACTAATCTTTATTATATATAGCTCACGGACTCGATTACATAGAAGGATCATAAAGCAAAACTCACAACTAGATCATACTAAAAGCTTTTATTCTCCTAGATCAAGATATTACCAAAAGGACCAAACTAAGAAAAATGGTAAATATAAAAGTGATGGTGATACGATACCGGGGCACCTCCCCCAAACTTGGCAGTTGCCAAGGGGAGTGCCCATACCATGAGATTATGTCTCCTTCTTCGGGGATGGTGTAATATTCTTGGCGATGATGCTTCTCAGGATACGATTCTCCTCCTCGAGCTTATTGAGTTGCTGCTTGAGGTCCGTTACTTCCTTATGAAGCTTCCCTGTAACGGCTAAAGCTCCTTGCACCCAAGGGTGTTGCATAGCTGCGGGAGAACAAGTGACACTCTTCTTCATATTTTCATAAGAAAGAAATCTAACATTGGAAGGGATAACCGAGTATGGAGGCTGAGCTCTATAGTTCTCCCATCGTAAACCCGGCTCGAAAGTGAGAAGTGACTTCTTGGTCCTCCATGGCATCTATCCTCATCAAATCAGCCTCAATCTCTTCCTCCGTTGCTGGCCCAAAGTGGTCAGCATCGCTGTTTGTCCTTGGTTCCGATGCCGAATGAGACACCCGGCTCTCCCCAACTGACTCTTGAGAGATTATATAATGAATTTTTACCGACCACAAGACGTATTGTGCAAGAAAACGGAGTCCGGAGAGCACACGAGGTGCCCACGAGGTAGGGGCGTGCCCAGTAGGGTAGGGCGCGCCCTCCACCCTCATGGAGGCCTCGTGTCCTTCCCGGACTGCTTCTTATTTTTTCTATTTTTCTAAATATTCCAAAACAGAGAAATATTGCCTTAAAAACTGTTTTGGAGTCGGTTTACTTACTGTACCACATAGCTATTCCTTTTCGGAGTCTGAAACGTTCCGGAAAGTGTCCCTTACGTATTCCTCCGGGGTTACGGTTTCAATAACATTGGATTCAACATTTATAGGATTACCTAAGATATAATGTTTAATTCTTTGACCATTCACCACCTTCGGATTTGTGCCTTCGAAGTTGTTGATTTTTATGGCACCGGAATGATAGGCCTCCTCGATAACGTAGGGGCCTTCCCATTTAGAGAGAAGTTTTCTTGCAAAAAATCCTAAACGAGAGTTGTATAGCAGTACATAATCACCTACATTAAACTCACGCTTTTGTATCCTTTTATCATGCCATCTTTTAACTTTTTTTAAACAACTTGGCATTTTCGTAGGCTTGGGTTCTCCATTCATCAAGTGAGCTAATATCAAATAACCTCTTCTCACCGGCAAGTTTAAAATCATAGTTGAGCTCTTTAATAGCCCAATATGCCTTGTGTTCTAGTTCGCGAGTTAAGTGACATGATTTTCCATAAACCATTTTATACGGAGACATACCCATAGGATTTTTATATGCGGTTCTATAGGCCCATCATGCATCATCAAGTTTCTTGGACCAATTCTTTCTAGACCTATTGACAGTCTTTTGCAAAATTAATTTGAGCTCTCTATTACTCAATTATACTTGACCACTAGACTATGGGTGATAAGGAGATGCAATTCTATGATTAACATCATACTTAGCAAGCATTTTACAGAAAGCACCATGAATAAAATGTGAACCACCATCAGTCATTAAATATCTAGGGACTCCAAATCTCGGAAAAATAACTTCTTTAAGCATTTTAATAGAAGTGTTATGATCAGCACTACTAGTTGGAATAGCTTCTACCCACTTAGTAACGTAATCAACAGCAACTAAAATATGTGTATAACCATTAGAGGCAAGAAAAGGTCCCATATAATCAAAGCCCGAAACATCAAATGGTTCAATAATGAGTGAATAGTTCATAGGCATTTCTTGACCTCTACTAATATTACCGATTCTTTGACATTCATCACAAGATAAGACAAACTTACGGGCATCCTTGAAGAGAGTAGGCCAATAAAAACCAGATTGCAATACCTTATGTGCAGTTCTATCTCCAGCATGGTGTCCTCCATAAGCTTCCGAGTGACACTTGCATAGGATATGTTCATGTTCATGCTCAGGTACACAATGTCTAATAACACCATCTACTCCTTCTTTATAAAGATGTTGGTCATCCCAAAAGTAATGCCTCAAATCATAGAAGAACTTTTTCTTTTGTTGGTATGTGAAACTAGGTGGTATGAATTTAGAAACAATGTAATTAGCATAATCAGCATACCATGGAGTACTATGAGAAGCATTTATGACATTTAATTGTTCATCAGGGAAGCTATCATCAATAGGTAGTGGGTCATCAAGAACATTTTCTAACCTAGACAAGTTGTCTGCAACGGGGTTCTCAGCTCCCTTCCTATCAACAATATGCAAATCAAATTCTTGTAGCAAGAGAAACCATCTAATAAGTCTAGGTTTAGCATCTTTCTTTTCCATAAGATATTTAATAGCAACATGATCTGTGTGAATACTCACTTTAGAATCAACAATATAAGGTCTGAACTTATCACAAGCAAATACAACTGCTAAGAATTCCTTTTCAGTAGTAGCATAATTTCTTTGAGCATTGTCTAGAGTTTTACTAGCATATTGAATAACGTTTAATTTCTTATCAACACGTTGCCCTAGAACAGCACCTACAGCATAATCACTAGCATCACACATAATTTGAAAGGGTAAATTCCAATCAGGTGGATGAACAATAGGTGCAAAGATCAATGCTTTCTTAAGTATTTCAAATGCTTCTACACAATCATCATCAAAGGCAAATGGTATATCTTTTTGTAATAAATTATTCAGAGGCCGAGAAATTTTTGAGAAGTCCTTAATGAACTTCCTATAAAATCTGGCATGACCAAGGAAACTTCTTATACCTTTCATGTCCTTGGGACATGGCATCTTTTCAATAGCATAAACCTTGGCTTTATCAACTTCAATACCTCTTTCAGAAACGTTATGCCCCAAGACAATACCTTCAGTAACCATAAAGTGGCACTTTTCCCAATTCAAGACAAGATTAGTTTCTTCACATCTCTGCAAAACTCGATCAAGGTTGCTCAAGCAATCATCAAAAGAAGATCCATAGTCGGAGAAATCGTCAATGAAAACCTCACAAATCTTCTCACAAAAGTCAGAGAATATAGCCATCATGCATCTTTGAAAGGTAGCAGGTGCATTACATAAACCAAAAGGCATACATCTATAGGTGAAGGTACCAAAAGGGCAAATGAAAGTAGTCTTTGATTGATCCTTGGCTGACACAGGTATTTGAGAGAAGCCAGAATAACCATCTAGAAAGCAAAAATGTGTATGTTTGGATAATCTTTCTAGCATTTGATCGATAAAAGGTAAGGGGTAATGATCTTTTTTAGTGGCCTTATTTAATTTGTGGAAATCAATTACCATCCTATAACCTGTAATAATTCTTTGAGGAATCAGTTCATCATTATCATTAGGAATGACAGTAATACCTCCCTTCTTAGGGACACAATGGACAGGACTTACCCACTGACTATCAGCAACGGGATAAATTATACCTGCCTCAAGGAGCTTTAGTATTTCCTTTCTTACCACTTATTTCATTTTAGGATTCAGCCGTCGTTGATGATCACGAACTGGTTTAGCATCTTCTTCCAAATTTATTTTATGTTGACATAGAGTGGGGGCTAATGCCCTTAAGATCATCAAGAGTATACCCAATAGCAGCACGGTGCTTCTTCAGAGTTTTCAATAATCTCTCTTCTTCATGCTCTGAAAGGTTAGCACTAATAATAACAGGATATATCTTTTTCTCATCAAGATAAGCATATTTAAGAGTATCGGGCAATGGTTTAAGCTCAAACACGGGATCACCCTTGGGTGGAGGAGGATCCCCTAGGATTTCAATAGACAAATTGTGTTTCAGAATAGGTTCCTGTTTAAAGAATACTTCATCTATTTCCCTTCTTTCATTCATAAACATATCATTTTCGTGGTCTAGCAAATATTGTTCCAAAGGATCACTAGGAGGTACGGCAATAGATGCAAGACCAATAATTTCATCCTTACTAGGCAATTCTTCTTCACGGTGTTGTCTACTAAATTTAGAGAAATTAAACTCATGAGACATATCACCCAAGCCAATAGTAACAACATTCTTTTCGCAGTCTATCCTAGCATTAACTCTGTTCAAGAAAGGTCTACCAAATATAATGGGACAAAAGCTATCTTGTGGGGAACCAAGAACAAGAAAATCAGCAGGATATTTAGTTTTCCGCACAAGACTTCAACATATCTAAAAATCCTAATTGGTGAAATAGTATCTCTATTGGCAAGTTTAATTGTGATATCCATATCCTCTAACTCAGCAGGTGCAACATCATGCATAATTTCTTTGTATAAGTCATGAGGTCTAACACTAGCACTAGCACCCATATCACATAAGCCATGATAACAATGATCTCCTATTTTAACAAAAATAACATGCATGCTTACCACAGGTCTATGTTTATCTTTAGCACAAGGTTTAGCAATTCTAGCAGTTTCACCATAGAAATAAATAACATGCCCATCAGTATTATCAGCCAAGAGATGTTTAACAATAAAAATATTAGGTTCAACTTTAACTTGCTCAGGAGGTGTATAAGTTCTAATATTGCTTTTACGAAACACAGTTGAAGCTTTAGCATGATCCTTTATTCTAACAGGGAAAGGTGGTTTCTCAACATAAGAAGTAGGAACAATAGGATCATTATAAGTGACAGTCTTTTCTTCAACTTTAATAGGTGCAGCTACTTTTACTTCTATGGGGGATGATATTTAAACCACTTCTCCTTGGGGAGATCAACATAAGTAGCAAAAGATTCACAGAAAGAAGCTACTATCTCAGAGTCAAGTCCATATTTAGTGCTAAATTTACGGAAAACATCGGTATCCATAAAAGATTTAACACAATCAAACTTAGGTGTCATACCTGACTCCTTACCTTCGTCGAGGTCCCAATTTTCAGAGTCGCGTTTATTTCTATCCAATAAATCCCATTTGAATTCAATAGTCTTCGTCATAAAAGAGCCAACACAAGAAGTATCGAGCATGGTGCGATTGTTATCAGAAAGCCGAGCATATAAATTTTGAATAATCATTTCTCTTGAGAGCTCATGATTGGGGCATGAATATAACATTGATTTAGGCCTCCCCCAAGCTTGAGCGATGCTTTCTACTTCGCGAGGCCAAAAATTATATATATAATTGCGATCACGATGAACAAGATGCATAGGATAAAACTTCTGATGAAATTCCAATTTCAATCATTTGTAGTTCCATGACCCCGTATAATCACATAGCCTATACCATGTCAATGCATCTTCCTTCAAAGATAAAGGGAAGACCTTCTTATTAATAACATCTCCGGGTACACCTGCAAGCTTAAATAATCCACAAACTTCATCCACATATATTACGTGCTCATCAGGATGCGTTGTTCCGTCTCCTGCAAAAGGATTAGCTAGCAGTTTTTCTATCATACTCGAAGGAATTTCAAAGCAGACATTTTCATTTTCAGTAGGTTCAGTAGGTTGAGGAGAAACTCTTTGCTCTACTGGTCGGGGTGAAGATACCCCGAACAAGCTCCTCAGAGGATTACTTTCCATAGTAACAAGTGACAGTAAATTTCAGCACACTATATAAATTTTTCCTTACCAAATTCCACCTACCAAAGGCGCTTCACTCCCCGGCAACGGCGCCAGAAAAGAGTCTTGATGACCCACAAGTATAGGGGATCTATCGTAGTCCTTTCGATAAGTAAGAGTGTCGAACCCAACGAGGAGCAGAAGGAAATGATAAGCAGTTTCCAGCAAGGTATTCTCTGCAAGTACTGAAATAAGTGGTAACAGATAGTTTTGTGATAGGATAATTTGTAATGAGCAACAAGTAACAAAAGTAAATAAAGTGCAGCAAGGTGGCCCAATCCTTTTTGTAGAAAAGGACAAGCCTGGACAAACTCTTGTATAGAGAAAAGCGCTCCCGAGGACACATGGGAATATTGTCAAGCTAGTTTTCATCACATTCATATGATTCACGTTCGGTACTTTGATAATTTGATATGTGGGTGGACCGGTGCTTGGGTGCTGTTCTTACTTGAACAAGCATCCCACTTATGATTAACCTCTATTGCAAGCATCCGCAACTACGAAAAAAGTATTAAGGTAAACCTAACCATAACAAGAAACATATGGATCCAAATCAGCCCCTTACGAAGCAACGCATAAACTAGGGTTTAAGCTTCTGTCACTCTAGCAACCCATCATCTACTTCTTACTTACCAATGCCTTCCTCTAGGCCCAAATAATGGTGAAGTGTTATGTAGTCGACGTTCACATAACACCACTAGAGGAGAGACAACATACATCTCATCAAAATATCGAACGAATACCAAATTCACATGACTACTAATAGCAAGACTTCTCCCATGTCCTCAGGAACAAACGTAACTACTCACAAAACATATTCATGTTCATAATCAGAGGGGTATTAATATGCATATAGGATCTGAACATATGATCTTCCACCAAATAAACCAACTAGCATCAACTACAAGGAGTAATCAACACTACTAGCAAACTACTAGTACCAATCCCGGACTTGGTGACAAGAATTGGATACAAGAGATGAACTAGGGTTTTGAGAGGAGATGGTGTTGGTGAAGATGTTGATGGAGATTGCCCTCTCCCGATGAGAGGAGCATTGGTGATGACGATGGCGATGATTTCCCCCTCCCAGAGGGAAGTTTCCTCGGCAGAACAGCTCCGCCAGAGCCCTAGATTGGTTCCGCCAAGGTTCCGTCTCGTGAAGGCAGAGTCTCGTCTGGAAAGATGGCTTATGATTTTTTCCTCATTGAAAGACTCCATATAGCAGAAGATGGCCATCGGAGGGCCACCAGGGGGCCCACGAGGTAGGGCGCGCCCAGAGGGGTAGGGCGCACCCCCACCCTCGTGGGCAGGGTGTGCCCCCCTGGTGAACTTCTTGCGCTCGGTATTTTTTATATATTCTGAAAATGTCTTCCATGAAGTTTCAGGACTTTTGGAGCTATGCAGAATAGGTCTCTAATATTTGCTCCTTTTCCAGCCCAGAATCCCAGCTGCTGGCATTCTCCCTCTTTATGTAAACCTTGTAAAATAAGAGAGAATGGGCATAAGTATTGTGACATAATGTGTAATAACAGCCCATAATGCAATAAATATCGATGTAAAAGCATGATGCAAAATGGACATATCAAGGACTCACAGCCGAACTATATCCGGCTCGAACTAGGGGATGATGGTGGAGAATTTTGTTTCCCACCCGCCACCCACTTCATAGCCACGGTCGAGGATTTGACCGACGAGCTTGACTATGACCCTGAGGACATCGACGGTATGGACGACGATGCCGGAGAAGAAGAGGTCCAGAACCCGTCGTTCATCGGACGCTGGACGGCCACTTCTTTGTATGATGTATACATGGTGTATGCACCAAAGGAGATGTGGCGCCCCAAGACCGGAGCTTCAGATGCCTTCCTTGTTTTCCGAGTTTCATCATGTGAGTTGTTTTGCTTGTTGCATTGCATCATGTCATCATGCCATCTTTTTCTCAAAGCTAACCAAAACTCACTTAAATAGATGGCATGGATCTTTGGTCCATTCAAACCAAGGGAATTCACGTGGTGATTCTCTTTATAACATATCCTCCCAATATTAGGGAGCTATAATAAATATTCCATTATTTTGGAATTAACCATAACACACGTGCAAAATAATTCCCATGCCTATTACTCTTCGAGTTTGCCCTTCAAATCTTGTCCACAATTCTTTATCTCTTTTATCGAGGCTCCTCTAAAAACCGAACATTTTTGGACCTTCCCATACCTCACTTCCTATTCAAATCATTTGAATTTAAATCAAATGAGTTTGAATTTAATCTTTCAATCTTGGCCATTTCTATTTTCACGGAATGAGCACATTTTTGTGAGTCCGGGGAAATTATCCCCATGTGCTAATCCTTCCCCAACACTCTCTTTCTTTTCCTCTCTCTAATTTCTTTTCTGTTAAAGTAAATAAGATTTTTAAGAGAGAGGGAGAGATAGCAGCAATGCCCCTTGGGCCTCAATGTTCAACCAAGCAGCCTGGGACTCTCTTCCTCGCGCCGGCCCAAGGCCAAGGCCCAGCCAGCCTCCGCTGCTTAACCCTAACCCTAGGCCTAGCCACACTCGAACCCCTTCTCCATCGATCCCTCTCCTCGATCTCCATCTTCCTCGCGCCGCCACGCACAGGAACCGCACGCAGACCACAAATCCTCTCGCGTCCGCGCCCGATCTCCTCACCCCACTTCGTGCCTCTGCTCCGCGTTGCCTTCCTCTGCCGAGCCCTACCTCTTTCTCGTGCCCGCACCCATCGTCCTCGCGCTGCCATGGAGCTTCACTGCCGCCAAGCGCCACCATCGCGCACGCCTCCCGATCCGGCGTCCTGCTACCTCCTCCGCCTTGATCCGGTGCCGCCGGAGGCCACCCGCGTCGCCCAGGCGCCAGCTCCTCCTTCCACCTCGCCTCTCTGCAACCCCCGCGGATGCCATCTTCCAGCGCCGCTAGATGCCGTCCAGGGAACCCATGGCGCCGTCGTCTCAAGGCCACGCCGCCGGCGGGATCCTGCGTGCCTCCGCCCGGATCGGCCTGCGCGTCCGTTCCCGCTGCCTCAAGCTTCGCCTGCATCCCCGTTGCTCCTCCTCATCCCTCGTTCTGGCATCATCCGCGACATCCGACGACCACGACGACCACAGGAGCCAACCTCCGCCATCTTCCTGGTCAAGTTGACGCCAGGGCCGACCCCAAGATGTTCCTCTACTCCTCTCGCCTCGAGCCCCTGCCGCTGACCACCACCTTCGTCTTCTGCTACTGCTTAACCGGTGAGCATAGGCCGCCGCCGCGTTGCCTTGCCTTCGCCTCCCTGCTTCGTCCGCGTCCCGCTCAACCCTGTGGACGCCAAGTACCTCTACAATGGCCCTGTACGTCTACGACTGTGTACCTCCACTGGTTACGCCAAGATTGACTACGCCGGTTCGCCAAGTACCCCACCGGCAAGACCAACACCCGAACGATTTCATACCGAAACGACAAGTCCTCTTCGAATCGTGTATGACTACCGTCTCAAGAACGAGACTGGCAAATCCGGAGACCCCAAGTACCACGACAACCCCGAAGGGATTTGTATTCACCAAATTCACCTTCAAAACGAGTACCTCTACCGTCGACCCCATGGACGTCAAGTTCCTCGCCGTGACCCCGAACATCTACGGAAACACGTCCAAGATAAACATGTGCTACTACCGTCGCCGAGAACGCGAGAACCTCTACCATCGACCCTGGAGCATGCGAGTAAAACTACCATCGAGGACCGATAGTAACACTACTACCTCTACTTCCCTCGACGAACCCGAACCATCCCGATTGCACGCTTCGAAGGTATAACCACCGAGACGATGACCCGCAGAACGAATGCATGTTGTGTGATGTATGAGTTGCACCCTATGTTTGCACCGTGTCCAAGTTGTCACTTGCTCGGTCCTCCTCGTTTGGCGCTAACCCTTGGGGACCCGGTTACCAGGATCACCCCACCATCTTTTGCACGCTCCCGCCACACTTCCTTTGCACCGATATCTCCATGAGCTACCGGAACCAGAATGTTGCCGTGGCACCATTTCCGTTATCATTGCCGTGGCACCCCTTTCGTTTCCGCCGCGATGACAAAATGCTTCATATCATGCTCTTGTCAACTTTTAATAAAAATTGCATAAACTTGAACATGTCATCCGCATCATGTTAACAACATTAAGATGTTTAGAATTGTTGTTTGCATTAAATTGCTAAATGCACATGAGGATTTACCGGAATTGTTGTTTGATGTTTCCGGCCTCATTTAAAATGCCTAACTATGTTTTTTTTCCTCAAGTTTCACCTCTTGCCATGTTAATCAACATTTAATATTGTTGGGTACATAAACGAGATCGAACTAAATAACTTGAATGCGGTGTTCCGTCAATATGCAACTCGTTGCATATTGAGCTCCACTTAATTGTAGTATTGTTTGATGTTCCTTGCCAAGCCATGCATATTTAAACCGGACATGCAACATACTTGGTTGTGCATCATGTTGGGGAACGTAGTAATTTCAAAATTTTCTTACGCACACGCAAGATCATGGTGATGCATAGCAACGAGAGGGGAGAGTATGATCTACGTACCCTTGTAGATCGCAACGGAAGCATTGACACAACGTAGAGGAAGTAGTCGTACGTCTTCTTCCCAATCCGACCGATCCAAGCACCGTTACTCCGGCACCTCCGAGTTCTTAGCACACGTACAGCTCGATGACGCTCCCCGGGCTCCGATCCAGCAAAGCTTCGGGGATGAGTTCCGTCAGCACAACGGCGTGGTGACGATGATGATGTTCTACCGACGCAGGGCTTCGCCTAAGCACTACAACGATATGACCGAGGTGGAATATGGTGGCAGGGGGCACCGCACACGGCTAAGGAACGATCACGAGGATCAACTTGTGTGTCCTAGGGTGCCCCCTTGCCTTCGTATATAAAGGATCCAAGGGGGGTGCGGCCGGCCTAGAGGAGGCGCGCAGGAGGAGTCCTACTCCTACCGGGAGTAGGACTCCCCTCCCGTTCCTTGTCCAACTAGGAGAGGTGGAGGGAGAGAAGGAAAAGGGGGGGCGCCGCCCCTCCCTCCTTGTCCAATTCGGACTAGGGGGAGAGGGGGCGCGCGGCCTGCCCTGGCAGCCCCTTCCTCATCTCCACATTAGGCCCATAAGGCCCATTAACCCCCCGGGGGGTTCCGGTAACCCCCCGGTGCTCCGGTTTTATCCGAAACTTCCCCGGAACCCTTCCGGTGTCCGAATATAGTCATCCAATATATCAGTCTTTATGTCTCGACCATTTCGAGACTCCTCGTCATGTCCGTGGTCACATCCGGGACTCCGAACTAACTTCGGTACATCAAAACTCATAAACTCATAATATAACTGTCATCAAAACCTTAAATGTGCGGACCCTACGGGTTCGAGAACAATGTAGACATGACTGAGACACGTCTCCGGTCAATAACCAATAGCGGGACCTGGATGCCCATATTGGCTCCTACATATTCTACGAAGATCTTTATCGGTCAGACCGCATAACAACATACGTTGTTCCCTTTGTCATCGGTATGTTACTTGCCCGAGATTCGATCGTCGGTATCTTAATACCTAGTTCAATCTCGTTACCGGCAATTCTATTTACTCGTTCCGTAATACATCATCTCACAACTAACTCATTAGTTGCAATGCTTGCAAGGCTTATGTGATGTGCATTACCGAGAGGGCCCAGAGATACCTCTCCGACAATCGGAGTGACAAATCCTAATCTCGAAATACGCCAACCCAACATGTACCTTTAGAGACACCTGTAGAGCTCCTTTATAATCACCCAGTTACGTTGTGACGTTTGGTAGCACACAAAGTGTTCCTCCGGCAAACGGGAGTTGCATAATCTCATAGTCATAGGAACATGTATAAGTCATGAAGAAAGCAATAGCAACATACTAAACGATCGGGTGCTAAGCTAATGGAATGGGTCATGTCAATCACATCATTCTCCTAATGATGTGATCCCGTTAATCAAATAACAACTCTTTTGTTTATGGTTAGGAAACATAACCATCTTCGATATTAACGAGCTAGTCAAGTAGAGGCATACTAGTGACACTTTGTTTGTCTATGTATTCACACAAGTATTATGTTTCCGGTTAATACAATTCTAGCATGAATAATAAACATTTATCATGATATAAGGAAATAAATAATAACTTTATTATTGCCTCTAGGGCATATTTCCTTCAGTCTCCCACTTGCACTACAGTCAATAATCTAGTTCACATTGCCATGTGATTTAACAGCAATAGTTCACATCACCATGTGATTAACACCCATAGTTCACATCGATATGTGATCAACACCCAAAAGGGTTTACTAGAGTCAGTAATCTAGTTCACATCGCTATGTGATTAACACCCAAAGAGTACTAAGGTGTGATCATGTTTTGCTTGTGAGATAATTTTAGTCAACGGGTCTGCCATATTCAGATCCGTAAGTATTTTGCGAATTTCTATGTCAACAATGCTCTGCATGGAGCTACTCTAGCTTATTGCTCCCACTTTCAATATGTATCTAGATCGCGACTTAGAGTCATCCAGATCTGTGTCAAAATTTGCATCGACGTAACTTTTTACGATGAACCTTTTTGTCACCTCCATAATTGAGAAATATTTCCTTATTCCACTAAGGATAATTTTGACCGCTGTCCAGTGATCTACTCTTAGATCACTATTGTACTCCCTTGCTTAACACAGTGTAGGGTATACAATAGATCTGGTACACAGCATGGCATACTTTATAGAACCTATGGCTGAGGCATAGGGAATGACTTTCATTCTATTTCTATCTTCTGCCGTGGTCGGGCTTTGAGTCTTACTCAATTTCACACGTGGCAACACAGGCAAGAACTCTTTCTTTGACTGTTCCATTTTGAACTACTTCAAAATTTTGTCAAGGTATGTACTCATTGAAAAACTTATCAAGCGTCTTGATCTATCTCTATAGATCTTGATGCTCAATATGTAAGCATCTTTACCGAGGTCTTTCTTTGAAAAACTCCTTTCAAATATTCCTTTATGCTTTCCAGAAAATTATACATTATTTCCGATCAACAATATGTTGTTCACATATACTTATCAGAAATGTTGTAGTGCTCCCACTCACTTTCTTGTAAATACAGGCTTCACCACAAGTCTGTATAAAACTATATGCTTTGATGAACTTATCAAAGCGTATATTCAAACTCCGAGATTCTTGCACCAGTCCATAGATGGATCGCTGGAGCTTGCATATTAAGTTAACACCTTTAGGATCGACAAAACCTTCTAGTTGCATCGTATACAACTCTTCTTTAGTAAACCTATTAAGGAATGCAGTTTTGTTTATCCATTTGCCAGATTTCATAAAATGCGGCAATTGCTAACATGATTCGGACAGACTTAAGCATAGATACGAGTGAGAAAATCTCATCGTAGTCAACACCTTGAACTTGTCAAAAACCTTTTGCGACAATTCTAGCTTTGTAGATAGTAACACTACTATCAGTGTCCGTCTTCCTCTTGAAGATCCATTTATTTTCTATGGTTTGCCGATCATCGGGCAAGTCAACCAAAGTCCATACTTTGTTCTCATATATGGATCATATCTCAGATTTCATGGCCTCAAACCATTTCGCGGAATCTGGGCTCATCATCGCTTCCTCATAGTTCGCAAGTTCGTCATGGTCTAGTAACATGACTTCCAGAACAGGATTACCGTACCACTCTGGTGCGGATCTCACTCTGGTTTACCTACGAGATTTGGTAGTAACTTGATCTTTAGTTACATGATCATCATCATTAGCTTCCTCACTAATTGGTGTAGTAGTCATAGGAACAGATTTCTGTGATGAACTACTTTCCAATAAGGGAGAAGGTACAGTTACCTCATCAAGTTCTACTTTCCTCCCACTCACTTCTTTCGAGAGAAACTCCTTCTCCAGAAAGTTTCCGAACTTAGCAACAAAATTCTTGCCTTCGGATCTGTGATAGAAGGTGTACCCAACAGTCTCCTTTGGGTATCCTATGAAGACATATTTCTCCGATTTGGGTTTGAGCTTATTAGGATGAAACTTTTTCATACAAGCATCACAACCCCAAACTTTAAGAAACGACAACTTTGGTTTCTTGCCAAACCACAATTCAGATTGTGTCGTCTCAACGGACTTAGATGGTGCCCTATTTAACGTGAATGCAGTTGTCTTTAATGCATAACCCCAAAACGATAGTGGTAAATCGGTAAGAAACATCATAGGTTGCACCATATCTAATAAAGTACGGTTATGACGTTCGGACACACCATTGCATTGCGGTGTTCCAGGTGGCGTGAGTAGTGAAACTATTTCACATTGTTTTAACTGAAGGCCTAACTCGTAACTCAAATATTTTACCTCTGCGATCATATCGTAGAAATTTTTTTATTTTCTTGTTACGATGATTCTCCACTTCACTCTGAAATTCTTTGAACTTTTCAAATGTTTCAGACTTGTGTTTCATCAAGTAGATATACCCATATCTGCTCAAATCATCTGAAGGTCAGAAAATAATGATACTTGCCGCGAGCTTCTGCACTCATCGGATCGCATACATCAGTATGTATTATTTCCAATAAGTCAGTTGCTCGCTCCATTGTTCCGGAGAACGGAGTCTTTAGTCATCTTGCCCATAAGGCATGGTTCGCAAGCACCAAGTGATTCATAATCAAGTGATTCCAAAATCCCATCAGCATGGAGTTTCTTCATGCGCTTTACACCAATATGACCTAAACGGCAGTGCCACAAATAAGTTGCACTATCATTATTAACTTCGCATCTTTTGGTTTCAATATTATGAATATGTGTATCAGTATGATCGAGATCCAATGAACTATTTTCATTGGGTGTGTAATCATATAAGGTTTTATTCATGTAAACAGAACAACAATTTATTCTTTTACTTAAATATAATCGTATTACAATAAACATGATCAAATCATATTCATGCTCAACGCAAACACCAAATAACACTTATTTAGGTTCAACACTAATCCTGAAAGTATAGGGAGTGTGCGATGATGATCATATCAATCTTGGAACCACTTCCAACACACATCGTCACTTCACCCTTAACTAGTCTCTGTTCATTCTGCAACTCCCGTTTCGAGTTACTAATCTTAGCAACTGAACTAGTATCAAATACTTAGGGGTTGCTATAAACACTAGTAAAGTACACATCAATAACATGTATATCAAATATACTTATGTTCACTTTGCCATCCTTCTTATCCGCCAATCACTTGGGGTAGTTCCGCTTCCAGTGACCAGTCCCTTTGCAGTAGAAGCACTTAGTGTCGGGGGACTGATCCACGAACACCTATGGGACCGGCAGGCCGAGTCCCTTTCGGTTCGGCGGGGGCGGAGGTCGCACGAAGAGCGGATCGAGGCGAAGCACACGAGCAGTTTACCCAGGTTCGGGCCGCACGGATGCGTAAAACCCTACTCCTGCTTTGTGGTTTGTATTGAGTTCTTGCTCGGGAGCGTGGAGTGCTACAGTACACACCAGCAGCTAACGAGACCGAGAGTGAGTGTTTTTCCCCTTTTTTTTCTCTACGTTGCGCACGGGCCTCCTTTTATATGCTCAAGGGGTCACCAACAGGTGGCAACGGAGGCAAAGGGTAAAAATGGAAAGGTGATGCGGTAGGTACAGCTACCTGCTACAGTGTATCATACCTAACCCTAACGGCAGGGGACAAGGGCATTAAATGCCCGTCTGTGTCGCCTAAACAGTGCCAAAGGGACCGTCAGGGACGCCACCGCTCGCCACGATGGCGATCTTGTCAGCGCCGCTTGCCACCGCGCACCGCAGGCTGCACAGCCTCCCGCCACGTACGCCTGGAAGGGTCCCAGAACGACATGTTGGTGGATGTGCTGGAGCGCGGGCAGAGTGGTGGCTTGCCGCGGTTGTCGTCTTGTCGCGCCCGGGAGCTTGTCGCTCACCGGGCCTTGCCGGGACGCGTGGCGTACCGCGGCAAGTTCCTTGAGATGTCTTGGGTGGCCTTCCTGGCAAGCTCCTCTTGCCGGGGTCTTGTGGTGCCTTGGTTTGGATACTTTGTTCTTGAATGGCTCCAAAGGAACCACGGAGGACCTTGGCGGTCGCCCGGCAAGCCTTGCCGCGGGATGCTGCGACTGCCCGTGCACAAGTTCGGGATACTAGGGTACCCCTACTCTAGTACACCGACAGGAGCCCCCGGGCCTGGGCCATACACGGTGCCGAGCGCTGTTGGGGCAGGCCCAAAACAGGGCACGGGCACGCGCGGCTTAGGTTACGCCATATCTCTCTCCGTATCCACCGCGCCCTCCCCGAACGGCACGCGTTGAATGCGGCGTCGTGGGAGAGATCGTGGGTGGTTTCTTTATTCGGAAATGCGGAACGTCCGCCCCCTCCCTCTTTATAAGCAGGGGAAACAGGGGTAGTTCGCCCATTCGCCGGTTGCTGCTTCAATCTCGGAAATCTCCGCCGCTCCCCCATCTTCCCAGAGCCGGAAGAGAGCAGCGCTCCGCCCCCCATCGCCACCAGCACCACCAACGCCGACGACCTCCTCCACCACTTCCGTCATGGCTCCAAAAGCCGGCAAGGGGAAGGTTGTGAAGTCGACCGAGGCGCAGCGGCTTGCGGCGCTGTGGAAGGAGCGGGCAGTCTTCCCCCCAAGCTCGCCGCGAAGGAGCTGAGGGAGAACTACTACCTCTTCTGGTCGACGGAGACGCGAGCGCATCCGCGCACGAAGGTACTTCCAGCCACCGCTTGGAAAACGGCTCCAAACGGATACCCTTTCTTCGCCTTGTTCTTCTACTGCGGGCTCTGCCTGCCCTTCTCTGAGTTCTTCTGCGACATCATGAACACCTATGGGTTCCACCTCCTTGACTTCACCCCCAATGCCGTTCTGACCATGGCAGTTTTCGCACATCTCTGCGAAAACTTTGTCGGAGTCCATCCCAATGTAGCCCTCTTTCGCCATTTCTTTATACCCCGAGTAGAGAGAGGAGAGCCTTTATCCGGCGGAATCGCCTGGATCTCAAGGGCCGGCAAGAAGGAAACTTATCTGGAGGGAGAGTTCCGCGGCAAGTGGGAGGAATGGAGAGCAAACTGGTGCTGGATTGACGAGGAGAACCCGCAGCCGTTTACCACCCGGCGCCAAACCCCAGTAGCACGCGGCAGCGATTGGAGTGACGTGGCCCTGGAAGACGACAGGCTGAAGATTGCTGTCACCCGGATCCTACGCCTCAGGCTTGCCGGGCTCACTGTAGGCGCTGTTGGCGCAGATTTTCTTCGCCGCCGCATCGCCCCCCTGCAGGAACGAGGGAGACCCGCCTGGGGGTTCAAGAATGCGGCGGATATCATGAGGCTGCGGCCGGGCCTCAACTTTAACTTCACTGTTCTGGAGCTCAACGCTATGCTCCAGGAGCTGTTCAAGTATGACCCCCAACATCCCGAAGTGTTCAGGTTGCCGGGGGGCGTCGTTCCGCTGTGCAACAACTCCGCGCTCGACCACATCCGTGCAATGATGCCGCTGTGCGACTCGCATGGAATTGTCCCAACTTGGCAAGAGCCTGCGGACGACGTCGTGCAACAATTCTTCGATGGCTTGGTAGAAGTGGCGATCCGCCCCGACGAGAAGGATAGCCTCACCCGCGACACCACCGATGAGGAGATGACATGCATCGCCACCAGGCTGGAAGAGGCAGCGGCAGCCGCAGCCGCGGGCGAATTTGGATTCACCGTGGAGGAGGCAGATGCAGCAGAGGCGGGAAGCCGTGCCGAGCGAGAGGAGCACATCGGCGAGAAAGAACTTGCCGGGCATGGCGCCGGGTCGAGCGAGCCTGCCAAGGATACGAGCGGCTCACTGGAGATCAACTCGTCTTCCACCTCATCTTCAGACAGTTCGCCGCAAGCAGAGCCTCCATCTCCACCAAGAAGGCGTCTCCGCAAGGCCGGGGACGTAGCGGAGCGGCAAGCGAGTCAACAGCCGCCGCGCCGCGCGACACGCTCCACCGCGGCAAGCAATATTGCCGCGGGAGCATCTCACGCTGCTGCGGCAACTGGAGCGGGGTCCACTCGGACCACCGCTACTGCTCCTGCCGCTTCTCATGCCGCGGCGGTAGCCGGAGCGGGGTCGTCTCAGACCACCGCCACTATTCCCGCCAAGCGGCCAAGGGAGACCACCCCTCCGCCTCCTCGCGCCGGACGTGAGCCGGACTTCGACTTCTCCGCGTTCAGCTCCGACGGGGAAGAAGAAGAAGAGTAAGATTCTCTGGTTGTACTTGTAGTTCTTCAATTCTTGCTGTTTGTCTTGTATCTCATTTGCTTTACTCTGAACTTGTTCCTCTTTAGGACTCTGGCCCAGAGAGCAGCAAAGAGGGCCAAGGTCCCGGTGATTGTCATCGAGGACGAACCAACTGCGACAGTAGGGGGTGCGCCCGAGACAACCTTGCCGGACCCGGCAACTTTTCTCCAGAGCAGCCCCCAGCGTAAGTATATGGTTCACTTTCCGCTGTTAGGCGCGCATGGATACTCTGTCTTTGCTGATATCTGACTGCTGGTTTGTGTAGGGGCAGAGCAGCCCCACCAGGAACCAAGGGAGAGTCCTCCGGCAAGGGAGAGCTTTCCGGTAAGGGAGAAGTCTCCGGCAAGGGGAAGTTCTCCGGCAAGGGACAGCACCAGCGGTCCCCCGACGACGGAGACCACGACTGGAGAACCCGGGACAGGTAATCCTTTCACTTCAAAACTCCCCTTGGGTTCTTCTTCTTGTTGAATATTTGCTTGACTCTTCTCCCTTTTCCGGCCGTCAGACCCATCTGCTGCGGAGCAGATGGAGACCGAGGTTGCCGCCGACGACGCCGCTGCCACCGAGGGAGCAGCCGGTGCTGACGATCCCGCCTGCGCAGAGGCAGCCAAGGCTGCCGCCGCAGCAACTGGCGAGGGGTCTGGCGATCGCACTGACGGCCCTGAAGCCGCAGGAGCGCCAGGCGCTACGTCGACCGCCGACCCGCCCGCTGCTGCCGCAGCGCCAGGCTCCGAAGAGCCCCAGCCAGGCGTCTACTTGAAGGCCGGCGATGGCATCTTCATCAACCTCCCCTGGGCGTCAAGCTCCAGGGCGCCGGTCGAGGGAGAAATCTTCGACGGGGAGGTGCTCGCCTCCGCTGGACTGACGCTGGTTGACGCGCCGAGCAGCAGCAGCATCGAGCCTGAGGAAGAGCGGCTGCTGCGGAAGTTGTTGTCGCTCTACCGTGCGCGGCAAGCCAAGCTGGAATCCCGCGAGGCGCTTGTCATGAAGGCGGGAGCAGACATCGAGAAGCGCGCGGAGGAGCTCCGGGGTCTCCACCAAGAAGCTCTCCGGTCCCTGGCGGAGGAGCGGGAGCAACTTGCCGAAGAGCAGAAGGCCTTCTTCCTTGAGAAGGCTGAAGTCAGAGAGCAACAGCGGCTTGCCGCTGAGAAGCTGTCTGCGCAGGAGGGCGAGTTGGTGCAGCGGAAGGTCAACCTTGACGCCCACAAGGAGGAGCTTGCCGTGCGTGAGGAAAAATTTGGCAGAGCCCTCAAGCAAGCGGAGGATGCTGCCGCAGCCGCCGAGGCCGCCAAGAAGGAACTGGAGGCGAAGGTGGCGCAGCTGGAGGCCGATCTCGCCGAGAAGGGCAAAGAGCTCAGCACCGCCAAGGACTCCAACGCGGATCTTGAGTTGAAGCTGACCGCTTTGACCAAGACGCTGGACGGCGCCAAGGAGCAGGAGGTGGCCTTGAAGGAGGAGATCAAGGCCGACAAGGTGCTGCTGGAGAGTGCCGCCGCCGCCCAAAACGCTTTTAAGGAGACTGTGGAGCACTGGACGGAGAGTCTTGTGAATGTTGCCGCAGACATTGACAGGGAGCTGGCGCAGCTGGGGATGGCGGATCTCGGGTATCCCTCCGACGAGAACCTCCAACCCAGCGCCAAGCTCGTCTTGTTCTTCAAAGGCGTGGCAACGACCCTCCAGCGACTCCGGGAGAGGGTCCCAAAGCAGCTGGCCGACGAGTCGCGCAAGATCTGCGCGGGAGCTCTTCAGAAAGTGTTGGTGAAGGTGGCCTTCCGCAATCCGGGCCTCAACCTCACCAATCTCCTCAAGACCCTGCCGCCGGACGCTGATCTGGAGGCGCTCAAGACCCTTGTCGCACCCATTGTGGACAAGGTGAGCGGGATCAAGAGGATCGAGGGCGATCGCGTAGACTAGGCCGCCCGTTTCTTCTTTTCTTGTCACTGTTTGTCATGTTATGAAAACAATCTGTTACAACTGCGACAAGCTATTTTTAATATAACTTTATTCTGGGTAATGATTGCAATGTTATTCCCTTTACTTGATTCCTCCCTTTGTATGTTTTTGCCCTACGCTTTTAGGGAACTTGCCGGTGCGGGCACCTTAGCCGCGAGCGCTGAGTGCGGAACGTCAGCAGCCTGCCGGCGGTGCCGTTACCGACAAGAAACCTTGTCGCAGCTAGTCGCAGCTCACTTAAGTTGTTGAGCGGACTCGAAACAAAGTAAGGGCACAACTAGCTACGAGTTGGTTCCTCCGCGCACAGGTTTTCCATACAAAGTGCGGTCGTTCAAGGGAGATAACTTAAAAATTTAAAAAATCTGATTGCTCAAACTTTGGCAACTTAGCTTTTCTGTTGTTTGCTTCCCGGTAAGGCGAAACTCTCTTGAACGACGCCTGGTCCATACCATCGTCTTCTCCTCCCCCCCCCCGGCAAATTTGTGGGCGAGGGGAACCTTCCTTTCCTTGAGTAAAAAGAAAGAAGAGAAAATAAAGATATGGAGCCTTACGGCTCGTTATTGCTTACCGGGGAGTAGGTGCTGCACAAATTGTTAGATCACATATGCAAAAAAAATAGGATGCATGAAATTGACAAGATGTGCGGAGCACATGAGCTTTACTTATGCACGGGGTCTGCGCCCGGCTTTGTACAAAGGATTACATGCAACAACGGCAAGACTTGTACAAAAGGTGGTTGCCGGAACAGGTTCCGGCAACCGCGCCTTACGGGTAAAACTTACGAAGATGCTCAATGTTCCAGGAGTTGCTCACCGGAATGGCATCTTCGGTCTCAAGGCGGACAGCGCCAGGCCTAGTGACTCGTTTCACCCGGTAAGGGCCTTCCCACTTTGGTGTCAACTTGTTGGAATTCTTGGCGGACTCAACACGCCGAAGAACAAGGTCGCCTTCCTCGAGACTTCTGGCGTTAACTTTGCGGCTATGGTAGCGGCGCAAAGCTTGCTGGTAGCGAGCAGCTCGTACAGCAGCCTAAAGACGGTCTTCCTCAAGGAGCAGCGCGTTATCTTGTCGCAGCTGCTCTTGCTCAAGCTCATCATAAGCGAGCACTCGAGGTGACCCGTATACGAGTTTCGTGGGGAGAACTGCCTCTGGTCCATAGACTAGAGCGAAAGGTGTCTGGCCAGTGGCTCGATTTGGCGTCGTCCTGATCGACCAAAGAACCACCAGCAGCTCCTCGATCCAGTTTCTTCCGCACTTGTGCAGCCTGTCGAAAGTTTTGGTCTTGAGCCCACGCAGCACTTCAGCATTTTCCCTCTCCGCTTGACCGTTGCTTCTCGGGTGAGCAACAGAAGCGAAGCAGACCTTGGCGCCAAGATATTGGACGTACTGCATGAAGGTGCGGCTCGTGAATTGCGTACCGTTGTCGGTGATTATCCTGTTAGGGATCCCGAAGCGGCAAACAATCGACCTGAAGAACTTGACTACTGACTGTGCTGTCACCTTCCTCACTGGTTCCACTTCCGGCCACTTTGTGAACTTGTCGATTGCAACGTACAAGTACTCAAAGCCCCTGACTGCTCGGGGAAAGGGGCCGAGGATGTCGAGCCCCCAGACCGAAAATGGCCAGGACAAAGGGATCGTCTGGAGAGCTTGAGTTGGTTGGTGTATCTGCTTGGAATGGAACTGGCACGCTTCACACTTGGTTACTTGTGCAGTTGCATCCTGGAGGGCTGTCGGCCAAAAGAAACCTTGCCGGAATGCTTTGCCGACAAGTGCTCTTGCGCCAATGTGGTGACCACATATGCCTCCATGTATCTCTACCAACAGCTTTTGTCCATCTTCCCGGTGAATACACTTCAATTTCACACCGTTGAGTCTTCTTCTGTACAGTGTCTTGTCGACAAACTGGTACATACTTGACTGCCGGGCTACTCTTTCCGCTTCTTCTTGCTCTTCGGGAAGTTCTCCTGTCTGAAGGAAACGGACAATCCGCTGTGCCCATGCTGGAGCTTGTGGCTCGACAACAAGGACTAAAGGCAAATCTGCTGCTGCGGGAACATCCGCTTCTACGGCGAGCACCTGCGGCTCTGCCGGAGCTTGATGTTCCCCGGCAAGCTTGCCAGAGCAAAACTTGTCGGGAGCTTCTGCTCCAACGGAACAAACCCTAGGGCTTGCCGGAGCAGACTGCTCCTCAGCGCTATTGGCGTTGATCTTGGGGACCTTCTTGGCGGCGGCTTCGGGGAGCTCTGCCGAGAAATAGTCACTAGAAATCAACTTCCTCTTCTTGCTCTGTCCAGTTGATGGTGTTACAGATGCTTGAGTCAGCTTGAGCACAAAGATCCCTGGTTCCACAGGTAACTTAAGTGCGGCGCACTTTGACAGGCCATCGGCAATGGCGTTCTGAGCTCTTGGAACATGCTCCATCTGTAGACCGTCAAAGTGCTCTTCTAGCTTTCTCACTTCGTCAACGTAGGCTTCCATCAACGGACTCTGATAGCTCTTGTTCACTTGGCGGACGACAAGCTGCGAGTCACCCCTGACAATGAGCTTCTTGATCCCAAGGTCTGCCGCGATCCTGAGACCGGCAAGCAAGCCTTCATACTCTGCAGTATTGTTTGTTGCTTGCTCCTTGGGAAAGTGCATCTGGACTACCTACTTGAGGTGCTCTCCGGTGGGTGCGACAAGCAGCACGCCAGCACCGGCGCCTTGCAGCGAAAAGGCACCATCAAAGTACATCAGCCACTCTTTGCTTGCTTCCTTGACGGGGATTCTCGTTTCTGGAATTTCTTCGTCTGGTGTTGGCGTCCATTCTGCTATGAATTCTGCCAATGCTCTGCTTTGGATAGTTGAAGTACTCTCAAACTTGAGGCCAAAGCTTGAAAGTTCCAGTGCCCACTCAACAATCCTGCCTGTCACTTCTGGATTCTGTAGTATCCTCTTCAGCGGAAAGCGAGTGACAACTGTGATCTCATGTGCTTGGAAGTAATGGCGCAGCTTTCTCGAGGCCATGAGAAGGCCGAAAAGCAATTTCTGCACGCCAGAGTACCTTGATCTAGCCCCCTGCAGAAGGGAACTGACAAAGTAAACTGGGCGCTGCACCATTTTCTTCTGTATCTCCTCGCGCATCTGCGCAGATCCATCTTTGTCGGGACCAAAGCTTGCTGGGGAAGCCCCCTTCTTGTCGCTGGACGCGCCTGCCGTGGTTGCTGGCTCGTCATCTGCCTCTCTCTCTGCCACTAACGCAGCACTAACCACTTGATTGGTTGCCGCTATATACAGCAGCAACTTCTCTTGTGGCTTAGGTGCGACAAGTATTGGAGGGGAGGACAGGTATCTCTTCAAGTCTTGCAGCGCAGCCTCCGCTTCCGGAGTCCATTTCATTGGACCTGCCTTTTTCAATAATTTGAAAAACGGCAGGGCGCGCTCAGCAGACCTAGAGATAAACCTGCTGAGAGCAGCCACGCAACCGGCAAGTCTTTGTACATCCTTGACGCGCTTTGGTGCTTCAATCTGCTCAATGGCCTTGATCTTGTCGGGATTGGCTTCAATTCCCCGCTGAGACACGAAGAACCCGAGAAGCTTGCCGGAGAGGACTCCAAACACACACTTCTCTGGGTTGAATTTGAGGCTGATCTTGCACAGATTTGCAAAGGTCTCGTCTAAATCTTGGATCAGAGTTGCCTTGTCCTTGCTCTTGACCACTATGTCATCCATATAGGCTTCCACATTTCTGTGTATTTGTGGCTCAAGAGCGACATGGACTACTCTTGCAAATGTTGAACCAGCATTTTTTAAACCGAAAGGCATCCGTATGAAACAGTACGTGCCACATGGAGTAATAAATGCGGTCTTCTCTTCATCCTCTTCTGCCATGAAGATCTGATGGTATCCTGAGTATGCGTCAAGAAATGAAAGCAAGTCACATCCGGCCGTGGAGTCAACAATCTGGTCAATGCGCGGCAAAGGAAATGGGTCTTTGGGACAAGCTTTGTTAACATCGGTAAAATCGATACAAAGTCTCCATTTCCCATTCGCTTTGCGCACAACTACAGGATTGGCCAACCACGTAGGATGGAGCACTCCTCTAACAAGGCCTGCTGCTTCCAACTTCTTGATCTCTTCTGCGATGAATTCTTGGTGCTCCACTGCTTGCTTCCTGATCTTCTGCTTGACGGGCCACGCATGAGGGCAAACGGCAGGATGATGCTCAATTACTTTCCTGGGAACACCGAGGATGTCAGACGGTTGCCACGCAAACACGTCGACATTCGCCCGCAGGAAAGCAATGAGCGCGCTTTCCTATTTAGGGTCGAGAGTGGCACTGATGGTGAAGGTACCACCAGTGCCGTCCTCCTTGGCGGACACCTTCTTCATCTCTGGCGGAGCTGCCATTGTCCTCTTACACTTGCCGGTGGAGCTCGATGGTGTGTCCTCGACGGCAGCGCAGCACTCCGAAGAGGTGCGCTTGCCGGAGTGGGCATCAGAACTCTTGCCGGACTTGGTCTTCTTCTTCCCCCCGGGAGCTTCAACGGCAAGTGACTTGCGATCTGTTGCGGCTGCCGCTTCTCGGTAGATCTTGTCGGCGTAGATAAGAGCATCTTTCTTGTCGTCAGGGACAGAGATGACGCTTATCGGGCCTGGCATCTTTAGCATGTTGTATGCATAGTGAGAGGCTGCCATGAACTTGGCGAGTGCTGGACGGCCAAGTATCCCATTGTAAGGCAATGGAATATCGGCAACGTCAAAAGTGACCCTCTCAGTCCTGAAGTTCAGCTCGCTGCCAAATGTTACTGGCAACGTGACCTTCCCCTTCGGCTTGCTCCTTCCCGGGTTAATTCCTTGGAATGTGCCGGTCTCTTCAAGCTCGCTGTCAGGGATCTGGAGTTTCTGGAGTACAGCGGAGGAGATCAGGTTCAAGCCGGCCCTGCCGTCAACTAACATCTTAGTGACCTTGAGGTTGCGGATAGTTGGTGAAACCAACATCGGCAAGCACCCGACCGCAGTTGTGCGGTCAGGGTGGTCCTCAATATCAAAGATGATAGGCGTGCTGGACCATTTCAGAAGCTTGCGTGACACGATAGGTGGTTCTGCCGCATTGACTTCCCGCACCCACTGCTTGAGTTGGCGGTGCGAAGTATGCAGAGAAGCACCGCCGTCAATGCACAAGACCTCTGTGGCTTTCTGGAACTCCTGCTCACTGGTCTCAGCATCATCCATGTCTTCGTCGTCGTCGTCTTCATCCTTGTCGCGGCCGCGGGAAGGTCTGTCTCCTTGCCGCTGCTTGGCCTTGCCGCGGCGTCCTCCCCGGCCGGCGCGCTTCTTGCCGGATTCTCCAGCGCCTCCTTGGGCCCTCTCCTTGTCGCGTCGCTCGTACTCAGCCTTTTGTTGCTAGACAAGCTGCTCAACCTTCTTGCAGCTCTGGAGGTCATGGCCCTTGGTGCGGTGGATCTTGCAGTACTGCTTGTCGGTGCCATCCTGCTTGTCGGCGACCACCACAGCCTGGCAATTGGTGCATGCGGCAATCTCCGTGCCAGAGCTACCAACTTTGGCTTTCTCGGCGCCACCTTCGTTGCTGGACTGCTCAACGACTAGCACATCTTTGCCTTTCTTCTTCCTGTTCCGCCGCCGGTTTTTCTTTGCCGGGGCAGCATCGTCGCTGTCAGATCCTCCTGCTCCTGCATTCTCTCCGGGGAATTTCCTCCCTTCCTCAGCACGTGCACACTTGTCGGCCAGGGCATACAGCTCACTGACGTCTCTGATCTTGCACATCGCCATCTCCTCCCGCATCCTGCGGCTACGCACGTTCTGATGGAACGCGCTGATGACCGCGGCAGGGTGGACATCTGGGATGTTGTGCTGTACACGGCTGAATCTCTGAATGTACTTGCGCAGGGGCTCTCCTTCCTTCTGGGCGAGCAGATGAAGGTCACTCTCTTGGCCATGAGGTTTGTGGCCGCCTATAAAGGCGCCGAGAAACTAATGGCATAGGTCTGCCCAGGAAGATATGGAGTTGTCCGGCAAGTGCATGAGCCAGGACCTGACGTTGGGCTTGAGCACCAGCGGGAAGTAATTGGCAAGGATCTTGTCGTCCCGTCCCCCGGCAGCATGCACCGCGATGGTGTAGATGCTGAGGAACTCCGACGGATGCGACTTTCCGTCGTACTTCTCTGGTACATCTGGCTTAAAATTCTTCATGCTGGGCCACTGGACTTGCTGCAGCTCACGGGTAAACGCAGGGCAACCTACCGCATACGGCAAGTCGCCTGGTTCCCCTGGCGCATGCATGTCGACAGAGGGCCCAGCGCGCTGGTCCGATTGACGTCGCGCTTCTCTTCGGCGCTCGATGCGAGTACGAGCGTCCTCTTGCTGTCGTTCGTGAAGAACTTGGCGCTGATCGCGACGAGCTCGCGGATCCGATGACGCGGTGGAGTCACTGTCGAGGTGGATCCGGCGAGTCGGCGATCTTGGCCTCCGGGGCGGAGAGTGCACAGTGGTTGCACCCCCACCGGTCTTTTCGCCACCGGCTCGTGCCTGGCTGACTTGCCGCGGCTGCGACGTGCTCGGCTGCCGCTGAGAGTCGCCGTTGGCGAAGCCGATGAGACTCTGAATGGTGGCCCTCCAGTCGTCGATTTTATCTGCCGTTGGAGGGTAGTCTAGGAGCAGTTGAGCTCGTGCCAAAGCTTCTGCTGCAATGGCGGGTGGTGGTGGCGAACGGTGCGAGGAGCGGGATATGCTCAGACTTCTAACTATGTTAGAAGGAGCAGTATCCCATCCAGGCGACCGTGTCTCGCTCGTGCCAGCAGGTTGGCATGCATGGCGGTCTTGAGCACTCCGAGATCCACCAGCTCGATCTTGGTCCAGCAAACGCATGGTACCGTGAGCACCATGACGCTGCCGGTCCCGCGCCTCATGAGATGGGCGCGGTGCGTGTACGGACGCCTAGGTCTTGGAGTGCGCCCGGTCGTTGTGGGAGCCGGCTACGCCGCTGATGGGCAGCGCAACCTTGTCCTTGGACCTGGCAGCACCGTGAGCTCCCTCATCGATGCCCGTTCTTCCGCCGGCGTCCGCCCCATCAGCCGTTTGCTCTGATGGTAGCGGGGCGGACGGAGCAGCCGCCTCCGAAGCCTTCTTCTTCGGCGGCATGTCGATGAAGATGATGAAGATCTAGCTCGCGTGAACGCCGGATCTGGTTCACACAACCTCGACGCCCCCTACCTGGCGCGCCAAAGATGTCGGGGGACTGATCCACGAACACCTATGGGACCGGCGGGCCGAGTCCCTTTCGGTTCGGCGGGGGCGGAGGTCGCACGAAGAGCGGATCGAGGCGAAGCACACGAGCAGTTTACCCAGGTTCGGGCCGCACGGATGCGTAAAACCCTACTCCTGCTTTGTGGTTTGTATTGAGTTCTTGCTCGGGAGCGTGGAGTGCTACAGTACACACCAGCAGCTAACGAGACCGAGCGTGAGTGTTTTTCCCCTTTTTTTCTCTACGTTGCGCACGGGCCTCCATTTATATGCTCAAGGGGTCACCGACAAGTGGCAACGGAGGCAAAGGGTAAAAATGGAAAGGTGATGCGGTAGGTACAGCTACCTGCTACAGTGTATCATACCTAACCCTGACGGCAGGGGACAAGGGCATTAAATGCCCGTCTGTGTCGCCTAAACAGTGCAAAAGGGACCGTCAGGGACGCCACCGCTCGCCACGATGGCGATCTTGTCAGCGCTGCTTGCCAATGCACACCGCATGCTGCACAGCCTCCCGCCACGTACGCCTGGAAGGGTCCCAGAACGACACGTTGGTGGATGTGCTGGAGCGCGGGCAGAGTGGTGGCTTGCCGCGGCAAGCGCCTTGCCGCGGTTGTCGTCTTGTCGCGCCCGGGAGCTTGTCGCTCACCGGGCCTTGCCGGGACGCGTGGCGTACCGCGGCAAGTTCCTTGAGATGTCTTGGGTGGCCTTCCCGGCAAGCTCCTCTTGCCGGGGTCTTGTGGTGCCTTGGTTTGGATACTTTGTTCTTGAATGGCTCCAAAGGAACCACGGAGGACCTTGGCGGTCGCCCGGCAAGCCTTGCCGCGGGATGCTGCGACTGCCCGTGCACAAGTTCGGGATACTAGGGTACCCCTACTCTAGTACACCGACACTTAGTCTCAGGCTTAGGACCAGACTTGGGCTTCTTCACTTGAGCAGCAACTTGCTTGCTGTTCTTCTTGAAGTTCCCCTTCTTTCCTTTGCCCTTTTCTTGAAACTAGTGGTCTTGTTAACCATCAATACTTGATGTTTTTCTTGATTTCTACCTTCGTCGATTTCAGCATCACGAAGAGCTTGGGAATTGTTTCCGTTATCCCTTGCATATTATAGTTCATCACGAAGTTTTACTAACTTGGTGATGGTGACTAGAGAATTCTGTCAATCACTATCTTATCTGGAAGATTAACTTCCACTTGATTCAAGCGATTGTAGTACCTAGACAATCTGAGCACATGCTCACTAGTTGAGCGATTCTCCTCCATCTTTTAGCTATAGAACTTGTTGTAGACTTCATATCTCTCAACTCGGGTATTTGCTTGAAATATTAACTTCAACTCCTGGAACATCTCATATGGTCCATGACGTTCAAAACGTCTTTGAAGTCCCGATTCTAAGCCGTTAAGCATGGTGCACTAAACTATCAAGTAGTCATCATATTGAGCTAGCCAAACGTTCATAACGTCTGCATCTGCTCCTGCAATAGGTCTGTCACCTAGCGGTGCATCAAGGACATAATTCTTCTGTGCAGCAATGAGGATAAACCTCAGATCACGGATCCAATCCGCATCATTGCTACTAACATCTTTCAACACAATTTTTCTCTAGGAACATATCAAAATAAACATATGAAAGCAACAATGCGAGCTATTGATCTACAACATAGATATGCTAATACTACCAGGACTAAGTTCATGATAAATTAAAGTTCAATTAATCATATTACTTAAGAACTCCCACTTATATAGACATCCCTCTAATCCTCTAAGTGATCACGTGATCCAAATCAACTAAACCATGTCCGATCATCACGTGAGATGGAGTAGTTTCATTGGTGAACATCACTATGTTGATCATATCTACTATATGATTCACGCTCGACCTTTCGGTCTCCGTGTTCCGAGGCCATATCTGTATATGCTTGGCTCGTCAAGTATAACCTAAGTATTCCGCATGTGCAACTGTTTTGCACCCGTTGTATTTGAACGTAGAGCCTATCACACCCGATCATCACGTGGTGTCTCAGCACGAAGAAATTTCGCAACGGTGCATACTCAGGGAGAACACTTCTTGATAATTAGTGAGAGATCATCTTATAATGCTACCGTCAATCAAAGCAAGATAAGATGCATAAAAGATAAACATCACATGCAATCAATATAAGTGATATGATATGGCCATCATCATCTTGTGCTTATGATCTCCATCTCCGAAGCACCGTCATGATCATCATCATCACCGGCGCGACACCTTGATCTCCATTGTAGCATCGTTGTCGTCTCGCCAATCTTATGCTTCCATGACTATCGCTACCGCTTAGTGATAAAGTAAAGCATTACAGCGCGATTGCATTGCATACAATAAAGCGACAACCATATGGCTCCTGCCAGTTGCCGATAACTCGGTTACAAAACATGATCATCTCATACAATAAAATTTAGCATCATGTCTTGACCATATCACATCACAACATGCCCTGCAAAAACAAGTTAGACGTCCTCTACTTTGTTGTTGCAAGTTTTACGTGGCTGCTACGGGCTTAAGCAAGAACCAATCTTACCTACGCATCAAAACCACAACGATAGTTTGTCAAGTTGGTGCTGTTTTAACCTTCGCAAGGACCGGGCGTAGCCACACTCGGTTCAACTAAAGTTGGAGAAACTATCACCCGCAAGCCACCTATGTGCAAAGCACGTCGGGAGAATCGGTCTCGCGTAAGCATACGCATAATGTCGGTCCGGGCCACTTCATCCAACAATACCGCCGAACCAAAGTATGTCATGCTGGTAAGCAGTATGACTTATATCGCCCACAACTCACTTGTGTTCTACTCGTGCATATAACATCAACATATAAAACCTAGGCTCGGATGCCACTGTTGGGGAACGTAGTAATTTCAAAATTTTCCTACGCACACGCAAGATCATGGTGATGCATAGCAACGAGAGGGGAGAGTATGATCTACGTACCCTTGTAGATCGCAACGGAAGCGTTGACACAACGTAGAGGAAGTAGTCGTATGTCTTCTTCCCGATCCGACCGATCCAAGCACCGTTACTCCAGCACCTCCGAGTTCTTAGCACACGTACAGCTCGATGACGCTCCCCGGGCTCCGATCCAGCAAAGCTTCGGGGATGAGTTCCGTCAGCACAACGGCGTGGTGACGATGATGATGTTCTACCGACACAGGGCTTCGCCTAAGCACTACAACGATATGACCGAGGTGGAATATGGTGGCAGGGGGCACCGCACACGGCTAAGGAACGATCACGAGGATCAACTTGTGTGTCCTAGGGTGCCCCCTTGCCTCCGTATATAAAAGGATCCAAGGGGGGTGCGGCCGGCCTAGAGGAGGCATGCAGGAGGAGTCCTACTCCTACTGGGAGTAGGACTCCCCTCCCGTTCCTTGTCCAACTAGGAGAGGTGGAGGGAGAGAAGGAAAAGGGGGGGCGCCGCCCCTCCCTCCTTGTCCAATTCGGACTAGGGGGAGAGGGGGCGCGCGGCCTGCCCTGGCAGCCCCTTCCTCATCTCCACATTAGGCCCATAAGGCCCATTAACCCCCCGGGGGGTTCCGGTAACCCCCCGGTGCTCCGGTTTTATCCGAAACTTCCCCGGAACCCTTCCGGTGTCCGAATATAGTCGTCCAATATATCAGTCTTTATGTCTCGACCATTTCGAGACTCCTCGTCATGTCCGTGATCACATCCGGGACTCCGAACTAACTTCGGTACATCAAAACTCATAAACTCATAAACTCATAATATAACTGTCATCAAAACCTTAAATGTGCGGACCCTACGGGTTCGAGAACAATGTAGACATGACCGAGACACGTCTCCGGTCAATAACCAATAGCGGGACCTGGATGCCCATATTGGCTCCTACATATTCTACGAAGATCTTTATCGGTCAGACCGCATAACAACATACGTTGTTCCCTTTGTCATCGGTATGTTACTTTCCCGAGATTCGATCGTCGGTATCTTAATACCTAGTTCAATCTCGTTACCGGCAAGTCTCTTTACTCGTTCCGTAATACATCATCTCACAACTAACTCATTAGTTGCAATGCTTGCAAGGCTTATGTGATGTGCATTACCGAGAGCGCCCAGAGATACCTCTCCGACAATCGGAGTGACAAATCCTAATCTCGAAATACGCCAACCCAACATGTACCTTTGGAGACACCTGTAGAGCTCCTTTATAATCACCCAATTACGTTGTGACGTTTGGTAGCACCCAAAGTGTTCCTCCGGCAAACGGGAGTTGCATAATCTCATAGTCATAGGAACATGTATAAGTCATGAAGAAAGCAATAGCAACATACTAAACGATCGGGTGCTAAGCTAATGGAATGGGTCATGTCAATCACATCATTCTCCTAATGATGTGATCCCGTTAATCAAATAACAACTCTTTTGTTTATGGTTAGGAAACATAACCATCTTCGATATTAACGAGCTAGTCAAGTAGAGGCATACTAGTGACACTTTGTTTGTCTATGTATTCACACAAGTATTATGTTTCCGGTTAATACAATTCTAGCATGAATAATAAACATTTATCATGATATAAGGAAATAAATAATAACTTTATTATTGCCTCTAGGGCATATTTCCTTTAGTCTCCCACTTGCACTAGAGTCAATAATCTAGTTCACATTGCCATGTGATTTAACAGCAATAGTTCACATCACCATGTGATTAACACCCATAGTTCACATCGATATGTGATCAACACCCAAAAGGGTTTACTAGAGTCAGTAATCTAGTTCACATCGCTATGTGATTAACACCCAAAGAGTACTAAGGTGTGATCATGTTTTGCTTGTGAGATAATTTTAGTCAACGGGTCTGCCATATTCAGATCCGTAAGTATTTTGCGAATTTCTATGTCAACAATGCTCTGCACGGAGCTACTCTAGCTTATTGCTCCCACTTTCAATATGTATCTAGATCGCGACTTAGAGTCATCCAGATCTGTGTCAAAATTGGCATCGACGTAACTTTTTACAATGAACCTTTTTGTCACCTCCATAATTGAGAAATATTTCCTTATTCCACTAAGGATAATTTTGACCGCTGTCCAGTGATCTACTCTTAGATAATTATTGTACTCCCTTGCTTAACACAGTGTAGGGTATACAATAGATCTGGTACACAGCATGGCATACTTTATAGAACCTATGGCTGAGGCATAGGGAATGACTTTCATTCTATTTCTATCTTCTGCCGTGGTCGGGCTTTGAGTCTTACTCAATTTCACACCTTGCAACACAGGCAAGAACTCTTTCTTTGACTGTTCCATTTTGAACTACTTCAAAATTTTGTCAAGGTATGTACTCATTGAAAAACTTATCAAGCATCTTGATCTATCTCTATAGATCTTGATGCTCAATATGTAAGCAGCTTTACCGAGGTCTTTCTTTGAAAAACTCCTTTCAAATATTCCTTTATGCTTTCCAGAAAATTATACATTATTTCCGATCAACAATATGTTGTTCACATATACTTATCAGAAATGTTGTAGTGCTCCCACTCACTTTCTTGTAAATACAGGCTTCACCACAAGTCTGTATAAAACTATATGCTTTGATGAACTTATCAAAGCGTATATTCAAACTCCGAGATTCTTGCACCAGTCCATAGATGGATCGCTGGAGCTTGCATATTTAGTTAACACCTTTAGGATCGACAAAACCTTCTAGTTGCATCGTATACAACTCTTCTTTAGTAAACCTATTAAGGAATGCGGTTTTGTTTATCCATTTGCCAGATTTCATAAAATGCGGCAATTGCTAACATGATTCGGACAGACTTAAGAATAGATACGAGTGAGAAAATCTCATCGTAGTCAACACCTTGAACTTGTCGAAAACCTTTTGCGACAATTCTAGCTTTGTAGATGGTAACACTACTATCAGCGTCCGTCTTCCTCTTGAAGATCCATTTATTTTCTATGGCTTGCCGATCATCGGGCAAGTCAACCAAAGTCCATACTTTGTTCTCATATATGGATCATATCTCAGATTTCATGGCCTCAAACCATTTCGCGGAATCTGGGCTCATCATCGCTTCCTCATAGTTCGCAAGTTCGTCATGGTCTAGTAACATGACTTCCAGAACAGGATTACCGTACCACTCTGGTGCGGATCTCACTCTGGTTTACCTACGAGATTTGGTAGTAACTTGATCTGAAGTTACATGATCATCATCATTAGCTTCCTCACTAATTGGTGTAGTAGTCACAGGAACAGATTTCTGTGATGAACTACTTTCCAATAAGGGAGCAGGTATAGTTACCTCATCAAGTTCTACTTTCCTCCCACTCACTTCTTTCGAGAGAAACTCCTTCTCCAGAAAGTTTCCGAACTTAGCAACAAAATTCTTGCCTTCGGATCTGTGATAGAAGGTGTACCCAACAGTCTCCTTTGGGTATCCTATGAAGACATATTTCTCCGATTTGGGTTTGAGCTTATTAGGATGAAACTTTTTCATACAAGCATCACAACCCCAAACTTTAAGAAACGACAACTTTGGTTTCTTGCCAAACCACTGTTCAGATTGTGTCATCTCAACGGACTTAGATGGTGCCCTATTTAACCTGAATGCAGCTGTCTTTAATGCATAACCCCAAAACGATAGTGGTAAATCGGTAAGAAACATCATAGGTCGCACCATATCTAATAAAGTACGGTTATGACGTTCGGACACACCATTACATTGTGGTGTTCCAGGTGGCGTGAGTAGTGAAACTATTTCACATTGTTTTAACTGAAGGCCAAACTCGTAACTCAAATATTTTACCTCTGCGATCATATCGTAGAATTTTTTTTATTTTCTTGTTACGATGATTCTCCACTTCACTCTGAAATTCTTTGAACTTTTCAAATGTTTCAGACTTGTGTTTCATCAAGTAGATATACCCATATCTGCTCAAATCATCTGTGAAGGTCAGAAAATAATGATACTTGCCGCGAGCTTCAGCACTCATCGGATCGCATACATCAGTATGTATTATTTCCAATAAGTCAGTTGCTCGCTCCATTGTTCCGGAGAACGGAGTCTTTAGTCATCTTGCCCATAAGGCATGGTTCGCAAGCACCAAGTGATTCATAATCAAGTGATTCCAAAATCCCATCAGCATGGAGTTTCTTCATGCGCTTTACACCAATATGACCTAAATGGCAGTGCCACAAATAAGTTGCACTATCATTATTAACTTTCATCTTTTGGTTTCAATATTATGAATATGTGTATCACTACGATCGAGATCCAATGAACTATTTTCATTGGGTGTGTAACCATATAAGGTTTTATTCATGTAAACAGAACAACAATTTATTCTTTTACTTAAATATAATCGTATTACAATAAACATGATCAAATCATATTCATGCTCAACGCAAACACCAAATAACACTTATTTAGGTTCAACACTAATCCTGAAAGTATAGGGAGTGTGTGATGATGATCATATCAATCTTGGAACCACTTCCAACACACATCGTCACTTCACCCTTAACTAGTTTCTGTTCATTCTGCAACTCCCGTTCCTTATGCGGTTGGGTGTTATGGGAACCCCTTGACAGATCGCTTTCTATAAAACTCCTCCAGCAAGGCCCAACCTTGGTTTTACCATTTGCCTACCTACCACCATATACACCTTCCCTTGGGTTCTGCAGACTCAAGGGTCATCTTTATTTTAAGCCCCCCCCCACCCCCGAGCCAGTGCTCCTCTAAGTGTTGGTCCGAACTAGAGTCCTTTGCAGCGCCACCTCAGGGAAACTCGAGGTTTGGTTTTAGTTGTACGGAGTTCTCATCCGGTGTGCCCTGAGAACGAGATACGTGCGAATCCAATCGGGATTTGTCGGCACATCGGTTGGCTTTGCTGGTCTTGTTTTACCATAGTCGAAATGTCTTGTAACCGGGAGTCCGAGTCTGATCAAGTTTTCCCGCTAGAAGGAATATCCTTCATTGCTGTGAGAGCTTGTGATGGGCTAAGTTGGGACACCCCTGCAGGGTTTGAACTTTCGAAAGTTGTGCCCGCGGTTATGGGCAGATGGGAATTTGTTAATATCCGGTTGTAGAGAACATGACACTTAACTTAAATAAAATACATCAACCGCGTGTGTAGCCGTGATGGTCTCTTTTCGGCGGAGTCCGGGTTGTGAACACGGTCACTACAAAAAAATACACTTCCGTGATGATACATGTTTGTCACAGTAGGTCGCTTTTTTTGTCATGCATGTACATCCATGACAAATTTATGACAGAATCAAGATAGTCATACATGTGCTATCGTAGAAGTGTTCCATGACATTACCAAAATTATCATCACGGAAGTGTCCACTTCCATGACGATAAATCGCGCGTCACAGAAGTGCTTTCATCAAGGGTGACCGACACGTGGCATCCACCGTAACGGAACGCCGTTAAGCTATCGGGTCGGGTTTTGGATCCGGTAACCCGTTAACAGCCCCGACCAATGGGGATTTTCCACGTGCAAAATCATCATTGGATGGAGGAAACACGTGTCGGCTCGTCGTTGGGACAGATGTCAACCACTCATTGGACGGAAGGAGCCTATGATACGTTGACATGTGGCACGGCCCAACAGAGGCCCATTCCTGTGAAAAGGCCGGCCCGTTTGACTTGGTCAAAAGGTGGCGGGCCGGCCCATGGAAAGCCTGTTAACAGCTTGTTCGCATATAGCCCATTTACAGCCCGCTAACCCAAGGCCTGTTATGCCCTATCCGAATTAGGCCCAGTAGCGTCATCTGGGCCATCCAATATGATTCCAGCCCGTTTTCACTTCTGGCCCATGTATGGCCCATGACGTCTTTAGGCCCATATGAGGCCCTATGTAACTCTTGGCCTATTAACGGCCCGTGGTGAAACTGGCCCGTAATGAACAGTGTATCACTTTACACCCATTAACGGCCCTTGGTGAAACTGGCCCGTAATGAACAGTGTATCACTTTATACCCATTAACGGCCCGTTATTCTGTTGGGCCGTTTCCAGCCCATGTTATCTTTCGGCCTTCTCAGAGCCCATTTATTCTTGGGCTCATTTCCAGCATTCGTTTACTTACGGCATGCTACTATCATTTTCTGCTCGTGGGCCAAATTCAGCCCGTGGTTACAATCGGCCCATTTGTGGTCCGTTAATACGTTGGGCCATTTTCATAGCGTCATCAAATACGGCCTATTAACGATGGCCCGTTTACGACCATAATGCAGCCTATTATTGGCCCATGTTTGGCCAATCGATCATACGTCCCATATAAGGACCATTGATGATACGGCCCGTAGAAGGCCCATTGTTTCTACGGCCCGTAGAAAGCCCATTGTTTCTACAGCCCGTAGAAGGCCTACTGTTTCTACGGCCCGTAGAAGGCCCACTGTTTCTATGGCCCATAGGAGGCCCAGTGTCACTACAGTAAATATTAGCCCATGGTTATTGTGGCCTAGTTTTAAAAAATAGGTTATTGCAGCCACTAGTTAACCGCGGAAAAAGAACTTCAATGAATACTAGAAAACAAATAAACAAGACAACAAGGAAATAAATAAGCAAGCAACTAACGCTAGGCTATCACGGCTATTACACATATTACATCCATTGGGCATCAAAGTTCGCCACCTGTGCAAATATAGGGAACAAAGCAGCATATCATATACACTGGCCGTCACAATTGGCCACCAGTGCAAATAAATGCGGCAGCAAAACAAGAGCATAACTGAAACAACTTCAGAAGAGCTCAAGAAACGTTATCCTGGGTATCCATCATGCTGGCAATAAGCTTAGCAAGCTGATTAGCTTTGTCCTGTTTGGCGCTAAAATCCTCCAACGCTTGCTGTTGCACCAGAAAGTATGCATCTGAATGCTCCAGGGACTTCCGCAGTCCTTCCGCTTCTTGTCGCAATACAGCTGAACGATGTCTTTCAGCTTGTAGTTGAGACTCAAGAAACTGAACTGATTCAGACAGTGAGTTTGAATAGCTTGTGCAAGCGGTAGTGGCCAGTAACTCCAACACTAAACCAAGACAGGATGTGTCACTATCCTAAACCTTATCTACATTACTTCCTTTACCGTTGCTTAATAAGGCACTCTTCCCCAATATTCTGTCAGCATTCTAAAAGAAGAAACAAGTAGACACATAACAAGTTTAGCATGTACTAGTATATGAAACTCATTTCGATGAACCAGTTCATTAGTAAGGTGGGCAGGATTAAACTACCAAGTCTTCTATTGCCAAGTACTAGTACATAATAAAAGCATCAAACAAACATATATCTATGTCCTATGGTAGCAATGGAATATTAAATTAGAACAGTTGTTCTTCAGGTTTAGGCACTTGTTCTACATGAACAAAGTACAGTAAGACGCAAGAATATAATACTTAAAAATAGAAAATGAGATCATAGACCTTACCACATTCTTGGTTCGGGACCAGTACAGAACAAGGCATTCCCAGTCATCGTCCAGTAAATGTGTCTCAGGAGAACATAAGGGAATTTGATGAGTTTCTTTGCCGGTGAAGTACGTTTTCTTCAGGTAATTCCGATACTGCCACAAAGCATTCTTGAAGATAGCAGAGATATTAGCACAGGTTACCTCATCCCGAGTTTCCAAATCGGTCCTTCTCTATAGAGAAAAATGGGAAAATTTGTTGTATTATAACCATCATGGAGGTAGGATGTAGGGGACGAAGCAAAGTAATTGCCATGAATAACATTACTTACACATAACTCCTGGACAAACACCTGCAACTGGCATTTTCCTTCATCTTCAGTATAATATTTCCAAGATGGGAAGATACGCACATACGATTTAACAACATCAAATGCGATAGATGCTAAACTATGACTAGCTGGTTGTGCTTCCTCCACAGGAATAGGCGTACTAACTGGTGGAGTTGGGGTTCGCCGTGATAGTACTGGCCCTTTGGGCACTGGAGCTGCCTTACTAACTGCTCTTGTTTGGGAGCTCTGTGGTGGAGATGGTGTTGTGTCAACAGGAACTGGGTTACTATCGGCTGGGGTTGGGGTTAGATTGGGTGAAGCTGGATCTCTGTCCATCGTAGTAGGGGTACAATCTGCGAGAGTTTGGGTTATGTGTGGTAGGGCTGGTTCTTGTGCATGTACAACCGGGGTGCTATCTCCACCAAGAGGTAGCACTGTTTTATTTGAAGGCCGTGGTTTTAGTCCGCTAGATACTGGCATCACCCGCTCCAATTCAAATGGCTGGTAAACAGGAAACATAGTTGAATGTACAGACATTGTATGCGAGACAGATGCAATAGCTAGTGTGGAAAAAAGAGGGCATGAAATAGTTGACATGTATATTGTTTAACTAAAACGGATAGCATGACATAATTTCACATATATGATGTCTATCTAAACTGGATAGCATAGCATAACATAATTCAAAGATATGATGAATAACTAAACAGGATCGCATGACATAATTCACCTACATGTTATCTAAGTAATCAGGATCGCATCATTTAATTCACATATGTGATTTATATGCTAAACAGAGGGCATTTGATATCACTACAAGAAATATGTCAACTTATGACCTTCTGTCAGTGACCCTCGAAGAATTGGTCATAAATTTATGACCATTTTAGACCAATTGGTCAAAAGCTGTTCTGGGGGCTCCAAACCCTAAACCATTGCGACCATTTTGGTCAGAAAGGTCGTAATTTCCTTACACGAAATGGTCACAAAGCAAATAGTGCTAGTCCGCTGCCTTATTTCTAGTTGTTAATGACCAATATAGATGGTCATAGCCTTGTAGATTGTGGTGGGTTGTGATGACTAGGCACCATCTCATCAGTTTTGCCTATGTGTCATGTCCATGTGGCAGTTTTTGCCCTAGGTTGTGAAGCAACCTATATTTCTATCATTCCCAAAATTCCCAAAAAAATCTCATAAATTCTTTGGGGCATATATTCATCAAATATGTAAAAATACTTCCTTGCCTAGTTCAAAACTAATTCAACAATATTCATTTTCCTATTCTGTTCACAACAACACTTTATGAAGGAAGTGTTATTTATATATTCTTGATTTCCCTCGGAATTTTTGGGCACTCTTTCCTATCCAAATCATTACCGCATGACAAAATTCAGCTCCATTTGCCTAGCAAATCTTCCTCGGCAAATTTCCAAAGTTTTTGTCCACCTAGAAGCATTGTGAAGGAAGTACCTTTTTTATATCTCTAAATGACATGAAATTTATACAGTTCCTTCATATGCCCAAATTATCACCCTCCTCCAAATTGCAGCTCAGTCAAATCATCTATGTGAGCCCAGGTTCAATTTATATTTTATGGCCAAATTGGCACGTTGCAAAGCAAGTGTTATATAGACCCCTCCTATTACCCTCAAACTTTTCGGGCACTCTTCCATACCCAAATCATTGCCACATGGTAATATTCAGCTCAATTTTCCTAGTAAATCTTTCTCGGGAAATTTCCAAAGTTGTACCTCGAGAGAAGCTTTGTGAAGTAAGTACTAGCTAGGCTTACCCAAATGATCTGAAAATTTACCAACGCATGACCATACCTAAGTAACTTACCTACACCAATTTTGATCTCATTTCATTCATCCAATCTCTCTCACTAGTTTTCCCAAGTTTCTGTCCATAGAAGAGCATTGTGAAGGAAGTACTACTTTGGCATGTCCAAATGGTATCAATTTTCTACAATGCTTTCCTATGCCCAAATAACCATCCTCCACAAAATTTCATCTCACTCCATTCATTATTTTGAGCCCAGCTTCAACATTCATATTTTTGTCCAGTGTGGTACTTTGCAAAGCAAGTACCACCTAGGATCCTCCTTTTGAGATAAAAATTTGTGAAGACATTCTCCTTAGTAGATGATCATCCTCAACCAAAATTCACGCCCATTGGCCATGTGCATTTCCCGTACCGCTAATCAAACACTTGGCTGCTAATTCATGTTTGAGCATCGATCGGTCTCCTCGTGAGAATCTTATGTTGTAATTTTCTTCCTAGCACCAACCTGGGGAGTTCCCAACCCACTAGACATGCCTAGGCCTCCCAGAACACATGGCAACATTACGGTCACGCGGTGAGCACGCGACGGGCATGCGAGTTTACGCGCTCTAGAGTTGGGGCCCCCGGCCACCGCCCAAACCTCGACGTATCGCCACCAAACCATGTATTTATGATTAAATAGGTCCTTATGTAACTAGAAATGATTTTTGGAGAAAATAAATAGCAAACTATGAGGCACCTGCAGTTCAAATTTGACCCGCTTCCAACTGAATCGGCGGAAATTTGTCTTTTTCACGAGAGGTGGATCAAAAAAATTTACACCCAACCATTTTGTCAATTGTGCATTAAATATGGCCTAGTATTTTATAAAAATGATTTGGTCCAATTTTGCAACAATTATTTGGTAGTTCCTTCACAAAAAAACCTCCTTTCGGGCACTCGAAAAATGGAAAATGGTTTTTTCATCCAACGAAAATGAAAACTTCCTTAGACAACATTGTTTGCCATTCCAATATGCACTCTTGTGCACAATATGAGATCATTTGAACAAACTATGCCATGAATGTGGCCATAAGATTGATCATTTGGCTTGAAAGCCATTGATCTCCACACATGATAGCTCGTTTCTGAGAACACTTGTTTATAATAATTGCCGTATTACAAGTTTGTTATTTTTCCTAGGAACTTGGCCACATATGATGACACAATGCGAAGGTTTCCCAATTTTTTGATTTTTTTTGAATTTTTTATGCCCGTTTCAAAATGTGGTCAAAACGGCGGGAATGACCGTTCCTAGCTAGTGGTTGAATCTTGGAATTTTTTTGGTGTTTCTCTGATTAAATAGATACTTATGTACCTAGAAATGATTTTTGGAAAAAATAAATAGCAAACTATGAGGCAGCTGCAGTTCAAATTTGACCCGCTTCCAACTAAATCGGCGGAAATTTGTCTTTTTCACGAGAGGTGGATCAAATCTTTTTACACCCAACCATTTGATCAATTGTGCATTAAATATGTCCTAGTATTTTAGAAAAATGAGTTGGTCCAATTTTGCAATAATTATTTGGGAGGTCCTTCACAAAAAAACCTCCTTTTGGGCACTCGAAAAATGGAAAATGGTTTTTTCGTCCAACGAAAATGAAAACTTCCTTAGACAACATTGTTTGCCATTCCAATATGCACTCTTGTGCACAATATGAGATCATTTGAACAAACTATGCCATGAATGTGGCCATAAGATTGATCATTTGGCTTGAAAGCCATTGATCTCCACACATGATAGCTCGTTTCTAAGAACACTTTTTTATAATAATTGTCGTATTACAAGTTTGTTATTTTTCCTAGGAACTTGGCCACATATGATGACACAATGCGAAGGTTTCCCAATTTTTTGATTTTTTTTGAATTTTTTATGCCCGTTTCAAAATGCGGTCAAAACGGCGGGAATGACCGTTCCTAGCTAGTGGTTGAATCTTGGAATTTTGTTGGTGTTTCTCTGATTAAAAAGATACTTATGTACCTACAAATGATTTTTGGAAAAAATAAATAGCAAACTATGAGGCAGCTGCAGTTCAAATTTGACCCGCTTCCAGCTGAATCGGCGAAAATTTGTCTTTTTCACGAGAGGTGGATCAAAACTTTTTGCACCCAACCATTTGGTCAATTTTGCATTAAATATGGCCTAGTATTTTATAAAAATGATTTGGTCCAATTTTATAACAATTATTTGGGAGGTCCTTCACAAAAAAACCTCCTTTTGGGCACTCGAAAAATGAAAAATGGTTTTTTCGTACAAAGAAAATGAAAACTTCCTTAGGCAACATTGTTTGCCATTCCGATATGCACCCTTGTGCACAATATGAGATCATCTGAACAAACTATGCCATGAATGTGGCCATAAGATTGATCATTTGGCTTGAAAGCCATTGATCTCCATACATGATAGCTCGTTTCTGAGAACACTTTTTTAAAATAATTGCCGTATTACAAGTTTGTTATTTTTCCTGGGAACTTGGCCACATATAATGACACAATGCGAAGGTTTCCCAATTTTTTGATTTTTTTTTAAAATTATGCTCGTTTCAAAATGCGGTCAAAACGGCGGGAATGACTATTGCTAGCTAGTGGTTGAATCTTGGAGTTTTTTTGGTGTTTCTCTGATTAAATAGATACTTATGTACCTAGAAATGATTTTTGGAAAAAATAAAGAGCAAACTACAAGGCAGCTACAGTTCAAATTAGACCCACTTCCGGCTGAATCGGCGGAAATTTGTCTTTTTCACGAGAGGTGGATCTAATCTTTTTACTCCCAACCATTTGGTCAATTGTGAATTAAATATGTACTAGTATTTTATAAAATTGATTTGGTACAATTTTGCAACAAATATATGGTAGGTCCTTCACAAAAAATCTCATTTTGGGCACTCAAAAAATGGAAATTGTTTTTTCACGAGAGGTGGATCAAAAGCTTTTGTCATGCAACTATTTGGTCAATTTTATATAAAATGTGGTCTACTATTTTAGAAAAAAAAATGGAGTGGTGCTATTTTGGAACAAACATTTGGTAGGTTCTTCACAAAAAAATCATTTATGCACTCGGAAAATAGAAAAAGATTTTTTTGTGCAATAAAAATTAAAGCTCTATTTGGCAACATTGTTTGCCATTTCAAGATGCACACTAATGCAAATACGAGATCATTTTGACAAACTATGCCATTGTTATGTTTTAAAAAAATCAGAGATTTGAGTCCAATTTTTTGAGATTCAAAAGCGAGACAACCGGCCAATGAGACGCGAGGAACCACCTTCACGCGGATCATCAAATTGGACGCAATATGAGCCGTCTATCGTGCATCCATCCAACGGTGGAGCCTCTCCCGAGTAACAAAAACCCTAACCCACCCACCCACCCTCCTCAATCCCCGCCGCCACCCACCCACCCACCCACCCACTCTCTCGGCCTCTCCCCCTCCCCTCGATCCCCTAGATCCGATCGAGGCATGCCCCGCCGCCACCCCCACCCACCTGCCGCCGATCCACCCTCGCGCTCGGTAGCGCCGCCCTCCTCCTTCTCTCTACAGTCCATGGCCGGCACCGCAGCCTCGTCTCCATGGCTGCTCTGCAGCGCCTCCGACGATCGCACCCGGAGTGCGACGGCGGCTCCGTTCCGAGCACTTGACGCCACGCTCCGCCGCGGCTCCTTCACCGTCCGACGCTCCTCCGGGCTCTGAATCTCGCTGACTTCCCCCTTCGTCACGGCCTCTCGTCCACGCTAGAGACAGGCACATCCTCGATGGTTGCTGCTGGACTCTACCCCTCCAAGTTGCCCGGACGCCTCCCCAACTCTCCCTCGTCCCCGACAAGGCCGCGATGGCGGACCAGCACGGGTAGGTGCCCCTCGTCCCCGCTTGTTTTTCCCCTCCGATCTGATCGATCCGCACGGGTAGGATGTAGCTGACCCCCTCTCTCACCTCGCTTTGTGGATGCAGATCCGTCGAGGGATACACCATCGCCGGCCGCCGGTCCTTCGTGCCTTCCTGTTACTGAGTTTCCTCCGTGCGCTGTGCAGATGGCGGTGCCTTTGCTGAAGAAGGCGATCGTGAAGAAGGGGGTGAAGCACTTCAAGAGGGTGCACAGCGACCGCTACATCGGCCTCAAGGTGAGACCCCTAGCTTGCTCGCTCTCGCTCTCGCCGTCGCTCGCCAGGCTTCTGTTCCAGAAACGCGCCATTTTCTAGATGGATTACCCTTGCTTTGTTCATGTGGGGTTCTAGCAGCTGTCCCGACCTCCTCTGCTAGCTCTCGATGCGTGGATCTGGTTTACATGTCGCGTTAGTTTAGCAGTGCGTCTATGTAATCATCGCTACAAAGTTGGGCCTGGGTGCTGGTGTTTAGTGAGCACAGTAGGGGTTGGTTTAGTTTTTGGATGAACCTGTATATATTTTGTGTACACACCACTGATTCGTATGGTGCACTATGAGGCTGGAAATTTCCTTTTAAGTTGTGGTATGTTTGTTCTTGAGAGCTAGTTGTGGAAAATCCCCCTTGCTGTATGGAATCCACTGGAAAAATTTGAAATGGTTCGATATCCCACCACACACTAGTTGGGCCTAGTGATATTGATGAACTATAGTGTTTCATTGTTGATTCGTATGGTGCACTGTGATGCTTGAAATTTTGTTTTTAAAGCTGTGGTGTGTTTGTTCATGAGAGTTCACTGTGTATGTTGCGTGCAGCCTTGTGAATCAAGTTATGCATGCCTGCTGCATTTAGCATGACATAAAAGAAAATTCCATGAAAGCTTATTACTACATCAGTTGCTTGCTCCCAGTGTTTCCGTCTTGCAATTTATGCTGGTGTGCACTACACTCATGCGATATTTCTGGATAACAAAGTCAGATACCCTGGAATATTTGTATGATCGGATCTTGTTGGTTTCATCCATCTAATGATAATCTATGTATTTGGACAACCCATTTAGCTATAATTAGTTGCTGCACCACATGTCATCTTGCAGTTGGTGCTAATTCTAGTTACTTTGTTACAAAGGTTTATTCTTTTAGTCCTTCTTTATGTTTGTTTGCTTAACTAGTACTTGCCAAACTCGCGATAAAAGATTCAATATGTCGATCATCTTACCACCATATATGCTTTTCTGTTTGTCATGAAAGTTTCATCATTCTGATAATACACTGGATGCTTGGAGAATGGATGTGCCCTGTTTTTTTTTCCTTTCTGTAGTTGCTGAAGTTGCAATGTATAGTGTTAACTAATTCGCCTGTTCTGCTACCTGATGAGTGCTTTCTTTGTAATATTTCACCTTCGTATGCATATTTGTTTTGTATTTTTTATAAATGATGATAGTTTGTGCAAGATGTTCACATGTTATTTTATTTTTTGAATAAATTCTCTTATGCCCTTGACTTAGATTGACCCAAAACAGCAGCATCCTTGATGTGAACTGACCTTCACCTTGTTCTTTCTCTCGCAGACTTGAAGGAGACTATACGCAAGGCACCTCCTCTTCGGTTGTGAGAGTGTCCAGGGGTCGTGGGTGCGGCTAATGCCTATGTCTGTGGCCGCACTTGACACTGCCCTCTCTTTAAGGGCACATATCATTTTTTATAACTCTGCTATCTTTTCCCAAGTCTTTATTATCTTGCCTAGCCTTGTACTGATATGTATTGTTTGATGCTAATTACCCAAGTTAATGCATGATGTTAAGGATAACCTGAGAACACTTGCCTAAGTTTATAAGATATGCATGTGACAGTTCAAACCTGCTTTGCTGCTCTTTCAATGCTTTTGCTTGTACTGTGCTTCTCTAGTTGTCTGAATGCTTCTGTTGCTAGCCTGCTAGACTGCTACTAGCTTGAATAGGTGTGCACTTGTGCTGGTGGTGGTGCTGCTTGTGTTGTTGCTGCTAATTAAATGCTTATACTCGCGCTGCTATTGATTAAATTCTTATGTTGTTGTTGCATGCTTATGCTACTGATTCAATGCTTTAGAAATTGACTGAATTGAACCTGTTGTAATCCTTCATGTTATACTCGTATTTAATTTTTGGGTTTCTATTAGATTTTTTAGTCTGTTATATACGGTTCATCTTCAATTTCTTCTGTAACCTGCTTGGAGCTTAGAATACAGAGCCCAACTAGTCTCATATACAGCTAAGACCAATGATTCATGCTCAATTTTGTATATGTATGTATGACCAGTAAAGTTGGAAGGCCCAAATCTTAACGTTAATATGCTCAATTTTGTACCATATTCATGCTCATGCATCACCAGTTACTGCTTTTTTTGCTTGATCTATTTTGGCTCATAACCTAAGTATACCAAAACTGATTAAACGATTTCTCCAACTTGCCAAAATTGTCATAATTGTCTCCTGCCTTGTGATGTTAGTCTCTGTGCACTTACTAGTATTGTTAGTTGAATGGATGGTCGTGGTAGTAGAATAGGAATTTTTTTAGGTTAGTGTTATAGTGATGTTCATTCATTACCTAAACTTTGTACCAATGTACCATGCAGGTATGTATAGATTACTATTGTAGAACAACATTAGGTTAATCTGTTGCATTCAAGTTGTTGGAAGTTTTGTTATGCCATGCTTAGTGTTTACTGAATTGGGGCATTTGGGCATGTATGTATAAATTTTAGCCTCTTGAAAGAATATTAGTTACTTCCAGTGTATTTCACTAATAGCTTATCTGGATCAGGATCTAATGTCGTCGAGGCTGCTGCTGCTGTGATAGAAGATCAGAAGAAGCTTGGAGATGCGCGCCATAGTTTTAGTTGATGTTGCCACCAAGTTTTGGTGCTTGTGTATCTGTTTTTGATTGTATGTGCACTTGTTGGATGTGCAAACGTGTATGTGCTCTTGTGAGTATTTGACTGGATGATTTATGGATTTAATCAGATAATTGAGAGATTTATTATTTTGTTGTTCAAATGTGTAAATTGAAATCTGTGAATGAAAAAGACCAAATGTTCTACTTGACAAAATAATATTTGGGCTCTAAAAAGGCTATGGCCCAAACTATAGTGGATCAGAACATTGTGTATTTTAGAAAAACCAGAAAAATAGGCTTAATGAAATGGTTTGCAAAAAGGCCATGGCCCAGAAAATAAAAATGCTAAATTGTTGGGCTAGGCCCATGTAGCTAGCGAAAATTAACAGAAAAAATAAATATTAAAAAGGCCGAATTGTTGGGCTAGGCCCATGTAGAAAACCGAATTGGACCGGGCTGAATCTTGTGCCACGTCAGATTGCCACGCTGGATGCCTACATGGCCTGGGGAGGTTGCTAGTGACCAAAACGCCACAGTAGACGTATTTTGGTCATAAACGTCTACGACCATACCAGAAGAAAGGTCGCTATAGTCAGTTTATGACGGCCAGCTTTTGACCTTATGTTTTTGGTCACAAAAAGGTCACAAATGGAAATTTGTGACCATTCAGTGACCAATAGTGGTGGTCACAAGTTGACATATTTCTTGTAGTGTATGATGTCTGAACTAAGAACATGGTGTTGAATATTGTGTATATGATGTCTAAACTATGCAATGTAAGACACCGTATGCATGATATGAGCAGTATAACTGTGCCAAGTTAGAGCATACACCTCAGTGGGGGAATAGGACTGATCATCTGTCTCTGAATCCATCTCTGAGGAGCTATCGGGACCCAACAAGAGATCTGCTTCGATAGGTAGCACTGTCTGCTCTGAAGGCCTTATTTTCACTCCAGATTTTTCCATCTCCCACCCAAATGGCTGATTCACAGGAGGAGTAGTTTAATGTACAAACATTGTCGACAAATGGAAATGTAATGAAGAAAAGGATGGGCAAGATATCATTCAAATATATGATGCCTGGTTAAACAGGATGGCATTGCACATTTCACATATATTATGGCTGCTAAAAGACATGAGACTGCATAATTCCCATATATGATATAGAAACTAAACAGGTGGCATTACAGAACATGTCTAAACTAAGCAGATGACATATATGATGTCAAAAGTAGGCACTGCAAGGCAACATATGCATGATATGACTAACATCATCATGCCAAGGTAGAGCAAACACCTTGGGGGTAAATAGGAGTGGTCAGCGGTGTCCAAATCCACCTCAAAACAGATATCTTCCTCTGGATTACAATCTGGAGAGGGGTGGGGAGGGTTTGCCATTGAACCCACCATGGAGCGATGTCTGCATGACATTGTATTGCCGCGCAAAACTCTTCTCTTTTTCTCTACATGTTCAGCATGACTGTGTACAATATCTGACATGCATACGAAAAAAATATGGTGAGATTATGTAAGGAGAGCATGCAGAAATTTAGAGTGATGGTAACAACCAGTGGATCGATGTTTTTCCATTGAACCAAAATAGCCCTAATGGATCGACGTGAATGTATAGTAATAAGTGATGCAACAAGTGTACAACCTCTTTGCCATAGCCGTGTCGACCTCAGCATCACTGGGTTGGTCGCTAAAGCAGTTGAGGCAGAGGTGGCTGTCGGAGGTGTGGAGGAAGATCTGAGGAATCTGTAGATGGCGTCCAGGGCACTGCTCTGTTGTGATGGATCGTTCTGTCGTTGGAGCAGCTCCGGTGAGCCGTAAGACGTCAAGGCTGAAGCAGCACAAGACAGACATCGTCAATCTCAAGTGGGATTCTAATAGCATCTCCAATAGATGATGTAAAATGGATGTAAAATTAACATCACCAAAAACCACCTGACTACAACAGATGAGGTAAAAACTGTTGACTCTGAACTTAACTGTCGAAACTAAAATTTACTGTGGAATCTGGATGCTACTGTCGAAACTGAACGCAATGGTAGCAGAGAGGCACTTGACATGTAGTTTAGGGAGGGCCTGCAGTTCATCTTCAACCTGCACCCTCCTGAGCCGCCAGCCACCACCGGCCGGACCGCCGGCCCTAGCGCCGCCTCGCCGCCCCGAAACAACTCGCCATCGCCGCCCCGGCCAGCCCCCTAGGCCCCCAACCCTGAACCCTAAGATAGATAGTGAGATACCTCTCCGGCGAGCCCCCGTCCCCACTGCGGGTGGTTCTTCCTTAACTCCGGCGAGACCCCCAACCCCTAAAAATCGACTGACCCAAAAGTCGATTCAGTCGACTGAAGTGTGGCATAATCGGAGCAGAGCAGCAGCACGAGCGAGGGGGAGAGCAGTAGTAGCAGCTGGGCGAGCAAGCGATCGAGCAAGATCCGAAGCAGCAGCAGATCCGGCTGGTATGGACGCCGCTGCCGAAGGGGCCTCGCACTGGGGGAGAGCCGCCGTGGATATGTCGCCTGCAGCGCCGGCTTCAAGGTAACCACTCCATGGGGGTGCGGGATGGAGCACCGTCGGCACCGGGAGGTTGAGTTAAGGAGAAGGTGCGATGCGATGAGTGTACAACCTCTTTGGTGGCGCCGAGTAGGCCTCGGCTTCGTCCGAGGAGTCGGTGAGGATGTTGCGGTTCCGGTGGAGCAGGTTAAGGCGGCACTGTGGGGATGGAGCAGCCGCGATAGACGAGGTGATCATCGGAGCAACTCCTTGGAGGTGGAGGACGGGGTGGCTGAACCGGCGGGACGGCGAGATGGACGACGGATCCTCATCCGGGGAGGTGGACGAGGGACGTCGAGCTGTTGCAGTGGACGACGTCGTCGGGGAAGAGGCTCCGGCTGGCCAGCGGTGATGTGGCGGACGGAGGAGGGTGGGGTTTCGTGGCTGGAGCGAAGAGGTTATGGCGGCCTGGGATTTCGAATGGCAAAAAGGGGGCGATGGGAGGGGGTGAAGCATGACTTAGGAACGCGCTTGTCCAAAATGTAGGGTGTGTTACAAAAGTACCCCCACCTATTTGAACTAGCTGCCCTTTCCGCGCGTTGTAATTTCAGGATAGCAAGGTGCGGGTTGTGAAGGCGCCAGTTTTGGGAGCACGATATCTGAATTTTCGGGATATAACAAGACGCGGGTTGAATTTTAGGAGCCTAACATGTAGTAATATTGTACTTGTACGTACCAAATCAATTCGCACTTCCCTCAACCAAAAAGAAAACGAAAAAAATAAAACTATTCACACCACACAAAGAGAGAGTCTTGCCCCGTTTTACTATACAAATGTTATTCAAAGCTACTCCCTCCTTCCATCTATATAGGGCCTAATGCGTTTTTCAATTCTAACTTTGACCAAATATTAGAGCAATGATATATGACATGCAACTTACACAAAGTACACCATTAAATTCGTCTGTGAAAGGTTCTTTCAATGATATAATTTTCACGTTGTGCATGTCATGTACTATTAATCTTGTCAATAGTCAAATGCGGCCTTAAAAATCTCATTACGCCCTATATAGATGGAAGGAGGGAGTATGAATCCATGTTATGTCCGATTAAATTTTTTCGCTTGCTGTATAATGCATGTAACCTACTCATACCAACATTTTAGTGCATTCCAAATGTCTATACTACCACTGCAATTCGAACTAAATTTGAATTCGTTTCTCTATTTCAATAAGAATCTACAATCATGATTGTTGCCAACTTCAACCATCATAGTTTCCTTGCTATCCGCCAGATATAAACCAGACGGCCTATAATGCAGGATGGCAGGCACACCATCATCAACAACTCCGTTTTTTATAAGAGTAGAGATAAAATATATTAAATGTACTATACCATGTTCATAACCACACCATGTGTATCACCATTGTATATATTCACACATCCGTCGGTTTGAAACACTATGATAAATTCTTCAAATATCTGAATTCGCTTTTTATAATGAAGTATATATGATCTCTATTCGTCTTTTACACCCACACAACCCTCTTATCTTTGTAGCTAGCGCTAACTTTCTATTATGCATGCACACGCCCGCATCCCTCTCACCCTCCCTCGGCATTCTCTAGCTCCATCGCGCAAATTCATCTTTTCACTTTAGGTCGTTCACCCACGGTGTGTGTAGGCCCCCCAGCTCCTTCTTTACGGCACACATCGATCGATATGCCTCTCTAGCCAGGTGTGCCTAGCACAAACACAAGCTTCCCCTCTTCTCTTGTCACCGTTCATGCCTCACTCCCACCACTCTTTTCATCGTTCTCGTACTCACACACTCCTCCCCCTCGATATAGTATGCCTCTCGTACCACCTCCTACATGCATCCCTCTCTCTCTATCCTTCTCCTCGTGCCTCATTTGCTTCTAACACACACATGCATGTATACCGATCGATCTCCCAACATATACCTAGATCGAATTTAACTACCCCCATCGATCGACGTACCTCACAAGTTATGTCTCTCCTTTCTCTTACAAAGGGCGATTGATCTTCCTATGTAGTTACGTCTACTTACCATAGCCACATCGTCCCCCCTCATCATTCGTGCATGCCTCCTGACCCGTCTCTCACACGCACGTGCACAGACAACAAGCAGCCATCTCCTCTCTTATTGATATTGCGGGCGTGCCCTCCGTTTGTCTAGCAAGCCTATCGCACCATTTGTTAGAAGCAACTCCACTACCACCCCCTCCAACACTCTAGCTCTGTCTCTCTCCCAACCTTATTCATCTCCTGCACATATGCATGGATGGCGATCGATCTCCCTTAATACATGAGGTAGATCGATCTCCCTAATACATGAGGTAGGCCTCTCTCCTCCTCCACACATATACCAGCCATTGTACCTCTATAGTTAATTGGGCCTCCCTCTTCCCCCACCACACACCGATAGTCAAGCGCTGCAGGTAGGTATCCATGCCACAGAGACAAACTGCACATGTCCCATCTCACGTTCCAGTAGGCCAGCCACTCTATATCTTTGACGTGGGCACGCACAAATTTGATGGCACTCTTTATCGACCGTGCGCGCACACACACACACATCACCCCTCTCTTCGATTCTACGGACACCTCAAGCCGACGATACCTCCACTCTCTTCTCGTGGATCGCCCCCTCTATATATATGTTATATCCAGGAATCTATTTAACACACATTGCATATGTTAAATTTTTTGATTGACCCCCCCCCAAAAAAAAACTCTAAAGAACCCACACACTATATCTCTCTAGGTTTGTATCTCTCACACAACCCCATGTAGGTGGTGCACGTATACAAGAATAGAATAGGTGCACCATGCACGTACTCACGGTTCGTGCCTAGCCACACCCGCGCGGGTACACGATGGAGCTCATTTCTCCGCAGAAGCTGAATTTGTTTTTGAAACATCAACTGGCCAGAGACTTGAAAACTTATTTGCCCATTAGTGACTTGTCAGGGCGGTGGATTTTAGTTTGTACGATAATGCTGCATCCACCTAAAGTAACGAAAGTTCTTACGTAAACTTCCTAGCAATTCCCTCTTCATAGGTGCAGCATTACTCCTAACATTTGTAATATCAGTTTGAAACTTGTAATATTGTCGTGTCCTATTCCTGCGTTTTCAAAATCCTGCAAATCAAACAGGTCCTGAGTTGGTGATGATGTTGTGCCTCCTATCTTTCACCAATAGCCGTCGGATCTAGATCTGACGCATACAAACCAAGCTTCTCCATTTTTGCAAAAAGATGCCTGCACTTGTTCCCTGTTTACAAACAACTCCTTGTCTCTCACAATCAGCCTCATCTCCTCCCCACCACATCTAGGAGTAGAAGGCCGTGGAAAAATCTGGCACGATGGCCGCTGCCGGAGCCATCCACCCCTAATCTTGGTGTTCCGTGCAATGCATGAGCATCTACGCACGGGAAATTATGTCGAACAGGGCTAGTTGTAAGCAGGCTAGCTCTACAGCCATGATGATAGTGACTGCAGACGGTGAGGCTGACTATGGTATGCCGAACACGGCGCCTATACTCAGGTGTCATCTTCGGCGCAGGGTCTTGTCACTTCACTGTGAGGAGCAGCACGTAATAATTTGACCAACAGGTAGTACAGTGCTACTACTCCTACTACTACATTGGTAGTACTACTACTAGTACTAGTAGCACCACCGTCTGGATTTAGGAGTACTACCACATCCATCTGGATTTTAGTATTTGACTAGCAATATCTAGTAATGCATGTCACCAAAAATGTACTACTCCCTCTGTAAATAAATACATGGTGTTTTATTCCTATCGGTGAGAGAACTTAATGTTTTTTTGCTACTCCTAACCAGAGTACTAATAGGATTACATGCGATGAACTAAACACTGCATGTCATGTTTGGTAGTCTCAAGTCATTGAAAGCATGCACGGCCCACATCTCTCATTGGTTGATATGTCACGAAATAAGAAACAAGGAGGGAGTTAATGCACCATGCCTAAGTATTTTGGGATTATTTGGTTTTCGTAAGGTGACTTACACAACATTTTTGTTTACATGCATTAACATTTTATTAGTTAAATCAAAGGTCAAAACTTGGTGCAAAATGCAAAGGGGACCAATAAACCAGTAAACATCAAACTTCTCTCGTTTGGCCCCAACTAGAGGTCCGGTGAGATGACTATACTGCACCAACACGGAGGGGGACGCAGCTTCATTGACTTACGGCAACTGCCTTTGGGTGAATGACACGTGGCCCCAGGGGGTGGCTGGCCCACCTATCATACAGCCAAAGGCAGGTGCAGTAGAGGGCCGAGGAGTAGTACGAAATCCTACGCACCTACGCACGCTAACCAAGGGCCGAGTGATCACTCGAATCGCAAGATCAGTTGACTAGAAGCTACGATAGACCCATGGAGGCGATGAGCGTGAGCATCAACCGGCTGTGCCAGATGGTCCACGACGCCGGCCTGCGGCCCGGCACCGAGGAATGTCTCCAGGTAGTATTGCTTGAGGCCGCCAGGGCGAGGGGCCGCTTGGACGACAGCTTTGTCTCCTTGTTCGACGAGGTTCTCGTCGGTTTCCTCGACAAGTTCACCGTCGTCAAGAAGCTTGCGGACGACTTTGACGTAAGCCTCCAGCCGACGCGCCCAGGCTCTGCGATGCCCGCCACCCTCAACGGCCACTATGGTAACAACCTCTTCGATGCACTGGTGGCCCTGCGACTGCCCGCCGTCGCGCCGGAGAATGTCCACCTCGAGGTCGGGCTCGTCGCGTAGCGTCTGGCGCAGCAAGACACCATCGACATAATCACCCACGTCTACGCGCAAATCGTCCACAAGGACTACTACATGCAAGAGGAGGACGATAGGACATTGGCCTTCCTGGAGTGCAGGGCAACCTTGGATGGCACTGTTCAGAAGCACGTTGAGCTCGCCGCCAATGTCGCTGCTCCTCACACGTCGGTTGGTGACCCGGCTCACTAGGGCGTGAGGATGTCGTTGAATGTTGATGGATCCGTATGTATTTTTATCTTTCCGTCAAACCCATGTAGTAGTATATGATACTATAGTAATTATCTTACCTTTCGCATAAACTTCATAATTTTCGTACGTACTCCATGCATGAACGGCGCCAGAACCAAACTTCTCATTACTCTAGGAAAAATCGTTATTTTCTATCTATCGGTCGCGCCATGGAGCAGAACCAAATTTTACGAGTTACGAGTTCAAAAGGAAAAGCCTGCCGTGTTCGCGTCGCACCCCCAGACGGTTGGTCCGGCACGCCGCTCAAGCAGGAATGCATGCGCTGTTGCATTTTCACTTACAAGTGGGACCGCAGTTGAGCAAACCGACTATCGGCAAACCCCCACCCCGCCCACTGCGTGATTGCTGAGAAAACAGGAGGGAGAAGAGATGGATGTAGCACGGACTCCAAGAAAATTGGTGTCGGATGGGACTCGTGTGGGTGGCATGTGCCGTACTGCTGGACGTGAATGCTAGTAATGGCCCATGCCACCCCACTATATCGAGCCTATATCGAGGTACGTAGAACAAATTTCCTGCAGTCCGTGCTTAGCCCTCCTCTATCTCTCTTCTCAGCCAGCCAACGGACACACGGAGCCCATCATCTGTTTGCTCACATGCGGCCCCACATGTCAGTGAAAACGCAAGAGGACCCACTGAACCTGCACATCTTTCACCTCGACGTGCTGGTGATCAAAAACAAATCCAATAAAGATCTTCGGTGGCCGCTTTTGGAGTTACTCAAGAGTAGTAAGCTTTTATTTATAGTTTAACCCAAGATGCACATCTCGTGGCTTCAACTACCACTCTATTTTCTTTCATGACATGACCTAGATGCTGCATGTCCCACGTGTCGGCAAAAGGAGGAAGAACCTGACGAAATCTTCGGTTCTGCTCTCGGATTAGACTAGTTGTGCTAACTTAAAAATTTTATTGTGTACTCCCTCCGTTCCAAAATACTTGACTTCCATTTGTCCAAAAATGGATGTACCTATATACTAAGACATGTCTAGATACATATATATTTTGACAAATAGAAGGCATGTATTGTGCAACGGAGGGAGTAGAATGGATGCAAGTTTTTGTATTGGGAAGAAGAGTACATCCATATATTGATAGAGCGCAATTTAGTAGATGTTCTATCACTTTTAGCTATCACAGAGGCTAGAGATGAGATTACTGCACTTGTTGATACTCCTACTAGAATAGAGGCTAGACGTGAGCCTAGATGCGAGGAAGCAACGTTTACTTCTTTACACTCGAAGAAGAAAGAAGCACGCAAGATCGAGCCTCCGCAGATCAACAATGAATGCATCGAGAAGGCACTAATAAAACTTACAGGAGTAGTAAAATGTATTCTTGTGGTTCTTGTTTTCTTTGGTCTTGCTTTTCTAGTCAAAATTATCGTTGGAGTTCATGCAAAACGGAGGAGCGTTTGCGTTGGAGTTGGCCTTACAAGTGGGACCGCAGTTAAGGAAACCGACTATCAGCAAACCCCCACCCCGCCCGCCGCACGATGGCTGAAGTTAGAGAAACGACAAGGTTGAAGAGATTGCTCTAGCACGGACTCCAAGAAATAATATAGTGTCAGATGGATGTCGTGGTGGTAGCGTGTGCCGTACTCCTAGACATGAATGCTTGTTCTGGCCCATTCCACCCTACTACTCCTACTACTTACTCCTACTAGTATATAGTATACTAGTATCGAGGATTCGAGGTGCTGGTTACGTACAACAAGCACATTAACATATGGCTACAGTAAAAACACCCGCCCGACGCGTGAAGCATGTGAAGCTGGTACAAATTTAGAGAAGCGACTCGAAAGCCATTCATAAATTTAGTAAGTTTATCACAGGCATATCATTTTATTACATACAACAGGTCATCAACCCACATCGACAACGAGGATACATTATAAATACTAAAGTTTTCACCACACAACAAATAACAAGCCATGAAATGAACTTCAGCTCAACCATTCTGCGGCGTTGGAAACGCTTGCTTTGAACCACAAGTGATTCTCTGGGACGGGCCATCCATTGTCGATCTGGAGACCAACGCAGGACCAATCATCCAGGCTGAAGCGGCCTACTATATCAGTACCAGGGTAGGGAACCACCCAAATGTCCGAGGTATAGACACAGTTGCTTCTCATAAATGTGTCAACAGCAGTTGGATCGCCTTTCACCATCATCGGATAGTTTTGTCCAAGGAAGAGCGAGTTTTCTCCAAGACTATCAATTCTGTGCCAGGGAGAAGGAGTTGGCGCTAGCACACTAGTATCCATCCCGAATACCATGCAACGGGTGTTGGAATAGGTCCGGAGAGTGCGACCATGGGAGACACCTGCTTCCTTAGCAGTAACATCGTCAGTGGGCTGTATACACACAAGAAGAGGTGATCAATCGGAATTAGTTGCCAGGCGCCACAGAGTATATGGGCGCTGCTCGTGATCATCACCATCGGCATCTCCCCCTTGGTTATAAAATTTTTCAAGTATAGGTGGTGGGATGTTCACATGACCTTGGAAACACAACAAGAAGGTTAATTAGTAAAGGGAAACTTGCTAACCCGCATGCATGTGGATGAAACAATTATAATTACGGTGGAAGACAAACGTACCAAAACTACTAGGATGCCATGCAAAAACAGTGCCACGAGTGGTGGCAGCAAACACAAGGCCCTCGTATTGAATTGCATCACAGTACTCATCCGTGTACAGAAACAGATTTTTGAGCAATACCCATCGAGTCGAACCCCGAAGGACGGCAACAAGCTTGTCGAAGATAGCAACAACTTGATAGTTGTTGTAATTCCAAGAGCGGTTGGGAACTCAACAAATTGCTATCTTCCGTAGAAGACAGTCACCATGATCGTATTTGAATGTGCGTACATTACCGGTGTGCTCAACCTCTGGGCAGTGTGCTGAGATTTTTGGAAGTGGAACCCGGTGACGAGTGTAAACATTCACAAGTTCCCACTCGAAGTTGGACCCAATGTAAACAACCCAATCTCCATTTGCGCCCGCCCAAGCCTTGCCCTCAAGCGATGGCATCTTAACATCATAAGTATCATTATCAAGCGGCATCAACTGGCATAGGGCGAGGCCTCCGTCGTGCCAGTGCCAGTCATCAGGGTCATGGCGAAGAAGATAGGGGAGATCAAACCGCTCCTTGACTCTTGGGTTCTTTGTAATGATGTTATTAGTTGAGTCAAGAATGGGGTTGAACGAACCTGCCATGCTAGCCGAGGTGATGACGTCGCACCGATCAATGAGTTCCTCCACCACGTCATCTTTCAGATCGGGGCAAGAATAACAGGGTTGTTTCCGGCCTGTTCCCTCCATGGAGAAGACGATCGAATAATGGCAGAAGAAAAGGTGAAGGGCTGAAGGAAAATGGAGGAGGGAGAGGAAGAGCATGCGACATCAGTTCCAAATCGAGAGGGAAAGGCGAAGAGTCGATGGACGGTTGCCAGTTTGCCACGGTTCATGAAGAGGCGCCCCGGCCTACACGCCTGTTCGGAAATACTCCTACTACTCGCCGTCGTCTCACTGGTATGTTGGAACGGGACCACATGTCAACGAAACATGGTGTGTAATTTCTCGTGCAAAATGCGATCTGGCCGCGTTGGCCTGAGGTGCCGCATTAGTTATCGACCTTTATTTTTTTAATGGCGTGCCAATCAGTTTTGAAGCACGACTAACTGGTACTGTACGTGGAGAGGATGACAGTAGGGACCCGCCAAGGTCATGGCAGTACGCAAGCAAGTGCCTCCTTATTTCAAGCCAATAAAAAAATGGCTCCTCCTAGTGGATTTCTAACATCTGGGTCCCATGCCATTGTCAACATAGTCAATAAACGAGAGAATTGCACAATGAGCGGCTGACACCAGGGACCCAGCAGCTCGCCCAGTTATTTTTGTTTTGGGTTAATTTGATAAATGCCACTCCAAATCTGGTGTATCCGAGACATGCCACTGCAATTTCCAAACTTTGAAAAATGCCATTTCATGCCATTTCTAGTGGCATTTTTCAAAGTCTGGAGTGGCATTTTTCAAAGTATGGAGTGGCGTTTTTCAAAGTTTACAAACTGCAGTGGCGTTTTTCAAAGTTTGCAAAAATTGCAGTGGCATTTTTCAAAGTTTGGAAATTGCAGTGGCATTTTTATGAATCGCCATAATTGGAGTGGCATTTATCTAATTTGTTTTTGAGACGGAAGCAGGGTGTTAACTGGGCTGTGCGGGACACTCTGGCCTATCTAGACAGCCTTTTCTTTTATGTTTACCACAGACCAGCCCAGTAGTTTTTTTTTCTTTCTGAAAATGGCTAGCTCAGTTCTTTTGTGATTTGTCAAGTAAGTCGCTTTATCAGGCCTGTTGGGCTGCAAATCTTTCAAGACGAGGAGAGCTTCATTGGGCTGGCCGAGAAAATGGCCTATCAGTAATGAGAAATGGGCTGTACATTTTTAAAACACATCAAACCGGGAATTATTTTCAAATATCTTTTTTTTCATTTTGAGATTTTAAATTGCATTGATTTTTATGCGTGGACAATTTATTGGATTTTATGTTGATATACATTTATTTTTAAAATCAGTCTGAATGTGACTCGAAATTTCGGGATTAAAAACAGTTCAGACCGCACCGACATATGCAAAATTTCGTATAATTTTTTAACCATGGCCACAATATGGGTTGTAATGCTAACATAAAGAATATGGGCTCCAAAAAACCCGTAAGAATTAGCAAATGGGCTGTAAATTATTTGAAATAATGGCAGATGGGTTGTATGCTGTTTTCCACAGATTTGAGGCTTTCCACAGATGGCCTGTATACTGTTGGATGTCAATCCAATGGCCGTCGTGCTTCTTCAATCTCTGCTCTTCCTGCTCCAGCCGCTCAAACAAGCGCCGGTGGGACTGCCTGCTCCCTCCTCCCCGTGGCCGGCTGTGTTGCCACGCAGGCCTCACCGCCCCACCGTACCCCATCGCTGGCCTAGCCATCCCTCTACTCACCCACACCTGTTGTTATTCTCCGAAAACGGCAGACGAACCAGTAAACCCTCGTACAGTCGTACTCCCCTCCGCGTGGGAAACAAAAACAACGGCCGAGTCTTCCCTGCCTCTGTGTCGTTCCCTTCCTAGGCCTCACCGTCGTCCACCGCCCTGGTGCTCTCGGCGTGGCGTGGTCAGTGTGGTCAACGACCGACATGCATCTGAAGTGGACTGTACGTGGAGAGGCTGACAGCTGGGTCCACGGCCGCACGCAAGGAAATGCCTCCTTATTACGCGCAAAATAATGGTTTCCTCCACCTGACATCTGGGACCCACCGAAACGGCCTCTGTATTTCGTGAAAAAAACGTTACCGCCACTGACAGCTCAGACCCACCATCTATATCTTCGCACGCAAGGAAGTGCCTCCTTATTACGCACAAAAAATGAATACTCCCCCTGCTAGCTGGGACCCAGTATAGTGGGCCTACTAAGTTGACGGGGACGAAGGGATTTGTCAACTTAGTCAATATGCACGATTCTAGCTCGACTGACCGTACGATGTCCATCCAATGGCCGTAGTGCTTCTTCAGCCTCTAGTCTTCTTGCTCCAGCCGCCCAAAGCAGCGCCGGTCGTGCCGCCTGCTCCTGCCTCCCGTGGTCGGTTGTGCTGCCGCGGAGGCCTCACCGCCCCCATACTACTCCCACCGCTGGCCAGGCCATCCCTCCACTCCACTCACCCACACCCCCTGTTATTCTGCGGCGACGGCAGCGCAGCCGAACAAGTGAACCCTCGTACTCCTCTCCGCGTGGGCATCCACTACCGCGTCTTCCCCTACTCCGTGTCGTCCCCTTCCTAGGCCTCGCCGTCGTCCACCGCCGTGGTGCTGTCGGCGCAGCGTGGTCAATGTGGTCAATGACTGAATTCCATCGGAAGAATACTGTACGTGGAGAGGCTGACAGCTGGGTCCACGGCAGCCGCAAGGAAGTGCCTCCTTATTACGTGGAAAATACTTATTCCTCCACCTGACAGCAGGGACCCACCGGACGCCCACCAGTATATCGCGAAAAAAACGTTTGCCCCTGACTGCTAGGACCCACCCGATGGGCCACCGTATTTCGCGAAAAAAATGTTCCCCCAGCTGTCAGCTCGGACCCACCGGAAGTGCCTCCTTATTGCGCACAAAAAAATGAATACCCCCCTGCTAGCTCGGACCCACCTTGGTGGGAGGCTGACTTGTGGGCCTACTAAGTTGACGGGGACGGAGGGCTTTGTCAACTTAGTCCATATGCACAATTCTAGCTCCAATGACCGTACGATGTCCATCCAACAGCCGTAGTGCTTCTTCAACCTCTGGTCTTCTTGCTCCAGCCGCCCAAACCAGCGCTGGTTGTGCCTCGTGCTCCTGCCTCCCGTGGCCGGTTGCGATGTGGCGGAGGCCTCACCGCCCCCTACTACTGTTGGGGATCGTAGCAGAAATTTAAAATTTTCTACGCATCACCAAGATCAATCTATGGAGTAATCTAGCAACGAGGGGAAGGCGAGTGCATCTACATACCCTAGTAGATCGCTAAGCGGAAGCGTTGCAAGAACGCGGATGAAGGAGTCGTACTCGCAGCGATTCTGATCGCGGTTGATTCCGATCTAAGCGCCGAACAACGGCGCCTCCGCGTTCAACACACGTGCAGCCCGGTGACATCTCCCACGCCTTGATCCAACAAGGGGAGAAGGAGAGGTTGGGGAAGACTCCTTCCAGCAGCAGCACGACGGCGTGGTGGTGGTGGTGGAGGAGTGCGGAACTCCAGCAGGGCTTCGCCAAGCACTACGAGAGACGAGGAGGGAGAGAGGTAGGGCTGCGCCAAGAGGGAGATGATCTCGTCTCTCTTGCAGCCCCCAATACCTCAAGTATATATAGGGGAAGGGGAGGGGCTGTGCCCCCATCTAGGGTTCCCTCCCTAGGGGTGGCGGCAGCCCCAAAACCCATCTAGGGTGGCGGCCAAGGGGGGAGAGAGGGGGCGCACCTAGGGTGGGCCTTAAGGCCCATCTGGACCTAGGGTTTGCCCCCTCCCACTCTCCCTTCTGCCTTGTGCCTTGGTGGGGGCGCACCAGCCCACCTGGGCCTGGTCCCCTCCCACACTTGGCCCACACAGCCTTCTAGGGCTGGTGGCCCCACCTGGTGGACCCCCGGGACCCTCCCGGTGGTCCCGGTACGTTACCGATAGCACCCGAAACCTTTCCAGTGACCAAAACGGGACTTCCCATATATAAATCTTTACCTCCAGACCATTCTGGAACTCCTCGTGACGTCCGGGATCTCATCCGGGACCCCGAACAACATTCGGTAACCACATACATACTTTCCATATAACCCTAGATTCATCGAAGCTTAAGTGTGTAGACCCTATGGGCTCGGGAGTCATGCAGACATGGCCGAGACAACTCTCCGGTCAATAACCAACAGCGGGATCTGGATACCCATGTTGGTTCCCACATGCTCCATGATGATCTCATCGGATGAACCACGATGTCAAGGATTCAATCAATCTCGTATACAATTCCCTTTGTCTATCAGTACGATACTTGCCCGAGATTCGATCGTCGGTATCCCGATACCTTGTTCAATCTCGTTACCGGCAAGTCTCTTTACTCGTTCCATAACACATCATCCCGTGGTCAGCTCCTTGGTCACATTGTGCACATTATGATGATGTCCTACTGAGTGGGCCCAGAGATACCTCTCTGTTACACGGAGTGACAAATCCCAGTCTCGATTCATGCCAACCCAACAGACACTTTCGGAGATACCCGTAGTGCACCTTTATAGCCACCCAGTTACGTTGTGACGTTTGGCACACCGAAAGCACTCCTACGGTATCCGGGAGTTGCACAATCTCATGGTCTAAGGAAATGATACTTGACATTAGAAAAGCTTTAGCATACGAACTACACGATCTTGTGCTAGGCTTAGGATTGGGTCTTGTCCATCCCATCATTCTCCTAATGATGTGATCTTGTTATCAACGACATCCAATGTCCATGGTCAGGAAACCGTAACCATCTATTGATCAACGAGCTAGTCAACTAGAGGCTTACTAGGGACATGGTGTTGTCTATGTATCCACACATGTATCTGAGTTTTCTATCAATACAATTCTAGCATGGATAATAAACGATTATCATGAACAGTGAAATATAATAATAATAACTAATTTATTATTGCCTCTAGGGAATATTTCCAACAGTCTCCCACTTGCACTAGAGTCTATAATCTAGTTCACATGGCCATGTGATTAACACTCACAGGTCACATCGCCATGTGACCAACATCCAAGAGTCTACTAGACTCAATGATCTAGTTCACATCACTATGTTATAAACACTCAAAGAGTTCTGGGTTTGATCATGTTATGCTTGTGAGAGAGGTTGTAGTCAACGGGTCTTGCCATATTTAGATCCCTATGTATTTCGCAAAACTTTATGTCATATCGTAGATGCTGCTACCACGTTCCACTTGGAGCTATTCCAAATTGTTGCTCCATTATACGTATCCGGTATCTCTACTCAGAGCTATCCGGATAGGTGTTAAGCTTGCATCGACGTAACTCTTTACGTCGAACTCTTTATCACCTCCATAACCGAGAAACATTTCCTTATTCCTCTAAGGATAATTTTGACCGCTATCTGGTGATCCACTCCTAGATCACCTTTGTACCCTCTTGCCAGACATGTGGCAAGGCGCACATCTGGTGCGGTACTCAGCATGGCATACCGTATAGAGCCTATGAAAAAAGCATAGGGGACGACCTTCATCCTTCCTCTTTCTTCTGCCGTGGTCAATCTTCGAGTCTTACTCAACTTCACACCTTACAACTCAGGTAAGAACCCCTTCTTTGACTGATCTATTTTGAACTCCTTCAAAAACATGTCAAGGTGTGGGTTCTTTGAAAGTATCATCAGGCATTTTGATCTATCTCTATAGATCTTGATGCCCAATATGTAAGCAGCTTTATCCAGGTCTTCCTTTGAAAATCACTCTTCAAACAACCGTTTATGCTTTCCAGAAATTCAACATCATTTCGAATCAACAATATGTCATCCACATATACTTATCAGAAATGTTGTAGTGCTCCCACTCATTTTCTTGTAAATACAAGTTTCTAGCAAACATTGTATAAACCTAAAAGCTTTGATCACTCCATCAAAGCATATATTCCGACTCCGAGATGCTTGCTCTAGTCCATAGAAGGATTGCTGGAGCCAGCATACCTTTTAGCATCCTTAGGATCGACAAAACCTTTTATTGTATCACATACAACCTTTTCTTATGAAAACTGGTAAGAGAACTCGTTTGACATCCATCTGTCAGATTTCATAATCGAAAAAATACAGCTAATGCTAACATGATTCCGACGGACTTAAGCATCGCTACGGGTGAGAAATTCTCATCGTAGTCAACTCCTTGAACTTGTGAAAAAGACTCTTTCCCACAAGTCGAGCTTCATAGACGGTAACACTACCGCCCACGTCCGTCTTCTTCTTAAAGATCCATTTATCTCAATGGCTTGCCGATCATCGGGCAAGTCCACCAAAGTCCATACTTTGTTCTGATACATGGATCCTATCTCGGATTTCATGGCTTCTAACCATTTGTCGGAATACGGGCCCACCGTCACTTCTCCATAGCTCGTAGGTTCATTGTTGTCCAACAACATGATATCTATGACAGGATTACCGTACCACTCAGGAGTAGTACATATCCTTGTCGACCTACGAGGTTCGATAGCAACTTGATCTGAAGCTTCATGATCACTATCATTAACTTCCTATTCAACAGACGTAGGCGCCACAGAAAACATCTTTCTGTGTTGCATCACTCTCTGGTTGAAGTAAAGGTTCGACAATCTCATCAAGTTCTATCTTCCTCCCACTCAATTCTTTCGAGAGAAATTCCTTCTCGAGAAAGGACCCGTTCTTAGCGACAAACAATTTGCCCTCGGATCTGAGATAGAAGGTATACCCAACTGTCACCTTTGGGTATCCTATGAAGATGTGTTTGTCTGCTTTTGGGTTCGAGCTTCTCCGGCTGAAGCCTTAAGTATCGCAGCCCCAAACATTAAGAAACGACAACTTTGGTTTCTCGCCAAACCAATGTTCATACGACGTCGTCTCAATGGACTTATATGGTGTCCTATCTAAAGTGAATGTAGCTGTCTCTAATGCATAACCTCAAAATAATAGCGGTAGATTGGTAAGCAACATCATAGATCGCACCATATCTCATAAGGTTCGATTATGACGTCCGGACACACCATTACGCTGTGGTGTTCTAGGTGGCTTCAACTGCGAAACAATTCCACAATGTCTTAAGTGATTGCCAAACTCATAACTCAGAAAAATCCCCTTTTGATCAGATCATAGGAACATGATCTTCTTGTTATGATGATTCTTAACTTCACTCTGAAATCGCTTGAACTTTTCAAATGTTTCAGACTTGTGCTTCATTAAGTAAATATACCTATATCTACCCAAATCGTCAGTGAAGATGAGAAAATAGCGATATCCACCGCACGCTTCAATTCTCATTGGATCACACGCATCAGCATGTATGATTTCCAACAAGTCGCTTGCCCGTTTCATTGTACCTGAAAACCGGGTCTTAGTCATCCTGCCCATGAGGCATGGCTCGCATGTGTCAAGTGATTCAGAATCAAGTGACTCCAAACATCCATCGACATGGAGTTTCTTCATGCATCTTATGCCAATATGACCCAAGCGGCAGTGCCACAAGAAAGTGGTACTATCATTATTAACTCCACATCTTTTGGCGTGAACATGTGTATTACCATGACCGAGATTCAATGAACCATTCACATAGGGTGCATGACCATGAAAGGTATTATTCATGTAAACAGAATAACCATTATTCTCTAACTTAAATGAATAACCGTATTGCAATGAACATGATCTAATCATATTCATGCTCAACGTAGACACCTGATAACATTTATCTAGGTTCAATACTAATCCCGAAGGCAGATGGAGCGTGTGATGGTGATCTCATCAACTTTGGAAACACTTCCAACACACATCGTCACCTCGCCCTTAGCCAGTCTCCGTTTAGTCCGTAGCTTTTGCTTCAAGTCACAAATAATAGCAACTGAACAGGTATCCAATACCCAGGTGCTACCAGGAGTACTAGTGAGGTAGACATTAATAACACGTATATACTTTGTTGAAGTTGCCAGCCTTCTTATCTACCATGCATTTGGGGTAATTCCGCTACCAGTGACCGTTCCCCTTACAATAGAAGCACTTAGTCTCAGGTTTGGGTTCAACCTTGGGTTCCTTCACTGGAGCGGCAACTGGTTTGCCATCCATGAAGTTTCCCTTCTAGCCCTTGCTCTTCTTGAAACCAGTGGTCTTGTTAAACCATCAACACTTGATGCTCCTTCTTGATTCCTACCTTTTGCGGTCTTAAGCACCGCGAACAGCTCCGGGATCAACTCCATCCCTTGCATGTCATAGTTCATCACGAAGATCTAGTAGCTTAGTGATAGTGACTAGAGAACTCTATCAATCACTATCTTATCTGGAAGTTTAACTCCCACTTGATTTAAGTGATTGTAGCACCCAGACATTCTGAGCACATGCTCACTAGCTGAGCTATTCTCCTCCATCTTGTTGGCAAAAGAACTTGTCAGAGGTCTCATACCTCTCCACACGGGCATGAGCCTGAAATCCCAATTTCAGCTCTTGGAACATCTCATATGTCTTATGGCGTTCAAAGCGTCATTGGAATCCCGATTCTAAGCCGTAAAGTATGGTGCACTAAACTATCAAGTAGTCATTAGGATGTGTCTGTCAGGTGTTCACAACATCCACAGACGACGTTGTAGGGGTTTGCACATCGAGCGGTGCATCAAATACGTAAGCCTTTTGTGCAGCAGTGAGGACACTCCTCGAACTATGGACCCAGTCTGCATCATTGCTTACAATATCTTTCAACTTGGTCTTTCTCTAGGAACGTATTGAAACAGGGAGCTACAACGTGAGCTATCTACAACATATTTGCAAAGATAATTTAGACTATGTTCATGATAATTAAGTTCATCTAATCAAATTATTTAATGAACTCCCACTCAGATAGACATCCCTCTAGTCATCTAAGTGAAACATGATCCGAATTGACTAGGCCGTGTCCGATCATCACGTGAGACGGACTAGTCATCAACGGTGAACATCTCATGTTGATCGTATCTTCTATACGACTCATGTTCGACCTTTCGGTCTTTCGTGTTCCGAGGCCATGTCTGTACATGCTAGGCTCGTCAAGTCAACCTAAGTGTTTCACATGTGTCCCGAGGCCATGTCTGTACATGCTAGGCTCGTCAACACCCATTGTATTCGAATGTTAGAATCTATCACACCCGATCATCAAGTGGTGCTTCGAAACAACGAACCTTCGCAACGGTGCACAGTTAGGGGGAACACTTTTCTTGAAATTTTAGTGAGGGATCATCTTATTTAAGCTACCGTCGTTCTAAGAAAATAAGATGTAAAACATGATAAACATCACATGCAATCAAATAGTGACATGATATGGCCAATATCATTTTTCTCCTTTTGATCTCCATCTTCGGGGCTCCATGATCATCGTTGTCACCGGCATGACACCATGATCTCCATCATCGTGTCTTCTTGAAGTTGTCTCGTCATCTATTACTTCTACTACTATGGCTAACGCTTTAGCAATAAAGTAAAGTAATTACATGACGTTTATGTTGACACGCAGGTCATAAATAAATTAAGACAACTCCTATGGCTCCTGCCGGTTGTCATACTCATCGACATGCAAGTCGTGATTCCTATTACAAGAACATGATCAATCTCATACATCACATATATCATTCATCACATCCTTTTGGCCATATCACATCACAAGGCATATGCTGCAAAAAACAAGTTAGACATCCTCTAATTGTTGTTGCAAGTTTTTACGTGGCTGCTATAGGTTTCTAGCAAGAACGTTTCTTACCTACGCGAAAACCACAACGTGATATGCCAATTTCTATTTACCCTTCATAAGGACCCTTTTCATCGAATCCGATCCGAGTAAAGTGGGAGAGATAGTCGGTGGAACCAGTCTCACGTAAGCGTACGTGTAAGGTCGGTCCGGGCTGCTTCATCCCACGATGCCGCCGAATCAAGATAAGACCAGTAACAACAAGTAAATTGACAATATCGACGCCCACAACTGCTTTGTGTTCTACTCGTGCATAGAAACTACGCATAGACCTAGCTCATGATGCCACTGTTGGGGATCGTAGCAGAAATTTAAAATTTTCTACGCATCACCAAGATCAATCTATTGGGTAATCTAGCAACGAGGGGAAGGAGAGTGCATCTACATACCCTAGTAGATCGCTAAGCGGAAGCGTTGCAAGAACGTGGATGAAGGAGTCATACTCGCAGCGATTCTGATCGCGGTTGATTCCGATATAAGCGCCGAACAACGACGCCTCTGCGTTCAACACACGTGCAGCCCGGTGACGTCTCCCACGCCTTGATCCAACAAGGGGAGAAGGAGAGGTTGGGGAAGACTCCTTCCAGCAGCAGCATGATGGCGTGGTGGTGGTGGAGGAGCGCGGAACTCCAGCAGGGCTTCGCCAAGCACTACGAGAGACGAGGAGGGAGAGAGGTAGGGCTGCGCCAAGAGGGAGATGATCTCATCTCTCTTGCAGCCCCCAATACATCAAGTATATATAGGGGAAGGGGAGGGGCTGCACCCCCATCTAGGGTTCCCTCCCTAGGGGTGGCGGCAGCCCCAAAACCCATCTAGGGTGGCGGCCAAGGGGGGAGAGAGGGGGGCGCACCTAGGGTGGGCCTTAAGGCCCATCTGAACCTAGGGTTTGCCCCCTCCCACTCTCCCTTGTGCCTTGTGCCTTGGTGGGTGGCGCACCAGCCCACCTGGGGCTGGTCCCCTCCCACACTTGGCCCACACAGCCTTCTAGGGCTGGTGGCCCCACCTGGTGGACCCCCCGGGACCCTCCCGGTGGTCCCGGTACGTTACCGATAGCACCCAAAACCTTTCCGGTGACCAAAACGGGACTCCCATATATAAATCTTTACCTCCAAACCATTCCGGAACTCCTCATGACGTCCGGGATCTCATCCGGGACTCCGAACAACATTCAGTAACCGCGTACATACTTTCCCTATAACCCTAGCGTCATCGAAGCTTAAGTGTGTAGACCCTACGGGCTCGGGAGTCATGCAGACATGGCCGAGACAAATCTCCGGTCAATAACCAACAGTGGGATCTGGATACCCATGTTGGTTCCCACAAACTCCACGATGATCTCATCGGATGAACCACGATGTCAAGGATTCAATCAATCCCGTATACAATTCCCTTTGTCTATCGGTACGATACTTGCCCGAGATTCGATCGTCGGTATCCCGATACCTTGTTCAATCTCGTTACCGGCAAGTCTCTTTACTCGTTCCGTAACACATCATCCCGTGATCAACTCCTTGGTCACATTGTGCACATTATGATGATGTCCTACCGAGTGGGCCCAGAGATACCTCTCCGTTACACGGAGTGACAAATCCCAGTCTCGATTCGTGCCAACCCAACAGACACTTTCGGAGATACCCGTAGTGCACCTTTATAGCCACCCAGTTACGTTGTGACGTTTGGCACACCCAAAGCACTCCTACGGTATCCGGGAGTTGCACAATCTCATGGTCTAAGGAAATGATACTTGACATTAGAAAAGCTTTAGCATACGAACTACACGATCTTGTGCTAGGCTTAGCATTGGGTCTTATCCATCACATCATTCTCCTAATGATGTGATCCCGTTATCAACGACATCCAATGTCCATGGTCAGGAAATCGTAACCATCTATTGATCAACGAGCTAGTCAACTAGAGGCTTACTAGGGTCATGGTGTTGTCCATGTATCCACACATGTATCTGAGTTTCCGATCAATACAATTCTAGCATGGATAATAAACGATTATCATGAACAATGAAATATAATAATAATAACTAATTTATTATTGCCTCTAGGGCATATTTCCAACAACTACTCCCACCGCTGGCCAGGCCATCCCTCTACTCACCCACACCCCCTGTTATTCTGTGGCGACAGCAGCCTCACACCGCAGCAAACCAGTGAACCCTCGTACTCCTCTACGCGTGGGCATCCACTGCCATGTCTTCCCCGGCTCCGCGTCGTCCCCTTCCTAGGCCTCGCCGTCGTCCACCGCCCTGGTGCTCTGGGCGCGACGTGGTCAACATGGTCAAGGAACGGCCTCCATCGGACGTGGACTGTACGTGGAGAGGCTGACAGCTGGGTCCACGGCCGCAGCAAGGAAGTGCCTCCTTATTACGTGCAAAATAATTATTCCTCCACCTGATAGTGGGGACCCACCGGACAGGCCACCGTATTTCGCCAAAAAACATTTGCCCCTGACTGGTGGGACCCACCAGCTACATCTTCGCACGCAAGGAAGTGCCTGACAGTCGGGAACCACCTGGTCGAAGCATACGTAGCGTTGTCATTCTGGTCGCGAACGTGTACGTACATATATACTGGTGGATGTAGAGGCGCGCACGTGTCGTAGTAGAGGCGCACACATAGCATGTACACGTACGTACAGCGGCCAGGGTGCAAGAAAGAAAATACGGCCACGTATGTGTATATACGGGCGGGGTCTCGAACGCCTACTCGCGCATACGTACGGCCAGGGCTCGTGTACATGGCTGGGTCGGAACGGAGAAACAGCGTCGTCGTCGTGTTCATGGGGAGGCAACGGAATGCGTCGTGTTCATGGGGAGGCAACAGAATGCGTCGTGTTCATCGGGAGGGCTTGGACGGAACAGGTGATGGAAACGAGGCCTGGCGTACCGCGGAACGGAGGAAACGGCCTTGTGTTCGACCAGCCACATTCGAAACGGGATCCTGTTGATCGGGAGGGGTCTGGCGTACCGCAAAACGGAGGAAACGGAGGAAACGGACCTCCAACGGTCGAAACGGGGGTCCTGTTCATCGGGAGGGGTGTGGCGTACCGCAAAACGGAGGAAACGGACTTGTGTTGGAGCGCTACGGTCGAAACGGGGGTCCTGTTCATCGGAGGGGTGTGGCGTACCGCAAAATGGGACTCCATGGGATACTGTTCATCTCCACCGTCGACCCCCTCCAGCCTCCACGAGCTACTGTTCATCCACCGTCGACCTCCTCCAGCCTCCACCTGTGACTGTTCATCCACGGGCTCCTGTTCATCCAGCCTCCACCGCGCGCTACTCCATCGGCTACTGTTCAACCAGCCCTCTCCACGGGCTCCTGTTCAACCACCCCTCCACGGGCTACTGTTCATCCTGCCCTCCACCGTCTACTGTTCATCCTGCCCTCCACGGGGTGGTCCTATTCATCCAGCCCTCCATAGGGTCCTGTTCATCCAGCCCCAACCGGCTCGATCGATCGGGGTCTTGTTCATCCAGAGGCAACACCACGGGGTCCTGTTCATCCAACCCCACCGGGAACTGTTCATCCACCCCCCCCCCCCCCGCAACACTCACTGTTCATCCATAGGCAGCATCGATCGGCTTCAGTTAGCAGCAGTAGCGAAGGAATCGCTCGATCGGGTTCAATTAACAGCCATCGATCGATCGCTCAGGTTATTAACACGTAGCCTGCAGTGCAATCGCTCGGGTTCAGTTAGAGCCCAACGCCTCGCTCGGGTTCAGTTAGAGCCAACTCCTCGCACACACGCGCGTACGTGTACGAGAGAAACGCGCATCGCTTGGCCCCCAACCTCCCACCGTAACCGGGAACTCCCCGAAATTTTCCTCGCCCTCGCTTCTACAACGGTTTTTTCCGTCATGGACGGCCCAAAGAATGTCATGCAGCTGCGTCTCCGGCCTGCCCAGGACGAAAAGCCCATTTTCTGTCATGATTTTTTGTCGTAGAAGTAGGAGCCCACCACATCTATGATGATACCGGGTTTTGTCACAATTATCGTCATACAAGTGTCATATGTATGACACAAAAAAATTTCGTTCGGCCCAAAATGTCACGGATGTGTCTTTTTTTTGTAGTAGGTTCTTGTGTTCTAGTTGTGCGTAAGTAGATTCAGGAGCACTTCTTGATCACTTCTAGTTCACGACCGTTGCGCTGCTTCTCTTCTCGCTCTTATTTGCGTATGTTAGCCACCATATATGCTTAGTGCTTGCTGTAGCTCCACCTCATAAACCCTTTCCTACCCATAAGCTTAAATAGTCTTGATCTCGTGGGTGTGAGATTGCTGAGTCCTCGTGACTAACAGATACTTCCAAACAGATGCAGGTGCCGATGATACCAGTGCAGGTGACGCAACCGAGCTCAAGTGCGAGCCCAATTAAGATCTTGATCGTAGTCTTGTTTCGTTCCGAGTTCATCAGTAGTGGAGCCCAGTCGGGGCAATCGGGGATCTAGCATTAAGGGTTGTCTTTATTTATGTTGGTTCCGTAGTCGGACCTTGATTGTATTCTGGATGATGTAATGCTATATTTATGTATTGTGTGAAGTGGCAATTGTAAGCCAACTCTTTATCCCTTTCTTATTCAGTACATGGGATGTGTAAAGATTACCCCTCTTGTGACATGCCTACTATGCGGTTGTGCCTCTAAGTCGTGCTCCGACACGTGGGAGATATAGCTGCATCGTGGGTGTTACAAGTTGGTAATCAGAGCCTTCCCCGACTTAGGAGCCCCCTGCTTGATCGAATCGCTGACGTTGTTGAGTCAAGAACAAAATGTTTTGAGTCTTAGGATTATATATATCGGAGAGTAGGATTCTTTTTACTCCCCAGTCCCTTTGTCGCTCTGGTGAGGCCTCCTGACGTAGAAGTTTTGACTCTTCTCTCCTCAAATTTCACGAAAAAAAATTAGGATCACGCGGGTATCTTGGAATCATTTCGATAGTCTTGTGGCGAGAACATTGTTCTTGGTGCCTCCTGACATTTAGGGGTTGTGGCAGTGTCCCGGGGAGTTGAGCTCCGAGGTGTTGTTGTCACAATTTTATCATTGCAGTTCTGGAATACCTGAGTTCGCCAACATCGAAAATCTCTTTTATGCAGTTGTTGGTGAGATAATCTCGATGCCACCTAGTACTGGGGCGGGAGTTCGGGAGTATTGCCATAACTCGTATAACGGATGCTTTTCGAAGGTTGAGGTAAATGATTTCCGAAGGTTTCTTGGTTATGTGTTGAAGGATGGATACAGCTAGATGTAGGATTTGCTAGTATGGGTGAGATATTATGCTTCCCCTGTATCCCCAACACCTGATTGCATAACCAGAAAGTTTCGGGAGTTTATAAGTGGGAATTCAAGTATATCGTAGGATATCCTTCCAACAGACACATGATACGATATGGGATCTATCATATGTTTGTTTCCGGCTTATTCTGCAAGCCAATCCTTTATTTTGTTTTGAGTTGTGGTATTCGAGTTGCTTCAATGTCAAGTGTTGATTCCATACTTTCCCTAAGTGGTGTGCTCATACTTCTATGTGAATACCAATCCTTCTTGATCATCGAGGTTGTCTTTTCAATTCTTTCCAACCGGTGTTTGTTTCATCCGTCCCCAAGTTGCCTTTGTTTTCCCGCCCACCCACCCCTTTTTATTCAAGGACTCAGATTTCTTAATCAAGTATCCATTTTATTCATGCGAAGTCTCTTCATTCTTTTCCGTCAATGTTTTACCCGGTGTTTCCTCATGAAGATGCTAACGGAGCCTCAAGTTCATCATTATTCGTTCTTTTCCTTCTCCGATGGATTCAATTCAAGCTTTGTCGATCATATCCTTTCCCTCATCTCAAATGCTTTCTCATGTCGGTGCACATCTTAATCATTCACTTCTCGCTATTCAATTGTTCCGGAGTGCCGAAGATATCTCAGAATATTCAAGTTTCCATTCTCAATTCGCTCAAGTTCTTTTGAGGATGTTATCTCATTCAAGCCATTTACTTCAACCGGCGCATTCTCTCTTTTAAATCGATTCAATGGTTGCTTCTTTTGAGTGGGCCCTAACCCACAGGTCTTTTCCCAGGATCTTACCTGACTCTTCTAACCTTTTCGGAGTTACTCTCAAATTTTTTCCAAGTTTGACGTGAGAATGAGTTATCATCAGTCTAATGCCTTCTCCAAGATCTTTCACATTCTTTTCATCATTGGTTCAACCTTTCTAATTTCCATTCTGGAGTGCCTCAACAATATAGGGTGGTGTTTCTCATCATCATTATCAACATTTGAAGACCGAAGAAGAGTTCCTCTTAAATCCTTACCCGTTCTTCCAAAGATTCATGGTGCTAGCTTTATGCCATCCTCTCATCATTGTTTTCGATTGTGAGAATTCTTTTCAACCATCCGGAACAATTCAGGAGTCTTTTCAGTTTGATTCTCCGGAGCCCATCATCTCATAATTATTCATTCAAGCTTTCAGCTCTCGTTCTCCAAATCATACCGGTGCATCATTCAAGTTTTCTCTTATTAGCTCGTGATCTCTTCGTTCTCATGTATCTAAATTCCCTCAAGTATCAATGTCATTTTCTAATTCTTCCCGGTGTTTCTTTATCTTTTCTTCTTTCATTTTCAATTCTTACGGTGGTCCATTCAAGAGTTCTATTCCTTGTTTATCATATCAATTCATTCGCTCTTTCAAATTCCAAACGGTGGTTCGTTGAAGTATTTTCTCAAGTTTGCGCTATATCTCTCCTTTATCATTTCCAATGAGAATACGTAGTATGCCAAATCCGTTGCTTGTCATCAATCTAAATTGGTGAAGGATAAGCATAATGTAATTCTTATTCTTGTTTCATCGAGTAAATTCAATTCTTATTCCGAAGGTTCATCAAATTCTCGGTTTCAATTGTTTCATCCTTCTTCCCCGGAGTTCCAATCTCTCTAAATTATATCGTCGCAAAGCTCCATCTAAATCATTGCAAGGCTTCACCTTGTGTTTTCAACTTCTCTTTCTTTTTATCATCATTTTCTTACCGGGGTTCTTCATGGAGGCTCTACATCGTGGTTCGTCAAGGATTATTTTCATTCTTATTTTGTTCTTCAAGTTTTCTCTCGGAGCTAAGATCCGCCAAGCTATACTTCATTTATTCTTCATCGTGCATTCCAAAGTGCACTTCTTCCTACCTTATCTCTTGAGATGGTGTTATGTCATTCTTGTTAATTTCCCTTCATGTTTCACGATTCTCAAATGTCAAGAAGGACATATTCTAAATCCATCATTTTCTCTTCGTTCAAGAGATCTCTTCAACCAATCAATCTCTTCGTTGGAGTATCTTGGTTTAGATTTCACCGAAAGCCTTCCATTGGCAATGTTGCTATTGTGATGCTTATCAACGATCCAATCTTCTCCTTCCTATCCCAGTGAAATAAGCTTCTCGTCTCCTTGTTGATATCAATCCAATCTATTGTTTCTGCTAGTGGCAGAATTTTACCTCAAATTTTGAGATGTTTTCCATAAGCCCACAACAAGCTTACTCCTTTCATTGTTGGTTTTTCCAAGAACTCCGTTCCAGCCTTCTCCTAAAGATGCTTTTTCAAGCTCATTTGAGGTAGAAGATGTTGTTTTCTCCTCCATTCTTTTGATTCCATTCTTACATTTGTTCCGGAGGTAGTGTGTTGATTTCAATTCTATGTTCAAGTTCATATTCTATGCCTTCCATTTCCAACCGGAGTGTTGTCGTATTTGATCCTTATCGTTCCTTGTACATCTCGTTTCAACCGGAGTGCTTGCATGTACTTCTTGTCCATTGCAACCTTTTTTTCTTATGTCTTTCACCTACAAGGTTCTAGTAATGTTTCTTGTTCCTCTTTTCTAACGAAGTGTTTACAATTTTGTTCAACTCCGTTGTGTTCTTTCTTTCAACTTTTCAACTTCTCAAGGTCCGTGGTTTCACTCGTTTGTCAAAGAAGCAACTTCGTTTTACCTCTTCCTCTTCCGTTTCCCTCCGGTGACATCCTAAATCTCAGGACGAGATCCTCTTGTAATGGTGGAGTGTTGTGGTGCCCCAGGACCGGAGCTTCAGATGCCTTCCTTGTTTTCCGAGTTTCATCATGTGATTTGTTTTGCTTGTTGCATTGCATCATGTCATCATGCCATCTTTTTCTCAAAGCTAACTAAAACTCACTTAAATAAATGGCATGGATCTTTGGTCCATTCAAACCGAGGGAATTCACATGGTGATTCTCTTTATAACATATCCTTCCAATATTACGGAGCTATAATAAATATTCCATTCTTTTGGAATTAACCATAACACACGTGCAAAATAATTCCCATGCCTATTCCTCTTCGAGTTTGACCTTCAAATCTTGTCCACAATTCTTTATCTCTTTTATCAAGGCTCCTGGAAAAGCCAAACATTTTTGGACCTTCCCATACCTCACTTCCTATTCAGATCATTTGAATTTAAATCAAATGAGTTTGAATTTAATCTTTCAATCTTGGCCATTTCTATTTTCGCGGAATGAGCACATTTTTGTGAGTCCGGGGAAATTATCCCCATGCGCAAATCCTTCCATAACCCTCTCTTTCTTATCCTCTCTCTAATTTCTTTTCTGTTACAGTAAATAAGATGTTTAAGAGAGAGGGAGAGATAGCAGCAGTGCCCCTTGGGCCTCAATGTTCAGCCCAGCAGCCTGGGACTCTCTTCCTCGCGCCGGACCAAGGCCAAGGCCCAGCCAGCCTCCGCTGCTTAACCCTAGGCCCAGCCACGCTCGAACCCCTTCTCCAATGATCCCTCTCCTCGATCTCCATCTTCCTCACGCCGCCACCCACAGGAACCGCACGCAGACCGCAAATCCTCTCGCGTCCGCGCCCGATCTCCTCACCCCACTTTGTGCCTCTGCTCCGCGTTGCCTTCCTCTGCCGAGCCCTACCTCATTCTCGTGCCCGCACCCATCGTCCTCGCGCTGCCCTAGAGCTTCACTGCCGCCAAGCGCCACCATCGCGCACGCCTCCCGATCCGGCGTCCTGCTACCTCCTCCGCCTCGATCCGGTGCCGCCGGAGGCCACCCGCGTCACCCAGGCGCCAGCTCCTCCTTCCACCTCGCCTCTCTGCAACCCCCACGGATGCCATCTTCCAGCGCCGCCAGATGCCGTCCACGGAATCCATGGCGCCGTCATCTCAAGGCCACGCCGCCGGCGGGATCCTGCGTGCCTCCGCTCGGATCGGCCTGCTCGTCCGTTCCCGCCGCCTCAAGCTTCGCCTGCATCCCCGTTGCTCCTCCTCATGCCTCGTTCTAGCGTAATCCGCGACATCCGATGACCACGACGACCACAGGAGCCAACCTCCGCCATCTTCCTGGTCAAGTTGATGCCAGGGCCGACCCCAAGGTGTTCCTCTACTCCTCTCGCCTCAAGCTCCTGCCGCTGACCACCATGTTCGTCTTCTGTTGCTGCTTCACCGGTGAGCACAGGCCACCGCCGCGTTGCCTTGCCTTCGCCTCCCGGCTTCGTCCGCGTCCCGCTCAACCCTGTGGACGTCAAGTACCTCTACGACGGCCCTGTACGTCTAACTGTGTACCTCCACTGGTTACGCCAAGATCGACTACGCCGGTTCGCCAAGTACCCCACCGGCAAGACCGACGCCTGAACAATTTCATACTAAAACGACAAGTCCTCTCCGAACCGTGTATGACTACCGTCGTAAGAACGAGACCGGCAAGTCCGAAGACCCCAATTACCATGACAACCCCGAAAGAATTTGTATTCGTCAAGTTCACCTTCAAAACGAGTACCTCTACCATGTGGACGTCAAGTTCCTCGCCGTGACCCCGAACATCTATGGAAACATGTCCAAGATAAACATGTACTACTACCGTCGCCGAGATTGCGAGAACTTCTACCGTCGACCCTAGAGCATGCGATTAAAACTATCGTCGAGGACCGATAGTAACACTACTTCCTCTACTTCCCTTGACGAACTCGAACCATCCCAATTGCACGCTTCGAAGGTATAACCGCCGAGACGATGACCCGCGGAATGAATGCATGTTGTGTGATGTATGAGTTGCAGCCTATGTTTGCACTGTGTCGAAGTTGTCACTTGCTCGGTCCTCCTCGTTTGCCGCTAACCCGTGGGGACCTGGTTACCGGGATCACCCCACCATCTTTTGCACGCTCCCGCCACACTTCCTTTGCACCAGTATCTCCATGAGCTACCGGAACCGGAATGTTGTCGTGGCACCATTTCTGTTGTCGTTGTCGTGGCACCCCTTTCGTTTTCGCCACGATGACAAAATGCTTCATATCATGCTCTTGTCAACTTTTAATAAAAATTACACAAACTTGAACATGTCATCCGCATCATGTTAACAACATTAAGATGTTTAAAATTGTTGTTTGCATTAAATTGCTAAATGCACATCAGGATTTACCGGAATTGTTGTTTGATGTTTCCGGCCTCATTTAAAATGCCTAACTGTGTTTTTTTCTCATGTTTCACCTCTTGCCATATTAATCAACATTTAATATTGTTGGATACATAAACGAGATCGAACTAAATAACTTGAATGTGGTGTTCCGTCAATATGTTGCATATTGAGCTCCACTTAATTGTAGTATTGTTTGATGCTCTTTGCCATGCCATGCATATTTAAACCGGACATGCATTATACTTGGTTGTGCATCATGCCATGTTTATGTGGTGGTTGTTTACTATGTTGTTTGCTCCTTTCCGGTGTTGCTTCTTCGGGTTAGTTCCGATAACGTCGCGTTTGTGAGGATCCGTTCGACTACGTCCGTTCGTCTTCTTCATGGACTCGTTCTTCTTCCTTGCGGGATCTCAGGCAAGATGACCATACCCTCGAAATCACTTCTATCTTTGCTTGCTAGTTGTTCACTCTATTGCTATGCCGTGATACCTACCACTTGCTATATCATGCCTCCCATATTGCCATGTCAAGCCTCTAACCCACCTTTCCTAGCAAACCATTGTTTGGCTATGTTACCGCTTTTGCTCAGCCCCTCTTATAGCGTTGCTAGTTGCAGGTGAAGATGAAGTTTGTTCCATGTTGGAACATGGATATGTTGGGATATCACAATATCTCTTATTTTAATTAATGCACCTATATACTTGGTAAAGAGTGGAAGTCTCGGCCTTATGCCTGGTGTTTTGTTCCACTCTTTCCGCCCTAGTTTTCCGTCATACCGGTGTTATGTTCCTTGATTTTGCGTCCTTACGCGGTCGGGTGTTATGGGAACCCCTTGACAGATCACTTTGAATAAAACTCCTCCAGCAAGACCCAACCTTGGTTTTACCATTTGCCTACCTACCACCATATACCCCTTCCCTTGGGTTCTGCAGACTAAAGGGCCATCTTTATTTTAAGCCCTCCCCCCCCCCCCCCCCCCGGGCCAGTGCTCCTCTGAGTGTTGGTCTGAACTAGAGTCCTTTGCAGCGTCACCTCAGGGAAACTCGAGGTTTGGTTTTAGTTGTACGGAGTGCTCATCCGGTGTGCCCTGAGAACGAGATGCGTGCGACTCCTATCGGGATTTGTCGGCACATCGGGCGGCTTTGCTGGTCTTATTTTACCATTGTTGAAATGTCTTGTAATCGGGAGTCCGAATCTGATCGGGTCTTCCCACTAGAAGGAATATCCTTCGTTGACTGTGAGAGCTTGTGATGGGCTAAGTTGGGACACCCCTGCAGGGTTTGAACTTTCGAAAGCCGTGCCCCTGGTTATGGGCAGATGGGAATTTGTTAATATCCGGTTGTAGAGAACTTGACACTTAACTTAACTAAATACATCAACCGCGTGTGTAGCCGTGATGGTCTATTTTCGGCGGAGTCCAGGAAGCGAACACGGTTCTTGTGTTATGGTTGCGGGTAAGTAGATTCAGGATCACTTCTTGATCACTTCTAGTTCACGACTGTTGCGTTGCTTCTCTTCTCGCTCTTATTTGTGTATGTTAGCCACCATATATGCTTAGTGCTTGCTGCAGCTCCACCTTATAAACCCTTTCCTACCAATAAGCTTAAATAGTCTTGATCTCGCGGGTGTGAGATTGCTGAGTCCTCGTGACTCACAGATACTTCCAAACAGATGCAGGTGCCGATGATACCAGTGCAGGTGACACAACCGAGCTCAAGTGGGAGCCCGATGAAGATCTTGATCGTAGTCTTGTTTCATTTCCAGTTGATCAGTAGTGGAGCCCAGTCGGGGCGATCGGGGATCTAGCATTAGGGGTTGTCTTTATTTATGTTGGTTCCGTAGTCGGACCTTGATTGTATTCTGGATGATGTAATGCTTTATTTATGTATTGTGTGAAGTGGCGATTGTAAGCCAACTCTTTATCCCTTTCTTATTTAGTACATGGGATGTGTAAAGATTACCCCTCTTGCGACATGCCTACTATGCGGTTATGCCTCTAAGTCGTGCTCCGACACGTGGGAGATATAGCCGCATCGTGGGTGTTACAGGAGAACAGCGGCGAGGACAAGGAAGATCTAGCTGAGGATAAACCTTCTGAAATACAGTACAAGCGCCCGCGTCAACGGCGCCGCTCTAAGTCACACCGTAGAAAAGACAGCATTGCTGGCACAGGAGAAGACAACACTCCAGAAGGTGCCGAAGACAATGAAGACCCCGTCGTTACAGCTAATGAACAAGACGAACGAGAAGGCGGGCAGGTTAGCCCCGGTAAACAGGCCACGCATGAAGATTTGGAGGACGATAATTACCTTCCGCTCTCCGAGGATGAGGTGAGCCTCGGCACCGAGGATTTCATCATGCCCGAGGAACCTCTTGAGCAGGAGCGCTTCAAGCGCCAGCTAATTGCCACTTCACGGAGCCTGAAAAAGAAGCAGCAGCAGCTTCAAGCTAACCAAGATCTACTAAATGATAAATGGACCGATGTCCTAGCAGCCGAAGAGTACGGCCTCAAGCGCCCAACCAAAAGCTACCCAAAGCATAAATTGCTACCTTAGTTCGACGAGGAGGCGCCGGAATACATACCTCCATTATACAAAGCGGCTGACCGACCACCACGTCGTCGGGACAAAACGACAACTCACACCGAACACCAGCCAGCCCCGCCTCATCGCACAGGTAGAGGTAAATTATCCCACGGTCATACATATGACCTCTGGCAAATCCTGAACAATAAAGCAGGATATACTAGATCAATCTACGGATCGCGAGGACGTGCCTCGACACGCGATGACGGCCACCTATTTGGACATGACAAATTTAGACATGCGCGGGATGAAAACCGCAGACGGACTCCATCAGAGCTACGTCGTAATATGGCCCGATATAGAGGCGCCGCACAGCCTCATTGCTTCACCGATGAGGTCCTGGATCATGAATTACCAGAAGGGTTCAAACCTGTTAATATAGAATCATACGATGGAACCATGGACCCCGCGGTGTGGATCGAAGACTTCATTCTCCACATTCATATGGCCCGTGGCGATGACCTCCATGCCATCAAATACCTCCCTTTAAAACTCAAGGGGCCAGCTCGGCACTGGCTCAACAGTCTACCTGCAAATTCTATTGGCAGCTGGGAGAACTTGGAAGAGGCCTTCCTCGATAACTTCCAAGGTACGTATGTTTGACCTCCGGATGCTGATGACTTAAGCCATATAGTTCAACAGCCCAGAGAGTCCACCACGAAATTTTGGATAGTGTTCTTAACTAAAAAGAACCAAATCGTCGATTGTCCGGACGCCGAAGCTCTAGCAGCCTTCAAACACAGCATCCGCGATGAATAGCTCGCTCGCCACCTCGGCCAAGAAAAGCCAAAATCCATGGCATCCCTCACGGCACTCATGACACGCTTTTGTGCGGGCAAGGACAATTGGTTGGCCCGTAGCAAAAACAATGCAAGCGACGCCGGCACCCTTGAAGCTAAAACTAGCAAAGACAAGTCTCGATGCAACAGATACAAACATCGAAACAACAGCGATAACACCAAGGACACGACAGTCAATGCCGGATTCTGGGGCTCTAAGTCCGGTCAGCGGAAGAAGCCGTTCCAAAAGAACAATTCAGGCCCATCCAGCTTGGACCACATACTTGATCGTCCGTGCCAGATTCATGGCACCCCAGACAAGCCACCCAATCATACAAATAGAGATTGCTAGGTTTTTAAACAGGCCGACAAATTAAACACCGAGAACAGGGAAAAAGGATCACAAAGTGAGGACGATGACGAAGAGCCCCAGCAACCGAACACAAGGGGACAGAAGAAGATTCCCCTCAGGTCAAAACGGTGAACATGATATACGCTACCCACATCCCCAAGAGGGAGCGCAAGCATGCGCTCATGGACGTCTACACGATAGAGCCAGTCGCCCCAAAATTTAATCCATGGTCTTCATGCCTGATCACTTTTGATCACCGGGATCATTCGACTAGTATCCGGCACGGTGGCTTAGTCGCACTGGTCTTAGACCCAATAATTGATGGGCATTAGTCGCACTGGTCTTCCACCTGACTCGCGTCCTTATGGATGGAGGTAGCAGCCTTAATCTACTCTATCAGGATACAGCGCCAGAAATGGGCATTAGCCCATCAAGGATCAAGCCTACAAGGACTACCTTTAAAGGAGTCATACCAGGTATAGAGGCCCGCTGTAAGGTCTCAATCACACTCGAGGTTGTCTTTGGATCTCCGGACAGCTTAAGAAGCGAGGAGTTAATCTTCGATATCATCCCATTTCGTAGCAGCTATCACGCACTGCTCGGACGAACTGCGTTCACTCGATTCAACGCGGTACCACACTATGCTTATCTCAAGCTCAAGATGCCCGGTCCACGCGGCATCATAATAGTTATTGGAAATACAGAACGCTCCCTCCGTACAGAAGAGCACACAGCTGCCTTAGCAGCAGAAGTACAGAGCGGCCTTCTCAAGCAGAACCTTAACTCAGTTGCCTAGCCCACGGACATCGTTAAGAGGGTTCGAACTACTTTGCAGCAGGAGAGCTCGGCTCGTCAGGAGCTCGACTAGCAATTCGGCCTCCGTCGCAGTTCCGATCAAGTGGTGGCATTCGTGCCGCGCGTACATAACTACGCGCTCAAAATCCCATGGGCATCGACAGAGGCATAGCTACCTTGTGGTCCGTAGTACTGCTCAACCAACATCGGATACACATATACTTTCATTTTTACTTGTCTCCTTTTTAGGTCTCAATCCCACAGGCACCATATGATGGCCTGGTCATCGGTCCTCTCGAAGGATAAACACACCAAGACGGCGAGAAACGCAGACGTATGGGGGACTTTTTAGGTGATTCCGTTAACGATAACTTTACCTATTTTTCAGGACCCACACGCAGCTCTCCCTTGGTTTCGGCATGTTAAATAGCCTGTTGCTTATCGCACTACATGTATCAATGCGCCTTGGCGTACTAATTAAATTACAATGAGAACAGTCTGCGGCTGGAGCCGTAGGACTCCAGCTTTTTACCTTCGTACCTTTTCTGTTTTCTTTTTTTTAGATCCCCTATGGATAACCCTATCAGGTAGCACCCGTACACTTTGGTACATTTTCATGTTCGCCAGGGGCTGCATAGCACCCCGCACTATGGCAACAAAAGTCCGAACACTTTTTATAAGTATAGTTCGGCACCCCGAATTTAGCATTATATGAATTGGCTCCGAATCATGTCTTTGGTAAATAGTTTGGTTTCCCGGCTCATGTGCTTTCTACCTTACGTTCCGCTATATCGGCTAAGGTAGTAAAGGGAGAACTACTGCGATTGTGCCTTGGTTTATCCAAAGGAGCACCTCAGTAGAGAAAGCCGGAAACTGACTGTCATGATGCGGCGAGAGCCGGTCAGCTGTTCGGAGGTTGCAAATCGTTGGAGATTTCTTCCGCATTACGCGAAGGATTGGTACTTCTCGATCAGACGCCAATAGCACCCTAGTTCGGATACTAGGGGTTGCGCCCATGTTATTATTGTCGCACTCCTATGGCTAAGTGAGGGCGTTACAGCTGCATAGTCTGGTTGTCTGGTTCGTTGCGCTAAACAAATCCTTCAAGGACCATCTAATTGGATCAAGATTGTTTAGATTCCATCCCGAACACCCCCGTACTACCTATGTGGGGGCAGAAGTCGACGACTAGTGAACCCTCAGATTTTATACAACACAGCCGCACAAGAAGTAAAAAATTAAAAACATAACAAACATTATATTGCATAAAATTTTATTTCATCATACAAGGTAGAGGGGGCTCGAATACATTCATTCAAAGATGCTGTCCTTCCCACAATGATCCGCAACAATGCAGGACCCCTCTAAGATAACGCTGAAGTATCGCTCAGGTGTGCGGTACTCCTTGCCCTCCGGCGGCCCCCCGGTTGCTAGCTTGACAGCGTCCAGCTTCGCCCACCAGACCTTGCAATAAGAGAGGCCAGATGCACGCCTTGATGCAGATGAACTGTGACAGCCTGGTTTTTGCCCTCTTTCTTTTCGCCTGATTTTCATTTCATTTGGTTTTGAAAATTGGAGTTTTGAATCTTTTCATATGGACTTAAACACTTGGGTACCCCTTGACTTTCACCCAAGTGCCTCATATCCTTCCCTAACTATCACTTTCTCTCTGGTTCACCTCAAAATAAAATTTTGAATATTTTTCTTAAATGAAAAATATTCATTTCCCTTTCTTAAACCCTAGCTAGCTCAATGTGCTCCAAAGCAACCTCAATTTTTCTTGCCCCCAAAAATCTGAGAAAATTTACAAATATTCTTTGAACCCTAGGGCACCTTCAAGAGCAAAAATATTTCATAACTTTTTGGAATACTTTTGCTACAGAAAATATTTTCTGTTCTGGACAGAAATGGTAGTTTCTACAACAATTGCCATTTTACTTTATCCATTGTGGCTGATTTTTCTTGTGCATCATCACCTTAGTAGATGATTGCTACCCTCCAAAACCTAGCTCCAAACTCTCAGTAGTTTGACCTCAGTAAGCTCTCAAAGTTACTGACCAGAAACTTACCAGGAAGATGAAATCTATTCTACTGCGTCTAAGTCCAAACCAAAGTGTGGTAAACTCTAGAACTACCATGAACTACAGGCCAGACATGAAGTTTGGGCTTAGGTCAGCTTGAGGTCAGAGTTCATGCGGTGACCGCGTTCGTCCAGGCGTGCTGGCTTACGGCTGACGCGCTCTGCGACGCGCCCGAGTCTCTATTGATCGCATGCTCGCTTCCCCGCCTGCCTAAACTTGCCAAACCTTGCCACAATCATCATCCGATCTTCTTAACTCTCTCCTGGCGCTCGCCGTTACCAGAGCTCGCCGCAGCGAGCACGGGCGTTGTCGGGGATATACCCCGTGGCGTAACCCGACCAGAACTATAACCCGGCCGGACTTGGGGATTCACCGGCGGCCCGCACTGACGAGACGGTTTACAAGCAACCAGACTGAACATTATGACTCACTGGTAACCCAGCGGGCGAGACAGACGGATGACAAGGCCCAAGGGCCAGAAGGCCGGTTTATGTTAATGGTGGGCCGGTTTAAGAAAAAAGGTGTGAGGAATATTTCGCTTAAAGTTGCCACCTTAAGTTGAACCATTAATTTACAAACTCAAATCTGTCATGGATACTCTCAAACCGAAACCACGTCTACGAGCATAGCATGGCAATATAAGCATAACGTAGAAGTAACTCCCAAGGGGTTGATAATAAAAAGAGTAATAGGTTCTACCTCATCATCTACTTCCCAAAACCCACATGTTAAGAAATCCTACTCATGCAATGTTTGAGGATTGACACTAATGCATAAAAACTGGGTATGAAAGAGTATGATCAATGTGTTACTTGCCTTGTTGACGATCTGCAAATCCTAAAGACTCGTAATAGCATGCTTCGCACTCGAATTCTATCGCAAATAAACAATAGCATACATAAGAAAACAAGCAAAGATGCAAAGGGAAAACTTCGAATAAGAAGATCTAACCAGAAAGTTCAACTGAAGAACTCCGGTTTGCAAAAAGAATCAAATCAAACGGAGCTACGAAACTCAAACTACGAAAGAAACAAGATCCGATTACTAATCTGGACTAAAGTCAAATTTTACAGTACCAAAATCTTGTTCAAGTTGGTTAAACAGAAAGAGGGCTTCGATAGGAAGATCTATGCGCTTGTTTCACCCGATTTGGATAAACGAGCGAAAAACTAAACTAAAACGAAGTTTAGGGCAGGAATCGTGATCGAAAATAATCACGGAAAAACCCTGGAAAATAAAACGAGACGAACAGGCTAACGAATGAAGGTTCGTTGTCTGCGGCTAATTGACGAACATCGTTCGTTAAAACGAACGTACTGACGAATGTCTGCTATTTAACTAAACCGATGAAAAAAAAGAACAAAACCGATCTAGGGTTTTTCAAAAAAATAAAACCGGGGTTAACCGAAGAAAACGGACCGGCCAACGGTCAATGGCGGCGGCTCGGCGGGATCCAAGGCGGCGGCGGCGGATCCGCCAATGGCGGACAGTGCGAGGCGGCGGCAGCGGTAGGGTTAGGTGGGCGGGGCGCGACGCTGGATGGGCTGGGGCGGCCGGCTCGGGCGGGCTTTAAAGGCCTCCGGGCGCAGTGTCCTGGATGGACACGGCCCGTTAGGTCAGTTCGGATTTTTTTTAAATAAATCCTGACGCGGAAAAAAAATAACAGAAATATTAAACGGAGTCCAAAAATCCTGAAATAAATTTTCACGGTCCTCTAATAATATTGCGGACAAAGTGAACTTTTATGTGGGTCTCTAATGCAATTTTGAAAAACGCATATTTTTCCTAATTCAAATAAAATAGCAACAAAAATCCAAATAAAATTATTTATTTGACTTTAATATTTTTCCTATGATATTTCATTTATTTTGGAGAAGTCATATTATCTCCTCTCATATATTTTAATTGGAAATATTTTCAGGGAGGAAAATAATTAAAACCAAAATGATCCTTGTTTTGATATTTGATAAAATTCAAATATCAAAAACGTGAAATCCTCAACCCTCTCCGTGGGTCCTTGAGTTGCTTAGAATTTCGAGGATCGCAAAGCAAAAATGCAGTAAAATATGATATGCATGAATGACCTATGTATAACATTCCAAATTGAAAATTCAGGATGTTACAAACCTACCCCCCTTAAGATGAATCTCGCCCTCGAGATTCGCGTTGGCTAGAAAATAGGCATGGGTGGTCTTTGCATAGATCATCCTCTCGTTCCCAGGTGGCTTCATCCTCAGTATGGTGGCTCCACTGAACTTTGCAAAACTTTATAACCTTGTTGCGGGTAACTCGGCTCGCAAACTCGAGAATTTTGACTGGTTTCTCCTCATAGGTCAGATCACTATCCAACTGAATTGCTTCCAGGGGCACTGTATCTCTTAGAGGGATATCGGCCATCTCTGCATGGCACTTCTTCAACTCGGAAATGTGAAACACATCATGAACTCCTGACAGTCCTTCGGGTAACTCCAACTTGTAGGCTACCTCTCCCATACGTTCCAAAACACGGTACGGTCCTACAAATCTCGGGGCTAACTTTCCCTTAACTCCAAATCGCTTAACTCCTCGGAGCGGTGACGCACGGAGATATGCTCTGTCTTCGACTTCATAGACTACCTCCTTGCGTTTTGAGTCTGCATAGCTCTTCTGTCTAGACTGTGCTACCTTCAGGTTGTCTCGAATCAGCTTAAGCTTCTCTTTGGACTCCTTAATCAAATCTGGTCCAAACAACTGATGGTCTCCAACTTCATCCCACATTAACAGTGTCCTGCACCTTCGTCCATACATGGCTTCGAACGGTGCCATCTTCAAACTGGCCTGGTAACTGTTGTTGTATGAGAACTCCGCGTAGGGCAGGTTGTCATCCCAACTAGATCCATAGTCTAGCGCACAAGCTCTCAACATGTCCTCCAGAATCTGATTGACTCCGTCAGTCTATCCATCTGTTTGCGGATGAAAAGCGGTACTGAACTCTAGCCTGGTACCCAAAGTCTGGTGCCAAAACTTTGAAGTAAACTGCGTTCCCCTATCTGATACGATGGTCCTCGGAACTCTATGCAGACATACGATCCTGGTCATATATATCTTGGCCAACTTCACACTTGTATAGGTGGTTTTCACTGGGATAAAGTGAGCCACTTTGGTCAAGTGATCAACTACTACCCATATAGAGTCATATCCCAGTCGGGTCCTAGGTAATCCGGTGATAAAATTCATGCCAAGCTTATCCCACTTCCATTCGGGTATCGACATAGGCTGCAGTAATCCTGCTGGCTTCTGATGTTCTGCCTTCACTCTCTGACATACATCAGATATGGCTACATACTCGGCAATATCCTTCTTCATACCAGTCCACCAGAAACGCTCCTTCAAATCCAAATACATCTTGGTGTTTCCGGGGTGTATTGATTATGGCGAGTCATGAGCTTCCTGAAGTATCAACTTCCTGATCTCTGCATTATTGGGCACATAAACTCGGTCCTCAAACCACAAGGTGTCGTGCTCATCCTCACGAAAACATTTGGCCTTCCCTTAGCTCATTCTCTCCTTTATCTCAGCAATTTCCTTGTCATCCTTCTCAGCTTCACGAATCTTTCCCAACAATGTAGACTGAACTTCCATTGCTGCAACAAAACCTCTAGGAACAATCTCCAAACGAAGCTCCCTGAGATCTTCTGCTAACTCCTTTGGCAAACCTCCTGTTACTAAGGTATTGGCATAACTCTTCCGGCTCAAAGTGTCTACTATGATATTGGTCTTGCCTGGATGATAGTGCAACTTCATATCGTAATACTTTAGGAGCTCCAACCATCTCCTTTGCCTGAGCTTTAACTCCTTTTGTGTGAAAATGTACTTCAAAATCTTATGATCCGTGTACATATCACAATGGTTTCCAATAAGAAAATGTCTCTAGGTTTTGAGTGCATGCACTACAGCTGCTAACTCCAAATCATGCGTAGCATAATTCAACTCATGCGGTCGAAGTTGACGTGAGGCATATGAAACAACTCTTCCGTCCTGCATAAGTACTCCTCCAAGTCCTAAGCATGATGCGTCGCAATACACTTGGAAATCCTTGCGTATATCTCGCAGAATCAGCATTGGGGCTGTAGTCAAACGTTTCTTCAACTCCTGAAAACTTGCCTCACATTCTTCAGTCCAATGGAACTTAGTGTCCTTCTTCAACAACTCCGTCATGGGCTTCGCAATCTTAGAGAAATTCTCAATGAATCTCCGACAATATCCCGCGAGTCCAAGAAAACTCCGGATTTCTCCAACTGAGGTGGGTGATAACCAATCAGTGACTGATTTAACCTTGGTGGGGTCTACTGTTATACCTTCTCTTGATATAACATGTCCAAGGAATCCAACTTCCTTCAACCAAAACTCACATTTGCCGAACTTGGCGTATAACTGATGTTCCCTGAGCTTCTCGAGAACTAAACGCAAATGCTCCTTGTGCTCCTCTTCATTCTTCGAGTATACCAGAATATCATCAATAAACACCGCAACAAACTTATCCAAGAACTCCATGAATACCTTACTCATCATGCTCATGAAATAGGCAGGGGCATAGTCAATTCAAATGACATAACCGTGTACTCATATAGCACGTACCTTGTGGTGAAGGTTGTCTTAGGTATATCATGTTCTCGGATTTTTAGCTAGTGATATCCTGATCGCAGATCGATCTTGGAAAATACTTTAGCTCCTTGCAACTGATCAAACAAATTATTGATCATCGGCAGTGGGTACTTGTTCTTGATCGTCACTTCATTCAATGCGCGATAATCAACAACCATTCTTAGAGATTTATCTTTCTTCTCAACCAAGAGCACTTGGGCTCCCCATGGTGATGAACTTCGTCGAATGTAACTGTCGGTGTCAAAACCGGCGGATCTCGGGTAGTCCCGAACTGTGCGTCTAAGGCGGATGGTAACAGGAGGTAGGGGACACGATGTTTTACCCAGGTTCGGGCCCTCTTGATGGAGGTAAAACCCTACGTCCTTCTTGATTTATTCTTGATGATATGAGTATTACAACAGTTGATCTACCACGAGATCGGAGAGGCTAAACCCTAAAAGCTAGCCTATGGTATGATTGTATATTGTCCTACGGACTAAAACCCTCCGGTTTATATAGACACCGGAGGGGGCTAGGCTTACACAAGGTCGATTACAAAGGAGGAGATATACATATCCGTATTGCCTAGCTTGCCTTCCACGCCAAGTAGAGTCCCATCCGGACACGGGACGAAGTCTTCAATCTTGTCTCTTCATAATCCAATAGTCCGGCCAAAGGATATAGTCCGGCTGTCCGGAGACCCACTAATCCAGGACTCCCTCAGTAGCCCCTGAACCAGGCTTCAATGATGACGAGTCCGGTGCGCAGTGTTGTCTTCGGCATTGCAAGGCGGGTTCCTCCTCCGAATATACCACAGAAGAGTTCAAATAAAGGATAGTGTCCGTCCCTACAAAATAAGTTCCACATACCACCGTAGAGAGAATAATATTTCCACAAATCTAATCTGCTGACACGTTTAGGCAACATGACATCACGCCATGGCTCGGCGATTATTCGAATCGTTTTTCTTTGACTAGCACCGCACATAGCGCAAGGCAGTTTCTTGACGCGTCTTGTCAAAGCAGAGATCGTGTTCCCCTTATCACGGGATTATCATCAATACGGGCATGGGTAACCCAACCGCGCCATCGATTACGGCACTTGGGGGATAACCGAGTTTTACCAGACTAGTGGGGGCGCATAGTTTCGGTCACCCTTATAAAGGGATAAGGTTTAACCTTTCTCTACCCACGCCTTCTTCCTCCTTGCTCATCCGTTCTTGCGCACTCGAGCTCCAACGCCCAAGTCCGCATCCTTCCCTCAATCTTCTCCAAACATGTCTGGAGCGGGGGGCAAATGGATGGCTTCCTCTGTTACGGAGGGGCACATCAAAAAGCTGCGCGGCGCCGGATACTTAGCCGCGAATATCGCGCATCGGCTGCCTGCTGCGGGGCAGATCGTTCCTACCCCGGAACCTCATGATAGGGTAGTTTTCCTCCACTACTTCCTCCGCGGACTGGGGTTTCCCCTCCATCCATTCGTCCGTGGCCTCATGTTCTACTACGGGCTGGACTTTCATGATCTGGCCCCGAACTTCATCCTCAATATTTCAGCGTTCATCGTCGTCTGTGAGGCTTTCCTCCGCATCCGGCCTCACTTCGGCCTGTGGCTGAAGACCTTTAATATCAAGCTGAAGGTGGTGGGAGGCCAACAAGCAGAATGCGGTGGAGCCATGGTGGGCAAGATGCCCAATGTTATATGGCTTGAAGGCTCCTTCGTGGAGACCATAAAGGGGTGGCAATCGGCGTGGTTCTACATCACCGAGCCGCGCGACACCAAATGGGTGGCTGCCCCCAAGTTCCAATCCGGATTCCCCACACGGCTCACTTCCTGGAAAGAGAAGGGCTTGTCGTGGGGTTCATCAATGGAGCTGGACGGACTCCAGAAATGTATCCTAAACATGGCAAGCAAGAAGCTCAAGCTTGTAAACATAGTCCAGGTCACGCTCGTCCGTCGGATCCTCCGGTGCCAACAACAGGACTTCAACTTGTGGGAGTTCAACCCGGCCCAGCACCAGACTCTAAGCGAGCTCTTCGACACGACGCACAAGGACGTCTGGAAGGTGCTGTTCAAGGGCGCAGAGGTCCCTCCCTCTCTCACCGAGGACCGTGGGTTAAGCGCGAAGCGTCAAGCGCATTCGGTGAGTTCCATACATCTGGTAGGATATCTATTTCCCCTAGCTTAACCATGTGCGGGGTCTGAGCTCCATGCCTTTGACAGGACTGAGTGGAGACGTCGGGGCAGATTAACTGTCCGGCCCCTTTGCCCGAAGACACTGCGGACGCTCTGCTGACAGAGATGCTGACTCCGGCTCCTTACAAGGTGCCGGAGAAGACCAAGAAGGCCAAGGGAACCCAAAAGAGTTCCCGACGCCAGGTGTTATCGGACTCATCGTCTGATAACTCCGCGACGCACTCCTCCCCCAAAGGCGAGGAGAAAGATGAAGATGATCCCCCTCCAGTCGGGGGAGACAAGAAAAGGAAGGCCGCCCCAACTGGGGGGGCGAAGGGTCCAAGAAGGGAAGGACTCTCCTTCCGGACTACTCCACCACCGTCACCGAAGGCGAAGACGAGTGGCTGCTCAGGGACAAGCCCCTAGCGAAGTCGTAAGTATTCGGATGCCAGAGTAACTCATAGCATACCTTTGTCGCATTGCCTCTCCTAACGCTGAAGTATGACTATGCAGACCGCCACGAGCCCGTATCAACGTATCGTCGGACGGCTCCCTGGGCTCGTCGGATATGGATAGCGATCCACTTCCGACCGCCACCTCCCCTTTCCCTACGGACAACGCCAAGGTATTGTCTCAAGAGGCACCGGGTCGAGGGGAAACAGTCCCGGAGATGCCTCAAGGCGACCTTCTGGACTCCGGGAGCTGAGGGAGCAAAGCTCCTGAGGGCTCCGAGTTCGGCCCTCAGCTGAACACCGCGCCGAAACCTCCAGTGGTTCCGGACTCGGGCAGGAGGCCTCCCTCCAAGAGGAGCAAGACACCTATGCCGGTGACCTCTGTCCATCCAGAGGCACCGGACAATCTGCTGGGAGCGCTTCGCAGCGCTTCCATCGACGAGGAGCACCGCACTATTATGAGTGCGGTGGTCCAGAAGGTTCAGTCCGCCAAGAGCGGACTGACTGAAGCCTGTGCCAGCCTTCTAACAGGCTTTGAGGTAAGTTTCTGAAATATAGGAGAAATATTACCGCATAGACAGTAGCCCCTGATGCTCTGTTCGGTGTTCACAAAGAAAAGCCAAACAGAGGATCAAACAATATCGCAGGAGTCTAATATAAGTATGTCTATATGCGTATGCAGGCTTCGCTGCTGGCCTCTGCCGCACTGACTGCGGAGGTTGCCACACTGAAGCAGGACCTCAAAGGGTCCAAGGAAGAGCTCGGCCTTGCCAAGAGGCAACTCGAGGAGAACAAAGGTAAGTAGTACCTGGTCTATGGATATAAAAATAATGTGATTGCAAAATGACATGATTATCGTAAATTTGCCAGGGGCCACGACCGAGGTGGCGACCCTGAAGCAAGCGCTATCCGAGGCCGAAAACAAAGCGGCCAAGGAGTGCACCGAGCGGGAAAGGCATGAGGCACGGGTGGGCGAGGTGCAGCAAGAGCTCCACGCTCTCGTGACGAAGCACGAGGCGCTCGAGCTTGACTTGAAGACAAGAGAGTCCGAGCTTGCCACGGCCCTTGAGAGTGCAAAGAGTGCCAAGGCCGAAGCCCAAAAGGCCCTCCAGGAGATTGATGCGATGAACAAGATAGCGGCGGGTAAGGCATTCTATATGCAAAGTAAGCATGTGAAAGTAAATTACTTGTTACTTACCCGAATCCAGAGCTCTCTAGGAGCATTCGCAGATTTTCCCCGCAACGTGTCGGATGCCGCAAAATTTTACTAGGACGAGGAGGGAAGCTGGACGGAGAAGTTGTTCTGGGCCCAGTATACTGGGACCGAACACCCAGTACCTATGAGCGACCAGCTAAAGCAGCTGGTCGAGCTGCACAAGGCGGCCGAACAGGCCATTAAGGGCTTGATAGTCCGGATGTGGCCTGGCGACGCCCTTCCCAATAGCTACTTCGGCCTGGTGAGGCGGCTTGTGGATGCCTGCCCACGGCTGAAAGTTATCAAGCGGTCCGTCTGCATCGAAGGTGCACGCCGGGCTTTCGCCCGTGTGAAGGTGCAATGGGCCAAGCTGGACGCCGTGAAGTTGATCAAGGAAGGGCCGCCGGAGGGCAAGGAGCATCGCCACCCCGAGATGTACTATGAGGGTGTCCTGAAGGGTGCCCGTCTCGTAGCGGACGAGTGTACGAAAGATATAATATTTGAGTGAACTTGCTTGTGTAATCCTGTATTCATGAAAACTTGTTCATATGCGCTATGCAACGCTTTTTTGAATTTAAAATATTACCTTATGTTTGGCTGTTTATCAAATCTGAGAAATGGCTAGTCGTCGGCTTCTGCCCCCATGCCACGAGTGCTGGGGTGTTCGGGTAAACCTGAGCACTCTTGTTCCCATTTTTGGGTCCTTCGAGGGAGGTGCTTAGCACAACGAACAAGGCAATCGGACTATAATGCGTTATCACTCTCACTTAGCCATAGAATTCTATAATTTTAAATTTCAGCGAAGCCCCTAGTATTCGGAAGACCGAATCTGGGGCGCGATACACGCCTTAAGCCGGACAGAGCCGACTCCTCGCTCTAAGCGGCATAAGTCTTTAAGGGCTCGAAAACCTCTCGAACAGCGACCAGTCTCTCGCCTTATCATGACAGTCAGTTTTAGCTTTCTCTATTGAGGTGCTTAGCCCAGCAGAACCGGGGCACAATCGCAGTAGTTCTCCTAGTGCTACCTTAGCCGATATAGCGGAACGTAAGGTACCAAAACATGGGAGCCGAGCAAACCCAACTATTGACCCAAGACATGATTCGGAGCTGATGCATATAATGCTATAAGTTTGGGGTGCCGCACTGTTGAAAGTGTTCGGACTTCTCACGCCATATTATGGGGTATGCTTAAGCCCCTGGCGTATTGGCCGTACCAGAGTGTACGGGTGTTGGATGTCATAAATGAACATATATATATATATAAAAGAAGAATGCAATAAAAGCCTTAAAGCAATGCATTGTTTATTAAAAAACGTGTGTTAGAGCAGAATGATACAGGTAGTGCGATAAGCAAAAAAGTAGGACTATGTCCCCTCCAAGGGCAAGCTGAGGAATAATATTAAAGCAAGTATTTCACTTGTTATCGTAATCCACCTGGGAGTTCCGTGGTGTGATGTAGCTTTCTGCCTCCTTGGTTGCTGCATCATGTGTTCGGCAATCATGCTGCCGGACAGGGTTTCCAGAGATTAATGTCCTGAAAGAGAGAAAAAAATAACAAAGCGTGAAGCCCCTAGTGCGGTTTAAGCCGTGTCTTGGAGCGTGTCGTAATCGTGCCCCCTCCCTACCTGTGCCCATGGTATTTTTAATGCGTAATTATGTACGCGTGGCACGAGTTTCGCCGTTTGGCTTGGGCCGGGGTGGGGGCCGCATTGCTATGCGAGCTCGGAACGTGCCAGGCGATCCTGTTGCCGATTACTCCGGGCGCGCTTGAAGGTGTTCGGGTCCTTAAACGCCAAACTAGTGGATTGCCTTAAGAGGCTGCTTTGCGCTTCCGCTGTGAGGGCCGCAGTGTGCTCCTCCGTTCGAGCACTTTGTGTTTCCATTAACTGTAATGACCCCCTGAGGTCCTGGAATCTTGAGATTGAGGTATGCATAATGCGGTACCGCATTGAATCTCGCAAATGCGGTTCGCCCGAGCAGTGCATGATAACCACTGCGGAACGGGACTATATCGAAGATTAACTCTTCGCTTCGGAAGTTATCCGGGGATCCGAAGACCACTTCCAGTGTGACTGAGCCTGTGCAGTGGGCCTCTACACCTGGTATGACACCTTTAAAGGTCGTTTTTGTGGGTTTGATCCTTGAGGGGTCTATACCCATTTTGTGCACTGTGTCCTGATAAAGCAGGTTCAGGCTGCTGCCGCCATCCATAAGGACTCAAGTGAGGTGAAATCCGTCAATGATTGGGTCTAGGACCAGTGCAGTGAATCCGCCATGACGGATACTAGTGGGGTGGTCCCTGCGATCGAAGGTGATCAGATAGGAGGACCATGGGTTGAACTTTGGGGCGACTGGCTCCAACGCATATACGTCCCTGAGCACACGCTTCCGCTCCCTCTTGGGGATGTGGGTTGCGTATATCATGTTCACCGTCTGCACTTGTGGGCAGAACCTCTTATGTCCTCCGGTATTCGGCTGCCAGGGCTCCTCCTCGTCATCGCTATGTGGCCCCTTATCTTTGTTTTCGGCAATTAACTTGCCGGCCTTCTTGAACACCCAACAATCCCTATTGGTGTGGTTGGCTGGCTTGTCGGGGGTGCCGTGTATTTGACACGAGCGATCAAGTATGCGGTCCAAACTGGACGGGCCTGGAGTGCTTCTTTTGAATGGCTTTTTCCGCTGACCGGTTTAGAGCCTTTGAATCCGGCATTGACTGTCATATCCTCGGTATTGTCGCTGTTAATGCGGTGCTTATGTTTATTGCGACGTGACCTGCTATTGCCGTCCTTGGTATCCGAAGTACCATGTTTCTTTGATATGTTATTACTGCGAGCCAGCCAGCTGTCTTCTCCCGCACAAAAGCGGCTCATGAGTGTCATGAGGGCTGCCATAGATTTCGGCTTTTCCTGACCAAGGTGTCGGGCTAGCCACTCATCGCGAATGTTATGCTTGAAAGCTGCTAGAGCCTCTGCATCCGGACAGTCGACGATTTGATTTTTCTTTGTTAGGAACCTTGTCCAGAATTGCCTGGCCGATTCCTCTGGCTGCTGAATTATGTGGCTCAAGTCATCGGCATCTGGTGGTCGCACATAAGTGCCCTGAAAGTTGTCAAGGAATGCGGCTTCCAGATCCTCCCAACAGCCAATGGACTCTGCTGGCAAGCTATTGAGCCAATGCCGAGCTGGTCCTTTGAGTTTGAGTGGGAGGTATTTAATGGCGTGTAGATCATCACCGCGTGCCATGTGGATGTGCAGGAGGAAATCCTCGATCCATACCACATGATCTGTTGTGCCGTCATATGATTCTATATTTACGGGTTTGAAACCCTTTGGGATTTGATGATCCATTACTTCGTCTGTCAAGCATAAGGGGTGTGCGGCGCCTCTGTACTGGGCCTGTTGGGGAACGCATTAATTTCAAAAAAATTCCTACGCACACGCAAGATCATGGTGATGCATAGCAACGAGAGGGGAGAGTATGATCTACGTACCCTTGTAGATCAACAACGGAAGCGTTGACACAACGTAGAGGAAGTAGTCGTACGTCTTCCCGATCCGACCGATCCAAGCACCGTTACTCCGGCACCTCCGAGTTCTTAACACACGTACAACTCGATGACGCTCCCCGGGCTCCGATCCAGCAAAGCTTCGAGGATGAGTTCCGTCAGCACAACAGTGTGGTGACGATGATGATGTTCTACCGACGCAGGTCTTCGCCTAAGCACTACAACGATATGACCGAGGTGGAATATGGTGGAGGGGGGCACCGCACACGGCTAAGGAACGATCACGAGGATCAACTTGTGTGTTCTAGGGTGCCCCCCTTCCCCTGTATATAAAGGAGCCAAGGGGAGGGGCGGCCGGCCAGGTGTGGCGCGCCAAGGGGGAGTCCTACTCCCACCGGGAGTAGGACTCCCTTCTTTTCCTAGTTGGACAAGGAGAGAAAGAGGGAAAGAGAAGGAAGAGAAGAAGGAAAGGGGGGCGCCGCCCCCCTTCCCTTGTCCTATTCGGACTAAGAAGGGGAGGGGCGCGCGGCCACCTCTTGCCTCCTCTCCTCTTCTCCCTTAAGGCCCATGTAGGCCCAATAACCCCCCGGGGGGGTTCCGGTAACACCCCGGTACTCCGGAAAAATGCCGATTTCACCCGGAACGATTCCGATGTCCAAATATAGGCTTCCAATATATCGATCTTTATGTCTAGACCATTTCGAGACTCCTCGTCATGTCCGTGATCACATCCGGGACTCCGAACTAACTTCGGTACATCAAAATGCATAAACTCATAATAACTGTCATCGTAACTTTAAGCGTGCGGACCCTACAGTTCGAGAACAATGTAGCCATGACTGAGACAGATCTCCGGCCAATAACCAATAGCGGGACCTGGATGCCCATATTGGCTCCTACATATTCTACGAAGATCTTTATCGGTCAGACTGCATAACAACATACGTTGTTCCCTTTGTCATCGGTATGTTACTTGCCCGAGATTCGATCGTCGGTATCCAATACCTAGTTCAATCTCGTTACCGGCAAGTCTCTTTTCTCGTTCCGTAATACATCATCTCGCAACTAACTCATTAGTTGTAATGCTTGCAAGGCTTATGTGATGTGCATTACCGAGAGGGCCCAGAGATACCTCTCCGACAATCGGAGTGACAAATCCTAATCTCGAAATACGCCAACCCAACATCTACCTTTGGAGACACCTGTAATGCTCCTTTATAATCACCCAGTTACGTTGTGACGTTTGGTAGCACCCAAAGTGTTCCTCCGGCAAACGGGAGTTGCATAATCTCATAGTCATAGGAACATGTATAAGTCATGAAGAAAGCAATAGCAACATACTAAACGATCAGGTGCTAAGCTAATGGAATGGGTCATGTCAATCAGATCATTCAACTAATGATGTGATCCCGTTAATCAAATAGCAACTCTTTGTCCATGGTTAGGAAACATAACCATCTTTGATTAACGAGCTAGTCAAGTAGAGGCATACTAGTGACACTCTGTTTGTCTATGTATTCACACATGTATTATGTTTCCGGTTAATACAATTCTAGAATGAATAATAAACATTTATCATGAAATAAGGAAATAAATAATAACTTTATTATTGCCTCTAGGGCATATTTCCTTCAGTCTCCCACATGCACTAGAGTCAATAATCTAGATTACACAGTAATGATTCTAACACCCATGGAGTCTTGGTGCTGATCATGTTTTGCTCATGGAAGAGGCTTAGTCAACGGGTCTGCCACATTCAGATCCGTATGTATCTTGCAAATCTCTGTGTCTCCCACCTGGACTAGATCCCGGATGGAATTGAAGCATCTCTTGATGTGCTTTGTTCTCTTGTGAAATCTGGATTCCTTTGCCAAGGCAATTGCACCAGTATTGTCACAAAAGATTTTCATTGGACTCGATGCACTAGGTATGACACCTAGATCGGATATGAACTCCTTCATCCAGACTCCTTCATTTGCTGCTTCCGAAGCAGCTATGTACTCCGCTTCACATGTAGATCCCGCTACGACGCTTTGTTTAGAACTGCACCAACTGACAGCTCCACCGTTTAATGTAAACACGTATCCGGTTTGCGATTTAGAATCGTCCGCATAAGTGTCAAAGCTTGTATCAACGTAACCGTTTACGATGAGCTCTTTGTCACCTCCATATACGAGAAACATATCCTTAGTCCTTTTCAGGTACTTCAGGATGTTCTTGACCGCTGTCCAGTGATCCACTCCTGGATTACTTTGGTACCTTCCTGCTAAACTTATAGCAAGGCACACATCAGGTCTGGTACACAGCATTGCATACATGATAGAGCCTATGGCTGAAGCATAGGGAACATCTTTCATTTTCTCTCTATCTTCTGCAGTGGTCGGGCGTTGAGTCTTACTCAACTTCACACCTTGCAATACAGGCAAGAATCCTTTCTTTGCTTGATCCATTTTGAACTTCTTCAAAATCTTGTCAAGGTATGTGCTTTGTGAAAGTCCAATTAAGCGTCTTGATCTAACTCTATAGATCTTAATGCCTAATATGTAAGCAGCTTCACCGAGGTCTTTCATTGAAAAGTCTTATTCAAGTATCCCTTTATGCTATCCAGAAATTCTATATCATTTCCAATCAGTAATATGTATCCACATGTAATATCAGAAATGCTACAGAGCTCCCACTCACTTTCTTGTAAATACAGGCTTCTCCAAAAGTCTGTATAAAACCAAATGCTTTGATCACACTATCAAAACATTTATTCCAACTCCGAGAGGCTTGACCCAGTCCATAAATGGATCGCTGGAGCTTGCACACTTTGTTAGCTCCCTTTGGATCGACAAAACCTTCTGGTTGCATCATATACAACTCTTCTTCCAGAAATCCATTCAGGAATGCAGTTTTGACATCCATCTGCCAAATTTCATAATCATAAAATGCGGCAATTGCTAACATGATTCGGACAGACTTAAGCATCGCTACGGGTGAGAAGGTCTCATCGTAGTCAATCCCTTGAACTTGCCGAAAACCTTTTGCGACAAGTCGAGCTTTGTAGACAGTAATATTACCGTCAGCGTCGGTCTTCTTCTTGAAGATCCATTTATTCTCAATTGCTTGCCGATCAGCAGGCAAGTCAACCAAAGTCCATACTTTGTTCTCATACATGGATCCCATCTCAGATTTCATGGCTTCAAGCTATTTTGCGGAATCTGGGCTCACCATCGCTTCTTCATAGTTCGTAGGTTCATCATGATCTAGTAGCATGACTTCCAGAACAGGATTACCATACCACTCTGGTGCGGATCTCACTCTGGTTGATCTACGAGGTTCAGTAGCATCTTGATCTAAAGTTTCATGATCATCATCATTAGCTTCCTCACTAATTGGTGTACGTGTCACTGAAACAGTTTTCTGTGATGTACTACTTTCCAATAAGGGAGCAGGTACATTTACCTCGTCAAGTTCTACTTTCCTCCCACTCACTTCTTTCGAGAGAAACTCCTTCTCCAGAAAGTTTCCGAATTTAGCAACAAAAGTCTTGCCTTCGGATCTGTGATAGAAGGTGTATCCAATAGTTTCCTTTGGATATCCTATGAAGACACATTTCTCCGATTTGGGTTCGAGCTTATCAGGTTGAAGCTTTTTCACATAAGCATCGCAGCCCCAAACTTTCAGAAACGACAACTTTGGTTTCTTGCCAAACCACAGTTCATAAGGCGTCGTCTCAACGGATTTTGATGGTGCCCTATTTAACGTGAATGCGGCCGTCTCTAGAGCGTATCCCCAAAACGATAGCGGTAAATCAGTAAGAGACATCATAGATCGCACCATATCTAGTAAGGTACGATTACGACGTTCGGACACACCATTACGCTGTGGTGTTCCGGGTGGCGTGAGTTGCGAAACTATTCCACAATTTTTCAAATGTACACCAAACTCGTAACTCAAATATTCTCCTCCACGATCAGATCGTAGAAACTTTATTTTCTTGTTACGATGATTTTCCACTTCACTCTGAAATTCTTTGAACTTTTCAAATGTTTCATACTTATGTTTCATTAAGTAGATATACCCATATCTGCTTAAATCATCTGTGAAGGTGAGAAAATAACGATATCCACCACGAGCCTCAATATTCATCGGACCACATACATCTGTATGTATGATTTCCAACAAATCTGTTGCTCTCTCCATAGTACCGGAGAACGGTGTTTTAGTCATCTTGCCCATGAGGCATGGTTCGGAAGTACCAAGTGATTCATAATCAAGTGGTTCCAAAAGTCCATCAGTATGGAGTTTCTTCATGCGCTTTACACCGATATGACCTAAACGGTAGTGCCACAAATAAGTTGCACCATCATTATCAACTCTGCATCTTTTGGTTTCAACATTATGAATATGTGTATCACTACTCTCGAGATTCAATAAGAATAGACCACTCTTCAAGGGTGCATCACCATAAAAGATATTACTCATATAAATAGAACAACCATTATTCTCTGATTTAAATGAAGAACCGTCTCGCATTAAACAAGATCCAGATATAATGTTCATGCTCAACGCTGGCACCAAATAACAATTATTTAGGTCTAATACTAATCCCGAAGGTAGATGTAGAGGTAGCGTGCCGACCGCGATCACATCGACTTTGGAACCGTTTCCCACGCGCATCGTCACCTCGTCCTTAGCCAATCTTCGCTTAATCCGTAGTCCCTGTTTTGAGTTGCAAATATTAGCAACAGAACCAGTATCAAATACCCAGGTGCTACTGCGAGCATTAGTAAGGTACACATCAATAACATGTATATCACATATACCTTTGTTCACCTTGCCATCCTTCTTATCTGCCAAATACTTGGGGCAGTTCCGCTTCCAGTGACCAGTCTGCTTGCAGTAGAAGCACTCAGTTTCAGGCTTAGGTCCAGACTTGGGTTTCTTCTCTTGAGTAGCAACTTGCTTGCCGTTCTTCTTGAAGTTCCCCTTCTTCTTCCCTTTGCCCTTTTTCTTGAAACTAGTGGTCTTGTTGACCGTCAACACTTGATGCTCCTTTTTGATTTCTACCTCCGCAGCTTTCAGCATTGCAAAGAGCTCGGGAATAGTCTTGTTCATCCCTTGCATATTATAGTTCATCATGAAGCTCTTGTAGCTTGGTGGCAGTGATTGGAGAATTCTGTCAATGACGCAATCATCTGGAAGATTAACTCCCAATTGAATCAAGTGATTATTATACCCAGACATTTTGAGTATATGCTCACTGACAAAACTGTTCTCCTCCATCTTGCAGCTGTAGAACTTATTGGAGACTTCATAGCTTTCAGCATTGCGAAGAGCTCGGGAATAGTCTTGTTCATCCCTTGCATATTATAGTTCATCATGAAGCTCTTGTAGCTTGGTGGCAGTGATTGGAGAATTCTGTCAATGACGCAATCATCTGGAAGATTAACTCCCAATTAAATCAAGTGATTATTATACCCAGACATTTTGAGTATATGCTCACTGACAGAACTGTTCTCCTCCATCTTGCAGCTGTAGAACTTATTGGAAACTTCATATCTCTCAATCCGGGCATTTGCTTGAAATATTAACTTCAACTCCTGGAACATCTCATATGCTCCATGACGTTCAAAACGTCGTTGAAGTCCCGATTCTAAGCCGTAAAGCATGGCACACTGAACTATCGAGTAGTCATCAGCTTTGCTCTGCCAGACGTTCATAACATCCGGTGTTGCTCCAGCAGCAGGCCTGGCACCCAGCGGTGCTTCCAGGACGTAATTCTTCTGTGCAGCAATGACGATAATCCTCAAGTTACGGACCCAGTCCTTGTAATTGCTACCATCATCTTTCAACTTTGCTTTCTCAAGGAACGCATTAAAATTCAACGGAACAACAGCACGAGCCATCTATCTACAATCAACATAAACAAGCAAGATACTATCAGGGACTAAGTTCATGATAAATTTAAGTTCAATTAATCATGTTACTTAAGAACTCCCACTTAGATAGACATCCCTCTAATCTTCTAAGTGATCACGTGATCCAAATCAACTAAACCATGTCCGATCATCACGTGAGATGGAGTAGTTTCATCGGTGAACATCACTATGTTGATCATATCTACTATATGATTCACGCTCGACCTTTCGATCTCCGTGTTCCGAGGCCATATCTGTATATGCTTGGCTCGTCAAGTATAACCTGAGTATTCCGCGTGTGCAACTGTTTTGCACCCGTTGTATTTGAACGTAGAGCCTATCACACCCGATCATCACGTGGTGTCTCAGCACGAAGAACTTTCGCAACGGTGCATACTCAGGGAGAACACTTCTTGATAATTTAGTGAGAGATCATCTTATAATGCTACCATAAATCAAAGCAAGATAAGATGCATACAAGATAAACATCACATGCAATCAATATAAGTGATATGATATGGCCATCATCATCTTGTGCTTGTGATCTCCATCTCTGAAGCACCGTCATGATCACCATCGTCACCGGCGCGACACCTTGATCTCCATCGTAGCATCGTTGTCGTCTCGCCAATCTTATGCTTCCACGACTATCGCTACCGCTTAGTGATAAAGTAAAGCATTACAGCGCGATTGCATTGCATACAATAAAGCGACAACCATATGGCTCCTGCCAGTTGCCGATAACTCGGTTACAAAACATGATCATCTCATACAATAAAATTCAGCATCATGACTTGACCATATCACATCACAACATGCCCTGCAAAAACAAGTTAGACGTCCTCTACTTTGTTGTTGCAAGTTTTACGTGGCTGCTACGGGCTTAAGCAAGAACCAATCTCACCTACGCATCAAAACCACAACGATAGTTTGTCAATTTGACTCCGTTTTAACCTTCGCAAGGACCGGGCGTAGCCACACTCGGTTCAACTAAAGTTGGAGAGACTGTCGCCCGCAAGCCACCTATGTGCAAAGCACGTCGGGAGAACCGGTCTCGCGTAAGCGTACGCGTAATGTCGGTCCGGGTCGTCTCGTTCAACAATACCGCCAAACCAAAGTATGACATGCTGGTAGGCAGTATGACTTATATCGCCCACAACTCACTTGTGTTCTACTCGTGCATATAACATCAAACCATAAAACCTAGGCTCGGATGCCACTGTTGGGGAACGCAGTAATTTCAAAAAAATTCCTACACACACGCAAGATCATGGTGATGCATAGCAACGAGAGGGGAGAGTATGATCTACGTACCCTTGTAGATCAACAACGGAAGCGTTGACACAACGTAGAGGAAGTAGTCGTACGTCTTCCCGATCCGACCGATCCAAGCACCGTTACTCCGGCACCTCCGAGTTCTTAACACACGTACAGCTCGATGACGCTCCCCGGGCTCCGATCCAGCAAAGCTTCGAGGATGAGTTCCATCAGCACAACGGCGTGGTGGCGATGATGATGTTCTACCGATGCAGGGCTTCGCCTAAGCACTACAACGATATGACCGAGGTGGAATATGGTGGAGGGGGGCACCGCACACGGCTAAGGAACGATCACGAGGATCAACTTGTGTGTTCTAGGGTGCCCCCTGCCCCTGTATATAAAGGAGCCAAGGGGAGGGGCGGCCGGCCAGGTGTGGCGCGCCAAGGGGGAGTCCTACTCCCACCGGGAGTAGGACTCCCTTCTTTTCCTAGTTGGACAAGGAGAGAAAGAGGGAAAGAGAAGGAAGAGAAGAAGGAAAGGGGGGGCGCCGGCCCCCTTCCCTTGTCCTATTCGGACTAGGAAGGGGAGGGGCACGCGGCCACCTCTTGCCTCCTCTCCTCTTCTCCCTTAAGGCCCATGTAGGCCCAATAACCCCCCGGGGGGGTTCCGGTAACCCCCCGGTACTCCGGAAAAATGCCGATTTCACCCGGAACGATTCCGATGTCCAAATATAGGCTTCCAATATATCGATCTTTATGTCTAGACCATTTCGAGACTCCTCGTCATGTCCGTGATCACATCCGGGACTCCGAACTAACTTCGGTACATCAAAATGCATAAACTCATAATAACTGTCATCGTAACTTTAAGCGTGCGGACCCTACGGTTCGAGAACAATGTAGACATGACTGAGACAGATCTCCGGTCAATAACCAGTAGCGTGACCTGGATGCCCATATTGGCTCCTACATATTCTACGAAGATCTTTATCGGTCAGACCGCATAACAACATACGTTGTTCCCTTTGTCATCGGTATGTTACTTGCCCGAGATTCGATCGTCGGTATCCAATACCTAGTTCAATCTCGTTACTGGCAAGTCTCTTTTCTCGTTCCGTAATACATCATCTCGCAACTAACTCATTAGTTGTAATGCTTTCAAGGCTTATGTGATGTGCATTACCGAGAGGGCCCAGAGATACCTCTCCAACAATCGGAGTGACAAATCCTAATCTCGAAATACGCCAACCCAACATCTACCTTTGGAGACACCTGTAATGCTCCTTTATAATCACCCAGTTACGTTGTGACCTTTGGTAGCACCCAAAGTGTTCCTCCGGCAAACGGGAGTTGCATAATCTCATAGTCATAGGAACATGTATAAGTCATGAAGAAAGCAATAGCAACATACTAAACGATCAGGTGCTAAGCTAATGGAATGGGTCATGTCAATCAGATCATTCAACTAATGATGTGATCCCATTAATCAAATAACAACTCTTTGTCCATGGTTAGGAAACATAACCATCTTTGGTTAACGAGCTAGTCAAGTAGAGTCATACTAGTGACACTCTGTTTGTCTATGTATTCACACATGTATTATGTTTCCGGTTAATACAATTCTAGCATGAATAATAAACATTTATCATGAAATAAGGAAATAAATAATAACTTTATTATTGCCTCTAGGGCATATTTCCTTCAGGGCCATATCGCGACGCAGCTCTAATGAGTCTTGCCCGCTGTGCTCGGCCCGGCCGGATGTACTTTTACTGTATCCGGCGTGACGATTATCGTCTCATGTAGTGGCGCGCCCTCGTGATACGTAGATCGATCTTGCATGTTTTGCTTTGTCCTCCAATACGTCTCGCATGTCTGGCGTATTTCCCCATGCCTTTTTATTTGAATGGCGTCGGGGTGCAGGCTGATCTTTTGGCTGGAATGCCTCTCTATCGCGGCCACGAGGTGGCCGGTCAGCCGCGTCATACGCTTCTTCCTCTAGTCGGGGTAGCAACCTACATTTTGGGTAACTCTTGGAGGGGCGTTCGAGTTTATATTCCTCGGCCGCCAGGACTTCAGTCCATTTGTCAGCTAGCAGATCTTGATCAGCTTGAAGCTGGTGCTGCTTCTTCTTAAGGCTATTTGCCGTGGCTATAAGCCGGCGCTTGAACCGCTCTTGTTCGATGGGATCCTCTGGCACGACAAATTCGTCATCATCGAGGCTTGCCTCGTCTTCAGAGGGAGGCACGTAATTATCATCCTCCTCATCTGCCGCTCTCTCAGGAGGGTTGGCCTCTCCATCCTCCTGCCCTAAATTTTGCTGGAGGGGATTATTGCCATCTTCGGCACTATCCGGAGTGCTATTATATCCTGTGCTGGTATCACAACTTTTGCTTTGGCGGGGCTTAGAGCGACGCCGCTGACGTCGGTGCTTGTGTCGCTTCTTGGAGGGGTCATCCTCCGCTATCTCGTCGCCATTGCCTTCTTTGGGTGTGTCCACCATGTATATATCGTATGATGAGGTGGCTGTCCAGTGCCCTGTGGGCAGTGGTTCCTCTTCGTCTCCCGCATCGTCACCCATACCGTCGATGTCTTCGGAGTCAAAGTCGAGCATGTCGGTTAAGTCGTCGATAGTGGCTACTAAGTGGGTGGTGGGTGGGCAGCGAATTTCTTTGTCGTCTGCATCCCGATCCTGCCGGACATAGTTCGGCCAGGATCCTCCTGACAAGGAGAGAGACCTTAATGAGTTCAGTATGTCACCAAAGGGCGAGTGCTGAAAAATATCCGCGGAGGTAAACTCCATGATCAGCGCCCAATCGGATTCGCTAGGAACAGGCGCAGGCGGTTCAGAGTCTGTGGCCGGAGAAGGATTCGGCAGTTTGACAACACGGCTCTCGTGAAGGGTAAGGTCGATGTTCGGCTCGATCACCGCTGAGGATAAGGCCTCCGTGGCGGGGTCCATCCACCCGTCCATGTATGGCGCAACTGGCTCTGAATTGAGGGTCGGAGCGGCTGCCGGTGCGATCTCCTGAACATTGTCCGATGGTAGAGCTAAATCGTACTCATCGTGACCGTGTGACACACAAGGCAGGGGCTCGAATCCGTCAAAGATCAAGTCTCCGCGGATATTGGCTGTGTAGTTTAAGCTTCCAAACCTGACCTGGTGGCCCGGGGCGTAACTTTCAATCTGCTCCAGATGGCCAAGCGAGTTGGCCCGCAGTGCGAAGCCGCCGAATACAAAAATCTATCCGGGGAGAAAAGTCTCACCCTGGACTGCATCGCTATCAATGATCTTAGGAGCCATCAAGCCTAACGGCGACGACACAGAGGAACTCCCAATGAAAGCACCAATGTCGGTGTCAAAACCGGCGGATCTCGGGTAGGGGGTCCCGAACTGTGCGTCTAAGGCAGATGGTAACAAGAGGCAGGGGACACGATGTTTTACCCAGGTTCGGGCCCTCTTGATGGAGGTAAAACCCTACGTCCTGCTTGATTTATTCTTGATGATATGAGTATTACAAGAGTTGATCTACCATGAGATCAGAGAGGCTAAACCCTAAAAGCTAGCCTATGGTATGATTGTATATTGTCCTATGGACTAAAACCCTCCGGTTTATATAGACACCGGAGGGGGCTAGGGTTACACAAGGTCGGTTACAAAGGAGGAGATATACATATCCGTATTGCCTAGCTTGCCTTCCACGCCAAGTAGAGTCCCATCCGGACACGGTACGAAGTCTTCAATCTTGTATCTTCATAATCCAACAGTCCGGCCAAAGGATATAGTCCGGCTGTCTGGAGACCCCCTAATCCAGGACTCCCTCAGTAACCTTTCTCCAATAACTCCTTGATCTGCTTCTTAATCTCCTCCAGATCATTCGCGGGCATCCGGTATGGTCTCTTCGATATCAGTCCGGTGCCTGGCAACAGCTCAATATCACGATCTGGCGGCATTCCTGGTAATTCTTCTGGAAATACATCCAAGTAATCCTTCACTATATGCACTTCTTCCTGAACAACTCCTGTGAGAGAATTTAAGTGAGTCCTCTTAGGAGTATGTCTGGATACAAACTTAATCCTTTTTCCCTCCGGGGTGGTGAGTAGAATTAACCTACTGGCGCAATCAATGTTTCCTTCATACTTCAATAACCAATCCATCCCCAGTATCACATCCAATCCTTGGGATTCCAAAATTACTAGGTCTGAGGGGAAAACATGGCTGCTAATGGTTAAAGGTAACCAGTCGCACCATCGGCTGGCCATATACTCTACACCTGATGAGCTCACTAGCAGGGGTGTCCTAAGGGCTAAGGTGGGTAACTTAAACTTGTCCACAAATCCCCTTGAAATGTATGAATGTGATGCACCAGTATCAAAAAGAATGAGAGCAGTAAATGACTTAACCAAAAACTTATCGATCACTGCATCTGGCTGCTCTTCAATCTCCTCCACGTTCACGTGGTTCACTTGTCCCCTATTGAAAGGGTTGGGCTTCTTCCCCGAGCTTCCATTACCATTGCCATTCTTCAACTCTGGACAATCATTGGAGTAGTGCCCAGTCTTCCCGCACTTGAAACAGGTAATGTGACTCTGGTCCTTCTTGGCGGGTGTGGCTGGGTTAGAGCGGTTCTGATTGCTGCCTGCTCCATTTCTGTTTCCATTCTTGGGGCCACTGTGGTTATGAGAACTTCCTCCATTGTGAGTGTGGCCTCCATGGTTATGGGTGTATCCTCCCGAGTTCGGGGTAAAACGAGGATTCTGTGATGCTCCTGTATTGTACTTCCCTTGTCCATACTTCCTCTTGCGGCTCTCAATCTGTTGATGCTTCCCTTCGATCATAAGAGCCTTATCAACCAACTCCTGGTAGTTGTTGAATGTTGCCACCATTAACTTCATGCTCATCTCATCATTCAGCCCTTCCATAAAATTCTCCTACTTCGCGGCATCCGTGGCCACATCATCTGGGGCATAGCGAGATAACTTACTAAACTCATCCACGTACTGAGCTACAGTACGATTCCCCTGGCGCAAGTTGCGAAACTCGCGATTCTTCATGCTCATAGCTCCAGATGAGACATGGGTTGTGCGGAAAGCTTGCTGAAACTGCTCCCAACTGATATTTGCTATAGGAAAAGTGGTTGTGTAATTCTCCACCATGCGGCTGCGAGTCCATCCAATTGGTGTGCGGCAAAACGCACCTTCTCAGCATCTGTGCAACCAGCAGTGGTTAACTCCCTTCCAATCCTGGGTAGCCAGTCATCCGCAACTATGGGAACGGTGCTACTGGAAAACACCGGCGGCTGTAACCTTAGAAAACGGGCTAAGTTCTCAACTGGAGGTGGTGGCGGAGGGTGGTTGTTGTTGTTGTTGTTGCCTTGGTTCTGAACTAACAACTGCATCAAGGCATTCTGCTGCTGGATCAACTGAGTGAGCTCCAGTGGGAAGACAAATCCGGGGTCACGTCTTGGAGGCATCTGATGGGTTTAGAGGGAAGAGATTAGAATAGAATGAGGTCTAAGGAGAAAGCACTACCCATATGCACATGAGACAAACACAATCATATCATATCACTCAATCAAGCAAGCAAGGGCATACAATCGATCTAGCTATCGTTACAGTGCTCGAACTATTTTATATACATGGGGGAACACTACTGACCATATGGTGGTCCACTAGAAATTTTGATCGGTGGAAGACTCCATGATATCCGCTCCAGCTTTGTCTTCACAGTCATCATCACTACCATCGGGGTCGGAGTCGGTGTCGTCAATGATGATGTAATCTTCAGAACGAATCTCCTTGGGTTAGTCGTCTTCTCCTCCTAGCGTGGGGTCTCCCATAAAAACTCCTAGCTTCCTCGTCAGGTCGTCATTCATCTCCACATGTATCGCCATTTCCTCCTCATATACATTGCGTGTAGACTTGAGTTCCTCTTCTAGCTCTGTGATCCTGGTCATCGCCTTCTTCAAATCTATCATGCTTGCGCACATCTGGTTCTCCTGGCGACGTATGTGATGGTTTAACTCCTGGATGAATGCTGCAATGGACCCGTCCTTCCTGGTGCTGATCATCTCCCATTGCTCATCTCGGTGTCCACATATCTAGTAGATAGTGTCCTTAAGCTCCTTGTGGTAAACTTCGGCGATGCGTCCCATGGCGATGTGGGCTGCCATGCTCTTTCCTAGACTCCAGGTTGGTGCATCAAAGGAAAACTCTATGGGCTCAGTGACTGGCATGAATGTCCTTCCTGGAACTTGAACTCGAATCATCCAACGTTCCTCTTCTGCTAGTGTGGCGGTGTAGGTCCCGGTGAAGCTTGGTATTCCAATGTTTAGGTACCTAGTGACTTCCTTCAAGTGTTGTCCAAACGGGGTGTCTTCATTCGGCCGTGTAAACTTGTTCCTTGAGTCCGCCATCCTAAAGGGTACAAAATGGAGATGAGTCAGAAATGAGTAGAGAAGAGTGATCCTAAAGCGTACACTTTGCAGAGGTTTGCGCACTTTTCCCCACAAGACTCGATCTCCTCCGTTGGATTTCTCGCACTACATGGTGTTTGAGAAACGGATGACTGAGACACAGTCTTTCAGAAGCATTAACTCTAACCCCGGGTAGACCGTACCAACCTACATCCCCTACATCTGCTAGTCTACCACTGGAAGAGGTCACGCAACTTACTCAACTATGCTAGAGCCCATAATAGCTTGTGGCTGCACACGAAAGTTTCAAGCATGAACAATCTTATGATCCCTTTGAGCCTGGGTGGCGGACCATAGGAGGATCACATGGTATAACCCCGGGATCTCCTAGGACAACACTGGTATAACCCCAAGTGCCCATAAGCAATCCACCCAGATGTGTATTAAAGTTGCCACCTTAAGTTGAACCGTTAATTAACAAACTCACATCTTCATGGATACTCTCAAACCCAAACCGCGTCTACGAGCATAGCATGGCAATATAAGCAAAACGTAGAAGTAACTCCCAAGGGTTTCATAATAAAAAGGGTAATAGGTTCTACGTCATTATCTACTTCCCAAAACCCACATGTTAAGAGATCCTACTCATGCAATGTTTGAGGATTGACACTAATGCATAAAAACTGGGTATGAAAGAGTATGATCAATGTGTTACTTGCCTTGCTGACGATCTGCAAATGCTAAAGACTTGTAGTAGCACGCTCCGCACTCCGGGAATTCTATCGCAAACAAACAATAGCATACATAAGCAAACAAGAAAAGATGCAAAGGGAAAACTTCGAATAAGAAGATCTAACCAGAAAGTTCAACTGAAGAACTCTGGTTTGCAAAAAGAATCAAATCAAACGGAGCAACGAAACTCAAACTACGAAAGAAACAAGATCCGATTACTAATCTGCACTAAAGTCAAATTTTACAGTACCAAAATCTTGTTCAAGTTGGTTAAACAGAAAGAGGGCTTCGAGACGAAGATCTAGGCGCCTGTTTCACCCGATTTGGATAAACGAGCGAAAACATAAACTAAAACGAAGATTAGGGCAGGAATCGTGATCGAAAATAATCGCGGAAAAACCCTAGAAAATAAAATGAGATGAATAGGCTAACGAACGAGCGTTTTTTGTGTGCAGCTAACTGACGAACAGCGTTCGTTAAAATGAACGTACGGACGAACGTCCGCTATTTAACTAAATCGAAGAAAAACCGAACAAAACCGATCTAGGGTTTTTCGAAAAAAAGAAAACCGGGGTTAACCGAAGAAAACCGACCGGTCAACGGTCAACGGCGGCGGCTCGGCGAGATCCAACGCGGCGGTAGCAAGGCGGCGGTGCGAGGCGGCGGCACAGCAGCGGCGGCGGCGCGGGTGGCGCGAGGCGGCGGGGCAAGGCGGCGGCGGCGCGGGCGGCGCGAGGCGACGGCGGCGCTAGGGTTAGGCGGGCGGGGCGGGGCACGACGCTGGGTGGGCTGGGGCGGCCGGCTCGGGCGGGCTTTAAAGGCCTCCAGGCGCAGTGTCCTGGACGGACACGGCCCATTAGGTCGGTTCGGATTTTTTTTAAAATAAATCCTGACGTGGAAAAACAACTAACAGAAATACTAAACAAAGTCCAAAAAACCTGAAATAAATTTTCACGGCCTCTAATAATATTGCGGACAAAGTGAACATTTATTTAGGCCTCTAATGCAATTTTGAAAAATGCATATTTTTCCTAATTCAAATAAAATAGCAACAAAAATCCAAATAAAATGACATATTTGATTTTAATATTTTTCCTCTGATATTTCATTTATTTTGGAGAAGTCATATTATCTCCTCTCATATATTTTAATTGGAAATATTTTTGGGGAGGAAAATAATTAAAACCAAAATGATCCTTGTTTTGATATTTGATAAAATTCAAATATGAAAAATGTGAAATCCCCAACTCTCTTCGTGGGTCCTTGAGTTGCTTAGAATTTTGAGGATCGCAAAGCAAAAATGCAGTAAAATATGATATGCATTAATGACCTATGTATAACATTCCAAATTGAAAATTTGGGATGTTACACTCCCAAGCCACCTCTACTTCAATGAAGTATTGGCACCAAGGCCTCACCTTTACCTGCACAATTTCTCTCCACCACAAAGCTAATCCATCACTCAAACCCTGACAATCCACGGCCACACCACTCCTAAAACCCAAGCTGCATTTGAGTCTCTCCATTGCTCTCGCCTTCTTTTTTGTTTCGGAAATAACCACCGCTGGGTTCTATGACTGTATCAGGTCCCTTAAATCGCCAAATGTCGAGTCCAACCCCAACCTTCAACAGTTCCACGCCAGAATATTCATGGCGACTGGCGGCCCCACACTTCGGGGTCCACCGATGTATCCATGTTTTCAGATATGCGATCAAACACTTTAGACATTTTCTACCTCATGTCATGAATAAAGGCATTGTTAGAAGTCTGCTTATCCGGATCATCTTTCACCACCCAATACTACCTCAAACCCCTCTTGTGTCCTTCAAATTCAAACCCTGATTGTGTCTTTTCATGATGAATTGCCCTATATTCCTGCCTTAGTTTCCTATTAAAAGTACCCCTCTTCCTCCTATTTGTATCCTCATGTCTTGTACCATATCTGACCTCATCTCCTCTTTGATGATCTACTATATGATCAAAAGTAGCATGAGCACTATCTTTCCCTTTCCTCTCTCAATTTTGGTCCCAAGAGCCACTAGCTCCCTTCACGCCTCTGTCTAATCCTTGCCTCGGTTTATAATCCTTCTGATTCTCATATCTCACCTTATCTTTAAGAGGGCTAGTTACTTCTCCCCTACTAGCTTTGGCGCCAACGCTAGTGCGTGGTCTAGTTGAGTTTGAAAACTCGGCCAGTAGATTACGCTTTGTTGGAACTTCCCTGTTCATCTTGTTTGCCCGATGCCTCGGGTCACTCTCGCCTGTACGTCCGCTTCCCTGACTGTTGTTATTGCTTCCTGCCTGCCCCTATGACCCTCCTTTTGTATTGCTATTCCTGCCAGGCGACGCTCTTAGACACCCTCCCCACTACGAGGTGGAGTCTATAGGAGGACCACGGTCAAAGCAAAAATGTGGCACCTTTTCATAGTAAAAGTCAAACCAAGTACCCATCTTATCTTCCAGTGAGGTCTTAAGATAAAAGCCTCTCACCAAGGGTTCATAAACAGGAATTTTCGCCCGAACCCTAAGGTACTGTCCTTGTGCAACCCCATCTTTATCAGCATCCACTGGCACAATTTTACCTAGCTAGTTGCCAAGTGCTTTACCAAAAGCTTTAGTTCTTTTGTCATGGGGTAAATCATCCACTCGAACCCAAACGTCCACCTTGTCAAAGACCATCTCCAAAGGTCTGGTGTTTCCTTCATACTCTTTCAGAATCAGGACACTAAAATCATACTGCCATGACGCATTGTTCATCATGTGTCTCCAATCCCCCTCACTGCCAAAGTGAACTTCAAAAGTGTTTGAGCCAAGCTCTCTAAACTTGGCCTCTCTGTGCAATCGCCATGCCCTCTACATTGTTTTTCCACAACACTCATTATCATTGGCCTTGTCAAGAACACCTTTCCCACACTGTCGACCACCTTTAATTCTTTGGAAATATCTTTTCTGGCTCAGCAAACACAAACCCCTCTGCTTCCTTGTCCATCAAAACCATACCACCCAGTCTTGCCGAAAGACTCAACGTTTGGTCTGGAGTCTTGCTTTCCACCGGGGATTTGGAAGAGCCTCGACTAGCAGATTCTCCCACCTTGCACGCCGGCGTACGCACAAATCCCCCTGTTGCAGTCTCCACGTTCTTCTTATTGGAGGCCAAGGCCTCAGCCGCCATGGCTGGGGTCGTTGTCCTCCTCTGGTTTGTAGCTCCTGACATCACAAATGCAGGGCCTATCATAGTCGCCGCTTTCTTTTGGATCGCCTCTCCGCCCACCGTCGCGGTGGGTTTGGCTTGTTTCATTGGAGTAGCCACCGCCGCCGATGAAGATCCCCATCTTCTCTGAAACCCTAGTCGTCTTTCCTATTGCTTTCTGCGCCATCAGCTCTACCCCTAGCGGAAGAGAAACACCACCAGTCCATGTCTAGGCTTGCGCCCTCACCTCCCTAGCCACCACTGTAGACCCACCACCCCCGCAAGCCAAAACCCTAACCCTGGCACAGGTGGACAATCACCATGCAATCGCCTCTTGTCGCCTTAGAGCTTTCCTGCGTGATGGACCCTCGTGCCTAAGCTATCGGTACTTTATTAGTCTGTGGCTTGCGCTACGGTGTTTACTCCCTGTTTTTTCATTTACAGAAGTCTGCACGTCATCCATGAGCTCATGAAACACCCTGCAAGAACGTTGCCAAGCGGCGCCAATTCGTCACCAAACACCGCACCATGATCTAGCAAACAGACAACCATGCCGGGTTGCACAACCGATCGCGGTCATCGGCGACAACCATGCTAGCTGCCTACGCGAGATCGCCGGCCGCCCCCGAAACCTACAAACGCAAGCCCCCAATCGACCAGTGCAGCAACATCATACGTACTTATTATATATATATATACGTGCGCGCATGGACACAATCATCAGCACATCAACCATTTCCCGAGAGCTGAGCTGCACCGATCGATCGTCGCACGCCATGGTGGCTATGGCGCCCGCTGCAGGGCTGGTCCTGGCTTCGCTCGCCGTGGTGCTGGCAACCACGCTGTGGAAGGCGGCGGTGCACCTGGTGTGGCGCCCCTACGCCGTCGCGAGGGCGTTCAGGCGGCAGGGGATCCGCGGGCCGGCGTACCGGTTCTTCGTCGGCAACAACGAGGAGGTCATGGCGATGCGCGCGGCGACGGCCGACGACGTGCTCGACCTCGGCTCCCACGACATCATCGCGCGCGTGATGCCGCAGTACAAGGCGTGGGTGGCGTCCTACGGTAAGGTTTTCCTCTCATGGTCGGGGTATACGCCGTCGCTCTGCGTCGGCGACCACGACATGGTGAAGCAGATCCTGTCCAACAAGACCGGGCTGTACGGCAAGCCCAACCCGGGGCCCAACTTCCTGGCCCTGCTGGGCAAGGGCCTCGTCTTCTCCGACGGCGACGACTGGGCGCGCCACCGCCGCATCGTGCACCCGGCGTTCACCATGGACAAGCTCAAGATGATGACCAGGACGATGGCGGAGTGCGCGGGGGACATGGTCCGGCCGTGGGAGGCGCTCGCCGCGGCGAGCGACGGCGGCGTGGCGAGGGTGGACGACGTCGGGCAGCAGTTCGTGGAGCTGACCGCCGACGTGATCTCGCACACGGCGTTCGGGAGCAGCTACAGGGAGGGGAAGGAGGTGTTCGTGGCGCAGCGGGAGCTCCAGTACATCGCCTTCTCCACCATGAACAACGTCCGCGTCCCGGGCCTCGAGTACCTCCCCACCAAGACCAACCAGCGGCGGCGGCAGCTCACGGGCAAGGTGCGCGGCACGCTCATGGCGATCATCCGCGAGCGGCAGGCCGCCGCCAAGGAGGCCAAAGGCTACGGCAACGACTTGCTTGGCCTGATGCTCGAGGCCAACTCGTCGACCGGCGCCGGCGGGCAGAAGGCGGCCGCCATTAGCATGGACGAGATCATCGACGAGTGCAAGACCTTCTTCTTCGCCGGGCACGACACAACCTCGCACCTCCTTACCTGGGCCATCTTCCTCCTCGGCACGCACCCGGAATGGCAGCAGAAGCTGAGGGAGGAGGTCCTCCGAGAGTGCGGCGGCACGGGGACGCCGCTGCACGGCGACGCGCTCAACAAGCTCAAGCTGGTAAGCCCCTGCCTATTCCATCATTCTGACCCACTTAATGCACAGTCCACAACGACGAGTGACACGCACTTCACCTGTGATCGATGATGGCAGACGACGATGGTGCTGTACGAGACGCTGAGGCTCTACGGCGCAGTGATCATGATCGCGAGGGAGACGAGGGCGGACACGGAGCTCGGCGGCGTGAAGATCCCCAAGGGCACGACCACCATGATCCCGATGGCGATCATGCACCGGGACGAGGAGGTGTGGGGCGCGGACGCCGGCGAGTTCAAGCCGGACCGGTTTCAGAACGGCGTGGGCAGAGCCGCGAAGCACCCGAGCGCGATGCTGGCCTTCTCCGCCGGCCCGCGGTCGTGCATCGGGCAGGACTTCGCGATGCTGGAGGCCAAGGCGACGCTCGCGGTGATCCTGCGCCGGTTCGAGTTCGAGGTGGCGCCGGAGTACGTGCACGCGCCGGCCGAGTTCCTGACGCTGCAGCCCAAGTGCGGCCTCCCCGTGCTGCTCAAGCTCCTGGGTCAGTAGAGCAGCTGCCTCTTTGAAGTACAAAATAAGTACATGAGTGGGCTTGTATCTTTTTGGTTTTGGGTTTTGAACTGTGGGCTTGTATCTTCACTACGTATACCTGTAGCATTTGTGAGCAGAACACTGTGAGGTGTTTCTATAAGTACTGCTCATTGAGGTTTCTCCTAGTCCTCTCTCTGATTGACAAATTTTGCCAAGGTTTATCCTCACTCCAGCTAAAAAGAAAAAGGTTTATCCTCACTCTAATTAAACTAATCATAAAGGTTTACCAGCCAGGATTAAACTAATCACCCACACTGATTAAAGTAATCATGCAGATTTAAGATCACCCACACTATTTAAACTAATTACAAAGGTTTTAGCCACCGTCAGCCGAGAGGGATTTCACAGCGACCCCTCCATCTCCCATCGATTTTGTTTGCACAAATCCTGCAGCAGGATCCTTGCCGCGTCGGATTCGCAAACCCGTTCGCTATAAGGGAAACGCCGGCGAACCATATATTCAAAGTACTAGAGCAAGCCCATTGGCTAGCAGCGCACCCCTTCGCCAAGGTGTTAAAGGTGTTTTTTACTATTATTATTGTAAGAGATGGCATTTTTATTTATTTAAGAGATTGCATTTTTTATTAAGAAATGGTATTTTGTTAATATTAAGAGATGGCATTGTTATTTTTTTATAAAGGATGTCATCTTTATTTATTTAAGAGATGGTATTTTTATATTAAGACATGGCATTTTTTTATATTAAGAGATGGAATTTTTATTTGAAGAGATGGCATTTTTTTAATATCAAAAGATGGAATTTTTATTTTAAGAGTTGGCATTTTAAATTTTTAAGAGACGACATTTTTTTAATATCAAGAGATGGGAATTTTATTTTAAGAGATGACATTTTTAATTTTTAAGAGATGGCATTTTAATTTTTAAGAGATAACATTTATTATTATTAAGAGATATAATTTTGATATAAAGAGATTGTAATTTTTTTGTAAGAGATGAATTTTTTATTTTTAAGAGATGGCATTCTTTTATATCAAGAGATGGCAGTTTTACTATTAAGAGATGGCATTTCTAATATTTTAGGAGATGACATTTATTACTATTAGAGTTGGCATTTTTATATTAATATATGGCATTTTTAGTATTAAGAGATGGGTTTTTTATTATTAAGAGATGGCATTTTTATTATTAGGAGATGGGATTTTCAAATTATTAAGAAATGGCATTTAATATTATTAAGATATGGCATTTTTATTATTAAGAGATGGCATTTTTATTATTAAGAGATGGCATTTTCTATTATTGAGAGATGGTATTTATTATTAGTGAGAGATGGAATTTTTATTATTAAGAGATGACATTTTTATCCCGAGGAATGCCAGTTTTTAAAAAATTTAGCATGGCATTTTTCATTTGTGTAGTTCATATAACTTTTTTCAAATCATACTCATTTGCATATTTATAAAATTTAGAGAGATGGCATTTTTTATATAGTAGCCTTATTTTTTTCATAAGTTAGTTCATGGCAATCGAGTGTCTTTTTTGTTGATGTCATTTTTTTGAAAAAAGCGTTAAACTGGGTTGCTGGCCCAAACACGGGGTCGCGCTGGAGGCAGCGAACTAACCAGGCGAAAATGTTCGCCCGAGGGTGCCTCCTCTAGCGAACCAATCGTTCGCTGGAGGCAAACCCCCTAGCTGACGATCACCAGGTAGGGCATCCAGGGTTTATTAGGGCATCTCCAAAGCGGACTCTCAAACCTACCGCGAGCGTCCGAGCCGTGCTGTCCGGACACAATTTGCTATCCAACCCGGTCCTGTATCAGTCCAGCGATGTGTTCGCACATTCGTTTTCCCGCAAACCCGTGACAAACAAAGAAGGGCTTTGCGGGAGTCAAACCACCATGTACCCTCTCCTCCCTGTGTGGATGGCGGAAGGTCGTGCTGCTATTTGGCTGATGCATGTTGCTTTGGCGGAAAGTGATCAGACAGCATGTTGTTTGGTGGAAGGTTATAACATGCATATATGTTGTTTGGCACTTCATGAAAGATATAGATCAGATCATTAATGAAGATTGGTAGATTGTGGATGGATAGTTGGAAGGAGTTCACAATTCGCTAGCTAATCTTAGGACACTACTGGAATTGTGGAGCAGAGATGAAATTGGTTAAGTTAGTAGATAACTTAAAGAGATGAGAGCTAAACTTGAACATGTAAGGTTTGTTTCACTTGTGAAAGTGCAACTATCCCTAGGTGGTTTTGGTAATTCATAACAACATATAGCTCATTGAGCTAATGCTATTCCAAGATAATTATTTCAGGAAAGCTCAATGATTGGCATGGCATATGGATGTGAAAGTGGAACCCTCAAAATGCTAAGGAAAAAAGGATTGGCTCAAGCTCAAAATCTCAAGACTCTTCATTTTATATTTTAGTGATCCAAGATCACATTGAGTCCTTAGGAAAAGCCAATACTATCAAGGAGTGATGAGGTGTTGCTTAATGAGCCTCTTGCTTCATGTGCTTAGTGATATACTCCAAAAACCCTCAACTAATTTCCCATATCCACATATGACCTAAACCCTAAGCCAAACTCGGTCCTACCGATTCTTCCTATCCGGCGCCACCGAGTTTCACTTGTCATCAGCCACTGCCAAACCCTAACAATTCGGTTCTACCGATAGGGATCTCGGTCTCACCTCCAAGATGGGCATGGGCATATATTTATTGGACAAGGAACACCTGCCCATCCGTCCAGATTTCGAGGACAATCAAGTTGTCATGACTGAGAACGAGCCATCATCTGCCCAAGCATACACAAAGAAGGAGAAGGCAAGGAAGGAGAAAGCTGCCAAGATGTCAACTCAAGAGGAGGCTGCCGTGCCAGTTGCTGACACAAGAGCCACCACCTCAGCACCAGCCACAGCCTCAGTTCCACCAGCTCCAGCATCTACTTCAGCTCCAACTCCAGCGTCTACTTCAGCATCTACCGAAGCCTTCGTCCTTGGAGTGATCCGGACTCCACCACCACCTGAAGATCAAGCCTGGGCGTCGATCTAGTGCTATGCATTTTCTAGGAACTTTTTGGTAACTTGTTTCCAAAGGGGGAGAAGATGTATAGATCATAGGCTTCGAGAGAGAGAGTGTTGCTTTTCTCTCTTGCTTTATTTGGTGGTTTTTCAAACTTGTTTGCTTTTGAGTGCTTGAGATACTACGTCATTATTTGTGAGACATTGATGATCATGTGTTTGATCATAAGCTACACTTAATGCTTGCTTAATGCTATTATCTTATCTATCTTATGTGATCATTCACTATTCTTGATGATGAGTGCATGTATTTCATTCTTATCATTTTAAGCGCTCCACCAAGATGTATGTGACATGGAAGAGTAACCCATGACTCTAACTCTTTGTGCATTTGCAGTCCAAAGCAAATTTTAAATATGCACAAATTTAGGGGGAGCTCTTACTTAGCACATACTTCTCAAAGCGACGATATATTTCATGCTTATTATCATTTGTCGAAGCTTTGATCTATATGTTGTCATCAATTACCAAAAAGGGGGAGATTGAAAGTGCAACTATCCCTAGGTGGTTTTGGTAATTCATAACAACATATAGCTCATTGAGCTAATGCTATTCCAAGATAATTATTTCTGGAAAGCTCAATGATTGGCATGGCATGGATGTGAAAGTGGAACCCTCAAAATGCTAAGGAAAAAGGATTGGCTCAAGCTCAAAAGCTCAAGACTATTCATTTTATATTTTAGTGATCCAAGATCACATTGAGTCCTTAGGAAAAGCCAATACTATCAAGGAGGGATGAGGTGTTGCTTAATGAGCCTCTTGCTTCATGTGCTTAGTGATATACTCCAAAAACCCTCAACTACTTTCCCATATCCACATATGACCTAAACCCTAAGCCAAACTCGGTCCTACCGATTCTTCCTATCCGGCGCCACCGAGTTTCACTTATCATCAGCCACTGCCAAACCCTAACAATTCGGTTCTACCGATAGGGATCTCGGTCTCACCGAGATGGGATTGCAAACTCTCTGTTTCCCTTTCGTAACTTTTCGGTCTCACCGAAAGAGCGAATCGGTCCCACCGAGATTGCAATATAAATTCAGTGTTTCCCTTTTGTAACTTTTCGGTCTCACCGAAAGAGCAAATCGGTCCCACCGAGTTTGCCTGACCAACTCTCTGGTTAGCTGATTACCAAATTCGGTCTCACCGAGTTTGTGTAATCGGTCTCACCGAGATTACGTTATGCCCAAACCCTAACCATATCGGTCCTACCGAGTTGCATGTCAGTCCCACCGAAAATCTCTAACGGTCACTAGGTTTACATTTTCGGTCCGACCGAGTTTGTTGATTCGGTCCCACCGAGATTGGAAAACTGTGTGTAACGGTTGGATTTTGTGTGGAGGCTATATATACCCCTCCACCTCCTCTTCATTCGAAGAGAGAGCCATCAGAACGTATACACCATTCCAACTCTTATGTTCTGAGAGAGAACCACCTACTCATGTGTTGAGACCAAGATATTCCATTCCTACCATATGAATCTTGATCTCTAGCCTTTCCAAGTTGCTTTCCACTCAAATCTTCTTTCCACAAAATCCAAATCCTATGAGAGAGAGTTGAGTGTTGGGGAGACTATCATTTGAAGCACAAGAGCAAGGAGTTCATTACCTACACACCATTTGTTACTTCTTGGAGAGTGGTGTCTCCTAGATTGGCTAGGTGTCACTTGGCAGCCTCCGACAAGATTGTGGAGTTGAACCAAGGAGTTTGTAAGGGCAAGGAGATCGCCTACTTCGTGAAGATCTACCGCTAGTGAGGCAAGTCCTGTGTGGGAGATGGCCATGGTGGGATAGACAAGGTTGCTTCTTCGTGGACCCTTTGTGGGTGGTTGCTTCTTCGTGGACCCTTCGTGGGTGGAGCCCTGTGTGGACTCGCGCAACCGTTACCCTTTGTGGGTGGAGCCCTGTGTGGACTCTCGCAACCGTTACCCTTTGTGGGTTGAAGTCTCCATCAACGTGGATGTAGGATAGCACCACCTATCCGAACCACGGAAAAAACATCCGTGTCTCCAATTGCGTTTGATTTCTCCAAACCCTTCCCTTTACATTCTTGCAAGTTGCATGCTTTACTTTCCGCTGCCAATATACTCTTTGCATGCTTGCTTGAATTGTGTGATGATTGCTTGACTTGTCCTAAAATAGCTAAAATCTGCCAAGAACTAAAATTGGGAAAAGGTTAAGTTTTTATTTGGTCAAGTAGTCTAATCACCCCCCCTCTAGACATACTTTCGATCCTACAAGTGGTATCAGAGCTTTGGTCTCCGTTTGCTTTGATCTCCATAGCTTTGGTGGTCATAGCCTTGGTTTGACAACCTAGAAGAGTATGGAGTCTAGCGAGGGAAATTATCACCGTAGAGGTCCCTACTTTGATGGTACTAATTTTGCTAGTTGGAAGCATAAAATGAAAATGCATATTCTTGGACATAAACCCGCCATTTGGGCTATTGTGTGTGTTGGTTTGCAAGGTGACTTCTTTGATGGGAGAGAACCAAGCCGTGAAGCTACCACGGATGAGTTGAAGATGTTGCAATACAATGCTCAAGCTTGTGATATTCTCTTCAACGGATTGTGCCCCGAAGAATTCAACAAAATCAGCCGTCTTGAGAATGTGAAGGAAATTTGGGACACTTTGATTGATATGCACGAAGGTACCGACTCCGTCAAGGAATCCAAGTTGGATGTGCTTCAAAGCCAACTTGACAAGTTCAAGATGAAGGATGGTGAAGGTGTCGCTGAAATGTACTCTAGGCTTGCTCTCATCACAAATGAGATTGCCGGCTTAGAAAGTGAAGAGATGACCGATAAATTCATCATCAAGAAGATTCTAAGAGCCTTGGATGGAAAATATGATACCGTGTGCACATTGATCCAAATGATGCCCAATTACAAAGATCTCAAGCCAACGGAGGTGATTGGAAGAATTGTTGCTCATGAGATGTCACTTAAGGATAAAGAGGAACTTCACAACAAATCAAGTGGTGCCTATAAAGCCTCATGTGAAGCACCTACATCATCAAGTGAGAAACAAGACTTCAATGAAGAATTGAGCTTAATGGTGAAGAACTTCAACAAGTTCTACAAGAGTAGAAGCAAAGACAGAAGCTTCAAGTCAAGGTCCTACAATGACAAAAGATCTTCTAGTCGAGAGCGAAACTGCTACAGTTGTGGAAGACCCGGACACTATTCCAATGAGTGTACGGCTCCCTAGAAGAGAAGAGAAGATTCTCCAAAAAGAAGAAGCAAAGAATCACCACCAAGAGAGAGGAGGAGTAGAGATGATCGTTATGAACGAAGATACTCACGGAGAAGCAAGGATTCGGAAAGGAAGGAAAAATCATCAAGGAGCTACACAAGACGAAGACATCAAGCTCATGTTGGTGAATGGGTATCCGGCTCCGACTCCGACAGCCACTCCGAGAGAAGTTATCACTCCGACTCCGAAGATACTCAAGATGAAGGTGTTGCCGGTCTAGCACTTGTGTCAACCAACTCCTACGACATATTTGACTCACCAAATGAAGGAATTGGAAGATGCTTCATGGCCAAAGGTCCTAAGGTAACACACCCCGAGTATGTTGATTTCAATAGTGATGAAGATGACTTGTTAGGTGATGATTTGCTTGTTGACAACTCTAGTGATGAATACTATGATGAAACATCAATTAAACATGCTAATCAAGATAAAACGAATGACAATGATAAGGAGAAGATTGAGGCTCTAACTAAAGAACTAAACACTCTTAAGTTAGCTCATGAAACTATCTTCGAAGATCATCGAGAACTTTTAAGAGCTCATGAGAAATTACGCTTTGAAAAGCTCAATCTTGAACAAGAGCATGAGTTCTTAAAAGCAATCAATGATGATCTCCAAAAGAAAAGTTCTTCTTACATTGCCAAGCGTTTACTCTTATCCACTTACATGCCTCAAGTCAAGTCTAGTAGCAAGAACAAGAAAGATTCTTCCTCTAGTAGTAACAATGATCATGCTAAATCCAATATTGTTGCTTCTAGTAGTTCTCTTGATTCCATTAATGATTCTCTTAGCCAAGTTACACTTGAGCAAGAAAATAGTTTATTGAAGGGAATTATAGAGAAAGGAGTGTACAAAAGCCTTGCCGGGAGTAAGCAATTCGAGGAAATTGTGCGCAAGCAAGGAATGCACCGGAAGAATCAAGGTGTTGGTTTTGAACGAAAGTTCAATGCCAATGGAGTTGAGTGGGAAGAAGATCAATACCCCAAGACAAAGTTTGTTCCTCAACAAGAGAAGTATACTTCTTTCAAGGGGACACAAGCTCAAGATGATCTTCCACCACAAGACTACAAGCAAAAAGGCAAGGACAAGCTTCAAGAGGAAATTGATGCATTTGAAGAAGCTCCTAAGACCTTAGTCAAGTGGATTCCCAAGACTACTTCAAATTCCACTTCATCAAGTACGACTACAACTCCAAGGATTCCCATCAAGATGATGTGGATCCAAAAGAAGAAGAACTAGAGAGTTCTTGAGGGTGACTCCGCCAACATACTTCACTCTTATCATTTTGGCACGAACAAGTGCAATCAACTTCCACATCGTGCACTAGTTCAAGGAGTCACAAACCCTCTTGTTGGTAAGACAAGGGACAAGGTAACCTAAAAGTTTTCATGGACATCATCTTTTATGTGCATCACTCTATGTCTATGGATATCCTTGTTTGTTCCTTGTGGGACTAACCCATGTAGGTGTTGAAAGTGCAATTCACTCAAATGGATAGCTCCAAGTGATCTACATAAACATTGAGCATCCACATCTTCAACATCTACATGAAGTCATCATCGACAAAACCCAAGGTTATTTCATCCCTCTAAGGGGAGATATCACATCTAGGGGGAGCTTTACTCTAAGACTTGAGCTAAAGCAACTCTAAAGATGTGAACAAAACAATGCTTTATGTAAAAGTGGTAACCCCACTTGAGCTTAAACGATGAGTATGACCTATGATCAAGTGTTCTCACTTGACTCCTAAGTCAATATACTCATATATAGATGACCTAGTCATCGCAAACTGCTTGATAGATGCTAGAATTGGTTGTGCATGCCTTGTCACATATTTCATTTGCCACCTTATTGTGTGAGCATGCTGGTTGCATATTTTACTCATTCGAGGACATCCACTTGTTGTTTTGATTGTTTGGTTTTATTTTCTTTTGCCAAGTGGATGGACAAGAATGCCTAAGAACCTCCTCTAGCTATATATGCTTTTCTCGTCTCAAACTCTATTCATGCTGCATCACAAAATTTGATCAAGTCAGATTCGAACCACTCTGTGTGAGGAGCGCTCGGAGTCCCCGATTCGTCATAGACTTAAACTTCCAAAACCTCTTTATGATTCTCGGTCTGACCGATACCCCACTTTCGGTCCTACCGAGATCATTAAGTTGATCTAGGTTTTCGATCTCGGTGCAACCGATTTGAACCTTTCGGTCACACCGAGTTTCAGTAACTGCCTGCAGTTATGAATCTCGGTGCCACCGAGTTGTTCCACTCGGTCACACCGACAGGGTCGGGCTATATATAGTCACGGGCAAAATTTTGGAAATTTCTCCGAACCCCCTCGCCCGCGCGATAGCCTGCTCTGCCAACGTGGTCTCCGGATCGTCTTCTCGCCGCCAGCTGCCTCCAGTCGCTGGTCTCCGTCGCCGTCAACGGGAATTCTGCCCTGCCGTTGCCGCCGTAGCGAGTCTCCGTCGAACTAGGGTATGGACTCGATCACAGTGCTATTCCCCGTCCGATTCCTAGCACATTGTGTTCTTCATGATTCTTGCCACGATTGAAACACCCCTATCCAGTCAATACGCCCGTAGATTAGCTTTGATTCGAAAGTTCTAGGGTTAGGTTTCCGCCGAAACCATCTCGGACCCACCGAGTTGAAAAACTCGGTCCCATCGATTTGGCTTATGCCATTGCACAAGTGAGACTCGGTCTGACCGAGAATCACTTATCGGTGAGACCGATTTTGGAACTCTGTGAAACCCTAGCAGTCTCGGTGCCACCGAACTGTGACTCGGTCTGACCGAGTTCACCAGTTTAGGTGCCAAAACTGCTTCGGTATCACCGAGTTTAAAAATCGGTAGATCCGAGATGATTTCAGTGGGAAACTAAAACTAAGTTTTTGGATCATTCTTTTGCAAAAATCTCTGCATTTTGTGATGCTCATCTTTTCTATCTCATCTATAAACTGTTCACAGGGTCAGCAGTCAGAGTTTGCAGCATGTCTGATCAAAGTGATAGCCAGAACATGTCAGAGCAGCAGGTGCACATGAGTGAGGGCACTAGTCCCTCCAGCTCTTCAGATGAGGGCAGCAGGAGCACCCCTAGCAACTTGCCAAAAGCTGCCACGAGACAGAGGAAGAAGAGAACTTCAGACTCTGAAGATGAAGATTATGTGGCAGAGGAAGAGGCCACTTCCAAGAGAGTTGAGCCAGCTCAAGGCACAAAGCCAGGGCTGAAAATCAAAAGGCCAGCAGGCAGGCAGCCCATGTCAAAGGCAAGAGCTACAACTGAGAAGCCCACTCCCAAAAAGCCAGTTGCAGCAGAAAGCAAGAAGAGGAAGGAAAGGGTCAAGAAGACCGTAGCCAGAGTTACATCATGGAAGAGGAAGAGGAAGAAGAGGTAGCTGCACCAGCACCCAAGGCACCCAAGCTGATGGGTGATGCCATAAGATCAGGGGCTACTGCATCTAAGCCCAAAGCTGCCTCTAAGCCAAAACCAAAGAGGAATACAAGGAGCATTCCTGTAGCTGACAAAAACAAGGCCCCAGTGCCTGAGACTGTTGCTGAAGAAGAGGATGAAGAGCAAATTCTGAGAAAGCTCAAGCCCAAGATCCCAGACCACAACGATGCTCATCCTGTGGCTGAGGACATGAAGCTCAGGAGAGATTCAGGGCTGAGGAAGTGGAGAGAAGCAGACCCGTATGCTTCAAGGAGGAGGACTGCTGTGGATTACAGGTTTCACACCAAGGAGCAGCAAGATTTCTATGAGACTGTTTTGCTTGATAAGAAGCCAATAGTCTGTGATATGAGATGGGTTGACTGGCAGTACATCAAGGACAATGAGGAGCACTATCCTAGAGTGCAAGACAGCTTCATAGCTTGTGGAGTAGCTGACTTTGTTGGGTAGAAGCTCACAAAGTGGAATGAGGAGCTTATAATGCAGTTCTACTCCACAGCACATTTTTATTCAGATGAGAGGATCACATGGATGTCCGAGGGTACAAGGTACCAATCCACAGTTGCTGAGTGGGCACAGATCATTAATGCCCCAGAGGAGCATGATGATGACTTGGACATATATGCCAAGAAGAAGATGGACCATAACTCTATGTCCAATATGTACAAGGAAATTCCAAATGAAGCACTTGACACGTTCAAATTTGGCTCAGTGCACTATCTTCTGTCAGGATTGCCAACCATCAATTGGATATTGAGGCACACCTTACTGCCCAAGTCTGAAGATCACAAGATGATCAGAGACCATGCTATCAACTTGCTACATGTATTTGATGTGCCTCAGAAGTTCAAGGTGATGGGTCTCATAGTGGAAACAATCAAGAGGACTGCAGCAGACCAGAAGAGGAGCTGCGGATATGCCCCTCAAATTCAGGAGCTCATCAACTCCAAGATGGGCACGGGCATATATTTATTGGACAAGGAACACCTGCCCATCCGTCCAGATTTCGAGGACAATCAAGTTGTCATGACTGAGAACGAGCCATCATCTGCCCAAGCATACACAAAGAAGGAGAAGGCAAGGAAGGAGAAAGCTGCCAAGATGCCAACTCAAGAGGAGGCATCTGAGTATTTCTTGAAGACCAAACAAGAGCAGCTTGGTTACCTGATTGCATCCACCCTGCGGATTGAGAAAGGACTAGCCACCCTAACTCAAAACCAGGCAAGCCTAGAGAGAATCATGGAACAAAAGTTCTATGACTTGGATGTCAAGGTAACGGAGATTCAGTCTGTAGTGGAGCAGCTCCAAGATGATATGCAGGAGAGGAGAGGCAGGACTACCACTCATGCCTTTGCCAGAGTGCCAAGAGGTCCGAGGTCGTCTGCCGTGCCAGTTGCTGACACAAGAGCCACCACCTCAGCACCAGCCACAGCCTCAGTTCCACCAGCTCCAGCATCTACTTCAGCTCCAACTCCAGCGTCTACTTCAGCATCTACCGAAGCCTTCGTCCTTGGAGTGATCCGGACTCCACCACCACCTGAAGATCAAGCCTGGGCGTCGATCTAGTGCTATGCATTTTCTAGGAACTTTTTGGTAACTTGTTTCCAAAGGGGGAGAAGATGTATAGATCATAGGCTTCGAGAGAGAGAGTGTTGCTTTTCTCTCTTGCTTTATTTGGTGGTTTTTCAAACTTGTTTGCTTTTGAGTGCTTGAGATACTACGTCATTATTTGTGAGACATTGATGATCATGTGTTTGATCATAAGCTACACTTAATGCTTGCTTAATGCTATTATCTTATCTATCTTATGTGATCATTCACTATTCTTGGTGATGAGTGCATGTATTTCATTCTTATCATTTTAAGCGCTCCACCAAGATGTATGTGACATGGAAGAGTAACCCATGACTCTAACTCTTTGTGCATTTGCAGTCCAAAGCAAATTTTAAATATGCACAAATTTAGGGGGAGCTCTTACTTAGCACATACTTCTCAAAGCGACGATATATTTCATGCTTATTATCATTTGTCGAAGCTTTGATCTATATGTTGTCATCAATTACCAAAAAGGGGGAGATTGAAAGTGCAACTATCCCTAGGTGGTTTTGGTAATTCATAACAACATATAGCTCATTGAGCTAATGCTATTCCAAGATAATTATTTTTGGAAAGCTCAATGATTGGCATGGCATGGATGTGAAAGTGGAACCCTCAAAATGCTAAGGAAAAAGGATTGGCTCAAGCTCAAAAGCTCAAGACTATTCATTTTATATTTTAGTGATCCAAGATCACATTGAGTCCTTAGGAAAAGCCAATACTATCAAGGAGGGATGAGGTGTTGCTTAATGAGCCTCTTGCTTCATGTGCTTAGTGATATACTCCAAAAACCCTCAACTACTTTCCCATATCCACATATGACCTAAACCCTAAGCCAAACTCGGTCCTACCGATTCTTCCTATCCGGCGCCACCGAGTTTCACTTATCATCAGCCACTGCCAAACCCTAACAATTCGGTTCTACCGATAGGGATCTCGGTCTCACCGAGATGGGATTGCAAACTCTCTGTTTCCCTTTCGTAACTTTTCGGTCTCACCGAAAGAGCGAATCGGTCCCACCGAGATTGCAATATAAATTCAGTGTTTCCCTTTTGTAACTTTTCGGTCTCACCGAAAGAGCAAATCGGTCCCACCGAGTTTGCCTGACCAACTCTCTGGTTAGCTGATTACCAAATTCGGTCTCACCGAGTTTGTGTAATCGGTCTCACCGAGATTACGTTATGCCCAAACCCTAACCATATCGGTCCTACCGAGTTGCATGTCAGTCCCACCGAAAATCTCTAACGGTCACTAGGTTTACATTTTCGGTCCGACCGAGTTTGTTGATTCGGTCCCACCGAGATTGGAAAACTGTGTGTAACGGTTGGATTTTGTGTGGAGGCTATATATACCCCTCCACCTCCTCTTCATTCGAAGAGAGAGCCATCAGAACGTATACACCATTCCAACTCTTATGTTCTGAGAGAGAACCACCTACTCATGTGTTGAGACCAAGATATTCCATTCCTACCATATGAATCTTGATCTCTAGCCTTTCCAAGTTGCTTTCCACTCAAATCTTCTTTCCACAAAATCCAAATCCTATGAGAGAGAGTTGAGTGTTGGGGAGACTATCATTTGAAGCACAAGAGCAAGGAGTTCATTACCTACACACCATTTGTTACTTCTTGGAGAGTGGTGTCTCCTAGATTGGCTAGGTGTCACTTGGCAGCCTCCGACAAGATTGTGGAGTTGAACCAAGGAGTTTGTAAGGGCAAGGAGATCGCCTACTTCGTGAAGATCTACCGCTAGTGAGGCAAGTCCTGTGTGGGCGATGGCCATGGTGGGATAGACAAGGTTGCTTCTTCGTGGACCCTTTGTGGGTGGTTGCATCTTCGTGGACCCTTCGTGGGTGGAGCCCTGTGTGGACTCGCGCAACCGTTACCCTTTGTGGGTGGAGCCCTGTGTGGACTCTCGCAACCGTTACCCTTTGTGGGTTGAAGTCTCCATCAACGTGGATGTAGGATAGCACCACCTATCCGAACCACGGGAAAAACATCCGTGTCTCCAATTGCGTTTGATTTCTCCAAACCCTTCCCCTTACATTCTTGCAAGTTGCATGCTTTACTTTCCGCTGCCAATATACTCTTTGCATGCTTGCTTGAATTGTGTGATGATTGCTTGACTTGTCCTAAAATAGCTAAAATCTGCCAAGAACTAAAATTGGGAAAAGGTTAAGTTTTTATTTGGTCAAGTAGTCTAATCACCCCCCTCTAGACATACTTTCGATCCTACAACTTGGGACAGGTCCTTCACATTCAGAGAAGAACTTGATGAGAAGAATTTATGAACTTTTATCCCGAGAGGAAGCTATGGCAAGGCAAAGATCGAGGATATCATGGCTGATGGAGGGAGACTTCAATACAAGGTTCTTCCATGCACAAGCACGGCAGCATCATCGCACTAACCAAATCAAGTGTTTGTGTCATGAGGATGAAACATATGAGTATGATCAAATCAGTATGGAAAACATAGCCATCCATTTTTATAAAAATTTGTTTACTGCTCAGGAGGTGACACAAACCTGAGGTGGTGACTAAGTAGATCCAACGTAAGGTTACAGATGATATGAATGCTAGTTTGTGCGCGCCTGTAGAGATATGGAGATTGAACGGGCCCTCTTTATCATGCACCCGCACAAGTCACCTGGGCCGGATCGTTTCACTATTGGGTTTCATATCAAGCACTGGAGTATTCTTAAGAGGAAGGTTTGAGACGCCATCAGGGGATTTCTAAATGGAGATGAGATGCCACAACTCGTTAGCAGTACTATATTGGTGCTTATTCTCAAGATAAAATCCCTCAAGATTTAACTTAGTTTAGACCAATTGCTCTTTGTAATGTGTTGTATAAAATAGCCTCTAAAGTTCTTACGCTCCGGCTCAGGCCTGTGTTGGAAGAGATAATTTCAGAGGAACAAAGTGCATTCATACCAGGGCGTTTAATCATCGACAATGTGCTCACTGCCTATGAATGTATTCACTATCTCAAGAGGAAGAAATGTAAGTCTGGAGCTTGTGCCATTAAGCTCGATATGGCGAAAGCCTACGACCGAGTCGAGTGGGCGTATTTAAGAGCAATTATGATAAGGATGGGTTTTGTGGATGCTTGGGTAAATAGAATAATGGCTTGAAACTGTCACTCTTTCGGTTAGAGTAAATGGAGTCTTTTCTGAACAATTCAAACTGACAAAGGGAATTCGCCAAGGGGGTCCAATATATTTGTATCTCTTCATGTTATGTGTTGAAGGGCTTAGCAGCATGCTGAAGTTCAGATGAACAAATCACTTGGCTCGAGGCTTTAGGGTGGGCATCCATGCTCCATGGGTTTCTTACCTTCTTTTCACTGACAACTTTCTAATTTTTTCACACGCCTCAAGTGAGGGTGCTCACCGGTTACAGAAGATTCTGGAGCTTTATAGACTTGGATCTTGGCAGATGGTTAATAAGGAAAAGTTGGCAATCTTCTTTGGTACCAATTGCACCAATGAGATGAAAGTGGAGGATCACACGACATCAGGTATGTTGGAAAACGTAGTAGAAAACAAAAAAAATAATGCCTACGCACACCCAAGGTCAATATGAAGATGCATAATGGGTTGGGATCACGATCATTACCGTCACCGAGTTGCAGGGAAGAAGAACGTGTCGGTGTAGATCGTACTTGGAGTCCCTCAAACCATCGATGGACGATCCACGAACCGCCTGCGAACAATCACCTCGAACTGAAGACCAAAAGCACAGCCTCTCTACTTGGTTGCATGCGTGCAGCCTTCACGATCGGGCAGCGCTTCACCATCCAGAGCTAATAGTCACCGGAGAATTAGACGGATGAGATTAGAACCACATGGGGATTCTAATTATGAGGATTATAGGATTAGTCTAGATCTAATTAGTCAACTAGGATCAACTAGAACTAGAAGAACTAGAGGAGGCTCCAAAACTTGTATATACAAAAGAGCAAAAAAAACCTAGTATATAGAGATTGGAGGGCAGAGGGAGGACTGCCACCAAGGAGGGAAATCCTCCTTGGGGAGCTGCCAAAGTGGGGGATGATTTGGACTCCTCCCCTACCCCAATTCGGCCTCCTTCCTTAGGGAAGGGAGGCGCCTTCCCACTTGGGTCCTTGTGACCCAAGTTGCCCTCCACATCTTGGCCTTTTAAGACCCATTGATATTAAATTAAATATAAAATTATTCTAAATACTTCCAAACCATCTTATATATAATTTAACATCCCCGGAAATATTTTCCACCTATATATATTTATCAGTAAAACCCGGTATTACCTGATGCTCTCTGAAACCCTTCTGGTGACTCTGAAACGCTTCCGGATCCTCTCGGAACTATTTCGAATATTAATGAAACAATTCCACAAATATATTCTCATCACTCCCGTCCTACTAACACTCAGTAAATCGTGATTGCCTTAAGCTTGTGAACCCGTAGGTTCGGTAACTCCTAGACATGAACGGAACCCCTTCGTTCAATGACCGATAGCAGAACCGTGGACGTCCATATTGATCCCTATGAGCACACGAATGATATTCAAGTGACCCTTTGGTTATTATGTGATGTTCCCTTTGATTCGCGATACTTTACAAAACCTGGGATGCATCGGTATCCTCCTAAGTCAACACATGCTCATTATACCTAAATCCTCATTACCGGTTTTGTTCCTTTTTCTCGTTGTTGTGTTCTAGCATCCCCGTGACGTAGTCACCTGTGTATGGACACACGATGATGGATGTAGTCACATCGAGAGGGCCCTAAGAATATCTCTCCATCGTCAGAGGAGCAAATCCCACTCTCGAGCTATCTATTCCCTTGTCAAACTTTTTGATGAACTTGTAAGTTGTCGTTATGATCAGTATGTTACAAGTGACGTTTGAGCAACCCCAAAGCCCACCGTACGGTAAGAAGTGACTACGAAGCTCTCATGGTCTAAGGAGCAAAATCACACGTTAACACTATGTGTTATTACAATTGATTATAGACGGTATTACTCAATTTATAATAGACAAATTTGGTTCGATTCAATATGATCATTCTTCTAACGTCATAATCTCAATTTTGTTTTAGGACTATTGTTTAACACTTCAAACAATATCCTAAGATCCGGAAAATGTGATCACCAACAACACTTGAGCTAGTCCTAGAGGCAAGACTAGGAATCTTTTATTTAACAGTTTATCATTCCACACGTGCATATGAGTTTTCCACTGAATCGCGTATTCCAGAATCATAGCAGTTATAGCATAGAATATAAACTCTTTAATCATGAACACAGAAATATAATAATACAAATATTATTGCCTCTAGGGCATATTTCCAACAAGGTATTGTTGTTGAAGCCCTGGTAGAGAAATACCTTGGACTTCCCACTACTTTGGGGAGATCAAATGAAGCTGAGTTCGAACATATTGTGTCAAACGTCAAGAAGTTAGTAAATGGAGGCATTCCGCGGATGCTTAGTAGTGCTGGAATGGAGACACTAATCAAATATGTTTGTCAAGCCTTTCCTACATACTCAATGAGTTGCTTTTGTTTGTCTAAAAAGTTTTGCAAGAAGCTCACAGGAGTCATTGCCCGCTTTTGGTGGGGTGGAGATGAGAAGAAAAGGAAGATGCATTGGAGGAAATGGGATGAAATCGTTATACCCAAGGGAGAAGGAGTAATGGGTTTTAGGGACTTCCAATTATTCAATCAAGCCTTGCTTGCAAAAAAGGGCTGGCGCCTGATTACGAAATTGGACTCGCTTTGTGCCTGAGTACTTAAGGGATGATACTACCATGATAGAGACTTCATGTCAACAGGGAAGAAGAGGAATTCCTCCCACACTTGACGAGCTATATTGCATGGAAGGGTGGCATTGGAAAGTGTCCTGATTAAGCGAGTGGGGGATGGATCAGCTTTTGACATGTGGAATGACCCATGGATTCCGGACAATTTCTCTTCAAAACCGCTGGTTCGGCTGCCTGAAGATAGTGTCACACATGTGGAAGAGCTAATTGACTCGGCAAATGGTGATTGGAATCAAGTGACCATTGATGAAAACTTCATTCCTATTGATGCCATAGCTGTTTGTAGGATTCCAATTTGTCATACTCGGGAGGACAAATGGGCATGGAAGCATGATAAGATGGTAAATTTTTCGCTGCGTTCAGCATACAAAGCATTGTTGCATGTTAAGAGACCAAAAAATGGAGCATCGAGTTCGTCGGGGTCCAATCAGCACTAGCAGAAACTTTGGAAGATTTCAGTGCCACCTAAAGTTCAGAATTTTTAGTGGAGAGTGATGCATGAATTTGAGTCGTGCAGAGCCATTTTAGAGAGATGGCATATTGAGCGAATTGGCTTTTGTGAGGACTGCGGAACTAATGAGACAATTGCTCATGCACTTTTTCGATGCACTTGGGCCAAATTGTCCTGGGAAGAACTAAAACGTTATCTGTCGGTGAGAATCCCAGACCTCCACCCGGAGTCTTGGGCTATTGATATCATTGACGGTGTTATGTATCTGAAGCACAAGCTGATATCCTTTTATGTGGGAGTTGGACGGTCTGGACAGAGCGCAACAACAGACGAAATGGGGAATACACTCCCTCAGTGGTGGCTTCAGTAAGATGGGTAGTGGATACCATTCTTGATCTTGCATCCACCCAAGTATCAAGACCAAATCGTCGGGATCCAGTGGAAAGGATTTCTTGGACGCCACCAATTGTACATTTTGTCAAAGTAAATGTCGACGCTAGTTTTTCAGTGCAAGGACATCAAGGCAATACATGAACTATCATTCATGATCATACTTATGTGTTGGTTCACGCCCAGGCCTTGTGGTACAACCATGCTCGGAATATAGACACCATGGAAGCCCGGGGTATTAGGGATGTCATACGGCTGGCGTTTGATCTTGGCATTTGCAAGATCATGGTTGAAAGTGACTCTCTTAGTGTTGTTCGGATGATTACAAGTTCAAGCTTTTTTAAGGTACAACTTCAAGCTTTTGAACGTGCAGATTGTGCATCCATTTGCTATGAGATCCATCCAGGGATAGAGCCAGGATTCTAACATAGGGGGCGAGCTTTTGCCTCTAATGTGGGGACCAGTAAAAAATCATGCAGCGAAACTAGCCTAGGTTGATGAACTAAATTTTAATGGACCAAAAAAGGTGTCAGCTATGAGGTATTCAATTTTAATCAAAAGTTTCCGCAAATCAAATGATATTGCAATTCACATGTATGAACTTAATACTTCTGGTACAGAAGATAAACAATGTAAAATGGCTCTGATGCTAAAGGGGCAAATTAATGTAATTTTCCAGCATAAACCATGGACAGATGGAGCAAGTAAAAAATGAGAAAACTAACTAACCTCACGATTTTGAGTAAAATGCAAGCGCGGTTCCTAATTCTTTCCCAAAAGTGTTGATTGGGTCCTAATTCTTTCTAAGTTGTTCATGCGAGGTCCTATTTTCGTCTGACCGCCGCTGACCAGCTCGCGTAGCGTTTTGACCGCCGCCACGTCGACACCCGGGCCCAGGTGGGAGATTTCCCACGGCTGGCAGTTGGTCTTTTTTGCAATTTGGCCCCTAGAGCTTCTAGTTTTGTCATTCCCCTGTCCCTAGGTCTATTGCTCGCTCTCTCCTTTCCCTTTCTACGACCGTCGCCGTCGCCGTCGTGTCCGCTGCCGCTAGTTGTTCAGCCGTGAAGCACAGCGGGAAGAAGGTTGTCCAAGCGTCTCTTCCACCTCCGGCATTCGCCCTTTTCTCGCCGCCCCTCTCATCACCGCATTCGATCTACCATTCATCTCGTGTCAAAATCCAATTGTGTCAGAGTCCACAATCCGTAGTCCATCACCTAAATTCTTTCCAGGCAGTAACCAGTAAATAACATGCTTAGATTGGTCACTAAATCCCAGTTGCTGCATAAAATCATTAAGTCGGAGAGGAGACCATGTATCTAGTTCGCAACCATCGAACAAAGCAACTTTCTCATCGACATATGTCTTCGACTGGCCAAATCAGCAAAAAAATCCAGCATAGTTGATTTCTACGGTAAAAACCTTCTCTTGTGGTCCTAGATATCGAGGGATTTAGTCAAATACTACCATCGATTCGAGCTAAATCAAAATCCGCAGAAAAAGAGGATCGAGGGTTAGGGTTACGGGCACGGCACTGACCGTATCGCGGAGGAGGATCTCCGGGTCACCGAAGCACGGGCGCCATCCTGGCGGCGCCGCTGCCAGACAAATGCCTGCGATTGCTGGCTCTTCTCGCCGGACCAACGCCACCGCCGTCGATCGCCTCTGTGTCGCCAGAGAGAAGTGGAGAAGAGGAAAGGACCTCGGTTGGGAAGAAATTAGGGTTGGGGGTTCTTTTGAAAAAATGCACGGCCGGTCGTTATCCCGCCTAGGCCCGGGTGTCGACGTGGCGACGGTCGAAGCGCCATGCGAGCTGGCCAGCGGCAGTCAGACGAAAATAGGACCTCACGTGAACAACTTAGAAAGAATTAGGACCCAGATGTGCATTTTGAAAGAATTAAGACCCAATCAACACTTTTAAAAAAGAATTAGAACCGCGCTTGCATTTTACTCTTTCTCTTGCCTCGTCGCCGCTCGCCGCTGACGTAGGCCTTACGGCCTGCCGGTCGGCTGCGCGGCCGCAAGCTGGATCTCCCCCGCTGCAATTCTAGAGTTAGATTGGAAACTGCATATCGATGGATCAGGCGGCAGGCGACCAGGCGTAACTGCGTGAGCCATCGATGATCGATCTAGCAGCCAGGAAACGATGTGCGTGCAGGCAGACCCCCCTTTGTATTCCACGTTGGACTTTTTCTTATTCTTTTGGGCTCGGCCTACAAAATCTACTGCACTGCATATGGGCTGGGCTGGCCACAGGAACTGCTTCACACAGATGGACAGGCCGACAGGGGAGGGGGGGACTCATGGCTATTAAGCGAAAACTGCATCGTTAACTGTATCACTTACATTGTAATCATGTAACCTTCACTTACATTGTAATCCATGTAAATTGTGACTGCTGTTATTATATTCGGCGCTGATGATTTCATAATCAATGGGAACGTTTTCTTTCACTGAACGCACATCGCCGAAAATTCTGAAATAAATTCAGAATAAATACGAGCATCCGGATTTGAACTCTGATGGGCTGAGGATACAATTGTTCATCTAACCATCCAACCACATGTTGGTTCACGGCGAGCGAATATTTGAGATATAGGGTGGGATGGATGGATGCCTGGCTTCCGGACAGAATTTTGTACAAATACTGTGTCCATTTACGGGTTGGCGTTGCAGATGCCCTTAGCCAGGATCACAAAGAAATCCACACTTGAGTCGTGACGTCCATTTTCACCAAGTGGAACAAAAGTAAACATGAATAGATATCCATGACGTGCATGCCAGTTGCCAAAACAAAAACCATCTTTAGCCGGATGAAGAAAAAGCAAACCGGAACTGGAAACAGAAAAGGCGGAGGAGGTTCAGTGACACCTTTCCCAGCAGCTGCCTCTTTGAACTACTGCTACTACACCAAGTAGAAGTACAAAATACATGAGTGATTTTGCTCACAAGTGGGGCTTGTACCATTTTGGTTTTGGTTTTTGAGCTGCGGGCTTGTCATCTTCACTCCGTATACCGCATTTGTGAGCAGAAGACTGCGAGGGGTCTTTATAAGTACAAATCACTGAGGTTTCTCCTCGCACTAATTGAACCGATTGCTAAGGTTTATCCTGGCTGTTTAAACTAATCAGAAAGGTTTATCGTCGCTCTGATTAAACTAATCACAAAGGTCAATTAGCCAGGATCATTGACTCCATTTTCACCAAGTGGAACAAAAGTAAACATGAATAGATATCCATGATGTGCATGCCAGTAGCCAAAACAAAAACCATCTTTGGCTGGATGAAGAAAAGGCAAACAAGAACAGGATACAGAAAAGGCGGAGGAGGTTCAGGAACACCTTTCCCTCATCACTTTACAACACTGAAAGAAAGAAACAAAACAAAGCTGGTCCGATTTCCATTTCAAGATTCCCCTCTATCCACCCAGCATATGTAGATTATAGAATCCAATCCAATAATTCCATCGAGCCACGGCGACTTGCAACCAGTATAATAAGCAAACATAGATAAAATAAATGGAAGATGTCCCTGGCAAGATGGGGGCGGGCCATATTCATCATGTGATGAGCTACATTTACAGATGAAATTTCCAACGGAATTTCGTTTGCAGCGGCGGGAGGCAATGGCAGAATGGATATCGTGTCTATATTCGACCAATCTTGCGGTACAAAATCCTTTTTGTGCACACAGCTTTTGCTACTATTACAAGGCCGTAACAGGAAGTAGCAACGAACATCACAGATTCACAGGAGAGGGAAAGGAAACCTTAACTGGAGCAGCAGCAGCAACAATGGATGATTTGATGAGGGAGGACGATGGTGGACGAGAAGAACACCCGAAATGGTCTGGGAGAACCTTCCAAGATTCCCCCGGCAGCCCAGTTCCATCGATCCTGACCACCTGATGCTGGATTTGGAAGCGCGGTGGTGCAAGAAGTGGATCGAGATCCGTGTTGGGAGGTCGCGGCGGTCATGATGACGGCGGGGCGGCGAGCGGCTGCGGCTGCGGCAAGGCGACGAAGGGGTGCTGCAGCAGCTGCGCGGCGGAGAGGCGGTTGGCGGGGTTCTTCTGCAGGCAGCAGGCGATGAAGCCCCGGAACTCGGGCGAGGCGGTGGCGGGGGACGGCTCGGGCGGGTCGGAGTAGCAGATGGCGACCATGAGCGCGGCCCAGTCGCCCTGGCGGCCGAGGTTCTCGCCGAAGGGGAACCTGCCGAGGTAGAACTCGAGGATGCTGAGGCCGAAGCTCCAGATGTCGCCGGCGTAGCCGTCGTAGGCGCCGTCGTTGATGTCGGTGTTGATGCGCTCGGGGCTCATGTAGGCGATGGTGCCGACGGAGGAGTTGCAGGGGTCCATGGTCTGGTTCAGGATGCGGCCCACCCCGAAGTCGGCGATCTTGACGCGGCGCGCCGAGTCGATGAGCAGGTTGGAGGGCTTGATGTCGCGGTGCACGATGTGGCGGCGGTGGAGGTAAGCGATGCCGGAGAGCACCTGGCGCGCCACGTGCGCCAGGAAGGGCTCGTCGGCGATGCGGCGGCCGTCGAGGGAGCCGCCGTCCATGTACTCGAGCAGGATCTGCAGCTCGCCGCCGCGCTCGTACATGCCGTGGCAGCGCACGACGGCCGGGTGCTCGGCGGTGCGCAGGATGGCGATCTCCCGCGCGATCTGGCGCCGCACCGCGTCGTCGTGGTTCCCGTAGAGCACCTTGAGCGCGTAGCAGCGGCCCGTGGCGCGGTGCCGCACCATCCACACGGTGCCGCCCGCGCCGCTGCCGACCCGCCGCACGCGCTCCAGCTCGTGGAGAGGGGGCGGGGGCGGGGCCGCCGCGGGCGGGGCCACGAGCGGCTGGGCGGGGCCGGCGCCGGTGGGGGGAGCGGCGGTCGGGGGCGGGAGCGGGAGCGGGACGGCGAGCGAGGAGGAGACGTCCGGGCGCTGCGGCATCGGGAGGGTGAGATCCGGGCGGCGGCGCGGGCGGCCCGGCGTGCCCGGCTGGGCCGGGAGGCTGCTGCCGCCGCCGGCCGGACGCATGGCTGGCGTGCGGGTGGGGACTGGCGCGGCTGCTGGTGCCGGGTAGCGGGGATTTGTCTGGTTGCGCGCCGTCTCTCTGTTTGATGGGGGATCGGGTTTGTTGGGGGAGGCGACCTGTCCTGTACCGAGGGTGGGAGTGGGAGAGGACAGCAAGCCGGAAGCGTGCTGCGCGCGTCGGACGGAACACGGAAGGGCCGCCGCTGCTTCTTGGGCTCGGAGAAAAAGCGGGGAAAATGTATGCGTTGCGCGTCACTGTCTCTCGCGCCAGATTAGATCACGTTCCTTTCCGTCCAGAAGGGAAAAAAGCTCACGTTTCTACCTGCAGCGAGCGCCATGGCATGACGGTAGGTACTGCCGTCTCGAATCTAAGGGCGTGTACAATGCATAGCTTTAAGGTGATGTCTCGCATGCCATGTAGGATCGGATATGACGTAAAGCAGGTTCGGATAGAGAAGTGAGATCCTCTCCAAGAGGCGGGTGTTTGAAGAAAAAAAGTATGGTCCGATGACAAAAGCTGAAAAGATAGATGAAAAGTAGAGATGCATGTGTACTAAAGTCATTATTTTCTATTTTTTAATGAGGCTCACTAGTGGTAGCTTGCATTGGGGAGAAAAAATAAATGTAGATGCCTCAAATTACTTTTTGTCATGGGGCATATGTATCCATATGCCACCATTGTACATGCCCTAAGAAAATGACCTCCCTATGGCATTGTTGGGCTTTGAGTGACTTTTTATGATGATTGTCCTCTTAAAGATGGCCAGTACTAGGCGCCGGCGCACCGGCCCAATATTCGGCCGGTCAAGTGCCAGCCCTCCCATTCGAACGCTATTAATCGTCAGATTTCTTCTTCTTTCTTCCTCGACGCAAACCGGACCCTGGGCGGCTGCAGCGGGAGAGCACCACCGACTAGCCGGAATCTCCCTTCCCCTCCTCCCCAATTCAACATCTGCCTGTTGTAGCAAAATAACTTGTCGTTTGTAGCTTTTCGTTCCCGGGTTGCAGCAAAAATCGAGCGCCACTACATCTCCCCGTACAAATCCCTGACATGTAGCAAAAATAATCACAGGTTCCAACTGGTGCAGATGCTGCTTCCAGCAATTCTTCTGTCTGTTGCAACTTTTGTGTTCTCGATTCCAACAAAAATGACAGCGACGGCGCAGTCTGCTCTCCACCCTAGTAACAAATGACGGCAATGATGGTTGAAGCAGAAAAGTTAGCTGGTTCCAGCAAAATTTAACGCCCGTTCCAGCAAAAAAAACCTCTAACCTAGCAAAACTTCAGTAATGGTGGGTTGTAGATTCTTGAGTATCTGGTTGAAGCTTTTTTCATCTGTTGTTGAAGCTTTTCTTCCAACGGTTGCAGCTTTTCCTGTTTGCCAATGTTTGGTTGAAGCTTTTTTATACAATGGATGTAGCTTTTTGCGTCAACGATTGTACATAGGGCACCGCCCTTTGCAGCTCCGCAGGCGCCGATGTTGCACTACGGGAGCACCCCCTTTCCCCCGAAGTTCCAGATCCGCCACTAACTGGTTCCAGCAAACAATGGACGCCGACATGTGCCTCGCCGTCTCCTGCGCAGGAGAGAGAAGAAAGAAGGAGAGGAAGAAGAGAACCAGAGGAAACAGATGACAGTGATCACCGAAGAAAGAAAAAAAGCAAAAGGGAACGGTTGGTGGCGGGCCCAGGCGACAAGTCAACTTACAAGAGGGTACGCACGGTCGCAGGATTCTACGCGATCGAACGCACAACGCACGTCCGGCCGAAGACTCGACCGGTCTGCGGGCAATAAACATTTCCCCTTAAAGATACTGTATCGTTGAATTATGGTTGGCGGTACAGTCACTTTGATCTCAAACTGTCCAGAGACCCATGTTTCGGTACTCATAGTGTGCTCATCGCCAAATCTGGCACACATGGACATGAACGATGGATTATTGGGCGGATGTCGTACATTTCATTTATCGTGAGGGGTAATACATGCCATCAGTAATCGCGCGACAATTCAATGGACTCCCTTTTCGGTGTTTTACCCTTTATTGTTCAACAAATCATATGAATTCCCCTCCTCCTCTAAGATTGTAAAACTACGAGAGCAGAATAAAGGGACGAGCGGCGGGCAATTTGACCCAGTGGAGGCGATCGACTGCTCGAGCACCGCAATGAACCTTTTCATAACACGCTAGTCACGTCACGGTAAGGTCCAAGCTCTCAATGCAGGACCTATGTTGCATCGCTGGAATTTCTTGAGATTATGAGTAACTTTTATATTTTACCCTTATAATTATCACTGACTTTTGATGGACGCTACAATCACCATGGTCCTCAAGCTCTCAATGCAGCTATTTTGGCCCCCTAAACTCTTGGAAGTGCTAAACTTTGGTCAAGATCATGGTTTGTGGCCAAATCTTGCACACGTGAATATGAACGATGAATTGCCCACCACTGATCTACGGCAACAAGTATGATCAATTAGTGGCAAAGACGTCTGAGAGATGAAACATTTGGGAATAGTTTGATGACGTAATGTAGGGAATATAGCTTCATGTAGCCGAAGTGAGGGATTTTGGGGCCGGCAGAGAAGGATGGTTTGGGTACTTGAAGACTAGAGTTACCGAGAGCATCTACAACTAGGCTCCTCAAATTGACCAGACGGATGCAGGACCACTGATCGGATAGCAGAGAGAAGAAAAAAGTTGACCCAACCAGACCATTGAAAGCCTCCTTAAATATTTGGGTTGCCCGGCACTCCTTATATATGAGAGAGTAAAATGCATGATAAGTCCTAAAACTATTGGTGGTGTATCAGTTTAGTCCTATAACATTAAAACTGCGGTTTTGAGTCCTAAAACTGTTGAAGGTGTGTCAGTTTAGTCCTAGGACTTCAAAACTACAATTTTAGGTCTCAATACTACGTAAGTTTGTTCATCTCACGTCCTAAGCTTGCATGGCCAGCATCTATGGTGCATTTTTTTTCAAATGAGCCCTTTATGTGTTTACTTCCCTCAAAATGGTCCATACGCTTTCCATGTCGCAGTGTGTGTTGCAACCTACACACCCACCACCTATGTAGAAGTTGCTCACTGAGTAGGCATGGGTGTCTGCCTAGATGAAGGGGTTTTCTCCCCTTGAGACCATGAATTGTAGGGCAACCTCGCTGAGAGGTTTGGCGCAGCCGACGTGGAGACCCCGAGCCAGTCAGCATGGAGGACGACATTCCTCTCCGTTGGTGCGGCCACCAGGGAGAGCCCAAGCCAATCGGGAGCTAATGTGGGATGAGGCTGAGATGGCCGGCCTACTCTTCTCGCTGGAGCTCAAGCCATCATGCCACGCTCCGCATTGTTGCCTCTGACTCAGAGCATTCTGTGCGTGGGAGAAGAAGGTGTGACAAAGCTCTACAGGTTTTCTTGCATATTTACCTTTCATAAGTTAACGTGGTGGGTCCATTGGGTCCACATGGCAACAGTCCAAGCATCTCCAAGCAACACGTCGATGGGTCAATGCATGCCATGCAAGTTTAGGACCTAATATGAACAAACTTACATAGTTTTGGGACTCAAAACTGCAGTTTCAAAGTTATAGGACTAAAATGACACACCTTCAATAGTTTTAGGAGCTAAAACTGCAGTTTGACTACTGACACATCTTCAATAGTTTTCGCAAAAGAAAAAGACACACCTTCAATAGTTTAGGACATAAAACTACAGTTTCAAGACATAAAACTGCAGTTTCAAAGTTATAGGACTAAACTGACACACCTTTAATAGTTTTAGGACTTATGATGCATTTTACTCGAGATGAGATGAGTAGCATGTGCATGTTCAATCAGTGGTCATGTGTCTGCCACATAGGATTTCCCCACCATGGAGTATTTATTTTCTTTCTCTCTCTCTGTCCCTCTCCACAAATCACATGTGTGTGACCGAACGTATACGGAAAGAAGTGAGGGACGTGGTTATGTGGATGGACAAATATATAGTCAAAACGAACACACTCAGAAGCTGACTGGGCGCGTCCGCGGATGTTTGAGGGGCCAAATTTGTCCACTCCAGTTGTACATGCCCTGAGAGATGGAAATACCTAGGTGTTTAATTTTATTTTATTTTTGTGAATGACCTAGGTATTTAATTCAATGGGACCAAGGACCTAAACACATACAAAATCCAAACCCTACCAGGCGTGAAACTGCGAGCTTGACCATCATCCATGTACATGTGTATAATTCATCATTTTGACCTAAGTGGAACACAACACAAACTAGAGTTGGGTCTCGTCCGAAATTGCCATTTTAGGAGTTTGTGGAGTAACTGAAGGACCACGGATGTGGAGTAGCTCGCATGAATCTCAACACACTAGTAGAAAAGGGGGCAACGGTCCAGGCCGGGTCAGCCCATTAGTCCCGGTTCAGTCTAGAACCGGGACCCATGGGGGCATTGGACCCGGTTCGTGAGCCCAGGGGGCCGGCCGGGCCACGTGGGCCATTGGTCCCGGTTCATCTGGACCTTTTGGTCCTGGTTGGTGGGACGAACCAGGACCGATGGCCTCGCTCCTGGCCCACCACCATTGGTCCCGGTTGGTGGCATGAACCGGGACGGTTCATGCCACCAACCGGGACCAATGAGGTGCCTATATATACCCCCTCGCGTAAGAGCAGAGCACACTGCTCTGCTTTTTTCTGGCCGAGGAGGAGAGGGCTTGGTGGTGTTCTACCTCACCTCCTATGCACACAAGGAGTTCGATGGAATGCCCGAGCCACACTACTTAAGCTTTCTCCTCTCCAAGCTCGACCTTCAAGCTCCATTTTCCTCAATATTTGTCTAGGTTTAGTGGTCCGTCACGCCCCATCCCCGTCTTCACCGCCGTCGATCACCTGCGCCGAGCTCATCGCCGGCCCCACCGTGGTGAGCCTCTTGTTCTTATCTTCTTTTTGAAAGGAAAAAATATTCTTACTTGTATGTTTACATAGATACTTGTATTATTTTCTTACTTTTATTATTGCATCTTATATAGTGCGATGGTTTTGGTATCCGCCCTCGTCGGCCCTCGTCCTTTCTATGATTCGGATGTGGTATATATATTATCTTTATAACTATTTGTTCATTTATTGTTTATGAAAATTATGCCGACCAACGTGACATAGATTTTATTTATGTAGGATGTATGTGAATCGGAAATTCCAACCGACCCTATTATCGAGAGGTTAAATTTAGTTGAAGAAGAAAACAATTTTTTGAAGGAAAAAATAAAAAAAAATTGAGGAAGAGAAGATGATATTGGAGCTGCATGTTGCGGATGTCGTCGATGATCACAAGATCAAGATGGATGCAATGCGCTTGAAGATTAGAAAGATTAGAAAATATGCCATTCATACCGAGGCTTGGTATCATTATGCCGTTGGATCAATTGTTACCTTGGTTGCGATTATGATCGCATTTGTTTTCGCATTGAAATGTTACCGTACTTGAATTGCTGCAGTGGAAGGCAGAGAATGTTGTGGCTGACAAAGGATTTGAGAAGCTACTGAAAATATTGAAGAAGAAGCTTCCAAAGGATAACGAATTGCCCGGCAGTACATACGCAGCAAAGAAGATCGTATGCCCTCTAGGATTGGAGGTGGAGAAGATACATGCATGCCCTAATGACTGCATCCTCTACTGCGGTGCATACAAGGATCTGAACGCATGCCCTGTATGTGGTGCATTGCGGTATAAGATCAGACGAGATGACCCTGATGATGTTGACGGCGAGCCCCCCAGGAAGAGGGTTCCTGCAAAGGTGATGTGGTATGCTCCTATAATACCACGGTTGAAACGTCTGTTCAGAAACGAAGAGCATGCCAAGTTGATGCGATGGCACAGTGAGGACCGGAAGAAAGACGGGAAGTTAAGAGCACCCGCTGATGGGTCGCAGTGGAGAAAAATCAAGAGAAAGTACTAGGATGAGTTTGCAAAGGACCCAAGGAATGTATGGTTTGCTTTAAGCGCGGATAGCATTAATCCTTTCGGGGAGCAGAGCAGCAATCACAGCACCTGTCCCATGACTCTATGTATGTATAACCTTCCTCCTTGGATGTGCATGAAGCGGAAGTTCATTATGATGCCAGTTCTCATCCAAGGCCCTAAGCAACCCGGCAACGACATTGATGTGTACCTAAGGCCATTAGTTGAAGAACTTTTACAGCTGTGGAATGGAAACGGTGTACGCACGTGGGATGAGCACAGACAGGAGGAATTTAACCTAAAGGCGTTGCTATTCGTGACCATCAACGATTGGCCCGCTCTCAGTAACCTTTCAGGACAGACAAACAAAGGATACCATGCATGCATGCACTGTTTAGATGACACTGAAAGTATATACCTGGACAAATGCAGGAAGAATGTGTACCTGGGCCATCGTCGATTTCTTCCGACCAACCATCAATGTCGAAAGAAAGGCAAGCATTTCAAAGGCGAGGCAGATCACCGGAAGAAGCCCGCCATGTGTACCGGTGATCACGTGCTTGCTATGGACAATGATTTACATGTAATCTTTGGAAAGGGTCCCGGCGGACTAGCTGTTCCGAATGACGCTGAGGGACACACACCCATGTGGAAGAAGAAATCTATATTTTGGGAGCTACCCTACTGGAAAGACCTAGAGGTCCGATCTTTACTCTATGTATGTATATTTTGGTATCTATATTTTGTTTCTCAACGACACCGATGGTCTGGAAGCAGCTGGCTATGATTATGATGGCTCCGGTGACCTAATGCCGGTGCAAGAAGGAGACCGTGAGGACGGCTCCGGTGACCCAATGCCGGTGCAAGAAGGAGACCGTGATGACATCTCCGGTGACCGAACCGAGTCCGGCCAGGTATATATACTAGTTAAGCTTGTGCCGACTAGCTAATTGATGCATTCATTGTTTTGGTATGTACACATATTAATTAAGTCTTTGTTCTTTTTTCTAGCCCTACGGATCGAGCACAACTTCGGTAAAGAGACGAGGCCCGAAGAAAAAGTTGAGCTCAGATGAAAAGTTTGAGATCATAGCAATCGCGCCCGACGGCCAACCGATTGAACCCCTCCGGACAAAGAGCGCATTTGTTGCTCAATGCGGGGTTCTGGTTAGGGACAAGATCCCGATCAGCATCCAGCAATGGTTAAAGTTGGCTACAGAAGACCCTGAGGTGTCTTATGTCAATGATATGCAGAAAAATGATCTTTGGACTGAGCTGAAGTCAAATTTCACCCTACCGCCAGAGGATAATCCGGAGAAGCCAGTTAAAGAGCAATTAATCAAGTCTTTTGCTCTTAAGAGGATGGCAGAACTATTCAAGAGGTGGAAGAAAGAGCTGAATAAGTTTGTCGAAAATAAAGAGACACCAGAATTCAAGGGCAGATATGAGAAAATCAGAGATCACTGGCCCGCATTTGTGGCCCACAAGACATCGAAAAAGAGTAAGAAGATGTCGGCGACAAACAAGCAAAATGCTGCGAAGAAGAAGCATCACCATCGCACGGGGTCAGGTGGCTACCTCGTGGCCCGGCCTAAGTGGGCCAAGACTGATAATGATCTGGTTGATAAAGGGATCGAACCAGAGACAATTAACTGGTCAGACCGTTGCCGGACTTGGTTCTTCGGGGCTGGCGGAACCTTGGACCCTGTATCAGGGAAGCGCATTTGGACGAACTATCAAATGGACATACCAGTCAAGAAGCTTCAGTAGTATATCGAAGCAGCGCAGCAAGGGACGTTCATTCCAGACAGAGAGAACGACGAGCTCACAATGGCCCTCGGGAATCCTGAGCACCCTGGACGGACACGAGGCACGCCAGGCTCCATTCCGTGGAAGGTTGGGTTTCCGGACGCAGGCGATTACAAATGCCATGAGAGGAGGAAGAAAGTGGAGCAGACCCAACCGCAGGCGCTGCACGCTAGGGTACAAGTGATAGAGGAACGAGAAGAAAATCGCAGCAAACGAACTGCCGAAGCTTCCCCCGAAGCTACCCCGCCATCTCAGTGGAGAAGCAGCGTGGCTTCCACCGAGCTGCTTCAGCCGGAGCATGTCTTGACGGCTCCTGCCAGCTATCCCATGGATGCTATCACGGAGTCTCAAAATTGCCACCTTATGACGCAATGGATTAATATGAAGGTCAACGCGGCTGTTGGCTATGTTTTTCCTACTGAACCCGGCGCAACTTTTCACTGCCGGACGATTCCAGAAGGATATGCTAGGGTGATGGTGTTGGGGAACGTAGTAATTTCAAAATTTTCCTACGCACACGCAAGATCATGGTGATGCATAGCAACGAGAGGGGAGAGTGTTGTCTACGTACCCACGCAGACCGACTGCGGAAGCGTTGACACAACGTAGAGGAAGTAGTCGTACGTCTTCCCGATCCGACCGATCCAAGCACCGTTACTCCGGCACCTCCGAGTTCTTAGCACACGTACAGCTCGATGACGATCCCCGGGCTCCGATCCAGCAAAGCGTCGGGGAGGAGTTCCGTCAGCACGACGGTGTGGTGACGATGATGATGTTCTACCGACGCACGGCTTCGCCTAAGCACTACAACGGTATGACCGAGGTGGAATATGGTGGCAGGGGGCACCGCACACGGCTAAGGAACGATCTCAATGATCAACTTGTGTGTCTAGAGGTGCCCCCTGCCTCTGTATATAAAGGAGCCAAGGGGAGGGGGCCGCCGGCCAGGAGGAGGGCGCAGGAGGAGTCCTACTCCTACCGGGAGTAGGACCCCCCCCAATCCTAGTTGGACTAGGATTCCCCGAGGGGGAAAGAGAGAGAGGGGGGCCGGCCACCTCTCCTAGTCCTAATAGGACTAGGGGAGGGAGGAAGGCGCGCGGCCACCTTGGGCTGCCCCTTTCTCCTTTCCACTAAAGCCCATTAAGGCCCATATGGCTTCCGGGGGGTTCCGGTAACCTCCCGGTACTCCGGTAAAATCCCGATTTCACCCGGAACACTTCCGATGTCTAAATATAGGCTTCCAATATATCAATCTTTATGTCTCGACCATTTCGAGACTCCTCGTCATGTCCGTGATCACATTCGGCACTCCGAACTAACTTCGGTACATCAAAATGCATAAACTCATAATAACTGTCATCGTAACGTTAAGCGTGCGGACCCTACGGTTCGAGAACAATGTAGACATGACCGAGACACGTCTCCGGTCAATAACCAATAGCGAGACCTGGATGCCCATATTGGCTCCTACATATTCTACGAAGATCTTTATCGGTCAGACCGCATAACAACATACGTTGTTCCCTTTGTCATCGGTATGTTACTTTCCCGAGATTCGATCGTCGGTATCCAATACCTAGTTCAATCTCGTTACCGGCAAGTCTCTTTACTCGTTCCGTAATACATCATCCCGCAACTAACTTATTAGTTGCAATGCTTGCAAGGCTTATGTGATGTGCATTACCGAGAGGGCCCAGAGATACCTCTCCGACAATCGGAGTGACAAATCCTATTCCCGAAATACGCCAACCCAACATCTACCATTGGAGACACCTGTAGAGCTCCTTTATAATCACCTAGTTACGTTGTGACGTTTGGTAGCACACAAAGTGTTCCTCCGGCAAACGGGAGTTGCATAATCCCATAGTCATAGGAACATGTATAAGTCATGAAGAAAGCAATAGCAACATACTAAACGATCGGGTGCTAAGCTAATGGAATGGGTCATGTCAATCAGATCATTCAACTAATGATGTGACCTCGTTAATCAAATAACAACACCTTGTTCATGGTTAGGAAACATAACCATCTTTGATTAACGAGCTAGTCAAGTAGAGGCATACTAGTGACACTAAGTTTGTCTATGTATTCACACATGTATTATGTTTCCGGTTAATACAATTCTAGCATGAATAATAAACATTTATCATGATATAAGGAAATAAATAATAACTTTATTATTGCCTCTAGGGCATATTTCCTTCAGATGGTGGATGAAATAACGGAGGGATTTGAGGACCTCCAGCTTGACCATCCTACCGGTGAAGGGGAAACTCGGCTGGGTTCTGCTCTGAAGACTCCATGCCTATGGCGGAAGGAGCTCATCAACCTTACGAACTGGACGCCTCCGCCTCCTCCTCCTCCTCCGGCGAGTCAGGGCACTCCGCCTCCTCCACCGCCTCCTCCTCCGGCGAGTGACGATCAGGGCACTCGGCCGGCTCCTTCTCCGGCGTGTGGCGGCACTCCGCCTCCTTCTCCGCCTGCGCCGGCGCGCCCGAGCAGCCGGCCTCCTCCTTCGCCGCCTCGTCAGCAAGGGCGGAAGAGATCTGCCGCCGCTCCGGCTGCTCCGGCGCGTCGTAGTCCTTCTCCTCCACCTCGTAAGAAAGTAAACAAGACAATCGCTCCGTCTGCTCTGTCGGCGTCTAGCAGTACAGCCAGAGGCGGGAGGACATATAGATTCGGTCCTTCTCTGAAGACTCCAGAGAAGTTACCATACGAGAGGACCCCGGAGGAGAACGCCGAGATCGCGCGAGAAGAAGTGAGGAACTTCTTTGAAGGGGTGAAAGCAAAGAAACATCCACCTTTGGAGGAGAAGGTAGATCCGGTGAAAGCGAAGCGCACTCTGGCTGCCCTGACAAAACCACCCAAGACTCTGCCGAAAGGCAACTATGAGCGCATTATTGGAAATGAATTTGTCGAAACGGAGCGGTCGGGAAGTACTGTCAGTGATCAAAGGCTGAAAGAACGACGAGTTGGGAAACAAATTGCCCAGCTCGGCGAACAAGCAAAGCAATCGTGCCCCCCGCTCAAGGTGCCTAGCGACATCGACGCTAATGATCCGAGGATGGTGCCCGGTTATAGCAATCTTGGAGATTACCTGCCCGACGATGTACATTATGATTTCATGGAGGTGCAGATACAAAGATACGAGTACAGGAAGCCTCTCGTCAAAGATGAAAGGTCTCTATCAACGATGATGCGAAGATTGCATGATTGGTACTTGAAAATCTGCAGAGAGTCTGGGGGGAGGAGTACTTTGTATGTGAGAGTTAAAAAAGAGCATGACCTCGTTGGAATTGAACTGTTGCCTGTTCCATTTGAGGAGTTCTTTCAGTTTTTCAATCAATTGGCCCTCGATAAAGCAACGGTCACCTGCTACTATCTGTAAGTAGTACTACTTCTGTCATAAAGTCTCTCTATATAGCTCAGCTCTTTCATTGCATGTATTTATAATTATCCTCACTATATTATGCAGATTGAAGATCGCCGAATTGAAGAAAAGACAAATCGGTGATATTGGGTTCATTAACACAAATCTCATAGATACAACTCAGGTTAAATTTCATGCCGCAGATACCGAGGCCAACTTGCTACGATCGTTGGTAATAAATGAAAACAAAGATATAATACTCTTTCTTTACAACTTCAAGTGAGTGTTACTGTCTTGTGCATATTCGGTTTCCCTTATATATTAGTCAAGGTTATAGTAATGTAATTGATGAATTATGCATGCGTGTGTAGTTTCCACTATATTCTCCTAGAGATTAAGCTTGAGCAGGGACTAGTAACCGTCTTAGACTCAAGACGAAAAGATCCCCAGGACTATGCGGACATGACTCAAATGCTCGAGAAGTTAAATCGATCATTATCCACCGTATCAGCAACTTTGTTCATTTCCTGATATATCAAGTAATTGTTTTATTTGTCTGACAGGGTTTGGAAAAAATTCATCAAAAAAGCTCCGGGACTCCCGAAGAAGCTGCAATTTAGACACCCGAAAGTAAGTACTATAGTAGCATGTTCCGCGCATCTCCTATTGATTCAAGCGCTAGTTTCATCAATACCATTTGGAATTCTTGCTTATCAGTTTGATTGACCTCTATTTCTTGTAAAGTGGTTGTGGCAGGAACAAGGGAATGATTTCTGTGGATACTACGTTTGCGAGTCCATCCGCCACACGACCTGTGAGCGGGGCTACTCTGACGAACAATATGAAATGCGTAAATAACAACATTCACAATTTTATTTTATTACCATCATTTGTGTTGAGTTTCATTCATTCATATATATATATATATAGATATGTATTGACCTCCTTCAAATTAGATGTTTCGGAAGCGGGATGAACTCCTAGCACCAGCTCGCATGCGAGCAATTCAAGAGGAATTGGCGGCATTCTTTCTTGACCACGTGATCGCTGAAGACAGAGAATACTATGTGGACCATGCGCCTGTATGATTATATTTGTAAGAGATAATTATTGTATATATGTAGCCGGTAGTGTCGGATAGATATACGAGAACTTGTTGTTCGACCAATCTCTCGGAGAAGGAGAGGTGGTCGATATCACTTCTCTCTGTATGCATATATGTTCATGACGATCTTCTGTTTCCTTCGTTTGCTTACTAGCTAGCTAGCGTGTCTAATCCTCTCTATACGTATGTATAGTACGTAGCGTCGACCAAGCACGGACATAAGAGAGGACAGTTCTCTCTATTAATTATAGCTAGCTAACACAATATACGAAACACCTAAATTAACCCCCCGAAACCCCCACCCCCCCTTCAAAAAAAACAAAAACCCCAGGCACAGAAATGCTGACGCGTGGATGCATATTGGTCCCGGTTGGTGCCACCAACCGGGACCAAAGGCCCTCCTGTCTGGGCTCCGCGCACAGGCCACGTGGAGGCCCATCTGTCCCGATTCTGGATTGAACCGGGACTGGTGTCTGAATTGATAGACATGACATCGGCAACATGGAATATAGAGCGTGTGAGGCAGGTGTTTATGCCAATGGATGTCGCGGTGATCTTGAACATTCCTATATGCACACAAAATGTGGAAGACTACTGGAGTTGGAACTTTGAACGCTCGGGTCTGCTCACCGTGAAATCGGCGTACAACATGTTGGTCGCAACAAGAAGGAGAAGGGAGGCTTGGCTCGAGGGTACAGCCGGGTCCTCAAGTTCAAACAGAGAAGATGGATCATGGAAAAGGCTGTGGAATACTCAGGTACCAGGGAAAATCAAGATGTTTCTTTGGCAGTTATCAAAACACTCTATTCCGACGGAGGATGTACGAGCTCACAGACATATGTTGAATACAAGCTCATGCGTGCTGTGTGGAGGACCTGATTCGTGGAGGCACTCGCTCCTAGAATGCACGGTGGCAAGGTGTACCTGGGCACTTGCTGACGAAGAGGCCACGAACAGTCTAATAGCAGCCGCTGGACCTAATGCGAAGTGTTGGCTATTCTCGCTGATGGAATCGGTATCACATGCGGAGTTCATTAAGATATCAGTAACACTTTGGGCGATTTGGTCTTCGCGAAGGAAAGCAATTCATGAGGGCATATTTCAAAGTCCGCAAAGCACGCACTCTTTTATTCAGAGATTTTTGAGTGACTTGGAAATCATCAAAGAAAGAAGCTCAGGCCAAAGGAAAATTTCAGCACCTCAAGCGAGTAGAACAGCTCGCTCATTAGCACCACCAGCGGGATCAACCAAGATTCATGTTGATGCTGGGTGTCGTTCATGGGGAGGCACGGCAGCAGCAGTGTGTCGAGATGACCTGGGGAACTACCTTGGGAGTTCTGCAATTGTACTCCGAGGCATCACAGACCCGGCTACGCTTGAGGCAATCGCGTGCCGGGAAGCGCTAGCACTGGCAGAGGACCTGAACATCCATCGGATAGTCATCTCATCTGACTCAAAGCAAGTGGTAGGCGATATAAAGTCTGGAAACCGGGGAACATATGGTACGGTTATCAAGGAGATTCATAGTAGAGCTCTTCATTTTATGTGTGATTTCATGTATGAATGCCGCAGATGTAACGTTGAGGCTCATAGTTTAGCAAAACATTCACTCTCTTTAGGCCCGGGACGTCATGTGTGGCTAGGCCAATCCTTTAACCCAAGATGTATACCACAAATTGTGGCTTTTGATCATTAATAAAGCTTGGGTTACCCCTTAAAAAAACTAAAGAGACAGGGCATTAGTACCGACCCTTTAATCCGGTTCAGGAACCGGGACAAAAGGCCCTTACAAACCGGGACAATAGGCCCTTTGTCTACTAGTGACATGTTTGTTGCCTTGGTTTCTTGGATGATGTTGATTCTACAGGTCGCCTAATTAAGCTGTTTAAGCTACGCACATGTCTGATTTAGTTGCGGCGTTCAAGTAAACCATTAGTCAACGAGTTAAAACTTTACCAGTGCCTTGCTAAGGGGGAAAAGATGTGTGGGCAATGTGGCAAAACGCGTGCCAAGAGCCTGGGCAGCAGCACACGGGTCTGATTCACCAGATGCACCGGGCCATTCGTGCACCAGAAAAAAGAAAAGATGCCCCGCTTTCACAGCACGTGCTCGGGTAATTGCAATCTGCCGCCAAACAAAGAAAAAAGCGCATGATAGAGCGAAGAAAAAGGTATGGAAAATTTACGTGTCAGTGAACTAAGCCGCCGCTTGACTCTCTACCCATGATAGACAAAGCAGCCAAAGCCTACCGAGGTTCCCAGAACGTGTGATAAAAGGAGTATGGGCTTCTCGTCACGTCCTAGGTTCCCTTTGCCCGTTGGCCTCACTCTCCAGTTCCTACCACGGTTCTAATACGTTGTGGCGAAAAGATAAAGAGCTTTCACTCTATCGACGTGCTCAGCTACTGCATACGAACACAGGTGACAGGGACCTTCACCGAGCAAAGGTGAGCCGCTACGATTCTCCTACTCCTACCACGGGCGCGCAAAAGCTACAGCAATGATAGCAAAGGTGAGCCAGTACTGTATATGAGATGAACAAGGCAGTGATAGCAACTACTGCAATTGGTAAACATGTAGGCATCCTTGCACAAAACCGACCACGTTCTTTAAATCGGCAACCACGAGCGGAAGTCAGCAAAGCATACAGGATTCAGTGCTCCCAGAGAGGAATTGGGCGCCATTGGCAGGCCGACAGGTGCCCAGACCTGGATGCTAAATCTTTCCGCGACTCCACGGGTTTGAGTTGGCATGCAGTGGTACTTGGTAGGTGGCTGCAGAGGCAACCGCTGCTGGTGAGGCAATTTTAAACATTGCAGCAGCCGCCTCCCCCAAAATTGTAAACCTGCGGAAGCCACATGAAGAGAAGATCGCTGTCACAGGTCAACTACCGAGAGACGGACAGAAATAATAAAACATGTCAGGCAAATTCATCAGGTTATGCTTATGTTATACTCCCTCCGTTCCTAAATACTTGTCTTTCTAGGCATTTCAACAAATGACTACATACGGAGCAACATGAGTGAATCTACACTCTAAAATATGTCTACATACATCCGTATGTAGTAGTCATTTGAAATGTCTAGAAAGACAAATATTTAGGAACGGAGGGAGTACACCCTAGGCCTAATCCAGTAGTAGTAACTTGGCTCGCCCTTACTATCGCCCTGCCACTTCACATGTGTAGGATTTCCGAGGTTGACCGTTTTAGGCAACAACAAAAAGGGTTGTCTACAGCTTTGGATATGAGTATGTTCATAAGTCCACCTTCCATGACAAACTTGCAATCTACTGAATTCAATTGCTTAGTAAGAATGCACAAACAAGTGGTTTATCTCTATCAAGAAACAACTCTATGCACCTCTCACATAGGAGTAGTTCCTGAGAGGCAGAAAACAAAAACACTTCAGGTTAGAAGCAAAACAAAACACAGCTGGAATATTAGTGCTTGGGCATACTATCGTACTAATGCAATTATCAGGTGATTGTAGTATTGTGCAGTTATCTCTCTAAAGAAGCCATTTTTGGGTGAGTTGAATTGTTAATACAGGAGTAACATCGCTCTGTCAGAAGAGAGCGGAAAATTTGTAGAACACTGAATGCCTGTGACAGTAATAAACTCCACTTACGTATTCTTGGAGCCTTCAATGTAAGTCAATCGTAGCTTGGACCATATGTGGCTACAGGTGGTCCATATGAGTATCTCCATTGATCGCATGCCAAACATTTATCAAGCTTAGTGCAGTTCTCCAGAGTGCAGAATTTACAGGACCACGATGCATACTTGGCTTTTGCAATTTTAGGTTTCGCTGTCCCACAAACTTCACAAATTGGTGCCAGAGGCTGCAGATGAAATGTGTTAGAGAACGGGGAGCAGCAATAATAGAAGTCCAGTAGGCCAGCCACTGCACTTCTTTTTCAATGAAAAAAGAACAGATTACAGATGTCTTTGAAAAAGATATTACAGATCATATTAACAGCATAATGTGCAAAAACAAGAAAAGGAGTATCACTTCGGGCCGTTTTGGCACCCAGGTCCAGTTGAACCCGGAATCACAGCCGCCCAGATATGTGTAGAGATCTGTGCCGCACATCACTGTCATGCGAATACAGGAATATTAGACGAAGTATACACTGGCGCCGCACTGTGTACGTACGAGCGGCAGCTAGCGCCAGGGAGGACGGACGTTGGCCTGCTAATGCGTCTTGACGCACCTGTACTCTGGACACGTGGTACAGGTGTTATCTTTGGAAGGAGTCAGCCGTTTGTCTGGCCCACATGAAAGGTGAAAAAAGAAAATGTTGGGCGCGTGGTGGGGGTTAGTTCTACTGCCAAGATTTTCTCAGCAGAGGGAGTGCTATTGCTCTGAGTAAGCCACGGCAGAGCTCTGCGGCGTCGCCGGAGAGGTGCGTCTTTGAAGCCGTAGGGGGGGTGCCGCCAACTGGGCATAGATCACCGCGACGGCTCGGGCATGGCGACGGAATTCCCAGTAACTGCAGTCGACAGGTAAATCTAGCCTTATCCTCCAAATCCCGTGGTTGTTAAATATTTAGATGCAGTTGGGGATCTGATTTCTGGATGAAATCCACCCACAGTTTACCGATTTACTCGGACGAGGCGTGCAGCGCTACAATTTTAGTGGAAATGGTGTGAGATGGAGATCAGTCAATAGGGCATTCCGGCAGAGGGTCTAGGATGGGGATGGATGATGCACGGCTGAGTGGTGTTGGGGGATTCAGCAGTGGTCATGGTCTCGTCCAGCTTAGTGGTGCTGCTTACGGTGAGCAAATAAGTGTTGATGCCGGTTGGGGAACAGCTTCTGATTTCAGTAAGAGCGAAGGAGATAACACGGATGTGACTGAGAAAGGGGACGCCCAGATGAACAAGCACCCAGCCATGGATTCTGTCATTGCAGACCAAGCACAGAGTGGAGATGCAACCTCAGCTCATTCTACGGGCAAAATGGATCGACAAGCCCCAGGTTGGACAAGGTAACAATAATTCGTTGAATTCTCTTCCGATGAGTACCGCGTGTAATTCTGCAATCTATTTTTTTCATGTCTGCAACTGATTGAGTGATAAAAAAGTGGAAATTATCTGATTTTTCGCAAAAACTAGGCAAAATTGGTTAGTTGTGGTTGACTGGGGTAACAATATACGACTTATGTTATTCGAGACGAGACTTTTTTTTGCCATGCTTGACCAAGGAAGAGAGCTGGATCTATGGGATGCACTATCTTAGAGAATACATGAGGGAGAAAGTTCAGAGTCTGTCGGATGTAAGTTTCATTTGCACTAACCACTAAGCGACCGTGTCATTTGAAAAATTCATTTCTAGATCCATAGGTTGGGGCTGGCCAAATATGTGTTATCGTGTGTGACAGAGCCAGATTACATACTTGGCGAAGTCGCTTGTGTACCAGCTTGTTGAAGATGCAGGAGAACAGGGCAGTTCTGCCACACTTCATGAAGGACGAAGAAGAAGACGAAGAGGAGACTTAGATGCCAGAGGGTTTATGTTGAAGTGTATCATTTTGGGTGGAAGTGAAGGTTCTCTAGCAAAGTGGCGGCTGGAGTAATGCTTCCACTACAGGGGAATTGCAGCTGAGAGCATTTTGTTTCCCCTTAAAGTTTATGCAATGAAGTGTGATAAAACCCATGACATCTAATTATGTTCCATTTGCACCTGGGATGGACAATCTAGAACATAGTGAATCCCTGTGTTTCGAGAACCTTCAAGTGGGGAAGGATGAGCTAGAACTATGTGGAGAGGGAGGAGGAATGGGTGCTACTGGTGGATGAACTTAATCGTGCAGAGGAAGGGGATGGTGGTGGCTGGCTTGGGTTGTAAATATCTAGCTTTGATGGCTGCCGTTTACAATCCGGTGGTCCAGTTGTGGCGCTCTGTTAGGACAGATCCGTCCTCCTCCATCTGTACTGGAGCGGCGTTACACGGGAGATTCGCTGCCGTACAACTGATTGGTGGGCCAGGCCCTGTACTATTAAAACGAAATACAGAAGTGAATACTAGTCTGTGTGAATCATGACGCACATGTGGTCCAGATGCTCCCGGGAGCCGAAACGGATTTCCGGTATGACTTATATCATTTGTGTAAATGAACTTAACATACTTATAACAATACATCGAGACAAATAAGTCATATCACTTTGTATTACAATATATTATATTATTAATGTTTTTATCATAATACTTTGTATTACAATATATTATATTATTAATGTTTTTTATCATAATAGTGAAGGGAGTTAAATATACACTGTTGATGCAGGTTAATTATTAGTTACATGTTGCCAGTGTCTAAAAGAGTAACTTGATACGCATCAAAATGCAAGTTGCAAATGTGGCTTCAGAATATCATAAGGAGTCCATTTGTAAAGCGAACTACTGTCACCACAAGTCCAAAAGAGTAACTACATATGCATCAAAATGCAAGTTGCAAATGTGGCTTCAGAATATCATAAGGAGTCCATTTGTAAAGCGAACTACCGTCACCACAGGTCCAAAGGTAGGTAAGGATGAGATAGAAAGGTGGGCAAAGAAATGTACGTCACAGACATAGAAAATCAAATCAATAGTTCAATTTATCCTAGGGCGTTCCAAGTTCATAAATTATGAAAACTAGATTTCATCTTAAGTTTGGATAAGTCTAATCTGCTCTGGAAGTACCACTTTGATATGGACTCACTATTAGTGCGAACCATTTACATACCCATTACGTTCACTTCAAAGACTGCTAATAGATCATAATGGAATCAGCTAGAACCAGCACTGAGTATAAAAGAGAATTTGTGCCTAGCTGAAGAGCTGGCCACCAAGTGTATGTGGACATCAGGTTTTGTATGTGAAAGGGCATGAATGTTTTCTGTAATAGGAACTTCAGTGCAGTGTTGAAAAATAAAGTGGCTGATCAATTTACCTGATTAAGAAGAGTGCAAGCACTACACTCCCACATAGAACTAAAGTCCGCATCAGTCGTTCTACCAGAAGAGGAATCAGCTCGTGCTGGAACTTGAGATCCAGATGAAGTGCTGGGTTCTGCAGAACTACTAGAAGAATCACACCTTGTGTTTTTTGCACGCTTTGTGTTTTTTCCATCCCTTGTTGTCAAGTTAGGTGGTTGCTCAAGAATAACAACATCTTCTGAATCATCGATACCAGAATCATTATGTGATCCGCACCACAAGTCATCCTGCATCCTCCTTTCAGCAGCCATGGCAGCAGCTTGTACTGGACTAAGAGCACTCATGATGGCATTATTTCCACCCAACTTTCTTGGGCCGGACGGCAATAGAGCCCCATTCCTTGCCCGTTTCTGTGCTGCAGTTAGTGTAGCTTGTCGGAGAGATGGTGGTGGTGGATGTATTGAAAATCCACCTAATCGCCTGCCTGTACCATCAAACCCTTGTCCTGGCCCCGTGATACCCTTTGCAACAAGTTCTTCACACTCCTGAATCATCATTATGCATAAGCAACATATAAGCATCTAGTGTTTGATTCAGCGAAATCCTATGTACAAGCACACGGATAATTCTGAAATCCAAATATTGATGTAATCACTTCCATTTGAGCAACTGTTATGGTCAGGTAAGCAGATATAAAAATTGTGATATTTCTAGCAAATAAATAGAGGGACTACTTAATTACATGCTTCTGCTACAACTCATGGAAATGAGGATAAGCCAAAATTTACTAAACAAGATCAATTCCATCTGCATATTGTTAATGACAACAGGATCCAACGAAAAATTCAGGTTAAATGCCATTAAACTTCAAAATGAATTGAATGAAGCTTTCAGCAAATGTGCTAGGTTGTAAGGGAATATGCACAATATCTGCATTCTTATAGCCTGGTGCACACAAGCAACAGATTCCAAGCAACCGGATATATGCATACACTGACACTAGTGAACCGCTATACAGGTGGAATCGTAGACATTTCAAGTATACTAATACAAGAGCAGAAACATGAGCATACGGACCTTGCGCAGCTCGTCCCAGAGCTTGTAGAACTGCGCGTCGTGGGGCCCGCGCGCGTTGTGCGCGAGCTCGTGGAGCATGGTGTCGAGCACCTCCTCGTAGGGGATGAAGTCGAGGTCGCGGCCGTCGCGCCGGAGCCGCAGCTTCACCTCGACGCCCCGGTTGACGTTGAGCCCCAGCAGCCTCGGGTTCTTCGGCCTGATAATCCCCAAATAAAAACGGGTCACCCCGGCACACGGTATCTATCGGTCGACGGAGAAGCCGATGTGGGGAACGAGGGATACAGAGGCTAGGGTTAGGGTTTGCTGCTTACGAGAACTCGGAGAGGACCTTGACGCGCCACTTGCGGCGGCGCATGATGGGCTGGACCTGCTTGGCGACGCGGTCGAGGAGCGCGCGCGCGGCCGGCTCCTCGGGCTTCCGCTTGAGCGCCCGGATCTCCCACACCTTGTGCAGGTCGCCCACCTCCATCGCCGCGGCCGATCGGGCGGCCGCGCGATTTGAAATCGATTGGGGGGTTGGCGGCGGGCGAGGCGGGCGGGAGACGAGGGGAGGCGGGCGTTTATGCCTGTGGGCTGTGGGAGGGAGGCGGGCGCGCCTGCGGGGGGTCGATTCCCCGTCGGCGGATGCGTCCAGGGGATTTGGGGAGGATTTTCAGAAAATGGCAAGCAAACCCTCTCCCCTTCTCTCTCTTTTTTTCTTCTCGTTTTGAACGGCTCGATTCGTCTGAAACTCTGCGCCGGAGTTCAGCTTCAAACATTGTACGTAGGAGCAGAAGAGCGTACTGAGATTCGTGTTTTACTGGAATTGTGATCTGGATCGTCTTTCACTTCGTTATCCGAAGCCTTTTGCAAGCTTTTGGTGACATGAGAGGAGTGTGTACTTCGTGGCAGCATATCGGCAAATGGATCGTCTCTCTCTTGTTTTTCTCTACGTGGCATGTTGACATGGATGTTCTAGAGATAACGCAACAGAACAAACATATAGTTGCGGGTGCTTTTGATTTGCGAGTGAGCTCTGTGATTTAGTAGGCCCCAAAAATGTGCGGTGTTCCCAAGTTGCTGAAAAACGGCCTCGCAAAAAATTGCACCATACATTTTGAAAAGAAAACATCACGTACATATATGGTATTGAAGGTTAATATGCAACGAGCCGTCCTAGCTCAGTTGGTAGAGCGCACGGCTTTTAACCGTGTGGTCGTGGGTTCGAATCCCACGGACGGCGTCTTCTTTTTTTGCTTTGGTAATTTTTATTATTGGTTGGAATCGTCAGGCAACCAATTTTTTTTTCATTTTTGGAATCAATCGTCAAGCAAGGGCCATGTTTGAAGGTGGATGATATCGCAAAGTAGCTCACAAAACCAGTTTTGTGTACCCAAATGTTGGAATGATAGTTTCTTCCCGTCTGGACAATATGCCATTCAAATGTTGTAAAACTAGAACAATGTATGTATAGTGGACCTGTGTCGCTCTCCTCCCAATGGTGGCACGGGGAAACCCTAGCCATAGTTGCTCGTCGCTCCACCGCCCCTTCACTTTTATCACTGCCGAAAAAAACCCGTCCAGATAAATCCATGTGCTGACGGCAACACCAGGTTGTGTTTCTCGGTTGTGGTTCTTCGGCGGCCTTCTCCTACGGTGGTTCTAGACCGCACAATGGTCCAGGTGCTATTCCTCCACCTTGTCCTATTGACATGGAGTCACGACGCGACTCTTAATGAGGCAAACCGGCCTGGTGGCCGCAATGGCAGTTCATGTGGCTCTGACTCCTGACGAATGCAGCTCTACGACATGGTAGTCTCCCACAGTCTGCAACTCCCTGGTCATAGGCTAGGCTAGCCCTATACGTCATGGCAAGGCGCTGCAATGGTTGGAGTTGGGGCTCCAGATTGGGTCGACGGACATGTGTCGGGCTCTCTGTTGCGAGGCAACAGACAACAGTGTGCCAACTCGACTAGTTGGACGCGGATCGAGAGGCGAGATTGTTGGTGAAAGCTAGGCTCGATTATGGCTGGGTTAAACCCTAGATTAGGATTCCTAGATTCGGCGACGAAGGCACTCGATGTTGTGCTTCTCTCTTGGGAGGCATCGTCTTAGAGTTGGATTTAGTTAGAGGCGGTTGTCGTCAATGACTCGTGTGGCAACGACATTAGGGTTGAGGGAGAAGGGGCCGCGGCCAAGAGAGATTGTTGGTTCTTCGTCATGCCTGCGGGCACCGTATTACGTTTTTCCCGGCAAGGAGAGTGGTACGGCTCAGTGCTCTCTTGCCGCACCAACCTTGCATATTGCTCCTTCGTAGTTGCTCGGTTGCCGACTATTGTTACAAGTTAGATGTTCTCAGTGCTCTCTTGCCGCACCAACCTCGCATATTGCTCCTTCGTAGTTGCTGGGAACACAGTAGGCAGCGATTCGTTTCGTCCAGTTCATCGTTAGGGCTGCTTTAGTTAATTATGTTAGCTCTGCCTTTCACTGTAATGTGTGTCAGCCCGTCGGCTGCCGTAGTTTCACCTATGTGTAAGTCTTGTGTCACTTGGCTTGGCCATGTGTTAGGCTACGTCCAGTACCCATGTGCCCTTGTGGTGTTTGTAGCTCAGCTCAGTATTAACATTGTTCCACTGTCTGATGGCCTTTGTCCCCGCTCCTGGACTGATCAAAGTGAATGTTGGTGTGCTCCATGACACCACAACCAATCAACACTCTGAGTTGGAACGTACGGGGTCTACACTGCCCGGCCAGGAGGGCAACTGTAAGCGCTACGATTGCAGACTCTTCGTGCCAAATTGTGTGTTTACAAGAGACGAAGATTAATAACGTGGACAAATATGTGGCAGCCTTCCTTGGTGGCAACCGGCTGAAAAGTTTTACGCAGCGACCAACGACTGGAACTAGGGGTGGGATCTTATTACTTTGGGATGACAACGTTGTCGAGGTCTCCGACATCTCTTCCTCGGCCTTTTGCCTCTCTGGCAAGGTTCGCATTCGGGCAACAGATGTATGCTTCAAGATCACGTCTGTCTATGGTCCCACTGACCACGCCAGCAAAGATTCATTCTTTGTCGAGCTTGTCTCCCACAAGCCCTTGTCGGGTATCGCTTGGTTGGCCCTCGGAGATTTTAATCAAATCTACCGAGCACGAGACAAGAACAAGAGAAATGTAAACAGGAGTAGGATCAACCGTTTCCGTGCGGCCCTACAATCTTGCGAGCTCAAAGAGATTCATCTCTAAAATAGGTGCTTCACTTGGAGCAACGAGAGGGAAAACCCCACCCTTTGCAAGCTTGACTCTTTCTTTTGCAACGCCGAGTGGGACACGACTTTCAACACACATGTGTTACATGCCCTTTCATCTTCCCTCTCCGACCATTGCCCCCTTCTGCTTGCCGATGACAAGGGACCTAGACGTCCACGAACCTTCAATTTTGAAAACTTCTGGGTATCTTTGCCCGGATTCTATGACGTGGTCTAGAAGGCGTGGGATGAGCGTATTAGCCACACTGAGCCTATCCAAATTCTACATCATAGGCTCAAGAAAACCGCAACCCGGCTAACTGAATGGAGCAAGAAGCTTTTCTCCAAGGCCAAGATCCAACTCCATGCATCCCTCTTGGTGATCCTCCAGTTGGATATGACGCAAGAGGAACGAGCCCTCTCCCTCAAGGAGCGGGACCTGCGTGCTAGACTCAAGCGAAGAGTGATTAGCTTGGCAGTTCTTGAGCGGGCTCGGAAGAGCCAATGTGCTAGACTTGCAAATCTGAGGGAGGGTGATGCCAACACCAAATTCTTCCACCGACGCATCAATGTCCGTAGGCGAAAAAACCACATTCACCGGCTAAAGCACGCACATGGTTGGGTGACCGACCACAAGGAAAAAGAGAAGATTATCCATGATCACTTCTCCAAGGTCATGGGATGGGGAAGTACGAGCAATAAGGATTTCAATTGGGAGGAGCTGGGCATCGAGGCCCATGCCTTGCAAGACCTCGATGCTGCCATCACCGAGGACGAAGTTTGGGAGGCTATTAAAGAGATGCCTAGTGATAAGGCGCCGGGACCAGATGGTTTCACGGGGATCTTCTTTAAGAGGTGTTGGGGAATCATCAAGCATACGATCATGGGGGTTATTCAACGCTTCGATTCCTTGCACACCTCCAACCTACAGTGGCTAAACTCTGCCAACGTTGTACTGTTGCCAAAAAAGGATGGCGCGGAAGGCATCTCTGATTATAGGCCTATCAGCCTCATCCACGCCATAGCTAAAATCATTGCCAAAATTCTATCGCTATAGCTTGCGCACCACATGGATGACCTCGTCTCCAACGCCCAGAGTGCCTTCATTAAAAGGAGAAGTATCCATGACAACTTCATGTATGTTCGGAATTTCGCCCGGCCTCTACACAAATGTAGAACCCCCGTACTCCTCTTCAAGCTTGATATAAAAAAGGTGTTCGACTCAGTAAAGTGGGATACATTCTTCAACTACTCCAACGGTTGGGCTTCCCTCCAAAATTTTAGGCTTGGATTGCTGCCCTTCTTTCCTCTTCTTCATCTCGGATACTGCTTAACGGGCTGCCCGACCCACCTGTTAAGCATGGTCAAGGATTCAGACAGGGGGGACCCCCTCTCCCCACTCCTCTTCGTCCTGGCCATTGATCCCTTGCACATGATTCTTGACTTGGCGACGAGGAAAGGGCTCCTCCATAAAATCCGTGGCCGGCATGCCATGGTGCGTACCTCCCTTTTTGCGGATGATGTGGCGGTCTTTGTGGCCCCCATCAAGCGGGACATCAACAATCTCGCCTCCATCCTGAGAGGATTTGGGGACGTGACGGGCCTCTGCTCCAACTTCCAAAAAAGCTCGGTTGTGCCTATTCGTTGCAATCACCTTGACCTTGAGCAAATTCTTCAGAGCATGCCGACAACACGTGCCAATTTTCCGGTCAAATACCTAGGGCTGCCACTCTCAGTTGGACAACTGAAGAAGGTGGACTTTCAATCCCTTGAGGACAAGGCGGCTGGAAAATTGGTCACCTGGGAGGGCCAAAACATAACCACTATCGGTCGTACGGCACTCGTTAGATCAGTCATTACCTCCCAAGCAGTGTTCTCCATCACGCCCCTCATCGTGCCTCAGGGCTCTCTCCATAGCCTTAACAAAATTGAGAGAGCTTTCCTTTGGTCCGGTTCGGACAAGACAATGGGAGCCAAATGCAAGGTCAACTGGAAGGTGGTTTGTCGCCCAAAAGAATATGGTGGCCTCGGGGTGCTCGATACCGACAAGTTTGCACGTGCGTTGCGGCTCCGATGGCTATGGTATGAATGGAATGAGCCCCGCAAACTATGGGTCGACCCTGGAAACCCTTGCACTGAGGAGGACCTCGAGTTTTTCTATGCCTCCACGACTATCACCGTAGGGGATGGTGCCAAAACGTTTTTTGGGGCTCCCCATGGCTTCTTGGTCGCAAACCCAAGGATATTGCACCACTCATCTTTGCGGCCTCAAAAAGAAAGAATTGGAAGGTCCGTGAGGCCCTCGCCGGAAATGCGTGGATCTTCAAGATCAACCATGACACGATTGTCTCCGGCGCCCACATTCGAGAGTTCTTCACTCTTTGGATGCTCCTTAATGATGTCCACCTTCATGAGCAAACCCAAGACGCCATCATCTAGAAGCATGCAAACGATGGGATATACACGGCTGCCACTGCCTACAAGGCTCAATTCCTAGGCATGACCTTCTCCCCCTTGGATCGCATGGTTTGGAAGGCATGGGCGCCTCCAAAGGTTAAGTTTTTTGCTTGGTTGGCGCTGCAAGATAGGATTTGGACCGCCGATCGCTTGGAGCGACGTGGTTGGCCAAATTGTGGCCTTTGCAAACTTTGCAATAGGAAACAGGAATCGGGAAGCCCATCTTTTCTTCAAGTGCCGCTACACGATTCGGCTATGGAAGTCTGTCATTGAGAAGCTTGGTCTCGCGCATGTGGATACATCCGACTGGCCCATGTACGACTCCATCTACGAGTGGTGGGACAAGAGAACCGACAATCATAATCCCAACCGGCGAGCTATGGCCTCCCGCACCATGCTCGTCTCGTGGACCATTTGGAATGAAAGAAATGCACGGGTGTTCCGTCACAAGAGTGCGCCACCGACCATCCTACTCATCGCCATCATCGAGGAGGCCAAGCTTTGGATGGCCGCAGGAGCAAAGAAATTAGAGAATATTTTTCAGGGCGAGTAATTGTCATGCCGAAATTGTGTGGATATGTTGTAAACTTCTAAACTCTATTCTCTTCTTATTTAATAGATGAGGCAAATCTTATGCCTCCGTTTCAAAAATAAATAAATTATTATCCGTGTATGTACTCAAAATTGATGCATACAAATTTCATGTTGTAAAAATAAAAGATGAGATATTTTACCTGTTGTTGTGGAAAAACTGGGGTAGTTATAAGAGGCAAAAAAGGTTCCATGTTGTCGAAAAGAATTTGGCCCAGGATTTGCTTCAACCCGGCCTCCGTGACTGGTGTGCAGTGTGCTATTCAGAGGGTGTCATGTTTCCCGATTAGTGGCTGTATGCGTTTTAGTATGATTTTCCGGAATTAAGTTGTACTTCTTCTGTAAACAAATATAAGAATATTTAGATTATTAAAGTAGTGACCTAAACGCTCTTATATTTCTTTACTGAGGGAGTATCAATCAATTGTCCTCTTACGTGCTTAATTAATACTAAATCGATGGAGGCAATTGCCTCCGGTTCGAAAAATAAATTGTTGCTGAACTTGTATCTGTCAGTCAGTATGCATTTTCGTCCGGGTTTCTCTAGAACTCAACTTTTCATCTGCTCGGTGATCTGAACAACGAATTTAGCTGGGCCACGACCGGATTACTTTCAACCGCGTGGACCTGATCAGATATAGAACATGTAGCCACACAACGGTACGCAGAGCTCTGCGCTTCCAAGGAACTGTTGCGCCATACCAAAGCTTCCACGCAATTTCCCACACCAAGGCCAGAAGATCGCGGCAGAGGAGTGACCACTCGTTCGATCGGCTCATGCATGCATGCGTGGATGGACCACCGCTCAAGGTCGTCAGTGACCTCCAGATTGAATCACCCCAAGAGGATCAAGATTAACTCTGGTAGTAACATGTGGAACCGTGTCTGAACTTCTCAGCGGCTTCGCACACACGTACCTAAACCAGTGTGCGGCGGCCAACGCATCGCAGCAGAAGGTAGCCACACAGACCAAAGCTTTGCTCTTACCACATACAGCCTCGACCGAGAATCAACTTCCCGAAGGCGATGCCACGTCGCCACGCCACGCGTGATGCAACTCATTCGCCGGCTGATACGACTCTTCCTACCTGATGGTTTGCTTGGAGAGGGACAGGCTCGGCCCATCTTCCATTGTTCCATCGATCTAGTTGAGCTCTCTCTACCATCGGCATGTCTGGTACTCTGCGGAAAATGGCCTTCTGACCGGTTCGTACGCGGCACCCGCGCCAGGCTACCCAGCCAGCATCGAAGGTTCAACAAGGACCAGTCACAACGTCCAGGTCCTGGTTCGAAATAGACTTCTAGTCACATCGCATCAGTCAGAGTCGGACTGCTTATATATACCGAGCCGATGGCTTGGGCTGGGGAGATCCAAAAATGGAGCGCGCCCTCGCCGTCGCCTTGCTCGTCATGCTCACGCTCTGGAGCGTGCCGGCGGCGGCCGGCGACAGAAGCATTTCCATGGACCGGCTTCCCCGTGGCTCACCCGGAGATGCTACAACGGCTGGTAAATACAGTTACACAACTTATAAATAGAACCCTCGATAGTGTTTTTTCGTTCTTAGAAACCTTCAAGCTGTGATAGCCGCCCGATCATGAACCGCACGACAGAGGCACGTTCATCGATGAAGTTTCAGTGCTTAGCGAAAATTGTTCAAGCACTAGCCAGAGCTGCTTTGTGAAAGAAATGCCGTTCTTCGAACAGCCTTAAATTTTTTTGAGCGAAACAACCTTAACTGAGAGTTGTCGTTGATTGCAATTTTAACTGAGAGTTGTCCGCGTATAGATTTTGATTCCTTTTTCGGTAATCAAAAACCTTTTTCGGTATAGATTTTTGTCTCAGAGGTATTTTGGGCCTGGCCCATGGGAATTTAGCATAAGCCCATTTATGGGCATCCACATTTTAAAGGGCCAATCTTGGGCCTAAACCAAGCGCATCCTAGATCCCTGGCCGCTATCTTCAGCCTTTCCGACGACCGGCGCAACGGCGGCGAGGTCGCTGTTCGTCGGAATGCGCGCAGTTCTAGACCTCCCGTCACCCCCCCCCCCCCCCCCCCCACACCCACCCACCCACCGTCTGCGGAAGTCGTACGGTGGCGGGTATCTCTGTTGCCAATGGGGCAGAAGATGGACTACCTTCTTCCAGGTAGATGCAGTGCAGGACCCTCGCGGCACCTGCGACGGGCTACCTCCTCAACCCAGGTGAGGAACTCCAACCTAATGAGACTCCAAATAAGGCCGAGGAGGTTCATTGTTGCCAATGCCGAGGCCTTGTCCACTGCCTTCATCATGAAAAATAACTGTTACTCTGCTAGACAAGGGGATCGATGTGAATATTGTAGTACAAACTGATTGAGAAAGGTAACTGTTTAATCCCACACATTTAAGCATAAGTTGTTTTGCATATCTAAGATTTGATGAAACCTAGTAGAACATGCCTCTGATTTTAGCTCGGTTGACTGTAGTTTAGGTCTATTTTCAGATAAAAAGCATGTTCCCCCCTTTTTTTGTTCTGCCATTACAAAAGTTTCTCATATAATACCCTTGTTAGATGGACAATATCGACCATTTCAGATCGTCGAGGTGGAAAGTAGTACATACTATCTGTGGTCCACATTCGTTTTACAGTGAGTTGCATTGCCCATTTTGTGCCACTTTGATATTAAGCCTTTTTTCGGTCTGTACCACTAAGTAACAGGCTTGTGTTTTGCATGTGTAGTAGCACGTATAGTAATAGGAGGAAAGGATGTAAGATCGAACTACGTATCCAAACATGAGAACCAAGTTAAACTTGTAGGTCACTTAAAAACATGTGGTTTTCCTCTTAAGTGCGTGAAGAAGTGCAAAGCTATATCCTGGTTACCTTAAACACTCTCATGCGTTAGTCATATTCAATTAATTTTATTGTTGTGCTATGGAGCTCTCCTTTTTCCCTTACAACTTGAGAACATTGTCTTGGCAGTCGGATACGGTACTAAAATTTGTGTTAATCCAGAAATCGGGAGAATGAACAACAGAATACTATCGGGAAGAGACACAGGAGCTTTGACCAGGGGCTATGTGAATAAACTAAGGATTGCTGTGCCTGGAAAACCGGGGTTTAAAGCTTTTGTGAATGCAACTTCTCATAATGTCAGTGGCTATTGCATTGATATCTTTGAGGCTGCTGCGAAGAAACTACCACATGTTCTTCGTTATGAGTTCGTTGTCGTTGATGGTTCTTATGATGAACTAGTACACAACGTGTGTTCGGGGGTGAGCCTTGCTCCTTTCACTTGCATGCCATTTCTGCATTTCGTGAGAATCACATAACTCACATTGTACTTTGTTGATTCTTACAACCAGATCTACGATGCAGTAGTGGGTGACATAACTATAACCGCAGAGCGAGCTGTTGACGTGGACTTCACGATGCCATACACCGAGTCAGGCGTGTCACTGCTTGTGCTCACCGAGAATGACTCCAAGCCAGCAATTGAATGGGTGTTCCTAAAGCCATTAACTACACAACTTTGGTTAGCACTTGTGGGGGGATTCTTCTTCACTGGACTTGTTGTGTGGACGATCGAGTTTCCCAGAAACCCGGAGTACCAAGGATCGAGTTTGAGACAGTGCAGCACTGCTCTCTACTTTTCTTTCTCGACTTTGACATTTTCTCATGGTTAGCAGGCTCAAACTTGCTCACAATACTTGATCCATTATGTCTGGAATACTCTAATCTATTGATTATCGTAATATCTGCACAGGTCAAATTATTAGAAGCCCCCTGTCAAAAATTGTTGTGGTGATATGGTGCTTTGTTGTGCTGGTTATAGTACAGAGCTACACAGCTAGCTTATCATCCATTCTGACTGCAAAAAGGCTCCGGCCCTCAGTGACAGATCTTGAGCAGCTCCTGTCAAATGGTGATTATATTGGATACCAATCTGGATCATTTGTACAATCTGTCTTGAAAAAACGAGGCTTCAATGTTAATAGGTTAAATGCCTACACGAATAAAACGGAATATGCTGAAGCCTTGAGAAAGGGGTCAAAGAATGGAGGTGTCTCGGCTATCGTTGATGAGATCCCTTATATAACCTCGTTTCTCTCTGACCCTAAGTACCATAATGAATTCCAGATGGTCAATCGCATATACAAGACACCTGGACTTGGTTTCGTAAGCTTCTCACTCTAGCACTTCAGCAGATTCACTCTGCATCCTTACAATACCTACACTGACAAAACAATATTGTCCAACTAACATCATATGTTTTGTTTTCAGGTGTTTCCGAAAGAGTCTCAGCTGGTGCATGATCTTTCGGTTGCCATCCTGGAGCTGACATTTGGGGCTGAGGGCTCACAAATTGAAGAGAAATGGTTAGGCAAAGCGACACCATTGCCGAGCTATGGCATGCCCAACACAGATGCGACACCTCTCACTTTGCAAAGTTTCTCTGGTCTCTTCATCATCACTGTATGTATCTCAGCTCTCATGCTGTTGATAAGCATTGCCAAGTCAGTTCATGCCAAATACACCGAAGTGAGGGATTCTGATATGCAGAGTTCCGAGGGAGATGGCGGAAGTGAAGGTCACGGAGGATCTGGTCCGCTGCAGAACGGCACGGGCAATAGGTCTATGGCTAATCAACCCCACCATGAAGCCAGAAATGTGAATCCTCAGGGTGTCAATAGGATCGGAGAAAGTCCTGGTGATGTAGAGCCCAATGACTCTTTGCCCGAACACGCCATCCTAATCGAGATGAACACTCGATGAGATGCCGACAACTGTTCTGCATAGCGCGCATCAGAAGAAACTAAAAATACTTCCGTTCCATCTTTTGCGGATATTCACCAATGTCCTAAGGAATGAATGTAAGTATGGGTGATGGGCCCAAATCATAGCCTAGCTAGAAATAGCAGTTTCAGTGACTGATACCCAGATTAATTTATTTTCTGAATTTGATGTTGTTGGTCTTATTTTCGAAAGAGTGTATAGATGACCACTGACAGGCGAGTGCCAAGGAAATCCTACTATCTGCCCGATTATTCTGGGAATTAACCACATTTGTCTGATTTATATCTTGCGACAGTAGGCACACACTGTAGCCCAGAGTTGTACATGTTGAAAGAAAGTTGGTTCGCATTTTTTGTTACTTTTGCACACTGTAAGATACTTGCCGTTCTTGTATCTGGAATTCAAACATTTCTCAGTCGAGAGAAAATATAGAGACCAATTGATCGCTGAATGTGATTCTAAGATAGTCTGAATGTATCCGGTTACTGAGGAAATATTACATGCGCATCATAGCTGCACCTATTTGTTTGCATGCGCGCACATATTTTAAATAAATTCTAGACTCTACTATGGCATGTTAAATTGCTTCTCACACTTTACCATATTCTCGTGTCAGTAGTATGGCAACTCACATGTTCTGTGGGAAAAATTGCCACACACATATTACATAACAAAAGGTGGCGACAAACGAGTCTATGTCAAATGTTTTTAGGTTCGGTCAAATGGTGAGAGACTAGAAAAGTGTGGAAAGTACATTTGGCCCGAACTCATTTGAATCAAGTTTAGCTTTTAATAGCACGGGCTAAATACCCATGCGTTGTAACGAAAGAAAAGGAGAAAATGTTATACTTTGGAAGCACATGTGCTGAGCACGACCCTCATGTGACTTCCAACATGCAGTAACAACCGGCATCTTCCACGTTTCCTTCTCCATGACAATAACCAAGCAAACTTTGAAAATTTCAAAAATCATAACCCGACCAAATCATAATAATTATTGACCCTAACGTTAATGGAACATAGAGTATTTGATGGTATGAGGGCGGGCCTTCACTAGTGTTGGGCTTCGATGGTTCTCAATTACATTCGAAGGTTGTGTCAATCGCAAGAAGAGAAGGATAGTATGATTTCAATGTAATTTTATATTTGTATTGGTTGTTTTGTGTCCAGTTGTCTCCTCTTGTGCTAGCTATTGTTTTCCTTCATAATTATCATATCTAAGATGTCATTTGGGTGTCTTTTCTTAAGATGCCCTTTTGTCTCTCTGTTGTCTCTATGTTGTCTCTCCATTGACCAAGATGGAAACTCAGTTTCTGGACAAGATGATACCCAACAAGTTGCATCCGAAACAACAATTATTCGAGCTCATGATGGAGGAGGGGTCAGACCTTACTGAGCACATCAATGTTTTCATTGATTTTGCTCGACTAGATGACATTACTTCTATTGTCTTCATTACCGCAGTCTTCTACAAACTTGATCACTACTTTCACATACGGTAAGGCTACTGTCACTGCAAGCGAGATTACGTAGCACTATTATCATTCGATCAATGCTAGAAGAAAAATGGTGCCAATGTAACCTTGGCCTAATATAGAAAGGCACTGCCCAGTAGTCAAAAGAGACTAGACGAAGTTGGCTAGACATGAGATACAAAGGGAACGGTTCGAGTACCAGTGGCCTGGGTGTCAGTACTAGCTGCAGCGTAAGGCCGAGATATGTCTGATTGACTCTATGGACTTGCCGTCGACCTATACTAATCAATTTATTACAAAGAAAGGAGTGTCCACAGTCATGTCTTGGAGATGTAGCCATGATGATAAAGCTCATTAAGAAATATAGTCTCTCCAGTCTCCTTTCTTAATCATCTATTCACATGTTTTCTGAGCATCTATAACTGGAGTTGGCTACTCCAAACCCCTATACGTCCGCGGAAGCGCCCGGATGTGCCCACCAACAGCACCGGGCGGGTCCTCATTCGCCCTCCTATACATTAACACTCTCCATACGTGAACACTCATACCCATGGAAATCCATGCACGTCCATTGTATAGCATAAATTTATCATCAATTCAACAATTCGACGATACAAAATAAATGAGAACTCAACAATTCATTACATGCCAAAATAAAATTCAACAATGCATACATAGATAGAAGATACACGAATGAATCAAAAGCCTCAATTGTTGTGCTCATTGATCCTCTTCTTCATCTTGATCACCCACATCTTGGCTTCATCATCCAAGAGGCTAGTGTCCTGCAACATGATCCTCGTCTCCTCCATCTCTCCCGCAAGTCTCAACTTCTCTCTCAATTCCTTCTAATGTCATCGTCTTTTCAAACTCCCATTTTGCCTTCTTCTCTTGCCTCTCCAATTCTATCTTGTTCTTCTCCATGCTCAACCTTGCAGCTACCTTCCCTGCCGCTTCACACTTGCCTGCTTCGGGCGATGCTCCCTACGAGCAACGTTCTTCGCCTTGCAACTAATCGCCATGGTCGCAATCCCCATCGATTACGCCGAGTCATCATCCATGCCAATGGTGGTAGATAGGGTAGTCGGCGATGATATCAACGACGGCGAATGAGGACGGCGATGCGGACGGTGAGCAAGGAAGGAGGTGGGTGGTTGCGTGGAGGCAGAAAATGGAGGACAGGCGTGGGAGGAGTGCAGTCGAAGTGGCGGACTAGACAATTTTGAGAGGATTTATGATGGGTCCAACTTGTTAGAACCGACATGACTGAAGCGTCCAGGCGTCCCCATATCCACCCCAAATATAAGCCGGGTATAGGAAGTGCCAGTTAGCCTAGACGTTTGACCGGGTTTTACAGGTCAAGTTGGATGGTACTTTTCTGTCCGTGCAGTGACCGGGCAGCCGCCCGGACGTTTGGTGCGGATAAGGGGCTCCGGGTGTAGATGCTCTAGCACTGCTAGACAGGGGTGTGCGTGACCTTTTTTTTTGAAACTTCGGGAAACTTTTATTGGATCAAACCAGAGTTACATCATCCACTAGACAGGGGTGTGCGTGACCTTCGAGTGGTTGTGTACGTGCTTATTGTTTAGGTAGAGGGGAAATACCCTTTGGGTCCCGCATGTATATACACTCTATATGTTTTTTTAAATGATTAAACAAAAAGTCAAAATAGTTTAAAAGTATTTTTAGATTAAACTTGACTTACTTGCGCATTAGTACATAAATAAAAAAAACAATGTTGACTTCACAGTGAAAAAGACAAAATTTATTTGCTATTATAGGTCACTATTAATGCTATTTTGATAAAAGGTTTGTCTTTTTTGAAAAGAAGTCAAAGAGGAATTTTCTTTTTGTGAAACTTTTCTCACTAGTACAATGAAAGGTCAAGTTTATTTTAAAAACATTTTCAAAATATTTTGACTTTTTGTTGAATTGCTAATTTTTTTTCCATATAGGATACATATGTACCCAGGAACCAAACATTCCCCTCCCATGTGGTATTAAAATAGCAATGTTGCAGAAAGTACGTAAGCGTTCTTACTTTTACTTATTTGTTTGCGGGAATTGTTCTTATTTTAGTTTGGTAGCACTTGATCTCAAAGCAACTTGAAATAATTTACAGGAGCACCACATTATTGTGTGCAACATGCTCTTGTAAATTACTAATTCTCTTTGGCCACTCATCATACTAAAACAATCTAAATCCTTGCTCATAAGCTGCTGTATCCCTGGACTAATACAGTCCACACTCCACACTATCAATCACCGAGGAGGGAGGAGCGAAATGGAGGCCGGAACGAGGAGCCAAAACACGGCCACGGACGAGAGCCCCCGCTCCGCGCCGCCGGTGCTGCCTTGGACGTTGCGGCTTCGGCTTTTCGCGTCCACCGCCGGCCTCGACCTCGCGGAGCGCCGCGACGGCACTGTCAACCGCTTCCTCCTCTCCCTGGCCGACAGGCAGTCGCCGGCCAGTCCGCGCTCGGCGTCCGCTCCGCCGACGTCACCGTCGACGCGTCCCGCGACCTCTGGGCACTTGTCTTCTCCCCGGCAACGGGGGCGGCGGCTACGTCGACGCCGCTCCCCGTCCTCGTCTACGTCCACGGCGGCGGCTTCGCGTTCCTCTCGGGCTCTCGGCCGCGTCCACGTCCGTCGACGGCATGTGCCGCCGTTTCTGCCGCGGGCTGGGCGCCGTCGTCGTCTCCGTCACCTCACCTACCGCCTCGCGCCCGAGCACCGCTACCCCGCGGCCTACGACGACTGCGCGGACGTGCTCCGCTACCTCGGCGCCACCGGCCTCCCCGCCGACGTCGCGTCCCCGGTCGACCTCTCCCGCTGCTTCCTCGCCGGGGACAGCGCCGGCGGCAACATCGCCCACCACGTCGCGCACCGCTGGACGTCCTCCTCCAACAGCCCCATCCGCCTCGCCGGCGTCATCCTGCTGCAGCCGTACTTCGGCGGCGAGGAGCGCACGGAGGCGGAGCTGAGGCTGGAGGGCGTGGCACCGCTCGTGAACATGCGCCGCTCGGACTGGTCGTGGAGGGCGTTCTTGCCGGAGGGGGCCGATCGGAACCACCCGGCGGCGCACGTGACGGGGGAGGCGGGCCCGGAGCCCGAGCTGGCGGAGGCGTTCCCGCCGGCGATGGTGGTGGTCGGTGGGTTTGACCCACTGCAGGACTGGCAGCGGCGGTACGCCGCCATGCTGCGGCGCAAGGGGAAGGCGGTGCGCCTGGTGGAGTTCCCGGACGCCTTCCACGCCTTCTACGGCTTCCCGGAGCTCCCCGACGCTGGCAGGGTCGTGGAGGAAATGAAGGCGTTCATTGAGAGCACCTCTTCCATTCACGGCGACCCGGCTGCCTGAGACGAACTAGCATTCCTATAAGGTTGTAAGTGGTCTGCGTCACTGCGTGCGTGCCTCTGTGCGTCGAAGGATTATATCGGTGAGATTGAGATGAGCAGCCGTGTCATATCGCTGAGACTGACACAATGATAAACTGTTTATTTTACAGTTAATTACACTCATGAATTATGTCCTGATAACTTTCTATATGTAAGGGCGGCTGCCAGGTGTCAGCCGGCTGATTTCAGGGGAAAATCAGCCGGCTCGCCAGTTGTCCGATTCAGTCCCTCACAACCGTTTGATTGGTCAACTTAGAGATGTGTCGTTCTCACGCAATGCAACTCTGCGTTGTTACCCTCCTCGTCTCACCCCCACACTCACCCTCCTTTTCCATGCACACGAGGAACCCCCAACAAGCTCCGGGCGAGAGGCCATGAAGGTTGTAGGCCTGCAGCGCCGTGATCCGCCTTGCAACAATGCTTCTTGCGCTCGCCGGAGCGCCACCGCTGCAAATGGCCGCCCTTGCAGCACCCTTGGTGCCTTCCCCCGCAACATCGTCGCCGACTATGGCAGCCAGGCTGTAGCCCCCTCCCACAACGCAGCTTCGCCGTCGAGTCATGGCAGCTCATTTGCAACGGACCACCTGTTCCATGAAGCTCCACCGTTAGCATGGCAACAACTGGTACCATTGCTAGCTGCAACACAGCTCTTCCGCCAGCCATGCATGGCAGCAGCTCGTAGCTCTCTCCTGTTGCAACGTAGCTCCGTCGTTGACATGCAACAATTTCGCCGTAGCATCATCTACTGCAATGCAACTCTGCTGCCATCCATGGCAACAACTCATAGCTCTCGCCTGCTGCAACGCAGCTTCGTTGTCGGTGTGGAGCGGCATTGTCGTAGCATCGCCTGTTGCAACACAGCTTTGCCGCCGGCCATGGAAGCAGCTCGTAGCCTCTCCTACTGTAACAGAGCTTCGTCGTCGGTTTGGCAGTAGCGTCATCGTAGCATCGCCTGCTGCAACGTAGCTCCACTGCTGGCAATGGTAGCAGTGTTGTCCCACCTAGCCCGTGTCGTCTCCGAGAAGCCGGCTTCCAGCGAACGATGAGAAGAAGGTGGGGGCAATAGCAAAATTTGAGAGGGAAGATTGCCAATTGATGTGCGGCAAAGGAAGACGAAGATGAGGAGAAAAACATGGACGGGTTCGGCGGGGGATAAGGTTGGATGGGCTAAGCGGGTGGTGGCCCGGGAGGAAACGCGTCGAGCGTTCAAGACGACTTACCAGCCGAGAAATCAGTCGGTCAAAAATAAACGTTTCCCATATGGAAGTCGCTTGAAAAATGATTTTGGGTCAATCAATTTTTTTTTACAATTGATTCCTCTTTTTAGGTTCTTACTCTTTTTTTACTTGGCTATTTTGTGAGTTGGTTTGGGCTGTTTCTTTTTTATTGACCACGTATTTGGGTTAGTGGATTTGCTACTGGGCTGAAGCCCATTAATTATACCACCCAGGCCTCCCTCCTCTCCCTCTATAGTTTTTTATTGTGTTTATCTGTTTTATGCGTTTGTCCTTTTATTTTTTATTTTTCTATATTATTATTTGGTTTTTATTTTATTTTCCTTTGCAGGTAATTTTGGGATGTTGTGTGAGTGTAAATGTGTATACACACAAATACTATGAAACATGTGTGAAAATTACACTATTATATGAATTTTTCATACTATAAAAGAAGCAAATATAGTGCAAATTTGTGTGTAAGCTTTTTTTTAAATCATTATCTTTCTTCTTAAAGAGTTAATACCAATGGCTCCAGATGGAGGAGCTTCCTCTGTGTCCGTGTAAGTGGTAGGAAGTTATATTCCAGTGATTGATGTTGTAGAGCAAAAGTTTGCTTTCGAAGAAAGATTTAGTTGAGTTTACCTCAACTCTTTCCCCAAAGATTTTTTGGCACAGTTTGACATGTACTTAATATCACTATGGTTCTACTATATTTAATTGATAGCTTAGAATTACCTTTTAATATAGATGATACTGTACAGCCATGCTGGATTTCAACTATTTAATATAGATATTTGAAAAAAAACTTTTTAATATAGATGATACTGTACAGCAATGCTGGATTTCAACTACTTAATATAGATCAGTCACAAAAATACTGTTTAATGTAGTAGATGATACTGTACATCCATGCTGGATTTCAACTATTTAATATAGATATTCGAAAAAAACTATTTAATATAGATGATACTGTACAGCAATGCTGGATTTCAACTATTTAATACAGATCATTCATAAAAAATACTGTTTAATGTAGTAGATGATAATGTACAGCAATGCTGGATTTCAACTACTGATCATTCACAAAAAAAAACCATTTAATACAGATGATTCAATCTGTCAGTTTCGAAAAAAATAAAAATAATACTACGAGTCACCCCAAAACAGAAGTGTACAACGAGTCTACGCAGTTGCGTAATCTTTCAAAATGTTTGACGTAGCTGTTGCTTCCTGCCTCGCTCTTCAATAATCACCATAGTCAAATACGCTGGTTGTCCGTTGTCGCGCCAGGAACGCACAAGACAAAACCTAGAAGATTTAAAATCTTATAAGGCCCATCTTCCAACACCCATGTTCAGAATACAAAACTATGCACGCACTGCTAACTACTGATCCTGTCGAGACATGCATCTTCAATCACATGTTGCCAACATGTATTACAGAACAGTCGATTTGTCACTCTCATCTGAATACCACATGCAAATAAAAAAAAAGGAGCAAAGACGAAAACAAGTAGGAGTACTGTGCCCTACTTTGACCTTGACCTCGGTGCTGCGGATAGCCACTGTGCTATCGTCCAAGGAAAGCGTCCAAGATATACCTCACGATCGACTGAGCTGTTGCACTCGTTGGCAGCTGTATGCATGGCACCTAGCCAAGAGCCCAAGACGCACTAGTATTTCTCCCCAAATCTTCCTGCACAAATGCTGTGAATTAATTCATGGCCCCTCTCGGTGATGTAGTAGATTCTCGATCGTATCCATCCACGCTAATGCTCGCTGTCCGGAGAAGCCAAGGCGTGATCTTTCTTGCAATCTTTCTTGAACTACGTAGTTCCCACGGAGAGTTGTCAACCGTGCACAATTTTGACATCTCCATGTGGCACTATCACTTCCATCTGCAAGTGTTGCATCTCACTGTCAACAGTGGCGGTGGTGTGCTACCGCTACCATCACCACTGCAGCCTCGCAAACACATGCGCACCACTCCATGAAAGAAGAAGGGGACATCAAACGTCGAGCGTCAAGCCGATACGCATCGCTGTGGCCATCTTGTTCACTCTTTTCTTGCGACATAGCTACAGTGGCGTGCGCATGCGCTCTGAAACTGCGATCGGTGTGACCTGCCCACTGGCGGTCACGCGGAAGGCGCTGCCTATAAGAGGCGCGCTTATGCGTGCCGATACGCATAAGCCACAAGCTCCTGATTGATTATTGAACTAACGAGATAGTAGTTCGTGTTTGTCTCTGACTCTGACTGACAGAGGGCGAGGAGGAGGAGGAGACCAAGGTGGGGAGGGAAGCCATGGGGGAGGAGGAGGGGCAGAGAAGCAATGGCGGCGACGGGGGCGGGAGGAAGGGCAGGACCAACAAGTACGCGGTGGCCTGCTCCATCATCGGCTCCATCATCTCCATCCTCATGGGCTACGGTACGTGAGCACAACGGAACATCTTCTCCATCGGTCCATCCTCTACTCTGCATGTGAGTGAACGATGGAGCGTGTTAATGGATGTGTGGTGTTGTGATTGTGGACGCAGACAGCGGCGTGATGAGCGGCGCGATGCTGTTCATCAAGGAGGACCTCAAGACCAACGACACGCAGCTGCAGGTGCTGGCCGGCATCCTCAACGTCTGCGCGCTCGTGGGATCCCTCACCGCCGGCCGCGTCTCCGACTGGGTCGGCCGGCGCCTCACCATCTCGCTCGCCGCCTGCATCTTCCTCGCGGGCTCCGTCCTCATGGGCCTCGCGCCCAACTTCGCCACGCTCCTGGTCGGCCGCTGCGTCGCCGGCGTCGGCGTCGGCTACGCACTCATGATCGCGCCCGTGTACGCCGTGGAGATCGCGTCGGCGGAGATCCGCGGCTCGCTCACCTCGCTCCCCGAGATCTGCATCAGCTTCGGCATCCTCATAGGCTACGTGGCCAATTACTTCCTCGCCAAGCTCCCGCTGGTCTACGGCTGGCGCACCATGCTGGGGCTCGGCGCGCTCCCGAGTGCCGTGCTCGCCGTTGGTGTACTGGCCATGCCGGAGTCGCCCCGCTGGCTCGTCATGCAGGGCCGGGCCGAGGAGGCGCTCGTTGTTCTCCGGAAAGTCTGCAACACGGCGGAGGAGGCCGACGTGCGGCTCGCGGACATCAAGAGCGCCGCCGGGTTCGTCGAGGGCGAGGCCGCGCCCGCGCCTCCCAGCGGCGGCGGCAAGGGCGTGATGAAGGAGATGTTCCTGCACCCGACGCCGGCCGTCCGTCGCATCCTCGTGGCCGCCCTAGGCGTGCACTTCTTCCAGCATCTGACGGGCATCGAGGCGGTGGTGCTGTACAGCCCGCGGATCTTCAAGGCGGCCGGCATCGCCACCCGCAACCAGATCCTCGCGGCCACCATCGGCGTGGGCGTGACCAAGACGGTGTTCATCATGGTGGCGATCCTGCTCGTGGACCGCGTCGGCCGGCGGCCGCTCTATCTGTCCAGCCTCGCCGGCATCATCGCGTCGATGGCCTGCCTCGGGCTGGGCCTCACCGTGATCGAGCGGTCGGCGCCGCACCACGGCGCGCCGTGGGCCGTGGCGCTGGCCATCGCCTCGGTGTTCACCTTCGTGGCGGCCTTCTCCGTCGGCGTGGGGCCCATCACCTGGGCCTACAGCTCGGAGGTGTACCCGCTGCGGCTGCGCGCGCAGGGCGCCAGCGTCGGCGTGGCCATCAACCGCATAATGAACGCCGGCGTCTCCATGACCTTCGTCACGCTGTACAAGGCGATCACCATCGGCGGCGCCTTCTTCCTCTTCGCGGGCCTGGCGGTGGTGGCCGCCGCCTTCTTCTACTTCTTCTGCCCGGAGACGCAGGGCAGGGCGCTGGAGGAGATCGAGGAGGTGTTCAGCCGCGGCTGGCGCGCGCGGCAGAGGCAGCAGGCGCCGTCGCCGTCGTCGGTGGAGCTGCCGCCGGTGCCTGACAGCAAGGCGCGGCCGTGATCGCCGATGGAATGCTAGTAGTATTATGTTATGTAGTGTTTGACCCTACAAACCATATGACATATGACATGAACTGTTCAGGAGATGGAGAAGTGAATTGGCCTCGTATGATTTTACTAGCTTTTATAGTGCTGCACTTTGGAGGGTTTATACACAAATGACAGTAACCTAGCAGTACTGTATAGTAGCTGTCCTAAGTCTTGCCCCTGACTTATCCAAATCGATCTATAATATAACTCTGAAGAGGCACTTGCTCTTATGACAAGTACTACAAGTCCTATAAATAGTATACTCAAGTCTCAACTGCAAATAAAATGAAATTCTAACTTTGTTCTAAATGATACCTCCTTCTTATTTGACCAGGGTTTTCGGATTGTTGGAATAACAGGCAATGTCATTTTTCAAAATAATTTAATCCATATTAATAGCATGACTATAGTTCTAACAAAACTAAGCACATGTGAATGCATATAAAACAGAGAACTAACATATCTATGGATTTGCTGGAATACAAACACAATATCCAATAAAAGGACGAATCGTAAGTTAGGGGCGGGGTTCCGGAGGCCTACTAACATATGACGCATGAGTGAGGATGGTGGAGGAGGAGAACGAGTGTATTAGTCATCTTCTCATGCTCTAAGGAGGAGTCTTAACTCAATTCAAGTGTATGTATCTTAGTTTTTATCTTATAAGGCGGTCGACTTTTATTCAATTAGAATGGTTGCTCGCACAGTAGGTGGACTTTTATCACACTCAAGAAGGGGTCTGAGATTTTCTTTCTCCCGCAAAATTTATATCTTGCTTACATCGAGGGATCCATTGGTCTCACCTACATGATCGACGATGTGGACCGGCCCAATAAGTGTGATATGAGTGGTTTTTTTAAGCTTCCACCCGGTTTTGGCCAGTTGCGTGAAGGTTTCACGCAATTTTTTCCTTTTACTTTTTTGTGTTTTTCTATATCAATTTTCAGTAGCATTTTTGGTTTTCCCGATTTTTCTATTACTTTATTTCATTTTTATTTTAAAAAATACATGTTGACACTTTTTTACATGTTAAACTTTTGTATACGTGTTGAACATTCTTTAGATACACTGAACATTTTTCAAATATATGTTGACCATTTTTTCTCAAAATACAGGTTGAACATTTTTGTAAAATGGGAATTGAATATTTGAAAATGGACTGTGGATTCTTCTAAACACACACTGAACATTTTTTAGAAACTACGAGAATAATTCATTGTATGAACATGTTTAAAAAATGTCATGCACATATTTCTAAACGGATGAACTTTTTTTCAATGTGGTGAACATTGTTTCTGCTATGAATATTTTTTACGAATTACACAATTGTTTCACATTACATGAACATTTTAATGTGTTGTGAATTTTCTTAAAAAATTGAGTATAATAGATGTGGAAATATAAATAAATTTACAAGTTATCAAAATATAAACAAAATGAAATAAATAAAATAAAAATCAAAGGAAAAAATATGAGAGAGACCTACCTTTTTTTAGGCTAATGAAACAGACCTACCTAAGAGCATATCTAGCAGATCTCGCATTCCGCCGACCCGCAAAACGCGTTTGCACTTCGCGGAAAAACGATTTTGCAGGTCGGCACGGACGGCCACAGAGGCAAACCCCGCAAAATAGACCCATATAAAAGGATATTCGCGGAATATGCTCTTTTACGGATTGGTTTTAGCTGCGGCAGAACAGACCCCTCAAACTTAAACTGTAAAACGAAATATTCACGTATATGCTTTCCCCATGTCTTCTTCTTCCTCTCGTCCATGTCCATGGCCAGTTAGCTTTGCTCCCACGAAACCGATAGATAGCACGCGAAGTGGTAAAAAACAAAGCCACAGACGACCAAATACGAAGCGGCCAATCACCTCCGTCAGGGCTCGAATCGATCGAGAGCTAGCTAGCTAGCTCAGCTCGAATCCATCCAGGAGCGAGCTAGCTAGCTAGCTCAGCTCGAATCTATAAGGGACCAGCTAGCTAGCTCCTCCGTCGCCAGCGAGAGACGCAGCCTGGGCTGGCTAGCTAGCTAGCTTGCTCGCATCAATTTACAGCTAGCTAGCGCGGATGGGTGCGGCGGGCGGGCGGCAGACAGACGACGGCCGGGCGGACAGGCGGTCGAGCGGACGGGCAGTGGACGGGCGCGGCGGCCGGGCGGACGAGCGGACTGCGGTGGACAGGCGCAGCGGCCGGGTGAGCTTCATGGTGTTGGCGGAAGCAGCGATTCCTTAACCGCCAACGTTGACCGGTATGCAGGGCCCTGATAAAATTGCCTTCAAAACTGCAGATATAAGGGTTTCGGCTTCGCATTTACAGGGCCCCTTAAAAAAATTAAGGGTCGGACGATTTTAAGGGAACTGTTCGGGCCATTTTTTCGACTAAAACTGTAAAAAGCGGTTATTTTGCGGGTTTGACCACTTATGCGGGGTCTACTAGAGATACTCTAACTGCAAGCGAGTGACTAGCAGCGCTAGTGAGCAAGTGAGTGCTCCGCCAGCCCATCTAGGGAGGCACTTGAGGCAACACCAACATCTACGCCACCTCCTCCTCCTTCCGCGCACTACGCTCGAGAATCGCCGCCTCGATGGTGTTCGTCTCGGAGGGGGGAGGTAGTCCTCCGACCTGACGATGCCGGCCCACGGTCGCTCCACCTCTGTCTCCCTCTTCACCGCGCGGAGCGGTGGGTGCTCCACCGCCTCCCTCTTGACCGCGCAAAGCGGCGGGAGCTCCTCCGCCTCCCTCTTGACCGACGACAACGGCGTACGCGAGCTGCTCGCGTCGAAGGAGCTGCCCGCGCTGGAGAGCCGAGCATGCCGCCGGTCGTACTCCTCTGTCTCGCGGCGGACGAGGGACGCCGGCGGCTCAAGGCCGCGGTTGGTGTATCGGTTGGCATAGCGCTTCCGCGCCGCGTCGCCTGTGCTGCAGCGCTCGCGCTCCTCCTTGTCCTCACCGCCGGCAGAGCGGCCGACACTCCACATCCCGCGCGACATGCGACGGAGCGGTGGCGGATATGTCATCGGAGTCGTGGGTAGGGGTGGCCGGTGGCGAGAAATGTGAGTGGATAGGGGTGGATTGTGGCGGCGGGGAAAAGGGTTGTGACCTGTATAGCGCCTGTGGGACAGTAGATATACTATCAGGGGGCTATTTTACGGGCCACTATAAATATTTTACAAGCCGCAGCGACTATACGGGGTCTATTCTGGACAAAAAGGGGCCCAAACCCGTATAGTTGCCAGAAATATAAGGGCCGGGCGAATATAAAAGGTCTGCTAGGCTCTAATCAATCTGCAAAAATGCTACTAAAACACTGTAGAGTGGTAAATTGTAAGCAATCCACACTGGTTTAAGGGTTTCAAACTATTTTGCATTTAATCACTGGTTGCGTTTGGGCGTCAATTACTAGAAAGCAAGTAAACTTGGGTCATAGAGCAAGTTGCTGTCATTTTCTTGGAATATATATGCTGGAACTAGAGGCAACATTTTCTCCCTTATTTGTTATTGTATTTGCCAGCAATTACTCTATAATACAATGCTCTTACAGCAAAAGAAATACCTGCCTTATTTTTACATTTCTTTTTTTATTCACGTACATCAACCTTCTCTTTTATCTGCATCAGGTTGCTAACAGAGTTAAGCATATGAGATTTCCAGCTCAAAAGACAACTAAAGGGTGGCTTTATTTAGTTTGTTTTGTCTACACAAAGGTGAGTACAAATGTCGTTGCTACTATACCCTTTCCCACTCTATTATATCCATTTTTCAAATGCTCAAGTATGTGTATAGACATGGTTTGTAAAACTTTTTGCGATAAAGCATGAATATTTGTATGGCTTGCGATGCTTTGCTAGAAAGAAGATCAGACATGTGCTGGCCATCAACATGTTTTAGCGTCTTAGGTATATTAGATAAGTGTATCTAAGGAATGTTTCTCGGTTTATGAGGATCGAGAAAAGTGATGGTTTATGTTACTGTGAATCATCGTACTGATTATGTTGGATTTGGTTCCTATGTGCATATGCTTTTTGATCTGCCTTTGGCCAGTCATTTTTATCCATTGTATGAATATTCTGTGTCTTTATGTTGAAAAAAACCTAACAACAACATTTAGACTTCTGCTTATATTCAACAGCTTATCAATTTCTTCTAATCTGAATTCTCACCTGACTATTGTGCTACTCAGAAATTATGCGTGTATGAAACTATGCCCACAACCCTGGATTGGCAGTAGGTTCTGGGTTCAGTGGAGAAGGCTATCTATCTAAAATAGTTAACTATATAGTTGAAAGTGTGTTAAGTCGACTAGAGGGGGGTGAATAGGCGATTTTTATGGATTCTTCACTGAGGAATTTCAGGGTGAGGAAATTCCTAAGAGAAGAACTACTTGCTGCGGAATAAATACTCAGGAGTAAACATAACAGAGTATGAGCATGGTCTTTATGATGAAAAAAAAACAAGCACAAATTACAGAAAGCATAAACACATGATAAACGGAATGAAGACAAACAAACTGAAGAAATTTGAGCTGAGGAAATAGAGAAAGTCTTCAGTCAAAGTCTTCAAACAGATATGAACAAGCACACAACACAGAAATCAGGAAATGGAAGGGTTGAGGAAACGGAACCAGTTAGCTCGGTGAAGACAATGATTTGGTAGACCAGTTCCAACTGCTGTGACAGTTGTACGTTTGGTTAGGGCGGCTAGGTATTTAAACCTGAGGACACACAGTCCCGGACACCCAGTCTTGAACACGCAGCTCAGGACACTTAGTCCTCACCATATTCCCCTTGAGCTAAGGTTACACAGACCTCGCCCAATCACTCATGGTAAGTCTTCAGGTGACTTCCAAACCTTCACAGACTTGGTCACTCGGTGATCCATAATTTCCTCTTGGATGCTCTAGACCATGACGCATAACCGTCTGGAAGATGCACAGTCTTCAAAGGTAACAAGCGTCGGATCCACGCAGGATCAATCTCTTCAGTGATGCTCAATCACTTTGGGTTTGTAGGTGTTTGGGTTTGGGTTTTCCTCATTTGATGATTTTCGCTCAAAGTCCTCGGAGGATGGGATGCTCTCAAATGACAAGTGTCATTTTCTTTCGGAGCAGCCAACCAGCTAGTGGTTATAGGGGGCGGCTATTTATAGCCTAGGGAGCAGCCCGACATGATAAGACATAAAATGCCCTTCAATGATATGACAGTTAGGTGGGTAGATATTTTGGGAAAGCTGGCGCATAGCACAACAACGGTCAGAATTTTGTGTATCAAATTCCTCAGGGCTATCATGTTCCTCACTGTGTAGGCAATCCGCACTGGCGAATTCCTAACTCCTCAGTCAGAACAAATTCCTCAGAGACCAGAAGAACTTCGTCTCTGTCACTGGAGAAATTGACTGAGTTGTATGAGATTTCCAATGGCTTCACTCGAAGGGATTGGTAAGTGTAGGATTTGAGTTGAGCATCACTTAGAAATTTTTCCTTAGTATTTCCTCGACCCTCTTTAACAGTACGGTGTTTCCTATGACTCAAGAAAGAGAAAATGAAACTACGAAAACAAAAATCTTCATGCTTCATGTTCCTCGAATGAATACCAAGTCTTCAGGATCACACCAATTTCTTCACTTTCAAAGTCTTCAGAAATCCAAAGTCTTCAGTCGAAGAACTTCATTTTTAGGGGTCGACTTTCTCTGTAAATATCAAACTCCTCATAGACTTATAGACCTGTGTACACTCACAAACGCATCAGTCTCTTAACCTATAAGTCTTCAATACACCAAAATCACTAAGGGGCACTAGATGCACTTACAATCCCCCCCTTTTTGGTGATTGATGACAATATAGGTTAAGTTTTCAACGGGGATAAACATATGAAGTGTAAATATTGATATTGAGGAATTTGATTGCAAGATATAGAAGAACTCCCCCTGAAGATGTGCATAGTGAAGAATTTGCTTTTAAAGCAATGCACACTTTGAAGAGTAGAATCATGGAGATCTCCCCCTATATCTTGTAATCCATACACGCATTTAACATATAATATGAAGACTTTGAAATGCATGATGAAATATGGTGACTGATGTAATTCAGCATGCGTGCATTAACATTAATGAGGAATAAGCATGCAGAAAAACTCAGCAAAAGTATCAGACCACCATAGAGTTTAAGTTTACAACTCGATCGAATAAAGTCTCAGAAGAACGAGAGTTGTAACTTATACGTCTCCAACGTATCTATAATTTTTGATTGTTCCATGCTATTATATTACCTGTTTTGGATGTTTATGGGCTTTATTATGCACTTTTATATTATTTTTGGGACTAACCTATTAACCCAGAGCCCAGTGCCAGTTTCTGTTTTTCCTTGTTTTAGAGTATCGCAGAAAAGGAAAATCAAACGGAGTCCAATTGACCTGAACTTCATGGAATTTATTTTTGGACCAGAAGAAGCCCACGAACTATCGGAGATGGACCAGAAGAGTCCCGGGCTGCCCACGAGGGTGGGGGGCGCGCCCCCTGCCTCGTGGACAACCTAGAGATCCACCGACGTACTTCTTCCTCCTATATATACCCATATACCCTAAAAACTTCGAGGAACAGAATAGATCGGGAGTTCCACCACCAGAAGCCTCCGTAGCCACCGAAAACCAATCTAGACCCGTTTCGGCACCCTGCCGGACAGGGGAATCCCTCTCCGGTGGTCATCTTCATCATCCCGGTGCTCTCCATGACGAGGAGGGAGTAGTTCTCCCTCGGGGCTGAGGGTATGTACCAGTAGCTATGTGTTTGATCTATCTCTCTCTCTCTCTCTCGTGTTCTTGAGATGGTACGATCTTGATGTATCGCAGGTTTTGCTATTATAGTTGGATCTTATGATGTTTCTCCCCCTCTGCTCTCTTGTGATGAATTGAGTTTTCCCTTTGAAGTTGTCTTGTCGGACTGAGTCTTTAAGGATTTGAGAACACTTGATGTATGTCTTGCGTGGGATACCCGTGGTGACAATGGGGTATTCTATTGATCCACTTGATGTATGTTTTGGTGATCAACTTGCGGGTTCCGCCCATGAACCTATGCATAGGGGTTGGCACACGTTTTCGTCTTGACTCTCCGGTAGAAACTTTGGGGCACTCTTTGAAGTTCTTTGTGTTGGTTGAATAGATGAATCTAAGATTGTGTGATGCATATCGTACAATCATACCCATGGATACTTGAGGTGATATTGGAGTATCTAGGTGACATTAGGGTTTTGGTTGATTTGCGTCTTAAGGTGTTATTTTACTACGAACTCTAGGGCTGTTTGTGACACTTATAAGAATAGCCCAACGGATTGATCGGAAAGAATAACTTTGAGGTGGTTTCGTACCCTACAATAATCTCTTCATTTGTTCCCCGCTATTAGAGACTTTGGAGTGACTCTTTGTTGCATGTTGAGGGAAAGTTATATGATCCAATTATGTTATTATTGTTGAGAGAACTTGCACTAGTGAAAGTATGAACCCTAGGCCTTGTTTCTTAGCATTGCAATACCATTTGTGCTCACTTTTACTACTTGCTACCTTGCTTTTTTTTATATTTTCTGATTACAAAAACCTATATCTACCATCCATATTGCACTTGTATCACCATCTCTTCGCCGAACTAGTGCACCTATATAATTTACCATTGTATTGGGTGTGTTAGGGACACAAGAGACTCTTTGTTATTTGGTCGCAGGGTTGCTTGAGAGAGACCATCTTAATCCTACGCCTCCCATGGATTGATAAACCTTTGGTCATACACTTGAGGGTAATTTGCTACTGTCCTACAAACCTCTGCACTTGGAGGCCCAACAACGTCTACAAGAAGAATGTTGTGTAGTAGACATCAGTAACTTAGAAAAAAAACGCCCATATAAGTAGACCCGCTTGAAGACTAACTCAAATTTCTCCCCATTTGTCATCAAATGACCAAAAGGGACGAAAAATGAGGACTAACGCCCCTGAAGAATATCAAGTTGATGGAGGAGCGCCAGCGTTGTTGGGGTCGTGTGTTGTTGTAGGGCATGCCGCAGTGTCGTCCAAGTCTTCATGCTCATCAGTGTCGCATGATGAAGAATACGAGATGGCCACCAAGGAAGGAACTTTAGTCTTCTTGAATTTCATCACTGGTGGCGGCTGAGACCATTCAAAGTCGTGCTTGAAACTCATTTGCTTCAGATCATCTTCACCATACAGATGTGACAAAACAGCCCAGGTGCGACCGAACACTTCATGGAGGTAGTAATGGTTTTTCTTCACTGCATTGTGTGTAGCAGTCATGTTGTGAAGAATAGAACCAAACTGACGCTTAACCCATTGTGGTTTCGATCCACCTTCTGGTGAAGACTAAGAAGAAGCTCATGGTCAGTCATCACCCGGGGAGCTGTTGCTTGAGGATTTGGCTTTGATGCATTAGCGGCAGAATCATGAGTAGCAGAATCATCATTGGTGGAGTAAGATGCAGCTTTGCAAAACTGACCATCCAATGGACGAATGCCTTCATCAATAATTGCAGTAGCTTTGCCCTTTTCATCAGATGAGGAAAATGTCTGCTTGAGGACTTCTATTGGGGGCAGGTAACTGACATGATTCTGAAAATCAACCTTGTAGTTGAGTGAAGACCTTGTTCTGAAGAATCTCATAATCCAGGGAGTGTAAGGCTTCAACTCAAACGGAGAGAGGGCAACATTTGCCAGAGTCCTCATAAAGAAATCATGGTAGTTGATAGGAATGCTATGTATGATATTGAATAGCAGATTCTTCATGATGCCAACAACTTCTTCATCATTTGAATTGTGGCCTTTGATTGGACTCAATGTCTTCGTCAGAATGCGATAGACAGTTCTAGGCACAAACAACAATTCCTTCATGAGGAATTTGGTCCTTGGAGCTTGACCTGGCTTCATAGGCTTCATTAGCACTTGCATGTAATGGGCAGTAAGTTCAGGTTCATGATAGATGCATCGAGCGCCTTCAAGGGGAGGACTGACACGCATGGCATGAAGTAATTCAGAGGCCGGTGCTTTGAAATGTGTTTTTTCTATCATCCAGTCCAAAACCCAAGAGTTCACGCCGTCAGCATCGCCTGTGATATGCAGAGTTGCATAGAATTTAAGAATGAGCTCTTCATTCCAATCGCAAATATCCGTGCAAAAGTTGAGCAGTCCTGCATCATGAAGCACACTGAGGACTGGGGTGAAGCAAGGCAGTGATTTCATGTCCATGTGAGTAATATGCTCATGGTCAAAGACTTTGTCCTTTTTGAAAAGCAGTGAAGAATAAAATATTTCTTGGCTGGCAGTCCATAAGCGCTTCCTTCTAAGACGAGCAGAGTCATAAGGTTATAGTCTGTGAAGAACACATGCTCGCCGAAGAAGTCATCAGCCTTGAATTTCTGCTTCTTCGAGAAAGGATCCTTTGGCTTGGGCTGAGGGGTATCGGTCAATTGCATCACCACCTTAGGAATCGCAATCTCAGGATCCACTGGCTGAGGAATTTCAGCTTCTTCTTAAGTGACAGCCTGAGTCTTCAATTCTTCATTAACATTTTCTTCAGCACTAGTGGCTGGAATCTCTTCATGGACAGACGGTGTGGCATGAGATTCTTCAGATCCCATTTGAACTTTAGTGGTTACAGGGGACTGAGGAATTTGTTGTAGGGGTGTGAACAGAGGAGAATTGGGGAGCTAACTTTCCCAAAAGTCATCGTTCAACACTGGATCTGTGCACCCAATGTCCACATCTTCTTCTTCATTCTTTTCCTCAACACCGGCCTCTTCAGTAGTGAACTGAGGCATGGGCGATGAGACTATTGGGGTTGAAGGGAGTGCATCCGCTTCAATTTCTTCATCCAGCTGCTCTGAAGAAGCGGCAGAAGGAATGTCATCATTAGATCCACTTGGGATCTCATATTCTTCATCAAAAGGAACAAGGTCCTTTGATGGCATGGATGGGACAGGAATATCATCAATTGGATTGTCAAAAGAGCTAGTCAGCGGCTTCATCTTCTTCAGAGCTGAAGAATCTGATGCAGTTGATGCCTTCCTTTTCTTCACAGTTGCATGCTCTGCAGCCTTGGTCTTCTTCACATCTGATGCAGATGGAAGGATCGGAATTGGGGTAGGTGCAGGAGGAGCAGAGGAATTTGGTTCAATAACTTTAGGCACAACTGATGCAGTTGCCCTGACTTCTTCATTTTCTTCAGGCGCAACGCTAGTGGTTGCCCTGGAAATTTCTTAAGTGGCCGGAATGCAGTCATCAGCCCTGGTACTATGAGTATCTTCAGCAGCCTGATTTTCATTAGCGGTGCTGCATGTTCTTCAGTAGGCTGAGCAGATGCCTCAGCCTGATGATTTTCTTGTTGCGTTGGGGCTGCAACATTGGAAGCAGACTTCTCAGTTATCTTGACAAATCTGACTTTGGCACCAAGCCAGTCAGCATAGTAGCGATCAAATTCATCACTTAGTTGCTTGATCTCAGATTGAAGAGCAACAAGTTCTTCAGGTGAAAGCTTCAGAACGTTTTGCTTCAGAAAGCACTCTTTCTTGTACTGCGCTTTCTTCACCTTCCTCCCCTGTTCATATTTCCATTTCTCTTCGTCAATGAAGTGAGTCAGCACATGACTTTGACCAGGAGTGAGGTTCAACTCAGGCAGAGGTGTGTTGGGGTCCTTGTGCCACAAGTCAATGAAGTCGAGGATCATCTTTGGGTTCAGCATCAATGGCACATTACTGCCTTTGGCTCTAGCGGCCCTGAGCTGCCTGTCTCTGATGATTTCGACAAGTTCTTCATCATCAGCGTCGTCATCATCAGACGGTACTTGAAAGGCGACCTGCTTCTTGTGAGGACTTGGTCGAGAGCCTCGTTCGGCAGTGGCTTTTGTCTTCAGTAGAGAGGGGCCAGTTGATGAATTGGGTGGAGCTGAAGAACTAGCAGAAGCTCCTGAGGCAATAGAGATGCCTGTTGTCTTTTGGCACATGGTGAGATGCACAGGTGCTGAGGATTTTGACGGAGGACCTGAGGACTTTGGAGGAGCTGGAGCAGCTTGAGGAATTGGCCGTGAGGGCTTTAAAGAATCTGGCCTTGAGGGCATTGCTGAGGAACTTGGTTGTGAGGGCATTGGGAGTGAAGCACTTGGCTTATGAGCAGGCTTCTTTGCCATGGCCTTCTTGGCTTGCTTGCAGAGGTGTCAACAGTGGTAGCAGCAACAGAGTCTTCATTAAATTTCGTCACTTCTTCCTTAGCTACTTTGGCTAGGTTGGCCTGGCGCTTGGCCCATTCATCAGGATAGTCCTCACCACGCTTGAGGCTGGTGGGATCAGCTTCTTGGCCAGGTGCCAATGGAGGTCTTGGGCATGGAGGATTAAGAGCGAATTTCTTCATATACTTGGGAGTAACATATCTGTACTCCCTCCATTCCCGTGCCCATCTCCTCTCTATCCTTTGTATGCGCACCTTGCGCTGATTTTTGTCCTCCTTGCCAAATTTGGCCTCATCAGGAGTGCAATAATCCTTGTATATGTCATCAGGAATCTCGAAAGCAATATTGATTGATACGTCTCCAATGTATCTATAATTTTTGATTGTTCCATGCTATTATATTATCAACCTTGGATGTTTTATATGCATTTATATGCTATTTTATATGATTTTTGGGACTAACCTATTAACCTAGAGCCCAGTGCCAGTTTCTGTTTTTTTCTTTGTTTTTGAGTATCGCAGAAAAGGAAAACCAAACGGAGTCCAATTGACCTGAAATTGGATGGAGCTTATTTTTGGACCAGAAGAAGGCCAAGAAGTAAAAGAACTGGGCCAGAAGAGTCTTGGGCTGCCCACGAGGGTGGGGGGCACGCCCACCCCCCTGGGCGCGCCCCCCTGCCTCGTGGACAGCCCGGAGACCCCTCTGCCTTGTTCCCGAATCCAACACCTCTTATATAACCCAAAACTTCCAGAAAGAAACCTAGATCGGGAGCTCCGCCGCCAGAAGCCTCCGTAGCCACCGAAAACCAATCTAGACCCGTTCCGGCACCCTCCATGACGAGGAGGGAGTAGTTCTCCCTCGGGGCTGAGGGTATGTGTTGGGGAACGTAGTAATTTCAAAAAAATTCCTACGCACACGCAAGATCATGGTGATGCATAGCAACGAGAGGGGAGAGTGTGTCCATGTACCCTCGTAGACCGAAAGCGGAAGCGTTAGCACAACTCGGTTGATGTAGTCGTACGTCTTCACGATCCGACCGATCAAGCACCGAACGCACGGCACCTCCGAGTTCTGCACACGTTCAACTCGATGACGTCCCTCGAACTCCGATCCAGCCAAGCTTTGAGGGAGAGTTCCTTCAGCACGACGGCATGGTGATGATGAAGATGTTCTACCGATGCAGGGCTTCACCTAAGCACCGCTACGATATGATCGAGGTGGATTATGGTGGAGGGGGGCACCGCACACGGCTAAAAGATCCAAGAGATCAATTGTTGTCTCTATGGGGTGCCCCCCTCCTCTGTATATAAAGGGGGGAGGAGGAGGGGGCCGGCCAAGGGGAGGAGGCGCGCCCAAGGGGGGGCAATCCTACTCCAAGTAGGTTTTGCCCCCCTTTCCTATTCCAACTAGGAGAAGGGGGAAGGAGGAGGTGGAGAGAAGGAAGGAGAAGGGGGGCCGCGCGCCACCTCGTGCCGCCTCTCCTCTTCCACTACTTGGACCCATGAGGCCCAATAACCGCCCCCCCGGGAGGGGGGGGGGGGGTTTCCGGTAACCCCCCGGTACTCCGGTATATATCCGATAACCCCCGGAACCATTCCAGTGTCCAAATATAGTCGTCCAATATATCAATCTTCATGTCTCGACCATTTCGAGACTCCTCGTCATGTCCGTGATCACATCCGGGACTCCGAACTACCTTCGGTACATCAAAACACATAAACTCATAATATAACCGTCATCGAACTTTAAGCGTGCGGACCCTACGGGTTCGAGAACTATATAGACATGACCGAGACACGTCTCTGGTCAATAACCAATAGCGGAACCTGGATGCTCATATTGGCTCCTACATATTCTACGAAGATCTTTATCGGTCAAACCGCATAACAACATACGTTGTTCCCTTTGTCATTGGTATGTTACTTTCCCGAGATTCGATCGTCGGTATCTCAATACCTAGTTCAATCTCGTTACCGGCAGGTCTCTTTACTCGTTCCGTAATACATCATCCCGCAACTAAATCATTAGTTACGATGCTTGCAAGGCTTGAGTGATGTGTATTACCGAGTGGGCCCAGAGATACCTCTCCGATAATCGGAGTGACAAATCCTAATCTTGAAATACGCCAACCCAACAAGTACCTTTGGAGACACCTGTAGAGCACCTTTATAATCACCCAGTTATGTTGTGAAATTTGGTAGCACACAAAGTGTTCCTCCGGTAAACCGGAGTTGCATAATCTCATAGTCATAGGAACATGTATAAGTCATGAAGAAAGCAATAGCAACAAACTAAACGATCAAGTGCTAAGCTAACGGAATGGGTCAAGTCAATCACATCATTCTCCTAATGATGTGATCCCGTTAATTAAATGACAACTCTTTGTCTATGGTTAGGAAACATAACCATCTTTGATTCAACGAGCTAGTCAAGTAGAGGCATACTAGTGACACTCTGTTTTGTCTATTTATTCACACATGTATCATGTTTCCGGTTAATACAATTCTAGCATGAATAATAAACATTTATCATGATATAAGGAAATAAATAATAACTTTATTATTGCTTCTAGGGCATATTTCCTTCAGTCTCCCACTTGCGCTAGAGTCAATAATCTAGATTACACAATAATGATTCTAACACCCATGGAGCCTTGGTGTTGATCATGATTTGCTCGTGGAAGAGGCTTAGTCAACGGGCTTGCAACATTCAGATCCGTATGTATCTTGCAAACCTCTATGTCTCCCACCTGGAATTGATCCCGGATGGAGTTGAAGCGTCTCTTGATGTGCTTGGTTCTCTTGTGAAATCTGGATTCCTTTGCTAAAGCAATTGCACCAGTATTGTCACAAAAAAAATTTATTGGACCCGATGCACTAGGTATGACACCTAGATCGGATATGAACTCCTTCATCCAGTCTCCTTCATTTGCTGCTTCCAAAGCAGCTATGTACTCCGCTTCACATGTAGATCCCGCTACGACGCTTTGTTTAGAACTGCACCAACTGACAGCTCCACCGTTTAATAAAAACACGTATCCGGTTTGCGATTTAGAATCGTCTGGATCAGTGTCAAAGCTTGCATCGACGTAACCATTTACGACGAGCTCTTTGTCACCTCCATAAACGAGAAACATATCCTTCGTCCTTTTCAGGTATTTCAGGATGTTCTTGACCGCTGTCCAATGATCCACTCCTAGATTACTTTGGTACCTCCCTGCTAAACTAATAGCAAGGAACACATCAGGTCTGGTACATAGCATCGCATACATGACAGAGTCTATGGCTGAAGCATAGGGAACATCTTTCATTTTCTCTCTATCTTCTGAAGTGGTCGGGCATTGAGTCTTACTCAACTTCACACCTTGTAATACATGCAAGAACCCTTTCTTTACTTGATCCATTTTGAACTTCTTCAAAACTTTGTCAAGGTATGTGCTTTGTGAAAGTCCAATTAAGCGTCTCGATCTATCTCTATAGATCTTGATGCCCAATATATGAGCAGCTTCATCGAGGTCTTTCATTGAAGAACTCTTATTCAAATATCCTTTTATGCTATCCAGAAATTCTATATCATTTCCAATCAACAATATGTCATCCACATATAATATCAGAAATGCTACAGAGCTCCCACTCACTTTCTTGTAAATACAGGCTTCTCCAAAAGTCTGTATAAAACCATATGCTTTGATCACACTATCAACACATTTATTCCAACTCCGAGAGGCTTGCACCAGTCCATAAATGGATCGCTAGAGCTTGCACACTTTCTTAGCTCCCTTTGGATCGACAAAACCTTCCGGTTGCATCATATACAACTCTTCTTCCAGAAATCCATTCAGGGATGCAGTTTTGACATCCATTTGCCAAATTTCATAATCATAAAATGCAGCAATTGCTAACATGATTCGGACAGACTTAAGCATCGCCACGGGTGAGAAAGTCTCATCGTAGTCAATCCCTTGAACTTGTCAAAAACCTTTTGCAACAAGTCAAGCTTTAAAGATAGTAACATTACCGTCAGTGTCAGTCTTCTTCTTGAAGATCCATTTATTTTCAATGGCTTGCCGATCAACGGGCAAGTCAACCAAAGTCCACACTTTTTTCTCATACATGGATCCCATCTCAGATTTCATGGCCTCAAGCCATTTTGCGGAATCTGGGCTCACCATCGCTTCTTCATAGTTCGTAGGTTCGTCATGGTCTAGCAACATAACCTCCAGAATAGGATTACCGTACCACTCTGGTGCGGATCTCACTCTGGTTGACCTACGAGGTTTAGTAACAACTTGATCTGAAGTTTCATGATCATCATCATTAACTTCCTCACTAATTGGTGTAGGTGTCACAGGAACCGGTTTCTGTGATGAAGTACTTTCCAATAAGGGAGCAGGTATAGTTACCTCATAAAGTTCTACTTTCCTCCCACTCACTTCTTTCGAGAGAAACTCCTTGTCTAGACAGGATCCAAATTTAGCAACAAACGTTTTGCCTTCAGATCTGTGATAGAAGGTGTACCCAACAGTTTCCTTTGGGTATCCTATGAAGACACATTTCTCCGATTTGGGTTTGAGCTTATCAGGTTGAAGTTTTTTCACATAAGCATCGCAGCCCCAAACTTTAAGAAACGACAACTTTGGTTTCTTGCCAAACCATAGTTCATAAGGCGTTGTCTCAACGGATATCGATGGTGCCCTATTTAACGTGAATGCAGCCGTCTCTAAAGCATAACCCCAAAATGATAGCGGTAAATCAGTAAGAGACATCATAGATCACACCATATCTAGTAAAGTACGATTACGATGTTTGGACACACCATTACGCTGTGGTGTTCCGTGTGGCGTGATTTGCGAAACTATTCCACATTGTTTCAAATGAATACCAAACTCGTAACTCAAATATTCTCCTCCACGATCAGATTGTAGAAACTTTATTTTCTTGTTACGATGATTTTCAACTTCACTCTGAAATTCTTTGAACTTTTCTAATGTTTCAAATTTATGTTTCATTAAGTAGATATACCCATATCTGCTTAAATCATCTGTGAAGGTGAGAAAATAATGATACCCATCGCAAACCTCAACATTCATCAGACCACATACATATGTATGTATGATTTCCAACAAATCTGTTGCTCGCTCCATAGTTCCGGAGAACGGCGTTTTAGTCATCTTGCCCATGAGGCACGGTTCGCAAGTACCATGTGATTCATAATCAAGTGGTTCCAAAAGTCCATCAGTATGGAGTTTCTTCATGCGCTTTACACCAATATGACCTAAAGGGCAGTGCCACAATGTCAGGACCCCGATTCCAAGTCATGTCGACCTAGCCAGTAACACTTCATATCACATTGCGGCCTCACGCACGGTATCCCACGGGTGTCGCCTTACCATGGCCCGGGACCGTTTGCGCCTTTTGGCTCACGTATATGATAGTGTCGCTAGCATCCATATGACAGAGAACCCGGGCCGACATGGCTAGTCATGAACCCAAAGCGGCACAGACCTATGGAGACAGGCATACATGAATCACATCGAGCATGTCGGTCATCGGCGAGTGAATCCGGGCTGTAGCACTGGGCTAACAGGACTCTGGGGAACCCGGGCTGTAGCAGGCTAGGCAGGACTCCAGATGCCACCGCGTGACATTTCCCCGAAGGGACAGACATAGGAACGAAGTGAAACACATGCCGGCCAGTCAAGTGTCCTGAACAGTAGTGCTGGGCTAGCAGGACTCCGGTGAACCGGGCTGTAGCGGACTACTATGGCTCGAGGAACACTAGACTACATTTCCCCATAAGAAAGGCTGCCAAGGATAAACAACTAGATTGTCGGATCCCACTCATACCAAGCATTTCAATCATTCACACAATATGCCCGATATGAGTACATACAACATGGCATCACAACAAAACTCTACAACTCAAGTACTTTATTTAAAGGCTCCAGAGAGCCATACATAACATGTTCATACAGATAGGGGTCACATGACCCGACACTCAAGTCATACAAGCATACAAGCACAAGCGGAAGTAAATAGTCTGAGTACAGACACTAGAAAGCAAGAAGGCTTCCGAAGCCTGTCTATCTACATAGGGCCCTCCATGGCCAGGATCACCACCTGGGTGGCTAGTCACTCGTCGACGTCAAGGTCTACGTAGAACCCATCGGAGGGGGCGGTGTTGTCGTCTGAAAATAGTAATTAAGCAAACATGAGTACAAAGGTACTCAACAAGTCTTACAACAGAACCTACTATACATGCTCATTCTCAAGAAGGTGGTGGTGTTATTGCAGCAAGCCAGCTTTGACTCTTGGCTAGGCTATCCTACGGAACTCCACTAGTAAAATAGTTTTCACACATGAGTCCACTACTCACCAACACAATACTCCACCAGGGATCCTCCCTCGTCATCCTACGAGAGGGCCATCCTCAGTACTCACACTTATCTTGAGTCTTTTAGTAGTAACCATTAACTTGTCTATGAACTGTATAGGCAACCAAGTAGTCCTTTATCGCGGACGCGGCTATTCGAATAGATGATGTTAACCCTGCAGGGCTATACTTCTTCATACATGCTTTCACCACTTACCGCCGTTTACACGACATGTACTCGGCAACCTTCAAGCGGAAGCCCAGCGAGGGTGTCGGCCACGGCCTACCTAAACACTTAAGTCTCTAGTCCAGGTTTATCGCCTATCCAGGTTCCATCCGCAGGGAGTCCGGCCGAGGTTTCCACATACGGCCCGAACGATGTGAACAGGGTCCCGAGACGCCAAACGGGCGCCCGGCATACCCGGCCACGGTGTATTTACCGCAACATAGCCCACCCCTAGGGTCAGCGCTACGCACGGCCGCCAACACATACCCTACATACACCAGAAACTATTTGCAACTCCTGGACAGAGTACTAGGGTGATTAAGAAGCCGAGAGGGTCCATTTGTTTCGGGCCCAATGTACGGTAGTAACTGCATCTTAAATCACACATACAGATCTCAGTTCTTATGGACGGTCTCAATGAAACAACCCACCATGTACTCCTACATGGCCTCTCATCGATACCTTCACCAAAACATGTTGAACACATCCCTCACATTACCGACATAACCATTTCACTCTAGCCCATCACCCAGATGAACCAGAATTGACACAACTCTAAGCGTAGCAGGCATAGCAAGGTAGGAATCACATACATGGCTCAATCAACTCCTACACATGCTAGTGGGTTTCATCTAGTTACTGTGGCAATGACAGGTCATGCTGAGGATAAGGGTTCAACTATCGTAGCACACAACAGTTTGAATCGCGTTGTCTTAATGCAGTAAACAAGAGCAGAAGCGAGAACATGGGTTTGTATCGGAATGATCAACGGGTTGCTTGCCTGTTGTAGTGGTAGTAGGGTACTGCCCTTCAGACGGATACTCGGGGTTATCCTCGGAGGCAGAACCTACCACGAAAAACACACCGAACATAATCAACACATGGCAATATGCAACAATATGATGCATGCTATGACATGGCAAGATGAAAGTGTCTTAGCCTAATGCAAGCTAAAACAGGATGGAATGAACTCATTTGAATCAAAGATTCAAATGTTAGCTCATTTAACATGGCCTTATTAGTGCATTATCTTATTCTTCTTAAACAGCAAGGTTATCTTGTTTTGTCATTCATGAAACCATTACAGATGGATAGATTGAATTTTTCTGATCATTTTTCATATATAAATCTTTGCATTTGGAGCTATGGTTGATTTTCTATGATTTTTAGAAGTTTTAGCTATTTTCTGGAATTTCCTATTAAATAATAAATCCAGTAATTGAATTAATGCGTCAGCATGACATAGGTGTGACGTCAGCGGGTCAACTGGGTCGGCCAGGTCAAACCTGACTGGTGGGCCCTGTCTGTTAGTGTCACAACTAATTAACAGAATTATGTTAGAGCTAATTGACTGTCAGTGGGGCCTGGGCCCACATGTCAGTGACTAACTAATTAAAATTAATTAAAACTAATCCTAAACTAATTAGTAGACTGGCCCCACCTGTCATAGACTCAGGGGGGGTCAACCTGGGCCCACACGGGGGTCAAACAGGGTCAACTCGCCGGCGTCTAGCCGCCGGCGAGGCCAGACGCGGCGGAGCAGCGCGGGATTTGCACTCCGACGACCAAAAGGACGGCGGAGACTATCTACGTGATGCGGGGAGGAAGCCGCGTCGAGTGGTGGCAGTGGGTGGAGCTGGGGTGGCCGGAAACGTCGCTGGCGACTAGTTTGGCGGCGGCCGGAGCTCGGGTGAGGATGAACTAGTTGCTAGGGGGCACGGGGAGGCACGTGGATTGGTGCGTTGAGCTCCTCGAGGTGCGGTAGGACTAGTGGACAGGGTGGCGTGGCCATTGGGTGGCCGGAGCCTCGTCGACGACGAGCTCCGCGGCGGTGCGTGCGGGTGATCTACATGCAGTCGCTACGGGGCTCGAGAGAGAGAGCGGAGAGGGTGGGGAGGTGGCTGAGCTCACGGGGGTCTCGTCGAGGCAGTCGGAGAGGTCGGGGATGAGTTGATGCGGCGGGGGCGGCGAAAGGGATCTCCGGTGGCCGGAGTTGAGAGCGAGCTCGGTGCAGCGTCTCCGGGGTGAGCGAGCGCTTGGGGCTCGACCCACTCGATGTAATCGACGACGGCGGAGCTCGTGGACATGATGACGCGGCAGGAGGACGACGGAGGGCACGGCTACGACGACGGTGCGGCGACAGGAGCATCAGCCATGGTGGGGAACGGCGAAGGGAGAGAGACATGGGGGAATGGCGTGTCCAGGGGCTGCGGGGTGCGACGTGGGGGCATCCAGGCGTCCAGGGCGCGGGCGGCAAGCAGGTGACGCTGTGGCGAGCTCGGGCACGCCGGCGTCACCTCCCTGCCTGCCTGGCGGGGAAGAAGCAGCTGGCTGGCGTGGGCCAGCACAGTGCTAGGCCGCCAGGTTGGCCGGCTGGTGGGTTAGGTGGGCTGCGCCAGGTAGGTTTCTCTCTCTCTCTCTCTCTCTCTCTCTCTCTCTCTCTCTCTTTTTCTGTTTTCTTTCTTTATTTATTATTTCTGTAACTTCAGGGCTTTATTAAAAATGCCAGGGCATTTCCATAAATCATAAAATTAATCATGGCTACTGCTTAGAATATATCCAGCAGCAAACATTTTAGTTTATGATTATTTGAGCATTTAAAATATTTTATAGCATTTAAATGCCCAAATGAAAATACCATAAGGATTAATCCAATGACCTTAGATGTCCTAGAAAAATGTGCACCATTTTTTTCAAAGGTTTTAACCCAAAACAAAAAGGGTGGGCTTTTTAGAAGGGCATTTCAGGTTCATTGAAAAAGTTTTTAGTAAACCCTAGTTGTTCCAGGGGGGGTGCTGGGGGTTCTGTCATCCCCATTTCAAATTTAAAAGGAATTTAAACATGATGCACACTCTAATGCTTGAACTAGCTAGGGTGTGACAACTCACCCCCACTCAAAAGAATCTCGTCCCGAGATTTAGGATCCTCCGGAAAGAAGGTGGGTTACTCGAGTCGAAGACGATCCTCCCTTTCCCAAGTGGCTTCTTTCTCGGAATGGTGTGACCATTGAACCTTGAGAAACTTGATATTATGACGTCGAGTGGTACGCTTGGCTTGATCAAGGATACGAACGGGATATTCCCGATATGAGAGGTTATCTTGTAGATCAAGCGTTTCGTGGTCCACTCCATGGATAGGATCCACGAAGCAACGCCTGAGTTGAGAAACGTGGAAGACATCGTGAACTCTGGAAAGATGCGAAGGTAGTTCCAATTGGTAGGCAACTTCTCTTCGTTTGGCAAGAATGCGAAAAGGTCCAATGTAACGAGGAGCCAATTTGCCTTTGATACTGAAACGATGGGTTCCCTTTAACGGAGTAACCCGAAGGTAAGCCTTCTCGCTGACTTCATAAGTCATAGGCTTATGTTTACGATCATATTGACTCTTTTGACGAGATTGGGCTGTTTTCAATTTCTCACGAATAACGCGAACCTGTTCTTCTGCTTCCTGAATCATATCCGGGCCAAAGAGTTGTCTTTCCCCGGTTTCTGACCAGTTAAGAGGCGTTCGACATTTTCGTCCATAGAGAACTTCGAAAGGAGCCTTGCCCAAGCTAGCTTGATAACTATTGTTGTAAGCAAACTCCGCGAATGGAAGGCATTTCTCCCAACCCATTCCGAACGAGATGATAGAGGCTCGGAGCATATCTTCCAGAATTTGATTGACTCGTTCTACTTGACCACTTGATTGAGGGTGGAATGCGGTGCTAAAAGAGAGACGAGTTCCCATAGCATTTTGGAAACTTTCCCAAAATCGAGAGGTGAAGAGACTCCCACGGTCTGAGTTAATTTCCAATGGAACACCATGAAGAGACACTATTCGGGAGATGTACAAGTCAGCTAGCTGGCCAGCGGTGATACTCTCACGAACAGGTAGGAAATGGGCTACCTTGGAAAGACGGTCGATCACGACGAAGATGACATTATTCCCTCTCTTGGTCCTGGGAAACCCAGTGATGAAATCCATACTGATTTTATCCCATTTCCACTCGGGAATAGCCAAAGGTTGAAGGGTGCCAGCAGGCCGTTGATGCTCTGCTTTAACACGACGACATACGTCGCAATTAGCAATGTATTGAGCGATTTCTCTCTTCATCCTAGTCCACCAAAACCTCTGGCGTAGGTCTTGATACATTTTAGTACTACCGGGATGAATGGTTAGAGGGGATTCATGAGCTTCCTTAAGGATTAGCCGCCTCAAGTTTCGTGCCTTTGGAACCACTAAGCGGTTTCCAAAGTATATGATACCTTGATCATCAATGGAGAAACAATTCGCGACTCCTTTCTTAATGCTTCTCTTAATATGGGAGATTCCCGGATCTACCTTTTGTGCCTTGATGATCTGATCCGTAAGGGTAGGTTTCGCCACCAGTGTGGATAGGAATCCTCGAGGAACAATGTGAAGATTGAGCTTACGAAATTCCTCGTGGAGAAGTGGTTGACTTTGGTGTAACATCAGGTTGTTACAATAAGATTTACGACTTAGCGCATCAGCCATGACATTGGCCTTGCCCGGGGTGTAGGTTATTCCCAAGTCGTAATCCGAGATCAACTCGACCTAACATCTTTGCCTGAGATTCAAATCTGGTTGGGTGAAGATATATTTCAAACTTTGGTGATCGGTGAAGATCTCGCAACGATTACCAAGGAGGTAATGTCGCCAAGTTTTGAGTGCTTGGACTACAGCTGCAAGCTCTAGATCATGTGTGGGATAGTTTTCCTCATGTGGGTGTAATTGCCATGAAGCATAGACAATTACCTGATGATCCTGCATGAGTATGCAACCTAGTCCTTGTCGCGAGGCGTCGCAATAGATAACAAAGTCCTTGGAGAAATCTGGTGGTACCAGTACAGGAGCAGATGTCAGGCGTCTTTTCAGTTCCTGAAAGCTGAACTCGCACTGTGGGGTCCACTTGAACTTTTTATCTTTCTTGAGGAGTTCAGTTAGAGGTTTAGCAACCTTGGAGAAATTCTCGACGAAGCGTCAGCAATAGCTCGCTAAGCCAAGGAAGCTCCAAACTTGCTTGACCATCTCAGGTGGAGTCCAATCAAGGACAGCTTGAACTCGCTTGGGATTGACAGCAATACCCTTACCAGAGATTACATGGCCTCGATAGGTCACTTCTGGCAACCAAAATTCACACTTGGAGAATTTGGCATAAAGACGATGCTCTCGAAGTTTCATCAATACCAGCCTTAGATGTTCGGCATGTTCCTCTTCATTCTTGGAGTAGATGAGTATGTCATCGAGGTATAATACGACGAATTTATCCAAATACTCCATGAAGACCAAGTTCATTAACCGAGAGAAGGTAGCCGGGGCATTGGTTAAACCGAAGGACATAATGGTGTACTCGTATTGGCCATAACGAGTAACAAAGGCCGTTTTGGGAATGTCCCCATTTCTGATTTTGATTTGATGGTAGCCCAACCTCAAATCCATCTTGGAAAAGACTGAGGATCCAACGAGCTGATCATACAGATCGTTGATCCTGGGAAGCGGATACTTGTTCTTGATAGTGACCAAATTGACAGGTCGGTAATCTACAACCATTCAATCCGTTCCATCCTTCTTCTTGATGAAGAGGACGGGGCAAGCCCAAGGAGAGGAACTAGAATGGATGAAACCATTTTTCAAGGACTCATCGAGTTGGGTCTTAAGCTCGGCTAGTTCTAAGGGTGCCATCTTGTAGGGTCTTCTAGAAATTGGAACGGTTCCTGGAACAAGGTCTATCACAAACTCGACATCCCTGTCAGGTGGAACACCTGGCAGTTCTTCTGGAAAGACATCCGGAAAGTCTCAGACTACCGGAACATCTTCAAGGTCTGGAAGGGGGTTGGCATTTAGGGAGTAAAGCTGGCGCTTGGCCACTCGAGTTAAGACATTGACTGTCTTGCCCAATGGATGAGTAAGTTGAACGGTTCTAGTGGCACAATCAATCTTAGCATAATGAGCTGACATCCAGTCCATACCCAAAATGATGTTTATGTCCGAGGACTTGAGAGCTATTAAGGATGCAAGGAAGACAAGTCTATCGACAAGAATTTCGTTCCCATGGCTTACTCTAGAAGTTTGCCATCTAGAGCCAGGGGTTTGAATTTCCATGGTAGAGGGCATGTCACAGAATGTCATGTTATGCAATCGAGCATAGTTCTTGGATATGAATGAATGAGATGCTCCAGTATCGAAAAGAACAGATGCCGGATGGCAATTAACAAGGAGCGTACCAAGGACGACGTTAGGATCCTCATGAGCCTCCTCGGCTGAAACATAGTTGACATGGCCACGTGTAGTAGTGACCGGCTTGGCGTAGAATGTCTTTCCCGCGGGCTTACCACGGCCAACGGACTTTCCAGTTTGATTGGGGTTGTTGTTCTGGGGACACTCTCAGGTATAGTGACCCGGCTCTCCACACTTGAAACACGTCACCACATTGGGGCGTGGAGCAGCATTAGCAGCGGGGCCACCATAGGGCTTGGGTGGTGCAATCTGCTGATTGGGACGAGGCGCCTCAAAGGATGGCCTCGGAATGAACCTGGGTGGCAGTGCCGTGCTTGGGATCCACACCCGGCGCTTCTGAGCTCCAGAGCCGGATGAAGAGCCAAAATCACAGGAGTGCTTGCGTGAAGCGTCATAATCAGTCTGGCCTGTCTCAGCGCTGATGGCTTTATTGACCAACTTCTGAAAAGAGGTGCACTCGTGCAGACGAAGATCGCGGCGAAGCTCAGGGCTAAGTCCCTTGCGGAACCTTGCCTGCTTCTTAGCGTCGGTAGATACTTCTTCAGGAGCATATCGTGCCAGATTCCCAAATTCACGACTATATGCATCCACAGTCAGTCTTCCTTGGGTGAAATTGCAGAACTCTTCCCTCTTGCGATCCATGAGACCTTCCGGAATGTGATGCTCATGGAAAGCCTCACTGAATTCAGCCCAAGTAGTGATTTGGCCGACCGGGCGCATAGCTTCAAAATTTTCCCACTAGAGGCTAGCAGGGCCTTTGATATGGTAGGCAGCGTAAGTAACCTTATCAGCTTCGGCTACGTTGGCAGAACGTAGCTTGTGGGTGATGCTGCGAAGCCAGTCATCCGCGTCGAGGGGCTCGACGGAATGGTTAAACTTTGGTGGGTACAACTTGATAAAGTCATTGATTGACACCAATTCATTTCACGGATGGCGTGCAGTGTTCTGCTCAATCCACTTCAGTAAGCGGTTAGTCTCACGCTTGTTTCTTTCCGCCTCCAGCATCACTTCGGCCAGAGAAGGCGGGTGGGGCAGATTTTCACCCCTAGCTGCACTGGCTTCCCCCTGCTCCGGGGCAGCAGGGTTGCTGCAGGTGTTGACCATCCTAGGAGAAAACAAGACAACGGTTTAGATAAGGATGGCTCAAACTTAGCAAGGAAGTGCAGAATGTAATGGATAACACGGAATGCAGAGATGTTCATCCGTATGTCATGGTAATATAAAACTGCCATATATATACCAACGGTCATACACGCCATACATAGTTTAGTACAAGCCCAGGCTACAGTACAACTATGATGAAAGACGTTACATCTCATCGGAGGCATTCCAAGCTCCTATACATTATTTGTCTACACCTCTGGAATTGATTACACACAAAGTCATATCCCACAAGTCACGCAGGACAGTGAAGATACAACTATTACAATACTAGTGGTACTACTACTAACTCAGACAGCTCCGTAGTAGTCCTCATAGAAGTCACCTCCATAGCCTGGAAGTTCAACGTGATCATCCGGGAACAGATGGTCCGGAGGAGCTTGTGGACCAAAGGGACTAGGATGAGGTCTTGGACCAACAAACGGTGGCCTGTGGGGACCACGGGGTGGGGTGATGCCTCCCACATCACGCCAATCCACCATGTCTGGCAGAGCAGATCTCACAGGATACAGATCCCTTGTATCCATACATCCAGCTTGCACCGCAGGTGCAAACCGAGTCAATGTGGCCCAATGATCAGCACGGGTGTTGAAAAGCTCCAGCCTCAAGGCCTGATTCTCTCGGTCTTTATCCTCGAGCATCTCGGCAGTGGTACGAGTTAGTGAGTCCTCCTGAGTGGAGTCAGCAAAGATAGCCTGGAGATACCCTTGCGCTCCCGGAAGTGAAGCTGGCATGTAACGGAAGTCGGTGTTCCGAAGCAGGCCAGTCCTGACTCGCATGATGGTCATCATGGAATAGGCAGCATCCTGCACAGCTATCTCAACAGTAACCCTGAGTCCATAGGAACAGTGAAGGGGCTCGGTAGATCCAGGATAAGAAGGAAATATCCCGACGGTGCAAAAATATTGGCTTTGATTAAAGTCTCGGAATTTCTCTTTGACGGTGTATTCGGGATACCAACGGTAACCCGTCTCGATCATTACCCGGACTAACATAGCAGTATGACCGGGCACATCAAGGCACCGGGTCAGGCGAACCACTTGGTTTTGAGCACGAGTGGCCATCTGAAAGCACAACCACAATGCAAAGACATTAGAATTTCTAGGGAAAATTGGATAGCATAACAGCTGGAAATGCTCAGGAAAAGATTTGAGACATCCACAAAAGTTTGCAATACCACTCAACAACATCATATGAAGGTTCTGATTCAACTAACAACATACTAAAAGTAGTAGAAACTATACTAAGGCTTGTAACAACAATCCTATAAGCTACTACAGATTAGTAACACGTGAACCTGACAGAAGAAGAGAGCCTAGTCCTTCACCCATGTTGAATGAGAAGAGAATGACTCAGATCAGAGGGCATAAGGTAAAGGAGTAAATGAGCCTTACGTTCCCTCCCACAATCAATTCCCCTACATATAACTACAACATTTCTAGACACGACATCGACCAGTTTGGCTCAACGAACCTATAGGCAGTCCGGCTCTGATGCCAACGCTCTCAGGACCCCGATTCCAAGTCACATTGATCTAGCCGGTAACACCTCATATCACATTGCGGCCTCACGCACGGTATCCCACGGGTGTCACCTTACCATGGCCCGGGACCGTTTGCACCTTTTGGCACACGTATATGATAGTGTCGCTAGCATCCATATGACAGAGAACCCGGGCCGACATGGCTAGTTGTGAACCCAAAGCGGCATAGACCTATGGAGACAGGCATACATGAATCACATCGAGAATATCGGTCATCAGCGAGTGAATCCGGGCTGCAGCACTGGGCTAACAGGACTCCGGGGAACCCGGGCTGTAGCAGGCTAGGCAGGACTCCAGATGCCACCGCGTGACATTTCCCCGAAGGGAAAGACATAGGAACGAAGTGAAACACATGCCGGCCAGTCAAGTGTCCTGAACAGTAGTGCTGGGCTAGCAGGACTCCGGTGAACCGGGCTGTAGCGGACTACTATGGCTCGAGGAACACTAGACTACATTTCCCCATAAGAAAGGCTGCCAAGGATAAACAACTAGATTGTCGGATCCCACTCATACCAAGCATTTCAATCATTCACACAATATGCCCGATATGAGTACATACAACATGGCATCACAACAAAACTCTACAACTCAAGTACTTTATTTAAAGGCTCCAGAGAGCCATACATAACATGTTCATACAGATAGGGGTCACATGACCCGACACTCAAGTCATACAAGCATACAAGCACAAGCGGAAGTAAATAGTCTGAGTACAGACACTAGAAAGCAAGAAGGCTTCCGAAGCCTGTCTATCTACATAGGGCCCTCCATGGCCAGGATCACCACCTGGGTGGCTAGTCACTCGTCGACGTCAATGTCTACGTAGAACCCATCGGAGGGGGCGATGTTGTCGTCTAAAAACAGTAATTAAGCAAACATGAGTACGAAGGTACTCAGCAAGTCTTACAACAGAACCTACTATACATGCTCATTCTCAAGAAGGTGGTGGGGTTGTTGCAGCAAGCCAGCTTTGACTCTTGGCTAGGCTATCCTACGGAACTCCACTAGTAACATAGTTTTCGCACACGAGTCCACTACTCACCAACACAATACTCCACCGGGGATCCTCCCTCGTCATCCTACGACAGGGCCATCCTCGGTACTCACACTTATCTTGAGTCTTTTAGTAGTAACCATTAACTTGTCTATGAACTGTATAGGCAACTGTCGGAGTAAATATCCATGGGTAGCCTAGCCGGCTTCCCCTGGCCCTTCTGAAAAAATTACGAGCCCGTCCGGCTCTCAGGAATCCAAGACATGGGGCCGCCTTCCCCTTGCTGGCTGTCACCCAGGCCGGCTTTGAGAAGGCGGCCCGACTTCAGCCATCATAAAGAAAGCCATGGGAGGGCCGACTCTGAGAAGCCGGCCGCGAGAAGGCCGGCTCCAAGAAGCCGGCTCCCACCAAGCGGTCGACACCGTACCCTCAAAGTTTGCATCCACCTAGCGGCGATGTGACGGGGCATGGCTACAGTGAAGCCTGCCACCCCTGAATCCCGGAGCACGCCTGGCACAGTGCGCCGTACGGAGTGGCCATGACCCGTCCGGCGCGGCACTGTTGCCATGTTGACCCTGATGTCATCCACGACGGGCTACCAGTACGGCCCGCGGGCGGTGGGCCCCTGCGGGCAGAGAGACGCCCGAAGGCGGCCAGGCCTCCCCCAGTCTGCCCAAGACGGAGTCGGCTCCCCGCAGCCGGCTCGCCGCCTCCCTCGAAGGAGACGCCCCATCAAGGAGATAAGACGCGGTGAGGCTACAGTGATCGCCCACCGGGCGGCGGCACTGTAGCTACGCCTACCACGACGAAGCCCACGTCACCGAGATAGAGCAACAGTAACCAGCCGCCGACCAGGCCCTGAGCAGTGGGGCCTGACTGTCGGCCAAGGGGCCGGCAGCCGGTGGGACCCACCAGTCGGCGGGCCCCAGCAGCCGGCGCAGAAGCCGGCGAGCGCAGTCACAGAAGGCTGGGCCCGCGCCCAGTCGGATTACCATTGTACCCCCGAGGGGTAGGCCTATATAAACCCCCCGGGGCACCCATGCAAAGGGTTCGACCCCCAGCTAGTCATAGACACCATACTAGGAGAAGAAGCAAGCTAGCCGTGCCCTTCTTCCTCCTCCCACCGAACAGCTCAAGGAGCATTGTGTAGCTACTTGTCCATCTAATGATCATGCGGAGACCCCGCAGAGCAGCAGTAGGGGTGTTATCTCCACGGAGAGCCCCGAAGCTGGGTAAGATTCGCCGGCGTGCATGTCTTCGCCTCATCCCATTTCCAGGCACTGGCGACGTCTTACTGGCTCCCACAATGATAAGCCACCTGTTGGCATATGTCGCACCTACCACCCGACATTTGGCGCCCACCGTGGGGCCAGGTGCACCGTCGTCCGGAGACCTGTTTTGGACGGGAACCCTCTTCCTCCCCCGCGAGCGTAGCCAGCGCGGCACACCCGATGGCGCTTGCCACGACGCGCTGCAAGGCGTCACCAACATCTGCGCGGCGAGCAGCCTCGCCGATCTCCTCGACGAAACCCTCACCTCTGACGAGCTCGCCTCCGATGCGGGCACCAACCACCTCGCCAACCTCCTCGGCCAGCTCCATGTCTCCAGCGAGCCCGTGGTGGATCTGGAGTCGGTTGGCTCCACCGACCCGATGCCTGTCGACTCCGACACGGCCTCCCATGACACCTTCCCCACCAACGTCACGATCTACAACGACCTGCTTCCTCGAGCCGATGGCTGCGATGCTGTCACCACCGAAGTGATGGTTGTTGGCCACGGCGGCCCGGCCGACGAGAGCGCCCACGACGCCCCGCACGCGGCGGCCCATGACTTGTCCACCCCCCTCCCGGCTGATGCCGACGACGAAGCACTGGAGGCACGCCGCCTCGCCCTCCTCGCAGAGGGCCGGAGGCTGGCTTCCGTAAGACGCCTCACTGAGGCCTACCAGCGCGAAGCTGACCGCGCTGCCTTCGGCACGCCGGCCCCGGGCGGGCCAAGCCGGGCCGGCCTTGTCAAGCAACGCGGCGCCGTCATCGCCGACACGCTGGGAGTCGACCGCCCAGTCTACGCCACTCCACTCGAGAACCTGCGCGCCGCCCAGGCGGCCGTAGACGAGTTGGACGGCTTGGAGGCCGAAGACCTCCCCCACATGACCCGGCGCATCCAGCAACTGATCGATGCGGCCGCGCAGCGGCACGAAGCTGACGCCCGCGTGGGAAGCCCTCCCCCGCGCCGAGATCACCGCGCGACGTCCCGGACGCCGGCTACGAGCAACACCCGCGTGCGGCGCGAGAAAGAGCCGGCTGCCAGCCGCAGCCAGACCCGAATCTCCATCGAGCGAGACGCGGACGGCCATCCCCGAGCCATGGAATGGCGGGGCAACCTGCCTCCGCCTCAACCCCGTGGAGAGAGATATCCCACCCCGCCGCCAGTGGCGCACCCGACTCTCAGCGGCCGAATGGGTCGCTACGAAGGAGTCGGCGAGAACAACGCACGCCATCGGATCAACCGCCTGGCGCGATCCCTGGCGCTGGAAGAAGAAGACGATGTCGGCCCGCCTTGTTTCGGCCCCCGCATCCGCGACGAGCCCTTCCCCAAAGGGTTCTCGCTTCCAAGAGACACGCCCAAGTACAACGGCTCCGTGAAGCCGGAAGATTGGCTGATCGACTACTCCACGGCGGTCAGCATAGCCAACGGCAACCGGCGTGTTGTCGTGAAGTATGTGCCCCTCATGCTGCAAGGCACGGCGCGGACCTGGCTCAACAGCCTCAAGCCTCTCAGCATCAACAGCTGGCTAGATTTTGCCGAAGCTTTCATCCGCAACTTCACCAGCACCTACAAGCGGGCCCCCAAGCCCAGGCAGCTCTCCCTGTGCGTACAGGGCCCGGCCGAGTCCACTCGCGACTACCTCACGCGTTGGGCCGAGCTCCACAATTCTTGCGAGGGGGTGCACGAGGTGCAAGCCATCGAGTACTTCACAGCCGGATGCCGAGAAGGCACCCTCCTCAAGCACAAGCTCCTCTGCGACGAGCCAACTACCCTCGACGAGCTTCTGGACATAGCGGACAAGTACGCCACTGCCGACTCCTCGATGAAGACCGAGCTTCGGGTAGACGCGTCCGGAAAAGTACTCAACCCAGCGCCCAAGACGCCGGCTGGGGATTCCGGCCGACGCCCACACTCAAACGACCACAAGCGCAAGGGCCCCGCGCCGCCTCCCGCCAGTCGGCAGGTGGCCACAGTTGAAGACATGCCGCCTGAAGGGCGACCCGCGCCCAAGAAGCCCAAGGGCGGCAGACCGGCTTGGCAGCCGGCCTTCTTCTATGAGCAAACTCTCGACGCCCCGTGCAAGTTCCACAGCGGCGCGAAGCCGTCCAACCGCACAACCCGGAAGTGCCATTGGCTCACCTGAATCTCCAAAGGCGAGGGGCTCGCGCCGCCTCCGCCTGCCGGCCCGCCGCCTCCGCCTCCGCCTGCCGGCCCGCCGCCTCTGCCTCCGCCGCCTCCGGCCGCTCGGCCCGCAGTCGGAGCCGTGCATGACGAGTTCCCTGACGAGCGAGCAACCTACATCGTCTTCACAAGCTAGCCCGAAGACCGGCGCAGCAAACGACGAGAGCACCAGGAAGTCAGCGTGGTCGCTGCCGACCCCGCCAAACACATGCATTGGTCGGAAAAGCCCATCAGCTGGAGCCAGGCCGACCATCCAGAGGTGATGCCGTCTCCCGGCTCTTACGCATTGGTCCTAGAAGCCACCCTTGCGACGGACAGACGCGCTGCCCGCTTCTCCCGCGTGCTGATAGACGGCGGGAGCAGCATCAACATCCTGTACCGTGACACCCTGGAGAAGCTAAATGTCAAGACGAAGCAGCTCATGCCTACTCGAACAGTGTTCCATGGCATCGTACCCGGCCTGTCCTGCGCCCCCATTGGCAAGATCAAGATTGATGTACTTTTTGGGGACAAGGAGCATTTCCGCCGGGAAGCGATCTGGTTTGAAGTGGTGGACCTGGAGAGCCCTTACCATGCGTTGCTTGGCCGACCAGCCTTGGCCAAATTCATGGCAGTTCCCCACTATGCATACCTCAAGATGAAGATACCAAGCACCAAAGGCGTCATCACTGTGGTCGGCGATTACAAGAAATCCTCTGAGTGCGCGGCAGCCGGCAGCCGGCTGGCCGAGTCCCTTGTGATTGCCGAAGAAAAGAAGATGTTGGACGGAGTCGTGGCCATAGCCGGCAAGCAGTCGGCCGTGTCCCCCGACCCCAAGGAGCATGATGCTCAAGGATCTTTCTAGCCGGCCAAGGAGACGAAGAAGATACCTCTTGACCCCGAGCATCCAGAGAGGTTTGCCGTCATCGGGGCAAGCCTGAACAGCAAATAGGAAGGCGAGCTCACCGATTTCCTCCGTGAGAATGGGGACATCTTTGCATGGTCCCCCAAGGACATGCTGGGTGTTCCGAGGAAATTCGCCGAGCACAAACTACACGTCCGAGAAGACGCAAAGCCAGTCAGACAACCCCTTCTCCGACTATCGGAGGAGAAGCACAGGATTTTGGGAGAGGAGATAGCCCGACTTCTGGCAGCCGGCTTCATTATGGAAGTGTTTTTCCCAGAATGGCTTGCCAACCCGGTCCTCGTGCTAAAGAAGAACAACAAGTGGCGCATGTGTATAGACTACACAAGCCTCAACAAGGCTTGCCCCAAAGATCCCTTTGCCCTGCCGAGGATTGACCAAGTGATAGACTCCACGGCCGGATGCGAGCTGTTGAGTTTCTTGGATGCTTACTCAGGATACCACCAGATAAAGCTAGATCTGGACGACCGCCTGAAGACCGCCTTCATCACGCCATTTGGAGCCTTCTGCTACCTGACTATGACATTCGGCTTAAGAAATGCCGGTGCCACTTTTTAGCGTTGCATGCAGAAGTGCCTCCTCAAGCAACTCGGCAGAAACGCTCACGTCTACGTGGACGACATTGTGGTGAAGACGGAGAAGCGTGGAACTTTGCTGGGAGACCTCAAGGAAACGTTTGAGAACCCGCGCCGGTTCCAAATCAAGCTCAACCCCGAGAAATGCGTGTTCGGAGTGCCAGCCGGCCAGCTCTTAGGCTTCCTGGTCTCCGAACGCGGCATCGAATGCAACCCGGTGAAGATCAAGGCCATCGAGAGAATGGCGATCCCCACCAAGCTTCGAGACATCCAAAAGTTCACCGGATGCTTGCCCTCCTTGAACCGCTTCATCAGCCGACTCGGAGAGAAGGCTCTCCCCCTCTACCGCCTCATGAAGAAGAGCACTCACTTCGAGTGGAACGACCAGGTCGACCAAGCTTTTCACGAGCTGAAGAAGATGCTGGCCACGCCGCCTGTCCTCGCGGCGCCGACTGAGAAAGAGCCCATGCTCCTTTACATCGCCGCAACCAGCCGGGTGGTCAGCACCGTCATCGTAGTCCAACGCCCAGAAGAAGGCCGAGCCCAGCCGGTCCAGAGGCCAGTGTATTATTTGAGCGAGGTGTTGTCTGCTTCAAAGCAGAACTACCTGCACTACCAGAAGATGTGTTACGGCGTGACTTCACCGCCAAGAAACTTAAGCCCTACTTTCAAGAGCACCCCATCATGGTCGTATGCACCGCCCCGCTGGCCGAGATCATAGGCAGCCGAGACGCATCCGGCCGGGTGGCGAAATGGGCCATCGAGCTGGCCCCTTACATGATCTTCTACCAGCCCCGCACCGCCATCAAGTCCCAAGCACTGGCCGACTTCCTCGTCGACTGGGCCGAGACCCAGTACCTACCGCCGGCTCCCGACTCCACCCATTGGCGCATGCACTTTGACGGGTCCAAGATGCGCACCGGCTTGGGAGCCGGCATCGTCCTTACCTCTCCCAAAGGCGACAAGCTCATATACACGCTGCAAATTCACTTTGCCGCCTCCAACAACATGGCCGAGTACGAGGCGCTCATACACGGGCTCCGGCTTGCCAAGGAACTCGGCATCCGCCGGATCCTATGTTATGGCGACTCGGACTTGGTGGTCCAACAATCATCCGGCGACTGGGACGCCAAGGACGCAAATATGGCGAGCTACCGCTTCCTGGTTCAACAACTCAGCGGATACTTTGAAGGATGCGAGTTCCTCCATGTACCGCGAGCCGACAACGAGCCAGCCGATGCCCTGGCTCGAATAGGCTCCACTTGGCAAGCAATTCCAACCGGCGTCGCTCTACGCCTCCTCAAGCCGTCCATCAAGCCGTCTCCAGAGTCCGATTCCATCTTCGTGCCGCCTGACCCCGATGTGGCCGGGTCCGGCTCGAAGAATCAAGCGGGCGACCCCGGGACTTCAGTAATCGGCTCGGCGACTTTGACAACCGGCTCGGGGACTGCCACACTCGGCTCTGGGACTGCAGCAGCCGACTCGGGGACTGCAGTAGCCGGCCCAGGGACTGCACCAACGCAACAGCCGGCGGCCGACTCCAGCATTTCACCACCCAGCCCGCCCACCCTGGTGGCAGTGGCCACATTGGCAGTAGGAGAAGTCGCGGCTCCGTCATGGGCTCAGTCCATCCTCAACTTCTTAGTAAACCAAGATTTGCCGGCTGACGAAACAGAGGCATGACAAGTCCAACGTCGACCGGAGCATACACAATCGTCAACAGAGAGCTCGTCAAGCGCAGTGTCACTGGAGTCCTCCAACGGTGCGTCGAGCAAGAGAAGGGCATTGCAATCCTCAGAGACATTCACCAAGGAGAATGCGGCCATCATGCGGCTTCAAGATCACTCGTCGCCAAAGCTTTCCGCCATGGTTTCTTCTGGCTGACTGCTTTGGACGACGCCAAAGAATTAGTTAAAAATTGAAAGGGGTGCCAACTCTTCAGCTCCAAGCAACACATGCCGGCTTCGGCACTCAAGACCATTCCCCTCAGTTGGCCCTTCGCCGTTTGGGGACTGGACATGGTGGGCCCATTCAAGACGGCGCGCGGCGGCATGACACATCTGCTCGTCGCCGTGGACAAATTCACCAAGTGGATTGAAGCAAAGCCGATCAAGAAGCTGAATGGGCCGACTGCTGTGACATTCATCGCAGACATAACAACTCGGTACGGCGTGCCACACAGCATCATCACCGACAATGGCACGAATTTTGCCAAAGGAGCCTTGGCACGTTTCTGCGCAGCCCAAGGTATCCGGCTGGACTTAGTGTCCGTCGCCCACCCGCAGTCAAACGGCCAGGTCGAGCGAGCCAACGGCCTCATCCTCTCCGGCATCAAGCCCCGACTGGTCGTACCTCTAGAGCGTTCAGCCGGCTGTTGGCTCGACGAGCTGCCGGCTGTCCTCTGGAGTCTGCACACTACTCCAAACAAGTCAACCGGCTTCACCCCTTTCTTCCTTGTGTATGGTGCCGAGGCGGTCATCCCAACTGACATCGAGTTCGACTCGCCTTGAGTAACCATGTACACAGAAGCGGAGGCCAAGGAAGCACGAGAAGACGGCGTCGACCTGCTGGAAGAAAGCCGGCTGTTAGCCCTCAGCCGGTCTGCCATCTACCAGCAGGGTTTGCGCCGTTACCACAGCCGGAAGGTCAGGCCAAGATCTTTCGAAGAGGGCGATCTTGTGCTCCGGCTGATCCAGCGAACAGCCGGCTAGCACAAGCTCTCGGCCCCTTGGGAAGGCCCCTTCGTCATCAGCAGAGCTCTAGGCAACGACTCCTACTACCTGATCGACGCATAGAAGCCGAAGGCACGCAAGAGAGATGACTCCGGCAAGGAGTCGGAACGACCATGGAACGCCAACCTCCTTTGAAGATTTTACAGTTGAAATGCAGTATGTATCACGCTAACTTTTGTATTAAGTACGAGACAATAGGCCCCCCGAGGAGGGCTCGGGGACTGCCATCTCTTATCTATGAATGAAAAGTATCATGCTTATGACTCTGTCATTTCATTTACTTGTTCCGTCCGGCACCGGGTTCGACTAGTCGGCCCGGGGACTAGCCGACTGGAGTTATATTAGAAGTCCTACCCGTAGTCAGACAAGTAGTGTGCCGGCTCCCAAGCTTTCTCTTGCCAAAAGTCGCAGCTCGAAGAACCAGCTGTCTGACTGGCAAGAGTTAAAGGCAGGAACGGGCGCCCACACGAAAAACGGCTAGGGACTAACGGACTAATATAACAAAAGCCGGTTTTTCTCCCACCGCCGAATGGCTACCAGAGTAGCCGGCCGGCCGGTTTCCATCCACTTCACTTCAATCCAAGAAAGCTCAAGTACTTGCCTCCCCAAAGAGGGAAGGCGGCAAAAGGAAAAAGCCTAAGGATAAAAAGCATACGCGAATGGAAACCAAACATGCACATAATAATATTTACATAAAAGACCTCCGAGAGGCCAGCATTCAACATAGTTTGGATACACCCCCAGTGGGTGGAACTGCGAAAACTTAATGAAGATTGTTCAAAAGACAACAAGCAGGAAAAATAAGGACGGCAGGTCAAGCCGGCGGAGCGACCGACGAGCTGGGCTGGTTGGCGGAGACGGTTGTGCCGGCTGAAGGAGCGGCCGGCTGGCGAACCTCGGCTTGGTCCCCGCCTCCCGCAGAGGGCGCGCTTCCACGCGCCTCGGTGTTGGAGGCACGGTCGGCTTGAGGTCGGCCGGTTGTTCCACCAGCCGGCTCGACGTCTTCGCCGTCCTCCTCCTCGTCATCCTCGCCCTCGTCGCTGGAGGCGATCTCCTCCGCCGAGTTCTCGCCCACCGCCGGGTTCAGCCCGAACCACTCCTCCGGCTGGGCAACACCGTCATCATCGATTTCGGGTGCGAAAACGCTGATGTCGGTGCACTCGGCGATCGTCGAAGCACGCTGGGCGATAGCCGGCCTCACCTCCTCCAGCTCCGCGTCGGCCTCCATCCGCCAAGTGCGCAGCTGGTCCAGGCTCAGCCCTGGGTACCAAGCCGAACGAACTCCAACGCCCACCCGGCTCCGAGGCGGGCCGCCGACGCCTTCCAAGCCTCAAAGCGACCAACTGCGACCTCCAGCCAGTCGGCAGTCCGGCTTGGGGTGCGGGGGATCGTCTCGCCGGGCCAGAGGGCGGCCAACACTTGCGCCCCGGCACGTTGGAGCCGGCGAAGCATCTGATGAGCCGGCTGCAACCGCGCCTGGACAGCCAAGAGTTGCTCCTCAAGCGTTTGGTTCGCATCCGGCGCGATGTTGGCCCCCGCCTGACGGCGCGCCTCGCGATGGGCTTCGATGCTTTGGGCGGCAAAGGCGGAGTAGCCGGGAAAGTAGTCTGCGCAGGGAAATAGGCAGCAACACAAGTTAGAACAAGAACCAGACGCCAAGGGGCAGGAGAGGAGCGAGGAAGGAGGCTTACCGTCGATCAAGTCCTCGATGCGGCCGAAGCCCTCATCAAGTGCTCGCCGGGTCTCAGCCCAGCTCGCCGCCTCGGTCTCATACTCCGCCTTCAGGGCAGCCTCGCTATCCTGCGCTTGCTGCAGGGCCGCCTTGTGGCTCTTCTCCTGGTCAGCCAACTTCTTGGCCAGGCGGTCACGCTCCTGGACCAAGACAGCGTACTCGGCGTCCTTGGTACGAAGGGCGGCCTGCGCTTCGCCGAGATCCTTCCTCAAGTCGGCGTTGGCCCCTGAAGACAAAGAAAAAGACAAACCAATAAGGAAAAAGTCATCAAGAAAGATCCGACCCGACTGCGCAGCAGTCGGCCCGAATCTCGGGGACTACACCCAGTGGGTGCGCTGACGCGCCCCCACAGGAGACAGACAAAATCAAGCACTTAATTCGGCTGTCGGCCAGGTCGTCGGTCCTCCGACTCAAATCCCGAGCCTGGGAGTTGAAGGCGGCAGCACGGAGGTTATGATATTCCTGAAAGATTCAGACAAGAAGCAAAGATGAGGTGGTTGTCAAGAAATATTCGACCCGACTGCGCAGCAGTCGGCCCGAATCTCGGGGACTACACCCAGTGGGTGCGCTGACGCGCCCCCACGGAAGAAATCAAGAGATCAAAACGGCCAAGAATGAAGGGCTCAGCCGGATGGCGGCTCGCGTTGACAGGAACTCCTGGGTGAACTGCTGCAGCAGGGCGGCCTGAGCTTGAAGCCGGCTCCGGACCCCTTGAGCCGCCACATTCAGCTCGCCAGTCCCCCCGCTGGGAGTCCACTCGGACATGGCAGTGCTAGCCGCCTCCGGATCTTCAGCCGACTGGCCTGCGCCCGCGACTCGGTGCGACTCCGGCGGAGCGGCGCCTCCCCCTGCGCGCCGACGCATCACCGGCTGCACTTCGAGGCCGGCTCTGTCCTCTGGCTCACCCCCGGCCGGCTCCTCTGGCGCCGCTGACGATTAGCCGCCTTGGCCCGCTCTGGTTGGCGCCGCTGGTAGCGCTCTCCTCGCGAAGGCCACGGGGTCCTCCCTCCTCTCCATCAGCGGTGGGTCTTGGACGATTTCCTCCGCCAAGGGCAGTGGGGTGTCAGGGGCCGCGGCTCGGAGGGGAATGGCGAGCAGCGGAGGCTGGTTGCGCGAACCCCCCGCCTCCGTCTCCGCGGTCGCCGACTCCGCCTGGGCCTTGGCTGCTGCGCCGGCCTGCTCCTTCGCCGCCTGGGCGGCCGCTTTTTCCGCCGCCTCGCGTTCCTCCCGCGCCTCACGGGCGTTCCGCTCCGTGGCTTCCCTGAGATCGGCACGGGGGTCCACGCGGCGGGAGCTCGAAGACCCTCCAGCCGGCCCCACTACGGAGCCGCCCGGACCCCGCTCAAGGGAAAGCGGCGCCCTGTCCAGCAAGCGGGAAAAAGTTAAGAAGAATGTTCAAACAAGAAGAGAATAATGATAAGCATGCGATAGGGCAATTGACGACTTACGTTGAGACCGCCTGAGGCTACTTCACCGCCTTGCGGAAGCGGGACGCTTTCGCAGCCGCCTCGTCTCGCTTGGTCGCCGTGGTGGAGGCTTTGGATTTCTTCGGCCGACTGCCGAAGAGGCCTGAAGAGGCCCGGCGCTTCTGAGCACCGCCGCCGGCAGCCGGCATGATGGACGAGCTCGCGCCTTGATGGTCGGCCGCCGGCTGGCGACGCGGGGCGACTTGGGCTTCAGCGTCATCCGGCCAGTCCTCGAAGCTGGCGGTGAGCCTTAAGCCCCCGGGCTCGGCGTCGTCCCCCACGACGGCATCTTCCATGGCGGCCGCCCCCAAGTCCGGGTCATCGACGTCGTCCATCGTGCGGTCGGAGGCATACTGGCGTTCTATCCCCGCTGCCCCGGCCGTCGGCGGGAGAAGGGGGTTCTGCTAAGAAGAACCGGCTGATCAGAAGCCGGCCATCATGAAGCCGGCTACCAACAAAAAGAAGAAAAGGAAAACTTACCATGGGCGGAGGGTTGGCGCGAGAATACGGAGCCTTGCCGTATCGCCAGTCTTCGGCGAGCTTGCAATTTGAGATGTAATTCACCATGTACGATACCTCCGCATGAGGCATCTCCCTGGTGCTCAGCCGGCTTGGGTCGAAGCGGCCGCTCATCTGACACATCATGTGGGGCCGTCTCTGAAGAGGAGATATCCGGCGCTCCACGAAGGCGGCCACCAAGTCGGCCCCGCTCAAGCCTTCCGACTGGATCATCACCCGAAGCCGGGAGACGGCGGCGTTCCCGGCCGGAGATAGTGACCGGGATCGAAAACTCCATGAGGGCTGCCTCCCAGCCGGCGGGCCGGCTACGTAAGCCGGCAGATTGACGTGGTCTCCTTGCTCGGCGACGTTCATCACGTAGAAGTATGACTTCTGCCAGATCTTCACCGACTGAATCATGGGGATGGGCGGGAACGGGTTGTTCTCGCCCGCCCTCCTCATGGCGATGAAGGCTCCGCAGGGGGCGGGCACGCCTGCGACGACGGTGCCGAGTTTGCTCTGGAAGAACTCCCCCCAGAGCTCCAGCGTGGGGAGCAGCCCCAAGAAGCCTTCGTAGAGGGAGACGAAGGCCGACAGCAACATCACCGCATTGGGCGTGAGGTGATGCGGCTGAAGGTTGTAGAACTCGAGGAAGGAGCACAGAAACCCGCTCACCGGAAGGCCGAATCCGTGCAGGAAGTGCGAGCAGAAGACGACCCGCTCGCCCTTCTCCGGTGCCGGCGAGATCTCCGTCCCCGGCGCCAGGCGGACCCGCACGAGGTTGGCGTCAGGCAGGCGCCGAGTCTGGCGGAGGAACTCCACGTGATCCTCATGGACGTTGGAGCCGTCCCACGAGCTCGACAGCGCCATGGAAGCAAGACGATGGGGCGGCGCGGCGGCGCTGAGACGAGAGGCTGCGGCAGCAGCGAGAGGAAGAAAGGAGGACGAGAGGGGGCGGAGCGAGGGAGAGCGTGCGAACCTCTGTCTCTCCCCCTCCCCCTACTTATAGGCTCGTGTGGCGGAGCCGAGGAGGCGCGGCGTGGGGAAGTGTGGGGATCGATCGTGCCCACTCCCCCACGTCCCGCGATTACTGTGCCATGAAGGCGGAATAAAACCGCCGCGGGAAGGCGAGCGGTCCATGTGGGCCACGGAAGATCCGCGCTCGGATAGAGGCCTGCGAGTGGTGGGCCCAGGCCTGTGGCGATGTCCTGTCGCACGCGTGCGTTGGCAGGATTTCCTCGCCACATGGCCCGCGTTCCCGCCTACGAGAGCCGGAGCTCTCTGAAGTCGACACGCACGAGCAAAGCCGGCCCCGCAGGATAGGAAGCTGACCAAGCTTCTCATCCCCTTATCAGCCTCAAAGCTCGCTCAGCTTCGGGGACTACTGTCGGAGTAAATAGCCATGGGTAGCCTAGCCGGCTTCCCCTGGCCCTTCTGAAAAAATTACGAGCCCGTCTGGCTCTCAGGAATCCAAGACATGGGGCCGCCTTCCCCTTGCTGGCTGTCATCCAGGCCGGCTTCGAGAAGGCGGCCCGACTTCAGCCATCGTAAAGAAAGCCATGGGAGGGCCGACTCCGAGAAGCCGGCCGCGAGAAGGCCGGCTCCAAGAAGCCGGCTCCCACAAAGCGGTCGAGACCGTACCCTCAAAGTTTGCATCCACCCAGCGGCGATGTGACAGGGCGTGGCTACAGTGAAGCCTACCACCCCCGAATCCCGGAGCACGCCTGGCACAGTGCGCCGTACGGAGTGGCCATGACCCGTCCGTCGCGGCACTGTTGCCATGTTGACCCTGATGTCATCCACGACGGGCTACCAGTACGGCCCGCGGGCGGTGGGCCCCTGCGGGCAGAGAGACGCCCGAAGGCGGCCAGGCCTCCCCCAGTCTGCCCAAGACGGAGCCGGCTCCCCACAGCCGGCTCGCCGCCTCCCTCGAAGGAGACGCCCCATCAAGGAGATAAGACGCGGTGAGGCTACAGTGATCGCCCGCCGGGCGGCGGCACTATAGCTACGCCTACCACGACGAAGCCCACGTCACCGAGATAGAGCAACAGTAACCAGCCGCCGACCAGGCCCTGAGCAGTGGGGCCTGACTGTCGGCCGAGGGGCCGGCAGCCGGCGGGACCCACCAGTCGGCGGGCCCCAGCAGCCGGCGCAGAAGTAGGCGAGCGCAGTCACAGACGGCTGGGCCCCGCGCCCAGTCGGATTACCATTGTACCCCCGGGGGGTAGGCCTATATAAACCCCCCGGGGCACCCATGCAAAGGGTTCGACCCCCAGCTAGTCATAGACACCATACTAGGAGAAGAAGCAAGCTAGCCGTGCCCTTCTTCCTCCTCCCACCGAACAGCTCAAGGAGCATTGTGTAGCTACTTGTCCATCTAGTGATCATGCGGAGACCCCGCAGAGCAGCAGTAGGGGTGTTATCTCCACGGAGAGCCCCGAAGCTGGGTAAGATTCACCGGCGTGCATGTCTTCGCCTCATCCCGTTTCCAGGCACCGGCGATGGCTTACTGGCTCCCACAATGATAAGCCACCCGTTGGCATATGTCGCACCTACCACCCGACAGCAACCAAGTAGTCCTTTACCGCGGACGCGGCTATTCGAATAGATGATGTTAACCCTGCAGGGGTATACTTCTTCATACACGCTTTCACCACTTACCGCCGTTTACACGACATGTACTCGGCAACCTTCAAGAGGAAGCCCAGCGAGGGTGTCGGCCACGGCCTACCTAAACACTTAAGTCTCTAGTCCAGGTTTATCGCCTATCCAGGTTCCATCCGCAGGGAGTCCAGCCGAGGTTTCCACATATGGCCCCGAATGATGTGAACAGGGTCCCGAGACGCCAAACGGGCGCCCAGCATACCCGGCCACGGTGTATCTACCGCAACATAGCCCACCCCTAGGGTCAGCGCTACGCACGGCCGCCAACACATAACCTACAAACACCAGAAACTATTTGCAACTCCTGGACAGAGTACTAGGGTGATTAAGAAGCCGAGAGGGTCCATTTGTTTCGGGCCCAATGTACGGTAGTAACTGCATCTTAAATCACACATACAGATCTCAGTTCTTATGGACGGTCTCAATGAAACAACCCACCATGTACTCCTGCATGGCCTCTCATCGATACCTTTACCAAAACATGTTCAACACATCCCTCACATCCATTTGTTTTGTCATGCATGAAACCATTATAGATGGATAGATTGAATTTTTCTGATCATTTTTCATATATAAATCTTTGCATTTGGAGCTATGGTTGATTTTCTATGATTTTTAGAAGTTTTGGCTATTTTCTGGAATTTCCTATTAAAGAATAAATCCAATAATTGAATTAATGCGTCAACATGACATAGGTGTGACGTCAGCGGGTCAACTGGGTCGGCCAGGTCAAACCTGACTGGTGGGCCCTGTCTTCCAGTGTCACAACTAATTAACATAATTATGTTAGAGCTAATTGACTGTCAGTGGGGCCTGGGCCCACATGTCAGTGACTAAACTAATTAAAATTAATTAAAACTAATCCTAAACTAATTAGCAGACCGGCCCCACCTGTCATAGACTCAGGGGGGTCAACCTGGGCCCACACGGGGGTCAAACAGGGTCAACTCGCCGGCGTCTAGCCGCCGGCGAGGCCAGACGCGGCGGAGCAGCGCGGGATTTGCACTCCGGCGACCAAAAGGACGGCGGAGACTATCTACGTGATGCGGGGAGGAAGCCGCGTCGAGTGGTGGCAGTGGGTGGAGCTGGGGTGGCTGGAAACGTCGCCGGCGACGAGTTTGGCGGCGGCCGGAGCTCGGGTGAGGATGAACTAGTCGCTAGCGGGCATGGGGAGGCACGTGGATTGGTGCGTTGAGCTCCTGGAGGTGCGGTAGGACTAATGGACAGGGTGGCGTGGCCATTGGGTGGCCGGATCCTCGTCGGCGACGAGCTCCGCGGCGGTGCGTGTGGGTGACCTACATGCAGTCGCTACGGGGCTCGAGAGAGAGAGAGAAGAGGGTGGGGAGGTGGCTGCGCTCACGAGGGTCTCGTCGAGGCAGTCGGAGAGGTCGGGGATGAGTTGATGCGGCGGGGGCGGCGAAAGGGATCTCCGGTGGCCGGAGTTGAGGGCGAGCTCGGTGCAGCGTCTCCGAGGCGAGCGAGCGCTCGGGGCTCGACCCACTCGATGTAATCGACGACGGCGGAGCTCGTGGACACGATGACGTGGCGCAAGGACGACGGAGGGCACGGCTACGATGACGTTGCGGCCACAGGAGCGTCGGCCATGGTGGGGAATAGCGAAGGGAGAGAGACAGGGGGGAATGGCGTGTCCAGGGGCTGCGGGGTGCGACGTGGGGGCGTCCAGGCATCCAGGGCGCGGGCGGCAAGCAGGTGACGCCGTGGCGAGCTCGGGCTCGCTGGCTTCACCTCCCTGCCTGCCTGGCGGGGAAGAAGCAGCTGGCTGGCGCGGGCCAGCACAGTGCTAGGCCGCCAGGTGGGCCGGCTGGTGGGTTAGGTGGGCTGCGCCAGGTAGGTTTCTCTCTCTCTCTCTCTCTCTCTCTCTTTCTGTTTTCTTTATTTATTTATTATTTCTGTAACTTCAGGGCTTTATTAAAAATGCCAGGGCATTTCCATAAATCATAAAATTAATCATGGCTACTGCTTAGAATATATCCAGCAGCAAACATTTTAGTTTATGATTATTTGAGCATTTAAAATATTTTATAGCATTTAAATGCCCAAATGCAAATACCATAAGGATTAATCCAATGACCTTAGATGTCCTAGAAAAATGTGCACCATTTTTGTCAAAGGTTTTAACCCAAAACAAAAAGGGTGGGCTTTTTAGAAGGGCATTTCAGGTTCATTGAAAAAGTTTTTAGTAAACCCTAGTTGTTCCAGGGGGGGTGCTGGGGGTTCTGTCATCCCCATTTCAAATTTAAAAGGAATTTAAACATGATGCACACTCTAATGCTTGAACTAGCTAGGGTGTGATACACAAATAAGTTGCACTATCGTTATCGACTCTGCATCTTTTAGCTTCAATATTATGAATATGTGTATCACTACTGTCGAGATTCAATAAGAATAGACCACTCTTCAAGGGTGCATGACCATAAAAGATATTACTCATATAAATAGAACAACCATTATTCGTTGATTTAAATGAATAACCATCTCGCATCCAACAAGATCCAGATATAATGTTCATGCTCAATGCTGGCACCAAATAACAATTATTCAGGTCTAAAACTAATCCCGAAGGTAGATGTAGAGGTAGCGTGCCGACTGCGGTCACATCGACTTTGGAACCATTTCCCACGCGCATCGTCACCTCGTCCTTAGCCAATCTTCGCTTAATCCGTAGTCCCTCTTTCGAGTTGCAAATATTAGCAACAGAACCAGTATCAAATACCCAGGTGCTACTGCGAGCATTAGTAAGGTACACATCAATAACATGTATATCACATGTACCTTTGTTCACCTTGCCATCCTTCTTATCTGCCAAATACTTGGGGCAGTTCCGCTTCCAGTGACCAGTCTGTTTGCAGTAGAAGCACTCAGTTTCAGGCTCAGGACCAGACTTGGGTTTCTTCTCTTGAGCAGCAACTTGTTTGCCGTTCTTCTTGAAGTTACCCTTCTTCTTCCCTTTACCCTTTTTCTTGAAACTAGTGGTCCTGTTGACCATCAACACTTGATGCTCCTTTTTGATTTCTACCTCCGCAGCGTTTAGCATTGCGAAAAGCTCGGGAATTGTCTTATCCATCCCTTGCATATTATAGTTCATCATGAAGCTTTTGTAGCTTGGTGGCAGTGATTGAAGAACTCTGTCAATGACACTATCAACAGGAAGATTAACTCCCAGTTGAGTCAAGTGATTATGATACCCAGACATTTTGAGTATATGTTCACTGACAGAACTATTCTCCTCCATCTTGCAGCTATAGAACTTATTGGAGACTTCATATCTCTCAATCTGGGCATTTGCTTGAAATATTAACTTCAACTCCTAGAACATCTCATATGCTCCATGACATTGAAAACGTCGTTGAAGTCCCGGTTCTAAGCCGTAAAGCATGGCACACTGAACTATCAAGTAGTCATCAGCTTTATTCTGCCAAACGTTCTTAACGTTGTCAGCAGCATCTGCAGCAGGCCTGGCACCCAGCGGTGCTTCCAGGACGTAATTCTTCTGTGCAGCAATGAGGATAATCCTCAAGTTACGGACCGAGTCCGTGTAATTGCTACCATCATCTTTCAACTTTGCTTTCTCAAGGAATGCATTAAAATTCAACGGAACAACATCACGAGCCATCTATCTACAATTAACATAGATAAGCAAAAAACTATCACGTACTAAGTTCATGATAAATTTAAGTTCAATTAATCATATTACTTAAGAACTCCCACTTAGATAGACATCCCTCTAATCCTCTAAGTGATCACGTGATCCAAATCAACTAAACCATGTCCGATCATCACGTGAGATGGAGTAGTTTCAATGGTGAACATCATTATGTTGATCATATCTACTATATGATTCACGCTCAACCTTTTGGTCTCAGTGTTCCGAGGCCATCTCTGCATATGCTAGGCTCGTCAAGTTTAACCTGAGTATTCCGCATGTGCAACTCTTTTGCACCCATTGTATTTGAACGTAGAGCCTATCACACCCGATCATCACGTGGTGTCTCAGCACGAAGAACTTTCGCAACGGTGCATTGATGACCCACAAGTATAGGGGATCTATCGTAGTCCTTTCGATAAGTAAGAGTGTCGAACCCAACGAGGAGCAAAAGGAAATGACAAGCAGTTTCCAGCAAGGTATTCTCTGCAAGTATTGAAATAAGTGGTAACAGATAGTTTTGTGATAGGATAATTTGTAACGAGCAACAAGTAACAAAAGTAAATAAAGTGCAGCAAGGTGGCCCAATCCTTTTTGTAGCAAAGGACAAGCCTGGACAAACTCTTATATAGAGAAAAGCGCTCCCGAGGACACATGGGAATATCTCAAGCTAGTTTTCATCACTTACATATGATTCATGTTCGGTACTTTGATAATTTGGTATGTGGGTGGACCGGTGCTTGGGTACTGTCATTACTTGGAAAAGCATCCCACTTATGATTAACCTCTATTGCAAGCATCTGCAACTACAACAAAAGTATTAAGGTAAACCTAACCATAGCATGAAACATATGGATCCAAATCAGCCCCTTACGAAGCAACGCATAAAGTAGGGTTTAAGCTTCTGTCACTCTAGCAACCCATCATGTACTTATTACTTCCCAATTCCTTCCTCTAGGCCCAAATAATGGTGAAGTGTTATGTAGTCGATGTTCACATAACACCACTAGAAGAGAGACAATATACATCTCATCAAAATATTGAACGAATACCAAATTCACATGATTACTAATAGCAAGACTTCTCCCATGTCGTCAGGAACAAACGTTACTACTCACAAAGCATAATCATGTTCATAATCAGAGGGGTATTAATATGCATATAGGATCTGAACATATGATCTTCCACCAAATAAACCAACTAGCATCAACTACAAGGAGTAATTAACACTACTAGCAACCTACTAGTACCAATCCCGGACTTGGAGACAAGAATTGGATACAAGATATGAACTAGGGTTTTGAGAGGAGATGGTGCTGGTGAAGATGTTGACGGAGATTGCCCTCTCCCGATGAGAGGAGCGTTGGTGATGACAATGGCGATGATTTCCCCCTCCCAGAGGGAAGTTTCCCCGGCAGAACAGCTCTGCCGGAGCCCTAGATTGGATCCGCCAAGGTTCCGCCTCATGGCGGCGGAGTTTCGTTCGAGGAGATGGCTTATGATTTTTCCTCATTGAAAGACTCCATATAGCAGAAGATGGCCATCGGAGGGCCACCAGGGGGCCCACGAGGTAGGGGGGCGCGCCCAGGGGGGTAGGGCGCGCCCCCACCCTCGTGGGCAGGGTGTGCCCCCTGGTGAACTTCTTGCGCTCAATATTTTTTATATATTCTGAAAACGTCTTCCGTGAAGTTTCAAGACTTTTGGAGCTGTGCAAAATAGGTCTCTAATATTTGCTCCTTTTCCAGCCCAGAATCCCAGCTGCCGGCATTCTCCCTCTTTATGTAAACCTTGTAAAATAAGAGAGAATAGGCATAAGTATTGTGATATAATGTGTAATAACAGCCCATAATGCAATAAATATCGATATAAAAGCATGATGCAAAATGGACGTATCATGCATACTCAGGGAGAACACTTATACCTTGATAATTTAGTGATAGATCATCTTATAATGCTACCGTCAATCAAAGCAAGATAAGATGCATAAAAGATAAACATCACATGCAATCAATATAAGTGATATGATATGTCCATCATCATCTTGTGCTTGTGATCTTCATCTCCGAAACACCGTCATGATCACCATTGTCACCGGCGCGATACTTTGATCTCCATCGTAGCATCGTTGTCGTCTCGCCAACTTATGCTTCTACGACTATTGCTACCGTTTAGTGATAAAGTAAAACATTACAGGGCGATTGCATTGCATACAATAAAGCGACAACAATATGGCTCCTGCCAGTTGCCGATAACTCGGTTACAAAACATGATCATCTCATAAGATAAAATATAGCATCATGCCTTGACCATATCACATCACAATATGCCCTGCAAAAACAAGTTAGACATCCTCTACTTTGTTGTTGCAAGTTTTACGTGGCTGCTACGGGCTGAGCAAGAACCGTTCTTACCTACGCATCAAAACCACAACGATAGTTCATCAAGTTAGTGCTATTTTAACCTTCTCAAGGACCGGGCATAGCCACACTTGGTTCAACTAAAGTTGGAGAAACTAACACCCGCTAGCCACATGTGTGCAAAGCACGTCGGTAGAACCAGTCTCGCGTAAGCGTACGCATAATGTCGGTCCGGGCCGCTTCATCCAACAATACCGCCGAACCAAAGTATGACATGCTGGTAAGCAGTATGACTTGTATCGCCCACAACTCACTTGTGTTCTACTCGTGCATATAACTGTTGGGGAACATAGTAATTTCAAAAAAATTCCTACGCACACGCAAGATCATGGTGATGCATAGCAACGAGAGGAGAGAGTGTGTCCACGTACCCTCGTAGACCGAAGCGGAAGCGTTAGCACAACGCGGTTGATGTAGTCGTACGTCTTCACGATCCGACCGATCAAGTACCGAACGTACGGCACCTCCGAGTTCAGCACACGCTCAGCTCGATGACGTCCCTCGAACTCCGATCCAGCCGAGCTTTGAGGGAGAGTTCCGTCAGCACGACGGCGTGGTGATGATGATGATGTTCTACCGACGCAGGGCTTCGCCTAAGCACCGCTACGATATGATCAAGGTGGATTATGGTGGAGGGGGGCACCGCACACGGCTAAAAGATCCAAGAGATCAACTGTCGTCTCTATGGGGTGCCCCCCTCTGTATATAAAGGGGGAGAGGAGGAGGGGGCCGGCCAAGGGGAGGAGGCGCTCCCAAGGGGGGGAAATCCTACTCCAAGTAGGTTTTGCCCCCCTTTCCTATTCCAACTAGGAGAAGGGGGAAGGAGGAGGTGGAGAGAAGGAAGGAGAAGGGGGCCCGCCCCCCTTCCCTTTCCTAATTCGGATTGGGGCAAGGGGGACGCACGCCACCTCCTGCCGCCTCTCCTCTTCCACTACTTGGGCCCATGAGGCCCAATAACCCCCCTGGGGGGTTCCGGTAACCCCCCGGTACTTTGGTATATATCCGATAACCCCCGGAACCATTCCGGTGTCCGAATATAGTCATCCAATAAATCAATCTTCATGTCTCAACCATTTCGAGACTCCTCGTCATGTCCGTGATCACATCCGGGACTCCAAACTACCTTCGGTACATCAAAACACATAAACTCATAATATAACCGTCATCGAACTTTAAGCGTGCGGACCCTACGGGTTCGAGAACTATGTAGACATGACCGAGACACGTCTCCGGTCAATAACCAATAGCGGAACCTGGATGCTCATATTGGCTCCTACATATTCTACGAAGATCTTTATCCGTCAAACGCATAACAACATACGTTCTTCCCTTTGTCATCAGTATGTTACTTGCCCGAGATTCAACCGTTGGTATCTCAATACCTAGTTCAATCTCGTTACCGGCAGGTCTCTTTACTCGTTCCATAATACATCGTCCCGCAACTAACTCATTAGTTACTATGCTTGCAAGGCTTGAGTGATGTGTATTACCGAGTGGGCCCAGAGATACCTCTCCGATAATCGGAGTGACAAATCCTAATCTTGAAATACGCCAACCCAACAAGTACCTTTGGAGACACCAGTAGAGCACCTTTATAATCACCTAGTTACGTTGTGACGTTTGGTAGCACACAAAGTGTTCCTCCGGTAAACGGGAGTTGCATAATCTCATAGTCATAGGAACATGTATAAGTCATGAAGAAAGCAATAGCAATAAACTAAACGATCAAGTGCTAAGTTAACGGAATGGGTCAAGTCAATCACATCATTCTCCTAATGATGTGATCCCGTTAATCAAATGACAACTCTTTGTCTATGGTTAGGAAACATAACCATCTTTGATTCAACGAGCTAGTCAAGTAGAGGCATACTAGTGACACTCTGTTTGGTCTATGTATTCACACATGTATCATGTTTCCGGTTAATACAATTCTAGCCTGAATAATAAACATTTATCATGATATAAGGAAATAAATAATAACTTTATTATTGCCTCTAGGGAAAATCTCTTCAGTATGTACCAGTAGCTATGTGTTTGATCTCTCTCTCTCTCATGTTCTTGAGGTGGAACGATCTTGATGTATCACGAGCTTTGCTATTATAGTTGGGTCTTATGATGTTTCTCCCCCTCTACTCTCTTGTCATTAATTGAGTTTTCCCTTTGAAGTTATATTATCGGATTGAGTCTTTAAGGATTTGAGAACACTTGATGTATGTCTTGCATGTGCTTATCTGTGGTGACAATGGGATATCACGTGATCCACTTGATGTATGTTTTGGTGATCAACTAGCGAGTTTTGTGACCTCGTGAACTTATGCATAGGGGTTGGCACATGTTTTCGTCTTGACTCTCCGGTAGAAACTTTGGGGCACTCTTTGAAGTTCTTTGTGTTGGTTGAATAGATGAATCTGAGATTGTGTGATGCATATTGTATAATCATACCCATGGATACTTGAGGTGACATTGGAGTATCTAGGTGACATTAGGGTTTTGGTTGATTTGTGTCTTAAGGTGTTATTTTACTATGAACTCTAGGGCTATTTGTGACACTTATAGGAATAGCCCTACGAATTGAACGGAAAGAATAACTTTGAGGTGGTTTCGTACCCTACCATAATCTCTTCGTTTGTTCTCAGCTATTAGTGACTTTGGAGTGACTCTTCGTTGCATGTTGAGGGATAGTTATATGATCCAATTATGTTATTATTGTTGATAGAACTTGCACTAGTGAAAGTATGAACCCTAGGCCTTGTTTCCTAGCATTGCAATACCGTTTGTGCTCACTTTTACCACTTGCTACCTTGCTGATTTTATATTTTCAGATTACAAAAACCGTTATCTACTATCCATATTGCACTTGTATCACCATCTCTTCGCCGAACTAGTGCACCTATACAATTTACCATTGTATTAGGTGTGTTGGGGACACAAGAGATTCTTTGTTATTTGGTTGCAGGGTTGCTTGAGAGAGACCATCTTCATCGTATGCCTCCCACGGATTGATAAACCTTAGGTCATAAACTGGAGGGAAATTTGCTACTGTCCTATAAACCTCTGCACTTGGAGGCCCAACAACATCTACAAGAAGAAGGTTGTGTAGTAGACATCAAGCTATTTTCTAGCGCCGTTGCCGGGGAGGTTAGCGCTTGAAGGTATATCTTTAGATCTTGCAATTGAATCTTTTTGTTTCTTGATATCTTTAGATCTTGCAATTGAATATTTTTGTTTCTTGTTTTAGCACTAGTTAGTTTATAAAATAAAATTATAAAAAATGGAATTAAGGGTACCTCATATGCTTCATCTTTTTAATATCTTTCATGAAAGTAAGGATTCCAATAATTGTGCCAAAATGCTAGAAGAAGAATGTATTAAAATGTTTGGCACTAAATCTTTGGATGATGAGCATGATTGCAATGTTGTTAGTATGAATTCTTTGAATATCCATGATGCTAATGAGATGCAAAGCCACAAGCTTGGGGATGCTATGTTTGATGAAGATGATATTTTTTGTCCCCCAAGTTTTGATGAGCAAATTTATTTTGATAATAGCATGCCTCCTATTTATGATGATTATATTGATGAAAGTGGGTTTGGAAGAGTGTCAACTTTAGGAAGTAATGATCCCACTATTTTGGAGGGTGTTGAATCTTATTGTGATAATAATGAAAGTGGGTTTGGAGAGGTCATGACTTTAGTTAATGGTAATCCCACTATTTTGGAAGAGTGTCAACTTTGCATACTTGTAGATCATGAAAATAATGCTTTATGTGATGGTTCTATTGTTGAATTCATTCATGATGATACTGAAAATTATTATGAGGGAGGAAAATATGCTTGTAGGAATTACAATAATATCAAGTTTCCTCTCTATGTGCTTAACGTTTTAAAGTTATGCTTGTTGTGCCTTCCTATGCTAGTTGATTATTGTTCCCATAAATTTTTCGTTCACCAAATCCCTATGCATAGGAAGTGGGTTAGACTTAAATGTGCTAGTCATATTCTTCATGATGCTCTCTTTATGTTTAAATTCTTATCTTTTATGTGAGCATCATTGAAATCATCATGCCTAGCTAGGGGCGTTAAACGATAGCTCTTGTTGGGAGGCAACCCAATTTTATTCTTGTTCCATGCTGTTTGTTCCTGTTTAGTAATAAATAATTCATCTAGCCTCTGTTTAGATGTGGTTTTATGTTTTAATTAGTGTTTGTGCCAAGTAGAACCTTTGGGATGACTTGGGCGAAGTCTTTGCAATCTTGCTGTAAAAAACAGAAACTTTAGCGCTCACGAGATTTGCTGCCATTTTTTAAAGGAGAGTGATATTTAGTCAATTATTTTTGAAGATGATTAATAGATAAATTCCTCAGGTCCACCAATTTATTTGTGATTTTTTTGAGTTCCATAAGTATACGTTTGATACAGATTACTACAGACTGTTTTGTTTTTGACATATTTTGTTTTCTATGTGTTGTTTGCTTATTTTGATGAATCTATTAGTAGTATCGGAGGGTATGAACCATAGATGTGTTGTTTGCTTATTTTATTTTATTTTTTTTTGCTTTATGTTTGAATTACCAAGATCTGAAATTATTAAATGTTAGAGAGTCTTCACATAGTTGCATAATTATTCGACTACTCATTGATCTTCACTTATATCTTTTGGAGTAGTTTGTCATTTGCTCTAGTGCTTCACTTATATCTTTTAGAGCACGACGGTGGTTTTATTTTATAGAAATAATTTATCTCTCATGCTTCACTTATATTATTTTGAGAGTCCTTTGAACAACATGCCATTATAAAAAGTTTCATATAAGTGCATTGAATACTAAGACAAGTTTGATACTTGATGATTGGTTTGAGATATGAAGATGGTGATATTAGAGTCATGCTAGTTGAGTAGTTGTGAATTTGAGAAATACTTGTGTTGAAGTTTGTGATTCCCGTAGCATGCATGTATGGTGAACCGTTATGTGATGAAGTCGGAGCATGATTTATTTATTGATTGCCTTCCTTGTGAGTGGCGGTCGAGGACGAACAATGGTCTTTTCCTACCAATCTATCCCCCTAGGAGCATGCGCGTAGTACTTTGTTTCGATAACTAATAGATTTTTGCAATAAGTATGTGAGTTCTTTATGACTAATGTTGAGTCCATGGATTATACGCACCCTCACCCTTTCACCATTGCTAGCCTCTCTAGTACTGTGCAACTTTTGCCGGTACCATAAACCCACCATATACTTTCCTCAAAACAGTCACCATACCTACCTATTATGACATTTCCATAGCCATTCCAAGATATATTGCCATGCAACTTTCCACCGTTCCGTTTATGACACGCTCCATCATTGTCATATTGCTTTGCATGATCATGTAGTTGACATCGTATTTGTGGCAAAGCCACCGTTCATAATTCTTTCATACATGTCACTCATGAGTCATTGCACATCCCGGTACACCGTCGGAGGCATTCACATAGAGTCATATTTTGTTCTAAGATCGAGTTGTAATTCTTGAGTTGTAAGTAAATAAAAGTGTGATGATCATCATTATTAGAGCATTGTCCCATGTGAGGAAAGGATGATGGAGACTATGATTCCCCCACAAGTCGGGATGAGACTCCAGACGAAAAATAAAAAATAAATAAAAAAGAGGCCATAAAAAAGAGAGAGAAAAGTCCCAAATAAAAAAATGAAAAAATGAGAGAAAAAGAGAGAAGGGGCAATGCTACTATCCTTTTACCACACTTGTGCTTCAAAGTAGCACCATGATCTTCATGATAGAGAGTCTCCTATGTTGTCACTTTCATATACTAGTGGGAATCTTTCATTATAGAACTTGGCTTGTATATTCCAATGATGGGCTTCCTCAAAATGCCCTAGGTCTTCGTGAGCAAGCGAGTTGGATGCACACCCACTAGTTTCTTTTGTTGAGCTTTCATACACTTATAGCTCTAGTGCATCCGTTGCATGGCAATCCCTAATCACTCACATTGATATCTATTGATGGGCATCTCCATAGGCCGTTGATACGCCTAGTTGATGTGAGACTATCTTCCTCCTTTTTGTCTTCTCCACAACCACCATTCTATTCCACCTATAGTGCTATATCCATGGCTCACGCTCATGTATTGCGTGAAGATTGAAAAAGTTTTAGAACATCAAAAGTATGAAACAATTGCATGGCTTGTCATCGGGGTTGTGCATGATTTAAATATTTTGTGTGATGAAGACAGAGCATAGCCAGACTATATGATTTTGTAGGGATATCTTTCTTTGGCCATGTTATTTTGAGAAGACATGATTGCTTTGTTGGTATGCTTGAAGTATTATTATTTTCATGTCAATATTAAACTTTTGTCCTGAATCTTATGGATCTGAATATTCATGCCACAATAAAGAGAATTACTTGGATAAATATGTTAGGTAGCATTCCACATCAAAAATTCTGTTTTTATCATTTACCTACTCGAGGACGAGCAGGAATAAAGCTTGGGGATGCCTGATACGTCTCCAACGTATCTATAATTTTTTATTGTTCCATGCTATTATATTATCAACCTTGGATGTTTTATATGCATTTATATGCTATTTTATATGATTTTTGGGACTAACCTATTAACCTAAAGCCCAGTGCCAGTTTCTGTTTTTTCATCATTTTTGAGTATCGCAGAAAAGGAAAACCAAACGGAGTCCAATTGACCTGAAACTTGATGGAGCATATTTTTGGACCAGAAGAAGGCCAAGAAGTAAAAGAACTGGGCCAGAAGAGTCTCGGGCTGCCCACGAGGGTGGGGGGCGCGCCCACCCCCCTGGGCGCGCCCCCTGCCTCATGGACAGCACGGAGACCCCCTGCCTTGTTCCCGACTCCAACACCTCTTATATAACCTAAAACTTCCAGAAAGAAACCTAGATCGGGAGTTCCGCCGCCAGAAGCCTCCGTAGCCACCGAAAACCAATCTAGACCCATTCCGGCACCCTGCCGGAGGGGGGGAATCCCTCTCCGGTGGCTATCTTCATCATCCCGACGCTCTCCATGACGAGGATGGAGTAGTTCTCCCTCGGGGCTGAGGGTATGTACCAGTAGCTATGTGTTTGATCTCTCTCTCTCTCTCTCTCGTGTTCTTGAGGTGGAACAATCTTGATGTATCACAATCTTTGCTATTATAGTTGGGTCTTATGATGTTTCTCCCCCTCTACTCTGTTGTGATGAATTGAGTTTTCCCTTTGAAGTATCTTATCGGATTGATTCTTTAAGGATTTGAGAACACTTGATGTATGTCTTGCATGTGCTTATCTGTGCTGACAATGGGATATCACGTGATCCACTTGATGTATGTTTTGGTGATCAACTTGCGAGTTCCGTGACCTCGTGAACTTATGCATAGGGGTTGGCACACGTTTTTGTCTTGACTCTCTGGTAGAAACTTTGGGGCAATCATTGAAGTTCTTTGTGTTGGTTGAATAGATGAATCTGAGATTGTGTGATGCATATCGTATAATCATACCCACGGATACTTGAGGTAGCATTGGATTATCTAGGTGACATTAGGGTTTTGGTTGATTTGTGTCTTAAGGTGTTATTCTAGTATGAACTCTATGATAGATTGATCAGAAAGGATAACTTTGAGGTGGTTTCGTACCTACTATAATCTCTTCGTTTGTTCTCCGCTATTAGTGACTTTGGAGTGACTCTTTGTTGCATGTTGAGGGTAGTTATATGATCCAATTATGTTATTATTGTTGAGAGAACTTGCACTAGTGAAAGTATGAACCCTAGGCCTTGTTTCCTAGCATTGCAATACCATTTACGCTCACTTTTACCACTTGCTACCTTGCTGATTTTATATTTTCAGATTACAAAAACCATTATCTACTATCCATATTGCACTTGTATCACCATCTCTTCGCCGAACTAGTGCACCTATACAATTTACCATTGTATTGGGTGTGTTGGGGACACAAGAGACTCTTTGTTATCTGGTTGCAGGGTTGCTTGAGAGAGACCATCTTCATCCTACGCCTCCCACGGATTGATAGACCTTAGGCCATCCACTTGAGGGAAATTTGCTACTGTCGTACAAACCTCTGCACTTGGAGGCCCAACAACGTCTACAAGAAGAAGGTTGTGTAGTAGACATCAAGCTCTTTTCTGGCGCCGTTGCCGGGAGGTGAGTGCTTGAAGGTATATCTTTAGACCTTGCAATCGAATATTTTTTTCTTGTTTTATCACTAGTTTAGTCTATAAAAGAAAACTACAAAAAAAATGGAATTGAGGATACCTCATATGCTTCATCTTTTTAATGTCTTTCATGAGAATAAGGATTCCGATAATTGTGCTAAAGTGTTAGAAGAAGAATGTATTAAAAAATTTGGCACTAAATCTTTGGATGATGAGCATGATTGCAATGTTGTCAGTGAAGTCTTTGAATACCCATGATGCTAATGATATGCAAAGCCACAAGCTTGGGGATGCTATGTTTGATGAAGATGATATTTTTTGTCACCCAATTTTTGATGAGCAAATTTATTATGATGAAAGCATCCCTCCTATCTATGATGATTATTGTGATGACACGTATGCTATAAAGAACAATGGTATCCATGAAACTTGTCATCATGATTTTAACTTTCAATTGGATTATGCCTCATATGATAGTTATTTTGTTGAGTTTGCTCCCACTACTATTCATGAGAAGAAATTTGCTTATGTGGAGAGTAATAAAAATTCTATGCTTGTAGATCATGAAAAGAATGCTTTATGTGATGGTTATATTGTTGAATTCATTCATTATGCTACTGAAAATTATTATAAGGGAGGAACATATGCTTGTAGGAATTGCAATAATATCAAGTTTCCTCTCTATGTGCTTAAAGTTTTAAAGTTATGCTTGTTTTGCCTTCCTATCCTAGTTGATTATTGTTCCCACAAGTTGTTTGCTCACAAAATCCCTATGCATATGAAGTGGGTTAGACTTAAATGTGCTAGTCATATTCTTCATTATGCTCTCTTTATGTTTCAATTCTTATCTTTTATGTGAGCATCATTGAAATCATCATGCCTAGCTAGGGGCGTTAAACAATAGTGCTTGTTGGGAGGCAACCCAATTTTATTTTTGTTCCTGTTTAGTAATAAATAATTCATCTAGCCTCTGTTTAGATGTGGTTTTATGTTTTAATTAGTGTTTGTGCCAAGTAGAACCTTTGGGAAGACTTGGGGAAAGTCTTTGTGATCTTGCTGTAAAAAAACAGAAACTTTAGCGCTCACGAGATTTGATGCTATGTTTTACTGGAGAGTGTTATTTAGTTAATTCTTTTCACATATGATTAATAGATAAATTTCTCACGTCCATAAATTTATTTTATAATTTTTGGGGTTCCAGAAGTATTCGAAACATACAGATTACTGCAGAGTGTTTTGTTTTTGAAAGATTCTGTTTTCTATGTGTTGTTTGCTTATTTTGATGAATCTATGAGTAGTATCGAAGGGTATGAACCATATAGAAGTTGGAATACAGTAGATATTACACCAATATGTATTTAGAATGAGTTCACAACAGTACCAAAAGTGGTGATTTGTTTTCTTATACTAATGAAGCTTACGAGTTTTCTGTTAAGTTTTGTGTTGTGAAGTTTTCAAGTTTTGGGTAAAGATTCGATGGACTATGGAATAAGGAGTGGCAAGAGCCTAAGCTTGGGGATGATCAGGGAACCTCAAGGTAATATTCAAGGACAACCAAGAGCCTAAGCTTGGGGATGCCCCGGATGGCATCCCCTCTTTCGTCTTCGTTCATCGGTAACTTTACTTGGACCTATATTTTTATTCACCACATGATATGTGTTTTGCTTGGAGCGTCAACTTATTTTGTTAGTATTTGCTTGATGTTATTTAGGACAATGTTTTGCATCTTTTATTTCAATAAAAGTGGCATTGATAGCCTTTACTATGCCTATTTTACAAGTCTACATGTTTCTGTTTGAAAACAAAAAGTTTACCATTGTTGCAAAAATTCCCTAGAAAATTAAGAATGTGATAAAATGTTGAAACCTTTTGAATAATAAGCTCTGATAAATTTACTACAGTGGGAATTTTATTTCATAATTTTTGGAGCTAGGGAAGTATGGATCTTGCTGCATTCTTCACAGACTTTCCTGTTTAGGCAGATTGCTGTTATGTTTGCATTGTTTGCATATGTTTGCTTGTTTAATGATTCTATTTGAGGATAGGACTATTAAATATGCTGAGGCATTTAGTGTGCAATGTTTATTAATAATTTTAGTGATTTTCTACAGAAGAGTATGATAAGGTTTTTGCATTGGTTTATACTAACCTATCTCACGAGTCCTTGTTGAGTTTTGTGTGGATGAAGCTTTTGAGATTTAGGGAGACCGTGATACGAGAGGAATTAAGAAGACACAAAAGCTCAAGATTGGGGATTCCCAAGGCATCCCAAGATAATATTTCAAGAAGTCTCAAGCATCTAAGCTTGGGGATGCCCCGGTTGGCATCCCACCTTTCTTCTTCAACAACTATCGGTTATTAGTATGGGTTGATCCTAAGTTTTTGCTTCTTCACATGATGTTTGCTATTATTAGATGTCATTTTATTGTATTTTTCTTTCTGTTTGAATAAAGTATCAAGATCTGAAATTATTAGATGGGAGAGTCTTCACATAGCTAAATAATTATTTCACTACTCATTGATCTTCACTTATATCTTTCAGAGTAGTTTGTTATTCATTCACGTGCTTCAGATATATCCTATGAGTAAATGGTTGAATGAATTGAATATAATAAATCTGAAATTATATATGTTTCATATGCTTATCCCATGGGGAGTAATGACTTCACATATAAGAAGTAGAGGTGGTAAATTTATTGAAGGTTAGCAAACATTGTATTGGTCACTTGAACAATTCATGAAAGAATATTGAGGGAAGAGAGACTTCACATATAAATATACTATCTTGGGCATCTTTTGTAATTGTGAGAACTCATTAAAATATGACATGTTAAAAGGTTGATGTTGGACAAGGAAGACAACGTAATGGGTTATGTTTTCTTATATCTGAAATAAAGTATATTGTCATGGATCATTCAACATGCCGAGCTTGCCTTTCTCCCTCATGCTAGCCAATTCTTTGCACCAAGTAGAGATACTACTTGTCCTTCCAAACATCCCTTAAACCAGTATTGCCATGAGAGTCCACCATACCTACCTATGGATTGAGTAAGATCCTTCAAGTAAGTTGTCATCGGTGCATGCAATAAAAATTTCTCTCCAAATATGTATGATCTATTAGTGTGGAGAAAATAAGCTTTATACGATCTTGTGATGTGGAAGCAATAAAAGCGACAGACTGCATAATAAAGGTCCCTATCACAAGTGGCAACATAAAGTGACGTTCTTTCGCATTAAGATTTTGTGCATCCAACTATAAAAGCGCATGACAACCTCTGCTTCCCTCTGCGAAGGGCCTATCTTTTATTATTTTCTTATACCTTATGCAAGAGTCTGGGTGATCTTCACCTTTCCTTTTTACATTTTATCCTTTGGCAAGCACATTGTGTTGGAAAGATCCTGATATATATATCCAAGTGGATGTAAGGAATCATGAACTATTATTGTTGACATTACCCTTGAGGTAAAAGGTTGAGAGGCGAATCTATAAGCCCCTATCTTTCTCTGTGTCTGATTAAAACTTTGAACCCATAAATATCACGTGAGTGTTAGGAATTGTGAAAGACTACATGATAGTTGAGTATGTGAAGTTTGCTGAATCAAAGCTCTGACATAGGCCCTTCCTAAAAAAGGATGAATTGTAATTGTTTGATGACTAATAACACAGTTTGTTAGTTTTCAAGAAAGTTTATGATCTATACTTTAACATGTGAATAGCTTGTTACTTGATCATGAGAAGTCCTATAAGTTGAGCTACTGTTATGATATATAATGATGCTATAAAGGGTGATTGAAATTACCATTGATCAAACTTGTGCACCTGCTAGCATTCACACTTCATAAATTCTTTCTTTTATCATTTACCTACTCGAGGACGAGCAGGAATTAAGCTTGGGGATGCTGATACATCTCCAACGTATCTATAATTTATGAAGTATTCATGCTATTATATTATACGTTTTGGATGTTTATGGGCTTTACTAAACACTTTTATATTGTTTTTGGGACTAACCTATTAACCGGAGGCCCATCCCAAATTGCTGTTTTCTTGCCTATTTCAGTGTTTCGGAGAAAAGGAATATCAAACGGAGTCCAAATGGAATGAAACCTTCGGGAGAGTTATTTTTGGAACGGAAGCAATCTAGGAGACTTGAAGTAGACGTCAGGGAAGCTTCGAGGTGGCCACGAGGCAGGGAGGCGCGCCCCCACCCTCGTGGGTCCCTCGTGGCTCCCCTAACATATATCAATATACCCTAAAAACATCGGGGAGCACAATAGATCAGGAGTTCCGCCGCCAGAAGCCTCTGTAGCCACCGAAAACCAATCTAGACCCGTTCAGGCACCCTGCTGGAGGGGGGATCCCTCACCGGTGGCCATCTTCATCATCCCGGCGCTCTCCATGATGAGGAGGGAGTAGTTCACCCTCGGGGCTGAGGGTATGTACCAGTAGCTATGTGTTTTATCTCTCTCTCTCTTGTGTTCTTGAGATGGTACGATCTTGATGTACCACGAGCTTTGCTATTATAGTTGGATCTTATGATGTTTCTCCCCCTCTACTCTATTGTAATGGATTGAGTTTTCCCTTTGAAGTTATCTTATCGGATTGAGTCTTTAAGGATTTGAGAACACTTGATGTATGTCTTGCATGTGCTTATCTGTGGTGACATTCGGATATTCACGTGATCCACTTGATGTATGTTTTCATGATCAACTTGCGGGTTCCGCTCATGAACTTATGCATAGGGGTTAGCACATATTTTCGTCTTGACTCTCCGGTAGAATCTTTGGGGCACTCTTTGCAGTTCTTTGTGTTGGTTGAATAGATGAATCTGAGATTGTGTGATGCATATCGTATAATCATACCCACGGATACTTGAGGTGACATTAGGGTTTTGGTTGATGTGTGTCTTAAGGTGTTATTCTAGTACGAACTCTATGATAGAATTGATCAGAAAGGATAACTTTGAGGTGGTTTCGTACCCTACCATAATCTCTTCGTTTGTTCTCCGCTATTAGTGACTTGAGTGACTCTTCGTTGCATGTTGAGGGATAGTTATATGATCCAATTATGTTATTATTGTTGAGAGAACTTGCACTAATGAAAGTATGAACCCTAGGCCTTGTTTCCTAGCATTTCAATACCATTTCATATTACAAAAACCATTATCTACTATCCATATTGCACTTGTATCACCATCTCTTCGCCGAACTAGTGCACCTATACAATTTACCATTGTATTGGGTGTGTTGGGGACACAAGAGACTCTTTGTTATTTGGTTGCAGGGTTGCTTGAGAGAGACCATCTTCATCCTATGCCTCCCACGGATTGATAAACCTTAGGTCATCCACTTAAGGGAAATTTGCTACTGTCCTACAAACCTCTGCACTTGGAGGCCCAACAACGTCTACAAGAAGAAGGTTGTGTAGTAGACATCGAAAATCGTTTGAAGACTTCCTGCACTTCAGTTTTGTAAGTGATGATATGCACCCATGTATATCAAGAATAATCATCAACAATGACAAAGCCATATAAAGATGCAGCATTAGTAAATGTGGCATAGTGAGTAGGGCCAAAGAGATCCATGTGAAGCAATTCAAATGGTCGAGTAGTAGTCATGATAGTCTTCGCTGGATGCTTGGCCTTGGTCATCTTTCTAGCTTCACAGGCTCCACACAAGTGATCCTTGAGGAATTTTACATTCTCAATGCCAATGACATGCTTCTTCTTCGCGAGCGTGTGTAGATTCCTCATGCCAGCATGACCAAGTCATCGATGCCATAGCCAGCCTTCTGAAGCTTTTGCAAGTAGACAAGTAGCAGGTTGTGGTCCTGTAGAGAAATAAACAATATACAAATCTCCTCTCCTAAAGCCTTCGAAGACTTTGGAATTGTCAGCTTCCATGATCACAACACAACGATACTTGCCAAAGACAACAACCATATCAAGATCATAAAGCATTGAGACAAACATGAGGTTGAACCCTAAGGACTCGACAAGCATGACTTTGTCCATGTGTCGATCCTTTGAGATTGCAACCTTACCTAGACCCAATACCTTACTTTTTCCTTTGTCAGCGTAGGTGATATGCTTCAGATGCGATGGAGATAAAGCAGAGTCCATCAATAAGCTCATGTCACCAGTCATGTGATTTGTACATCCACTATCGAGGACCCACTCAGTGGCTTTGGGTTGATCATCCTGCAGATGGATTAGTGCAACTTACGAACTCATATACTTCATCAGTGAAGAATATGATATCAATTTCGTTAGATCAATTTCATCAAGCAATAGAACAGATAAAGTAGTATGAGTACGTGAGAAATGAAAATTCATTTCTTTATGATTAGCTTGCGTCCTTTCAAGCATATTCAGGTCTTGAGCAAATTCTTCAGACGATTAAGTTCGTCTAGAGACCTGACCCTGAATAAGAGATTAGTTCTTGTTCTTCACCACCCACATCTGAAGGGGTGGCAAAGAGTTCATCATTCTGCAAGCTCCATAAGAGAAAGGTGGCATAGATGCCAATCCACTTCGTCTCACATACGAGGGATTAGGATAAGCATAAGAGTAAGAAGAGAAATTCTTCGAGGACTTATGAACATAAGGATTTTAAGAATAATGCACATATCCATAATCCCTAGATCTTCCCTACGAAACAAACGGGTTAGCATGATGATGTTCATATGAGGACTTTTATCCTTTTGAGGAATTTGATCCTCGTGAGGAGTTTGGTCCGTATGAGGACTTGGATCCATATGAAGAATTTGATCTGGGGTTCCTATTCTTCACAGGTGGGGTCATGATGACATTCACCTGAAGATTTTCAAGGCACCTTTTGGGAACCCAAATTTTCTTCATAGGAGGACCGTTCCTGCAGTTAGTGCCAACATATCTAGCAAAAACTTCACCATTCTGATTTTTGAACAGTTTATAAGTGGAGTCAAATGACTCATTAGAAGAATATGAAGATTCACATGTAAAGCTAGATAAAGTAGATGGATCCACTGAAGGTCCCTTTGCAGCAACCCATGAGGTTTTGGGATACCACACATGTTTCCAGTAGGTCCCATCAGCATTGAGTTTCCTCTCAAAGGCAATACCCTCTTTGCTAGGGTTCCTGTTGAGGATCTGCTTTTTAAGCACGTCACAAAGAGCCTGATGCCCTTTGAGGATTTTGTACATGCCTGTTGATACATGTCCGTCGTATCTACTTTTCCAAACAATTTTGCCCTTGTTTTGGGCTCTAACTTGCATGATTTGAATGGAACTAACTCGGACTGACGCTGTTTTCAACAGAATTGCCATGGTGCTTGTCGGTGTCAAAACCGGCGGATCTCGGATAGGGGGTCCCGAACTGTGCGTCTAGGCCGGATGGTAACAGGAGGCAGGGAACACGATGTTTTACCCAGGTTCGGGCCCTCTTGATGGAGGTAAAACCCTACGTCCTGCTTGATTAATATTGATGATATGGGTAGTACAAGAGTAGATCTACCACGAGATCAAGGAGGCTAAACCCTAGAAGCTAGCCTATGGTACGATTGTTGTCTATGGAGTTGATGAGTTGTCCTACGGACTAAAACCCTCCGGTTTATATAGACACCGGATAGGGTTAGGGTTACATAGAGTCGGTTACAATGGTAGGAGATCTTGAATATCCGCATCGCCAAGCTTGCCTTCCACGCCAAGGAAAGTCCCATCCGGACACGGGACGAAGTCTTCAATCTTGTATCTTCATAGTCCAGGAGTCCGGCTGAAGGTATAGTCCGGCTACCCGAACACCCCCTAATCCAGGACTCCCTCAGTAGCCCCCGAACCAGGCTTCATGACGATGAGTCCGGCGCGCAGATTGTCTTCGGCATTGCAAGGCGGGTTCTCCTCCAAATTCTGTGTACCTGTTGAATAAAGTCCGGTTTCTTGTAAATGTTGCGCTCCTTGGCTTCTATGCCCAATAATGGCCGTCTTCCACGTGTCAAACAAATACGAAAAGCCGGGGCGTTTTTACATCCACACCCCTAGCCATATAAACGAGCCGCCTATTTAACTGGATGGGAATTCAGGTTCAAACCACATCTTCTCCTCTCCGCGAGTTATCATCAGAGCGCTTCCAGCAAAGGTCCATTCCAACATGTCCAGCCGTCGCAGCTCCTCCCCTCACCCCTCTGGTCCCAAACCCGGGGACTGGGAGAGTTGCACCATCCCGCACAGCGAGTTAGTGTCGCTTCAGGCCAAGGGATTCCTTCCCCCGGCATACATGGTCCCGGTCCGAGCCAGTCTCGCCACCTATAATGGCGGAAAACAGGCGGAGCGCACCCCCAATCCTTCTAAAGGAGAGCGGGTGTGCCTCATCCCCTATCTAATAAGGGGACTTGTATTTCCAATTCATCCATTTCTCCGCGGGCTTCTGAAGTTTTACGGTCTCCAGTTGCACAATCTCACGCCCGCTTCCATATTACATATCGCGGGTTTCGTCGCCCTTTGCGAGCTATTTTTAGGCGTTGAGGCTCATTTCGCGCTGTGGAAGAGGTTATTCTGCCTGGTGCCCCGTTCTCAAGAGGGGTCTATCTATCAAGTGGGCGGAGCCGAAATATGGCGCATCGCCGGGACCGGATACCTATCCGGAACCCCGAAGAAGGCGTCCGAGGACTGGCCTTCGGAATGGTTTTACATGGATGACGTCCCGCTACCGGACCCTATCCGGGTCGGTCTCCCGGAGTTCAACAATGCCCCGTTGAAGAAACGCTTGAGCTGGCATCCACGGAGCTCTCGGAGAGAAAGCGACAGCGACGTCCTTTACCTGATGGGCCGGATAAGACTGTTGGCTCATTCTGGACTAACCATGATTGGAGTCATGGCCGCATGCATTATGCGGGGGGTGCAGCCGCTTCAATATAGAGGCCACCCCATGTGGGATTTCAACGGGGAGGATGACGCCACCCGTTACGGTCGTAAGGGGCCGGCCTCAGCCGCCGCCTTAGTAAAGATCTTATCCTCCTTGTACAAGGGAGAAAAGGAGGAATTCCTCTGCGTCAATCCGCAGGCCGGATTCAGTATGTACGATTCTCCAAGTTGGGTAAGTGAACAATTGCGCTTGCCCATTTGCTTTATACTCCCACGGTTAGATAGGTAGTCTAATGATTTCAATGCAGGAACTGCGACAGGAGGTAAAGGATATAAACAGCCGTCCTCCACAGCCCGAGGACCCAGAACGGTCCCTCAATCCGGACTCTGAAGAAGATCCGGACATATCGGTGGAGCTTATTGATGGGGTGTTCTATCAGCTAAGCAAGGACGATACCTTGGTAGCCATTACGGCAGATTACCCAGGGTTAATCCCGGCCTCCCAGGTGAAGGAAACCAGAGTCCCATTCCCTTGAAAGAGATTCCATTCTCACATATTCCAGTGTTTCTAACGACAACCGTGTTTTGCAGGGGAGATTTCCGAGGCAGGAGGCCGAACCTGCGGCGGCTAGCCAACGAGGGGTCACAGGGCCCCGTGGGGCAAAAAGGAATATAGTCCGGACTGAGATGCCGGCGCAAAGGTATAGCGCGCCCTCTGTTTCCCTGGAGTTATTCTATCAGGGCATATTAACGTTCGTGCTATCTTCAGAACAAAGAGACCTCGCCGGACTACATCCGGAGAGGTTGCCAATCGCGCCTCCACCAGCCAGGCTCCAACGTCTGGCCAGGAAGCGGAGGCGAGCACAAGGCGCGCACCGGACGCTCCTCTGACAGAGGATGAGGATAGGCTGTCTGCCACAAATTCCGAAGTGGAGAGTGCCATGAACCACAGGCGTCGCCGGACCGTTCTATGCGACGGTTGTTTCTCCCAAGAGGCTTTAGATGCCTTTAATTCGGGAGATGCGTACCTCCGTGCCGCTCAAAGTGGTTTAGCCAGAGCCACGGAGCAGTATGTAAAAGACATACGGGTAAGAAAATTTTGGTTAAATATATATATATATATATATATATATATACCAGTAGCCCCCGAGACTTGAAGCAGTTAGAGAAACTGATTTAAGGATCATTTAATATGCAGGTTCTTACAGAGAAGAATACTGTACTGTCCCAGGAGCTGGAAAAGTGCAAGGCCCAACTAGAGGCCGCACTAGCCGTAGCAGGGGAGCCCAAAGAGACCCCCTTAGGTAAGATACACTTCGAAAGATTAGTATTGTGCGGTGTGGGTGCAAATTTAACAGATCATATTGCAGATGGTGCCGGACTAGATCCGGACAAACAACAACTCTTACGCTGGTTAAAGGCCAGTGAGAGTATGTTGACAAGGGTGAGGCTGGAGAAGAATGATCTTCAGGATGCCAACACCAAGCTGGATGTCAAACTTAAAGATGTTCGTGGCCAGCTGTCGGACTCTACGAAGGAGAATCAGCGGCTTCGACGTGGCATATTTAGTAAGTGCTTGAACGAACTTTGAAAAAAAAGTTCGGCGAGGAAGTCGACTAACAGAGTAATGTCTATAGGTATGCTCACAGGTCATCCTGCAGAGGAGATGCTTGGTTCTACGGGTGACCTTCTTCCCGAACTCTTGCAACTGCACGAGCGAATTCGGCAGGCAATGCGAGGTGTTGCCCAAGCCTTATGGCCTGCCCACTCCGTGCCCGAGGGCCTTGGAGAGCTTGCAGAGAAGCTGAAGGGAGCTCGGCGGCGCTTCCGATTGTGGAAGATATCAGCCTTCCGACAAGGCGCTAGGGAGGCCTGGGCCATGGTGAAGACCCGTTTTACGAAGTCTGACCCAAACCACATGGCCGAGGTCGGACCAGTGGGGCCTGACAGGAAGGATATCCCTGTAAGCTTAGTGTACGGCCAAGTAGAGTTGGCCACGAAGTATTCCCAGCAGGACTGTAAATTAGACAGCCTGTTAGATGGTATAGAAGAGGAATACAATCAGTCGGAATGACTGTGTAATTTTGAATTGACATGTGTAATGCCTTCTAGCCGGATTGTAGATCGTTTGTCGTTGCCGACCTTTTCGCTTCAACCTCGGGACCTGACGGTCCGGAGTGTGTCCGAATACCCTAGCGGTTATATAAGAACCGGGGGATGCGTGGAGACCAGGCGTAGGGGTCATCAGTGCTTTATCAGACAAGTGCCCAACTAGTTATGTTATATTACATGGTTAGTAAGAAACATCTTCCAGAGAGAATAGTTCCATTAAGCGTTCCTTTCGCTGGGAGGCATGCCCTAATGTGCATGTCCGGACTGCGTGAAGAGACGCAGAAAAAGCATCTGGGGGCGCATAAAATGAGTAAAAAAGATCATCTTTTATTTCACCGATCGAATATTCCCTTGAGAACGCTAGCTTTCGGCTTCACCTAGTCTGAGGTACACGTCCGGCTGACCCGGCAGTAACAATCACAGAGGTGCTCCCTTTACCGCCTAGCCGAACAATCGGGAACGTAGGGGTAAGCACAGGTGCCAGGCAACCCAGCTTGGCCAAAACTTAAGTCATATCGATGCATATAATGGTGAAGAAAAAGGTACATGCAGAAGTTTGACGCATGTGTTGGGCGTGAAGCCCGTATAAATAAGCTTCTGTTAAAGAAGCCCCCAGGTTTAATGAGCGCGAGTGGCGCGTCACTATATGAGCCTTTAAGGGCTATAGAAGAAAGAATGGGAAGGAGAGAAATGTAAGACAGAAAAATTCAAAAAGGAATGGACAGAGGAAGGAGACGAACACAGAGTCCGGCGCTAGGCATAGAATCTTCGGAGACGGGCGGCGTTCCACAGGTTCGGCTCGAGTCGGTTGTTCGACGCATCTCACAGGCGGTACGCCCCACTAGTCAGGACTTGGTCGATTATGAATGGACCTTCCCACTTGGGCTTGAGTTTGTCCTTTTTCTTATCCGGCAGGCGTAGAACTAGTTCGCCAACATTGTAATTTTTGGCCTGTACCTCTCTGCTTTGATATCTTCGGGCCTGCTGTTGATAAAATGCGGAACGGGCTTTTGCCACGTCATGCTCCTCCTCCAAGGCGTCCAAGTTGTCCTGCCGATCGAGCTCGGCTTCTCTTTCTTCATACATGCGCACTCTAGGTGAGTCATGAATTATGTCGCAGGGCAAAACTGCTTCTGCACCGTACACCATAAAATATGGTGTGTATCCGGTGGTGCGATTTGGCGTGGTCCGCAGCCCCCATAGCACGGAGTCGAGCTCCTCTACCCAGTGCATGTTAGATTCCTTGAGGGACCGCACTAGTCTGGGTTTAATGCCGCTCATGATAAGACCATTTGCACGTTCGACCTGGCCGTTGGTTTGTGGGTGATAGACGGAAGCATAATCGAGCTTGATGCCCATGTTTTTGCACCAGAGTTTTACCTCGTCGGCGGTAAAGTTTGTGCCGTTATCGGTTATGATGCTATGGGGGACGCCATAACGGTGTACAACCCTGGATATGAAGTCTATCACAGGTCCGGATTCGGCCGTTTTAACAGGCTTGGCTTCTATCCATTTGGTGAACTTATCCACCATGACCAGTAAGTATTTTTTCTTATGGGTTGCACCTTTGAGGGGTCCGACCATGTCAAGCCCCCAGACCGCAAAAGGCCAGGTGATGGGTATAGTTTGGAGTGCGGTGGGTGGCATATGGCTTTGGTTGGCAAAAAGTTGGCAACCAGCGCATCGTTGGACTAGGTCCTGAGTGTCTGCCCGGCCCGTCGGCCAATAAAAGCCTGTACGGAAAGCCTTGCTAACAAGGGACCGAGCGGCGGCATGGTGACCACCGAGTCCGGCATGAATTTCAGCCAGAAGGTTCTGCCCTTCCTCTCCGGAGATGCACCTTTGAAGGACTCCGGTAGTGCTTTTCTTATAAAGCTCTCCCTCATGGACTCTGTAGGCTTTAGATCGCCGCACTATGCAGCGGGCCTCGTTTTGGTCCTCCGGGAGTTCCTGCCTAATAAGGTAGGCTAGGAATGGTTCTGTCCACGGGGCGATAACCGCCATTATTACGAGGGCTGAAGGTGTAATTTCGTTGGCAGAGCCTCCAATTGTGTCAGATTGTTCGGCGTCGAGTGGTGCGGCTGGGTTCGGGCTGTTGTTTGCAGGTTCCCCCTCCCATGCTACGGATGGCTTGAACAATCTTTCCAAAAAGATGTTGGGGGGACTGCATCGCGTTTTGCTCCGATGCGTGCTAGGACGTCCGCCGCTTGATTGTTTTCTCGGGCTATATGGTGAAACTCCAGCCCTTCGAACCGAGCTGATATTTTTAGGACGGCGTTGCGGTAAGCTGCCATTTTTGGGTCCTTGGCGTCGAAGTCTCCATTTATTTGGGATATCGCGAGGTTTGAATCCCCGCGTACCTCTAGGCGCTGGATACCCATGGATACTGCTATCCGGAGGCCATGTAGGAGGGCCTCATATTCGGCTGCGTTGTTGGAATCCGTGTACATGATCTGGAGCACATATTGGACTGTGTCTCCTGTGGGGGACGTCAGGACGACGCCAGCCCCCAGTCCGGCCAACATTTTGGAGCCGTCGAAGTGCATGATCCAGTTTGAATATGTGCCGTACTCTTTAGGGAGCTCGGCCTCCGTCCATTCTGCGACGAAGTCGGCCAAAACTTGCGATTTAATAGCTCGCCGTGGTTTATAAGTTATATCAAACGGGAGAAGCTCGATGGCCCATTTTGCAATCCGTCCCGTTGCATCGCGGTTGTTGATAATATCGTTGAGTGGTACTTCCAAGGCTACTGTTATGAAACACTCTTGAAAGTAGTGTCGTAGCTTCCGGGATGCCATGAATACCGCGTATGCAATATTTTGGTAATGCGGGTACCGTGATTTGCATGGAGTGAGGACAGTGGACACGTAGTAGACCGGCCTTTGAAGGGGGAATTTGTGTCCGTCCGTTTCCCGCTCGACAACGAGCACTGCGCTGACAACTTGGTGTGTTGCTGCGATGTACAATAACATTGGCTCGCTGGTGTTTGGCGCGGCCAGGACTGGGTTTGTTGCCAATATGGCTTTTATTTCACCAAGTCCGGCCATGGCGGCATCCGTCCACTTGAAGTGTTCGGTGCGCCGAAGGAGGCGATAGAGGGGTAATGCCTTTTCTCCCAAGCGGGAGATGAAGCGGCTTAAAGCCGCCACACATCCGGTTAATTTTTGTATTTGTTTAAGGTCCTTTGGGTCATCCAATTGTGACAAAGCTCGGATCTTGGCTGGATTTGCTTCAATTCCTCTACTGGATACAATGAAGCCCAAGATCTTTCCTGCTGGAACGCCGAAGACGCATTTTTCCGGATTGAGCTTGATGTCATATTTTTGGAGGTTATCGAATGTAAGCTTCAAGTCGTCTACTAGAGATTCGACATGTCTTGATTTGACGACCACATCGTCCACGTACGCCTCCACTGTTTTGCTGATTTGGTTTGCCACACATGTCTGGATCATGCGCTGATATGTTGCGCCGGCGTTTTTCAGCCCAAAGGGCATTGTGTTGAAGCAGAATGGGCCGTATGGTGTGATGAATGCTGTTGCAGCTTGGTCTGATTCTGCCATCTTGATTTGATGGTAACCGGAGTATGCGTCGAGGAAACACAACGAATCGTGTCCTGCGATGGCATCGATAATTTGATCGATATGGGGGAGGGGGAAGGGATCCTTTGGGCAAGCCTTGTTAAGGTCTTTGAAATTGACACACAGGAGCCAGGATTTGTCCTTCTTTGGTACCATCACCAGGTTTGCTAGCCAGTCCGGATGTTTTATGTCTCTGATGAATCCGGCCTCCAATAGCTTGGCTAGCTCCTCTCCCATAGCCTGTCTCTTGGGTTCAGAAAAACGCCAAAGGGCTTGTTTGACAGGTTTAAATCCTTTTTGGATATTTAAGCTGTGTTCGGCCAGCCTGCGTGGGATCCCTGGCATGTCTGAAGGGTGCCAGGCGAAGATGTCCCAGTTCTCTCATAGGAACTCTCGCAGTGCGGCGTCTACATCAGGGTTCAAATGTGCCCCGATGGAAGCTGTTTTATTGGGGTCCGTTGGATGGACCTGGAATTTGATTATTTTGTCTGCTGGCTTGAAGGATGTGGATTTAGATCTTTTGTCGAGTATCACATCATCCCTGTTAACCGTGGAGTGCAGCGCTGTCAGTTCCTCGGCCGCTAAGGCTTCGGATAGTGCCTCAAGGGCTAATGCAGCCGTTTTGTTTTCGGCGCGAAGTGCTATGTCCGGATCACTAGCTAGAGTGATAATTCCATTCGGCCCGGGCATCTTGAGCTTCATGTACCCGTAATGGGGTATTGCTTGGAAGATTGTGAATGCTTCCCGCCCTAGTAAGGCATGATGTCCGCTTTTAAACAGGGCCACCTGGAACGTGACTTCTTCGGACCTGTAATTATCCGTGTGCCGAACACCACATCTAGTGTGATTTTTCCCGTGCAGCGCGCTTCCCGACTGGGGATTATTCCTCTAAAGGTTGTGCTGCTTCGCTCGACGCGGTTCCAGTCTATTTCCATTTTTGAAGGGTCTCCTCATAAATGAGGTTCAGTCCGCTGCCTCCATCCATGAGCACCTTGGTAAGGCGAAAGCTGTCCACTATGGGACTGAGGACCAATGCGGCTGGTGCTCGGGCTGTTCGGAATCTAGGTTCATCACTTGCGTTGAAAGTAATGGCAGTGTCGCTCCATGGATTTATTGTTGCAACTTGATAGACTTCGGCGAGGTTGCGGAGTGTTCTCTTTCGCATATTGTTTGATGCGAAAGTCTCGAAGACTGTGAGAACGGTACTGGTGTCCTCGGGCTGGCTTTCTGCGGCCTCCCAATTTAAGAGGTCCTCGCCAATTTTGGCTACCTGCCGGAGTATCCAACATGCTCTAAGGCTGTGAGTTGGTGTGGCGTCCTCTATACTGTGAATTCTACAGGGTCCATCAAGCCACCTTTCCAGTACGGTTCCGTGCCCTGCAGAGGGTTTTGGCTTTTTGCTATTTATCCCGGGTGTCTTATGATGATGCACCCTCTTAGTTCGGACGGGATTACTATTCAAGGCCGGATTATCCCAAAATTTCGTTTCGGTTTTCCAGGCACTTTCCATCGCACAGTATTTTTGTACTATGGACGCCAAGTCAGCGAAGCGTGTAATATCACGACGACTTACAGCGTTAAGGATTCCCTCGTCCGTGCAATTACTGCAGAAGATTGATATCGCGTCTCCCTCGCGGTAATCTTTTATCCTGTTCATAACCAGGAGAATCTGGCCCTGTAATGATGTACTGTTTCGTCGGGCCTCTGCCGGACTCGGCAGAGATCGCTTATGTTCGGGTGGGTGGGTGTCGTTGAATCTGAAACCTCACCCAATCCAAGATTCGGAGGCCGAAGAGTTTCCGAATTCTGAAGTTCAGATTCCTGGACGTTATCCAACGAATCCGGCCCGTTGCCTGATTCTAAGCTCAGGTCTTGAGTTACATCCTCCCCTCCGCGGGTATCCGGCTTGGAGGGTGATGAAGACATGTACCTAGGGTAGGGACACGGACCTGACCAAAGAGTCCCACTCTAGGACACCCCTGGGAGAAATCACCTTTCAATCGACTTGAAGGCATCCCACTCGACAGGTTCAAGACACTCGACCAAGAAGCTATCACTTGACCATGAAGCCAACCACTCGACCGCCGGGAGATCTATAGTCACTCCGCAGGCAAACGGTCAGCTGTTAAGTAGTCTTTATGGTCATTATAGCTCTTTATTAGGGGCGTTACCAGTAACGCCCGACCTTAAATGTACCTTAAACCCTGCATTACTGGGGGCAGGAGGGGGCCGGCAAACTCTATATAAGCCACCCCCTCCTCAGTAAGGAGGGTTCGCACCCCTGTAATCCATACACGCATAATCCAGTCGACCGCCTCCGGGCTCCGAGACGTAGGGCTATTACTTCCTCCAAGAAGGGCCTGAACTCGTAAACCTCGCGTGTAACAACTTCCCAATAGCTAGGATCTAGCCTCTCCATACTCACCCCCCTACATCACTATCAGAGTTAGAACCACGACAGTTGGCGCCCACCGTGGGGCCGGAATCTTAGCCCTTAGTTGGAGAAGTTGTGATCTTTCCCGATCCCTTTGATCATGTTTTCTTGCGGAGTTTTGGTGGAGGACCGCGAGATCCGTCTCGGCGTGCTCACCTTCATCATCGACGACTCCGCCTGGCTTCAGGAGGCACCACTCGACATCGACGCGCTCCCCGTCCGCGGCGCGACGCATTTCCGCGCATGCGTTCGTGGCGTCCTCCTGCGGCAACCGTCGACCCAATATGGGTCGGCCCCCGTATCGTCTCCCCGCCCTGTCTCCCACCAGCGCAAGCGCTCCGGTCGGTCAAGACTTCAGAGGTGGGTGAGGCACGCCGTGGCCCGCCAATTGGCAGCCCCACAAGTCGCGGCAATCGAGCCCGTCGAATCCCTCCACGGCCTGTTCGACCTGTGGACTGGCTCCATGGAGACCGCATCCGAGTGCGACAGCAGCGATCCAGCGGCTGAGGTCCTGGCGGTCGATGGAACACGCAGTCCCCCCCGGTTTCCCTCGCACTGATGGAGGCGCGGGTGGGGGCGATCCATCGCATCCCCACAACGAGTATCTCCCCGAACCTCTCACGTCATTGCAGCGAGAGGAGCATCGCCGCCGGAACATGGACGCGCTCCGCACTCCTATTGTCGGAGAGACCCCCGAGGCCCGGGCCTTGGAGGACGCGCGTTTGGCCAACTTGGCCGAGCGCACTCGACTGGAGAATCTTCAGCGAGCACTCGACGAGCAAGCGCGTCAGCGGGCTCCCGAGTCTAGTCGACGCCAGCTCTTCCCGCCGACGCAGGTATACCGAACCCCAGTTCAGAATTTGGCCGCTGCGGCCCGTATAGCAGAATCAATTCAGCCCTCCCAGTCGGAGGCGGGCAGGGGCTTGTTGCAGATCAGAGCGCTGCTCCGGGCGGCGGGAAACCAGAATTCTGCTGTCTCTCAGTCGCGGAACAGGATCCACAGTCAATCCGTTGCGACGGATACAGTCGAGTTGGCTCACAGCCCGAGATCGCCCCCGAGGCGTGAGGGACGTGGCGACCAGCATGATCAGTACAGGAGGAATGAGCAGTACGATCGCCGGTTCGACCGTGATGATCGACGTCGAGTGCCAACCCCTCCCTCGAGGAGTGGGTCATATGCGCCTCGACGGCAAGATGACAGACACCCTCATAGTGTTGGGCAGAGGATTCCAGTCGACCCCAGGGACCCAGGCTTTGATGCGAGATCCATCCTCGTTCAAGGTTTGGTTGACAGGAATAGAGCTCATCGAGAAGGCCACAACAGAGATGCGCCTGCCAGCAGCAGAGTACGCGCTTCAGGGCCAGAGTGCTTCAGTCGAGCCATCAGAGCCGCAGTGATACCTCCCAATTTCAGGTTGGCGACTGGAATCGGCAAGTTCATCGGTGAATCTAAGCCTGACACCTGGCTCGAAGATTACCGGGTGGCTGTACAGATTGGCGGTGGCAATGACGAGGTGGCCATGAAGCATTTGCCTCTCATGTTAGAGGGCTCGGCCAGAGCGTGGCTAAATCAGTTGGCACCCAGCAGCATTTACACTTGGGAGGACCTCTCCCGAGTGTTTATCACAACCTTTGAAGGAACATGCAAGCGACCTGCAGGCCTAACAGAGTTACGGTCTTGTGTGCAGAAGCCGAATGAAACTCTGAGGGAATACATCCAGAGGTGGATCACGCTGCATCACTCGGTTGAGAACGTGCCGGACCATCAAGCAGTTTGTGCCTTCAAGGAAGGTGTTAAATATAGAGAGTTGAATCTGAAGTTCGGTCGAACTGGAGAGATGTCTCTGAATCGGATGATGGAGATTGCCACCAAGTATGCTAACGGAGAAGACGAAGATCGACTCCGGAGTGGCAAGCAGAAAGCAGTCGCCCAGGAAACTGGAGGCAATTCCAGTCGAAAGCAGAAGCGGAAGGCCGAGCCAGCCGCTCCTGGGGAGGCCCTGGCCGTAGCCCAGGGAAACTTCAAGGGAAAACCCAAGGGCACCTGGAAGCCCAAAAAAGTCAAGGATCAAGACGGAAATGATGTTTTGGAACTGCCATGTCACATCCACACCAAGAAGGATGAAGAGGGTAATTTTATTTACCCAAAGCATACCACTCGACAGTGCCGACTCCTGATCCAGCAGTTCCAAGGAAAGCAGTCCAAGGATAAGAAAAAAGAGTCGGACAGGGTCGAGGACAAGGAAGACAGCGATGATGGATACCCCCAAGTCAATTCCACCCTGATGATTTTTGCCGATGTCGAGAGCAAAAGTCGACTGAAAGTCATTAACCGAGAGGTGAACATGGTTGCCCCGGCAACACCCAGTTACCTGAAGTGGTCTCAGACTGCCATCACATTCGACCAGTCTGATCACCCAATGCACATTGCCACCCCTGGGAGGCAAGCTTTGGTGGTCGACCCAATTGTTGAAGGCACTCGACTGACTAAAGTCCTGATGGATGGCGGCAGTGGCCTGAACATACTGTATGGTGAAACATTGAAAGGAATTGGCATTCCGATGTCCAGGCTCAGCACCAGTAGTATGAGTTTCCACGGAGTCATTCCTGGGAAGAAAGCCCAATCACTCGGCCAGATCGCTCTTGATGTGGTTTTCGGTGATTCAAACAATTACCACAAGGAAAAGTTGACATTCGAGGTTGTGGACTTCCAAAGTGCTTATCATGCCATTTTGGGCAGGCCAGCATACGCGCGTTTCATGGCTCGACCATGTTACGTGTACCTCAAACTGAAGATGCCGGGCCCTAAAGGGGTAATCACTGTTACAGGCAATCGGAAGAAGGCAGAAGAATGCTTTCAGAAAGGCTCAAAGATTGCAGATGCTCAGATGGCAGTGGTCGAGCTGCAAGAGTACCAAAAGACTGCCGATCCGAGTGAATTGCTACGGGCCAAGAAGCCCGCTTCAGAGTCAGCTTTTCAGTCAACTGGTGAAATGAAGACAGTCCACATTCACCCGACCGACCTCGATGTTGCCCCGACTCATATCTCAACGACGCTTGAATCCAAATAGGAAGAAGCGCTCATCCAGCTCCTCCGTGAGAACTGGGACATCTTCGCATGGAAACCCTCCGACATGCCTGGAGTTCCCAGGGGACTGGCTGAGCACCGTCTGCGGGTCGACTCAAAATTCAAGCCTGTGAAGGAACACCTTCGACGGTCCGCCGTCCAGAAGAAGCAAGCCATTGGCGAGGAGGTGGCTCGGCTCTTAGCAGCGGAGTTTATCCGAGAGATTTACCACTCCGAGTGGCTCGCCAATGTAGTTATGGTCCCCAAGAAAGACAAGTCACTTCGCATGTGCATAGATTTCAAACATATCAATCGGGCCTGCCCGAAAGACCATTTTCCTCTCCCTCGCATCGATCAAATAGTTGACTCGACTGCGGGGTGCGAGAGATTGTCTTTTCTAGATGCTTATTCCGGGTACCATCAGATCCGTCTGTATGGACCCGACGAAATCAAAACAGCTTTCATCACCCCATTCGGATGCTTCTGTTATGTCACCATGCCATTCGGCCTCAAGAACGCCGGAGCCACGTTCATGAGAATGATTCAGAAGTGTTTACTCACTCAAATCAGTCAGAATGTGGAGGCATACATGGATGATATTGTGGTCAAGTCACGGAAAGGTTCCGACCTGCGAGCTAACCTTGCCGAAACCTTTGCCAACCTTAGGAGGTATGATATCAAGCTCAATCCATCAAAGTGCACATTCGGAGTTCCAGGCGGAAAGTTACTCGGTTTTCTCGTTTCCGAACGAGGGATCGACGCCAATCCTGAGAAAATTGGCACCATACTCCGGATGAAGCGTCCTGTACGCGTGCACGATGTCCAAAAGCTTACAGGCTGCTTGGCCGCTTTAAGTCGATTCATTTCTCGTCTCGGTGAAAAGGCGTTGCCTCTCTACCGACTGATGAAGAAGTCTGACAAGTTCGAGTGGACTCCAGAAGCTGACGCAGCGTTTGCAGAACTCAAAGCTCTGCTCTCCACCCAGCCGGTGCTTGCTGCCCCAATCAGCAAAGAGCCTCTGCTGCTGTACATTGCGGCCACGGGACAAGTTGTCAGTACAGTACTCACGGTCGAGCGGGAAGAAGAAGGAAAGGCCTTCAGAGTTCAGCGCCCAGTCTATTATCTGTCTGAAGTTTTGACCCCTTCAAAACAAAGATACCCTCACTACCAGAAGCTTGTATATGGGATTTACATGACCACGAAGAAGGTTGCACACTACTTCTCTGACCATTCCATTACAGTCGTCAGCGACGCCCCACTGTCAGAGATTCTGCATAACAGAGATGCAACTGGTCGAGTGGCCAAGTGGGCGATTGAACTCCTTCCCTTAGATATCAAGTTTGAAGCAAAGAAGGCCATCAAGTCCCAAGCAATCGCAGATTTCATCGCCGAGTGGATTGAACAGCAACTTCTGACTCAAGTTCACTCGGAGCACTGGACCATGTTTTTCGACGGATCTAAGATGCTGAATGGTTCCGGTGCTGGGGTAGTTCTAGTCTCCCCCCGAGGAGATAAGCTCAGATATGTTCTCCAGATTCACTTCGATTCCTCCAAACAATGAAGCAGAGTATGAAGCACTTTTGTATGGGTTGCGCATGGTCATTTCACTCGGCGTCCGTCGCCTCATGGTCTATGGCGACTCAGATTTGGTGGTTAATCAGGTGATGAAGGAGTGGGACGTCAGAAGTCTAGCTATGACTGGTTATTGCAATGCAGTGAGCAAGCTAGAAAAGAAATTCGAGGGGTTAGAGCTTCATCACATCCCCCGACTGAAAAACCAAGCAGCTAATGACCTGGCAAAGATAGGCTCCAAGCGAGAAGCCATTCCCAGCAATGTGTTTTTGGAGCACATCCGCTCGCTGTCAGTCCAGGAAGATCCTTTCACAGAAGAAGCCCCACAACCAAAAAGTGCCACAGATCCGACTGAAGTCGAAGTTCCTGCTATGGTCGACCTAATCATGGAAGTCTTGGCAATAACTCCCGACTGGACGATACCGTACATCGCGTATATCCTAAGGAAAGAGCTCCCAGAAGACGAGGAAGAGGCTCGACAGATCGTCCGCCGATCTAAGGCCTTCACAGTCATAAAGGGGCAGTTGTATAGAGAAAGCGCGACTGGAATCGGTCAGAAGTGCATAACACCAGAAGAAGGTCGGATAATCCTTGATGATATCCACTCGGGAACCTGTGGCCACCATGCGTCCTCTTGGACCATTGTGGCTAAAGCATACCGAGCGGGATTCTTCTGGCCTAGAGAAAATGAGATGGCAAAAGAGATAGTCGACAAGTGCGGAGGCTGCCAGTTCTACTCCAACATGTCACACAAGCCTGCATCAGCCTTGAAGACCATTCCTCTCGTCTGGCCATTTGCTGTATGGGGACTGGACATGGTTGGTCCACTGAGAACAGGCAGGAGCGGGTTCACGCATGTGCTTGTGGCAGTCGACAAGTTCACCAAATGGATCGAAGCCAAGCCTATCAAGAACCTCGATGCTGGCACTGCTATCAGTTTCGTCAAAGGACTAACATTCAGATATGGAGTCCCTCATAGCATCATCACCGACAATGGGTCAAACTTCGATTCGGACCAGTTCAGAGCTTTTTGCGCCTCTCAAGGCACACGAGTCGACTACGCGTCGGTCGCACATCCTCAGTCGAATGGGCAAGCTGAAAGAGCAAATGGTCTGATTCTTAAAGGACTGAAACCTCGGCTGATGTGTGATCTCAAGCACGCGGCAGGTGCTTGGGTCGACGAGCTTCCGTCAGTTCTGTGGGGATTAAGGACCACCCCTAACCGGTCGACTGGAAGAACTCCATTCTTTCTGGTTTATGGAGCCGAAGCGGTTCTGCCAAGTGATCTTCTTCACAACGCGCCCCGAGTCGAGCTTTACACCGAAGATGAAGCAGAACAGGCCCGGCAAGACGCAGTCGACCTCCTCGAAGAAGAGAGGGAGATGGCCATGATTAGATCGACCATTTATCAGCAAGACTTGCGTCGATTCCACGCCCGGAATGTGAAGAGTCGAGCCTTCCAAGAAGGAGATTTGGTCCTCCGAGTGGATCAACAGAAACCACACAAGCTTGCTCCCACTTGGGAAGGTCCCTTCATCATCACCAGAGTCCTCCACAATGGAGCGTATCACCTCTTCAATGTTGATCGCCAGATCGACGAGCCTCGAGCTTGGAATGCGGAACTACTCCGCCCCTTTTACACTTGAGCTCAACCTTGGACGAGATGTAATAAGAAAAATTCCCGCAGTTCGTTTTTATCAAAGGCAAGAGTGTTCCATTAATTGTTGTCACTTTTGTTTACATACGAAATCCCCCAATGGGTGACTTAGCTGCGAATCCGTCTCGCCTAAGTTTGAAAAATCCTACCGAGTGGAGAGCGATCCTCCCACTCGGGGGCTTAGCTGCAGTCCAGCACTCGCCTAAGTTCTCTCATTTAGAGACTTAGCTGCAGTCCGGCACTCGCCTAAGTTTGAAAAAATCCTACCGAGTGGAGAGCGATCCTCCCACTCGGGGGCTTAGCTGCAGTCCAGCACTCGCCTAAGTTCTCTCATTTAGAGACTTAGCTGCAGTCCGGCGCTCGCCTAAGTTTGAAAAAATCCTACCGAGTGGAGAGCGATCCTCCCACTCGGGGGCTTAGCTGCAGTCCAGCACTCGCCTAAGTTCTCTCATTTAGAGACTTAGCTGCAGTCCGGCGCTCGCCTAAGTTTGAAAAAATCCTACCGAGTGGAGAGCGATCCTCCCACTCGGGGGCTTAGCTGCAGTCCAGCACTCGCCTAAGTTCTCTCATTTAGAGACTTAGCTGCAGTCCGGCGCTCACCTAAGTTTGAAAAAATCCTACCGAGTGGAGAGCGATCCTCCCACTTGGGGGCTTAGCTGCAGTCCAGCACTCGCCTAAGTTCTCTCATTTAGAGACTTAGCTGCAGTCCGGCACTCGCCTAAGTTTGAAAAAACCCTACCGAGTGGAGAGCGATCCTCCCACTCGGGGGCTTAGCTGCAGTCCAGCACTCGCCTAAGTTCTCTCATTTAGAGACTTAGCTGCAGTCCGGCGCTCGCCTAAGTTTGAAAAAATCCTACCAAGTGGAGAGCAAACCTCCCACTCGGGGGCTTAGCTGCAGTCCAGTACTCGCCTAAGCTCTCCTACGAAGAGACTTAGCTGCGGTCAGCACTCGCCTAAGTTTGAAAAATCCTACCGAGTGGAGAGCAAACCTCCCACTCGGGGGCTTAGCTGCAGTCCAGTACTCGCCTAAGCTCTCCTACGAAGAGACTTAGCTGCGGTCAGCACTCGCCTAAGTTTGAAAAATCCTACCGAGTGGAGAGCAAACCCCCCACTCGGGGGCTTAGCTGCAGTCCAGCACTCGCCTAAGTTCTCCTACGAAGAGACTTAGCTGCAGTCAGCACTCGCCTAACTTTAAAATCCTACCGAGCGAGAGCAAACCTCCCGCTCGAAGGCTTAGCTGCAGCCCAGCGCTCGCCTAAGTATGAAACACTTCTCATGTCCCAAGGACGACGAGAGGCAGGTTGACTGCCACCTTCTCCTTCGGAGCTGCACCACAGACACAAAGTTATTTCGAGTGAAGATCAAATCCCACTCGACGGGTCGTCCACAAAGAGATTCAACGACAAATCAATTACGGATAAAGCCTAAAAGGTCCTAGAAACCTCAGGTCAAAGTACTCGAGCCCCCGGCTCGGCAGAGTTTAACTGTTACACTTCCACTCGGCATTCCGAGGCAAATTTAAGGCAGAGTTTAACGGTTTACAAAATACACTCGGCATTCCGAGGCAAGTTTTTTCATTCCTCAGGAGGAGGAGGACTGGCAGGGGCCACGAACTCATCCAAGTCGATCCCATCTGCGATGCGGGTAGCAGTAGCAATAAATGTCTTCATGAAGTCCTGGAAGTTGTGCTTCCTCGTGTTGGCGACTTGGATGGCGGCCAGCTTCTCCTCCCACACCTCCTTACAATGGACGCGGACCAGGGACAGAGCCACGTCAGCGCCACACCGAGCTGAAGACTTCTTCCACTCCTGCACTCGGTCAGAGATTCCATTGAGTCGAGTCATCAGAGACTCGAGATCATTCTGGAGCGTAGATTCCGGACAAAGTGTCGGGTCGATCCGCGTCATGGCAACCTTCAGTCGAGCAAAGTAATCCACGACGCCGTCAACACGAGACTCCAGACGGAGGACGTTCATTGCGGCCTCGTCCTTCACAAGAGAGTTAACGGGGTCCAAGCTCGGCTCCACTCGACTGGTCTCCTCTTCAAAATTCTGGCAAAGCTCTGCATACAAGATTCAAGGATAAGACAATTTTCACAGAATGAGTCGACTCAAAAACCAGTCGGAACAGAATGCGCACCTTCAAGCTTAAGGTACAACTTCTTGGCGAGGCTCCCCAAGTAGCTCTCCAGGTCGTTTCTCCCACGAGCGAGGCCTTCCAGCTTCTCGCTCAGGGTGAGGTTCTCCTTCTTCCAATGTGAACACTCCCTGTTGGCTTCATTCAGAGCGGTCTTGAGCTTGGTATTCTCTTGTTCTAAGTGATCGACCGAAGCTAGCTTCTGTGCGGCCAGAGCGGTCTTGTCATCAGCCTCCTTACGGGCAGCAGCCAAGTCCTGATCCTTCTTCGCCAGAGCTTCTTTCAGTTTTTCTGCAAAAAATGATGATTGAGTCGGAGAAAGCGAAAAGATACTCAAGCCTAAAAACTAACCAGTCGACAAAGGCGTCTTACCTGCGGCGCCGTCTCTGACCGTCTGTAGTTCTGTCCTGGCCAGCTCCAGATCAAGGTTCATTTGAATTTGCTGCTTCTCCAAGTCAGCCAAGCGGGTTCCAAGATCACAAGATTTCTGAAGTCAAAGAGGAGGGGTTACAATTTCAGTAAAAAGGAAAAAGCAACAAAGGCAGTAAATACTAAGACTACGGTCGACTGCCAGCAGTCCACCATAGTCTCGGGGACTACACCCAGTGGGTGCACTCAGCGTGCCCCCACCGGTTCCTATCCCACTCGACCGATCCCTGAAGTCGAGTCCAAGACAAGCTGCTTCCGAGCAGTTAAGAGACAATAACAGAGTTTCTAAGACTACAGCCGAAGCAAAACATTCGATAGTAGCCTCGGGGGCTACACCCAGTGGGTGCACTCAGCGTGCCCCCACAGTAAAAAAAAGAGAGAAAGACGTCGACTGCCCGCAGTCGACATGATTCCGTTCCATTTGACAAGACCCGATCAGACAGAGCGAAGAAATTCAACTACAACGACTCAATTTAAAGACTACAGTCGACCGCCAGCAGTCCACCGTAGTCTCGGGGACTACACCTAGTGGGTGCACTTAGCGTGCCCCCACTCGTCCAAGAATTGGCAAACACACCCAGTGGGTGTACAAACTTAAAGACCTTCGGAAAAGAGAATCTTCAAAGGACATATCGAAACAGACCAAGTGTTGAAGTCGACTGACCTGGACATTACTTTGAAGAGCCGAGCTCGCGTCATATGCCGCCTGGCAAGCCTCCCGAGCCACTTTCACCTGTTCCATCATGACTCCAGCCTGGCGTACAGCCTCCTTCGCAGCAGCCGCTTGGTCCTCAGGGACGGGGTACGCAGCAAAAAGCGAAGACGGATCCGCAGTCGACGCTGAAGGCCGCACACTCGTCAGAGGAACAGCGAAAGTCACGGAAGCCCGAGTGGGTTCGCCATCGTCCCGAACTGCGGCCTCAGGCGCCAGAGTGGATTGCAGAGTCTTGCCAGCCAACGCCTTCTTCTTCCTCTTCACCCTCAGTGGTCCGTCGTCGTCGCCGTCCGGGAGGTCAATAACATGAGGAGGAGCTGCAAGGAAAACATTCAATCGCAATAAAGTTTCAGTCGACTCAAAAGTAGGAACGTCAGTGATCGTACCAGGGTTGGAGGTGACAGCGTCCTCCATCTCGTGGTCGTCATTCCTGGCGGAGACCTCAGAAGTTGCACCACTGCAAATCTCGAAAGTTGGTCAATTGGCTCAGTGAATCGACCAAGGATCCGTCCACAGTCGACAAAGGAAAGCAAGTGTTGTTGTTACCCAGAAATGGTGGGAACAACTATCTTCATCTTGGGCAAGGCCTTGGGCGGCTTGGATGGCGTCACTCGTGGGTGCTTAGGAGCCTTCCCGGTCGGTGGAGGAGAAGAAGTCCGAGGGCGTTTCGACGACTGCCCAACAGGAGCAGTCGCCTTGTCACGTTCCCGCGCGGGATCGTGGGTGAGCTTGGACCGCCCCTCCGGGCGGGAGGGCTCAACCTCCTCCTCCTCTTCGCTGGAGAAGATGTCGTCGCCTTCATCTCCCTCACCGTCGGACTCCCACTCGCCCTGGTCGTCCCCGCTCTCGCCTCCGCTCCCCTCACCTTCCTCAGTCGACCCTTGTGCCCTGTTGGGCGTCGAGTACATCTCAGTGGTCGCCTGGAAGACAACAGACAGGACGAAAGTCAATCGACTTATCCAAAGAAGACCAATACAGAAGGCCAAATATCCGACACAAAGACATACCTGGTCCACTTCATATGAGTTGTCGAGTGGGATTACCCTTCTGGCTCCTCGGGGGTTGTCTTTGTTCCCCGTGATACTTGACAGCCACCCCTCCAGCATCTCATCGGTGACCTCCTCCGGGTGGATCCGAGTGGTGTCGTCAAGGCCAGAATACAGCCACATCGAGTGGTCTCGCGCCTGGAGCAGTTGAATGCGCCTCTGGAGAAAGACCTCTAACAGGTCCATCCCAGTCACCCCCTCACGGACAAGCTCAACCACTCGACCCGCCAACACCTTGACCTGGGCCCTTTCCTCCGGCGCGACTTTCAGAGAGACAGGCTTCTCGGCTCGGTCGAGGGAAAAAGGAGGAAGACCAGTCGACTGTCCGGGGGTCGCCTAGTCCTGGCAGTAGAACCAGGTCGACTGCCAGCCTCGGACCGACTCCGGGAAGGTGATAGAGGGAAAACAGCTCTTCCCCCTCGTCTGGATCGCCAGGCCCCCGCACAGCTGGATCACTTGCGTCTTTTCATCACTCGACTTGGCCTTTTTAACCGACTGAGAGCGGCAAGTGAAAATATGCTTGAAAAGCCCCCAATGCGGACGGCAACCCAGGAAGGCCTTGCACATGGAAATGAACGCGGCAAGATAGACTATGGAGTTGGGGGTAAAGTGATGGAGCTGCGCTCCGAAGAAATTCAAGAAACTCCGGAAGAAAGGATGGGGCGGCAGAGAAAACCCTCGGTCGATGTGGGTGGCTAGGAGCACGCACTCACCGTCACGGGGTTGAGGTTCGATCTCTCCCTCCGGAAGACGCGCAGCTTCGTGGGGAATGGCTCCCCCCTCGACCATGTCGTCAAGATCCTCTTGCTGGAGCACCGAGGACATCCAGTCGCCCTGGATCCAACCTTTGGGCAGAGCGGTCCTGGAGGAGGATCCGCCCCGAGCAGATCTCTTCCCTTTCCCCGCCGCCGCCGCCTTCTTCGCGCGCTCCAAAGCGGTGGTCTTGCCCTTCGCCATCGTCGCCGGAGAGATCTCACGCGGGCTCGCGGCGCTAGGGTGAGAGCGGAGGCAGCAGAGAGACTGGCAAAGGGAGAGAGGAAGAAGGAAGGAGAAGAGAGCGCACGGCCTGGAAACCCCGAGCCGGCAACTTATAAGGGGCCGCTCCCGAGTGGCTGACCGGTAGGCCCAGGCCATCCAGTCAAATCCCGCAACAGACGCGCGCGCAGTACGTGGCGAAAAAGGCGACGCGGAGATCAAGGAACTTCCGCTTTATCGCTTCCGATTACTGCGGCTGCTCCCATCCCGCGCGCTTCCCAAAATCCAAATCCCGCGACATCCGCGGGCCGCGGAACAACTTGCTAAAAAATAGAAGACCCCGATCGCGCCGGCACTCGGTATGGCACAAACAAAGAAATTCACTCGACGGAAGGCCTGGAATGGATCAAGGCGACTGAAAAAGGTTGGCAACGTCATCCGTGACGATTGTCCCGAAACGAGGCGCTCACATAGCCCGAAGAACCAGTCGGAAAGATCTCCAACTCTTTCCCCACTCTAACCTCGATCCATTCGGGGGCTAATGATGAAGACATGTACCTAGGGTAGGGACACGGACCTGACCGAAGAGTCCCACTCTAGGACACCCCTGGGAGAAATCACCTTTCAATCGACTTGAAGGCATCCCACTCGACAGGTTCAAGACACTCGACCAAGAAGCTATCACTCGACCATGAAGCCAACCACTCGACCGCCGGGAGATCTATAGTCACTCCGCAGGCAAACGGTCAGCTGTTAAGTAGTCTTTATGGTCATTATAGCTCTTTATTAGGGGCGTTACCAGTAACGCCCGACCTTAAATGTACCTTAAACCCTGCATTACTGGGGGCAGGAGGGGGCCGGCAAACTCTATATAAGCCACCCCCCTCCTCAGTAAGGAGGGTTCGCACCCCTGTAATCCATACACGCATAATCCAGTCGACCGCCTCTGGGCTCTGAGACGTAGGGCTATTACTTCCTCCGAGAAGGGCCTGAACTCGTAAACCTCGCGTGTAACAACTTCCCAATAGCTAGGATCTAGCCTCTCCATACTCACCCCCCTACATCACTGTCAGAGTTAGAACCACGACAGAGGGATCGGGAATTCAGACGTAACTAGTCCTTAAAATAGATGAAGGGTCGCCGCACCGCGCCTCTACCACGGCAACGTGGTGGGTGACTTGGGGAGAGTTAATTTCTCTTAGATCGGGTTTAAGCCCAACCTGGTCGTAATCTGTGGCGACCCCCAGGGCGACGATGTGATCCAAGAGCTCGTTTACGAAAGAGAGCTCCATTGGATCTAACTGCTCGACGAGCTCCGAGCTGACGTGTAGATTGCTTTTGATGACCCGAGAGGTCACCATCGGCGCAACAGCCGAACATGCGGTCATGAGGAAACCACCTAGCCGGAGGGTTTGGCCAACAGCCAAGGCTCCCTTAGCAACGGCGCCGTCTTTGAAGACGGGAGAAGGCATCCTTCCTGATTGCGACGGCACAGAGGAACTCTCAATGAAAGCACCAATGTCGGTGTCAAAACCGGCAGATCTCGGGTAGGGGGTCCCAAACTGTGCGTCTAGGCCGGATGGTAACAGGAGGCAGGGAACACGATATTTTACCCAGGTTCGGGCCCTCTTGATGGAGGTAAAACCCTACGTCCTGCTTGATTAATATTGATGATATGGGTAGTACAAGAGTAGATCTACCATGAGATCAAGGAGGCTAAACCCTAGAAGCTAGCCTATGGTATGATTGTTGTCTATGGAGTTGATGAAGTTGTCCTACGGACTAAAACCCTCCGGTTTATATAGACACCGGATAGGGTTAGGGTTACATAGAGTCGGTTACAATGGTAGGAGATCTTGAATATCCGCATCGCCAAGCTTGCCTTCCACGCCAAGGAAAGTCCCATCCGGACACGGGACGAAGTCTTCAATCTTGTATCTTCATAGTCCAGGAGTCCGGCTGAAGGTATAGTCCAGCTACCCGAACACCCCCTAATCCAGGACTCCCTCAGTGTTATTTATGTGCAGAAAAAAAGTTCTCGGAATGACCTGAAACTCCACGGAGATTATTCTTGGAAATAATAAAAAATACCGGCAAAGAATAAAGGCCAGGGGGCCCATCGCCTAGCCACGAGGGTGGGGGCGCGCCTGCCCCCTAGGTGCGCGCCCTGCCTCATGGGCCCCATGGAGCTCCACCGACCTCAACTCCAACTCCATATATTCGTGTTCGGGGAGAAAAAAATCAGGAAGAAGGATTCATCGCGTTTTACGATACGGAGCCACCACCAAGCCCTAAACTCTCTCGGGAGTCATCATCTGGAGTCCGTTCGGGGCTCCGGAGAGGGCAATCCGTCACCGTCGTCATCATCAACCATCCTCCATCACCAATTTCATGATGCTCACCGCCGTGTGTGAGTAATTCCATCGTAGGCTTGCTGGACGGTGACGGGTTGGATGAGATTTATCATGTAATCGAGTTAGTTTTGTTAGGGTTTGATCCCTAGTATCCACTATGTTCTGAGATTGATGTTGCTATGACTTTGCTATGCTTAATGCTTGTCACTAGGGCCCGAGTGCCATGATTTCAGATCTGAACCTATTATGTTTTCATGAATATATGTGAGTTCTTGATCCTATCTTGCAAGTATATAGTCACCTACTATGTGTTATGATCCGACAACCCTGAAGTGACAATAATCGGGACCACTCCCGGTGATGACCGTAGTTTGAGGAGTTCATGTATTCACTATGTGTTAATGCTTTGGTCCGGTACTCTATTAAAAGGAGGCCTTAATATCCCTTAGTTTCCGCTAGGACCCCGCTGCCACGGGAGGGTAGGACAAAAGATGTCATGCAAGTTCTTTTCCATAAGCATGTATGACTATATTCGGAATACATGCCTACATTACATTGATGAATTGGAGCTAGTTCTGTGTCACCCTATGTTATGACTGTTACATGATGAACCACATCCGGCATAATTCTCCATCACCGATCCAATGCCTACGAGCTTTTCACATATTGTTCTTCGCTTATTTACTTTTCCGTTGCTATTGTTATCATCACTACAAAATACCAAAAATATTACTTTTGCTTCCGTTACCACTACTATCATATTACTTTTCTACTAAATACTTTGCTGCAGATATTAAGTTTCCAGGTGTGGTTGAATTGACAACTCAGCTGCTAATACTTGAGAATATTCTTTGGCTGTCCTTGTGTCGAATCAATAAATTTGGGTTAAATACTCTACCCTTGAAAACTGTTGTGATCCCCTATACTTGTGGGTTATCACCTGTCATATACAATTCCTTCAGCCCTGCATCATCAGTGATACTAGCAATGTCCTCGGATGAGGAATTAGTGATAGCAGAGGCAGTTGAAGAATTTGCAGCAATGGAAGTATTTGAGCATTCAGGTGAAGAATTAGTAGTTTCACGTTCAATGCACTTCAAACATGGAGGAACAAATTCATCCTGAGTAGCGCTGATATGTTGAGCAAGTAATGAATCACGCTCCTTCTGAAGATCTTCATACACTACAAAACAAAGACACATCCGTGACATTTTGGGCCAAACGCAATTTTTTTCTATCATACATATGACACTTCTATGACGATAATTGTGACAAAACCCGGTATCATCATAGATGTGGCGGGCTCCTACTTCTATGACAAAAAATCATGACAGAAAATGGGCTTTTCGTCCTGGGCAGGACGGAGACGCGGCTGCATGACATTCTTTGGGCCGTCCATGACGGAAAAAAACCGTCGTAGAAGCGAGGGGGGGATTTCGTGGAGTTCTCGGTTACGGTGGGAGGTCGGGGGCCGAGCGATGCGCGTTTCTCTCGTACACGTACGCGCGTGTGTGCGAGGCGTTGGCTCTAACTGAACCCGAGCGAGGCGTTGGGCTCTAACTGAACCCGAGCGATTGCACTGCAGGCTACGCGTTACTGAACCCGAGCGATCGATCGATGGCTGTTAACTGAACCCGATCGAGCGATTCCTTCGCTACTGCTGCTAACTGAAGCCGATTGATTGGATGAACAGTGAGTGGTGTAGGGGGGTTGGATGAACAGTGAGCGGTGGCGTTGCCTCTGGATGAACAGGACCCCGTGGTGTGGTGGAGGGCTGGATGAACAGTAGATGGTGGAGGGGTGCCCGTGGAGGGGTGGTTGAACAGGACCCCGTGGTGTGGAGGGCTAGATGAACAGTAGACGATGGAGGGGTGCCCGTGGAGGGGTGGTTGAACAGTAGCCGGTGGAGTAGCGCGCAGTGGAGGCTGGATGAACAGGAGCCCGTGGAGGCTGGAGGAGGTCGACGGTAGCCCATGGAGGCTGGAGGAGGTCGACGGTGGAGATGAACAGTATCCCGTGGAGTCCCGTTTTGCGGTACGCCACACCCCTCCCGATGAACAGGACCCCCGTTTCGACCGTAGCGCTCCAACACAAGTCCGTTTCGTCTGTTTTGCGGTACGCCACACCCCTCCCGATCAACAAGACCCCTGTTTCGACCGTAGGAGGTCCGTTTCCTCCGTTTTGCGGTACGCTAGACCCCTCCCGATCAACAGGACCCCGATCCGAACGTAGGAGGTCCGTTTCCTCTGTTGTGCGGTACGCCAGGCCTCGTTTCCATCGTCTGTTCCGTCCAAGCCCTCCCGATGAACACGACCACACATTCCGTTCCGACCCAGCCGGTTGGCTCCCACGCGTTCCGTTGCCTCCCGATGAACATGACGCATTCCGTTGCCTCCCCATGAACACGACGCATTCCGTTGGCTCCCCATGAACACGACGACGACGTTGTTTCTCCGTTCTGACCCAGCCATGTACACGAGCCCTGGCTATACGTATGCGCGAGTAGGCGTTCGAGACCCAACCCGTATGTACACATACATGGCCGTATTTTCTTTCTTGCACCCTGGCCGTTGTACGTATGTGTACATGCCACGTGCGCGCCTCTACTACGACATGTACGCACCTCTACTACGACACGTGCGCGCCTCTACATCCACCAGTATATATGTACGTAAACGTTAGCGACCAGAATGACAACGCTACGTACGCTTCGACCAGGTGGGTCCCGACTGTCAGGCACTTCCTTGCCTGCGAAGATGTAGCTGGTGGGTCCCAGCAGTCAGGGGGCGAATCGTTTTTTTGCCCGGACGCACCTCCTTGCATGCGAAGATGTAGCTGGTGGGTCCCAGCAGTCAGGGGCAAACGTTTTTTTCGTGAAATATGGTGGCCCGTCCGGTCGGTCCCCGCTGTCAGGTGAAGGAATAATTACTTTCCACGTAATAAGGAGGCACTTCCTTGCTGCGGCCATGGACCCAGCTGTCAGCCTCACCACGTACAGTCCACGTCCGATGGAAGCCGTTCCTTGACCACGTTGACCACGCCGCGCCGAGAGCACCAGGACGGTGGACGACGGCGAGGTCTAGGAAGGGGACGACGCGGAGTCGGGGAAGATGCGGCAGTGGATGCCCACACGTAGAGGAGTACGAGGGTTCACTGGTTCGCTGCGGTGTGAGGCTGCCATTGCCACAGAATAACAGGGGGTATGGGTGAGTAGAGGGATGGCCTGGCCAGCGGTGGGAGTAGTAGGGGGCGATGAGGCCTCCGCCGCATCGTAGCCGGCCACGGGAGGCAGGAGCACGAGGCACGACCGGCGCTGGTTTGGGCGGCTGGAGCAAGAAGACCGGAGGTTGAAGAAGCACTACGGCCGTTGGATGGACATCGTACGGTCACTGGAGCTAGAATCGTGCATATTGACTAGGTTGACAAAGCCCTCCATCCCCGTCAACTTAGTAGGCCCACAAGTCAGCCTGCCACTATACTAGGTCCCAGCTAACAGGGGGAGTATTCATTTTTTTGTGCGTAATAAGGAGGCACTTCCTTGCGTGCAAAGATATAGCTGGTGGGTCCGAGCTGTCAGCAGCGGTAATGTTTTTTTCACGAAATACAGAGGCCCTTTCGGTGGGTCCCTGATGTCAGGTGGAGGAATCATTATTTTGTGCGTAATAAGGAGACATTTCCTTGCGTGTGGCCGTGGACCCAGCTGTTGGCCTCTCCACGCACAGTCCACTTCAGATGCATGTCGGTCGTTGACCACGTTGACCAGGCCGCGCCAAGAGCACCAGGGCGGTGGACGACGGCGAGGCCTAGGAAGGGAACGACACGGAGGCAGGGAAGACTCGGTAGTTGTTTCCCACGCGGAGGGGAGTATGACTGTACAAGGGTTTACTGGTTCGTCTGCCGTCGCCGGAGAATAACAGCAGGTGTGGGTGAGTAGAGGGATGGCTAGGCCAGCGATGGGAGTACGGTGGGGCGGTGAGGCCTGCGCGGCAGCACAACCGGCCGCGGGGAGGAGGGAGCGGGCAGTCCCGCCGGCGCTTGTTTGAGCGGTTGGAGCAGGAAGAGCAGAGATTGAAGAAGCACGACGGCCGTTCGATGGACGTCCAATAATCACTGCTTGTGCGTCAACCTTTTTTTAGGAAAGCCTCAAATCTGTGGAAAACAGCATATAGCCCATCTGACATTATTTCTAATAATTTACAACCCATTTGCTAATTCTTAAGGTTTTTTTGGAGCCCATATTATTTTTGTTAGCATTACAGCCCATATTGTGGCCACGGTTAAAAAATTATACAAAATTGTGCATATTTCGGTGCGGTCCGAACTGTTTTTAATCCCGAAATTTTGACTCACATTCAAACTGATTTTAAAAATAAATGTATATCAATATAAAATCCAACAAATTCTCCATGCATAAAAGATAATGTAATTTAAAATCTCAAAATGAAAAAAAGATATTTGAAACTAATTGCCGGTTCGATGTGCTTTAAAAATGTACAACCCATTTCTCATTACTGATGGGCTATTTTCTCGGCCAGCCGAATGAAAGCTCTCCTCGTCTTGAAAGATTTGCAGCCCAACAGGCCTGACAAAGCGACTTACTCGGCAAATCACAAAAAAACTGGGCTGTGACCGTGGACCCAGCTGTCAGCCTCTCCATGTACAGTACTCTTCCGATGGAAGTCGTTCCTTGACCATGTTGACCACGCCGCGCGGAGAGCACCACGGCGGTGGACGACGGCGAGGCCTAGGAAGGGGACGACGCGGAGCCGGGGAAGACGCGGCAGTGAAAGCCCACGCGGAGAGGAGTACGAGGGTTCACTGGTTCAGCTACGGTGTGAGGCTGCCGTCGTCGCAGGGCCTGGCCAGCGGTGGAAATAGTAGGGGGCGGTGAGGCCTTCGCGGCAGCACAGCTGGCCACGGGAGGCAGGAGCATGCGGCACGACCGGCGCTGCTTTGGGCGGCTGGAGCAAGAAGACCAGAGGTTGAAGAAGCACTACGGCTGTTGGATGGACATCGTACGGTCACTGGATCTAGAATCATTCATATTGACTAAGTTGACAAAGCCCTTCGTTCCCGTCAACTTAGTAGGCCCACAAGTCAGCCTCCCACCAAGGTGGGTCCCAGCTAGCCAGGGGAGTATTCATTTTTTTGTGCGTAATAAGGAGGCACTTCCGGTGGGTCCGAGCTGATAGCAGGGGAACGTTTTTCGCGAAATAGGGTGGCCCATCAGGTGGGTCCCAGCAGTCAGGGGGCAAACGTTTTTTCGCAAAATACGGTGGCCCGTCCAGTGGGTCCCTGCTGTCAGTTGGAGGAATCATTATTTTCCGCGTAATAAGGAGGCACTTACTTGCTGCGGCCGTGGACCCAGCTGAGACTCTCCACGTACAGTATACTTCCGATGGAAGTCGTTCCTTGACCACGTTGACCTCGCCGCGTTCCGATGCATGCATGCGTCCATGGGCGTGGTGCGTCCCCACTGTCAGCCTCTCACGTACAGTCATCTTACGATGACTCTCGGTTGTTGACCACGTTGACCACACCGTGCCGAGCGCACCCAGACTGGAACGACCCGGAGATGGGGAAGGCGGGGCAGTGGAGTCGCAGATGGAGAGGAGTGGGAAACTTCACTGGTTCGGGTGCGCGGCAGCACAGCCGCGGTGCCGCCCACGAGAGACAGGAGCAAGAACAGAGGTTGAAGAAGGAGCATGGTTGTTGGATTAACGTCCAACGGTCCAGCTGCTAGAATCATTTGTTGATTAAGTTGACAAAGCCGTGCGTACACGTCCGCTTAGTAGGCCCACAAGTCAGTCACCAAAACGGACGGATCCCTGTTGTCAACGGGATGAATATTTTTTTTTTGCAAAACAAGGAGGCACTTCCTTCCGCGCGAAAATACAGCTGTTGGGTCCCAGCTATCAGGTGGAGGAAACATTTTTTTTCAGCTTAATAAGGAGGAACTTTCCTTGCATGCGACCATGGATCTCGTGGGTCCCAGACGTCAGGCTCTCCACGTACAATCCTCTTCTGATGACTCTCGTTTGTTGACCATGCCGCACCGAACGCAGCGAGGCGGTGGACGACGGCGAGGCCCCGGACGGGAACGACTCGGAGATGGGAAAACGCGGCAGTGGAGCCGCAGATTGAGAGGAGGAGAAGGGTTATAACTGGTTCTGTTGCGGCTTGGGGCTGTAGTCTGTGGAGAATAACAGGAGGTGTCGAGGGGTGGAGGGATAGCCTGGCCGGCGGTGGGGTAGCGCTTCGCAGCGATGCGTGCTAAGCAGAGCCGCTAGCCGCCGGAGGCCGGACTAGGCGGTCCCGGCGACGCTGGAGGAAGAAGACGAGAGATTGAAGGTGCATGCCGGCCGTTGGATATAAATCCAATGGCTGTGGATGACACAATCATTTGTTGACCAAGTTGACAACGCCCTGCGTAAGCTTCGACCTATTGGCCCACATGTCAGCCTGCAAAAATGTGGCATATATTTAACCCATGTTTTCTAGAATGTACAGTCCATTTGCTGGGATGGGTGAACAAATAATTTCGCGTCAATCAGGCCCATTTATATTTTCTAAGAAATCCCAGCCCATTTGCACTTCCTTTAAATACACGTATTAGGTGGGCTCGTTATATATATAATGTTATGTTAGAAGGAGCAATTAATATCAAAGAATAAACAGGAGAGGCACATTTTTTATATATATAATTAAGAAATTAGCGAGTTATTACTCAAAATAAAAATGAGCGTGTTATTATTAAATTGGTCCTTAAAATCTTCGCAAGCTTTTGTACGCAATCACCAGGATTTTCCTTGCGTGTGAGTCAAAAACAATCAGGATTTTCCTTGCCAACTTCCGTTAAACATTTACTTTTATAAGTTAATAACACGTGGGATGTTTTTATAATGTATATATAAGTCTCTATAAAATATACAATAATAGTAATAATATAAATATATATAATGTGATTAGAAGGGAAAACATAAATTGGACACAGCTTTACTTTTATAAGAGACCTGCGTTTTATACCCCACAGTAGGCATACTAACAAGTTCACACACAAATACAACAGAAAAGGTAAACATTGATATCAAACTCAGGTTCACAGGACACGCTCATATTCATAGCCAACATTCACTATCAACAACTCAAAAGATTCATATATACACAAGCTCAGCATATCTATGCATCCAAATGATTGATAGATCACACGACAATATTCATACATAATTCACAAAAAGATTCAGATATACACATGTTCAGTATGTTTATGCATCCAAATGATAGAGATCACAGCCAATATGATCCATGAACGAACTTTAATTACCTAGGGTACAGACTGGTAAATGGTGTTCAATCGGATGTACTTCTTGCTAAAATTAGTTCTTGTACGAGTAAACTTTCGAGTACATAAGAGGCAGCACAGACAATCTGAACTTTGCTTGGAGGTTTATCCTCAAATAGTGGCCTCGTGCCGAGGGAGGTTTGACCAACTTGGCCACTACTTTCATCCAACTAGTTTACTGGCTCATCTTGGTCCTGTATCTCGCCAAAATTCCACATTGCAGACGAGAAAGGAGGCGGTTGAGAAAATGAACCACCCAAATTTTTTGTGCAGTTCAACTGAAATGGAGCATCCTTGGCGTGCAGACTGATTAAGTGCCAGATGAATATACGCGTTAACCAACTTGTCTGGAATCTTTAGACTCCATGCCATATAGTTCACTGCCATATGTGCCGATAACCAAAAGGCACAAGTTGGGACCAAATACTGGACTGCGTTTTTCTGGGCTATGCACCAAGCAATATTTTTGACGTTCACTCTCCTAATACTTGGAGTTTGACAATTGGTTGATGCTGGTTGATAATCAAATGAATATAGGCACTTCTTGTCAACATCGATGCTTGTCTAAGTGAACTTTGGAGTACATAGCAGCAGCATAAGTACCTGTCCATCTGATCATTTTGTGCAGTTCTACTGAAATCACCCGATGTAATGATTTGCCTGCGAGTTCAGGCTCCAAATTACTCCTTTATGAAATCGGCAAACAGTAGCACAATACCAAATTACCAATACATATGACAGGCACAATAATCAGGATAAAGACGAGTACCAACCTGTGTGAGGTAGCATATCAATTACTATTTACATTGACTGGAAGCCGAGATAAGCCAAGCGACTGACAGCAAAGGAAGAAAGCAAGCGGAGATTAGCGACTGACAGGAAAGGACGGAAGCTGTCGAGGCAATGAAGCACCCAAAGTTTTTGTGCAGTTCCACCAAAATTGAGCATCCCTGTTGGCACATATATTGAGAGAGAGAGATTACTGTAATAGTGGGACTAGTTGATGAAACATACACTAACAAATAGAAGCACCCTCATTATCTTAATTGGTAAAGTTAGCAACATAGTAGTCTTGGTTAAAGAGAGGTATTAGTTTATTTAATCAGTGCCAATTAGCTCAACTCAACACTGAAAGCATTGCCATTGATCATAGGTTGCAAAACTTTAACGTGCAAAGATAAAGGAGTTTCTCATGACAGTAGCACGATACAAATAGAGATGACAACAAACTAATATGGATGAAGGCCTTAGGCCCGTACCAACCTGAGAAAAAAAACCTTATTCATGTAGTCCCATAAGAGATGATAAAGCACTCACTGGAATCACACAATAGTATATATATTTTTGTGCACTTCAAATGTATGGTTGAAATCACTCTTGTTTACCAGTGCTGAGATTATATCGAAAGATTATCAAGAACTTCCAGCAGAGTTAAATCACTGGCTGGGATAAGTTCATTGTATTGTCTTGTGTAGTTCCACTAAAATGTATGATTGGCACAACATGATCCCTGTTTGCACAAGTAGGAACAAGGTGAAACCTTCATTAGCTTAGTGAGAAAGGATAGGAAGACATTAGTATATTACTCAAACAGTAGCATCAAATTCATGATGGACAATACGCAAAACATTGCCTCATTGAACCAATGGCATTAAATTGACATGCAAAACAATAGCACTATTATGTCATGACACTAATAATATTCCCTCCCTGCTCCACCACACGATTCATCTCCATAGACAAACATACACACGTACATGATTCAGTATAGGGTCCTACTAAAGATTTGTTTAACTCCAACAGGAAAATTAGGCAGTAATAAATTAGTGGTACTTAAGTACTCCTAATTAATTAAGTGAGACAGCAGAAGTGGAAGGGCTCCCTGGAGGATCGTCTCACATGTAAGGTAGTCGTTGCCGGAGCCCTTGAATGGCCTCGACTGAGGCATCTGGCTTCAGCAAGATCGCCTTGGCACTGTTTATTCTTCTTCTTCTTCCTCTTCAAGCTCTGTTTCTCTTTCTCCTCACCAGTTGGTGAAACCAAGTACATGATTGGCCTTCTAATTCAGAATTGGTTTTGTCAGTGAGGGAGCACAAGTGTACTAGTAAAAAACATCATTATTTTCTCATGGCAGTCGGAAAATAGAGATGAACACATGCATTAAATATCACTAGCAGAGTGCCCGTGCGTTGCTACGGGCTATGATATATATATAACTTAATTGAACAAATGATTAGGGTCGTCTCCAAGTCCGACGCTCATTTCTCTCCTGTACGCCCGACCATGTTCGGACATGAAACTGTTGCCTAGCGGGCTTCTCAAAATTCAACCGTCTGGACAGTCCATCCTACCCCAAATTCAGACCATATGTGTGAGAGGAATATGGTGGTCCGCCATGTTATCTTCAACACACTGGCCCAACACAAAAAAAACCAGCCCACGATGGGCCCTTCTCTTTTTTAGTGGACCCTCCTCTTCTTGCTCGGTATCCCGCCATGTTATAAATAATTCCAAAAAAATTATCGTCTACATCTCTGCAAAAATATGTGCGCGACACAAACTTTTGTAAAAATACATCATTTTATTTTGCCTCCACAAAAAAGACAAATTTCAATGGTTGAAAATAGTGTTCCATGAGACAGATTTTTGTCTTTTTTGCACACAAAAAAAATCCTTCGAAACATTTGGCGCACGCATAGAATGTGAAGCTGTACATGTGCAACAATTTTCAGTTTTTTTCAAAAACTTAAAAAGGTGTCTTTCGAAGTGGGTGCGGATGTACTTGGGTTCATCCATGTATTTTCCCGTCCAGAGCTAGCAGCATACAACTCATTTTGACCGTTCCCGAGAAAAAATAGGCAAGCTACCAGCCACACAGAAAATCAGGCCACCAACGAGGCTGTAAGGACCAGGCCACCTGAAGTCTCCCACAAACTACAGTTCTTTCGCCAGGCGCAGCGGAGCTCGCCACAATGTCTAGTTATAATTAAAGGTCTACAGTTGCATCTAATCAAGCTATAAAAAGGAAGACACCATCTAGCATATATCATGAGCGCATCCATATAACACAAGTATGCATACAGTCAAGGCATCCAAGAAATGTGTTGCATTTTCTTAATTCATCTATGTGTACTAATCAATAGTTAAAAAATAGCTAGAAATTATTTAGCCTAGCAGATAACTGGAAGTCTAGTCTACCAGGAAGCTAATCACAAAAACATGATAAAAATCAAAACCATAGTCTTTCTATTCCTGGCAATTGATCATCCTATACAGGAAGATATAGTTCATATACCATTAGCAAATAATCTAGGCATATAGGTACAGAAGAGCCACAAGACTGATCCGAGTTTCAGCTTAACATCAACCAATTGCTTAACAGTCCAGAATAAAGTCGCAAAATTGCATCAAGAACAGGATCTGACACTTGCATTGTGGTGTTTTCCCACTGTATATCTGACACACACACTACATGCACTCTACAGATATGTATCCAACCGGCTATACTCTACGCTCACTGGATTTTGCGGACTTCTTGGCCATGTTAGGTAAAGTTCTTGGCCATGTTAGGTAAAGAAGCTCCGTAAGTGTCATTTCGTATCAAGATTGCATCCACTCCTGCCTCCTCCTATTTGTAGTACTTGAAACCTTCACATGAAGACTGTCATTAAGAAAATGGCCGTATCAAAGTGAATCTTGTGAAGAGAGTCAATTCAACTCTAGTGTTCAATGTCACAATGTCAGAAAGCAAGCAATAATAATTCAGTTATATGATCAAGCCCTCAACCGGAACCCGCCACATGCCCCGATGCTCGGTCCCCATCCCGCACTGTTGTGGACATCCCCGAGGTGTCCCCAAGCCGACGCGCGATCTGGCTCCAGCGACCAGGCGAGTCCATCGATCGGGATCTTGGCCAGCGCTAGCGGGTCCCTTCAACACCGCCGCCCTCCGGAAATGTGCCCCCCTTGCATGTAAGGATGATTAGAGATAAATATTAGTTTTTGAATCTTTAGGCATCTATATATAAGGCATCTACTTCATATTCGTAATCCCTAATCTGAACCCTCTCACTACTGGTAATTACTCTCATGAAACCATATCAGACACACGACACTCAGCATTAGTAATGACTGAACAAAAGAGGCATGAGAGTGTTTCAATAACCTGAATGATTGCTTAAACCAGAAAAGCAATTCCAACAGAAAGGCATGATCCTCTTCATTTTTTGATGAACCGAAGGACGAAAAGAAGTAACCAACAGAAACCTTAGCCGGTGAAATAAGCGCCTTCTCCTTAAGTTCATATGAAAGAAATGGTAAATTAAATTTTCTCAAATTAATATTTCATGGCACTGATTTTATGTTCTACTATTTAGGATATGCCGAACCTACATAACATATAGGAATCTGATCATGACTAACTTTATATACCTATACATGAATACTCTACTACTCCAAAATTGATAATGTAGTACTTATTAAAGTATAAGATTCTGTAAATAGCTCGAGCTTAGTAATCTAGATAGGTGAAGAGACAATCGATCAAAACACCAGTACATCACATTTATATAGGCAGTGCCTTCTGAACAAACCCTTACTAATGGGTCTCATTATCAGGAAACTCATGATTCCCAATAACAGACCACAATATTAATTTCTGTAGTAACGTAATACAGGATGTACCTTCAAATGTTGATTTTAGTCGCTTTCTTTTAGATTTTCCTGCATTGACCAACTTATCCTTGAAAGTAAAGTTGAATATCAGATTAGCAAATTAAAGATTGGAGCATGAGATTAACAGCTATATATTGCAACTTGCAAGCATGCATTTTTAACTGTAAAAGAGCTAATAAAGTGTTTACTTCAAGAAAATACAGCAGGCCAAGCACAAAATGTATATCTAAACGGTGAACAAAAAAAAGTAATATACTCTCTACAAATAAATGATCAAAGTTTACAAATGCTTGGCTTGTGAACTACTTAGTTACTCCCTGCTACTAAAAAAAGTCAACCATACAACTAATATGCCCAAGCTTGAGAGAGACACAATCCAAATGAATTGCCAAAGAGAAGAAAGAACTGCAGAAAAACATGAAAGATCCCCCTGTACAACAGATTGCAGAAAAGACCAATGCATTCTCAAATTATTTGCTCCTTCTGAGCTAAAAAACTCCATGCGGAGCAAATGGTCGAGCTGGCCGTAGGAAGGAACACACTAAAACATGCCAAGAAAAGTGCATTGGTAAAAACAAAACAAAAAGAAAATATAGGAACAACCAGGACGGGGTTAATGGTTTGGGAGCTGAGAGAGTTGATGGGAGGGACAACCGGAGAAGCAAACCTAGCAGAAATTCGCATATGCTTTTCCAAGATGATGTGCTGCTCGGTGGATGATCATCATCATGCATCCACTGTAAAGGTCCTCGATTCTTATATGCATTCAGTTTCTGCAAGTTCAAAAGGTAGTTCTATATAATCACTAAACAGAGGCACTAACCTGATACTGAATTTATAGAATAAGTGCAGATCCTTTGTTGAGTCCTCTGCAATCTCAATACTCTGGATCCAACTAATGTTCTTGTCTTGCCCTGCAAATATATACATGATTCAGTCTATTTTCAGAAATTAGGATTTCTATTTTCTATGCGATCCACATAGAACATGAGGAATCACCTAAGATTAGCTGCTGTATCAGACCCAGAACATTCACTAATGCAGTTAAATATCTGTACAAATATAAAGAACATGAACTTACAACTTCATGGTTCAGTATATGGACAAAAAGACCCACGTCTAGAGATCTAGAGAGAGATAGAAACTAAAGTCAAACCATGAACCACGTCCAGCTCCTTGCTCTTGCTACGATTCGTGTTCGGCCCACTCCTTGCATGCACCAGCGACCTCATCCATGAGACAAGGGGGGAAAGAGAGGGGGAGGAAGATAGAGACAAACCTGAACCGCCTCAACCTTCTTGCTCCTGCTGCTCCGACCAGCAAGTCTCCCTCCATGGCCGACCCCGCCCACATTCGCCACTGCACCAACTCCATTGTTTTCCCCATCAAGGCAGAGCTCCCACGCGCGTCTTGTTCCGAGGGGTTCTCCGAGGCCTCGAGGTCCTCATCAAGATCTCATCCTCCGAGTAATTCACCCCATACTTTTCGCCTACTGTTCTGTACACCTGAATTAACATTCAGAACACAAGCCATATTAATCAAACCACCGTATGCATACCCAATTAACAGAGGAAAGGAGATTTTTATCAGTAATTCGTTATGCATGGAGAAACAAATCCACACAACCCAAAAATGAACAGCAGAAACAAATCTGCCCAGGTTCTCACAACCCGAATCTACGAACATACACGAACGTAACGGGCTACGGGAGCACGGATCAGGTCGATCCAAACGCCACGCATTGTCTCAGCATGTGCACCGCATAGAAAACATGCAGGCCTCCGTCAACCATGGGAACGGCCAGCAGAATCGAGCGGAACAAATAGAGGAACATGAATTGGAGCTGCGGTATATGGGGGAAGGGCGTAGGCCGACCTGGGCCATGGGCTCGGTGGGGCGAGGAGGGTGCCGGCGGCGTCGACGAGGATGGCCTTGTGCGTGATGTCGCCGTAGATTGATCCGCCGGTAGTCGTAGTACTCCCGCGCGCCCATCGGCTCCCACCTTGCGCCGCCCGCCCCGACGACCGCCTCCGGGGCCTCCGCCGCAGCCGTCGGCGCGCTGGAGCCGGGCCGCCGCCGCCGCGGTGGCCGAGCGCAGGGGTGGGTGTGCTGCGCAGGGGTCGGCAGGTGTGGCGGAGTGGCTGTTTGAGGGACCATCTCAAATAGTGTCAAACATGTGTTTTCTTGTATATGCCAGATCTTGGTTAATTAGACCATCATGTGGAGAATACTCACTGTGCGTCCCGGATGAACATCTGCGTGTCCATGCCGACTACCGCCCGCACCACATCTGGCAGCTGCCTACACCATGCTCACTCCCGCCACTGCTGCGAGCATCGGCCCCGCGCCCCGCTATGAGTCGCCTTGCACTGCCGCCTGCCGCACCCTCTGGTAGGCCCACAACCCGTCGTCGTAATCACCGTCGCCACCACCCAAGGGTTTGACTCCGAAGAGTGTTGCAACAGGCCATGTAGCTTGGAAAACATACTAACAAGGGTTAAAATGCAAACAAAAACCTACTGTCAGTTCACAAGAGCAAGTACTCGGAGTACTTGAAGTATAATCCAGTTAAAGTGTATTGAAACTAAGAAGAACATGCACATGACATCCACGCACATGATCAATCTTCATGTCAAGCCAATAATCGGTAAACAAACACAAGGACAACAGAGAAAATCTGAACCAATGCTCCTGCTCCTCGTCCTTCCCGACACAATGCCTACTGCTGGTTCAAGAAGTTACTCCTTTAAAATGAGGACCTATTTTTAAACTGAGTTTTTTCACAAGCAGAAAAAAATGACATGTAAGATACGAAGAAAATCTACATCTTGGGAAATTAAGTATACATACAACAGAACTATATTTCTGTGACAACAGTAGTAACTTTGTTGGGAGCTTGAATACAAATATTCATGTTGGTTGTTCCTCAAGCAAATAACAGAAAATGGTTAGAAAAGTTAGGATATGATTTATTTTCATGTGACATTTAAAGGTATGATCATTAAAAATACATTGTTATGACCTAATCCTGTATGTATTAAAGAAAGAAAACAACCCTGCTTAGTCACCAATCCTAGAACCCTATGATGAAAAATTTGACAAATAACTACAGAAACCAACTATTGTTCATGGAATTTACACCTGACATCACTATTTGGTTTTAGAATTATTTCATGAGGGCAAAGGTAGAGAATCTATGAGAATCTTTTGAGCTACTCTCAACCTTGTAAAATAGACTAATCTAATATTCAGGATTGGATCAATTTCTCTACAGAAAAAGATTTAAAACCTCCCCAAATGTAGAATGCTAGGATCTCCCCCATCAACTGCTCCTAAGAGAAGATGCCATTGAGACTCAATACTAATTAAGTAGTTCATACAAATCTAATGCAAACCAAAAACATATGCATTGCTGACATATACAAGGGACCAATCAGCATGGACATGACTGTTGTGGGCTTTGTTGCTGCTATAAATCTTACTAACATGCACTTCAAAAGCTAAGTTTAGCTTAATGCCCTGATATATGTGCTTAATGCCCTGATAGAGGTGCGTGGATGAATGCAACAATCATGTTTCTAGTGGCAAGTTCGTAACATGATGAGATCTTGAAAATTAGAAGGGGAGTCGGAAAATTTACATCTCCCGAATCAGCTCAAGGAGGCAGATTCAAGAACCGCGTTGCGGACGACTCGGCCATGTACCTGATCAGCATGTCTATGACGTAATCCCCTCTAGAGCCACCTGCATGCTGCTAGAACTGAAACATGTTAGAATGGTTGAAAGTACTGACTAATGAGCTTGTAGATGCACTGAGAAGATATAGACGTGTAGATCTGGCGAAAATCTGGATACCTGAACGGTTATTCCGTAAGCAGATCCCTTGCCAAAGTAAGACGATGGCACATGGAGACCCGAATCTAACCTATGCAACAACTGAAAGAAACAATGATGAGTAAGCACGATGGGATAGGAAGTGGGTGTAGTGGTGGTTACATGAGATGGGAAGCTCGCACAAACGCATGGTAGGACTGACCGAACTCCATCGTTGGTTGAGCCAGCGAGGTCACAAGAGGACGAACAATTGATTGCGAGCCAAGGGGGTGGGAGCAGGCACAAGCTTGATGAGGAGATGAGTCAAACCCAGATCAAAAATACCTGGGTTTGAAACCGCTCTGCGGCGGCGATCCAGAACCGTGGACGCGAGATCCGGCGGGGTCGGCGGGGTCTTCCAGAGGGGATCGGCGGCGGTGGCAGCGATACAGAACGGCCGATGATCATGTGGAGGCGAGATCCGGCGGGGTCTTCTTGAGGAGATCAGCGGCGTTAACCTGGAGGTCGAGGGGATCGCACGACGGCGGCGTTAACACGGAGGTCGAGGGGATCGCGCGCGTTTTTTTGGATAAGTGTGTGGGTGGAGCCAGGCCGCCCCCACCGCCGCCGCGGTGGTCGAGCGCAGGGGTAGGTGTGATGCGCACGAGTCGGTAGGTGTGGTGGCGGCTGCGACTGGAGACGGGAGATGAGGTAGGGCTAGCGAGGGAGTCCACTGGTTCTTTCGCCATTTCGCGACAGTAAAACTAGCGGAGGGGAGGTGGTGGACAGAACAAAAAAAAATCTACGAAAAAAACCGGATGAAAGTGGTGGGACGAAAATTGACCGGCGGAGACTACCAACTGCTCCATTAGGAGTAGAGATTCTTACCTAAAGGAAGGTTATGGCACAAATATGGATGATGAGGATTGGAACACAGATCTCTCTTTGTGTAGTTCCACCAAAATGAACCAACTGTTCCATTCTGACATTCCAGTTAAACAGCACAAAAGTCACTTCTTTTAAGAAGAGTTTTGTGCAGTGCACCAAAAGGTCACAACAGCAACCAGGTGAATTGGATAGCCCTGTTTGCACAAAAAGGCACAGAGGAAACAGTCAGAGTCTCAAACAATTACTGGCAAAAACATTTGGCTAAACTTGTCATGGCTTATAATAGTGGCATGGCTTCATTTTTACCAGGGACATTAGATTAAGAACAGCTAAGGCTGCGTTCGGTTCACAGGTTTGGTGCAGGATTTTCGTAGGAACACAATTCCTACGGTATTCTGGGTATGGGACAGTGGGTGCACCAGCAGTCCAGCACCATGTACGTAAACAAGGGCATAAAGTGGTGATTCATAGTTTGTTGCCCCGAGAAACAAACATCCAAGAAACATATCCGGGTTGGTCCCATTTTTGTTCACTCTAGCCACCTACTCCTATGTGTAGATAGCAAATCTAGTCCTCGTCATACCACTGTGTACAGCGTTACCCCTATATTTCCCTTTTCGACCAAGAGACCGGTTGGATGACCAGTCTGTACTACTTTCACCCCCTTTCCTTCCTGTTTGTACCAAGTCCGATGTACATACTAAATTCCCCCACCCCCTCTTTATTTCTTGTTTGAACCAAGTACTCCCTCCGTCCGGAATTACTTGTCATGAAAATGGATGTGTCTAGAACTAAAATACATCTAGATACATCCATTTCAATGACAATTATTTTCGGACGGAGGGAGTACAAGATTCGACTCCATGAAGTAGCTTTACCTCTGACAATAGAAGAAAAAAAAAGTGACATTGGACCATCCGATTGAGAGGGGCTGAGAGGTAGAAAATGATGCACATGCAGCGACGTAGCGAGCTGGGGAAGTAGAGCTAAGGCGGTTTCGAACGAAGATATACCTGAAGGTCGTCGGGATGTGGATAGGTGGGCGGCGGGAGGCCGGATCCGCCCACAGGCAACGACGAAGGGATCGGAGGACCTCCCGCGCCGGCGCTCGGCCAGAGATAATGGTGTGGCCGGCAGTGGGTCTCCTCCCTCGCTTTCGACGACGGCCTAAACGTTGCCCCTCCTCCCCTTCACCGGCGGAGGGGGATACGTTCGGATCTGTAACCAGCGATGAGGATAGAAAGCCAGTGTTTTTTGAAGGGAGAAAGACATTGTTACTTCCCCTATCTTGTTTAGATCTGGAGAGGATGAGAGTGTGTGAATAGAGAAACCCTAGCAAGCAAGCGCGGAGGCTCCGACCTATATATACGTAGTGGGGTAGTTTTCCTTTTTCACTCCATCAAAACAATCGTTTAAAATTGTGTACTACTACATGCCAGGTCGCGGTTTTTTAGTTGTTGATTGTTTTTTGAGATAGCTACCCGCTTGTTCCAAGTGGTGTTACGGTGTGCCAGGTCGCACTTTGTATCGTTCAAGTCTGGTACTACAAGTCCCTCCATTAAATGAACAACCACCCCCTCGTAAAAATTGTGAACAAGCCCACGGCTAAAATTAGCGGAAACGTGGGTTGCCCCAACATGCATTATTATTTATATTTTCTACTCCCTCCGTTCCTAAATATAAGTCTTTTTTATTAGCCACACCTAAGACAAGAATTTTTTTATTAGCAATCAACCCCACATGTCATAGACACAAAAATTGTGGCAAGATTCCCTTAGGCAAGCCAAAGTGTGTCTAACAATTTGAGCAACTCAGGTTAGGCAAGTGTGGAAAGTGTGGGAAAAATAATGTGGCAACATAATACAAACATAGTCACAATCCAAACAGCCCCATAATTTTTGTGACATGCATGAAAATTTGGTTAGTTAAATTTGTAGTCAAAATTTGGCAAGGTGCATCAAATCAACACATGCAAGTATCAAAAGGAAAGTCACGGCATGCATGCATGTGTTGTACTCCCTCCGTTTCCAAATATAAGTATTTTTAGAGATTGCAACAAGTGACTACATACGAAGCAGAATATGTCTACTCCTACATACGAAGTAGCCCATTTGAAATGTGTAAAAAGATTTATATCGAGTGCAGTGCTTTGATGTGTCGCTTCAACTCATACAAGACCGAGAAATTTGATTACTACAACGCCCTTTCCCTCACGGATTGAGCTCCCGTGCCTTTACTGCACCTGCCTTTGGCTGCATGACAGGAGGGCCAACCACCTGTTGGGCCCACCTGTCATAGACGCAAAGGCAGGAGCAGTAAGTGGAAGCTTTCGCTACATGCTATCCCTCCCGCACGAGGTGGACGGACATGCAACAGTGGATTCGATACTGTAGAAGTAAGAGTAACATCATTGTTCGTATTCTCGAAGAGGCGAAGAGCCAAGCGCAACCCGAACGTGGCAGTTGCGAACGCTCGCTTGGTGCGGTTCCTTGGAGTACTAGCCAGGCTCTTGCATGAGACAAAATTGCTATTGTTTAACAATTAAACTCCATTATCCATTGGTTGATACTCATTCTGCATAGGTCCACGCGCTTAGCACCGTTTCCTCCTGGGGTCACCAATGTTTATTTGCTAATTGATAGCATTGCATGCAATAAACTAGCCATTGCAAGTCATTAAAAGCATGCACACCTCTCATCTCTTATTGGTTGATATGTCAAGAAACAAGAAACAAGGTAGAAGTTAATGCACCGCGCCTAAGTGTTTTGGGACTATTTGGTTTTCGTAAGATGACTTACACACCTAGACGGAGGGAGTAGTATAGCCCTGTAAACCGGAAAGGAGTATTTGCCTTTCTAGAGATTTCAACAAGTGACTAGACTACACCGTGTGCAGTACTCCCTCCCTTCCGGTTTATAGGGCTCAAATCTCAAATCTCATGAACCAAGGCATTTTGTAATTGGAGGAATGTATCTCGTATTTACAAAACTACCCTAATTAAACTCATGCATTAATTACGTAGTTCTCTCGTTTTCCTCTCCGCCTTGGTCGCGGTGCACAATATTGAGCACTCCTATATGACTAGCCGCTCTATCTACATGCGAGACATTTCAAAGCATCCGGGCCCACGTTTCATCCACCAAATCACAGCGAGGTGCTACAGTCGAGACTCACCTGTCACCCCGGTGTGGCCGTCATGACCCGTCATATCACAAAACCCACACCTTTACCAGCAGTGGTAAGGTGGCCTCCAAGTTGGACCGGACGAAGCAACCATCATTTCACTGGAATGCTTCTTCAAGCCCTTTCTTCCCTTTCTTAAAGAAAACCTCATGCCACCGCGCCGCACACTAACCGGTAAGGCAGCGATGGCATCCCGTCGCGCCGAGTTCCTCGCCGCCCACGACCACACACAAAATGGTAGGGAAGCGATGGCATCCCGCCGTGCCGAGTGCATCGCCGCTCGCGACCTCACAACTATGTGGGAGGAATTTGAAGATGCCAAGGACGATAGGGCGGTAGAGCAAGAGGCGGCCAAAGCCGCACAGAGGGAGCGGAAAAGTCAGAAAGCACTCAAGAAAAGAGAGGCCCGCCGCCGCAAGAAAGAAAAGTACGCACGCGCTGCTGCGGAGAGGTCGGCGGATCCAAGCACGATGGGGTGTCGCCGACAAAGCCGGGAAGGAGAATGACAGCGTCTGGCCAACATGTGAGAAGTAGTAGTACTAGTAGTTAGTGTGTGTGTGTCTGTGTCTGAGTACGAGTATGTAGCAATACTACTTGTTACTACTGTAGTTTTTAGAGCAAATTACCAGTACATTAGCCTAGACTAAATGGAAAAATTCCTATCCTAAGCATCAAATGGCATCTCTTTCTCTATAGGAATTGAGATGCATGTCATCTCACTTCCTATGATTTTCATATTCCTATCCTATGAACGAAAGGAGGCCTCTATTGGAGTAACTACTGTAGCTAGCAGTACTGCTGGTACAGTAGTTTTCTTCAAGAAGCGGAATTCAACGAAGTCATGATGGTTCCTTCGTCCGAGCAACTTCAAAGTGGGAAGTGGGCCTGTGATTTGACGGCTCATTAGTCATTGTTACTGCGGCGCGACGACCTGGGTGACTCTCCCTTGGAGTTCTGCGTGCATGGCAAGTGGACCAGGATGGTCGACGTCCCACATGTTGGCGAACGGAAGTATTCTTTCCGATATCGAGGAGCAAGGAAACCGCGTGGTATAGTATCACTGCTGATTGGTTCGCAAAAAGATAGTATCACTGCCGATTTATAATTATTTATTTTTTATTTATGATGAATGCTAGCGTTTCAACTCTTACGACGAAGGGTGCCAAACAAGGCATGTGCTGGATGTCCCACACGTCAGCGAAAGGAGTGGGACATGAACAGCGTGGTAGAGCCCAGCGTAAAAAAATAGCGTGGTAGAGCGTCTCCACTTCTTCCACTTCTGGGTCGGAGACCACACGTAGTAGTACTTAGTGGTATGAATGATACAAAGTGCCTGGAGAGAAAGACACGTCTAGTTGGAATGTCTCGGGGCATACATGTAAACAAATATAAAAGTTAATATGTGCCTCCAACTAATATAGTAGTAGTAGAGTACTTAGGCACGTACTCCATAACATCACCGTGCATTGCACGTACAACATTTAGTGGTAGTACATAGTAAGAGACAAATGCCGCCCAAGAGTTCCCTTCTCGACCTACTTTTGAGTGTTTGGTAGAGTGTATGGAGGGTGCATGAGTCCACACTAGTTTAGCACAAATACACTAGAAGCATGCATGAAGAGAGCATGCATGAAGAGGGGTGTTGAGTTGAGCATGCATGAAGAGGGAACAACTATGTTGAGACAAGAACGCAACCAAACACACCCTATATGCCACACATGTTCATACCATATGTGCCTTTCTACTTCACTTACTGCGCTACATTACTCAGGTTCGTACGTCCACTCCTGGGTACATGTCTGTCTCGTAGTTCCAGTCCCACGTGTTCTTCATATAGATGGAACGATCCTTGCATACACATGCACCTTGATGCTAGATGTCTCGCGTGTTGGCAAAAGGATGAACAAAGCTCACGTAAAAAATAGAGTGGAAGAACATAGATTCCGGACGACCGAGAAGGAGCAAGGAACCTCGTGGTGGAGCATATGCACTCATAATATTTAATATTATTTAGCGATATAAAATTAACCAATCATCTCCATAGTGGACTGGAAGAGTACGAAACACGGCAGCCCAGTGTAGTTACATCATACTAGTACATGGCTAACCCACGCTATCACCATATTTCTTGGCTTCCGTGCGACACCTATCTCTAGTAATCCAGCAGCCTGTATCGCTTCTCCCTCCTCGTCTCTATCAAATTGCGGCGGGCTGGCGTTTCTGCCGTCTATTGAGGTCGGTTAACTATCACATGTTAGCGACATGCCAAGAGCATTCTAAAAAAATTCCTTTCATGTTCTGTTTCAAAAAGAAAAAAATCCTTTCACGTACGAATTTGCCTGTATAGTTTGAGCAACTTGCATGTCCTATACTTCTCCTGTTTGATACTCTAACTTAGCTAGAGGTTAGACTAACTCATGACTAACCCTAAACTAATTGTAGCCAAAGAGGTGTTTGGGTGACAGGGTTAGATTGACAATAAATGCACTTCATGGAGAGAGAAAAGTGATTTTTCAGTGGTCCCAATGAGAACTATCTCTAGTTAGCACCTCTTGGGTGGGATAGTTTTTTTGGTGGGTTCGGTGCAACTTGCTCCAATTTAAATCCTCATGCTTGGATACTTTAGGGCTATTTGAGCCCCAACTAGCTCAAACTAACTCTAACCCATGGATCCAAACAGGGCCTATGGCCAGTCTCGACGCGGAGCAGTTGCGTGCGCCGGGAAGCGGCGCTCTCTCGGCCGTCGCGCCACTTAAAAGCCGACGCCAGTGAGAGGTCGCCTACGCTCTGGTCGGGCATTAATGCGGCACTGACACTCCAGGGTGACGCTGACCGTTTCATGCGGGAAGCGCGCGCTGGCAAGGGAGTATAGGTTTTGAACCGTTTCAGGTGTAGTACTGGTAGTTTGCCAAACTACTCAATTATTGCACTCAGTTTCCTAAGAAATTGTGGTAAAAAAACATTACTCCACAGCCCGCTTCCCTTCTCCTTCCACTTCCACCGCCCGCGCATGTCCGCGGGAAGCGAGCGGTCAACCCTTATATAGGAGTGCTAGCACAAAAAGATGCATGCATGACCACTAAAATTTCCATATTATAGCGCCGCTCCGGCGGGAGTATGGCGTATGTTGTTACCTTCGGCCGGCCCATTGCTACCGGGCGACGGCGACCAGAGAAGAAGTGGCGGGAGGGGAATGAATGCAGCTACTGTTTGGGTTCGCCTTCCGGCTTAAATAAATGCACAACATCACGTGTACCTGCAGGTGCACAAATTGTAACATACGTGTATGCTTAAGTGGGCGTCACGTAACTGGTGTGTGTGTGTGAGAGATTCTGAGAGAGGAGTGCATGTGTGCGACTCTACTCTTCATACATGTACTCAACCTTTTGCATCGGGATATAAGTATAATGGTATTTAATTTAGCTAGTGATTTACGTGGCCATGTTAACGTGGTTGTGTAAAAAAATGTCACTTCCTGCTCGTGATTTGCGTTATATAATTACAAGCAAGATTCTCGTGCATTGCACGGAACATCAGTATGCATTTTTTACAAAACACCTGTTGTGATTGACCCATGCAGGAGTAATCCCATGTGTAAAAACTAACGATATCTCGAGAATTTTATCGGAAAACCGGTATCTCGAGAATGTCATCAAAAAAATGAAAGATGAGAGATAAGGCAAGGAGGAGTGGAGCGTGGTGGTGACTGGTGGTCGAAATGGGCGGAGGCATGGGGATGGACGGCGCCGGCAGGCGGCAACGGCCACCATGCATGCTAGATTGTTCCAGAGACTTATTCCTTTTTTAATTGCTGAGCAATGAGGTTGCGGGAGATAATGATGTGGAGAGAGGTGCAGGTATATTTTGTAAAATTATCATAGTTTGCTTTCTATCCTCAGATATAGATCATACAGTCTGTATTACAAGATGGCAGGCACACCATCACCGCCAACTCGTTTTTTATAAGGGTACAGATGATAAGTTTGTTGACTACTAAAGTAAAGTGGAATTTGTCCATGTTATGCAAGTAAATAAAGGTGATTGTTTATCATACAGGTAAGGTTGGATGAAGGGTGGTAGGAACAAATGCTCCGCCTAGAGCATGTGTGTGTGAGATGGAGTCTTAGTGTGTGTGTGGTGAGAGAGAGAGAGAGAGATGGAGTCTTAGTTTGTGTGTGTGTGAGAGAGAGATAGATGGAGTCTTAGTGTGTGTGTGTGTGGGGGGGTGCGTGTGTGTGTGTGTGTGTTTGTGTGAGAGAGAGAGGGAGAGAGAGAGAGATGGAGTCTTAGTGTGTGTGTGGGGGAGGGGTGCGTGTGTGTCTGTGTGTGTCCCGGGGTCCTCTATGGCGGATGTAATTTAAGTGTGCATGGCTTCATCATAGAGAGGTGATGTGTATGGCAGAGGCCACCAACGATGGGGTGCAAGAGAGAAAATGCCTGCAGAGAGGGAAGAGAAGGTGTGTGCGCGTGAGAGGAGTTGACATCGAGAGAACGTGTTTGTTCGAGAGACATCGAGAGAACGTGTTTGTTCGAGAGACACCGAGGAAGACTACTATATATTGATGGTGCATGCAGGAGGGAATTAAACAAAGGGATGATCTTATTGGTTTCGGGATATAGGGGAAGAGTGAGAGGCGGGGGGGGGGGGGGGGGTAGCTAGAAGGAGATTGTTAAGTGTGAGTGTGTGTTTTACCCATCCAAGCGGAAGTTATGTGCACAAAAGAGGAGAACGATTCGATGTGGCATTAGGATTGAGGGTAATTAACTACGTATGGAGACATAGAGACCTTGAACGTGCATGTGTGAGAGGTATACATGTATACCTGGGATGTGTGTGTGTGCGCGCGCATGATCGAGATAAAAGAAAGAAGACATAAGTCATAAGATCAACGACATGGGAGAGATGGATCGGTATGACAATATGCATGCATGTGAGAATGCAGGGAAGAAGGCCCTACAATTGAGCATGTGTTTTTGTCTTTAAGAGATAGTGGTGTGGGCTGGAGCATGCATCTATGGCGAGCAGAGGGAGTGAGGCGCAACGATTGTGCAAAAGAGACCAACCTATAAATGCATATGTATGGAGAGCCATATATAGTGTGGGTGGTAGGAAGCAAGACTCCATGCGAGAAAGAAATGTTGAAGGAGAAACTATAGATAGATACAGAGATGGAGATGCTAGCTAGAGGGACATCCACTAGTTTGGGTGTTGGAGATGACCGTCGGGTGGTTCAAAGGGTGAAGTTATATATGTGTGTGAGAGGGCACTTGACTGCATGTAGAGAGAAACATATGTAGTGTGCCTGATAGGAATCAAGAGTGAGGGCGAGAAAGAAGGTTGATGGAGAAACAGAAAAATAGAAAGATAAAGATGCTAGCTAGTGTGCGTTAGAGATAGGAGTCGAGTGGATCAGAAGGCTGGGTTATGTGTGTGGGTGTGATAAAGATAGAGAGAGGGTGCATGTGAGTCACATACAAACAGATATCAGAGAGAAATGAGATCTAGAGAGACGGAGTTTTGTGTCTGCGAGAGAGAAAGATATTTCACAACGAGAGTGATAGCTAGAGAGACATACGAGGGAACGCAAGATATCTCTAGGGAGAGAGGGTGTGTGTGAGCGACATACAAGAGAACAATGGAGAAATATGAGACCCTGGGAGACAGAGTTCGTGTTTGTGTGTGAGAAAGAGATATTGAAGAGGAAGAGTCGTAGGTTCTCATATCTAAGGAGCGAAAGACATCTCTGTATGAGGGGTGTGCAAGTGGCACACATGGGAATAGTAGAGAGAAATGAGACCCCGGGAGACAAAGTTTTGTGTTTTTGTGTGAGAAAGAGATTCCACATGGAGAATCATAGTTAGAGACACATAGCAGGGAGCGAGATATACTTAGAGAGAGATAGAGTGATACCGTCAGTGTGTTATGAAGATAAAAGATCATTGTCGACATACAGGTGATACGTCTCCAACGTATCTATAATTTTTGATTGTTCCATGCTATTATATTATCTGTTTTGAATGTTTATGGGCTTTATTATACACTTTTATATCATTTTTGGGACTAACCTATTAACCCAGAGCCCAGTGCCAGTTTCTGTTTTTACCCTGTTTTAGGGTTTCGAAGAAAAGGAAAATCAAACGGAGTCCAATGGACCTGAAACTTCACGGAACTCATTTTTGGAAGGAAAGAAGCCCAGAAGACTGTTAGATACTCTACCCTTGAAAACTGTTGTGATCCCATATACTTGTGGGTTATCACCTGTCATATACAATTCCTTCAGCCCTGCATCATCAGTGATACTAGCAATGTCCTCAGATGAGGAATTAGTGATAGCAGAGGCAGTTGAAGAATTTGCAGCAATGGAAGTATTTGAGCATTCAGGTGAAGAATTAGTAGTTTCACGTTCAATGCACTTCAAATATGGAGGAACAAATTCATCCTGAGTAGCGCTGATCTGTTGAGCAAGTAATGAATCACGCTCCTTCTGAAGATCTTCATACACTACAAAAAAAGACACGTCTGTGACATTTTGGGCCGAACGTAATTTTTTTCTATCATACATATGACACTTCTATGACGATAGTTGTGACAAAACCCGGTATCATCATAGATGTGGTGGGCTCCTACTTCTATGACAAAAATTCATGATAGAAAATGGGCTTTTCGTCCTGGGCGGGCTGGAGATGCAGCTGCATGACATTCTTTGGGCCGTCCATGACGGAAAAAAACCGTGGTAGAAGCGAGGGGGGGAATTTTGTGTAGTTCTCGGTTACGGTGGGAGGTCGGGGGCCGAGTGATGCGCGTTTCTCTCGTACACGTACGCGCGTGTGTGCGAGGCGTTGGCTCTAACTGAACCCGAGCGAGGCGTTGGGCTCTAACTGAACCCGAGAGATTGCACTGCAGGCTACGCGTTACTGAACCCGAGCGATCGATCGATGGCTGTTAACTGAACCCGATCTTGCGATTCCTTCGCTACTGCTGCTAACTGAAGCCGATCGATTGGATGAACAGTGAGCGTTGCAGGGGGGTTGGATGAACAGTGAGCGGTGGCGTTGCCTCTGGATGAACAGGACCCCGTGGTATGGTGGAGGGCTGGATGAACAGTAGACGGTGGAGGGGTGCCCGTGGAGGGGTGGTTGAACAGGACCCCATGGTGTGGAGGGCTAGATGAATAGTAGACGGTGGAGGGGTGCCCGTAGAGGGGTGGTTGAACAGTAGCCGGTGGAGTAGCGCGCAATGGAGGCTGGATGAACAGGAGCCCGTGGAGGCTGGAGGAGGTCGACGGTAGCCCGTGGAGGCTGGAGGAGGTCGACGGTGGAGATGAACAGTATCCCGTGGACTCCCGTTTTGCGGTACGCCACACCCCTCCCGATGAACAGGACCCCCGTTTCGACCGTAGCGCTCCAACACAAGTCCGTTTCGTCCATTTTGCGGTACGCCACACCCCTCCCGATCAACAAGACCCCTGTTTCGACCGTAGGAGGTCCGTTTCCTTCGTTTTGCGGTACGCCAGACCCCTCCCGATCAACAGGACCCCGTTCTGAACGTAGAAGGTCCGTTTCCTCCGTTGTGCAGTATGCCAGGCCTCGTTTCCATCGCATGTTCCGTCCAAGCCCTCCCGATGAACACGACCACGCATTCCGTTCCGACCCAGCCGGTTGGCTCCCACGCGTTCCGTTGCCTCCCGATGAACACGACGCATTCCGTTGCCTCCGCATGAACACGATGCATTCCGTTGGCTCCCCATGAACACGATGACGACGATGTCTCTCCGTTCCGACCCAGCCATGTACACGAGCCCTGGCTGTACGTATGCGCGAGTAGGCGTTTGAGACCCCGCCCGTATGTACACATACGTGGTCGTATTTTCTTTCTTGCACCCTGGCCATTGTACGTATGTGTACATGCTACGTGCGCGCCTCTACTACGACATGTACGCGCCTCTACTACGACACGTGCGCGCCTCTACATCCACCAGTATATATGTACGTAAACGTTAGCGACCAGAATGACAACGCTACGTACGCTTCGACCAGGTGGGTCCTGACTGTCAGGCACTTCCTTGCCTGCGAAGATGTAGCTGGTGGGTCCCAGCAGTCAGGGGGCGAATCGTTTTTTTTGCCCGGACACACTTCCTTGCATGCGAAGATGTAGCTGATGGGTCCCAGCAGTCAGGGGTAAAGGTTTTTTTCATGAAATATGGTGGCCCGTCCGGTGGGTCCCCGCTGTCAGGTGGAGGAATAATTACTTTGCACGTAATAAGGAGGCACTTCCTTGCTGCGGCCATGGACCCAGCTGTCAGCCTCTCCATGTACAGTCCACGTCCGATGGAAGCCGTTCCTTGACCATGTTGACCACGCCGCACCGAGAGCACCAGGACGATGGACGACGGTGAGGTCTAGGAAGGGGACGACGCGGAGCCGGGGAAGATGCGGCAGTGGATGCCCACGCGTAGAGGAGTACGAGGGTTCACTGGTTCGCTGCGGTGTGAGGCTGCCATTGCCGCAGAATAACAGGGGGTGTGGGTGAGTAGAGGGATGGCCTGGCCAGCGGTGGGAGTAGTAGGGGGCGGTGAGGCCTCCGCCGCATCGCAGCCGGCCACGGGAGGCAGGAGCATGAGGCACGACCGGCGCTGGTTTGGGTGGCTTCCTTGCGTGCGAGGATATAGCTGGTGGGTCCGAGCTGTCAGCGACAGTAACGTTTTTTCGCGAAATACAGAGGCCCTTTCGGTGGGTCTCTGATGTCAGGTGGAGGAATCATTATTTTGCGCGTAATAAGGAGTCATTTCCTTGCGTGCGCCCGTGGACCCAGCTGTCGGCCTCTCCACGTACAGTCCACTTCAGATGCATGTCGGTCGTTGACCATGTTGACCAGGCCGCGCCAAGAGCACCAGGGCGGTGGACGACGGTGAGGCCTAGGAAGGGAACGACACGGAGGCAGGGAAGACTCGGCAGTTGTTTCCCACGCGGAGGGAAGTACGACTGTACGAGGGTTTACTGGTTCGTCTGCCGTCGCCGGAGAATAACAGTAGGTGTGGGTGAGTAGAGGGATGGCTAGGCCAACGATGGGAGTACGGTGGGGCGGTGAGGCCTGCGCGGCAGCACAACCGACCGCGGGGAGGTGGGAGCGGGCAGTCCCGCCGGCGCTTGTTTGAGCGGTTGGAGCAGGAAGAGCAGAGATTGAAGAAGCACGTCGACCATTCGATGGACGTCCAATAATCACTGCTTGTGCATCAACCTTTTCTTAGGAAAGCCTCAAATCTGTGGAAAACAGCATACAGCCCATCTGCCATTATTTCTAATAATTTACAGACTATTTGCTAATTCTTAAGGTTTTTTTGGAGCCCATATTATTTTTGTTAGCATTACAGCCCATATTGTGGCCAAAATTCTACATTGCAGACGAGAAAGGAGGCGGTTGAGAAAATGAACCACCCAAATTTTTTGTGCAGTTCAACTGAAATGGAGCATCCTTGGCGTGCAGACTGTTTAAGTGCCAGATGAATATATGCGTCAACCAACTTGTCTGGAATCTTTAGACTCCATGCCATATAGTTCGCTACCATATCTGCCGATAACCAAAAGGCACAAGTTGGGACCAAAGACTGGACTGCGTTTTTCTAGGCTATGCACCAAGCAATATTTTTGGCGTTCACTCTCCTAATACTTGGAGTTTGACAATTGGTTGACGCTGGTTGATAATCAAATGAATATAGGCACTTCTTGTCAACATCGATGCTTGTCTGAGTGAACTTTGGAGTACATAGCAGCATAAGTACCTGTCCATCTGATCATTTTGTGCAGTTCTACTGAAATCACCCGATGTAATTATTTGCCTGCGAGTTCAGGCTCCAAATTACTCCTTTATGAAATCGGCAAACAGTAGCACAATACCAAATTACCAATACATATGACAGGCACAATAATCAAGATAAAGACCAGTACCAACCTGTGTGAGGTAGCATATCAATTACTATTTACTTTGACTGGAAGCCGGGATAAGCCAAGCGACTGACAACAAAGGAAGAAAGCAAGCGGAGATTAGCGACTGACAGGAAAGGACGGAAGCTGTCGAGGCAATGAAGCACCCAAAGTTTTTGTGCAGTTCCACCAAAATCAAGCATCCCTGTTGGCACATATATTGAGAGAGTGAGATTACTGTAATAGTGGGACTAGTTGATGAAACATACACTAACAAATAGAAGTACCCTCATTATCTTAATGGGTAAAGTTAGCAACATAGTAGTCTTGCTTAAAGAGAGGTATTAGTTTATTTAATCAGTGCCAATTAGCTCAACTCAACACTCAAAGCATTGCCATTTATCATAGGTTGCAAAACTTTAACGTGCAAAGATAAAGGAGTTTCTCATGACAGTAGCATGATACAAATAGAGATGACAGCAAACTAATATGGATGAAGGCCTTAGGCCCGTACCAACCTGAGAAAAAAAACCTTATTCATGTAGTCCCATAAGAGATGATAAAGCACTCACTGGAATCACACAATAGTATATATTTTTGTGCACTTCAAATGTATGGTTGAAATCACTCTTGTTTACCAGTGCTGAGATTATATCGAAAGATTATCAAGAACTTCCAGCAGAGTTAAAGCACTGGCTGGGATACAGTTAATTGTATTGTCTTGTGTAGTTCCACTAAAATGTATGATTGGCACAACATGATCCCTGTTTGCACAAGTAGGAACAAGGTGAAACCTTCATTAGCTTAATGAGAAAGGATAGGAAGACATTAGCATATTACTCCAACAGTAGCATCAAATTCATGATGGACAATATGCAAAACATTGCCTCATTGAACCAATGGCAATAAATTGACATGCAAAACAATAGCACTATTATTTCATGACACTAATAATATTCCCTCCCTGCTCCACCACATGATTCACCTCTATAAACAAACATACACACGTAAATGATTCAGTATAGGGTCCTACTAAAGATTTGTTTAACTCCAACAGGAAAATTAGGCAGTAATAAATTAGTGGTACTTAAGTACTCCTAATTAATTAAGTGAGACAGCAGAAGTGGAAGGGCTCCCTGGAGGATCGTCTCACATGTAAGGTAGTCATTGTCGGAGCCATTGAATGGCCTCGACTGAGGCATCTAGCTTCAGCAAGATCGCCTTGGCACTGTTTATTCTTCTTCTTCTTCCTCTTCATGCTCTGTTTCTCTTTCTCCTCACCAGTTGGTGAAACCAAGTACATGATTGGCCTTCTAATTCAGAATTGGTTTTGTCAGTGAGGGAGTACAAGTGTACTAGTAAAAAACATCATTATTTTCCCATGGCAGTCGGAAAATAGAGATGAACACATGCATTAAATATCACTAGCAGAGTGCCCGTGCGTTGCTACGGGCTATGATATATATATAACTTAATTGAACAAATGATTAGGGTCGTCTCCAAGTCCGACGCTCATTTCTCTCCTGTACGCCCGACCATGTTCGGACATGAAACTGTTGCCTAGCGGGCTTCTCAAAATTCAACCGTCTGGACAGTCCATCCTACCCCAAATTCAGACCATATGTGTGAGAGGAATATGGTGGTCCGCCATGTTATCTTCAACACACTGGCCCAACACAAAAAAAACCAGCCCACGATGGGCCCTTCTCTTTTTTAGTGGACCCTCCTCTTCTTGCTCGGTATCCCGCCATGTTATAAATAATTCCAAAAAAATTATCGTCTACATCTCTGCAAAAATATGTGCGCGACACAAACTTTTGTAAAAATACATCATTTTATTTTGCCTCCACAAAAAAGACAAATTTCAATGGTTGAAAATAGTGTTCCATGAGACAGATTTTTGTCTTTTTTGCACACAAAAAAAATCCTTCGAAACATTTGGCGCACACATAGAATGTGAAGCTGTACATGTGCAACAATTTTCAGTTTTTTTCAAAAACTTAAAAAGGTGTCTTTCGAAGTGGGTGCGGATGTACTTGGGTTCATCCATGTATTTTCCCGTCCAGAGCTAGCAGCATACAACTCATTTTGACCGTTCCCGAGAAAAAATAGGCAAGCTACCAGCCACACAGAAAATCAGGCCACCAACGAGGCTGTAAGGACCAGGCCACCTGAAGTCTCCCACAAACTACAGTTCTTTCGCCAGGCGCAGCGGAGCTCGCCACAATGTCTAGTTATAATTAAAGGTCTACAGTTGCATCTAATCAAGCTATAAAAAGGAAGACACCATCTAGCATATATAGTGAGCGCATCCATATAACACAAGTATGCATACAGTCAAGGCATCCAAGAAATGTGTTGCATTTTGAGACCAACATAATTCATCTATGTGTACTAATCAATAGTTAAAAATTAGCTAGAAATTATTTAGTCTAGCAGATAACTGGAAGTCTAGTCTACCAGGAAGCTAATCACAAAAACATGATAAAAATCAAAACCATAGTCTTTCTATTCCTGGCAATTGATCATCCTATATAGGAAGATATAGTTCATATACCATTAGCAAATAATCTAGGCATATAGGTACAGAAGAGCCACAAGACTGATCCGAGTTTCATCTTAACATCAACCAATTGCTTAACAGTCCAGAATAAAGTCGCAAAATTGCACCAACAGAAAGGCATGATCCTCTTCATTTTTCGATGAATCGAAGGACGAAAAGAAGTAACCAACAGAAACCTTAGCCGGTGAAATAAGCGCCTTCTCCTTAAGTTCATATGAAAGAAATGGTAAATTAAATTTTCTCAAATTAATATTTCATGGCACTGATTTTTATTTTCTACTATTTAGGATATGCCGACCCTACATAACATATAGGAATCTGATCATGACTAACTTTATATACCTATACATGATTACTCTACTACTCCAAAATTGATAATGTTGTACTTATTAAAGTATAAGATTCTGTAAATAGCTCGAGCTAAGTAATCCAGATAGGTGAAGAGACAATCGATCAAAACACCAGTACATCACATTTATATAGGCAGTGCCTTCTGAACAAACCCTTACTAATGGGTCTCATTATCAGGAAACTCATGATTCCCAATAACAGACCACAATATTAATTTCTGTAGTAACGTAATACAGGATGTACCTTCAAATGTTGATTTTAGTCGCTTTCTTTTAGATTTTCCTGCATTGACCAGCTTATCCTTGAAAGTAAAGTTGAATACCAGATTAGCAAATTAAAGATTGGAGCATGAGATTAACAGTTATATATTGCAACTTGCAAGCATGCATTTTTAACTGTAAAAGAGCTAATAAAGTGTTTACTTCAAGAAAATACAGCAGGCCAAGCACAAAATGTATATCTAAACGGTGAACAAAAAAATAAATATACTCTCTACAAATAAATGATCAAAGTTTACAAATGCTTGGCTTGTGAACTACTTAGTTACTCCCTGCTACTAAAAAAAGTCAACCATACAACTAATATGCCCAAGCTTGAGAGAGACACAATCCAAATGAATTGCCAAAGAGAACAAAGAACTATAGAAAAACATGAAAGATCCCCCTGTACAACAGATTGCAGAAAAGTCCAATGCATTCTCAAATTATTTGCTCCTTCTAAGCTAAAAAACTGCATGCGGAGCAAATGGTCGAGCTGGCCATAGGAAGGAACACACGAAAACATGCCAAGAAAAGTGCATTGGTAGAAACAAAACAAAAAGAAAATATAGGAACAACCAGGACGGGGTTAATGGTTTGGGAGCTGAGAGAGTTGATGGGAGGGACAACCGGAGAAGCAAACCTAGCAGAAATTCGCATATGCTTTTCCAAGATGATGTGCTGCTCGGTGGATGATCATCATCATGCATCCACTGTAAAGGTCCTCGATTCTTATATGCATTCAGTTTCTGCAAGTTCAAAAGGTAGTTCTATATAATCACTAAACAGAGGCACTAACCTGATACTGAATTTATAGAATAAGTGCAGATCCTTTGTTGAGTCCTATGCAATCTCAATACTCTGGATCCAACTAATGTTCTTGTCTTGCCCTGCAAATATATACATGATTCAGTCTATTTTCAGAAATTAGGATTTCTATTTTCTATGCGATCCACATAGAACATGATGAATCACCTAAGCTTAGCTGCTGTATCAGACCCAGAACATTCACTAATGCAGTTAAATATCTGTACAAATATAAAGAACATGAACTTACAACTTCATGGTTCAGTATATGGATAAAAAGACCCACGTCTAGAGATCTAGAGAGAGAGAGAGGAACTAAAGTCAAACCATGAACCACGTCCAGCTCCTTGCTCTTGCTACCATTCGTGTTCGACCCACTCCTTGCATGCACCAGCGACCTCATCCATGAGACAAGGGGGGAAAGAGAGGGGGAGGAAGATAGAGACAAACCTGAACCGCCTCATCCATGAGACCTCAACCATGTGTTTTCTTGTATATGCCAGATCTTGGTTAATTAGACCATCATGTGGTGAATACTCACTGTGCGTCCCGGATGAACATCTGCGTGTCCACGCCGGCTACCGCCGGCACCACATCTGGCAGCTGCCTACACCATGCTCACTCCCGCCACTGCTGCGAGCATCGGCCCCGCGCCCCGCTATGAGTCGCCTTGCACTGCCGCCTGCCGCACCCTCTGGTAGGCCCACAACCCGTCGTCGTAATCACCGTCGCCACCACCCAAGGGTTTGACTCCGAAGAGTGTTGCAACAGGCCATGTAGCTTGGAAAACATACTAACAAGGGTTAACATGCAAACAAAAACCTACTGTCAGTTCACAAGAGCAAGTACTCGGAGTACTTGAAGTATAATCCAGTTAAAGTGTATTGAAACTAAGAAGAACATGCACATGACATCCACACACATGATCAATCTTCATGTCAAGCCAATAATCGGTAAACAAACACAAGGACAACAGAGAAAATCTGAACCAATGCTCCTGCTCCTCGTCCTTCCCGACACAATGCCTACTGCTGGTTCAAGAAGTTACTCCTTTAGAATGAGGACCTATTTTTTTAAACTGATTTTTTTCACAAGCAGAAAAAATAACATGTAAGATAGGAAGAAAATCTAAATCTTGGGAAATTAAGTATACATACAACAGAATTATATTTCTGTGACAACAGTAGTAACTTTGTTGGGAGCTTGAATACAAATATTCATGTTGGTTGTTCCTCAAGCAAATAACAGAAAATGGTTAGAAAAGTTAAGATATGATTTATTTTCATGTGACATTTAAAGGTATGATCATTAAAAATACATTGTTATGACCTAATTCTGTATGTATTAAAGAAAGAAAATAACCCTGCTTAGTCACCAATCCTAGAACCCTATGATGAAAAATTTGACAAATAACTATAGAAACCAACTATTGTTCATGGAATTTACACGTGACATCACTATTTCGTTTTAGAATTATTTCATGAGGGCAAAGGTAGAGAATCTATGAGAATCTTTTGAGCTACTCTCAACCTTGTAAAATAGACTAATCTAATATTCAGGACTGGATCAATTGTTGGAAATATGCCCTAGAGGCAATAATAAAAGCATTATTATTATATTTCCTTATTCATGATAATCGTCTTTATTCATGCTATAATTGTGTTATCCGGAAATCGTAATACATGTGTGAATAACAGACACCGACATGTCCCTAGTAAGCCTCTAGTTGACTAGCTCGTTGATCAACAGATAGTCATGGTTTCCTGACTATGGACATTGGATGTCATTGATAACGAGATCACATCATTAGGAGAATGATGTGATGGACAAGACCCAATCCTAAACATAGCACAAGATCGTATAGTTCGTTTGCTAGAGTTTTTCCAATGTCAAGTATCTTTTCCTTAGACCATGAGATCGTGTAACTCCCGGATACCATAGGAGTGCTTTGGGTATACCAAACGTCACAACATAACTGGGTGACTATAAAGGTAGACTACGGGTATCTCCGAAAGTGTCTGTTGGGTTGACATGGATCAAGACTGGGATTTGTCACTCCGTATGACGGAGAGGTATCACCGGGCCCACTCGGTAATGCATCATCATAATGAGCTCAAAGTGACCAAGTGTCTGGTCACGGGATCATGCATTACGGTACGAGTAAAGTGACTTGCCGTAACGAGATTGAACGAGGTATTGGGATACCGACGATCGAATCTCGGGCAAGTAACATATCGATTGACAAAGGGAATTGCATACGGGGTTGATTGAATCCTCGACATCGTGGTTCATCCGATGAGATCATCGTGGAGCATGTGGGAGCCAACATGGTATCCAGATCCCGCTGTTGGTTATTGACCGGAGAGTCGTCTCGGTCATGTCTGCTTGTCTCCCGAACCCGTAGGGTCTACACACTTAAGGTTCGGTGACGCTAGGGTTGTGAAGATATGTATATGCAGTAACCCGAATATTGTTTGGAGTTCCGGATGAGATCCCGGACGTCACGAGGAGTTTCGGAATGGTCCGGAGGTAAAGAATTATATATAGGAAGTGCTGTTTCGGCCATCGGGACAAGTTTCGGGGTCACCGGTATTGTACCGGGACCACCGAGAGGGTCCCGGGGGTCCACCGGGTGGGGCCACCTATCCCGGGGGGCCCCATGGGCTGAATTGGGAAGGGACCCAGCCCAAAGTGGGCTGGGGCGCCACCCCCCAAGGGCCCATGCGCCTAGGGTTGGGGGGGAACCCTAATGGGGGCGCCCCCTTGCTTGGGGGGCAAGCCCCCCACCCCTTGGCCGCCGCCCCCCCTAGGAGATCCCATCTCCTAGGGCCGGCCACCCCCCCTTGGCACCCCTATATATAGTTGAGGAGAGGGAGGACTTCATACCTCAGCCTTGGCGCCTCCCCCTCTCCCCGTTACGTCTCTCTCTCGTAGTATAGGCGAAGCCCTACTACTGTGACGCCCTGCATCCACCACCACGCCGTCGTGCTGCTGGATCTTCATCAACCTCTCCTTCCCCCTTGCTGGATCAAGAAGGAGGAGACGTCTCCCGTCCCGTACGTGTGTTGAACGCGGAGGTTCCGTCCGTTCGGTGCTTGGTCATCGGTGATTTGAATCACGTCGTGTTCGACTACATCATCACCGTTCTTTGAACGCTTCCGCACGCGATCTACAAAGGTATGTAGATGCATCTGATGACTCGTTGCTAGATGAACTCCTAGATGGATCTTGGTGAAACGAGTAGGAAATTTTTTGTTTTCTGCAACGTTCCCCAACAGTGGTATCAGAGCTAGGTCTATGCGTAGTTCTTCTTGTGCGAGTAGAACACAATTAGTTGTGGGCGTAGATTTGTCAACTTTCTTGCCGCTACTAGTCTTTTCTTGCTTCAGCGGTATTGTGGGATGAAGCGGCCCGGACCAACCTTACACGTACGCTTACGTGAGACCGGTTCCACCGACTAACATGCACTAGTTGCATAAGGTGGCTGGCGGGTGTCTGTCTCTCCCACTTTAGTTGGAGCGGATTCAATGAACAGGGTCCTTATGAAGGGTAAATAGAAGTTGACAAATCACGTTGTGGCTTTAACGTAGGTAAGAAGACGTTCTTGCTAGAACCCTAATTCAGCCACGTAAAACTTGCAACAACAATTAGAGGACGTCTAACTTGTTTTTGCAGCAAGTGGTTTGTGATATGATATGGCCAAAGTTGTGATGAATGATGAATGATCTATATGTGATGTATGAGATGTTCATGCTATTGTAATAGGAATCACGACTTGCATGTCGATGAGTATGACAACCGGCAGGAGCCATAGGAGTTGTCTTTATTCTTTTATATGACCTGCGTGTCATTGAGAAACGCCATGTAAATTACTTTACTTTATTGCTAAACGCGTTAGCCATAGTAGTAGAAGTAATAGTTGGCGAGCAACTTCATGGAGACACGATGATGGAGATCATGATGATGGAGATCATGGTGTCAAGCCGGTGACAAGATGATCATGGAGCCCCAAGATGGAGATCAAAGGAGCCATGTGATATTGGCCATATCATGTCACGTTTATTATTTGATTGCATGTGATGTTTATCATGTTTTGCATCTTGTTTACTTAGAACGACGGTAGTAAATAAGATGATCCCTCATAATAATTTCAAGAAGTGTTCCCCCTAACTGTGCACCGTTGCGACAGTTCGCTGTTTCAAAACACCACGTGATGATCGGGTGTTTTATTCAGACGTTCACATACAACGGGTGTAAGATAGATTTACACATGCAAACACTTAGGTTGACTTGACGAGCCTAGCATGTACAGACATGGCCTCGGAACACAGAAGACCGAAAGGTTGAGCATGAGTCGTATAGAAGATACGATCAACATGAAGATGTTCACCGATGTTGACTAGTCCATCTCACGTGATGATCGGACACGGCCTAGTTAACTCGGATCAGGTAATACTTAGATGACTAGAGGGATGTCTAATCTAAGTGGGAGTTCATTAATAAATTGATTAGATGAACTTAATTATCATGAACTTAGTGTAAACATCTTCACAATATGTCTTGTTGATCAAATGGCCAACGTAGTCCTCAACTTCAATGCGTTCCTAGAGAAAACCAAGCTGAAAGACGATGGCAGCAACTATACGGACTGGGTCCGGAACCTGAGGATCATCCTCATAGCTGCCAAGAAAGATTATGTCCTACAAGCACCGCTAGGTGATCCACCCGTCCCACAGAACCAAGACGTTATGAACGCTTGGCAGACACGTGCTGATGACTACTCCCTCGTTCAGTGCGGCATGCTTTACAGCTTAGAGCCGGGGCTCCAAAAGCGTTTTGAGAGACATGGAGCATATGAGATGTTCGAAGAGCTGAAAATGGTTTTTCAAGCTCATGCCCAGATCGAGAGATATGAAGTCTCCGATAAGTTCTTCAGCTGTAAGATGGAGGAAAATAGTTCTGTCAGTGAGCACATACTCACTATGTCTGGGTTGCATAACCGCTTGTCTCAGCTGGGAGTTAATCTCCCGGATGATGCGGTCATTGACAGAATCCTCCAGTCGCTTCCACCAAGCTACAAGAGCTTTGTGATGAACTTCAACATGCAGGGGATGCAAAAGACCATTCCTGAGTTGTTTGCAATGCTGAAATCAGCAGAGGTAGAAGTCAAGAAGGAACATCAAGTGTTGATGGTCAATAAAACCACTAAGTTCAAGAAGGGCAAGGGTAAAAAGAACTTCAAGAAGGACGGCAAGGAGGTTGCCGCGCCCGGCAAGCAAGCTGCTAGGAAGAAGCCAAAGAATGGACCCAAGCCCGAGACTGAGTGCTTTTATTGCAAGGGAAGCGGTCACTGGAAGCGGAACTGCCCTAAATACTTAGCAGACAAGAAGGCCGGCAAAACAAAAGGTATATGTGATATACATGTAATTGATGTGTACCTTACTAGTGTCCGTAGTAGCTCCTGGGTATTTGATACCGGTGCAGTTGCTCACATTTGTAACTCAAAGCAGGGGATGCGGAATAAGCGGAAACTGGCAAAGGACGAGGTGACGATGCGCGTTGGGAATGGTTCCAAGGTCAATGTGATCGTCGTCGGCACGCTGCCTCTATATCTACCTTCGGGATTAGTTTTAAACCTTAATAATTGTTATTTAGTGCCAGCTTTGAGCATGAACATTGTATCGGGATCTCGTTTAATTCGAGATGGCTACTTATTTAAATCCGAGAATAATGGTTGTTCTATTTATATGAGAGATATGTTTTATGGTCATGCTCCTATGGTGAATGGTTTATTCTTTATGAATCTCGAACGTGATACTACACATGTTCATAATGTGAGTACCAAAAGATGTAAGGTTGATAATGATAGTCCCACATACTTGTGGCACTGCCGCCTTGGTCACATAGGTGTCAAACGCATGAAGAAGCTCCATGCAGATGGACTTTTAGAGTCTCTTGATTATGAATCATTTGACACGTGTGAACCATGCCTCATGGGTAAGATGACCAAGACTCCGTTCTCAGGAACAATGGAGCGAGCAACCAACTTATTGGAAATCATACATACTGATGTATGCGGTCCAATGAGTGTTGAGGCTCGCGGTGGCTATCGTTATGTTCTCACCCTCACTGATGACTTGAGTAGATATGGGTATATCTACTTAATGAAACACAAGTCTAAAACCTTTGAAAAGTTCAAGGAATTTCAGAGTGAGGTTGAAAATCAACGTGACAGGAAAATCAAGTTTCTACGATCAGATCGTGGAGGAGAATACTTGAGTCACGAATTTGGCACACACTTAAGAAAATGTGGAATAGTTTCACAACTCACGCCGCCTGGAACACCTCAGCGTAACGGTGTGTCCGAACGTCGTAATCGCACTCTATTAGATATGGTGCGATCTATGATGTCTCTTACCGATTTACCGCTATCTTTTTGGGGCTATGCTTTAGAGACTGCCGCATTCACTTTAAATAGGGCTCCATCAAAATCCGTTGAGACGACACCGTATGAATTATGGTTTGGGAAGAAACCTAAGCTGTCGTTTCTAAAAGTTTGGGGATGCGATGCTTATGTCAAGAAACTTCAACCTGAAAAGCTCGAACCCAAGTCGAAAAAATGCGTCTTCATAGGATACCCAAAAGAAACTATTGGGTACACCTTCTACCTCAGATCCGAAGGCAAGATCTTTGTTGCCAAGAATGGGTCCTTTCTAGAGAAAGAGTTTCTCTCGAAAGAAGTAAGTGGGAGGAAAGTAGAACTTGATGAAGTATTACCTCTTGAACCGGAAAATGGCGCAACTCAAGAAAATGTTCCTGAGGTGCCTGCACCGACTAGAGAGGAAGTTAATGATAATGATCAAGATACTTCTGATCAAGCTCCTACTGAAATTCGAAGGTCCACAAGGACACGTTCCGCACCAGAGTGGTACGGCAACCCTGTCTTGGAAATCATGTTGTTAGACAACGGTGAACCTTCGAACTATGAAGAAGCGATGGCGGGCCCGGATTTTGACAAATGGCTAGAAGCCATGAAATCTGAGATAGGATCCATGTATGAAAATGAAGTATGGACTTTGACTGACTTGCCCGTTGAACGGCGAGCCATAGAAAATAAATGGATCTTTAAGAAGAAGACAGACGCGGATGGTAATGTGACCATCTATAAAGCTTGACTTGTCGCTAAGGGTTATCGACAAGTTCAAGGGGTTGACTACGATGAGACTTTCTCACCGGTAGCGAAGCTAAAGTCCGTCCGAATCATGTTAGAAATTGCCGCATTCTACGATTATGAGATATGGCAAATGGACGTCAAAACGGCATTCCTTAATGGTTTCCTTAAGGAAGAATTGTATATGATGCAGCCGGAAGGTTTTGTCGATCCTAAGAATGCTGACAAGGTGTGCAAGCTCCAACGCTCGATTTATGGGCTGGTGCAAGCATCTCGGAGTTGGAACATTCGCTTTGATGAGATGATCAAAGCGTTTGGGTTTACGCAGACTTATGGAGAAGCCTGCGTTTACAAGAAAGTGAATGGGAGTTCTGTAGCATTTCTCATATTATATGTAGATGACATACTATTGATGGGAAATGATATAGAACTCTTGGACAGCATCAAGGCCTACTTGAATAAGAGTTTTTCAATGAAGGACCTTGGAGAAGCTGCTTATATATTAGGCATCAAAATCTATAGAGATAGATCGAGACGCCTCATAGGTCTTTCACAAAGCACATACCTTGATAAGATATTGAAGAAGTTCAATATGGATCAATCTAAGAAGGGGTTCTTGCCTGTGTTACAAGGTATGAAATTGAGCTCAGCTCAATGTCCGACCACGGCAGAAGATATAGAAGAGATGAGCGTCATCCCCTATGCATCAGCCATAGGTTCTATTATGTATGCCATGCTGTGTACCAGACCTGATGTAAACCTTGCCGTAAGTTTGGTAGGAAGGTACCAAAGTAATCCCGGCAAGGAACACTGGACAGCGGTCAAGAATATCCTGAAGTACCTGAAAAGGACTAAGGAAATGTTTCTCGTTTATGGAGGTGACGAAGAGCTCGTTGTAAAGGGTTACGTCGATGCTAGCTTCGACACAGATCTGGATGACTCTAAGTCACAAACCGGATACGTGTATATTTTGAATGGTGGGGCAGTAAGCTGGTGCAGTTGCAAGCAAAGCGTCGTGGCGGGATCTACATGTGAAGCGGAGTACATGGCAGCCTCGGAGGCAGCACGTGAAGCAATATGGGTGAAGGAGTTCATCACCGACCTAGGAGTCATACCCAATGCGTCGGGGCCAATCAAACTCTTCTGTGACAACACTGGAGCTATTGCACTTGCCAAGGAGCCCAGGTTTCACAAGAAGACAAGGCACATCAAGCGTCGCTTCAACTCCATTCGTGAAAATGTTCAAGATGGAGACATAGATATTTGTAAAGTACATACGGACCTGAATGTAGCAGATCCGTTGACTAAACCTCTCCCTAGAGCAAAACATGATCAACACCAGAATTCCATGGGTGTTCGATTCATCACAATGTAACTAGATTATTGACTCTAGTGCAAGTGGGAGACTGTTGGAAATATGCCCTAGAGGCAATAATAAAAGCATTATTATTATATTTCCTTATTCATGATAATCGTCTTTATTCATGCTATAATTGTGTTATCCGGAAATCATAATACATGTGTGAATAACAGACACCGACATGTCCCTAGTAAGCCTCTAGTTGACTAGCTCGTTGATCAACAGATAGTCATGGTTTCCTGACTATGGACATTGGATGTCATTGATAACGAGATCACATCATTAGGAGAATGATGTGATGGACAAGACCCAATCCTAAACATAGCACAAGATCGTATAGTTCGTTTGCTAGAGTTTTTCCAATGTCAAGTATCTTTTCCTTAGACCATGAGATCGTGTAACTCCCGGATACCATAGGAGTGCTTTGGGTATACCAAACGTCACAACGTAACTGGGTGACTATAAAGGTAGACTACGGGTATCTCTGAAAGTGTCTGTTGGGTTGACATGGATCAAGATTGGGATTTGTCACTCCGTATGACGGAGAGGTATCACCGGGCCCACTCGGTAATGCATCATAATAATGAGCTCAAAGTGACCAAGTGTCTGGTCACGGGATCATGCATTACAGTACGAGTAAAGTGACTTGCCGTAACGAGATTGAACGAGGTATTGGGATACCGACGATCGAATCTCGGGCAAGTAACATATCGATTGACAAAGGGAATTGCATACGGGGTTGATTGAATCCTCGACATCGTGGTTCATCTGATGAGATCATCGTGCAGCATGTGGGAGCCAACATGGGTATCCAGATCCCGCTGTTGGTTATTGACCGGAGAGTCGTCTCGGTCATGTCTGCTTGTCTCCCGAACCCGTAGGGTCTACACACTTAAGGTTCGGTGACGCTAGGGTTGTGAAGATATGTATATGCAGTAACCCGAATATTGTTCGGAGTCCCGGATGAGATCCCGGACGTCACGAGGAGTTTCGGAATGGTCCGGAGGTAAAGAATTATATATAGGAAGTGCTGTTTCGGCCATCGGGACAAGTTTCGGGGTCACCGGTATTGTACCGGGACCACCGAGAGGGTCCCGGGGGTCCACCGGGTGGGGCCACCTATCTCGGGGGGCCCCATGGGCTGAAGTGGGAAGGGACCCAGCCCAAAGTGGGCTGGGGCGCCACCCCCCAAGGGCCCATGCGCCTAGGGTTGGGGGGGAACCCTAAGGGGGGCGCCCCCTTGCTTGGGGGGCAAGCCCCCCACCCCTTGGCCGCCGCCCCCCCTAGGAGATCCCATCTCCTAGGGCCGGCCACCCCCCTTGGCACCCCTATATATAGTTGAGGAGAGGGAGGACTTCATACCTCAGCCTTGGCGCCTCCCCCTCTCCCCGTTACGTCTCTCTCTCGTAGTATAGGCGAAGCCCTGCTACTGTGACGCCCTGCATCCACCACCACGCCGTCGTGCTGCTGGATCTTCATCAACCTCTCCTTCCCCCTTGTTGGATCAAGAAGGAGGAGACGTCTCCCGTCCCGTACGTGTGTTGAACGCGGAGGTGCCGTCCGTTCAGCGCTTGGTCATCGGTGATTTGAATCACGTCGTGTTCGACTACATCATCACCATTCTTTGAACGCTTCCGCACGCGATCTACAAAGGTATGTAGATGCATCTGATGACTCGTTGCTAGATGAACTCCTAGATGGATCTTGGTGAAACGAGTAGGAAAATTTTTGTTTTCTGCAACGTTCCCCAACATCAATTTCTCTACAGAAAAAGATTTAAAACCTCCCCAAATGTAGAATGCTAGGATCTCCCCCATCAACTGCTCCTAAGAGAAGATGCCATTGAGACTCAATACTAATTAAGTAGTTCATACAAATCTAATGCAAACCAAAAACATATGCATTGCTGACATATACAAGGGACCAATCAGCATGAACATGACTGTTGTGGGCTTTGTTGCTGCTATAAATCTTACTAACATGCACTTCAAAAGCTAAGTTTAGCTTAATGCCCTGATATATGTGCTTAATGCCCTGATAGAGGTGCGTGGATGAATGCAACAATCATGTTTCTAGTGGCAAGTTCGTAACATGATGAGATCTTGAAAATTAGAAGGGGAGTCGGAAAATTTACATCTCCCGAATCAGCTCAAGGAGGCAGACTCAAGAACCGCATTGCGGACGACTCGGCCATGTACCTGATCAGCATGTCTATGAAGTAATCCCCTCTAGAGCCACCTGCATGCTGCTAGAACTGAAACATGTTAGAATGGTTGAAAGTACTGACTAATGAGCTTGTAGATGCACTGAGAAGATATTGACGTGTAGATCTGGCGAAAATCTGGATACCTGAACGGTTATTCCGTAAGCAGATCCCTTGCCAAAGTAAGACGATGGCACATGGAGACCCGAATCTAACCTATGCAACAACTGAAAGAAACAATGATGAGTAAGCACGATGGGATAGGAAGTGGGTGTAGTGGTGGTTACATGAGATGGGATGCTCGCACAAACGCATGGTAGGACTGACCGAACAACCTAGAAACTCCATCGTTGGTTGAGCCAGCGAGGTCACAGGAGGACGAACAATTGATTGCGAGCCAAGGGGGTGGGAGCAGGCACAAGCTTGATGAGGCGATGAGTCAAATCTAGATCAAAAATACCTGGGTTTGAAACCGCTTTGCGGCGGCGATACAGAACCATGGACGCGAGATCTGGCGGGGTCGGCGGGGTCTTCCAAAGGGGATTGGCGGCGGCGACAGCGATACAGAATGGTCGACGATCCTATGGAGGCGAGATCCGACGGGGTCTTCTCGAGGAGATCAGCGACGTTAACCTGGAGGTCAAGGGGATCGCACGACGGTGGCGTTAACGTGGAGGTCGAGGGGATCGCACGCGTTTTTTGGATAAGTGTGTGGGTGGAGCCGGGCCGCCGCCACCGCCGCCGCGGTGGCCGAGCGCAGGGGTGGGTGTGATGCGCACGAGTCGGTAGGTGTGCCGGTGGCTGCGACTGGAGACGGGAGATGAGGTAGGGCTAGCGAGGGAGTCCACTGGTTCTTTCGCCATTTCACGACGGTAAAACCAGCGGAGGGGAGGTGGTGGACGGAACAAAAAATCTACGAAGGTTAACCTACGGAAAAAACCGGACGAAAGTGGTGGGACGAAAATTGACCGACGAAGACTACCAACTGCTCCATTAGGATTAGAGATTCTTACCTAAAGGAAGCTGATGGCGCAAATATGGATGATGAGGATTGGAACACAGATCTCCCTTTGTGCAGTTCCACCAAAATGAACCAACTGTTCCATTTTGACATTCCAGTTAAACAGCACAAAAGTCACTTCTTTTAAGAAGAGTTTTGTGCAGTGCACGAAAAGGTCACAACAGCAACCAGGTGAATTGGATAGCCCTGTTTGCACAAAAAGGCACAGAGGAAGCAGTCAGAGTCTCAAACAATTACTGGCAAAAAAATTTGGCTAAACTTGTCATGGCTTATAATAGTGGCATGGCTTCATTTTTACCAGGGACATTAGATTAAGAACAGCTAAGGCTGCGTTCGGTTCACAAGTTTGGTGCAGGATTTTTGTAGGAACACAATTCCTACGGTATTCTGGGTATGGGACAGTGGGTGCACCAGCAGTCCAGCACCATGTACGTAAACAAGGGCATAAAGTGGTGATTCATAGTTTGTTGCCCCGAGAAACAAACATCCAAGAAACATATCTGGGTTGGTCCCATTTTTGTTCACTCTAGCCACCTACTCCTACGTGTAGGTAGCAAATCTAGTCCTGGTCATACCACTGTGTACAACGTCACCCCTATATTTCCCTTTTCGACCAAGAGACCGGTTGGATGACCAGTCTGTACTACTTTCACCCCCTTTCCTTCCTGTTTGTACCAAGTCCGATGTACATACTAAATTCCCCCACCCCCACTTTATTTCTTGTTTGAACCAAGTACTCCCTCTGTCCGGAATTACTTGTCATCAAAATGGATGTGTCTAGAACTAAAATACATCTAGATACATCCATTTCAATGACAATTATTTTCAGATGGAGGGAATACAAGATTCGACTCCATGAAGTAGCTTTACCTCTAACAAAAGAAGAAAAAAATGTGATGTTGGACCATCCGATCGAGAGGGGCTGAGAGGTAGAAAATGATGCACATGCAGTGACGTAGCGAGCTGGGGAAGTAGAGCTAAGGCGGTTTCGAACGAAGATATACCTGAAGGTCGTCGGGATGTGGATAGGTGGGCGGCGGGAGGCCGGATCCGCCCACAGGCAACGACGAAGGGATCGGAGGACCTCCCGCGCCGGCGCTCGGCCAAAGATAATGGTGCGGCCGGCAGTGGGTCTCCTCCCTCGCTGTCGACGACGGCCTAAACATTGCCCCTCCTCCCCTTCACCGGCGGAGGGGGATACGTCCGGATCTGTAACCATCGATGAGGATAGAAAGCCAGTGTTTTTTGAAGGGAGAAAGACATTGTTACTTCCCCTATCTTGTTTAGATCTGGAGAGGATGAGAGTGTGTGAATAGAGAAACCCTAGCAAGCAAGCGCGGAGGCTCCGGCCTATATATAAGTAGTGGGGTAGTTTTCCTTTTTCATTCCATCAAAACAATCGTTTAAAATTGTGTACTACTACATGCCAGGTCGCGGTTTTTTTAGTTGTTGATTGTTTTTTGAGATAGCTACCCGCTTGTTCCAAGTGGTGTTACGGTGTGCCAGGTCGCACTTTGTATCGTTCAAGTCTGGTACTACAAGTCCCTCCATTAAATGAACAACCACCCCCTCGTAAAAATTGTGAACAAGCCCACGGCTAAAATTAGCGGAAACGTGGGTTGCCCCAACATGCATTATTATTTATATTTTCTACTCCATCCGTTCCTAAATATAAGTCTTTTTTATTAGCCACACCTAAGACAAGAATTTTTTTTATTAGCAGTCAACCCCACATGTCATAGACACAAAAATTGTGGCAAGATTCCCTTAGGCAAGCCAAAGTGTGTCTAACAATTTGAGCAACTCAGGTTAGGCAAGTGTGGAAAGTGTGGGAAAAATAATGTGGCAACATAAGACAAACATAGTCACAATCCAAACAGCCCCGTAATTTTTTGTGACATGCATGAAAATTTGGTTAGTTAAATTTATAGTCTAAATTTGGCAAGGTGCATCAAATCAACACATGCAAGTATCAAAAGGAAAGTCACGGCATGCATCCATGCGTTGTACTCCCTCCGTTTCCAAATATAAGTCTTTTTAGAGATTGCAACAAGTGACTACATACGAAGCAGAATATGTCTACTCCTACATACGAAGTAGCCCATTTGAAATGTGTAAAAAGACTTATATCGAGTGCAGTGCTTTGATGTGTCGCGTCAACTCGTACAAGACCGAGAAATTTCACTACAAGAAATATGTCAACTTATGACCTTCTGTCAGTGACCCTGGAAGAATTGGTCATAAATCTATGACCATTTTAGACCAATTGGTCAAAAGCTGTTCGGGGGGCTCCAAACCCTAAACCATTGCGACCATTTTGGTCAGAAAGGTCGTAATTTCCTTACACAAAATGGTCATAAAGCAGACATCACTAGTCCGATGCCTTATTTCTAGCTAATCATGGCCAATATAGATGGTCATAACATTGTAAATTGTGGTGGGTTGCTATGACAAGGCGCCACCTCATCAATTTTGCCTATGTGTCATGTCCATGTGGCAGTTTTTGCCCTAGGTTGTGAAGCAACCTATATTTCTGTCATTCCCAAAATTCCCAAAAAAATCTCATAAATTCTTTGGGTCATATCTTCATCAAATATGTAAAAGTCCTTCCTTGCCTAGTTCAAAACTAATTCAACAATATTCATTTTCCTATTCTGTTCACAATAACACTTTATGAAGGAAGTGCTATTTATATATTCTTGATTGCCCTAGGAACTTTTGGGCACTCTTTTCTATCCAAATCATTACCGCATGACAAAATTCAGCTCCATTTGCCTAGAAAATCTTCCTCGGCAAATTTCCAAAGTTTTTGTCCACCTAGAAGCATTGTGAAGGAAGTACCTTTTTTATATCTCAAAATGACATGAAATTTATACAGTTCCTTCATATGCCCAAATTATCACCCTCCTCCAAATTGCAGCTCAGTAAAATCATCTATGTGAGCCCAGGTTCAATTTATATTTTATGGCCAAATTGGCATGTTGCAAAGCAAGTGTTATATAGACCCCTCCTATTACCCTCAAACTTTTGGGGCACTCTTCCATACCCAAATCATTGCCACATGATAATATTCAGCTCAATTTTCCTAGTAAATCTTTCTCAGGAAATTTCCAAAGTTTCTACCTCGAGAGAAGCTTTGTGAAGTAAGTACTAGCTAGGCTTACCCAAATGATATGAAAATTTACCAGCGCATGACCATACCTATGTAACTTACCTACACCAATTTTTAGCTCATTTAATTCATCCAATCTCTCTCACTAGTTTTCCCAAGTTTTTGTCCATAGAAGAGCATTGTGAAGGAAGTACTACTTTGGCATGTCCAAATGGTATCAATTTTCTACAATGCTTTCCTATGCCCAAATAACCATCCTCCACTAAATTTCAGCTCAATCCATTCATTATTTTGAGCCCAGCTTCAACATTCATATTTTTGTCCAGTGTGGTACTTTGCAAAGCAAGTACCACCTAGGATCCTCCTTTTGAGATAAAAATTTGTGAAGACATTCTCCTTAGTAGATGATCATTCTCAGCCAAAACTCACGCCCATTGGCCATGTGCATTTCCCGTACCGCTAATCAAACACTTGGCTGCTTATTCATGTTTGAGCACCGATCGGTCTCCTCGTGAGAATCTTATGTTGTGATTTTCTTCCTATCACCTACCTGGGGAGTGCCCAACCCACTAGACATGCCTAGGCTGCCCAGAACACATGGCAACGCCACGGTCATGCGGTGACCATGCGGCGGGCATGCGAGTTTACGTGCTCTAGAGTTGGGGGCCTCGGCCACCACCCAAACCTCGACGTATCGCCACCAAACCATGTATTTAAGATTAAATAGGTACTTATGTAACTAGAAATGATTTTTGGAAAAAATAAATAGCAAACTATGAGGCAGCTGCAGTTCAAATTTGACCCGCTTCCTACTGAATCGGCGGGAATTTGTCTTTTTCACCAGAGGTGGATCAAAACTTTTGACACCCAACCATTTTGTCAATTGTGCATTATATATGGCCTAGTATTTTATAAAATTGATTAGGTCCAATTTTGCAACAAATATATGGTAGGTCCTTCACAAAAAAACTCATTTTGGGCACTCAGAAAAATGGAAAATGAATTTTTCGTGCAAAGAAAATGAAAACTTCCTTAGGCCACATTGTTTCGAATTCCAAGATGCACCCTTGTGCACAATATGAGATCATTTGAACAAACTATGCCATGAATGTGGCCATAAGATTGATCATTTGGCTTGAAAGCCATGAATCTTCACGCATGATAGCTCATTTCTGAGAACACTTTTTTAAAAGAATTGCCGTATTACAAGTTTATTATTTTTCCTGGGAACTTGTCCATATATAATGACACAATGCGAAGGTTTCCCAATTTTTTGATTTTTTTGAACTTTTTATGCCCGTTTCAAAATGCGGTCAAAACGGCGGGAATGACCGTTCCTAGCTAGTGGTTGAATCTTGAATTTTTTTGGTGTTTCTCTGATAAAATAGATACTTATGTACCTAGAAATGATTTTTGGAAAAAATAAAGAGCAAACTACGAGGTAGCTATAGTTCAAATTTGACCCGCTTCCTGCTGAATCGGCAGAAATTTGTCTTTTTCACGAGAGGTGGATCAAAACTTTTGACACCCAAATATTTGGTCAATTGTGCATTAAATATGTCCTAATATTTTATAAAATTTATTTGGTGCAATTTTGCAACAATTATTTGGGAGGTCCTTCACAAAAAACCTCCTTTTGGGCACTCGAAAAATGGAAAATGGTTTTTTCGTCCAAAGAAAATGGAAACTTCCTTAGGCAACATTGTTTGCCATTCCAATATGCACCCTTGTGCACAATATGAGATCATTTGAACAAACTATGCCATGAATGTGGCCATAAGTTTGATCATTTGGCTTGAAAGCCATTGATCTCCACACGTGATAGCTCGTTTCTGAGAACACTTTTTTAAAATAATTGCCGTATTACAAGTTTGTTATTTTTCCTGGGAACTTGACCACATATAATGACACAATGCAAAGGTTTCCCAATTTTTTGATTCTTTTGAATTTTTTATGCCCGTTTCAAAATTCGGACAAAACGGCGGGAATGACCGTTCCAAGCTAGTGGTTGAATCTTGGAATTTTTTTTGGTGTTTCTCTGATTAAATAGATACTTATGTACCCAGAAATGATTTTTTTAATAAAGAGCAAACTACAAGGCAGCTATAGTTCAAATTTGACCCGCTTCCAGCTGAATAGGCGGAAATTTGTCTTTTTCACGAGAGGTGGATCAAAACTTTTTACACCCAACCATTTGGTCAATTGTGCATTAAATATGCCCTAGTATTTTATAAAAATGATTTGGTCCAATTTTGCAACAATTATTTGGGAGGTCCTTCACAAAAAAACCTCCTTTTGGGCACTCGAAAAATGGAAAATGGTGTTTTCCTCGAAAGAAAATGAAAACTTCCTTAGGAAACATTGTTTGTCATTCCAATATGCACCCTTGTGCACAATATGAGATCATTTGAACAAACTATGCCATGGATGTGGCCATAAGATCGATCATTTGGCTTGAAAGCCATCGATCTCCACACATGATAGCTCGTTTTTTAGAACACTTTTTTAAAAAAATTGCCATATTACAAGTTTGTTATTTTTCCTAGGAACTTGGCCACATATAATGACACAATGCGAAGGTTTCCCAATTTTTTGATTTTTTTGAATTTTTTATGCCCGTTCCAAAATGCGGTCAAAACAGCGGAAATGACCGTTCCTGGCTAGTGGTTGAATCTTGGAATTTTTTTGGTGTTTCTATGATTAAATAGATACTTATGTACCTCAAAATGATTTTTGGAAAAAATAAAAAGCAAACTATGAGGCAGCTGCAGTTCAAATTTGACCCGCTTCCAGCTGAATCGGCGGAAATTTGTCTTTTTCACGAGAGGTGGATCAAAACTTTTTACACCCAACCATTTGGTCAATTATGCATTAAATATGGCCTAGTATTTTATAAAAATGATTTGGTCCAATTTTGCAACAATTATTTGGGAGGTCCTTCACAAAAAACCTCCTTTTGTGCACTCGAAAAATGGAAAATGGTTTTTTTGTCCAAAGAAAATGAAAAATTCCTTAGGCAACATTGTTTTTCATCCCAATATGCACCCTTGTGCACAATATGAGATCATTTGAACAAACTATGCCATGGATGTGGCCATAAGATTGATCATTTGGCTTGAAAGCCCGTGATCTCCACATGTGATAGCTCGTTTCTGAGAACACTTTTTTAAAATAATTGTTGTATTACAAGTTTGTTATTTTTCCTGGGAACTTGGCCACATATAATGACACAATCCGAAGGTTTCCCATTTTTTGATTTTTTTTGAAGTTTTTATGCCCGTTTCGAAATGCGGTGAAAACGGCGGGAATGACCGTTCCTAGCTAGTGGTGAATCTTGATTTTTTTGGTGTTTCTCTAATTAAATAGATACTTATGTACCTAGAAATGATTTTTGGAAAAAATAAAGAGCAAACCTCAAGGCAGCTACAGTTCAAATTTGACCCGCTTCCAACTGAATCGGCGGAAATTTGTCTTTTTAGCGAGAGGTGGATCAAAACTTTTTACACCCAACCATTTTGTCAATTGTGCATTAAATATGTCCTAGTATTTTAGAAAATTGATTTGGTACAATTTTGCAACAAATATATGGTAGGTCCTTCACAAAAAAAACCTCTTTTCGAGCACTCGAAAAATGGAAAATGAATTTTCCGTGCAAAGAAAATGAAAACTCCCTTAGGCAACATTGTTTGAAATTCCAAGATGCACCATTGTGCACAATATGAAATCATTTGAACAAATATTTGATAGGACTTTAAAAAAAACTCATTTTGAGCACTGAATAATGGAATGAAAATTTATATCTTGAATCGATCATGACCAATTTATATGGTCATAAGGTCATCAAATGGTTTGCTGCGTTCTGATTGGACCATGGGCATATCACGCGGATCACGCATCAACCACCGTCGGATGCTTCCGGATCCAACGGCCCAAACCCACCCGAGCCGAAACCCTAGGTTTGTCCTCATGGACATTTTCCACCCACCACCCCGCCTCCATTCTTTCTCTCATTCCTCCCTCCCCCGCCTCCATTCTTTCCCTCCAGATCCGCCACCCACCCCAATCACTCTCCCCGATCCAGATCGACGATGAAGGCCCCCCGTCGCCGCCCCCTCCTTCCCATCCTGCCGCCGCCTCTCTCTCCCACCCATCCTGATCCATCCCCTCCCCCGGTGGGATTCAGATCCCTAGCCGATCCAGGCCTCCGTCTCGATCCATGCCTCCATCTCATCCCCTCCTCTCCCCTCAACCAGAGGCCAGATCCGCCCCACCCACTCACCCAACTCCCTCTCCGTCACCGCCATCTAGGCCGGCAGCCATCTCCGGCGGGCAGGAGATTGATAGATCAGCCCATGCAAGGCGTCGGTGACCAGGGAGGAGGCACGGAGATGAGCTTCGGGGGCGGGGCCAGAGGCGGAGGGGAGTGCTCGTCATCGTCCGTGGCGGCGGTGGCGGTCGCGACCGCGTCGGCGGCCGAGGCGGAGGAGCGGCAGCTGCTTAAGGGGAAGATGGCGGTGCACCCATTATGCGAGCAGCTGGTGGCGGCGCACGTCGGCTGCTTGCGCGTGGCTCGCGCAGTCCGTCTGCTTCCTCCACTCCTACGCCACCCACCACCGCCCCTTCCTCTCCCCGCACGACAAGGAGGAGCTCGACTCCTTCCTCATGCGCGCTACCTACCTACCACTTCCGCCATGGATCGACTGATGCGTCGTGTTCATCCTCATGTGCGTGCGTACCTGATGTGCATGCGTACCTACCTACCTCGTTGACGCCGGGTGTTTGTGTCTATGTGTGCAGGCGCAATACCTGCTGCTGCTGTGCTCGTTCAGTGCCCTTCCCCTCAAGCTGAAGCCTCTGGCCTTGTCCTGCTCAAGGAGCGGCAGGGGCGCACCCAGCCACCAAGGTCAAGGTCGCCGCCGTCAAGGGACGACCCGCCACGGCAGGTAGCATCTCCCTCCCCCTCTCATCTTCCTCTTCTCACTACTGCTGCTAAGTAGATGTTTCAGTTGTAAGTTCAGAGCCTGGGTGCTTTGTGCTTTGTGATATTTTCATATCTAAGTTAGTATCCTTTAGATTCAGAGCAGGCTGCTCTTGGTTAAGTGTGTCCTGTCAAGATTTTTCTGTCAGGTTACTAGCAGTGTAGTCCATTGCACTCTCAACGTCTTCTCCCCAGCTGAAATGCATTTACACCCCATGCATTAGTTCTATTTCCTCGGCAAATGTATTATGTGTTTGCAACTTGAAAACGGCATGACAAATTGCAAGTATATGACATGATGCACACAACCACAAATCTCCTCTGTGTAATGGAAACTGTCAGACTAAATAGATCATGTTCAGTGTTTCTTGTGTGTGTTTTCTACACACACACACACACATGGTCCTTCCTTTTAAATCTCCTCTGCTGCTTACTGACATAGTACTACGCATGTACAGTAGTTGAGTAGTTTCATACCTACAAGACACACAAACAGAATGAATTGATGTGTTTATATGCCATGGAATTTACTTTACTTAAAGATGTTACTGTTGTGTCATAGAAAATTTGATTTATATCTACTGTTTTGTCCAGATTAGAAATATGTGTGATGTGTGCTTTCAAAAACTAATGCTATATGTAGGCTTAAGAAACTGAGCAAGGGAAACCATTATATCCCCTTGTTTTGTAAACTGTAATTTATACCTACTAGCATTGTTGTGTGTGTCTGTATGAGTTAGAGTGCATTTCGAGAGAGGGAAGTGAAGGGTGCAGAATCAGAGAGAAAGTGGGTGCTGCTTATCTGCTTATGTGGTAGGCAACCATCCCATTTCTTTTTCTACCTTCTTCTAATATCTGGCTACATTGTACTCCATGTATTATTTCTTGTACCAAGCTACTCATAAATCCAACATGTAGACTAGTGAAGTCCAGCCAATAGAAAGCTGCCACCATAACCTCTATTTGCATGCCTCGTTACTTAGCTTGGAAGAATGACTACACTCGTATGCATTCTAATGATCACATACATGTATCTAGTTCTCCGCATAAAATATTTGCATGCATGACGAAGCTCCAACACATACACTCTCATGCTTACTTATATTAGAAGCATTTTGTAGAAGATAAACTACTATATGCTAGTCTTACTTACACTGTGTGTGGGGCACTCTCCTTTAATTTTCTAGCATGTTAAACTTAACATTCTAATATATTTTGCTGCTAGTGTCCATTTAGCAGTTTTTTATCATGTTTCGACCAAGATGCTTCAGCCATTTGTTTGTTTTCCTGCAGCGAAGTGTGGCTGGACGACCGAGGCTGCTATTCTGCTTTGATGTGCACACAAAGAGTTCCTAGACCTGACTTGAAGCAAGGATACCTGTGGCTGCAAGCCAACAATATCTGAAGACAGGTGCTGCTTGTCTATGTTCTCAGCATAGCTATAGGCTGCCATGTCTTTTTCACTTTCCTTTTCGCTTTGTGTAATGCTAACTTGACGGTCAGCCTATAGTTATGCGAAGAACATCGGCAAGCAGCACCTGTCTTCAGACATACACTGCCATGTCTTGTTCCATTAATCACCTAGTGCTCCTGTTAGTGACATTCATCTAGTATTTTATTCTGCAAAGCATGCAATGGTTTGGAGTACTTGATAATGGCCTGATGGAACCTACATGTCGTTACTACAACAGCTAGAAGCAATCCATTTTATTAAAAGCATTCTGGTTAGCATTTGGTCATGGCATCACCTTGCTGTTCTGTTTGTTTTAAATCTGGTTACAAGTTTACTATTTTCCATAACCATTATCTTACATTTTTGGCATTGAGCATTGGTGGATCTCAATAGCCATATGATGAATACACATCATGATATATACTTGATGAATCTGCCTGCTACATCTCAACTTGTGTATCTGTTTTGGTATCTCTTGCACTGTGTATCTGTTTTCTTGTATGAGTGGGTATCTCATTTTAACTAGTTGGAGAACAAAAATCATGGTACTAGCTGGCTCAATTTGTGTTATCATTCTAAATAAATGTCATTTTCTTGAATGGTATGTTCATAATATATTTTCATGTCAAGTTTTGCCAGCGCGAGGCAAGCGACCGAGGTGGCTGCTGCTGTGACCGAAGATCAGAAGAAGCCTGGAGATGTGCACAATAGTTTTGGTGCCTCTGTATTTGTTTCTGATTGTATGTACACTTGATGGATCATGCAGATGTGTTGTTCTGAGTTTCATAGAGTGATTTTCGGATTTGATCATTTAATTGTGAGAATTATTGATTGTTTGCTATTGAAATGTGTAAAATTGAAATCTGTGAATGAAAAAGGCTGAATGTTCATCTATTGGATCGAATAATATTTGGGCTCTAAAAAGGCTATGGCCCAAACAATAGTGGACTGGAATATTGTGCATTTATGAAAAACAAAAACAAAAGGCTGAATGAAACGGAATGCAAAATGGCCTAAGCCCAGAAAATAAAAAGGCTGAATTGTAGGGCTTGGCCCATGAATCTAACCAAAAATTGATAGAAAAAAACACAAATAGGTTGAATTATTGGGCTCGGCCCATGTAAAACACCTAATCGGACCGGGCTGAATCTTGTGCCACATTAGATTGCCACGCTGGATGCCTACGTGGCCTGGAGAGGTTGCTAGTGACCAAAACGCCACAGTAGACGTATTTTGGTCGTAAACGTTTATGACCATTCCAGAAGAAAGGTCGCTAATGTCAGTTTATGACGGCCAGCTTTGACCTTATGTTTTTGGTCACAAAAAGGTCACAAATGGAAATTTGTGACCATTCAGTGACCAATAGTGGTGGTCACAAGTTGACATATTTCTTGTAGTGTTTGATTACTACAACGCCCTCTCCCTTGCGGACTGAGCTCCGGTGCCTTAACTGCACTTGCCTTTGGCTGCATGACAGGAGGGCCAACCACCTGTTGGGGCCACCTGTCATAGACGCAAAGGCAGGAGCAGTAAGTAGAAGCTTTCGCTACACGCTATCCCTCCCGCACGAGGTGGACGGACATGCAACAGTGGATTCGATACTGTAGAAGTAAGAGTAACATCATTGTTCGTATTCTCGAAGAGGCGAAGAGCCAAGCGCAACCCGAACGTGGCAGTTGCGAACGCTCGCTTGGTGCGGTTCCTTGGAGTACTAGCCAGGCTCTTGCATGAGACAAAATTGCTATTGTTTAACAATTAAAATCCATTATCCATTGGTTGATACTCATTCTGCATAGGTCCACACGCTTAGCACCGTTTCCTCCTGGGGTCACCAATGTTTATTTGCTAATTGATAGCATTGCATGCAATAAACTAGCCATTGCAAGTCATTAAAAGCATGCACACCTCTCATCTCTTATTGGTTGATATGTTAAGAAACAAGAAACAAGGTAGAAGTTAATGCACCGCGCCTAAGTGTTTTGGGACTATTTGGTTTTCGTAAGATGACTTACACACCTAGACGGAGGGAGTAGTATAGCCCTGTAAACCGGAAAGGAGTATTTGCCTTTCTAGAGATTTCAACAAGTGACTAGACTACACCGTGTGCAGTACTCCCTCCCTTCCGGTTTATAGGGCTCAAATCTCAAATCTCATGAACCAAGGCATTTTGCGATTGGAGGAATGTATCTCGTACTTTACAAAACTACCCTAATTAAACTCATGCATTAATTACGTAGTTCTCTCGTTTTCCTCTCCGCCTTGGTCGCAGTGCACAATATTGAGCACTCCTATATGACTAGCCGCTCTATCTACATGCGGGACATTTCAAAGCATCCGGGCCCACGTGTCATCCACCAAATCACAGCGAGGTGCTACAGTCGAGACTCACCTGTCACCCCGGTGTGGCCGTCATGACCCGTCATATCACAAAACCTACACCTTTACCAGCAGTGGTAAGGTGGCCTCCAAGTTGGACCGGACGAAGCAACCATCATTTCACTGGAATGCTCGTTCAAGCCCTTTCTTCCCTTTCTTGAAGAAAACCTCATGCCACCGCGCCGCACACTAACCGGTAAGGCAGCGATGGCATCCCGCCGCGCCGAGTTCCTCGCCGCCCACGACCACACACAAAATGGTAGGGAAGCGGTGGCATCCCGTCGTGCCGAGTGCATCGCCGCTCGCGACCTCACAACTATGTGGGAGGAATTTGAAGATGCCAAGGCCGAATGGGCGGTAGAGCAAGAGGCGGCCAAAGCCGCACAGAGGGAGCGGAAAAGTCAGAAAGCACTCAAGAAAAGAGAGGCCCGCCGCTGCAAGAAAGAAAAGTACGCACGCGCTGCTGCAGAGAGGTCGGTGGAGATCCAAGCACGGTGGGGTGTCACCGACAAAGCCGGGAAGGAGAACGACGGCATCTGGCCAACATGTGAGAAGTAGTAGTACTAGTAGTTAGTGTGTGTGTGTGTGTCTGTGTTTGAGTACGAGTATGTAGCAATACTACTAGTTACTACTGTAGTTTTTAGAGCAAATTACCAGTACATTAGCCTAGACTAAATGGAAAAATTCCTATCCTAAGCATCAAATGGCATCTCTTTCTATATAGGAATTGAGATGCATGTCATCCCACTTCCTATGATTTTCATATTCCTATCCTATGAATGAAAGGAGGCCTCTGTTGGAGTAACTACTATAGCTAGCAGTACTGCTGGTACAGTAGTTTTCTTCAAGAAGCGGAATTCAACGAAGTCATGATGGTTCCTTCGTCCGAGCAACTTCAAAGTAGGAAGTGGGCATGTGATTTGACGGCTCATTGGTCATTGTTACTGTGGCGCGACGACCTGGGTGACTCTCCCTTGGAGTTCTGCGTGCATGGCAAGTGGACCAGGATGGTCGACGTCCCACATGTTGGCGAACGGAAGTATTCTTTCCGATATCGAGGAGCAAGGAAACCGCGTGGTATAGTATCACTGCTGATTGGTTTGAAAAAAGATAGTATCACTACCGATTTATAATTATTTATTTTTTATTTATGATGAATGCTAGCGTTTCAACTCTTACGACGAAGGGTGCCAAACAAGGCACGTGCTGGATGTCCCACACGTCAGCGAAAGGAGTGGGACATGAACAGCGTGGTAGAGCCCAGCGTAAAAAAACAGCATGGTAGAGCGTCTCCACTTCTTCCACTTCTAGGTCGGAGACCACACGTAGTAGTACTTAGTGGTATGAACGATACAAAGTGCCTGGAGAGAAAGACACGTCTAGTTGGAATGTCTCGGGGCATACATGTAAACAAATATAAAAGTTAATATGTGCCTCCAACTAATATAGTAGTAGTAGAGTACTTAGGCACGTACTCCATAACATCACCGTGCATTGCACGTACAACATTTAGTGGTAGTATGTAGTAAGAGACAAATGCCGCCCAAGAGTTCCCTTCTCGACCTACTTTTGGGTGTTTGGTAGAGTGTATGGAGGGTGCATGAGTCCACACTAGTTTAGCACAAATACACTAGAAGCATGCATGAAGAGAGCATGCATGAAGAGGGGTGTTGAGTTGAGCATGCATGAAGAGGGAACAACTATGTTGAGACGAGAACGCAACCAAACACACCCTATATGCCACGCATGTTCATACCATATGTGCCTTTCTACTTCACTTACTGCGCTACATTACTCAGGTGCGTACGTCCACTCCTGGGTACATGTCTGTCTCGTAGTTCCAGTCCCACGTGTTCTTCATATAGATGGAACGATCCTTGCATAACACATGCACCATGATGCTAGATGTCTCGCGTGTTGGCAAAAGGATGAACAAAGCTCACGTAAAAAAATAGAGTGGAAGAACATAGATTCCGAACGACCGAGAAGGAGCAAGGAACCCGTGGTGGAGCATATGCACTCATAATATTTAATATTATTCAGCAATATAAAATTAACCAATCATCTCCATAGTGGACTGGAAGAGTACGAAACACGGCAGCCCAGTGTAGTTACATCATACTAGTACATGGCTAACCCACGCTATCACCATATTTCTTGGCTTCCGTGCGACACCTATCTCTAGTAATCCAGCAGCTTGTATCGCTTCTCCCTCCTCGTCTCTATCAAATTGCGGTGGGCTGGCGTTTCTGCCGTCTATTGAGGTCGGTTAACTATCACATGTTAGCGACATGCCAAGAGCATTCTAAAAAAAATTCCTTTCACGTTCCGTTTTCAAAAAGAAAAAAATCCTTTCATGTATGAATTTGCCTGTATACTTTGAGCAACTTGCATGTCCTATACTTCTCCAGTTTGATACTGTAACTTAGCTAGAGGTTAGACTAACTCATGACTAACCCTGAACTAACTGTAGCCAAAGAGGTGTTTGGGTGACAGGGTTAGATTGACAATAAATGCACTTCATGGAGAGAGAACAGTGATTTTTCAGTGGTCCCAATGAGAACTATCTCCAGTTAGCACCTCTTGGGTGGGATAGTTTTTTTGGTGGGTTCGGTGCAACTTGCTCCAATTTAAACCCTCATGCTTGGATACTTTAGGGCTATTTGAGCCCCAACTAGCTCAAACTAACTCTAACCCATGGATCCAAACAGGGCCTATGGCCAGTCTCGACACGGAGCAGTCGCGTGCGCCGGGAAGCGACGCTCTCTCGGCCGTCGTGCCACTTCAAAGCCGACGCCAGTGAGAGGTCGCCTTCGCTCTGGTCGGGCATTAATGCGGCACTGACGCTCCAGGGCGGCGCTGACCGTTTCATGCGGGAAGCGCGCGCTGGCAAGGGAGTATAGGTTTTGAACCGTTTCAGGTGTAGTACTGGTAGTTTGCCAAACTACTCAATTATTGCACTCAGTTTCCTAAGAAATTGTGGTAAAAAAACATTACTCCATAGCCCGCTTCCCTTCTCCTTCCTCTTCCACCGCCCGCGCACGTCCGCGGGAAGCGAGCGGTCAACCCTTATATAGGAGTGCTAGCACAAAAAGATGCATGCATGACCACTAAAATTTCCATATCATAGCGCCGCTCCGGCGGGAGTATGGCGTATGTTGTTACCTTCGGCCGGCCCATTGCTACCAGGCGGCGACGACCAAAGAAGAGGCGGCGGGAGGGGAATGAATGCAGCTACTGTTTGGGTTCGCCTTCCGGCTTAAATAAATGCACAACATCACGTGTACCCGTAGGTGCACAAATTGTAACATACGTGTCTGCTTAAGTGGGCGTCACGTAACTGGTGTGTGTGTGTGTGAGAGATTCTGAGAGACGGAGTGCGTGTGTGCGACTCTACTCTTCAGATATGTACTCAACCTTTTGCATCGGGATATAAGTATAATGGTATTTACTTTAGCTAGTGATTTACGTGGCCATGTTAACGTGGCTGTGTCAAAAAATGTCACTTCCTGCTCGTGATTTGCATTATATAATTACAAGCAAGATTCTCGTGCATTGCACGGAACATCAATATGCATTTTTTACAAAACACCTGTTGTGATTGACCCATGCAGGAGTAATCCCATGTGTAAAAACTAATGATATCTCGAGAATTTTATCGGAAAACTGGTATCTCGAGAATGTCATCAAAAAAATGAAAGATGAGAGATAAGGCGAGGAGGAGTGGAGCGTGGTGGTGACTGGTGGTCGGAATGGGCGGAGGCATGGGGATGGACGGCGCCGGCAGGTGGCAACGGCTACCATGCATGCTAGATTGTTCCAGAGACTTATTCCTTTTTTAATTGCTGAGCAATGAGGTTGCGGGAGATAATGATGTGGAGAGAGGTGCGGGTATCTTTTGTAAAATTATCATAGTTTGCTTTCTATCCTCAGATATAGATCATACGGTCTGTATTACAAGATGGCAGGCACACCATCACCGCCAACTCGTTTTTTATAAGGGTACAGATGATAAGTTTGCTGACTACTAAAGTAAAGTGGAATTTGTCCATGTTATTCAAGTAAATAAAGGTGATTGTTTATCATACGGGTAAGGTTGGATGAAGGGTGGTAGGAACAAATGCTCCGCCTAGAGCATGTGTGTGTGAGATGGAGTCTTAGTGTGTGTGTGTGGTGTGTGTGTGAGAGAGAGAGAGATGGAGTCTTAGTGTGTGTGTGGGGGGGTGCGTGTGTGTGTGTGTTTGTGTGTGTGTGTGAGAGAGAGAGGGAGAGAGAGATGGAGTCTTAGTGTGTGGGGGGGTGCGTGCGTGTGTGTGTGTGTGTGTCGCGAGGTCCTCTATGGCGGATGTAATTTAACTGTGCATGGCTTCATCATAGAGAGGTGATGTGTATGGCAGAGGCCACCAACGATGGGGTGCGAGAGAGAAAATGCCTGCAGAGAGGGAAGAGAAGGTGTGTGCGCGTGAGAGGAGTCGACATCGAGAGAACGTGTTTGATCGAGAGACACCGAGGAAGACTACTATATATCGATGGTGCATGTAGGAGGGAATTAAACAAAGGGATGGTCTTATTGGTTTCGGGATATAGGGGAAGAGTGAAGGCGGGGGGGGGGTAGCTAGAAGGAGATTGTTAAGTGTGAGTGTGTGTTTTACCCATCCAGGCGGAAGTTATGTGCACAAAAGAGGAGAACGATTCGATGTGGTGTTAGGATTGAGGGTAATTAACTACGTATGGAGACATAGAGACCTTGAACGTGCATGTGTGAGAGGTATACATGTATACCTGGGATGTGTGTGTGCGCGCGCGCATGATCGAGATAAAAGAAAGAAGACATAAGTCATAAGATCAACGACGTGGGAGAGACAGATCGGTATGACAATATGCATGCATGTGAGAATGCAGGGAAGAACGCCCGACAATTGAGCATGTGTTTTTGTCTTTAAGAGATAGTGGTGTGGGTTGGAGCATGCATCTATGGCGAGCAGAGGGAGTGAGGCGCAACGATTGTGCAAAAGAGACCAACCTATAAATGCATATGTATGGAGAGACATATATAGTGTGGGTGGTAGGAAGCAAGACTCCGTGCGAGAAAGAAATGTTGAAGGAGAAACTATAGATAGATACAAAGATGGAGATGCTAGCTAGAGGGACATCCGCTAGTTTGGGTGTTGGAGATGACCGTCGGGTGGTTCAAAGGGTGAAGTTATATATGTGTGTGAGAGGGCACTTGACTTCATGTAGAGAGAAACATATGTAGTGTGCGTGATAGGAATCAAGAGTGAGGGCGAGAAACAAGGTTGATGGAGAAACAGAAAAATAGAAAGATAAAGATGCTAGCTAGTGTGCGTTAGAGATAGGAGTCGAGTGGATCAGAAGTTTGGGTTATGTGTGTGGGTGTGATAGAGATAGAGAGAGGGTGCATGTGAGTCACATACAAACAGATATCAGAGAGAAATGAGATCTAGAGAGACGGAGTTTTGTGTCTGCGAGAGAGAAAGATATTTCACAACGAGAGTGATAGCTAGAGAGACATACGAGGGAACACAAGATATCTCTAGGGAGAGAGGGTGTGTGTGAGCGACATACAAGAGAACAATGGAGAAATATGAGACCCTGGGAGACAGAGTTCGTGTTTGTGTGTGAGAAAGAGATATTGAAGAGGAAGAGTCGTAGGTTCTCATATCTAAGGAGCCAAAGACATCTCTGTATGAGGGGTGTGTGAGTGGCACACATGGGAATAGTAGAGAGAAATGAGACCCCGGGAGACAAAGTTTTGTGTTTTTGTGCGAGAAAGAGATTCCACATGGAGAATCATAGTTAGAGACACATAGCAGGGAGCGAGATATACTTAGAGAGAGACAGAGTGATGAAGGTCGAGGGAGAGAGTACCGTCAGTGTGTTATGAAGATAAAAGATCATTGTCGACATACAGGTGATACGTCTCCAACGTATCTATAATTTTTTATTGTTCCATGCTATTATATTATCTGTTTTGAATGTTTATGGGCTTTATTATGCACTTTTATATCATTTTTGGGAATAACCTATTAACCCAGAGCCCAGTGCCAGTTTCTGTTTTTACCCTGTTTTAGGGTTTCGAAGAAAAGGAAAATCAAACGGAATCCAATTGACCTGAAACTTCACGGAACTCATTTTTGGAAGGAAAGAAGCCCAGAAGACTTGGAGTGCACGTCGGGGGATCTACGAGGAGGCCATGAGGCAGGGGGGCACGCCCACCCCCTTGGCGCGCCCTCCACCCTCGTGGGCCCCTCGTGGCCCCCCTGACGTACTTCTTCCGCCTATATATCTCCATATACCCTAAAAACATCCGGGAGCACAATAGATCGGGAGTTCTGCCGCCAGAAGACTCCGTAGCTACCGGAAGCCAATCTAGACCCGTTCCGGCGCCCTGCCGGAGGGGGAATCCTTCTCCGGTGGCCATCTTCATCATCCCGGTGCTCTCCATGACGAGGAGGGAGTAGTTCTCCCTCGGGGCAGAGGGTATGTACCAGTAGCTATGTGTTTGATCTCTCTCTCTCTCTCTCTCTCTCTCTCGTGTTCTTGATTTGGCACCATCTTGATGTATCGTGAGCTTTGCTATTATAGTTGGATTTTATGTTTCTCCTCCCCCTCTATTCTCTTGTAATGAATTGAGTTTCCCCTTTGGAGTTATCTTATCGGATTGAGTCTTTAAAGATTTGAGAACACTTGATGTATTTCTTGCGTGGGATACCCGTGGTGACAATGGGGTATTCTATTGATCCACTTGATGTATGTTTTGGTGATCAACTTGCGGGTTCCGCCCATGAAGCTATGCATAGGGGTTGGCACACGTTTTCGTCATGATTCTCCGGTAGGAACTTTGGGGCACTCTTTGAGGTCCTTTGTGTTGGTTGAATAGATTAATCTGAGATTGTGTGACGCATATCATATAATCATACCCACGGATACTTGAGGTTACATTGGGGTATCTAGGTGGAATTAGGGTTTTGGTTGATTTGTGTCTTAAGGTGTTATTCTAGTACGAACTCTAGGGCTGTTTGTGACACTTATAGGAATAGCCCAACGGATTGATTGGAAAGAATAACTTTGAGGTGGTTTCGTACCCTACCATAATATCTTCGTTCGTTCTCCGCTATTAGTGACTTTGGAGTGACTCTTTGTTGCATGTTGAGGGATAGTTATGTGATCCAATTATGATATTATTGTTGAGGGAACTTACACTAGCGAAAGTATGAACCCTAGGCCTTATTTCCACACATTGCAATACCGTTTATGGTCACTTTTATCACTTGCTACCTTGCTGTTTTTATTATTTCAGATTACAAATACCTTTATCTACTATCCATATACCACTTGTTTCACCATCTCTTCGCCGAACTAGTGCACCTATATAATTTACCATTGTATTGGGTGTGTTGGGGACACAAGAGACTCTTTGTTATTTGGTTGCAGGGTTGCTTGAGAGAGACCATCTTCATCCTACGCCTCCTACGGATTGATAAACCTTAGGTCATCCACTTGAGGGAAATTTGCTACTGTCCTACAAACCTCTGCACTTGGAGGCCCAACAACGTCTACAAGAAGAAGGTTGTGTAGTAGACATCAACAGGTAGCACGAGAGATACCTGAGAGACGATGAACGCGTATAGGTCCAGAGAGATAGTCCTATATAAGCATGAGTGATAGCTATATGAGACGAATATCTAGATTAAAGGGGATTCAAATATTTAAACTGGAGATCACGACATCGATAATATCATAACGCAAATTGGTATATCAAACATGCATATTCATTTGAATTTGGGCACACGTGTAATGTTATATAGTTTATCAATATTGCTGATCCATAGATTCTTCAATTACAAACAATGCATGGTTTATATGCAATTAATGTCTAAACGGGATTACACTATATGTTGCGTGTGTGAAACACATTATACATGTTTGAGAAGTAAAAAAACCTGCATGAAACACACATTAATTGGAGACAGTTAGCAAGGAATGCATACATTGGATTTCAACATAAAGTGGTTTTAAATATTTGAAAATCCAAATTGATGGATAGAACCTTATGAATCTGAGATCATGCCATTTGTAAACCATATTTATGTATAAATGGTGTTGTGCTTTTGAAAGTATATATAAAAAAATGATGTATATAGAATGTAATTCCAATTGAAAATGGATCCCGCATGGAAAAAAATAGAATACAAACGGCATTCGAATTGAGTTGGCACGGTAAACGTGCACTCTGCAAAATTTGAACGAAGCGGGGAAAGTCGCAGTAACCGCCCGAAACCAAAATCTGCGAGATGGAAATCACTACTACCTATCCCTGCCACGCAAAGCCTATCTGCTGGATTTCTATAGTTTTCGATAGGGGTAGGTTTGTAATTTCACCCAAACGTGACGTAACCGCCTCGCACCCGGATTCATACACGGTGGGCACCAAAACACAGTGTGTCCTCGGCCGAAATCGACTCCCTCCCTGATTCATATTCATACACGATGGGCCCCAAAAACAAACTCTCGTCGGCAAATATTCGGTGTATGCGAGATTACCGTCCTATCCCCAACCGACTAATGTTGTTGTGATGTAGTAGAAATTTGAAACGGGGGCTAAGTTTGTAAATTTCCTCGCATTTGAGACAAGCGCGCCCTGAATACATGGTTCCCCCTTCCTCTCTACCTCCCTTTTCCCCATTCGTACTTCGTGGGAGCCAAAACACCCTCTCCACCCCACCCTCCTCCGCCCGCCGCAATCCGCCACCCCATCCACCGCCGTCCTCCTCCACCATGCCGAAGCTGATATCCCGACGCCGCCGTCCATTACAAGAGATCGACCTCTCTCATCCACGGCTTCAGACAGGGATCCTTACATCCCGTCCTCTCGCTTCATCCCCGCCGTCGTCCACCTTGTCGGCGCCGCTCCTACGACCGTCTCGTCCACCGCGCCCCGCCGCCACCGTCTACCCTCCTAGATCTGCTTCCACGCTGCCGACAGCCATCGCTACCGCAGCACCATCAAATTCTCAGCAGATGCGTACATGGCGCCGCACCAGAGGCGGTACTCTTTCGTATCTGCTCAACTTATTTATCGCAGTAAGAAAATAGATCGCCACTGTTTTACTCTGATTTCTTGTCTTGGTTGCGAAGTTGCCTTTGTCCGGTTTGCACCTTCAGATCCACCATGGCACGCTCAACACTATACTCCCAATGCTTATGGTTTTCCCCTTTTATATTCCACACTAGTTAAATCACAGTAGACTAAATTTCAAAATTGGGTCAGTCGATTTTTCAGAGCTCGCCGGAGTTCGCCGATGCGATCGAAGGGGCTCGGGTGGTTGTGGGGCCTCGCCGAACGAAGAAAACTCGACGCGGGTGGGGGTTGGGGAGGGGTGGGGGTGGCGGAGGAACACAGGCGGTGGGGGCCGGTGGTCCGCTCGGCAGCCCGTGCGGTGTTCTGTATGGGAAGAATCAGAAACGAGGAAGAAGAAGGGTTAGGAGACGTAGGATCTTCATCCAACCGCCTGAAATGGTCGAGAGACATCTGGGAGTTGCATTCTTAATGCGCTCTGGTTCATCATGTGTGGGCACTGCGCAACCAACATTTTATTATCCAAAATCTGCTTGCTCTTCTTTACCATGTTCCTCTTCCGTTCTTCTTTAATATGTACCCTCTCCGTTCCTAAATACAAGTCTTTGTATAGATTCCACCATGGACTACATATGGAGCAAAATGAGTGAATCTACACTCTAAAATGTATCTGGATACATCTGTATGTGATCCATAGTGGAAATCTCTACCAAGACTTATATTTTGGAACGGAGGGAGTATGATAGTAGTACAGTATGTTCCTTGTACTGAAGATGAGCAGGGACATTTGCGGTGTAGAGGTCTATATGGTCGGTTGTGATGGACACTTTGAGCCTCTTTGATTCGTAGGATCTTGTAAACATAGGAATATGATTTGTAGTGGCCTGCCCACTTGAATCCTATAAGAATAGCAAGGAAATGCGGGGAGTTGTGTCGCCTTTGAGAGTTACACTAATATTAACAGTACCGCACCTTCACTTGAAGAGAGCTGGTATCCAAAGCCTTTCTAGCCGTACCGGCAATACTAGCACATATATTCCAGCAATTTCCACTTTGCTGATTTTACTCTGATGCTTAAGGTTTTCCCGTTATATCTACACTATGATCTGTGTGGCTGCTTTGTGTCGCACTAGCAGCAGTCCACTCTTGAAGCTAAACACTGCAATGACTTACAAAATTGGCACCAAGGCATTGAGTGCCATTCTGGATGCAATGAAACTCATACGCTCCCCACCTGTTGATTCTTGTTCAGAATATGATCCTAATGACTATTCTAACCTCGAGGAGTCAAAGGCAGATGGCCTATCCTGTTTACCCATCAAGGTGCATGTTCTAATTTGGCAATGTTTTATTGATTGCGGGTATCTTGCATATGTTGTCTTGCTTTTCTTCTACTTTGTTGCACCGCCATCTGCTTAGTTTACTCATCATATATGTCGAGATGCCATGCCCATCCATTATCAATACATATTCCATCTGTCATCATACCATGTTTTTCCACTCAAATGTTGTTCTTGTGCATCCGACATCAAAAAGGAAGAGGGTGATTGCCGAACCTGAAGGAGCACCAGCAAAGTCCTTGAAAAATGTGGTGGTGCCGGAGAAATCAGACAGCACCCCACTTATATTGGCTGTACAACTAGTGACACAAAATGTAGGACCGACTCCAGCAGACTGTACCCATACTTCACTGGCCACACCACTAGCCCCACCACACAGGACCAGCACTCTAGCAAAAGGTATACCGATTTCATTTGCCATAGCACCAGCTGTACCACAGAAAAATCCCACTCCAGCAAAAAGTACAGCAAGTCCACCGGCCGAAGACCTATCCCAACTGCAGAGATGGCCAATTCCTGCAGATTGGAACCCCATTCCATTTATTCCCAGTTTAAAAGACAATGCTTTCAATGTTGTTAGGGACTACGTGCATATATTCCCATCATGGGAAGATTATTGTGAAGACAAACACCATTTTCACATCTTCCTGTCCAACTTACGTGTAAGTGCTATTATTCATGGTTATTATTTTCCTGTTTTCTGCTATTGAACACATCAATGATTTACATTACATTGTTGTAACTAGGCAAGGGTCAATCTGGATAGTCATGACGAGCAAAGCTTGCTTATGCTTTTCAAGGAAGCATTGCAGCAGTATCGGTGTTACCTGAGGAAATCACACTTTGATGGCAAGTCTATAAACGAATTTCCGGTGAAGTCTCCTGTGCTAAATTTAGAAGACATTGAATGGAAAAACCTTGTTATGCACTGGTCTCGTTCCAAGGATGAGGTACTGTCTATGAAATCACATGACAATTTGAACTTCTACTTTTCCGCATGTGCCTTATGGATCTTTTTTGCAGGAAATCTGCTCGAAGAAGAATTCCGGTTTGACAAGAACGACAGGATATCGCAAATATGCTGCCCGCTGCTTTGCTCTTGTTAGTACCTGTTGTCCTGTATCACTGTACTTGCATACATACCTGGTTCATTATGTGACAGCATTATGCATGATAGCTTGCTTATCAATTGTTCGCTCCAAATTATCTAATCTGTATGAATGGTTACATTAGTGTAGAATATATCCAATGCCAATGTTTTTTAGCTCTGCATTGTTCTTGTAAGTACGTGATGTCCTTTATCAGTGTACTTATAATGACAGGTAGTTGTTCATGTACCATCACTCTGCAGCTTATTTTCCTTTGCCCTCCATTTTCTACACATCAGATCTATATTTACTCTTACCATAAGATTGGTACTAAACAAGTTTAGCTGTGCATTGCTCTTGGCTGTACCTTTTGCCTGTATCGCTGCACTTACATTTATAGCTACTTGGTTATGTAGCATCACTCTTCATCTTATCTTAAATATTCTCCATTTTTTCGTATATTATCACATCTATATTTACTCTTAACAAAATGTAGAATAAAGGCAATGCTTTTGAAGAAGATTCTGTGGTAAACTTCCTGAATTGCCCCCCCCCCATCAGCATGGACAAGGCCTTTATAGAGCCTGTCTTCACCAATAATGTAAGTTTGTCCATCTCAAGCCTTCAAACTTTGTTGTATATATTTGGTTAGGATGACTGCAACAGCTGTTTATTTTTGGTGTTTGCATCAAATTGCTTATTTAAAGTTTATTGTGTAGTTCATAAACAAAAGTTTGTCCTTTCTTAATTTAAGTTTTCAGTTGTACAACCAAGTTCCTTCTTCATACCATGTAAATTAAACTATACAGAGCAAGTGATCTTCTTTTGCACTGCATGTATGCTTCTGTTCTTCATCCGTAATCCGGTGGTGTGGTGAACCTACACACTACAACACAATGTCATATTCTGCAATGTCTTAACTATGAACAGTGTCATATCATTCTACTATTATTTAAACCGTCTCTTTATTTGCCAATCTGAAATGGTATAAATTGACAGCACACTAACCATTGATACTTATGAGTTCTTGATCTGTAATCTAGTGCTGTCGTGAAGCTGCCAACTCCTTCACAATGCCATTTCCTGCCATGTCTTGACTTGAACAATACCATATTGTGTTAATGCAATTTTAAACTATGTCACTTTATTCGTCAGTAGGAAATGTGATGAATTGTCAACACTGATACTTTTATGTGCAAAACATGTCATATGTCTGCTTGTTTATCTTTCAGAGTGAGGAAGATATAAGTGTTGAACAAGCGCAGTCTCATCATCTTGTTCAGCTGCTTGCGTTGTAGCTCCCCAGCAGGGCTAACCTTTCTTGAACTCTATTGAAGTGTTGTCGGTTTTGTATATTATTTTGTCGGCGTGTTTATTTGCATTGGTGGCGATCTTTGATGCCCAGTGTATGTAATCTGCTGTCTGCTTGTGCTTTATTATCATAATGGCGAACTTTGATGCCCAGTGGATGTAATATGCCATAATTTCTTTATTGTATAGTCTAGGTTTTTTTCTTATTCACGATGCTGCAGTTATTTTACTGTATATATATCTTGTCTACGCAGTAAACTGGCCCCGTAAAATTACGATACATAATCGGGCCGTCATGCAATCACGATGTAGGTTGGGCCTGAAATGTGCCGAACAGCTCACGGGCCGGCAGCAACCCGAAATGAACCCCGGCCCATGATTGTGCGAATCAAATCACGGGCTTTTAACAGGCCAAAACTGTCTCGGACCTTGTTTGGCCCAATCAGATATCGGCTGCGAGCAGGCCGGATGCAAACCGGGCCGTAGTTAGGCCCAACTATATGACGGGCTTTTAACAGGCCAAAATTAATATAGGGCCGAAATGTTAAACGGGCCCTTAACAGGCCAAAACTAATATCAGGCCGAATTACTAAGTGGGCCTTTAGCAAGTGGGCCCAAAAGCATAGTGTCCAGTTGACGGGCCGAATCTGATATGGGCCATAATTGAGCCCAAAGCCTCTTAAAGGGCCGGACCTGATCTGGGCCGTAATTTGGCCCAGAACGTGGTAGGCTTTTAACGGGCAGGATCTCATATGGGCCACTATTAGGCCCGGAGCGTGGCAGGCCATTAATGGACCGGATCAAATATGGGCCGGCATTTGGCCCAAAAGATGGCAGCCAGTTAATGGGCCGGCCTACTAGGGTCCTCAAAATCTTGTGGGCCTACAACTGGGTCGGCCCATTAATGTCGGCGAAATCTCGTGGGCCTTTAGCTGGGCCGGCCCATTATGATCCACAGAATCTTGTGGGCCTTTACCTGGGCCGGCCCATTATGACACACAAAAATCTTGTGGGCCTTTATCTGGGCCGACCCATTATGGCCCGCAAAATCTTGTGGGCCTTTAGCTGGGCCGGCCCATTATGGTCCACAAAATCTTGTGGGCCTTCAGTTGGGCCGGCCCATTTAAACTTGATGGACTGGTCCACGTGTCAACATATCATAGGCGCGTCTCGCCTATTGGATGAGTGACACCTGTGCCAACGCGGACCTGACACGTGTCTCCTCCAGCCAATGATGATTTTACACGTGGAAAATCCCCATTGGTCAGGGTTGTTAACGGGTTATCGGATCCAAAACCCGACCCGATAGCTTAACGACGTTCCGTTACGGTGGATGCCACGTGTCGGTCACCCTTGACGAAAGCACTTCCGTGACACGCGATTTATCGTCATGGAAGTGGACACTTCCGTGATGATAATTTTGGCAATGTCATGGAACACTTCTACGACAGCACAGGTATGACTATCTTGATTCTGTCATAAATTTGCCATGGATGTACATGCATGACAGAAAACGCGACCTAATGTGACAAACACGTATCATCACGGAAGTGTATTTTTTCGTAGTGATAACTCACTCTTAACTGCTCATGATCTTGCTTTCTTTGAAGAAATTCATAAGAAAGATTCTCATGATCAGATAGGAGAGTGTTATGATGACCTTGAAGATTATCAAACTTGGACTGGAGTCCCTGAAGACTTTCAGCCAAAGCTTTGGAACAATCCATTTCTTCACCCAACATATCATCGCTCTCATTTAGCATGTTTTGAACTTTTTCCAAAACTCTTTGTTGTTTAGTGGCAAGGGAAGCAAGTTTGACATAACTGGGTCCAAATTGATCACCAGATTCATCATCACTGGACTCAGATAAGTAGCATTCAATTACCTTGGCACCTTTTGCCATAAGGCAAGGTGCAGAGGATGATGATTCTGGATTGAAAGTCATAGCTTTGCGCGATTCCATGAAGTCCTCGAACCAGGGTTCATGGTGAGATCGATGACTTTCATAGACCTCAGAGAGTCAGTCTCAGATGAGTTTCGCATGGCTGAGATGCATAACGTTCCTGAACTGGTTTTGTGACAAGCTGGAGCAGATGATGTCCTTCGCCATGAGGTTGAGTAGCGTGTACTTGCGAATATCATCAGCCTCCGCCATCTTGCATAGGTCAGTAAGACCAATTTAGGTGACGGTCCAGAGTTCGTTGTTCATCGCCATGAGGCGCTTCTTCATCATGGCCTTCCACTTGGGATAATCATGACCGTCAAAGATGGGGCATGTCACAGTCTTCATTTCTGTGGTCGACATAACTAAAACTCCAGGCGGATAAACCAAAATCACACAGAATAAGGGAGTACCTTGCTCTGATACCAATCTAAAACTCCAGGCGGTTAAACCAAAATCACACAGAATAAGGGAGTACCTTGCTCTGATACCAATTGAAAGTGCGTTAAGTCGACTAGAGAGGGGGTGAATAGGTGATTTTTATGAATTTTTCACTGAGGAATTTCAGGGTGGGGAAATTCCTAAGAGAAGAACTACTTGCAGCGGAATAAGTACTCAGAAGTAAATGTAACAAAGCATGAGCATGGTCTTCATGATGAAATGAAAACAAGCACAGAGTACAGAAAGCATAAACACAGGATAAACAGAATGAAGACAAACATACTAAAGAAATTTGAGCTGAGCAAATAGAGAAAGTCTTCAGTCCAAGTCTTCAAACAGATATGAAGAAGCACACAACACAGAAATGAGGAAATGGAAGGGTTGAGGAAATGAAACCGGTTAGCTCGGTGAAGACAATGATTTGGTAGACCAGTTCCAATTGCTGTGACAGTTGTACGTCTGGTTAGGGCGGCTAGGTATTTAAACCTGAGGACACACAGTCTCAAACACTCAATCCTGAAAACGCAGCTCAGGACACTTAGTCCTCGCCGTATTCCCCTTGAGCTAAGGCCACACAGACCCCGCCCAATCACTCGTGGTAACTCTTCAGGTGACTTCCAAACCTTCACAGACTTGGTCACTCGGCGATCCACAATTTCCTCTTGGATGCTCTAGACCATGACGCCTAACCGTCTGGAAGATGCACAGTCTTCAAAGGTAACAAGCGTCGGATCCACGCAGGATCAATCTCTTTAGTGGTGCTCAATCACTTTGGGTTTGTAGATGTTTGGGTTTGGGTTTTCCTCACTTGATGATTTTCGCTTAAAGTCCTCGGAGGATGGGATGCTCTCAAATGACAAGTGTCAGTTTCTCTCGGAGTAGCCAACCAGCTCGTGGTTGTAGGGGGTGGCTATTTATAGCCTAGGGAGCAGCCCGACACAGGCCCGGCCCATAGGCCGGGCAAACGGGGTGCTCGCCCTGGGCCCCCGGCAGGTAGGGGCCCTGGCCCAGGTATTGCTGCTACACTGCGGCCCCCCTTCCCTCTCAAAGAAAAACAAAAATTGCAGCCTCTCCCACGCGCCATTACCTCTGACTCCTCCAATCAATTTTCTGTGACGCCTCGTGTTTCCAGATTTACATTACGCCGCCGCCGCTCGCTACCTGTTCCTTCCCAAGCTCACGACTCACGAGCAGTTGAGCATCTATGGACAGAACAGCAACACAACTCCATTCTTCCATGAACTAAACAGTTCTACTCGCGCCCTGCAAATATTTATCTGGGAGATGGTACATGTTTGCCGTTTATCTCTGAATTCAATGTTCAATAGCTCTGATCTTGTCCTGCCAACAACGAAATAGAGTAACTCATATAATTTTGTTTTGTTCTTAGTTCTAGAGGCACTCATTAGATTCGAGAGAGTGCCCTGTAGAAAGAAAGAAGGGGGAAAGGCTTCTTCAGTACATCGGCAATTATGTTCACTGCATGGCCTTTTTTCTTCCCATGGATCTAGCCAACAATATCCGACCATATTAAGGTGCTTTTATTCCTTGTCTTGGTCATTTTTAAGCACCGTGTCTACTGATGTCTTCCAGAAAATATTTTTTCAATCTCTCTTCTAAAAAGTTTGTTTGTGAACCAATCTTTTGTGGAACCATAATGTTTTCCTTAGTACAATGATATAGTTTTCTTTTGTTCATAGAGAAGCAAGTTGTTTGTAACGTCTCCCGCAAAAAAAAGGTTGTTTGTAATGTCCTTTTCAGATTATAGAGACCACGAAGAGTACTTGTTATTTCCTTTGCCATTGGATTATAGAATTTAGTATATTTTGTCATTCTTTGTAAACAAGGTCCCTCGACGTCGTCTCGCCCCTGGGCCCCCAATATCAGTGGACCGGCCCTAGCCCGACATGATAAGACATAAATGCCCTTCAATGATATGACCGTTAGGTGGGTAGATATTTTGGTACAGCTAACGCATAGCACAACAACGGTCGGAATTTTGAGTATCAAATTCCTCAGGGCTATAATGTTCCTCACTATGTAGGCAATCCGCACTGGCGAATTCCTAACTCCTCAGTCAGAACAAATTTCTCAGAGACCAGAAGAATTTCATCTCTGTCACTGCAAAAATTGACCGAGCTGTATGAGATTTCTAATGGCTTCACTCGAAGGGATTGGTAGGTGTAGGATTTGAGTTGAGCATCACTTGGAAATTTTTCCTTAGTATTTCCTCGACCCCCTTTAACAGTACAGTGTTTCCTATGATTCAAGAAAGAGAAAATGAAACTACGAAAACAAAAGTTTTCATGCTTCATGTTCCTCGAATGAATACCAAGTCTTCAGGATCGCACCAATTTCTTCACTTTCAAAGTCTTCAGAAAGTCTTTAGAAATCCAAAGTCTTCAGTCGAAGAACTTCATTTTTAGGGGTCGACTTTGTTTGTAAATATCAAACTCCTCATAGACTTATAGAACTGTGTACACTCACAAACGCATCAGTCCCTTAACCTATAAGTCTTCAATACACCAAAATCACTAAGGGGCACTAGATGCACTTACAATAGTTTACTCCTATGCTTTGTTAAAGCAGTATAAATTAGTTAGTACACTGAACAATCTTTGTGGCTCTTCTTTGGTACAACGTACTAAACCTTGATGTGTTTAGTATATATATTTTTTGCACCATTGGCATGTAATGTACTATAGCGCTATGGATAATTTTGTTCTCTGAACCTATGGAATGGGAACGATGCCTTACTGGATTGGATATGGCTAGGCAAGAGGGGTGTGGCAAGCTGCAATTCCAATATTTCTTGGGTCATATGTAATGCTTTGGTGTGTTATACTACACTGAAACTATATCGCTATGTTCATATTTTATATGCGATGTTTTAGTTGCTCTGCTTTTGGGGGCTCGGAATAAAGGTATTGTAGTTGTTTCCTATCTTGAGGGTCCATCAGAATAGAGGCATCTTAGTTGTCTAATCCTTTCTTGGCTCAGTTCATAGATTTAGTGTATGACACTCTACTGAACCAATATCATGTTTTTTTATATTTGCAATGCTCCAATGACTATATTACCGGATTGAATATGATTATATACTTTAGAGGTGCTGCCGGGTGCGGCAAGTTGCACTTCCTACCTAGTTTAGATGATGTTGCTGCTGCAGCAACGAAGCAGCAGGGACATAAGCAAGCGAGTCATGAAGGACCCAAATGGATTCCTCCCCTGCGGGATCTGTTAAAATTCATGTGGGTGCCTCTATTGGACATCATAAGGATGGTGATGCTTGTGCTGCAGACCTGCAGTTTGCCAAGATGGAGAGGGCAATTTTCTGGGCGCCTCGCCAGTCTATGTCCAAGATTTAAGTGAACCTGAAGTGCTCGAGGCACTGGCTAGCAACGAGGGCTTGGCTTTAGCACTTGATCTTGCATGCAATTATGTGGTTTTGTCCATGGACTGCTCTGCCATGGTGAAACACATCAAGTAGCCTTATGTGGGGCCCTGTAACCAACTGGGAAAATCACTTGTTTTGTCTAGTTACTTTTTTTACTAGACAAATGCCCTGTGCGTTACAGTGGGAATTTTTGTGAAATAAAAAGTCAGGCAAAATTCTGCACAAATGCCCTGCGTGTTACCATGAGAATTTATGTGGTCGGCACATGTGCATCTGCACAAATTATACAACTTTCTTTTCGCGAAAATAAGGAACAACCTTCACAGATATATCTCTTTTTGTTTGAATGCATAATAAAGTCTTGCTATAAATTGTATAACCCTAAAGTATCACTAAAAAGGAATGAAAAATAAGATACCTAATCTAACGATGGGGAGATTTACACAAATGATGACTTTGGGTGGTCTGCATGCACGGAATAATTGAAATGGATCCGCCAAAAATCAGTCGACTGAGACTTAGCGAAGTCTCAGTCGACTGAGACTTAGCGAAGTCTCAGTCGACTGCTCAGCCGTCCGATGCTAAAGAGCGTGTAGATTCACGCTGAGGCTGGTTTGTCCCTTGTTTCGGCCTGTGTAAGGCGTGGACCGGCCCATTTTGCTTTTCTTCTTTGTGGAACCGCGATCCCGCGCGAGCGTTTTGTTTTGTAGTGGGCTGGGCTGTTTTTCCATGCGGCTTTTTGTTTGTTTGTTTTTTTTGCTGTTTTGTTTTTTGAGAAGTGGAAGCGGCCGCCCCCATGGTGATTAAGAAGAAGTGAACGGGCAGTCAGAGCTCAATCCACATCGTCTCTCTCCATTCCCCAATATCAAATCAGAAGACGAACCAGAGGACGAGAGAGGGGAATGGCCGGCGCTGCTGATGCAGTGAGTTCCCCCCTAATTTTTCTTCCCCATCCTTCTTTCTTGTCTTTGTTTTTGCTGATGCTACACCGTAGATCTGTAGGGGATTGGGGTCCTTCTTTCTGCCTTTGTTTTTGCTGATGCTACACCGTAGATCTGTAGGGGATCGAGTGTAGATTAGTAGATTCAAGTCTACAATGGACTCCAGGATTTATTGGCATTTTTTTGTATCCTTACTTGTTCAAGCAATCAACAGATTGGAGGATTGATTTTTTGGAGGTGGTAGTTTGTACGAACAAGTTCAAGTTGTATTTTTGTAGTGTCTCAAAGGGGGCGGCCAGAGTAAGCGGCTGCTAGGCCTTTTTTGTTAGGTGGTGCAGACCTAACACCCAGTTAACCTCACTTTTTAGTCTTTTTAATTTCACTTTTTTTGTTAGCTTCTTAGTCTGAAAATAGATTTTAGCCCAGGGGCTTGTTGTGAGTCAGCAATATGAGGTCCTCGCCCAAGCTAAGTGCATGTCTGCTGCAATGTAGGAATGTGTTACTGTGCCCATGTATCCAGTAGAGTAGATAGGATTTTTGTATGTCCATAATCCCCCCGCAAGATGAGGTACTGTTCTTTTTATTTTTTGTATTAAATAGCTGATTAGCAGTTTGAAGCAGAGAATTGCGTCCATAGTTTATTTTTTTATGTTTACGTTGAATGCACAATAGTGTCTCTCGCTTAATGAATGATATGCACACTCGTGCGTATTCGAGAAAAAAATAGTGTCTCTCGCTCACGCACGTCGATCGGCAATGTCGGTGTGGCAGATCATAGTGCCAAAGTTCTTGTTGGTGATATACCTCATATCCGAAGAGATTAGGGTAGTTGTTTGTGTGGATCAAGCGAAGTTTAATACCTTCAACTCTATAATTGACTCTAGGATTTTTTAGTTATTTTTCTCGTGTCCTTATTGTTCAAGCAGCCAATAGATTGGAGGTGTTTTTGTGTGTTTTTCATGCAGTTGTAAGGTGCTGGAGAGTGTGGCAGATCATACTGTTTTTGTGTGTTTAAGTTCAGTTAGGTTCAGTTAGTCTGGTTCTTTTCTGCTTCTTCAGATGTAAAGCCAAGTAAATTGTACTTCTTTAGTCTGAAGTTCAGTTAGGTTCAGTAAGGTGCTGGAGATGTACATGCATGCATATTCATTTTTGTACACTTTTCTTTTTTCTGCAAAATAAATTGCATTGGATACTAATTTTGTTAACAAATACATGAACTAGTGATTACAGTATAGGCTGGGCATTTTATATCTGACACCGTGGACAGTTACTTGTTTGTTCTGTTTATGCAAAACGCCGTTTTTAGAGAATGAACCAGGCAGGAGAACTGTTGTAGCTGCTTATTCATTGAGGCACTGGTTAGAACTAGTAGTAGAGCCAAGTAGCTATAATAGTGATTAGTATCTTTTTAAGTTTTTTTTACTGGAAGTAGTACTAGTAGCACCACCATTTTTCTATGTAGGTACATTTAGTTCAGAGGTTAGACTCATGACCATCACAGGAGTTTTTTCTGATCTGTCGAGTAGCAAAAAATGAAATATCTTAGCCTAGATTAGCATCGTTCCTGAATTAATTTAGTCATAAAAATGTATTAAAAAGCAAGATTTTTGTCATTTTGGGGGGGGGGGGGGCAGGATTTTAATTTCAGGAACCTGAACGGACCCTGTGTGAAGCTATTTGAAACTACTTTTTGTTTGTAATTCCTTTTTTTCAGAAGAGTGTAATAGTAACCACATGTACAGCAACACTTTCGTTTCTTTTCTTTCCTGAAACTGAAACTACTAGTCTTTTTACAGCATAAGTACTTTTGTTTTGGTTGTACCATCGGGTAAGCATGGTGTTTGGGCTTTTTTCACAGTCATTAAGCTGCATGAATACATTGCGAAATATATATATGTTTTCTGAGGTGAAAGAATGACACTGTAAAGTGTTTTTTTAGTGAGTTATCCATTCTAATTTTTTTCTTCCTTTTTTGATGTGTACAGGGGGTTTGTGGAGTTTGTTTCAACCATTGCAAGTATAAGAGCAAGGGAAGCGGTTTCAACATGGTTGCATGGGAGGAGTTCAAGAATGTAGGTGTAACCAACTCCTAACTTTTTGTACTAATGTCATCACAATACTCACAACTTTTTGTGGTGACATCACTCCGAACTTTTTTGTTTTTTTGTTCAAATCAGGTTGTGCCTTGCAATGAAAGGGCCCGTTTCAACAATGTGACAGGAGAGAAGGTGACGTTTGTGTCAAACCAATGGGCATACACGGTAAAGTATTACAAGGGTCGCACAAAGAGCGCTATGTATGGGAGAGGTTGGAGGAAGTTCTATGAAGACAACAATCTGGGCAAGGGTCAGATGGTGGTGTTCCACCTGGATGAACCTTCACCTACGGCATCTATTTTGTGGTTCCAGGTGGGCAACGGCTCTGAAGATGAACAGCCTATGGAAGAGGGTGATCCCATTGAAGATTCAGATTCAGGTAATGAGGATGGAGAAGCTTCAAGCGATGATGGTGAAGGCATTGTTCGCACTAGGGGGCTTTTGCTTAATGAGATAGAGGATGCTCAGCTACAAGGACTGCTGCCTCTCAGTGATGGTTTCATCGGGTTTGCTTTTGTTCATCGCCTGACAAGGACTGACATTCGCTTGGGCATGATGGTATGTATCTCTTTGTCTTCGTTTTTTCTTTTTTTTTGTATGTGTATGCTACAGGCATATATATGTGAACACACAATGCAAATATGATTCCTTGAAAGAGAAGGGGCGAGGGGTAATATATGTATGCTACAGGCATATATATGTGAACACACAATGCATATATATATATATTAGTTTTTAGTATCTGCAAGAATGTTTTGAACATGTATTCGTGCTCAGTTTTTTTTCCAGTATGCTCTTTTTTTCAAGCAAAAAAAATTTGAATTGTGTTTTTTACCCGTTTTTTAAAGTATTCAAAGACCAAAGAAAGTTTGATTGTTTTGATATAAACACTCACATTTTTTCGTGTCTGTTTGTGTTTTTTTGACAGAAAATACCCAAGAAAGTTGCTGCTGCCACGCCGTTTGAAGAACAGGGGGTTGTTTGTATTTCTGTGGATGGTCGGAGATTCAAAAAAATCTCATACAAAACTACTGATGATGGCCGCATTGTGTTTGGCAGCAAGAAGTGGAAAAACTTCGCAGCTAGCAGAGGACTCAAAGTCAACACAGCTATTCTTATTGGCTTCAAGAGCAGCGAGAGGGATGATGTCCATGTCCTGGTTATCTTGAAGAAGCTTGGCTAGGCACCACGCACAGCAACTGATGACAAGCAGAGTTGCGTCTATAATACTCATCTGTTGGGTATTCTATATATTTCTGTGTCGAAGTCTGTATGACGAACCTTTTTTCATTTTTATGCCATGTTGAACCTGTCAGTGTAGTTTTGCGTTTCTTATGTGTCCACCAAACAATGCGGCTTGAATAATATATGATGGGAACCCCTTTTTCTACATTATATTCAAGTGTTCACCTAAGTTTTTTTATTGATTTTTCAGTAAACATTCATATACTTTTTAATTTACGTGCACATGATATTTTTTAAATGTCAAAATGTGTGCTATTGTATTCGTTTCAAAGACAGGAGACTTCCTCTATACATGTCAATTTTTTTTCCATGCAATCCAACCAGCTTATGTGTTTTTAATTGTCGTGTCGAGGAACACGCTCCTTACACGCAAACGAATGGAGAATGTGGACGATGAAACATTTATAGATTTTTTTAAGCCTGTCGCGATCTATTTTGGCTTTTGTGTGTCTTTTTCTAAAATGATTACTGGGGGGTGGGAGACCTTTGTTTTGTTGGAGGGGGCGGCGTCAAAAGACATGGCCCCCAATTTACATGTTCCGCACTAGGGGGCACGTAAAACTACATGTCTTTCTACATTGGTCGCAACTAGGGGAGGGGACATTTTGTTTTCTTGGTCGCAACGGGGGGAGGAGGGGGGCACCTTTTTGTTTTGTCGGAGCGGGAGCCGTCGAGAGACACGGGGGCCTATTTGACACTAGGCATGGAACTACATGTTTTCTCTAACTTGGTCGCAACACCGACTACCCTACGTTTTTGTCGAATGGGGTGGCATCGAGAGACATGGGGCCCAGTTGCATGTACCACAGTAGGCACGCAACTGCATGTCTTCTAGCTGGGTTGCATCCTGAGTTCCATTTTTTGTTGGTTGCCGGAGGGGCGGCTTCTAGTTTTCTGGTCCCAACTCGGGGAGGGGGGGGGTACCCAATGTTTTTGTCGAATGGGGCGGCGTCAAGAGACATGGGGCCCAGTTGCATGTCCCAAACCAGGCACGCAACTGCATGTCTTCTAGCTTGGTTGCAACTAGAGGGCTTTTGTCTTGTCGGTGGGCGCGGCGTCGAGAGACATGGGGGGGGGGGGCAGTTGCATGTCCCAGACCAGGCACGCAATTGCATGTCTTCTAGCTTGGTCGCAACTAGAGGGATTTTTTCTTGTTGGAAGGGCGCGGCGTCGAGAGACATGGGGCCCCAGTTGCATCTCCCACACTAGGCACGCAACTGCATGCCTTCTAGCTGGGTTGCAACTTGACTCTCATTTTTTGTTGGTTGCCGGAGGGGCGGCTTCTAGTTTTCTTGTCCCAACTCTGGGAGGGGGGGCGGGTACCCAATGTTTTGTCGAATGGGGCGGCGTCAAGACACCAGGCACGCAATTGCATGTCTTCTAGCTTTGGTCACAACTAGAGGGATTTTTTCTTGTCGGAAGGGTATGGCGTCGAAGAGACATGGGGACCGAATTGCATCTCCCACACTAGGACACGCAACTGCATGTCTTCTAGCTTGGTCGCAACTAGAGTGATATTTTTCTTTGTCGGAAGGGTGCAGCGTCGAGAGACATGGGGGCCCCAGTTGCATCTCCCACACTACGCACGCAACTACATGTCTTCTAGCTTGGTCGCAACTCGACTTCCATTTTGTTGTTTTTGTCTGAAGGGCGGCTTCTATTTTTGTTGGTCGCGTCTCGGGGGAGGGGGGATACCCTTTTTGTTTTGTCGGAAGGGTGCGGCGCCGAGAGACATGGGGCCCCAGTTGCATGTCCCACAGTAGGCACGCAACTGCATGTCTTCTAGCTGGGTTGCAATCTTGACTTCCATTTTTTGTTGGTTGCCGGAGGGGTGGCTTCTAGTTTTCTAGTCCCAACTCGGGGGGAGGGAGGGTATGCAACTGCATGTCTTCTAGCTTGGTCGCAACTAGAGGGCTTTTTGTCTTGTCGGTGGGCGCGGCATCGAGAGACATGGGGGGCCCAGTTGCATCCCCAGACCAGGCACGCAATTGCATGTCTTCTAGCTTGGTCGCAACTAGAGAGGATTTTTTTCTTGTTGGAAGGGCGCGACGTCGAGATACATGGGGCCCAGTTGCATGTCCCACACCAGGCACGCAACCGCATGTCTTCTAGTTGGTCGCAACTAGAGCGTTTTTTTCTTGTCGGAAGGGCGCGGCTTCGAGAGACATGAGACCCCAATTGCATCTCCCACACTAGGCACGCAATTACATGTCTTCTAGCTTGGTCGCAACTAGAGGGATTTCTTCTTGTTGGAAGGGCACGACATCGAAGAGACACGGGGCCAGAGTTGCATCTCCCACACTAGGACACACAACTGCATGTCTTCTAGCTTGGTTGCAACTTGACTTCCATTTTTTGTTGGTTGCCAGAGGGGCGGCTTCTAGTTTTCTGGTCCCAACTCGGGGGAGGAGGGCATGTCCCCCAATTTTTTGTTGAATGGGGCGGCGTCAATAGACATGGGGGGCCCAGTTGTATGTCCCACACCAGGCATGCAACTGCATGTCTTCTAGCTTGGTCGCAACTAGAGGGATTTTTTCTTGTCGGAAGGGCCCGAGTTGCATCTCCCACACTAGGACACACAACTGCACGTCTTCTAGCTTGGTCGCAACTTTGACTTTTTTCCATTTTTTTGTGCTTTGTCGGAGGGGCGGCTTCTAGTTTTTAGGTTGCAACTCGGGGGGTGAGGGTACCTTTTTGTTTTGTCGAATGGGGCGGGGTCGAGACATCGGGCCTAGTTGCATGTCCCACACCAGGCACGCAACTGCATGTCTTTCTAGTTTGTTCGCAACTAGGAGGGGCTTTGTTTTGTCGGAGGGGGCGTCGTCAAGAGACATGGGGCCCAGTTGCATGTCCCACACCAGGCATGCAACTGCATGTCTTCTAGCTTGGTCGCAACTAGGAGGGCTTTTTTGTCTTTGTTAGTGGGCGCGGCATCGAGAGAAATGGGGCCCTAGTTGCATGTCCCACAGTAGGCACGCAACTGCATGTCTTCTAGCTGGGTCCCAACTTGACTTCCATTTTTTGTTGCTTGTCGGAGGGGCAGCTTCTAGTTTTCTGGTCCCAACTCGGGGAGAGGGGGTACCCAATTTTTTGTCGAATGGGGCGGCGTCAAGAGACATGCGGCCCAGTTGCATGTCCCACACCAGGCATGCAACTGCATGTCTTCTAGCTTGGTCGCAACTAGAGGGCTTCTGTCTTGTCGGGGGGCGCGGTGTCGAGAGACATGGGGGGCTTAGTTGCATGTCCCAGACTAGGCACGCAATTGCATATTTTCTAGCTTGGTCGCAACTAGAGGGATTTTTGTTTTGTCAGTGGGCGTGGCATCGAGAGACACGGGGGAGGCCCAGTTGCATGTCCCAGACCAGGCACGCAATTGCATATCTTCTAGCTTGGTCGCAACTAGAGGGCTTTTTGTCTTGTCGGTGGGCGCGGCATCGAGAGACACGGGGGGGGGGGGGTGTAGTTGCATGTCCCAGACCAGGCACGCAATTGCATGTCTTCTAGCTTGGTCGCAACTAGAGGGATTTTTTATTGTTGGAAGGGCGCGACGTCGAGATACATGGGGCCCCAGTGTCATCTCCCACACTAGGCACGCAACTGCATGCGTTCTATTTGGTTTGCAACTTGACTTCCATTTTTTGTTGGTTGCCAGAGGGCGGCTTCTAGTTTTCTAGACCCAATTTTTTGTTGAATGGGAGGGGGGCAGTTGCATGTCCCAGACCAAGCACGCAATTGCATGTCTTCTAGCTTGGTCGCAACTAGAGGGATTTTTTCTTGTCGGAAGGGCACGGCGTCGAAGAGACACGGGGCCCGAGTTGCATCTCCCACACTAGGACACACAACTGCATGTCTTCTAGCTTGGTCGCAACTTTGACTTTTTCCATTTTTTTTGTGCTTTGTTGGAGGGGCAGCTTCTAGTTTTTAGGTTGCAACTCTGGGGGGTGAGGGTACCTTTTGTTTTGTCGAATGGGGCGGCGTCGAGACATCGGGCCTAGTTGCATGTCCCACACCAGGTACGCAATTGCATGTCTTCTAGTTTGTTCGCAACTAGGGGGGCTTTGTTTTGTCGGAGGGGCGGCGTCAAGAGACATGGGGCCCTAGTTGCATGTCCCACAGTAGGCACGCAACTGCATGTCTTCTTGCTTGGTCGCAACTAGGAGGGACCTTGTTTTGTCGGAGGGGGCGGCGTCAAGAGACATGGGGACCAGTTGCATGCCCCACACTAGGCACGCAACTGCATGTCTTCTAGTTTTGGTCACAACTAGGAGTGGCCTTGTTTTGTCGGAGGGGGCGGCGTCAAGAGACATGGGGATTAGTTGCATGTCCCGCACCAGGCACGCAACTGCTTGTCTTCTAGTTTGTTCACAACTAGGGAGGGGCTCTGTTTTGTCGGAGGGGGCGGCGTCAAGAGACATGGGGACCAGTTGCATGTCCCACACCAGGCACGCAACTGCATGTCTTCTAGCTTTGGTCGCAACTAGGGGGGCTTTGTTTTGTCGGAGGGGGGCGGCGTCAAGAGACATGGGGAGCCCAGTTGCATGTCCCACACCAAGCATGCAATTGCATGTTTTCTAGCTTGGTTGCAACTAGGGGGGAGAGGGGACTTTTGTTTTGTCGAAGCGAGCGGCGTCGAGAGAGATTGGGGGCAAGTTGCATGTCCCATACTAGGCACGCAACTGCATGTCTTCTAACTTGGTTGCAACTAGGGGGGCATTTGTTTTGTCGAAAGGGAACAACGTCAAGAGACATGGGGCCTAGTTGCATGTCCCGCACTAGGGCAACATTGAGCGACATGGGGCCCAGTTTGCATGCCCAACTATACTCATGCAACCGCATGTCTTTCTAGCATGGTCGGAACTTAGTGTCTTCCAACTTAGTTGCAATTAGGGGACTTTGTTTTTACCGGAGAGGGTGACAATAAGAGAGGGCAACAACTAGTCATGCAATTGCAAACGTTGTCCCCCGGAGTATAACTACATGTTCTTTTACAAACATTTTTTTCTCAAACTATACTTTTTTTGCTTGGTCGGAAGGGGGCAACTCCCCCCGTGAATCCTCTGCCCTCACTATGTGTCATACGAGCACCATAACACCGCCGTTTTCCACCACGCTCGCAAACACAAATCAAGCATGCTCTACCCTCACTGTGTAGAGGATTTATGAAAAAAATAATATTCATATACATTTGTTTACTTTGTTCTTTTTGCATTTTTTGTTTTCCCAAGGATTTGAGAAAAAAATATATTTTTTTGTATCTTATTCTAACAGCGGAGCTCATTTTCTCAAAAAGAAAAGGAGCATATTAAGGAAGAAGAGTTACTTGTCCAGATCCTCGGACACATTTTTTTAATACTTTTTTGTGTAGGAAAGGAGTTTTTTCGAAATGGAGGCAAAAGATTTGTCTTATCGATTAATTAAGCAGAGACAATTGCCCAACAAATCAACAGAAAACAGTGACTATACACGGTGTGCTGCTGTTTTCTATTTTCTTTTTCTTTTTTTCTTTAACTCTCCAGAATGTGGACCCAGGCTCTACTTCTTTCTAGAGGTCACCCAACGGCACATAGACACAGAGAGAGAACGGGAAAGGAAGGAAGCCGCATCACGGGGGCGGTCACATCCAAGGTTTCCGGGGTGGAAGTCACCGGCGATGAGATGCTCGTCGACGCCCGCGGTGAGATGCTCGGCAGCGCCCCTCCAGAGTCTGCGCGCCTCACTCATGAGGTGAGCTACGGCCCCTTTTCCACTCTCTTCGCTCCACCCACACAAATTGCCCCCCGTTTGCGTGTACGCGAGGCGAAATCGAGCTGCGGATGTCCATTTTCTACATTATAGGATTCATAATTTGTTGAAGAATCACGATTCCGTGAGGGAATTGCAAGTCTAGAAGAGGGATTTTGGTGTGTTTTCGTGCAACGGCATGGGGGGAGGAACTAGCATGGTCGGCCGTGAGGTGAAATGGGCGCCGGTGGTGCTGCCCGACGAGAGGGTGTCAGGGGCAGCGTGGTTGTCTTCTCCATCGTTCTCCAGCGGCACCCCGGCCAGCGCCATGCCCGGTCAACAGGATGTGGAACTTAGTAGGACTATGTCTGAATTTTATTATGTGCTCAATGAGAGCGTCAGTCTAATTCTGTTCACTGTCAGAAGGCATTCTGTTTGTTTGTGTTTTTTCTGAACTTAACATGTGGGAGCTGCTCAGATACAACGGCAACTAATCAATTTAGAGAGCGGGAACACGAATCATGGACAGATATGTATGCATGTTTTTGCAGTTTGCTACTTGTTTTTTAGTTTTGCAATCTTGATATGCGGCGTCAAGTATAGTCCCCTTGCAGAATTTGCCAACTGGAATTGGAGCGAATGATTCCTGTACTTGAACAATGTTTGTGTACTTGAACATGTTTTTATCTGTACTTATGTTTTGAACAAGATATATCTGCGATTCACGAGTAAATGATGGCACCAGAACTGCTAGTATATAGCAGAATTTAGCAGTTTTGTAGTCCCCTCGCTGAATTCACGCAAACTGGAATATGTTTTTGCGTCTTGTCCCCTGGCTGAATTTGCTAACTGGAATATGTTGTGTCTAGTCCCCTTTTGTCTAGTCATTCAGTGATTTGTGAGCATGGGAGGGATTTTGTATTTTGTTGAGATTGCGTCTTAGGAGAATGTACGCACCTAAGAACGTTTTTACAATTTTAGGTCTGCACAATTTCTTGCAGACATCCGCCCTGAGTTTACAACCAAAACATTCAGCCAGATCAAACCATTTTTTTGTGAAAGAAATGCAGCATGCTCCAAGATGGCAGGTGTCTTTTTTGGGTAATTTTTTGTCGCTGTTTCAAACCGAAAAAAGATACTATTTGTGATTCTCTTTCTGCTACTTGCAACTCTTTTTGAGAAATCAAGTATATATTAGGCCATATTCCTCTTTGAGGACAATGCTCGGTTTATTTTCCTATGCGTAAATTCCTCTTAACCAATTCTAAACCATATCCCGGCTCTGTATCTTATTTTGTTAGCTAAGTGGCACATTAAAGTTTTTGAGAGGGAATCCAGTGATCATTTTTATTTTTTGTCTTTTTTGTGTGTAAATCCACTTTTGTGATCTATATTTTTTAAATTAATGTGCCTCTTTTTTTATGGAGCAGTGTCTGATGGATGCCCGCAAGAAGATTGAACATGAGATCGAAAGTAAAGCCAAGGCGTCCTTGAAAGAAGGGTTAGGTCAAGAGCTTAAAACTGTACGCACTCGAAATCTCATCATCTTTTTTTATTTGTTTTGATTTAACCCCTTTTTTGTACATTTTGTTATGAATCTCATCATCATTTTTTGGGCATGAAGTTTGTGGAGATGGAGTTTGTGAAGATGGAGTATATGGTGTGAATATAGATTCTGGGATGGAGTTTGTGGATATGACCATTTTTTTGGGCATGTTTTTGGTTGCTTTAGTCGTACTTGGTTTCCACTGATGTATTTGTTCAATTATTTTTGGCCTGCTTGTACCAAGTATTTTTGCCAATGCCTGTTTGAATTTTTTTCTGAGGCATTTGGCATACTGAGATAGTTGATTTTTTGTTTTGAGCCAATGTGTGTGTTCTACACCAAGCTGGGCCAGTGTTGTGTTATACATAGTTCTGTTTCTAGGCAATTCTAGCCATACTCCATTCCCTCACAGAAATCTGAGCTGAGCTAGTACTTGCGACGGAGGGACATGTGGGTGGGCGGCAGCAGCCAATGTGGGGTATGCGTGCGTGCGTGCTTCCGCGTGGCGTGACGAGCATTGTGGTTGGGATCGGATGTCCACACCGCGAACGAGGCTGTGACTTTGAGCACCTGCTAGTTGTCCTTCTTTTTCCTCACACACGAAAAAAGAAACCTGCTACTTTTATTAAGTATTTTTTTTGCCTAACTGCATCTCACTCAGCAGCACCTTTCTCAAGCCTGCACTACTAACCGAATCAATCATAATCGTTGTGTTTTTCACTTTCCCTTATCTGAATTTAGACTCCAAGATCATAATCCTTGTCTCTGATGCATAACGTTTTTGAATGATTTTGGTGCAGTATTTTTTTCTTTTAGCTAACTGCACAGTAAAGTTTTGAGAGGGAATCAAGTGAACATTTATCTTTCTCTTATTTATGTTTGTGTTAAATCAACTTTTTCTTTTTAGCTAACTGCCTCTTTTTTGTTAAATGCAATCACCCATTTTTGTATGCTTTTTGCAATGTCTACTGCTTGGTTTTTCGTTAAGCATTAGCAAACAAGGGAAGTTACCCTGCAACATATGTGTGTTGTTTTTGCTATTTATCTTTTTTTGGCCTAGAGTATGTTTGCAAAAGATACATGTTACTATGCAACACTAATGTATAATATGCATTTTTTTGTGAACACAGCCACACCCAGGTACATATATTGAAGATGAAGAAGGGAACCCTGGTAGTGATAGGAATGAAGAAGGGAGACATCAGTGTGTGGAAGATACTGATTTAGATGAGAGAGGCTATGATGTCGAGATCACCGACACTGAAGCATCAGACGATTTGCTGTATGAAGAAGTTCTGACGGTGGTGTGTAACTCTTTATATACAAATACACACTTTTTCTTTTTCCAAGGTTATTAGTTCATATAGGAAGTTTTTAACTAGGCAACACATGTTGAAAGAGAGGCTATGATTATTTTCTTTTTTTGATGTTTAAAAAAATAGCTAACGAATGATTTGTGTTGCCTCTTTATTTTCTTTGCACCACCCTAATGATTTTTTCTCTTTTTTTTTGCTTTTGCTAGCTAACTAAGAGTGCTCAAAGGAAAGAACATCGGAAAGTTGTTTTGCAACGAAAAAAGAAGGTACGTCACTGCTCTTTTTCTTTTTTTCATTGGTTGGGGTTTCATTCTTTTTATAGTTGTGTAGCTCAAAAAAATTCACACACCTTTTCTTACCTTCTATATTTTTTTCTTTTTGCAACAGAGAGCAAGGATTGACCCAAACACAATCAAAGTCACAATTGATGAGATTGCGACCAAAGCTTACAGCTGGTGTAGCGTGCCATACTTCTCCGAGATTGTCAATTTCGTGTGTAAGAGCCACCACAGGGTCCAGCTTGTTAGGAATAGTGGTTTCGGCTATCTGTTGGAGCTAGTTGACTGTCCTGTACCCAGGGGGTTTGTGCAGTGGATCGCTGACAATGTTGACACAAAAGCAGAAGCAATTGTTTTCAACAAGAAGAGCATTCCACTGAATTCTCAGTCAGTGGAGTTTGTGTTGGGGATTCCTTCAGGGGAAACAATCATAAACACTAGAGAAGAAGAGGCTGGCAAACAAGCTTTTCTTGCGCTTTTTGGGTTGACAGAAGTCCCAACAATCAAATTCTTTGGCAATAAGCTGATGAACGAAGATATGTCTGACGACCAGATCATCAGTTGTTTCCTGGTTGTGGCATTATCAACATTCCTCTGCCCGACATCAAACACTAAACCAAGCACCAAATATATGGGAGCTCTAGTTAATGTGGAGAAACTCAAGCAACTAAATTGGTGCAGGTTTGTTCACGATTGGGAGTTGATGTATATAAAGAAATACCAAAACGAAAAGCTGAAGCAGAACCGAACAATGATGACTCTAGGAGGATGTATATACCACCTAGCAGTATGTCACTCTTTTTTTTCAAATCTAATGTGTTTTTTTATGTGATTAAGCCATTTTTTGTGTTTGTTTTATCTTTGTTGGTGTAGTCCTATATCATCTAATCTAATGTTTTACCTATTTTTTTGTTTTTATGCAGGTCCGTTGTCTTGATTTTACTGATTTTGGCTCAATTCAAATCCCATCTTTGATGCCCAGAATATGTGTCTGGAAGGGAGATATGGTCAAGCATTTAAGTGACATGACCATTGGAAGAGATGGAAAGTATGGATGTCTCACAATAAGTTCTTTCGCCCTCCTTTTCTTTTTGTCATCCAAAAGCATGACATCCTTTGTGCAACATTTTCTAATTTTTAAATTTCTTACACTTCTTTTATTTCTATATGCATTTTTGTAGATAAAAGAAGTATCAGAAACCTGCTACAAGGATGGAACATACGAGTGGGCAAGTACGATTAAGAATTCAAATTTCAGGAAAGCGATAAACAATGTTGGACGGAATTCTTTGTCTGACAAGGTTTGTGACCCCGTGCTTTTTTCATTGAAGCAAACCCTTCTTTTTTATGCGGTTTCTATATGTACAGCCTATGCCTTTTTTATAAGTTTTCACTTTTTGTGATGCATCATGTATTTTTTTTGGACCAGGTCAAAGAGGATATCTTCCTCGCTTACGAAAACCATATGAAGAATGAAGACCTAAATACTTACATCAAAGCTAAAGGGCTTCTGCTAGACACGATCCGCATCATAACCAATGCCTCTGGTGAATCAGGTGATACAGTTAAAGTGGGCTCAACAGGAACTGAATTGAATGCAAGCCAATAGTCCAACAACTCAGGAGACACTGTCAAACTACAATCGACTGAACTTCAAGAGGGAAATGACGGAGGTGTGTCACCATTTTTTTGCTGCAATCCTTCAGTAGTAGTTCCTTTTCTAACATGTGCCTACAAGTCAGTCTATAAGTCAACATTTTTACAAAGGTGTCACACCTCCCGTCTGGTGCCCCTTTTTTTCTCCTCCCCACGCAAGGCATCTGCTGCAAAGGAAAACGGATGTTCTATCAACTAGCCAACAGTCTGCTGGTTCTTCTGCATCAAAAACAAATGCTAGAAAAGGGAGCATAAATGAAGCTAATGGGTTTTGTAGCAGCCCTCCTAAAGTCCATGAAATAGGCAAGCTGAAGGTGCGCACTACAAACACATAGCTTTTCTGATCTCACACCATTTTTTCTTTTTCTTTTTGCGTCTAACCATGTCCCCTTAAACAGTCTGACTCCGGAGCACAATGTCAAAGAGAGCATTCCTCAAAGGACCCCATGCCGGAAATGTGTGTTCCAGCCGCATCAACTTTCGCTCCAGGAAACCATGTAGATGGAGGTACAACTTTTTGGTTTTTTGTAACCTTTTAATGTTCTTTTCTTTTTACTCGTTCTCTTGAACTTACATTCCTAACTCCATTTTTTCATTTTTGAACCACAACAATTTTGATGCAATACAAAAGGAGGAGGATAGATGCCCAATCAAGCAGCGAACCACATGATCCATGTTCAATCAAGCACAAGAAGTCTTTGGAATCTCTTTTGAAGGTACAGAATGTGCTTTTTTTCTTTTTCGTAATGCAAGTTGATTTTCAAAAAGATTCGTCTAACATAGTTTTTTGCTTTTTGTGTTTGCATTCTTTTCTTGCAACAGGCTAACAAAAAAATCCCCTCAAAACAGGGTGAAGAAAAGGATGAAGTCCACACTCTAGATAATCAACAAGAGAAAAGCAGCAGCCTCAACTACATGCTTATTGGAGAAGCAAAAGAGAACCACGTTCAAAATGTAGCAGAGAGTGCCAAGGAAGACATCCCAACAGAGCTCATTCAGTCCAAAATAATTTTCGCGGAATCAAAGCAAACAACATTTTCTGGTTTTCAAAACACATCAATTCAGGAATTGGTACACAAAATTTATTTTTCTTCATGTCAGCAGTGGCATTCATAGACATGCTTACACTCTCTAGTTGTCAATATTTTTGCCTTCTTCTATGTGTTTTAACTGTGTCTTTTTTCTTTGTTTTTTGTTTGTTTACTTGAAAACAGGACCTGCAGAGGAAAAATTTTAGGGGGTGCCCGGATAACCTAAGCATAGACATTAATGTAAAAGCGCAACCAGAGAGTGGTAAGCATGTCTTCTATTTTTTATGCTCTCTATTTTATAAAAACTGAAGCATAGACATTAATGTACCAGCACAATCAGAGGTCTCCTTTTCTTGTGTGTGTGTGTGTGTTACCGAAATGCTTTATTTGTTTTCAGGGACACATACAGATGAGGTTTTTGCAAGAGGATATAAAATCATTAGCGACTTTCTAGACAAGGCAAGAGCAAAATATTTCTTCGCCGATGATAGCACTCCCTCATTCAAGATCTCTGAAGATGTGGATGAATGTGGAAATATAATCGAAGAACATGAATTGTGGAGGCCTGTATGGATGAAGGATGAGTGTTACAAAAAAAAGATAGAGGCTAGTTTTTCAATATCTTTTTTTCATCCACAAGTGGTTTATCTTGGCAACATAAATGCCATATTTTCAATGCACATAACATTTTTTCTTTTTCTCATAAACAGGGAACGAAGTTGAAGATCGCCAAAAACTTCAAGGAAGTACAGCCAGAAGAAGTTGACATTTGTGTGCAAGGGAATACAAACTTGAAGGTATTATCCCCCCCATCTGTTCAAATTTTTCCTATAAACCCAGGCTATTTTTTTACTTTTTTTTGTTCTCTCTCTGTGTTTTTGTTACTTGGTTTTTGCGACGTGCAACACAGAAACAGGGAAGCAGTAGTTCAAACTACGAGCTAAGCATTCAGTGCGCCCAAAGGGAAGTACAAAGAAGTTTGATGTGTGAGACACCACAGCCCCCAAAACCAGTTGAGGAGATTGTTGATTTGGTCAGTTTCGCAAAAAACTTTATTGTCTTGTAATAGTTTATCACAAATAGGCTTTTTTCTCCAAGAATTTCCAGGGTTGACTTTTTCCTTCCTTTTTTCTTTTTTATTCACCCTATGTGGCGCAGACAACACCTGAAGTTCAAATGTCAATTGGGTGGAATCACAGGCAAACTTGCTACTCACCATGCAAAAATAATAACGATTACACAGGCGAGACTCCCCCACTCAAAATGAAGAAGGTAGTTCTGAAATAGCAGTTTTCTTATCAAATACAAGCATGTATTCTTTTTTCGTACTAAAACAATCCTTTTCATATGCACTTTTTTGTGTGTTTGGTTCTATTTTTATGTTTCCCCCAGAACTACTCCATGGTTCCAATAATAGGAAAAAGGTTATTTGCAGAGGAGGAAAGTTGTCAACAAGAATCCAGTGGTAGCAAAAGGAATCCAGTACAACTAATGGAAGAAAAAACTGTAAGAAGCCGTTTTTTATTTTTTAAGTGCTCTCTGTTTGTTAACCGTTCTTTTCTTTTTCTGAAATTCTTTTTAATTATGCATCTAACATTTTTATTTTTTCTTGCCCTTTTTGTGTCATATGTATAGTCAGGACAACTCAAAATTCATGGAGAAAACATGTTTAGGCAAGAGCGCAGCACATTGGTCAACATAACTGATGATTTTTACAACACAAATCTCTCGTTAGGAAGGCCAAGCAGTTTTTGTGGAAAAGAAAATACACCACCAAAAAGGATTGTCCAACCAAGCAGGTACCGTAGCTCATCGTACGATTGCAGCGAAAGGGGCCCAATAATGCCACATGAGAGAAAGATGTATGAGAACATAACATCCCTGACCAATGTTGAAGGATCGTGAGTTTTTTCTCAGATGCACTATTTCTTTTTTGCAAAATGTTTTTCTTGCCTTATACTCACTATAAAGACTTTTTGTACGTAAGCCAACCTGCAAGCTGACATGTTTTCCTTTTGTTCTATATGTACAGCAAACCTACAGTTTTGATTGACAAAACCATTGCCACATTTGGACAGTTGGGTAACTCGATGAAAATAGGTGGCCGGGTCCAGGCCTATGTCATAAATGTGTACTGTAGGCACCTATTTAATGAAAATCATCCTAGGAACTCACTCAAGCACTATTTCTTCCACACTGCATCTGTAAGCAAATGAAACCCAACCTTTTTTCTCTCTGTTTGTTTTTTATGATTTCCCTTGTTTTTATTTTTTCTGTCATCGTACTTACCTACCTTTCAAAATTTTCATCATTCAACAACTTAAAAGGAATATTTCCTGGGCAAATGGAAAATGATGAGGCAAGAATTTGGTGGAGGAAGAAACTAATTACGAGTTTCATTGGAGCTGGAAAAGCACATAATCTTTCGATGTCAGACAAGGTTTTTTGTCAAACTTCCTCTTTTCATTTTTCCACAACACAAGTTCAGCTATAATTTAGTTTAGTGTTTTTTCCTTATTTCAATATACACTAACTTGTTATCTATATTTTCCCTTTTCTGCATCAACTCCAAAATGGATGTACACTAGTTGTACTTTCCAACACTACACGAGGAACATTACTTTCTGTTCGTCGTCAACATCAAGGGTCGCACATTTTATTTTCTAGATTCTTTCTATGATGAGAAGAGCTCATATCATATGAATATAAAAAAGAAGATTGTAAGTACAAGGGTTTTAAATACTGTTTTTGTTTTTGTGATAATTATATTTTGTCTGCAAGTTTTTCCTGCAAACATCAATAAATGTTTATTTTTTATATTTGAGGCGGATCTCAAGCTTTATATGCACTTGGTACGAAGCTCGGCTCCAGCCAATGGATTTCAATGCATTCCCTGCTGTTTACCCTAAAGTCCCTCAACAAGATAACGAGTACGAAACCAAACATCTACGCTTTTATTTTTCCTGACTTCCTTTTGCTTTGTTGTAACTTTTTAATACATTTTTGTGATTTTTGTTCACAAACACTTGTACCTTTTTGTGTGTATGTCTTTTTTCAGTATTGATTGTGGCATTTTCACTATGAAACTAATGGGATGGTGCCCAAGGAATCCAACCCCTATAGTTTTTTCACCAAAAGATGTCCCAGATGCAAGGATCCGATATGCTGTTGATCTCATGTTCAGCCACTACAACACTTTGGATGACGAGAAGAAGCGTGTGAAGGAGTTCCGCCTATAGGTTAACCCCGTATGCATTTTTCTGGTTTTTTCAGATTCCTTTGCTTTATGTTTGTGACAGGATTTTATTAAGTTTCCCCTTTGTGTTCTTATCCTTCCGTGCAGACATGAAAAAGTGCTGACAGCTCCTAAAAGACACCACTCATAGATGATAAGAGGAGCTGTATCAAGAGTCATATCAGCAAAATCAAAGGAAAGACGAGCTGCATCAAACACATAGTTAGCAATTGTTAAACATTTTCGAGATGTTTTTCTATTTTTTGTATGAACAGAGAATGTAGACCCTTCTTGTTGCTGTAGACATATATATGCCCTCTCTATTTTTTTGTTTGGTTGGGAAACATGTGCTCCCGAAGGTACTTCTCCCCTAGTTTGTTCTTTCTCACTCGGTAATGTGGTGAAACACAGGAACTATAACAGTGTTTTTCCTCATGTGTTTATGTTTGCACCTTTTTTCCAAAATTTTGCTTAAATGAATTTTCATGTTTCCCGTGTGGCATCAATACTTTTTCTGGTGTTTTCCATCTGATGGAGAGGGCCAAGGAGATGACGACACAAAGGTCACCCTCTCTTTTTATATCTTTTTTGTACTCATTTTAATGCACATCAGTCATCTTTAAGTTTCTAGATCTCTATATTTTTAGGTTCAGATCCACCTAAATTCTTTGCTCATGTTTGAGTTTTTCCTGTATCATTTTACTCCTGCACTCATTTTTTGCTTACAAACATATTAAAGTATGAAGTCATCTTTCAGAATCCCAGCTAGGGTAGCATGTTTTGTTCATACAATTTTCAGTTTTACTGTATTTTGTCATTTTACTAATAAAGATCATACAACAGGCACCAAAAACTTATGAACTTAAGGAGGAGAAACAATGCCCATTTGGATTTTTCTCATAATGCAAGGAAACACTCATAAAGATCAAGACCAATAGCAACAAGGTAATTTATCCACATTGTTTCCCATCATTTGCGCAGCAACAGAGTTTTCAGTTCATAAGCAAAAAAAAAAAGAGGAAGAGAAACATGCAACAATTTTCATCTTCTCTCCTTATAATGTACTTATTGTTAAAGAACTTTCAACTCTTTTTTTCTTCAAGATTCACCAGTAGTATCTTTTCGTGCGCTCCGCTTCTCGCCTGTTTTTTGCCTCCCTCCTGTTTGTTTTTTGCTAGACATCCCCTTTGAGGCACTAGGCGCACTAGTAGTATCCTTCTGTGCACTCCGTTTGTCACCTGCTTTTGTCCCCCCTCCTGTTTGATTCTTCCTACTACTATCCTTTGAAGCACCAGGGACTCATGTGACAACAATATTTTTTTCTTAGTTTTTTAGGTACAAACAAATGACAGCAGCAGAGTGATGAGATTTTAAGTAGTAGTCCTTTTGAAGTGCGAGGATTGAGGCAAACCTGTTTGTTGCCCGCCTACTGTAGTATTCTTGTGAAATTGGGACCTGGGGATGTGTTTGTTTGTGCACGAAGCAAAAACATGGTCATGCTAACCACAATGGCTGCAACCAATTTGTTGTTTTGCTTGTAGTTTCTCCAAAAATGTCTTGTAACGCTCTTGTGGACGCCCCTTCGAAACAATAACATCAGGATCCTTTAGACTTTCCCCGTACCCATCAGGGTGCGGTGTGACCATAGTAGGGGCTGGAGCTCTATCAACATGCTTGTCTTGCATTTTTTGCTGCTCCTCTGCCAAAGTCATCTCATCTAGCTTTGCCTCAATCCTCACACTTTCACCAACCACATACATATATTTTTCATTGGATGACGCAGCATCCGAAGCCATTTCATTCAGTCTGCTAGACAGCAACATGTATCTAAGGTGATGGTCCCCTGTTGTTAGCTCCTCAGGGACGCCGTACCTAAGTTTTCTAATGTCTTTTCTTTGCTTGGGTCTCCATCTGTCAATGTAGTACTTCTCAGGTAGCACCGGCAAGTTGAGGTGTGTTAATACCCTAAGTATGTGGCTGCACACAACGCCATCTTTTTCAAACTTTCCACAAATGCAAGCAAAATTCTCTTTGTGCATATCAACAATGACAACATATCTCCGGATTCTAAAATCTTCCTCAGCGAGCATCCTTGTCTTGTACACCTCGTACCTTGTGTTTTTCTCAACCTCCTCCACATGCAACTGGCTTGCAAACTTTATAACTTTCTGAAATTTGTAGAATATCGCTCTGTTGTACTTCTCTATAGCCTGCAATTCCAGTTCAGTGCCCAGCCAGTAGGTTGGCTTTGTTGTTCTGGTAATAGAGTCTTGTTCCTTCTCATTCTCCTGCATTGCTTTCAATATCCGCTCATACTCACGCAAAAAGGTAATCACACTGAATGTTGAGCCTACATTGTCCTTGAATATGGCATTTGTCCCTTCACTCCGGGCAGTCGAGTGGATGAAAGGGAAGAAGCTTTTCTTGAAATAGACTGGGACAAACAACTTCCTGTACTTCCACATGTACCTGAAGTACTTGACATTCTCTACTCCATACTTCTGCGTCATTGGTGGCCACAACGTCTCAAACTCTACCTCTATCAAGCAGTTATGCATGATGTCGCTGAAGTCAGCATACAAGTCTGGTTGTGTTGAAAAGGTTCTCACACATCTTTCCCGAACCTTTTTCATTATGTGGAACAGACAACACCTGTGAACAACACCCTTGAAAACAGCAGGAACCGCGGTCTTCATCGCCACATCTTGGTCAGTAATGACCGTGAGAGGAGCTTTTCGACGTATGCAGTCCAGAAATGTGTCGAAAAGCCATTCAAATGTGTCCACCGTCTCATTGTGGACTATAGCACAAGAAAACAAGCAGTTGAGCCCATGTCCAGTGATGCCAACAAACGGTGCAAACGGCATATTGTATCGGTTTGTCTTGTATGTCGTGTCGAAACTCAAACAATCACCATACAACTCATACATTTTTCTCGAGTAGCCATCCGCCCAGAATATGCACAACACCTTGTTGATGTCCTCGTCAGCAACTTTGAATGCATAGTAGAAATTTGGATCTTCCTTTTGTTTGTTCCTAAAGTACTCAAGGACCTGTAGCATATCTCCCTTGCCATTCTCTCTGTTTATTGCCGTCCTCACATTGCTAACATATTTCTTAGTGTATGGTGCATCACCCCCTCGCAGGTAAGAAAGAATGGCCATAATCTTCCTAGTGGGCATTTGTACAGAGTTAAATGTCCTGATAAACAACTTATCTTCCTCTGTCATCTTCTTGTGCGATCTGAGATACTTGCTCTCGTCTGGAGGGCTAAGGGTGTGGTTGTGCTCCAGGTCAACAACCGTGACAACCCATTTGTCTCCTTTTAGTGTTGCAATCATTTTAGCCTGGCACCCGGTTATTTGTATGAAGTTTCTCCTCTTCCTTTTTGCCTTCTCGGACGGGGGAATCCCTGTTTTTTCTTGCTTCTTGAGCTGCCTCTATTTTTTCCTTTCTTCAAGCACATCCTCGCCAACAACTTTACCCGAGCGGTTGCACCTGTAAGTGTAACGGGACACTGTCTTGCTACCAGGTTTAGTTGCATGGTAGTTGCCTGCTTTCTTGATTGCAAAACCACAAATGGCTGCATACTCATTGTAGAATGCATGGGCAGCATCACAAGAATCAAAGACCATGCCCACATATGGCACATGGTGGCTCCGTACTTCTTGGCTGCAAGTCTGAGCCTGAGCCGCACAAACACTGTCACTTTCTATGAACATGAGTATGTCCTCCTGTGACAGGTGTTCAACATTTTCTTGTTGCACTGGCTCGCCTTCCTGTTGATCATCACAATCACAGACATTCTTGTTTTTTCCATGTGCGTCTGTTTGTTTAGCATTGTCTGAAACATCATCGAAGCTCATGCCATCCGTGAAACTAGGACCATGGCTGGAGCCAGCAGCTGCTGAATCATCCCCCAAACCACCATCAAGACTCATGTCCTCAGGGAAACTAGGTCCATGGCTTGAACCAGCAGCAACTTCATCATCCAAGTCATCCTCACCTTCATCAAAGTCAAAATCACCATCATCGTTGTCTTGTTCTCTGTATCTAGGTTGGTAGCTGCAACCTTGGTGCCCTTCAGCTGTGTTGCCATCCCAGCTCCAGCTAGGGAAACCTTCTGCCCCCACATCTACATTTCCCGCTTGCTGCCTCCCTGTTGGCTGGCCCCCCTCATCTTGTCCTTGCAAACGCCCATACCGCTCAGTTATCATGTATGTGTCATTCTGTATCAGCAACAACAAGAATAAAAGAGTAAGCATTTTTTTGTTATTTTTTCTGTCACACATGGGGGAAAGGGCAGTCGGATATGTACATATGTAAATGAAATCATACCTCACAAAACCCCCTGCCACCAGAATCTTGTTGTTGACCAGAATGTTGAGATCCACCAATACCAGCCTGTGAGCACAAACATGTTATGTAGTTTATATTTTACTTGTTGACATTTTTCAAATTTTTTTGTTTCCACTATACATGTCAAAGTCAACAATATAAAGGCACTTGTAGTACCTCTTGATCAGCAGCCATCAACAATTGTGTGTAGCTCATGTAACCACTTCCAAGGAAATTCATTTCCTGCATTTATTTTCACCTTTTTGCATGTTAGAATTTGGTAATAGTATAAGTTACTTTCTTTTCTCTTTTTATCTTCTTCAGAGTTATAAGTGTCTACAACATAGCAGAAGAACAAGTTTTTTCATGAAAGCACGTACATGCGTTGCAAAAGGACTTGAAGATGTTTGAAATGCCAGTCGCGTCCCAGCTTGTTGCTGTTGCACATATTGGGCACCAACGTATGGCTGCTGCACATAGAGAGTAATGTTCTAAGTTCTTTTCTTTTTTTGACGCCACCCAAAAAAATGATGTATTTTTTCTTTCACAATCTAATGGTTTTGTTCTTTTAAAAACATTGATCCTTACATGAACCGATGTTACTGGATCAACTGGGACTGGTCCATGACTGATTGGAGTTCCTTGTGCCATAGTTTCACCCGGCACCTACAAAATGAAGAGAGAATCATTAATTGTGAGGTATACATTTTCTATCTTCTGTAGTTAGCAAACAAGATGTTACATATACTGCACATTTCCATCTTTCTGTATAGATCCAGAGGGGGCAGGGGCATGTATGCTTTTATATGCTTCTTCTTATACAACCCACTGTAGCAGATCTTGAAAAAAGTTCAGTTTTCACTGTATTTGTACTGGGGTAATCATGGGACACTACTTGTTCAGGGGAGGGGCATCTATAAGAATTTGCTGAATTTTTACACCTAGGTAATTCTGTTTTTTTTGCCCTAAAACATGAAAATCAAAACAGCTCATATACATGTTTCTGTAGGGAGCTGTATAGCATCAATTTCCATGACATATGTTTTTTTTGTCTCATGCAAAGAACCATGTTCATTAGTTTATCATATTCAAAAAGTGTCAACAACAATAGCAAATTTTCAACTTCTCTATCCAAAATAAGCATACAACCTTTTCTCTGTCCACAAACTTCTCTATCCTGAACTGTATGTGTGTTCGACATACACAAAAATAGCAGCATGGAAATTATTATCCTTTATGTCATCAAACCACTGAATACCCATGCTTCTAAAATACTACATGCATCTAATATACTACATGCTTCTAATATACTACAATTTTCTTCTTCATTTTTTTCTTCAGAGAAACTTTGAACAACATGTGAGACAAAGATGGACTTTTCCTCCCATGAAGTTATCTCAGAGACAAACCTGCGTGCCCATCAGGAATTTTCCATACTGCTCCAAGATTGCTGCAGAAAAACAAAGGGAGAAGAAGAAATCAGAAGGTTTTCAGATCCAAAAAGAAGAAAGGGAACAAGATCAGGAAAATTGAAAAAGAAAGGAGCTGCAGATGGATCCATGGACGCACAAACTCACCCTGGTGAGTTTGTTTCCCTTTGTCCCTGTTCTTATCTTCATCATCTGCTTCTTTCATGTCCAAGAACAGCCGCCACCTACACTAGGGTTGGGTAGGGGAGGCAGGGACGGGGAGGAAGGAGGGGAAAGGTGGGAGGGGCGAGGACTGGCGTGTTCTCTCAGGGTGGGAGGGTGAGGGTTCAAGGTTTTGACAGAGGAGCAAAAGTTTTCCTGTCTTTTAGCTATACATGGGCTTTATGGGTTTGTTTTTGGTGCGTCCAGGGATGGGGACACAGGTACAACAGGCCTGACAAACAGCAAAAACCCAGCAGAAAGCCCATACAACAGTAGCAGCTTGTTGGTCCAGCCTCAACGCGACAAACAAAGTGAGAAGCCCAGCCCAAAGTAACAAACAAACAAACATGAGGAAAATGAAATAAGCCCAGGTGCTAAGCCGTTTCAACCCAGCAGAAACAGAGCTACTTAACAGGCCTAATCTGCATGCGATGTCATCAGCCGACTGAGACTTCGCGAAGTCTCAGTCGACTGAGACCTAGACACTCCCTAATTGAAACCCTGTGAGAGATAGAATAGAGTCAATAGACTATGGCTTTGCATGCATGGACCAGAAGGAAACCTGAATAGATTTACGTTCTATGCGTAAAGTATACCATGATATAGCCGAGTATGCCCTACCCCTGCTCCCCCGAGTCGCCCTCCCTGGCGGCGGCGGGGGAACCCTAACTCGCGTCGCGCCGCCACCTCCCAACCCCCGCCCCCACCTCGCCGCCACCAGAGGAGCGGCCAGCGAAGCCGCGCCGGCTCCCAGGAAGGTGGCGGCAGGGCCCCTCGGCTAGCTTCGGTCCCCAACCCCTCCTCCCCGTCCGCCGGTGCTCGTCACCGGTGCGTCTCCGCCGCCCCCCTGCCTCCCCGTCCTCGCCCAGCCTCCGGCTGCTGCCCGCGCCTGATGCTTGCAAGGCTCCTCCGCCCCCAACGTGTTCCCGCGCCAGATCTGATGCTTGTCAGCGTGATCTGCCGCTGATGACGCCGGACCCGGGGCTGGTGGTGGTGGCTAGGCTCCTCTGATGGGTCGGGCTGCCCTTGGTGGCGCCGCGGCTTCCTTTCTCCCCCGATCTGTGGCCATGGCTTTGGGCTGTGGCTTTTGGTGCATTTCTGGTGGTGTCTCCCAACGGCGGCTGCCCCTGGCAGTGCGTCGGCCTGGCGTTCGAAGGGTGCTTGTGCCTTTGCGGTGGGCCTTTTGCCGGTGCGGCTCCGGTCCGGCAACCCTGGACATGCGTTCTCCGGTGTCCATGGGTTGACGGTGTTTCCTCCGGCGCAGTGCCGGCCCGGCGCCTTGGAGGTTGCTTCTCCTCCGGCCTCTTCGACTCGCCGGTTTCCTGGGCGACCATGGCCCCGGTGGCTCGGATCCGCGTCCCCTTCCGGTTCTGGCTCCCTGGTGTCGGCGTCGCCGTTGTGGCCCTGCATCGGCTCTCTCCGCCCTGTCGCCTTTCCAACCCCGACCACCTCGATGCCTCGTCCCCTGTCATGTCCAAGGCTCATTGTGTCCGGCACGGCCCCCTCTTGTGCTGGCAGATTTTGACCAACGTTTGACCTTCAACTCCAGGTTCCTGATCCGGCGCGGCTATGGGATTGCTCAGACCAAGGCCAGGGAGATATCTTTCCTCGGCCTGCTGATGTTGGTAGCGGCGACACTTTGTGAGTGTCGTTCCCTTCTTGAAGGTGTTGCCATGGCCTCCCTCTGAGCCCCTCTTCGAGCACCAGGGAAAACCCTAGTTCTGATTCTTCGGATCGGACGGCGACTGCCACGGCGTCGTTATCCTTCTTGTAAGCGTCGTCTTGTGTACTCGCGGCGTCCACGGTGATGAGTTTGTGGTTGTTGGTTGTTGTGTAGGTTAGGATCTCCTCTCAAGTTAGGGGGTTTTGATGTGTTGTTTGCACCCATTCTCTCTACTCTGGGCACCTTGTTCACGTTATCTTGTGTTCGTGACATGTGTTGTACTCCATGTACTCATTCTATTTTCTTCTATTAATGAAAAGATACGCAAGCTTTGCGTATTTGCGAATAAAGAAATATTAGCCGAGTATTAGGCTTGGAGCCGGCAAATTTTTGAGCCACTGATATTAGCCGAATATTAGGCTTTGGACTGATTAGATCAGTGGAAATTTCGAACGTGCAGCTAGCTAGCTATCGGTGATTGATCTGTACGTACATGCGCCTGTTCGTCGCAGAGACACGGCGTGAAGGCATCCGCCCAAGGGAGATGGTAGGACTGAAAAAGCATTTAAAAACCAGTTACTGCATGTTGTATGCTGCCTAGTGGAGACCAGTTCGTTTTTTAGCTTTATTAAAGAAGAGAAAAGAAGTATAACAATCAACAAGTATTTTTAATTTTTAACAGAAGAGTAAAACGGGCGTAAATGGGCCAGCCCATGGCGGAGGTGGAAATGTCACGTATCGGCGCGCTCGGCGTATACAACGTACCTTACATGGAACCCTCCCGTGTCGTGTTACACTTGCTAATAGACATATAAAAGTTTCGCCCACCTGCCCGTGATGTTCGAACGGGCATGAAGATACTAAACACTTATTATTTTTATGTCAAAAGGCAAAAGAGGTGTGGGAGAAACTGGGACTGCACGAAGTCATTAAAAAAGCATGTGCGGTCGATCGTGCGGGAGAGGCAGTACTTGAATTTCTACTTTTTATGCCAGAACATAAGCTATCTACAGTGGGCATACAGAATGTTCGCGAACTGATCGCTGTAACAGCCTGGTATTTATGGTGGAAAAGACGTTCGCTAGTCCATCAGGGGAAGACCCAAGATACATACCAAATTTTGATGGGAGCCCGTGCTATAACGACGAACTATGTTATTGCCCAATCCTCCAAGGCAACAAATAAAATAGAGGGATGGACGAGACCCCCTCTAGGTTTTGTGAAATTAAATGTCGATGCTTCTTTCGATCAAGACATGCTTAGAGGCACAGCGGGAGCTGTACTTAGAGATGATAAAGGAAGATTTATTGTTGGAAGGAATTGGAAGATGGATTGGTGTGCAGATGTTTTAACAGCAGAAGCCATGGCACTACGTTTTGGGTTATTACTTGCACAAAAGGCGGGAGGCAACCGACTTGTTGTTAACTTCGACAATATGGAAGTAATTGACACGATGAAGAATGGAGGACATACAGCGGGAGCGGCGGCAGCTGTGTTTGATGATTGCTATTTTATGGCTTGTGATTTTCCGTTAGTTAGATTTGAACATTGTAATAGGAAGGCAAATAAAGTAGCTTATGAAATTGGTAGAGTAGCTAAATTTTCTGAAACAAGGGATTGGTTTGAGGAACCTATGAACGATATTGTAAAATTTCTTATAGATGATGTAACCATTATTACTAATAAATAAAGAGGATGTTTTATTTCAAAAAAAACCATCCTACCATTTATTACGAAAAGACATGGCTTAATCTCAACAGTCGATGTGTTTAAGAGGGGGTACCAAAGCAGAAGTGTTTGGAAACATTTTGAGTGAATAAAATGTTTTCAGTCCTCAAAAATTTAAAAAAAATTGATGGTCGGTGTGCAGGCTGTGGGTTAGAGCATCTCCAGCCGTTTGCCCCCCCCCCCCCGGGATTAGGAAAAGCGCCGCTCGGGGGCGAACCGGCCATATTTTCGTCGTGGAGGCGATCGGGTTCCCAGCCGCCGCCCCCAGGCTAAAGAACTCGCTGAACGCGACGTAGTCGCCGTCGTCGCTGCTGTCGTCGTTGTCCTTCTCCTTCTTCACGCGGCCGTCCCTGCTGGACCCCTGCCCGGGGTCGCCCTGGGCGGACTGGTTTGGCTAGCGGCGGTGCGTCGTCATTGCTGTCCTCAAGCACGATGACGCCCCCCTCATCGCGCTCACGAGGGCGCACAATGATCTCCTCCAAGGCGCGGCGCTTCATCTCTAGCCGGGCCCAATCTTCCTGCGCCCACTTCATGGCTTCCTCGTCGTCGAGCGCGTCATCGTGCTCGGTCTTCACGGCGGCGAGCCCCGACTCTGTCTTCAACTTGACGAGGCAGGGAGGAGCCGAGGAGGAGGCACGGCCACCCTCGTTGATGACGATGCCGGCGCTGCGGGTGCGCCGGCCGAGCGGCGTTTCCACGGGCTCGGGCTTGACGCTGACGAGCGCCGGCCACTACTAGGAAAAGGCCTACTAATGGCGCACTACAGGTCACTATGGCGCACCTGTTTTCAATTTTTAGTTTCGTCTTTTTATTAATCTCGGGTCAATATGCTTAATCTCAAGTCAAATCGCACGCTGTGGTCAAACTTCCCGAAAGGTCACCCATCCTCACACTACTCCAGCCCGAGCGTGCTTAACTTCGTAGTTCTATCCAACCCCAGCACCAGCTCACGTCACATGCACTTGTTGATATATCTATCATATCAATCCTATTAAACCTTGTTGATGTCTAGGACTTTGTTCATGTTCATGAGTATGATGAAATTTTGAGAAAATATTTCAAACTTCCTGGTCATATTACGGATCATATTTTGAAAAAAAATCGATTTTTTTTAAAACCAATTTTTTTCTGTTACTAGTGGCGTACCTAGCAAATAGTGCGCCACTAGTAAGTTTGAATTTTTTTTCATTTTCCCCCCTCTAGATCTTAAAAACCCTGTATCTTTCATTCTGTTAGGTTTTGGGGGATTTTGAAGATGTTGAACAACGTTTCCCCCGTTCAATTCGGATGTAACTTTTCGAGTAGATAATTTTTCATATAAAAAACTTTTTAATCCGAGTTCGTATGCAAAAGTTATGCCCATTTTACTAAATTTCAGAGAGATTTTGCAAATAAAGTCAAAATTCATATTTGTAAATTTTCCCAACAACTAGACCACATATCAAATGGGAAACTTTTTTTTTTTGACATTTCCATCATTTTCTTTTATTTTTTTAACTGAAAAGGCGGTCCAGGGGGTGCATTTAGCACCAGGGTTACTAATGGCGCACCACACACCAGGTGCGCCATTAGTAATATATGGTGCTAATGGCGCACCTGGTGTGTGTTGCGTCATTAGTAGTTTTGAAAAAAAATTGTTAGTAATGGCGCACCAGTGGGCAGTGCGCCTTTACTAGTTACTGTCCACTGGTGCGCCATTACTAACAATTTTTTTTTTCAAAACTACTAATGGCACACGGTGGGTGTGGTGTGCCATTTAAATGTCAACTAGTAATGGCGTACTATCCCATGGTGTGCCATTACTAACAAAAAAAATTCTTTTTTTCTTCAAAACTACTAATGGCGCACCACACACCAGGTGCGCCATTAGTAATATATTACTAATGGTGCACCTGTATCTGGTGCGCCATTGCTATATAGCAGTGGCGCACCACATACACGGTGCGCCATTAGTAACCATATCATCTATAGCCCTTTTCCTAGTAGTGGGCGACCCAACGGAGTGGGAGGAGGATCGGGAGGAGGAGGAAGACCCGCCCAACATTCGCCGCGGCAGCCACGGGCCGACACTCCGACGGGGGGCCGAGGCCACCGGGTACTGGAGCGGTGGATCATTGCCGCCCTCTAGGTACTCGAGGACGGCATGCAACGTGCGGCCGGGGGTGCCCCACCACACAGGCGGCAGCCGTCGCTATTGTTGCACCTCCTAACCGCCGGCGCGTTGTTGATGGAGGCGAGTTGCTCCACCTGCCAGCCTTCGAAGTACACCGCCCAAGCCTCATGGTTGTCAGCGTCGTACCCCGGGAGGGCACGTTCCTCCTCCGACAGGGAGGCCCGCATACGCTCAATCTCGGCATGGAAGTATCCGGGATGCTCGACGTTGGGCAGAGGAGGGACTGGGACGCCCTCAGCGCGAAGCCTCCACTGCCCCGATGCGCATATGTCGAGGGGCGCCAGGTAGTTCGCCTTGTGGAGGAGGTGAGCTTCCCACTCGTGAAGAGAGTGGCGGCCGAAGCCGTTGGCCGCCGCTGCGTCGCCGGGGAACCGTTCACCCATCGAGGGTGTGCATGCACGCGGTGGCTAGACGGGAAGAGACGGGGAGAAAGGGCGTCGGCGGCGAGAGAAGGGGGGTTGCGGGCGGGTGATTCCACAGGCGAGGGAGGGGGCGACTTTTATAGCGGTCGGGGGGCAACAACACGTGTGTACGCGTGCCATGATCGCCGCCCATGAGGAATCAATGGAAGGCTGACCGACGACAGCCTTGACATTGATTCCCCGCGAGAAATCGAGGCGAGTAGGACGACGAGGTGCGGGGGTCACTGACTCGGCGGCCCGCCGTTCTTTCACGCCAAAACGATTGCCCTAGCGCCCCCGGGCGCCCCCAGCATGCCGGGTTCGGCCTGGGTCTGTCAGCGCCAGTTTCGCGCCTAGCCGGCGAAAAATGGGCTCCTGGGACATGACTGAGCCGTTTTCTGGGCGCCAGCGTAAAAAGAGAGGCCTGGGAGGGTGTAACACCCCAGTAGTTAAGCTACAGTAACCACACACTAATGGCGCCATGTCGTCGCAATTAAATTTCTAAACCTCACTTTAATCCAAAACGAATTCAAATTCAAATTGAAAAGAAAGTCAAATTTTTATGTTTCCGTTGGGTTGCAAAAATTCACTAACAATTTTCCTGAAAGAAACCAACATTTTATGAATAATTAAAATGCCCTTAAACTAATTAAAATTGGATCAACAACTTTTAATTGATCCTTTTCAATTTAAATAAATATTTGCATGTTTCAAAATAACTTGAAACTTGCTGTGCTAGCTCATAACATTGCATAGTGTCAAGTACCTTGTTGAACCAAAAATCATTTGCCTTTAATAGAAATAGCAAAACAGTAGCTAAAAGTAAAACAGAAATAAATAAAGATGAAACGCACAATAAAAAGGAAAGGGAACCCCCCTCCCCCGCTTTCCCTGGGCCTTAGACCGACAAGGCGCAGGCCCAGCCCCCCAGTGCCTTTGTCTCCCTCTCTTGTTCATCCATGGCGCTGGCAGTGCCTGCATGCCGTCCACGCCACCGATCATCATCGTGTTGAGCATCCACTGCCTCCCCGAGATGGATAATAAGACCCCTGACCCCATAGACAAACCCTAATCCTCACTTACACCCTCACGCTCTCTCTCTTTCGTTTGTTCATCGTCTGAAGCTCATGGTCGTCGTTGCCGCGTCGATCCCGCGGCCACCAGCATCCCCGTCACCTGAGAGCATGCCCTGGAGCTTCAGTGCCTCCGACTCCACCGACTACGTGCATCAGTTCGAGCTCGAACGCCCTGCTGCCTCGCCATCGCATCGTCTTCTCTGCCACCACCACCGCATCTCGTCGTCGAGCTCGTCACGTCCGGCCACCCGCGCGCTCCCCGACCTCGCCATCAGACTTGCGTGAACATCCCCTCCATTTCCACCTTGTTCCTCGTCTTGATTCGTCACCATAGATGCCCCCGCGCGTCGCTGTCTGCCATGGCCGGAGCCCCACTTCCGCGCATGCTCGCCCGCTCCTGTCGCGTGTCCACCGTGAGTTAGCCCTGTCCCGGCACGCCCGCACCTTGTTGCTGCTTTGCCGCGGCCGCCCTCTGCCGCTACGCCCCGTTGCTCCCGCGCTCGTTGTCGCCACACCCGCTGCCAACCGAGCCCCGCCACTGTTTTCCCCAACGCCGGCACAGCCACCGGCCGCCTCCACACCTGCGGCCAACCCCCAACCGAAGCGCCACACTAGGGGCCCTCCAACACGCCCGCCTGCGCCCCTAATGGTCGCCGGAGCCGGCCGGAGCCTCTCCGCCTCCCCCTGCTGCCGCCATCGTTCGCTCCGCTACAGCCGCCTCGCTCGCGCGCCTCCGCCCGCGTCCATCGCTGATGCTCGCCGGAGCTCCGCCCCGCGCGCCCACTGGAGCTCCGCTCCGGCGCCGCTCGCCACACGCCCGCCCCCCCCCCCTCTCACCGGCTGCTGATGCTGCTGCTGGCCATGGCCAAGCGGCCATGCGTGCGTGTGCGCGTTTTGTGTGCGTGCGTGCTATGTAGGTGTGCATGTGTGTATGGCTAGGGTTAGTTTAAGGGCTAACAAAAATTAACTAAAGGCTAATCCCCCCTGCTAATTACCATGTTGTAACAATGACAGATGGGGTCCACTGCTATGTATAAATATTATATCTGTGTTGAAATTAATAGAGAGAATGACATGCGGGTCCCAGATGCACTATTCACACCATTGACTAGTCAATAGTTGACTGAGTCAATTGGGTCCCCTAGCCCCACAAGTCATAGGCTGTGGCTGGCCTCTGCTGTGTACACATAGTGTTTTACTATTTAAATCAGATTAAAATAATTTTAGAATAACAATGAAAACTTTGAAACTTAATAGAAAATAAACCGTATCTCGGATGAAAATACTTTGTACATGAAAGTTGCTCAGAACGACGAGACGGATCCAATACGCGGTCCGTTCTTCCGTCATGCGTCCCTGACAAAGCAAACCTGCACCCGCCCCCCTCCGGTCCATCTGTCCGAAAACACTGAACACCAGGAATAATTTCCCGGATGTTTTTCCCCTTCGCCAATAGCACCTAGTACCGCGTTAGGTCACCCCTAGCACTGCGTATTGTCATGTTATGCTTTGTGATGCTTTGATTGTTACGTTATTTATTGTGTTCCCCCTTCGTTACTTCTTTGCGGTAGGCCCCGAGACTGCCGCCGATACCCTTGTGATAGACTACATCGACGACGACCCTCTCCTTGCCAGAGCAACCAGGCAAGCCCCCCCTTGATCAACCCGATATCGCCTATTCCTTCTTTCTACTACTTGCATTAGAGTAGTGTAGCATGCTACTGCTTTCTGTTAATCCTATTCTGATGCATAGCCTGTGTTTGCTACTAGTGTTATTACCTTTACCTGCAATCCTAAATGCTTAGTATAGGATGCTAGTTTATCACTAGTGGCCCTACATTCTTGTCCGTCTGCCATGCTATACTATCAGGCCGTGATCACTCGGGAGGTGATCACGGGTATATACTTACATGCATATTATATATCATACATGTGTGTTGACTAAAGTCGGGTCGGCTCGTTGAGTACCCGCGGTTGATTCACGGATTGGGGGCTGAAAGGACATACTTTCCCGACAGCCCTCTGTGTGGATCTTATGGCGGAGCGACATGGCAGGTTGAGACCTACTAGGAGAGAGGTGGGCCTGGCCCTGGTCGGCGTCCGCGGTTACATCAATTAACACACTTAACGAGATCTTGGTATTTCATCTGAGTCTGGCCATTTAACTATACGCACTAACCAACTACGCGGGAACAGTTATGGGCACTCGACGTCGTGGTATCAGTCGGAGCCTTCTTGACGTCAGCGACTGAGCGGCGCGCGTTGGGTTGGACCGCATAACGCAACTTCATTTTCTAATGGAGGTTGCTAAGTCTGCTCACCGGTCGCGTATGCAACGTGCAGGTGTGCAACGGGTGATGGCCCAGACCGTTGCACGCTTAGGATTTAGACCGGCGTGCTGACCTCTCTGTTGTGACTAGGTGGGGCTGCGACGTGTTGATCTTTCGAAGCCGGGCATGACCCAGGAAAGTGTGTCCGGCCAGAGGGATCGAGCATGTTAAGTTATGTGGTGCACCCTTGCAGGAAAGTTGATCTATTCGGATAGCCGTGTCCCTCGGTAAAATGATGACCCGGAGTTGTACCTTGACCTTATGACAACTAGAACCAGATACTTAATAAAACACACCCTTTCAAATGACAGATACAACCCGGTAATCGCTGTTTAATAGGGCGACGAGGAGAGGATCGTCGGGTAGGATTATGCTATACGATGATACTTGGTTAACTTACCATTTACTCTCTTCTACTGCTTCAAGGTGGAGGCTGCGAGAAACATAGTCTTCGATAGGACCAGCTATCCCCCTCTTATTCTGGCATTCTGCAGTTCAGTCCACAGATACTATCCATTTCATTGATATCAATACATATGTAGTGTAGATCCTTGCTTGCGGGTACTTTGGATGAGTACTTACGGTTGCTTTGCTCCCCCTTTTCCTTTTTTCCTTTCCTCTCGGTTGTCGCAACCAGATACTAGAGCCCAGAAGCTAGACGCCACCGTCGATGACGACTCCTACTACACCGGAGGTGCCCTTAGAGAGAAGGCATGCGCCTCTTTCGATCTGTATCCCAGTTTGTGCTAGCCTTCTTAAGGCAAACTTGTTTAACTTATGTCTGTACTCAGATATTAATGCTTCCGCTGACTCTTGTGTATTCGATCCCTCGAGACCCCTAGCTTATAATATAAAGCTTGTATTATTTTATTTGTGTCTAGAGTTGTGTTGTGATATCTTCTCATAAGTTCTTGATCTTGATCGTACACATTTGCGTATATAATTAGTATACGTTTGAATCGAGGACGTCACAGAAGACCTGTTGGGAACGCGGTTGGAGATGTTCTTACCTTGAAGCTAGATTGGGCGGCGACAAGAGACGCGTACTTGTTGGCAGGCATGGATCCGTGCTGGAGCTATCGATCGATCCGTCGCAAGTTTTGTTCTTTTCGTTGTTAACATTAACAGGCACGGCAAGTCTGCATTGGTGCTGGAAACAAAACGGGCAAGCTGTCTGCTTATCTATTCTAAATGCGTCAAACCGACACACCTCCGTACTAGTAGTGAACTTACTCCATGTCAAAACAAAAACAAAAAACTATTTTAAAGAACTTACTGTACTCCCTGTCATTATTTGTCTCAACCAAAGACCAGTAAGTAAACGCCATTGGCCATCCTGTATTCTGTCGTTTCATGATGAGTTCTATGGCAATATATTCCAGAAAAAGTTCTTCTATGGAAATTTTTACTGCCTCCAGCATATAATATACTAGTAGCTGCCTGCCGCCAACACTCGAAGTCATCGTGCATGCGCACGGCGATACTATATACTGATCCTCACGGCAGTACTGTATATACCAAGTCAAGACTCGAAGTCATCGTGCTAGCTGCAAATCGGAAGCGTCAGGGAAATTTGGCCACGCCGACCATCCGGCCCGCCTCTTGTGCTCGATAGCTACGTGGTACGTTCTTTTTTTTTTTTGTGGTTGCGTGGAAGCTAGGTGGTACGTACTTCTCGGACGGAGCAGTATATACGGAGTACAAGGCCGCGTATCTATCTATGTAGGCCGGTTCAAGTGATTTACACCCAATCAAGTCAGTAGCATTGAGATCTCAGCCTCACGCATGGATTCGCGGGCAACAAGGCGCATGCTCGCGTTCGTCTCGTTGCTCACGATGTGGAGCATCGCCGTCCACGTTTCATTGCCGGCGGCGGCGGCGCCTGCGCGGGCGCGAGTCGGCGTGGTGCTGGACCTGACGAGCGACGTGGGGAGGAAGAGCCTCACCTGCATTTCCAAGGCCCTGGACGGGTTCTACCTCAAGCATCCGAGTTGCGCCAAGCTGGTGGAGCTACGCGTGAGGGATTCGGCCGGAGACGCCGTCAAGGCGGCGCACGCTGGTGAATTTAACGTTCAAGCGTATGTATATATATATATATATATATATATATATATATATATATATATATATATATATATATATATATATCTTCAACTTTGTGTGTCTCCAGCATCACTCCCTCTTTAATTAGGAGTTTGGGCAGACCGATTTTGTTCTCTCTTTCTCTATACAGAAATTAAGATTTTAGGCCCCACGAAGGGAATTTCCCCCGGTTTTTTCCCCTCCAGTTGTGAAGCAAACCAAACTAAAAGATCTAGAACTTTGGAGGTTTGAAATTTCTGAGCTTCCAAATTGGGGAGTTCAAATCCCTGAAGTTGAAATTTCAAATTCAAAATTCAGAAGTTCGAAAATCTCAGGAGTTTATTTTAAATTATGGAAGTACGTACAAGCCTTTCAGAAATAGTACTGTACCATTTTCTTTGAAGGTGCCGAACAAGGGAAACTTGCCAAAACATAGTGTGTCAAATAAGAAATTCATTAGAACGGAAAAAAAATATCTTTGTCTCAGAAGTGACCACGCCTCTTTTGGTGGGCGGGTGTCCGCCAATTAGGTTCGCCTCAGAGAAATACTATCTCTCAAGCCGTTAAGCGAATTCACCACACGCCTGTAGTCCCTCACTTGGATGTGAAGCTTTGATACAATACAACAATTAGACCAATTTGTTGGCTAATTGTTTCCAGAACATGCTTTTGATTGGCAATTTTGTGATGCGTTTGTGCTTTGCAGCCGAGGACCTCATCAAGAATGCCCAAGTGCAAGCCATTATCGGGGGCCCTCAGCCACTTACCAAAGCAGATCACGGCATACACCTGGCCCAGAACAACCATATTCCATTTCTCTCCTACAACATTTCTCCAATATCGTGTGCCTTCTGGCTTGAAGAAAACGTAACAGCATCCGTAGGCCATCCCAAGATTGGATTTACATTTGAATCAAGTGACAGTATGATATTTCTTTACCCAAAAACCGTGCGAAGAAATGACATGAAACTACATACACAAAGTTCTAGTCAAGATTGCGAAGGGCAGACAGTGTTGAAGATTGCCGTGCCATTAAAAAATGGTTTTCATGAATTTGTGGAGGTTACTGGTCCTATTTCTGAGAAACAAAACATCACTGGCTATAGCATTGATATCTTCGAGGCAGCTATGAGGACTCTACATCCTGTTCCGTGCTATGAGTTTATTGTTTTTGACGGTCCTTATGATGAACTAGTAGGCAATGTGTCTTTGGGGGTGAGGCTTACTCCTACACACTTTCATCTCATCTTATTTTGTTAACATTTTTTTGAAACTAAATACATTTGAATCTTCCTAAATTTGTGGGGGATGAACAGGTGTATGATGGTGTAGTAGGCGATGTGACCATAACCGCGCAACGAGTTACAGTCGCAGACTTTACGGTGCCATACACACAGTCTGGTGTATCTATGCTTGTGCTTACCGAGGATGAACCAACCACAATCAGTTGGACATTTGTAAAGCCATTGAGTAAGAATCTTTGGTTTGCAACTATTGCCTTCTTATTCTATACTGGCTTTGTTGTGTGGATGATTGAACTACCCACAAATCAAGAGTGCCAAGGATTAAGTTTGACACGGTGCAGCACTGCCCTCTACTTTGTTTTCTCAACTTTGACGTTTTCTCATGGTCAGCACATCAACCTAAAACTTCTAACGATACTTGATGCCTTATCAATATATTATTGTTTTGTTACCATAGTTCTATGATAACATAATTGTCTCGTTCTTCCCTGCACAGGTCAAAGTATTAGAAGCCCTTTGACAAAAATTGTTGTGGTGATATGGTGCTTTGTTGTGTTGATTCTAGTGCAAAGCTATACAGCTAGCTTGTCATCCATGTTGACTGCAAAGCGGCTCCGCCCTAGGGTGTCAAATCTAGATCAACTTCAACGGAACGACGACTTTGTAGGATACCAAGATGATTCATTTGTGCGGTCCTTCTTGATAAATCATCATAATATCAGTGAAAGTAGGTTAAGAAACTACAGCACCAAAGAAGAATATGATGTTGCTTTGAGGAAGGGGTCCAAGAATGGAGGGGTGTCGGCCATTGTCGATGAGATCCCCTATTTAACTTCTTTCATCTCTGATAGTCGGTACAAAAAGGACTTTATGATGCTTGGGTGCATATACAAGACCCCTGGATTTGGTTTTGTAAGCTTCTCAGCCTACCGTGATATATTCATGATTACTCCTTGTTGCTTGTATTTCATTCTTGGGAGTACTTTCTAACATCATGTTTTTATGGTCAGGCATTTCGTCAAGGTTTTCCGCTAGTACATAACATTTCTACTGCAATCCTAAACCTAGCAGAAGGGGTTAGTGGTTCACAAATAGAAGTTAAATGGTTCGGCACAACTTTACCATCGATTGGTGCTAGCACAATTTCTGACGGTGATTCTGTGCCTCTCACATTACAAAGCTTCTCCGGGCTCTTTTTGATCACTGGATCCATTTCAACTCTCATGCTACTGATAAGCATTGTGAAGTTGTTTTATGACAAAAGCAACACCTCTAGAAACATTGTTCCTGACCAACAACCTCTTGGTGAAGCTAGCAATGATGATACAAATCGATACAATAGTGGCGAGGATTCCCATTCGATACGAATCAGCATGGGCAACAACCCCGACCCTAACCAACAACGTCTTCATGAAGTTAGCAATGATGATTTCCAGGGTGTCCATCGGGAAGGTGGAAATGATGGGGATGCTCAGCCTGATCTAATGGAGCAGAATTGCATGCACAATGGCTCTATGCCTGCAGGACACATTCAGATTGAGATGAGCAATGTCTGAGATGAAAGGAAGCGCTAGATGCTCATGAGTACTTCTCTTATCGTTGAATCAATGTCCACAACCAATATCTTATAAGTTTTTTAATTCCATTTGTAAATACATGATGATTAGGACATACATATAGTAACTGACGTGTAATTTGACTCTTCTGGTGTAACGTTTGCATGAATGTGTTAGTACTTATTTATTCACAACAAATAAGTCTTGATACTCATACTAAAAAGGTTGTGTGCATTTCTAGTTGGTGCAGAATCCGGGAAGTAAAACTCCCTTCCAATTTTTTGCAAACAGAGCCTTGGGTCATTGATTAGGCATGTGGTTGTGCAACGTGACCATCTGGATTCAATTCTTAAAATTGACAGGTGATCCACAAGAGGTTTTTCCATTTATTGAGGATCAAACTTGATGTGTGGTGTGAACACTCCTCAAGATAAAATCTTGGTACTCGTCAAAACATCTTTAAAGACCAGGCTTGTTGTGTGGTGAGACTACACTTCAAGATATAATATTGCTACTCATATTAAAAATTATTTATGCATCCTTAATTGATGCAGAGACTGGAAAGTGAAATTAAGCAAACATAGCCCTTGGCTCACTGGTTAGGCATGCGGCTGTGCAGCCTGATCACCCGGATTTAATTCCTAGAATTGAATAGTGATGCATAGAGGTTTTCTTCATTTATTGAGGATCAAACTTAATGTATGGTGTGACCACCGCCAAGATAAAATCTTGATACTCATCAACAAGGTTACAACTTCGCCACTATATACCTTTGCCGCTAGAAAAAAACTATTTCACTACTCCCCTACGACGTAGCCAGCCATTTGTTGTTGAAGAACAGAAGACACGCTCTCTCTCTCTCTCTCTCTCTCTCATCAACCAATATATCTAATGAGAACGTATCTGGTGCACTAGACCTTCTTGTGCTACTGGTGTACTAGAATCGTGTAGCACATATTTAAATGTTTGAAAAAATCTGAAAAAAATATTAGCACATTAAAATAACATTAATGTATGTTGTCACAAAAATTCAAATCAAAATTCAAAACATAGCTCAATATACAAAAATGACAAATTTAACATTGAATAGTACATAACATAAGTTGGGCTTTTTACACGTCCGATGCACCGGTAGCACAAGAAGCCGGGGTGCACCAGATACGTCCTCTATATCTAATGTGTCAAAATGTGCTACTCTCTCTGTTTCCAGAATAAATATCTCAACTCAACTTTATACTAAAATTACTATAAAATCAAGACACTTATTTTGAGAGGGAGGGGTAGATTATTTGACCATTCAACAGTCAGCTGTGTCGCGGGAATCGGCTAGTTCAGAGCACTATCAGAAGCTAGGCAGAAACCGCAGGCGCATACATAGCAAGCTAGCATAGGTACACGTACCTCCCCGCTGTCGATGTACGAGTGCACGCAAAAGGACTGTACAGTACTAATATATGCAGTAGGACCTGAGTGTATAAACTAGAACGAACGTCACTGTATGAGAATGTTCAAAACCACTGCTGATTCCCTCGCTTAACTGCACATAGCATTTTCATGATCTAAAGAAGTTGTACGGATAACCTCTGACTGAGCTCACCGTGAACTGATCAAACAAAGCTACAAAATCTATTGCTTCCTCCGGCAGAGAAACATTGCACCGGCCGGCCGAAACGTCACTGCGTTCGCGAGCTTGGCAGGGAGGCGGCTGACCGGCGATCGACCGAGGATGCTCCACGAAATTCACCCATCGCCAGTCACAAGCTCAGTAGCTCACTCACCTACGTAGCTCGATCGCTGTATATAAATGCCGGTGCTGCACTGCTCCTGCTCCGTATGTAAACCACACAGACACAGCAAGCAAGTACAGAGTTCAGTCTCGTGCCATGGCGTGTTCGGCGAGGCGCTGCCTCTCTCTGCTCGTGCTTTGGAGCACTGCCGGGTCGTTGGCCACGGCGGCGCCGGCGCGGGTCGGCGTGGTGCTGGACCTGACGACGGACGTGGGGAGGAAGAGCCTCGCCTGCATCTCCGTGGCCCTGGATGACTTCTACCTGAAACATCCGAGCTGCAGCCATCGGGTGGAGCTATGCGTGAGGGACTCGGGCGGACAGGCCGTCAAGGCGGCGCAAGCTGGTAAAACCCCCCTCCCCCACCCCCTTCTCCAAACTTTTTTTTTTGAATTTAACTAATTGCCCGTTCTTTATAAAAAATCCGCGTGACAATATAAACTAGAAAAAAACGAGCAAGAAGAATAAAAAAATCAATTGTACGAAATACAGACATCAAATATGCGCATATCGTCCAACTGCACACAATGTTTCGCGACTAAGACTCTGTTTGTTCTGGCTTATTATGCTTCAGCTTCGCAGCTTTTCCACTTTGGCTAAAGAGCCAAAAAAAAAGCTCTTATTTAGGGGCTTTTCGCTTTGGCTTTTGGCTTATACCATCGTATAACAATATTGATAAAAGGTCATGTGCATCACTCGATGCAGAGGTCGAGGGGTATCGCCTCTTTTCGAAAAACTATAACAATTTGATTCATAAGCCAAAAGCTCCTATTTTGGAGTTTTTTTTCTTTTAATCCAAAGTGAAAAAGCTGCAAAAGCTGAAACACAGGCCTAAACAGACATGCCTAAAAGACTTGTATGGTGCCCCGTGCCAAAAAAAAGTGCTTGAAAAAGCCTTTCTTAGATCACCGACTACTGTTCTATTTGTACATGGCCTTCGATAACTAAGAATTTCAGAAAAAATCAAATTTTTTTTTTACCATTTTGTTCCAAATTTACTGTTTATGTGAGTGTGTATGAGCTCATGTGCAGAAAGCAAAATTTGGACAAATCTTTCATTTCACGAAGACAACACTTTGGTCAATAACCTCTCTTCATACTACTTATGTTTTGTCTTCATGTAACCTGTACCATGAGATATATTTTGATAAGAATTTAGTTAGTTGTAATTTTGTATGGGCAACTCTACGCGTCCGCCGACGGATAAAACATAAAACATCGGCCGCCTTTGAGGTCATCAGATTGACGCAAAAATAGCCATTGGATCTCCTCAACCGTGCGTGTTGTGAATTGCAACAAGCTGGTTGTTACGATGTTCACTGTGCAACAACGGCTTCGTTGTGAAACCATCTAAAGCGTTTTTTAGCCTAAAACGTTATTTTCTTAAGTGTTATTTTTACAACAAAGGCCCTGTTAAATAAATATCTTTGCAACAAAGTTTGTGTTACGATTTTTTTCCATCTTTCAACTTTCTGCAACAAAGATGATGTTGCGGAAGGATTTTTGCGTTGCAGAAAAAAATTCAATGAAAACGATGAACGCACTGGCGACTTGTTGGGGCTTCATATGTTGGTAAGATAGTCTATGTTACAATTTTGTGTTTGCAACATGCCCAATGTTACAAACGTGTTGACCGTTCTCGTGTAGCGCTACATGCCGTATGATTACATCAAATCAAACGACCACGGATGTGACGAGTCATCCCCTGTTGAAAGTTAACATTTGCCTTTTTGTATTGCATAAAACATACCTCATCCATTCCTTTTTATTAGATGTTTTTTTTTTGCGTCTATAGGTGTATTTGCTTCAGGTAGATTCTGGATTATTATGTGTATTTACCTTTCATCCCAAGTAGATTCCAATTAAACTCCCTCCCTCCGAACTGGTAAGACCATTAATTAATTGTCAGCAAATACCTCTCTAATCAGTGTTGTTAATAAGGGCAATTCTATCATAAAGTACCTTTCTAACCATGACCCTTGGGGCGTTGAGGCTTAGGAAAATACACCTACGAAAGTGACCCTTGGGACATTGTCACAATTTTCATAACGTTATTTGACCGCTAATATTTACCACGAACCAAATGAGCCCTAAATAAGATCATGTTTTCTTCGGTAATCTCATAAGTAATGATTTAATCAGCATCCAAGTCCATTTTTCGCAATCATATTAACTCGTTAGAATATTTATGCCCCTGTTGCAATGCATGGAAAATAGTAGAAGTGAACTAGTGACACATTTTTCTCCCGACCATCCAACAACACCTTGATTCTCACACTAATTCTTTAGATTTGAATAGATGCTATTGAAAGAACAAAAAAGCTCAAAAGGTGTGATGAGTAAGCAGACTACATTTTCACTGTTCACACAAGTCCACGCCCAACATTCGAGAAACAAGCATCTAAAAAAACCTTTTTTAGGGGTTCTAAAAAAACCATGTGGTAAGCAATCCAAAATATTAAAAAAAACAAGCATCTAGAAAACATTCGAAAAAACAAGTGAAAGCCCATCTAGTTCAAAAAAAGGTCCAAGCCCATGAAGTTCGCAAAGAAAGGTCGAAGCCCATCACCGTGTTGACCTCAAGCCCCTCAAGGTGTTCGACGCTTCGATCCCGCGCCGCCGTGGCCTCCATCTCCGCCGCCGCCGGCGCTGCGAAGGTCCTCGCTCACAAGGTTTCCCCTCTCTGACTCCTTCCCCGTCCACCGCAGAGGGAGCATGCCGCCGACGCAGCAGCAGCAGCACACGAACACGAGCACTGACAGTGTCCCCTGGCGAATGCTTCCCGGCCCTGCCTCCACTCCACTTCTTGCTCGCCCCCCTCCCCTCCCTTTTCAGTGTGGGAGAGTCGAATTTAGGGCTAATTCCCCCCCCCCCCCCCCCCCCATTACTTTGATGCATTTGCTGCGAAACCTCTGTGCATAAACCAAAAGTTTGACCTAGTATTTCTTAAGCTAATTTTTGGTGCCTGTTGTGATATTTGCAGCCGGTGATCTTATCAATAATGCCCGAGTGCAAGCCATCATCTGGGGTCCTCAAACATCGACAGGAACAGATTTCCTCTCCTACCTGGGCCGCCGCCACCGCATTCTGGTTCTCTCCTTCTCCGGCATTTCCCCAACATCCTGCGCATTCTGGCTAGAACATCCCGCAACAGCTTCCAGGGGTCACAGCAAGATTGGCTTTACACTTGACAATGACACTATAACATTTCTTAGTCCAAAAACTGGTAGTAGACGAAATGGCAGGAAATTACAGACAGGAAAAGCGAGGATGAACTGCAGAAGCCATAATATGGCGATGCTCAGGATTGCTGTGCCACAGAAAGAAGGTTTTGAAGATTTTGTGCATGTTGCTGATCCGAATACCAGTTACCAAAAGGTCACTGGCTACAGCATTGATATCTTCGAAGCCGCTATGAAGCAGCTACGTCGTCCACCACGCTATGAGTTTTATGTCTTCCATGGTTCCTACGATGCGCTAGTAGGCAACGTGTCTTCAGGGGTTAGTGAGCTTTACTCATACATACTTGCATGGTTTGACTTGTAACATTTACTTTTTTGCTGCTAGATCCATTTTGACCCCTATTTTCTGGTTGATAACAGGTGTATGATGCAGCAGTTGGTGATGTTAGCATAACTCCTGATCGAGCCGCTGACACAGATTTTACAATGCCGTACACACAATCTGGAGTGTTTATGCTTGTGCTCGCTGAGGACGAGCCAGAAACAGTTGAGTGGAAATTTGTGAAGCCACTGAGTTCGGCACTTTGGTTTACAACTGTGGGCTTCTTCTTCTATACTGGCTTTGTTGTGTGGATGATTGAGCGCTCCAGAAATCAAGAGTACCAAGGATCAAATTTGAGACAGTTCAGCACCGCTTCTTACTTTGCTTTCTCTACTTTGACATTTTCACACGGTTAGCACTTCATACATAAACTTCTTGGCAATACTTGATGTCTTATAAGAGATTCAATTAGTTTACTACAATAGTCATGTACGAAGTTTCTTGGTTATTCCATGCGCAGCTCAGACTATTAGAAGCCCCTTGTCAAAAATTGTTGTGGTGGTATGGTGCTTTGTGGTTCTGATTGTAGTGCAGAGTTACACAGCAAGCTTGTCAGCCATACTAACCGCAAAGAGCCGCCGGCCTTCAGTGACAGATCTGAACCAGCTCCAGCTCAGGAATGGCTCTGTTGGACACCAAGAGGGGTCATTTCTGCGCTCCATCTTGATAAAAAATTATTATTTCGACAAAGATAGGTTACAGAGCTACATAAAGAAAGAGGACTATGCTGATGCTTTGAGAAATGGATCGGTATCAGCTATCGTTGATGAGCTTCCCTTCTTGACATCATTCCTCTCTGATCCTCGGAATAAGGAAGACTTTAGGATGGTTAATCTCATGTACATGACTCCTGGATTTGGTTTTGTAAGCTTCTCAATCTAAAGCTTAGTATATTCAGAGTTTTGTCCTTTTAAGTGCTATGTTGCATCCTAGCGACAGAAGCTAGTTAGTACCATCATGTTTTTTACCTTCAAGTATGGATTTTCTAAGCATCGTCATACATCTACCTACATCCATTAATAGTTTGAATGTACTGCACCAAAAATTCTCACAAACATACTTACATATTGTGGTGCTAACTGCTAAGCATATGATTACCCACAAAATATATTTTGGCTTTTGAGAGAAAAGAAAAGAACGCACTGGCATATACAACCACTTGTTCAATTGTATCATGCTTTTTTTACCTCGATCACGCCTATCATTTTGTCTCAAGATGTGATAATATCATGATTGTTTTTCGACTATGTACATCTCCATGCCACTAAATTATTGAAGTTACGGGTTTATCTACAGGTATGCTTACCTTTTATCTGCAGGCATTCTGTCTAGGTTCGCCGCTGGTGCATGATCTTTCTACTGCCATCTTGAAAATAACAGGAGGCGATGAGGGATTGAGGATTCAAAGAAAGTGGTTAGGCGCAGATCCACTGTTGTCGGCGGCCAGTGACGGCAGCCCCGACCCCGGTTCCACACAAATCAATTTGCCAAGCGTCGCTGGTGCCTTCGTCATCACCGGAGTTATCTCAACTCTCATGTTGCTGGTAAGCATTGGGAGGCTGATTCATGCCAGCCGCACCAGCGGGCGAATATCCGATGTGGAAAGTGTCAATTGTCATGGTGGTGACAGCGTCGGCCAAGCTTCCGTTCACTTGGAGAATGGCAGCATAGGTCACAGTTCTGCTGCCTCTGATCAACCCCTCTGTGAGGCCGTGAATAGCGAGTCCCATGGGCGCTTTGAGAATGCTGCCGGCCAAGAGGCTTGTCCAATGCAGCAGAATGGCATGCAGAGCGGCTCTGCGACTGCAGAATCCATCCAGATTGAGATGAGAACTGTCTGAGATGAAGTTGATAGGGAAGTGCAGTATCCTCAAGCTGTGTTGTGAACTTGTGATCCTTATTTTCGAGTACCTGTTATGTTGCCTTGAATTTGTGATGAATACGAATAGTAGTGTTTAGCAGCGTGTAAGGTTTTGCCACAATCAGCTACTTTTGTAAACTAATAATACAGTACTATTGTTTCGCGGAGTGGGTCGCTCACTCGGTTGATATATTTTTCGGGTTTTGGCATGAGGGATATAATTAACTCTTATGAACTAATTAACTCTTATGAACTAGTGATAGATTTCCCTTTGAAGTATGTACCCAGTACTTTTGATCTTCAGGCCTCTGCAAGCGGATGCACACATCCATCTTCAGTATGGGTTGTTTCTAAACTTTGTTGTCCCGCTTCCTATTCCCCGCCCTTTCCCATTTGTGAATTGCGATGTCACGTTGCAGCTCGTAAATCTCGCCCCTCCTCCAGTTCCTAAGGACTCCTGGGATATGATCAGTATGGACTTCATCAACGGGCTCTTGCAATCCGTCAATTTGAATTGCATGCTGTTTATAGTGTACAAGCAAATCAAGTTCGCTCACTTCCTGTCGTTTGCTCATCCATATACAACTTCTAAGGTAGCCCTCCTCTGAATGAATCAAATCTACAAGCTTGATGGCTTTCCGGCGCTATCGTCTCCAACTGCAACCTAGCCCTCACAAGCCATGCACCTGGTTACCACGTCTCGCAGCTGCGTCGTGCCCTGGTTCCTGGTGCACATATCTCTACCAAACTTCCCATCTGTTCTGACATTGGGCGAGTGCCTTTGCAGCTTTGCTGTCTTACAACAACGTTGGCACAAGTGAAATAACACTTGCTCCATTCTCTTTATTAATTACTCATATAATCGCGTTAGCTATAAGGTCTTGACTGTAACAGCAGGAGCTCTGCCTTTTCATTATAGAGGAAAACTTTTTACAGCACACTAATCAGAAAAGCAAAAACAACAGACCACACCCAGCGCCTAGAGAAGCCTCTATCGCTCAGCCACATCTCATCCTATACATCCATTCTAGCAATACCGTTTATAACATCATTCGTACCGTTTATAGCATCATTCATCAGCTTTGGTATAGTAGATGCTATCACACATACAGTCATACTCGATGGAATTGTTTGATCTAAAGGGGATCTTCTATAATTTTGCACATAAAGGGTTATTTCTTGGTTTCGTCCTGTCATTAATAACTTGATTATTTTTAGATAATAGTAGATAGAAAGAACGCTCATAAGGAGTCTTCATCTCTAATCAGCCCCGCCAAAGCTACTGATGCCACCTCCCTCTTTTTCCGATTTTATTATCTTAAAATATAGCATCAAGCAGATACAAAGCATTATGAGTAATATCCGACCTCTGCATAAATAAGATGCACACAATCAAATCCGAAAGTCCTGACAAATAAACTGACAAACTAGCAACAGTAGAGTCCTATAGACCGACACTATGCCCATGTCGAAGGAGATGGTGGGTCAATCCCTAGGTTATGTTACCATTCATATTGGAAAAAAAAACCTCCATAGCCACCTGCTCCAATCACGTACACACCGGCTTGAACGACGATTGGTACTCCGGTTGTTGTAGCATAGACCACGTGCGTAATAAAGGGCATACACCGAAAAATAAATAGTAGAGGAGAAGCTTTTTTGTCATTAAAAAACAAATCGTTTCTACATAGTGAAAGCGACCAACTCAAGTCATGCAACCAACTCAAGTCATACGCTCCCACCCTTATTAGCGTTTTGAACCTATTAAAATACCGTCTAACGAATGATAAAAAATATTGACAACACTTATGGAGGATACAAGTTTGACGTTATTTGGATATGTAGCTTCTCCCATAAGAGGTCATGTCTCTGACAGAAAATAGTCTGATCGGCTATAGCTTCTCCCAAAGAAGTGAGAACTGTTCCAATTGCACCTCGTTGTCAATCCTTTGCAATCCCTGCATCCGTCGCCCATTGTGCAGGGTACTATTCTTCACCGGCAGCTTCTTGAAGCGAGCTAATTTGAATATCTCAGGTGCCAAAGAGCAAGGAGCATCGCCATCAAGCCACCTGCCCCTTCAGAAGATTGCCAAGATGCCGCCCCCAATACAATGGATGTGCAGCAAGAAAAGAGCTGCTTATCAGTGTCATCACACTGTGTCTAGGTGCCCTTCCAAGGCCTTTTCTCCTCGTCCCATCTGAACCACTCCCACCACAGGCGAAGAGCTCGACCGAAACACCAAATGTCCTTTATACCCAGACAACCAAGTTTTCTCTGGCTCCGAAAAATATCCTTTTTCGCAAAGTCCAAAAAAACTAGAAAACGGCAACAGGCCTTTGGCACTAGATTAATTTTGCAAGAACACAAAACTTTTTTGAAGTTTGCCATTAAAACTTTCCGACTTCTTTACTATTGTTTTGCTTTTACTGTTCATCAGGGAGCATTTGAGGTCAGGATTAGACAGTCTGAGGTCCGGTGTAGATTTCCTTCGTTTTCTTGAGACGATGAGGTTAGGGTTTTTCGTCATGCGGCAAGACTTGGTGTCAGGTACTTTAGATCTATTCAAGGGTTCAACGGCGACGGCTGCGGCTCCAGGGCGTTGGTCCTTACGGGCACATGCACGACAATTTGCCGGTTGTCATCGACAAGGTAAAGCCGGCTCCGATAGGGGAGCGGCAACAGCGGCGCGTCGGTGGCTCATTCTGGCGATGGTAGTGATTGTTCGGTGGTCTTGGGATCTTGGTGTAATTTTTATTTTGTTTGAAATGCTTTGTACTTTCAATAAAATTTGACAGTACATCTGAATCATTTAAAAAAACACTACACGTGATAAATTCCTTTTGCTGACAATCTGATACACATACGATTCACACGATCACCTGTTCTGCATTTACATGGACGCAACTGCTGGTGCAGGTTCATGGGGGGACTGCGTTGTAGAGTTACCCCCAACGGGTTCCTCCGGGACATGGGCAGAAGCTGCGTTTCCCTCGGAATCGGTGCCATCCGCGGGAGTAGAGTGAGAGTCCCCCATGGCTGCTTGCTGCTGATCTTCGGCTCCGGTGGCCAGACCCTGCAGACGACTCAGCTCCACCGTTCCCTGGCCGTTGCCCACAGGCTCGCCTCCCCGGCCTTCGGAGGCGTCCAAGCGCGGAAGCCATGCGCGCAGCCATCGGCATACACTCTTCCAGGAGACGAACGTGGCGAGGTGGATGAGGAGCATGAGGCACGAGACGACTGCGTTGACGAGGAACAGTCCGCGGAACCTCCGTAGCTCGAGCCTAGTGTTGTCGACGTCCTTCCTCATCCTCACGCACGCCCCGGGGTGGGTGAACCACTTGTTCTCGATGCGTGTAAGCATGCCGTCCTGCTGCATCTCCAGAATGGCGCCCGACACGTCCGCCACCAGCGGAGATCCCACACCGGGAAAGCCTGAAAATCAAGGCAAACTCATCGATCCTGAAAGGAGGTGGACCGGAGCATAAAATCTGTAGAAATTTGCTGGGAGAGAAACACACGTACAAATCCAAACCCGCCACTTTTGTAGATCGGGCTGACCATGGAGTAGCCTTCGCAGTAGCGCGACAGGAAGAGCTTCAGGTAGGGCACCTCGTCGAAGATCGCACTGACTCCTCCGTTGCCCGACCCTTTGCGGAGGGCGTCGGCGTATTCTTCCATGGTGGAGTACCTCCTGAACTTTGCGTCCTGGAAGCCCATGTTCTTGAGGATGTCCTCGACTAAGGAACCATCCTGAAAGCCCACGTAGTCGCTCTCCGTCCAGTCGTTCATCGTCGGCTGGAGCTGCCGCACCGTTAACATCGACGTCAGGTTTGCCGTGTAGTTTGTCGTGAGGATGAGCACGACAAAAACCCACATGATCACTACCAGCTTCGACAGGTTGCTCTCCAACTTCTCCTCTGCAGAGATAATTGTTGCACGGTCCGTGTGTAGGTTAATTTGCACGTGGTTAGATTTGCATGCATGTATGCAGCTATAGGAAAAGAATGGGGGGAATTTCGTACTGTGGGAGAAAACCATGGTTGAGAATGCAAAGTAGAATAGGACGCCGAATTGCTTCCAGGGTGTGCCGCGGAATCGAGGGTTGATCCTGTGCTCGATCGTCCACACGACGAAGCCGGTGAATAGGAAGAAGGCAAGGGAGGTGAACCAGAGCTCTGGAGTTAGCGGCTTCACGAAGATCCACATGCTCTTGCTGCTGTCCTCCTTGGCCACGATCATGGAGTAACCCGTGTCAGTGAACGGCGTCGTGAAGTCAACCAGATTCATCCTGGCCGCAGTGATCGTCACGTCCCCAACCACCGCATCGACTTTCTGCATGCAACAATTGACGAGCGACTTTAAAGTTCAACCGGTTGAAATAGATAGGAAGTTTCTCGTAAAAAAAAGGTTGACATATTTCAGGCACAAGTGAAAAATAGAACTACATATCATGGAAGGATTTTTAGTGTTGGCACGTGCACTGACCTTGTGTACACCTGTTTCACAAGTTCGATGTATGATCGTACCGACTGGGCGGTTGACGGTGCCTGAAATCAACCGGTTGAAAAATACAGCTATTAAATCGTCATCATGGAAGGATTTTTAGTGTTGGCACGCATACTGACCTCTTCGGCCCTATATAGGACGTAGGTGTAATCAGCAAACGAGTATCCCAGTCTCTCCATGGCCGCCTCGAACACCTCTATGCAGTACCCCGTCGCTCTTCCGGTGCCGCTGCTTGGATCGTGGCCGTGGGTAAAGTTCACGAATTGGCCGCCGCCGAACAAGTCCCATCCCGGCACCGCGACACGAAGCGGCGGTGACTCGCTCAACCCGGTCGGTACAGCCGCTGTCTTTCCTGGCCAAAGGATCTGCTTCAGCTTTTTCCTTCCTCTAGTAGAGTACAGGTTCGTCGAGATGCCGAACTCCGGCGTCCAGAAACCGACAGTCCTTGAGCCTTTGCCGCTGATATTGACGATCTCATATGCCGAGACCTGCCGTTGCCCGTCAACAAGCCTGAACCTTCCGGCCAGACCGTCGAACTCGGTAACGAGCAGAGCGTCGAGAAATGACGACTTCCGTTGTGCCGTTCGAAAGGAGACCTCAGCTGCCGCCGCGGCCGCCCATGCCGTGTCATACAACCAGAGCAGCGACACGGGCACACTCTGGCCGTCATCGGGAGTCGGGCACTCCTGTGGAAACTTCACCTTGAGCCGCGCGGAGAACCTCCTCACTTGCTCTGTTTTAAACACACGAGGCTGCAGACTGAGAACCCCCTGCATGCTCTCGATGTCCCCGTGGTTGGGGAGGCAGTCCGCCACGTCCCCAACGCCGGCGGTCGCAATCCAGACGTACCCCTCCGACATCATGCCGGCGACCATGGCCCGGCGGAAGAGGCGCGTGGCCAGGGCGGGGAGCATGTGCACGATGTACACCCGTGTCGGCATGGCCCTGATGCCACGAAGCGCCGCGTCGAGGCTGCTGTTCGTCGCGTCGATGGGCACGGCCACGCTGTCCGTCAGGCTGCGTGATCCTTGGAATGCGTGGACCAGCGCCGAGAGAATGCCGATGCCATAGGGCGAGTCCTCGTGGAGCAGGATGGCTGCGCGCCAGCCGAACTCCTCGAAGATGGCGGCAATAGGCGCCGCCTGGGAGCTCATGTCGGGTGCGGTGCGCACAAAGAGACGTGACTGCGGCGAACTAAATGCCGGCGCGGTGGTGGAGAGGAAAAGGACCGGGGTGTTGCTGCTTCTCGTGAGACTGGTGAATAACTCCACCTCGGCTGATGTCTGAGGCGTGATGATCGCTTTCACCTCATCATTCTTGTTCTTGTTCATGAGCTCCTCGGCTGCAAAGGCATGCAACTAGCAAAAATAAGAACCATCACATCGAATTAGTAAAACACAAGAGCATGAAGTTTTAGTTAATAGTTTTATGTTCAAATATTCCTTTTTACTAGAATCACCATGGAAAGGCGTATATGTTTCCTATCTGTCCCTGACGAGTTAACTGCGCCAAACCATCACACTGACGCCATAATCATTTGACAAAATTTTGGCCAAAGAACATCAGGTCTATAGGTAATGACCTAGCAAATAACACTCGTCATGCACTCAGGCCATATTTTGAAAGTGTTACTCCTCGAGGTTTTCTTTTTGGGGAATTCCTTGAGGTAATGTTCTTATAAGTAAAGTCGAGTCGGTCCGTTTAGCTGATTAGCTCATGTGTCGTGTCTAGGCCTCTCAAGGCGAGGCACGTGTGCTTGGCCCACTATACAGTGGCGGAGACAGGGGGACCAGCAGGGGCCTCCCCCCTCCTAACATCTGAAATTTGCTGCTAAATTGGTAATTAACAGTGTAGAATTAGTGATCATTTGCTGCTTAAAACCTATTGCCCTATTGTTTGGCCCTCCCCAAGCTATTTTGATAGCACTTGGCCCCCCTAATACAAGTTTCCTGGCTCCGCCACTGCCACCATATATATGCATGCCTCGGCTTGTCATGCCCGGTCAGCTTAAGTGTGGACTGTGTCATGTCTGGGCTAGGCCGGTCTGGACCATTGGTCAGGTCTGCGCGAAAAGCGTCGCCGTCGGCAAGCGCCGACAAGGTCGGGCAAGACATTCATTCGAAGACACGAGAACCACCAAGGAACCTCCAATTTCGTGCATGGGGCGACGCGTCACGCCCAAACATCCATCACCCCCCCTTGCACGCGCTCCCCACCTCCCCACCCACGCATTTTGTGTTGCAAATGTGCCCTAGAGGCAATAATAAAAGTATTATTTATTTTCAAGTTTATGATTAATGTTTATATTCTATGTTATAACGTCATGGTGAGTCTGCAAAAACAAAGAGGCTCAGAGGAAACTCATATGCACGTGTAGAATTTTAAACGGTAAAACAGATTTCTAGTCTTGCCTCTAGCTCAAGTGTTCCATGATCGTTCTATTTTCCTGACCATAGGCATGCGTTAAGTGTAACGATGATGCCGACAACAATGAGGACACTCATGCTGAATTGACCCAAATTGTATGTTATATTAGGAGATGTTTTCGTCACAAGTCTATAGTCCATAATACGGGAAGTTATCATATGCACAGTTCCTCAGACCATGAGAATATCGAGTCACTTCATACTGGAAGATGCACTTTGGGGTTGTTTTAATGTCAACCGTAACTGGTGATCATCATGACAACTTATATGTTCATCGAAGACGTATTACAAGGGACTAGATAGTTCGAGACTGGGATTTGCTCCTCCGGCAATGGAAAGATATTCTTAGGGCCCTCTCGGCATGACGGCATCCATCATCGTCTGACTAGACACAACGTGACTTGTTCACAGGGGTGACGGAACGCAAGAACGAGAAAAGATAACAAGAACGAGACAAGATAACAAAACAAGTAATGAGGAGACTGGCATAGTGATCTTTGTTTGCTTCACGGTGATTTCAATATATCTCCCCTCAGGTTTTGTGAAGTATCGCAAAGTAAAAGTAATATCATATGGTAACCACAGGTTCACTCGATTATCATTTGTGTGAGTATAAGGGTCAATATGGATGTTGACGGTTCCGATGTTTATATTTCACATAACCTGCAGGGTCACTTGCTAAAGGTTTACGATCTGTTGAGTAGTGTTGGAGTTAGGAGTTAATGAGAATATCACCGAAAAAGTTTCGGATGTAACGAAATTGTCTTGAGAGAGAACCGGAGCTGTTTTGGAGAAACCAGAAGTGTTTCAGAGAAAACCAGATAAAACCAGAAAGGTGAAAAATTCAAAGAGAGAAAATAATTATGTGGAGGGGCTCCAGGATTTATCGGAAACCCTCTAGAATTATTAGAGGCACCTTGGGCTGCTCAAATAGGCTAAGTCCTATTGGGGGTAGCCAGGTAGGCCTTCAGGCCCAATAGGATGGTGCTCCCCTAGCCTTGGCCACCTAGTTGGGGCCCACCCCTTGGTGCACCGCCACAAGGGAGGTAGGCTCCTCTTCCAAGTTGGTCTGGCCTCCCTTGACCAATATATAGGAAGGGGGTGCCCCTAGAGACACAAGTTCTCGTGCAATCTCGGGCACCCCCTCTCTCTATTCTCCAGAAAAGTTGTGAGACGCCACGAGGCTGCTCCTCCATCCTCCTAGAGAGGTCGTGCTTTTGATCTTTGTTCGAGGGATGTTTTTGCGACGGTTCGAGGGACTTCGGTAATGATCTACACCAACAGTTCTTCCACTGCAACTCGAAGTTGGTAATGATCAGGTCTAACTTTATATACATCTTCATAGTGGTCCCTGTGATCATGATCCGTAGACCAATTTTTTTGGTTTACACTATGTTTTCCAACACTTTTGAGCCGCCCATGTTTTGTTTCTATTATCTGTTTTTGCTTGATAAAATAAATGTTCGGGATCAAACAAAAATTCAGTTTTTAAAAATTGTCACAAATTTAGAAAAATGTTCATGATTTTTTAAAGATTTTCTCGAATTCTAAAATCTTCCTGAGTTCAAAAATATTAGCGATTTCAAAAAATGTTGTCAAATTAAAACAAATACTCAAATTCAAAAAAGTTGACAAATTTCAAAAAATATTCATGCATTCAAAAATGTTCATGGATTTCAGAAAATGTACGTGAGATCAAAACATTTTAACAAATTTCAAAGAATGTTCGCAACTTTGAAAAATGTTCACTAGTTTTAAAAAATATTCCTAAGACCAATATTTCAACGAATTGCAAAAATACTATGTTCAAAGGTTTGAAAATTCTCACAAATTTCATAAGATATTTGCAAGATTAAAAAATATTCACAGATTTGAAAATGGTTCATGAGTCCAACAAATATTTGCATATTTGAAAAAAGTTCATGAATATGAAAATTATTCTCGATTTTCAAAAAAGTTTATGAATCTATAAATTGTTCATGTTTTTTTAAAAATAATAATTGTAAAAGTGATCACGTAAAAAGTTACGAACTTTAAAAGAAGTTCACATATTTGAAACAAAAAGGAAAAAAGGGAAAAAGTAAAGAAATAAAGATGACAGAAAAATGTAGAAACAGACTAACGGGCCGGACCATAACTACAGGCGGATGTGCAGGTTTGGTCGCTATGCCCGTACCTGCGTGGGGGAATAGGAACCCCGAAATCACTAATTAAGAGGTACCCATTGGAAAAGCCAATAACACCTTTATAGGTTATGACAAGTGGCGCACTGCATGTGTGCCACTTGTCGTAACTTGAGAGTTTTTTAAATTCGTTTACTCAAAACGTTTTGTCTTTTAAATCATGCATCCAAATCGTGAATATTTTCATTGTTGGATTTCTCGTGTAGAGATCACTGAAACTAGCGCCTTTCCGAGAGGCATAGAGAGCGGCACAACTGTGCCTTTCGCGTAAGCAAATCTATGCCTCCCATCGAGGAAAAAAACTTTTTTTTCCATGAGGCATAACCGTGTCTCTTGCGGAAGCAACATGTGCATCCCTAGAAGCAAATTTGTGTCTTTTTTGGAATGAAAGAAACTTGTTTTTCTCTTTCCGAGAGGCATAGCTACACCTCTCATGGAGAAAATATGTTTGTTCCCGCAGAAGAAAAACAAACGTGTTTTTTTTCATTTCCGTGAGGCACAATTGTGCCTCTGGTAGAAGTATTTTGCGTCTTTACTCGAAGCAAATATGTGCCTCTCGTGGAAGAAAAAAATAATTTTTTTCAAGAGACACAACTCTGTCTCTCAAAGAAGCAAACCTGTGCCTCTTCGAAAAACAAATTTGTATCTCTCGGAGAAGAAGAAAAAAAAGTTCATTTCTTTTCTCTTTCGGAGAGCACAACTGTGCCTTCATGAAAAGCAAATCTATATCCTTTCTTTTTTCCTTTTCAGGAGACATAGTCGTGCCTCTCATGAAAGGAAATCCACACCTTCACGAGCAGAAAATGTGTGCCTCTTGCGATAAGAAAACACGTTTTTTCACATAATTTTTTTAATGATTTTTCCCCAAACCGAAAAAAACGAGCAAAGGCTTAAAAAACCCCATCTATAACACAAAAAATCATACAAAAAATTAAAATAAAATCATGAGCCAGCAAGCGACACGTGACGACAAATGAGAGCGGATGGCGCGCTCTCAACCCAACAAAACTAACCCTTGAACAGCTCTAGGCTCTTGTAGAGGATCTCGACCCAACATTGGCCCACCAAAGGAAGAACCGCCAACCGCCACAACCGTGTTGTAACCACCAGGCAAAAGGCACAAATTTGACCCGAGAGCGAAACTATTTCACAAACTAAACTGTTTTTGAAAGTATTTCACCCAGCTAATCCCTAATATGCAGCGTCTGACAGCAAGACGCTGCACTCCACTGTACAGTGCCTAACACTCAGGCGCCACACCTGTGCAGCGTCCAACAACTAGGCGCTGCCCTACATTGTGTAGCACCTAGCTGTAAGGAGTTGCACAGTAGAGTGGAGAGCCTTGTTGTCGGGCGCTGCATAAAAGTATTAGACGGTATGAAATATAAAAAAACAGTTTAGTTTGTGAAATATTTTTAGTCTAAGGTCAAATTTGTCAATTTTGTCCACCCACCACAACCTTGCTCGCGGCTGCTCCCTCCTTCGCACAATCGAACTCCAGCGACCCCACCGGCCCCACGCCATCCGACCGACCACAGCACGTCCACCGCGCCTAGGACTACCACACTATCGCGCAACCTCCTCCACATTGCTCGCTGCCGTTCGCTCGCTCATCCACCATTTCACAAAAACGCCCGCACACCGGCAGTCCCGAAGCCCCCCGCCGCCGGACCAGCTGGAGCCATATCGGCGACGCCCCGTCAAGCCTCCGCCTCGGATCCTCGCCCAAATCAAATCGTCCCCGGCTCCGGCTCGGACACTGCTCTCGCCTTCGGCAGAAATCGACCAAACTGATTTATTTTTCAGCTGCCCGATGAATAGCAAAAGCTTAAAATAGCACACCCGCACTCAAGCATACATACGGTGATACGAGCCAGGGCCGTCCCCAGACATTTGGGGCCCCGGGACGAAACGCAAAATGAGGCTCAAACATTAAACATATATAGCTAATACAACTAAAGTATACTTTCATTTAATTCAATTTCTTAATTGTGTGTTATTTCATATAATTTCAAAATACATCAATTATGAATTTAAAGTACTGAAGGTACTGCTAAAGCAATAAAACTAACATCGTGTTCTACTGAAAAGCATCATAATACATGTATTCTAGGCTTACCAAGGTAAGAGAACAAAAGAATGCGAACCTTGAAACTCGGATGAACAACTATCTTCGAAATCTTGTATGAGCAACTATCCTCAAAATAGTTCTATCTGAAACAATCAAAGAAATGCATGGTCGATCGATGATTTGAGAACAAATACATGATAGATGGACAAATGTCATCAGGGTAATAACAAAAGGAGAACAAAAGTACGCTCTGCCAACAACAGCTAGACGAGCTACAATACATGATCAATTGATGAATAATGAATAGATCGATGATTCATTGGAGGTTTGATGCACAAAGTCAGGACTGTCTTGCAGACAACCTGATAGCATAACTACAGTATTACTAGTACATGTTCAACGGGAATCAATTCTGAAAACCAAAATTTAAGAGCACGTCGCAGTTTAAGTTTAGTGTTGTGCGAGCAAGACAAGTAATTCAATCATGGATAATTAACTAATTATCGATAGGAGCAGAGTAGGAACAGCAAGAAGTTACCTATGGATACAGTGGTACATGCATTATCGAGAGGCCTAAACTTGAGGCGGCCAAAGAAGGCGCAGATTACAGAAAAGTGTTGCACGGCGATGTTGTCATCCGGCAGCGCGAGTCGAATTTCTGAACTGGGGTTGCGCTACGCTTCGGCGCTGTCATCGTCTGGCGGCGGGAGGCGAACTGCTCGATTGGGGTTGCGCTACGGCGCTGTCGTACATCAGGGATGATCCAGCAGGCAGGTAAGCTAGGCCTTTTTCAACCTGACACAAAACTGCGATTTGGGCCCCCCTAGGAATTTGGGGGCCCTGGGCGGTCGCCCACTTTGACCCCCCTTGTCGACGGCCCTGATACGTGCATATACATAGTCTTTTTTGCACCGCGAGAAGAAAAGACCTTCAATGTTTTAGACAGACACCAGAGGATTGACACGATCTGGATATCGCATAAGGCACGGTACATACCAGCAGCCGCGACGGGGTCTCCGCGCGAATCACTCACGCGCAGCTCGACCCGTGTGGTGTAGCTCGGGTGCTTGAGGTAGAAGTCGTCGAGGGCTATTGAAATGCAGGTGAGGCTCCTCCTGTCCATGGCGCTCGCCAGGTTCAGCACCACGCCCACCGGCACCGGCACCGCCTCCAGCGCTGGTGCTACCGGTGGTGATCCATCTGTGCTCCAAACCAGGAGCAAAGAGAGGAGGCTTGCAGGCACAGCACAGGCGGAGCGCCTCCTTGACCACACCATTTTGAGATACGACTGGATCTTCACTTTGGATAGACTGCACTCCTTAATTTACCGTCATTTATAGTGATCCAGCGACGCGGGATGGGAAATTTCGTGGAGTGTTCCCGCAAGCGGTCCGGCCGGCCGGTGGTAAATTTCTTTGGCTAAGTCCCGTTGACTCCAACATTATTGCATTATTTCTCTGCTTGCGTTAGTCGCAATCAAGGAAACATCCACACACTTGGGACACTCACATGCGCCGTCTGAGTATCGGAGTATGACATATTTGAAGTTGTTTTCTCTTTCTTTCTATATACTACATCTCTTCTCTACTAATAAAGAGATAATAAAGAGGATTCTTTTTTACAAAAAATTTTCCGATCTATTCACCTTCAATCATGACAGTACAACGAACATCAGAATTAATAAAAATTACATCCAGATCCGTAGGCCACCTAACAACGACTACAAGCATTGAAGCGAGCTGAAGGCACGCCATTGTCATCACCCCTCCATCGCCGGAGTCGGATACAACTTGTAGAAGTAGACAATCAGGAAGTCCTCGTGCTAAGGCCTCATAGGACCAGCGCACCAGAACAGCAAACGCCGCGGATGAAGAATAACGTAGATTGGAAAGATTCAATCCGAAGACACATAAACGTAGATGAACACCAACGAGATCCGAGAAAATCCATCAAAGATATATCCGCCGGAGACACACCTCCACACGTCCACCAACGATGCTAGACGCACCGCTCGAACGGGGGCTGGGTGGGGAGACCTTTATTCCATCTTCAGGGAGCCACCGCCATTTCCTCTTCCTGAGCAAAACACAAACCCAAACAAAACTGAAAGGAACAAAATGAAGCCCCCTCGCCGGCCCTTGGCAGGGTCCACCACGCCTCCATGGTCCTAGGGCCACCGGAGACGAGGCGGACCTGCGTCCACGCCTAATAATAAAGGGGAGTTTGTTGGTTTCAGTTCCATGGCTTCCACCTCTCCAAGCCATATATATTTGTGTTGATATTAGTACAAATTCATGTTTAATTTCAGTAAATAATTCATGACTAGAAAAAAAATAGCATGCAACAATCTAGCATACTAGATGAACAAAAAAACATGCAAAACAACATTGCACAACCAGTGGCGGAGACAGGCACTAGTAGAAAACAGAGCTTTGGTCCAGGCCGGGTCAGCCCATTAGTCCCGGTTCAGTCCAGAACCGGGACCAATGGGGGCATTGGTCCCGGTTCGCGAGCCCAGGGGGCCGGCCGGGCCACGTGGGCCATTGGTCCCGGTTCATCTGGACCTTTTGGTCCCGGTTGGTGGGACGAACCGGGACCAATGGGCCTCGCTCTTGGCCCACCACCATTGGTCCCGGTTGGTGGCTTGAACCGGGACCAAAGGCTCCCCTTTAGTCCCAGTTCATGCCACCAACCGGGACCAATGAGGTGCCTATATATACCCCCTCGCGTAAGAGCAGAGCACACTGCTCTGTTTTTTTCTGGCCGAGGGGGAGAGGGCTTGGTGGTGCTCTAGCTCACCTCCTATGCACACAAGGTGTTCGATGGAATGCCCGAGCCACACTACTTAAGCTTTCTCCTCTCCAAACTCGACCTCCAAGCTCCATTTTCCACAATATTTGTCTAGGTTTAGCGGTCCGTCACGCCCCGTCCCCGTCTTCACCGCCGTCGATCACCCGCGCCGAGCTCATCGCCGGCACCACCGTGGTGAGCCTCTTATTCTTATCTTCTTTCTGAACGGAAAAATATTCTTACTTGTATGTTTACATAGATACTTGTATTATTTTCTTACTTTTATTATTGCATCTTATATAGTGCGATGGTTTTGGTATCCGCCCCCGTCGGCCCTTGTCCTGTCTATGATTCGGATGTGGTATATATATTGTCTTTATAACTATTGGTTCACTTATTGTTTATGAAAATTATGCCGACCAACGTGACATAGATTTTATTTATGTAGGATGTATGTGAATCGGAAATGCCAACCGACCCTATTGTCGAGAGGTTAAATTTAGTTGAAGAAGAAAACAATTTGTTGAAGGAAAAAATAAAAAAAATTAAGGAGGAGAAGATGATATTGGAGTTGCATGTTGCGGATGTCGTCGATGATCACAAGATCAAGATGGATGCAATGCGCTTGAAGATTAGAAAGATTAGAAAATATGCCATTCATACCGAGGCTTGGTATCATTATGCCGTTGGATCAATTGTTACCTTGGTTGCGATTATGATTGCATTTGTTTTCGCATTGAAATGTTTTACATAGTTTCAATGTATGGTTTAATTAATTAGATGCTGTGGAGAGCTATATGTTGTTAGATGAGAACTATGTATGAACTTTGGTTTTAATGTGATGATGAACCTCTACTAATTTGGACACTTAATTATATATAATGCACGTAGATGAACCGACAATGGATGTACGGTGACAGACACACCTGCGAGTACATTAAGGGCGTGCATGAGTTTCTCGATGCGGCTGAGGCAAACAAGCAGAATGGTTTTATGTGTTGTCCATGCACTGAATGTGGGAATATGAGGTCTTACTCTAACCGGAAAATCCTTCACTCCCACCTGCTTTACAAGGGTTTCATGCCACACTATAATGTTTGGATGAGGCACGGAGAAATAGGGGTTATGATGGAAGACGTCGAAGAAGAAGAGTACGATGACAACTATGTGCCCCCTGAATACGGTGGTGCTGCAACGGGGGGAGCTGGTGAAGATCAAGAGGAACCAGACGATGTGCCCAATGATGCTGCAACGGGTGAAGCTGCTGAAGATCAAGAGGAACCAGACGATGTGCCTGATGATGATGATCTCCGCCGGGTCATTGTCGATGCAAGGATGCAATGCGAAAGTCAAAAGGAGAAGCTACAGTTCGATCGCATGTTAGAGGATCACAAAAAAGGGTTGTACCCCAATTGCGAAGATGGCAACACAAAGCTCGGTACCGTACTGGAATTGCTGCAGTGGAAGGAAGAGAATGCTGTGGCTGACAAAGGATTTGAGAAGCTACTGAAAATATTGAAGAAGAAGCTTCCAAAGGATAACGAATTGCCCGACAGTACATACACAGCAAAGAAGGTCGTATGCCCTCTAGGATTGGAGGTGGAGAAGATATATGCATGCCCTAATGACTGCATCCTCTACCGCGGTGCATACAAGGATCTGAACGCATGCCCGGTATGCGGTGCATTGCGGTATAAGATCAGACGAGATGACCCTGGTGATGTTGATGGCGAGCCCCCCAGGAAGAGGGTTCCTGCGAAGGTGATATGGCATGCTCCTATAATACCATGGTTGAAACGTCTGTTCAGAAATGAAGAGCATGCCAAGTTGATGTGATGGCACAGTGAGAACCGAAAGAAAGATGGGAAGTTGAGAGCACCCGCTGACGGGTCGTAGTGGAGAAAAATCGAGAGAAAGTACTGGGATGAGTTTGCAAAGGACCCAAGGAATGTATGGTTTGCTTTAAGTGCGGATGGCATTAATCCTTTCGGGGAGCAGAGCAGCAATCACAGCACCTGGCCCGTGACTCTATGTATGTATAACCTTCCTCCTTGGATGTGCATGAAGCGGAAGTTCATTATGATGCCAGTTCTCATCCAAGGCCCTAAGCAACCCGACAACGACATTGATGTGTACCTAAGGCCATTAGTTGAAAAACTTTTACAGCTGTGGAATGGAAATGGTGTACATACGTAGGATGAGCACAGACAGGAGGAATTTAACCTAAAGGCGTTGCTGTTCTTGACCATCAACGATTGGCCCGCTCTCAGTAACCTTTCAGGACAGACAAATAAAGGATACCACGCATGCACTCACTGTTTAGATGACACTGAAAGTATATACCTGGACAAATGCAGGAACAATGTGTACCTGGGCCATCGTCGATTTCTTCCAACCAACCATCAATGTCGAAAGAAAGGCAAGCATTTCAAAGCCGAGGCAGATCACCGGAAGAAGCCCGCCATGCGTACCGGTGATCACGTACTTGCTGTGGTCAATTATTTACACGTAATCTTTGGAAAGGGTCCCGGTGGACTAGCTGTTCCGAATGACGCTGAGGGACACGCACCCATGTGGAAGAAGAAATCTATATTTTGGGACCTACCCTACTGGAAAGACCTAGAGGTCCGCTCTTCAATCGACGTGATGCACGTGACGAAGAACCTTTGCGTGAACCTGCTAGGCTTCTTGGGCGTGTATGGGAAGACAAAAGATACACCTGAGGCACGGGAGGACCTGCAACGTTTGCACGAAAAAGACGGCATGCCTCCGAAGCAGTATAAAGGTCCTGCCAGCTACGCTCTTACGAAAGAAGAGAAAGAAATCTTCTTTGAATGCCTACTCAGTATGAAGGTCACGACTGGCTTCTCGTCGAATATAAAGGGAATAATAAATATGCCAGAGAAAAAGTTTCAGAACCTAAAGTCTCATGACTGCCACGTGATTATGACGCAACTGCTTCCGGTTGCATTGAGGGGGCTTCTACCGGAAAACGTCCGATTAGCCATTGTGAAGCTATGTGCATTGCTCAATGCAATCTCTTAGAAGGTGATCGATCTAGAAATTGTACCAAGGCTAAGGAGTGATGTGGTGCAATGTCTTGTCAGTTTCGAGCTGGTGTTCCCACCATCCTTCTTCAATATCATGACGCACGTCCTAATTCATCTAGTCGACGAGATTGTCATCCTGGGGCCCGTATTTCTACACAATATGTTCCCCTTTGAGAGGTTCATGGGAGTCCTAAAGAAATATGTTCGTAACCGCGCTAGGCCAGAAGGAAGCATCTCCGTGGGCCATCAAACAAAGGATGTTATCGGGTTTTGTGTTGACTTCATTCCTGGCCTTAAGAAGACAGGTCTCCCTAAATCGCGGTATGAGGGGAGACTGACTGGAAAAGGCACTCTTGGAAGTGACTCAATAATATGCAGGGACGGATATTCTTGGTCTCAAGCACACTACACAGTTCTACAGAACTCTACCTTGGTGACCCTGTATGTCGATGAACACAAGAACAGTCTGCGCTCCAAACACCTGGAGCAGTGCGACGACTGGATTACATGTGAACACATCAGGACTTTCAGCAGTTGGTTGGAAACACGTCTCAGAGGTGACAACACTATTTGTGATGAGTTGTACTTGTTGTCCAGGGGACCATCTTTGACTGTATTGACTTACAAAGGATACGAGATAAATGGGAATACATTTTACACGATCGCCCAAGATCAAAAGAGCACCAACCAAAACAGCGGTGTCCGCTTTGATGCAGCAACCGAGAGCGGAAATGACACATATTATGGTTACATAGTGGACATATGGGAACTTGACTACGGACCTGATTTTAAGGTCCCTTTGTTTAAGTGCAAATGGGTCAATCTGTCAGGCGGCGGGGTACAGGTAGACCCACAGTACGGAATGACAACAGTGGATCTGAAAAATCTTAGGTACACTGACGAACCGTTCGTCCTAGCCAATGATGTGGCACAGGTTATCTATGTGAAGGACATGTCTACCAAACCGAGAAAAAGAAAAGATAAGGAAGCGAATACATCATACGATGAGCCAAAGCGCCACATAGTTCTTTCAGGAAAAAGGGACATCCTGGGAGTGGACGGCAAGACAGACATGTCTGAAGATTATGAAAAGTTTTATGAAATTCCTCCCTTCAATGTCAAGGCTGACCCAAGCATCCTGATAAACAATGAAGATTATCCATGGTTACGGCGCAATAAGCAAATGACACAAGCGAAGAAAAAGTGAAGACTTTCTCCCGCAACTATTATGATGATACCATGCCAACTTTGTAACACACGAGTATGCTATGCCAACTTTTTCAGAGTTCATTTGAAAACTATGAATTTAGGTCGAATTTTCTCTATAGGTGCATCTATGTTCATTTTTTTAGTAAAGTTAATCACAAACTTGTGATTCACACAAATTTCAAAGAATTCAAATTTTAACTATTAAAATTTGAAAACTAATGGCACTAACAAAAAGTTTATAATTTTCGGAGTTCATTTGGAATTCATTTGAAATGCTTTTCAATTTCAGGGTCTTATAGCTCAAAAAAATCAGTAAATGCATGAAAAATAACAAATGAAGTCAGAAAGGGTTGAAAATTGATGATGTGGATTTGAATGGTTCATTTTGAACACAGAAAAAAATATGGAGTTCAAATAAGTTCAAGAAAATGAAATCCCTTTGTAACAGATGATCTTTCGTCCGAAACCCTGATACTTCGAAAGAGATTGTCCGTTTTGTACACGAAATGCATCCAGTTTTTGTCGTAACCATCTCAACTTTGTTGCACATGCTATGTGGGTGAAATGATGATACCATGCCAACTTTAAACCTTTTCGGAGTTCATTTGAAATGTTTTTCAATTTCAGAGTCTTATAGCTCAAAAAAGCAAAAGGAATCAACTAAAAAGTTTTTATAAACCTCTAGTATTTTTGAAATTAAACTTATATAAAATTTATGCAACTTAAATTCAAAAAGTATTTTTTGTTCAACACATTAATAGCAAAAAAATAACAAAATTTGTTTTTGATTAAAACAGATATTAAAAATAACCTAAAATTACCAAATAGAGTATAATGATAAAACACCGTAATATTAAGTAGCAGGAAAAAGAATCACTCAAAAATCTAACTTCATAGTAAAGTTATTCATAAACTAGTGATTCACATACATTTTAAAACTATAAGTATTTAGTACAAATAAAAAATAAAAAGAAAAAATGAAAACAAAAGAAGAAAACAAAAAAATTCAAATTTTAAAACTAATGGCACTAACAGAAAGTTTATAATTTTTGTGATCTAAAAGAAAAAAAGTCACTAAAAAACTATAAGTATTTAGTACAAATAAAAAAATAAAAAGCAAAAAGAAAACAAAAGAAGAAAACAAAAAAAATTCAAAATTTAAAACTAATGACACTAACAGAAAGTTTATAATTTTTGTGACCTAAAAGCAAAAAGAAATCACTAAAAAACTATAAGTATTTAATACAAATAAAAAAAGAAAAAGCAAAAAAGAAAACAAAAGAAGAAAAAAAAAATCAAATTTTAAAACTAATGGCACTAACAGAAAGTTTATAATTTTTGTGACCTAAAAGCAAAAAAAAATCACTAAAAAACTATAAGTATTTAGTACAAATAAAAAAATAAAAAGCAAAAAAGAAAATAAAAAAATGCCACCTACTAGGCCTCCACGGCCTGAATACGACTAGAAACCCTTTCATGGGCCAGGATTCAGGCCGGTAGAAGGCCCAGCAGGCCCAACAGGCATAGCAGTGCACAGATTAGGCCCGTAAGCCTGCAGTTGAGAGGAGCTCGAGTGGGTGGGCGTAGCAGTGCTTATAAACCACTGCGAGCCCCTCTCAACTAGCGAGCTGAGACTAAACTTATGACCGCACAGCGCCAGCACAAGACATTTGGCCCCGGTTGGTGCTACCAACCGGGACCATAGGGGGGCATTGGTCCCGGTTGGTGGCACGAACCGGGACGAATGCCCACCTATGGTCCCGGTTCGAGCCACCAACCGGGACCAAAGGCCTCTGTTTCCCGTCCTTTGGGCTGCTAAAAAGAGACCTTTGGTCCCGGTTAGTGGCACGAACCAGGACCATAGGTAGGCATTCGTCCCGGTTCATGCCACGAACCGGGACCATAGCTGCATGTATATATACCCACCACTTAGCAGTTTCAGATTTCATCGCCATTTGCCCCCTGACAACGCCGAGCTCATCAACGCCGCTAGGCTGCCCGTGCTCGCCGTCGCCGCCCCGAGGTCGCCGTCACCGTCACCGCCCGCTCCTCGTCGTTGTCGCCGCCGCCCGCTCCTCGTCGTCGTCGCCGCCACCCGCTCCTCGAGCCCGCGCCGCCCCGGAGCTCGCCTTCGTCCCCGAGCCCTCCTCCCCGAGCTCACGCCGCCCCTCGAGCTCGCCATCGTCCCCAAGCCCGCGCCGCCCCAAGCCCGTGCCGCCCCCGATCTTGCCGTCGTCCCCGAGCCCTCCTCCCCGAGCCCGTGCCGCCCCGACGCCATCCGCTGCCCTCGCCGACGCCCTCGCCGCCGCCCTCGCCGACGCCTCCGCCGTCTCCCTCGCCGGTCAACCTCGCTGTGAGCCGCCGCGCGCCACCCCGGTTTATCATTTTTTTTTCATTTTTTTGTTCGTATATATAATGTATATATGTATGTGGCTATATGTATGTATAGATGTTCATATATGTGTATTATTTTTTTTGTTCAGAGCATTTTTTGTTCATATATGTATTTTTTTGTTTATGTGTATTATTTTTTTGTTCATAGCATTTTTTTGTTCATAATTTTTTCATAGCATTATTTCCATGTATATATGTATGTGGCTATGTATGTATAGATGGATAGCATTTTTTTCCATGTATGTATGTCATTGTCGATATACCCCCTCCCCGTTAACTTCGACAGGATGGGGGGTCGATATAACCCTCCCCGATAACTTCGACATGAGGGGGGTCGATATACCACCTCCCTGATAACTTCGACATGAGGGGGGGGGTCGAGAACTAGTTTAGGGGGTCGAGGGTTGAGAACTAGTTTAGGGGGGGCCAAGGGTCCAGAATGTCGGACATTCATGAAAGAGGCGAGGAAGAAGGGGAAGAAGAGGGAGAAGAAGAGGAGAGGAAGAAGAGGAAGTCTTCTCCTCTATTCTTTTTTCTCTTCTTTTTTCTTCTTCTTCCTATATGTATTAGTTTTTTTATTTAGGTTGTTAATTAGTAGATATTAATTTTGTTCATATATGTATGGATGCATGTGATATGTATGTATGTATCGGGTATGTCGTTGTCGATATACCCCTACCCGATAACTTTGACATGAGGGGGTCGAGAGGGGGTCTAGGGTCGCCGAGGGGTCGAGGGTCGTCGGACATGAGAGGAAGAAGAGGATAAAAAAAGTTCTCCTCTATTCTTTCTTCTCCTCTTTTTTTTTCTTCTTCTTCCTCTTTTTTTATCGGGAACGAGGGTCGTCGAGGGTCGCCGAGCGGTAGAGGAAACCCTAAATAGCAAGTATCGTCAGTGTGAGATACATGTGGCCATCGGTGTCGGACAGTACATCCACGTCCCACAAGTGACGCGGGCTTCGACGCCCACGTCACTTGTGGGACGTGGATGTAGTGTCCGACACCGATGGCCACATGTATCTCACACCCACGATACTTGCTATTTAGGGTTTCCTCTACCGTTCGGCGACCCTCGACGACCCTCGTTTCCGATAAAAAAAAGAGGAAGAAGAAGAAAAAAAGAGGAGAAGAAAGATTTCTTCTTCTCTTTTCTTCTTCTTCTTCTTCTTCTTCTTCCTCTTTATTTTATCGGGAACGAGGGTCGTCGAGGGTCAGGGTCGCCGAGCGGTAGAGGAAACCCTAAATAGCAAGTATCGTCGATGTGAGATACATGTGGCCGTCGGTGTCGGACACTACATCCACGTCCCACAAGTGACGCGGGCTTCGACGCCCACGTCACTTGTGGGACGTGGATGTAGTGTCCGACACCGACGGCCACATGTATCTCACACCCACGATACTTGCTATTTAGGGTTTCCTATACCGCTCGATGACCCTCGACGACCCTCGTTCCCGATAAAAAAAAGAGGAAGAAGAAGAAAAAAAGAGGAGAAGAAAGAATAGAGGAGTTCTTACTCCTCTATTCTTTCTTCTCCTCTTTTTTTTCTTCTTCCTCTTCTTTTTTTTATCCTTGAAGCGTTGTCGAGGCCACCCCAAACCCTAGAGAAGCAGCGTCGAGGCCACCCCAAACCCTAGAGAAGCAGCGTCGAGGCCACCCCAAACCCTAGAGAAGCAGCATCGAGGCCACTAATTAATATTATTTCTACGTTTGCCACTAATATATCCATCTGTCATGTTTGAATAATAATTGCCATGTTGTCAATATTTGTAGAAACTATGGACACCGCCCGAGACGAAGTACAAGAAGAGTTGTTGGGGGACATAATCGCACGAGGAAGTGATGCCGTCTGCTCGTTGTTTCTCAACGACACCGATGGTCTGGAAGCAGCTGGCTATGATTATGATGGCTCTGGTGACCTAATGCCGGTGCAAGAAGGAGACTGTGAGGACGGATCCGGTGACCCAATGCTGGTGCAAGAAGGAGACCGTGATGACGTCTCCGGTGACCGAACCGAGTCCGGCCAGGTATATATATTAGTTAAGCTTCTGCTGACTAGCTAATTGATGCATTCATTGTTTTGGTATGTACACATATTAATTAAGTCTTTGTTCTTTTTTCTAGCCCTCCGGATCGAGCACAACTTCGGTAAAGAGACGAGGCCCGAAGAAAAAGTTGAGCTCAGATGAAAAGTTTGAGATCATAGCAATCGCGCCCGACGGCCAACCGATTGAACCCCTCCGGACAAAGAGCGCATTTGTTGCTCAGTGCGGGGTTTTGGTTAGGGACAAGATCCCGATCAGCATCCAGCAATGGTTAAAGCCGGCTACAGAAGACCCCGAGGTGTCTTATGTCAATGATATGCAGAAAAATGATCTTTGGACTGAGCTAAAGTCAAATTTCACCCTACCGCCAGAGGATGATCCGGAGAAGCTAGTTAAAGAGCAATTAATCAAGTCTTTTGCTCTTAAGAGGATGGCAGAACTATTCAGGAGGTGGAAGAAAGAGCTGAATAAGTTTGTCGAAAATAAAGAGACACCAGAATTCAAGGGCAGATATGAGAAGATCAGAGATCACTGGCCCGCATTTGTGGCCCACAAGACATCGGAAAAGAGTAAGAAGATGTCAGCGACAAACAAGCAAAATGCTGCGAAGAAGAAGCATCACCATCGCACGGGGTCAGGTGGCTACCTCGTAGCCCGGCCTAAGTGGGCCAAGACTGAGAATGATCTGGTTGATAAAGGGATCGAACCAGAGACAATTAACTGGCCAGACCATTGCCGGACTTGGTTCTTCGGGGATGGCGGAACCTTGGACCCTGTATCAGGGAAGTGCATTTGGACGAACGATCAAATGGACATACCAGTCAAGAAGCTTCAGCAGTATATCGAAGCAGCGCAGCAAGGGACGTTCTTTCCAGACAGAGAGAACGACGAGCTCACAATGGCCCTCGGGAATCCTGAGCACCCTGGACGGACACGAGGCACGCCAGGCTCCATTCCGTGGAAGGTTGGGTTTCCGGACGCAGGCGGTTACAAATGCCAGGAGAGGAGGAAAAAAGTGCAGCAGACCCAAATGCAGGCGTTGCAAGCAAGGGTACAAGCGATAGAGGAACGAGAAGCAAATCGCAGCAAACGAACTGCCGAAGCTTCCCCAGAAGCTACCCCGCCATCTCAGCGGAGAAGCAGCGTGGCTTCTACCGAGCTGCTTCAGCCGGAGCATGCCTTGACAGCTCCTGCCAGCTATCCCGTGGATGCTATCATGGAGTCTCAAAATTGCCACCTTATGACGCAATGGATGAATTTGAAGGTCAAGGCGGCTGTTGGCTCTGTTTTCCTACTGAACCCGGCACAACTTTTCACTGCCGGCCGATTCTAGAAGGATATGCTAGGGTGATGGTGGATGAAATAACGGAGGGATTTGAGGACCTCCAGCTTGGCCACCCTATCGGTGAAGGGGAGACTAGGCTGGGTTCTGCTCTGAAGACTCCATGCCTATGGCGGAAGGAGCTCATCAACCTTCCGAACTAGACGCCTCCGCCTCCTCCTCCTCCTCCGGCAAGTCAGGGCACTCCGCCTCCTCCACCGCCTCCTCCTCCGGCGAGTGACGATCAGGGCACTCGGCCGGCCCCTTCTCTGGCGCGTGGCGGCACTCCGCCTCCTTCTCCGCCTGCGCCGGCGCGCCCGAGCAGCCAGCCTCCTCCTTCTCCACCTCGTCAGCAAGGGCGGAAGAGACCTGCCGCCGCTCCGGCTGCTCCGGCGCGTCGTAGTCCTTCTCCTCCGCCTCGTAAGCAAGTAAAGAAGACAACCGCTCCGTCTACTCTGCCGGCGTCTAGCAGTACAGCCAGAGGCGGGAGGACATATAGATTCGGTCCTTCTCTGAAGACTCCAGAGAAGTTACCATACGAGAGGACCCCGGAGGAGAATGCCGAGATCGCGTGAGAAGAAGTGAGGAACTTCTTTGAAGGGGTGAAAGCAAAGAAACATCCACCTCCGGAGGAGAAGGTAGATCCGGTGAAAGTGAAGCACACTCTGGCTGCCCTGACAAAACCACCCAAGTCTCTGCCGAAAGGAAACTATGAGCGCATTATTGGAAAGGAATTTGTCAAAGCGGAGCGGTCGGGAAGTACTGTTAGTGATCAAAGGCTGAAAGAACGACGAGTTGGGAAACAAATTGCACAGCTCGGCGAACAAGCGAAGCAATCGTGCCCCCCGCTCAAGGTGCCTAGCGACATCATCGCTAATGATCCGAGGATGGTGCCCGGTTATAGCAATCTTGGAGATTACCTGCTCGACAATATACATTATGATTTCATGGAGGTGCAGATACAAAGATACGAGTACGGGAAGCCTCTCGTCAAAGATGAAAGATCTCTATCAACGATGATGCGAAGATTGCATGATTGGTAGTTGAAAATCTGCAGAGAGTCTGGGGGGAGGAGTACTTTGTATGTGAGAGTTAAAAAGGAGCATGACCTCGTTGGAATTGATCTGTTGCCTGTTCCATTTGAGGAGTTCTTTCAGTTTTTCAATCAATTGGCCCTCGATAAAGCAACGGTCACCTGCTACTGTCTGTAAGTAGTACTACTTCTGTCATTAAGTCTCTCTATATAGCTCAACTCTTTCATTGCATGTATTTATAATTATCCTCACTATATTATGCAGATTGAAGATCGCCGAATTGAAGAAAAGACAAGTCCATGATATTGGGTTCATTAACACATATCTCATAGATGAAACTGAGGTTAAATTTCATCCCGCAGATACCGAGGCCAACTTGCTACGATCGTTGGTAATAAATGAAAACAAAGATATAATACTCTTTCCTTACAACTTCAAGTGAGTGTTACTGTCTTGTGCGTATTCGGTTTCCCTTATATATTAGTCAAGGTTATAGTAATGTAATTGATGAGTTATGCATGCGTGTGCAGTTTCCACTATATTCTCCTAGAGATTAAGCTTGAGCAGGGACTAGTAACCGTCTTAGACTCAAGACGAAAAGATCCCCAGGACTATGCGGACATGACTCAAATGCTCGAGAAGTAAGTTAAATCGATCATTATCCACCACATCAGCAACTTTGTTCATTTCCTGATATATCAATTAATTGTTTTCTTTGTCTGGCAGGGTTTGGAAAAAATTCACCAAAAAAGCTCTGGGACTCCCGAAGAAGCTGCAATTTAGACACCCGAAAGTAAGTACTATAGTAGCATGTTCCGCGCATCTCCTATTGATTCAAGCGCTAGTTTCATCAATGCCATTTGGCATTCTTGCTTATCAGTTTGATTGACCTCTATTTCTTGTAAAGTGGTTGTGGCAGGAACAAGGGAATAATTTCTGTGGATACTACATTTGCGAGTCCATCCGCCACACGACCTGTGAGCAGGGCTACACTGACAAACAATATGAAGTGCGTAAATAACAACATTCACAATTTTATTTTGTTACCATCATTTGTGTTGAGTTTCATTCATTCATATATATATATATATATATATGTATTGACCCCCTTCTTCAAATTAGATGTTTCGGAAGCGGGATGAACTCCTAGCACCAGCTCGCATGCGAGCAATTCAAGAGGAATTGGCGGCATTCTTTCTTGACCACGTGATCGCTGAAGACGGAGAATACTATGTGGACCATGAGTCCGTATGTTAGGAGATTATATTTGTAAGAGATAATTATTGTATATATGTAGCCGGTAGTGTCGGATAGATATACGAGAACTTGTTGTTCGACCAATCTGTCGGAGAAGGAGAGGTGGTCGATATCACTTCTCTCTGTATGCATATATGTTCATGACGATCTTCTGTTTCCTTCGTTTGCTTACTAGCTAGCTAGCGTGTCTAGTCCTCTCTATACGTATGTATAGTATGTAGCGTCGACCAAGCACGGACATAAGAAAGGACACTTCTCTCTATTAATTATAGTTAGCTAACACAATATATGAAACACCTAAATTAACCCCCCAAAACCCCCAAACCCCCCCTTTAAAAAAACAAAAACTCCAGCCACAGAAATGCTGATGCGTGGATGCCTATTGGTCCGGGTTGGTGCCATCAACCGGGACCAAAGGCCCTCCTGCCTGGGCTCCGCGCATAGGCCACGTGGAGGCCCATCTGTCCTGGTTCTGGATTGAACCGGGACTAAAGGGACAGGGCATTAGTACCGACCCTTTAGTCCCGGTTCAGGAACCGGGACAAAAGGCCCTTACGAACCGGGACAACATGCCCTTTTTCTACTAGTGAGGGGGGCCAGCAGGGGCCCTGCCCCCCCCTAAGATCACTGATTTGCTGGTAATTAGTAGATGAATAGTGTGCAATTTATACAAAAATGCATGTAATAGTATTGTTTGGCCTCTGTTATGAAGAGTTTGAGTCATTTGGCCCCCTGATCCATAATTCCTGGCTCCGCCACTGCATGCAACAACAATTATAAGTAGGGACTTGAACAAATCATGATGGACATACTGTTCGTTAGCGGCTGCATGAGCGACGTTGTTGATGGCGATGTTCGTGACGATTTATTGCCGACGGTGTTGTACACAACGATGAGTAGCACCGTCTGACTTAGAACCCATGGTGATGAACTTTAGGAGTCGCGCAGAGCGCTTCCTAAATACCTAATTCATCACCTCCCGGTGCAGGATCGCAAGGACAAACGGTTTCGAACACCTGCTCTCCCGTACGCCGATGCACGCCGACATTTGGGATGGTGTGGACTACAATGGTGACACAAATTGCGAGATGAGGCAAATCCAAGGTGTTTTTGATATGTCTTTGGCCGCTACCGGTGGCAATATATATAATAGGACCAAAGGTGTTATCATGTCACGATCACGATCTCAAACCAACTTGGTTTCTAAGTTATATACTTTTCAGGGAAGAAAAAATTATCTTTTCTACCAAGACATCAGAAAATAAAACGGCAAAAGGAAGTTGCGCCCCCGCATGTTGCGCGCGCCGCCCCGACCTCGACCCAAGCCAGATAAGGCGAGGCGAGCGAGCGAGCGAGGGTGTGTGGTCTTTTATTTCTCTCCTTCACACATCACTAGTGTGGTGTAGAGAACCCACTATATAAAGAAGTCTCACACCTGCTCAACTTGCCGGAGTGGTACTAAACTTTAGAACCATTACTTGCCATTTATTCATGGGCCTAGTTGAGATTTCAGAAATTCTACATGGGCTAGGCCCATTATTTCTAACAACCCCCACCAGATCTCAAGTACCCATTTAGAGATTTTTGCTCAAAAAAACATTTAGAGATTTACCTTTTCTCACTACTTATTTAATATGCTACTAGTGTTTCAACAAAGACTGTTAAGTTGAATTTTTGTCTAGAGCTTTAAGTTACACACATCCACAACATGACAATGGACTATGCCTTGAATTGCTATTTTTGTGTGAACAGGTTTTACTCGAAGTCTTCACCATTACCTGGCTGCTAGTAGGCTACCTCGTGGTTTGGAGCACATACGTCATACTCCCTGGTCTCTTCGTGAGCTTATTAGAGATCAGACAAGTCTCATAGACTGTGACGCTTACAGTTGAAGCTCATATAGGCGCGTTATTTCAAGATTGCTCTGTAGGACAATACTTTGCAAGTCATAGCCAACATGAACACATTAATACATGTTGCCAACCTTCCTTACAGCTCTGAGAGTTTTGCATTTTCACATAGAGACAGTCACATATTACTCTCCTCAGTTAACCAATAGCTTGTTTTTCCCAGGTCGTAATTTACGGGATCTCCGATCAGAAAAGTTGGATTACTACTATGGTGTAACATCTATGCGTCTCATACCTATCTCCCTCTATACACTATCTACCATATTTCTTGATAGTCCCTTTGAAAAGGGATCTACCAGATTTTTGTTTGTTTGAATTACGTAACAGTTATTACTCAGGAGTTCCTCAACTTCGCGACAAACTTCAAACGCCTCTTCACATGTCTTGTGGACTTCGCATTATCCTTAGAATTGTTCACTTTTAGCAATAATTGTTTGGTTGTCACGAATAGTCCGTACAGGTTTTTCAATAAGGTACCCCACTCACACCACTGCAAAGAGGGTCTCGTCGATACAACACACATGTGTCATCATCATCACTCCTCCCCCCTAGAGGTGTCATCGCCATCCCTAAACCCTGAGAAAATGTTACATAATGGAGGGGGTGTACATTTTTTGGACTCACAAACAGATTTACCATAATATAAACATTCAGTTTGGTCTTAACAAATCTGTCCGGGCCATTTGCACCTATACATCTGCGATGATGACCCCGGTCTATATCATTGGTCCCGATACTACCGTAGACTCGACAAGGAAGTCATTCGAAGATTGTTTGACATGCTCAGGAACAACCCTTACTTCCGAAGGTTCGGGAGTCTTGACAAAGTGGAGCATATCAAGGAATATCGTCTGTCTAAACACCGATGCAATGGTATACAACTTGCAACTGTGTACTTTCTTGTGGTTCTGTAGGGTAACACGAGCATGTCACGAGTTGATTATGTACATCAAACAATGTTGGATCACCTTGCCATTGAGTTCATGTTGGCAATCTCAATTTACTAGCTTGAAAGGTGCTAATCCAACCTAAGGAGGTACAAGGAACTTGTAGAGATTGACTGCATGAGATGCTACTGACTACTGTGTCTACTGAGCAAGGCCTCCCTTATTCCCCATGTCTTCCATTCCAACTGATTTGGAAGCACATTCTTCATTGGCTTCTACCTCAGAGTCTCCCAACTAGTATTACCCCCTTTTCCCATCGAGGAGCAACCTATTTGATCGTGGCAAAGAAGTGTGGCTAGTATGTACCATCTCCATGTTACTACTTGCATAAGGATGGGACAATATATATGCAGCCACGGCAAACAACATGGTGTGCGCTTGGAGGTTGTTGGGTAGTACTATCTTGTTTTGGTTTCATGTCATAACCTTTCGTAAAGAACGGCCGGACCAAGCACTTCTATTGTTTTATAAGCAGAACAGTAGCATTAAGGTGGATTACCCTAATCCCGATTTATGATTTTTAGTTTACTAGTTGATTAATTATTTCAACTTCTTTAGATAAAATAAAATATAGAACAGTTATGCAAGCACCAATTGATCCGAGTGAAGTGCATCGTGCATGTCCTCGGACTATTTCGAAGATATCACATAGGCCATCGAATTATGAAAAGTGCTATCCAGGTCCTCGAAGATCCTCCAAGTGGGACGGAGCGGGTCTTCCTTTGACGGTTCTCTAACTCTTTCTTAAAATTTCTTGCGTTCTTACAGTACTGGTGCCCATTAGCTAGGCAGCGTGACCGCGACATGCTAGTTACAATGATGTCACCAAAAAATTGAATCAATTTTTCAAAATTTTCTGAAAAATAAAAAATCACCTTTTAAAAATGTGTTTTTATGAAAAGAAAAAAATAAAATAGCTTGAAAGACTGTTCCATCCACAACTACTTTTTCATCGGATGAGACCGTGAATCTGAATTAAGTCCTCACAAATGCCATTGAGGTATAAGAAGTGTTGTGTAATGCCATGTGGAGCACGTTAAAAAATTTCGCCTATTGCAACGCACTGACATTTGTACTAGTCAAAGATAAAAAAATATCAGGGTGCACCATCCATCGGATACCTAAATGTTTGCAGCAAAAGAAATCGATATGATAGGAGCCCATAGGCCCATTGGGTTAATTGTTGTACATTACTTCCTCTGTCTGGATTTATTTGGACCGATGTGTCCGAGCGGCGGCGCCGGGCTTCCACGGGGTCCCCGTTGCGCCAGCAAGACCAGGTGGCGGCTAGGGTTCCCCCACCCCCGGTCGCTCGCAGGAGCGACACATGAGGGGAGGGGAGGGGAGGGGAGGGGAGGGCGGTCTGTAATCTGGTATCTAGTCCATCACGATGAGATTGTGCAAACTACTAGTTTCTTTTGTTGGATCGGTTCACTCCTTTTTAGAATTGGTTGACTGCATAATCAAGATCAATTGAAGCCTAACATGTTATGCTTTACAAAATCTGGAGTAAAAGACCAACTTTGGCATGATTGTTGGTCGTAGAGCTACATCTATTTAATATAATATAAATATAGTTTTCTTTTCATTGCCAAATAGTAGTCACTATTTTACGGAGGGAGTACATCTTATGTTTTATCCTTTTGTTATACATTTCATACTTGAGCAAGATGTTGTTTGAAGATTGTTTGACATGCTCAGGAACAACCCTTACTTCCGAAGGTTCTGGAGTCTCGACCAAGTGAAACATATCGAGGAGTATCGTCTCTCTAAACACGGCCCTTGGCATATACAACTTGCATCTGTGTACTTTCATGTGGTTCCGTAGGGTGACACGACCATGTCACAAGTTGATTATGTACAACAAATAGTGTTGGATCACCTTGCGATTGAGTTCATGTTGGTAATCTCAATTCACTAGCAGGAAAGGTGCTAATCCCACCTAAGGATGTTCAAGAAAATTGTAGAGATTGACTGCATGAGAGGCTATTGTGTCTACTGAGCAAGGCCTCCCTTATTCCCTATGTCTCCCATTCCTACTGATTTTGAAAGCACAATCTACATTGGCTTCTATCTCGAGTCTCTAAACTAGTATTACCATTTTTCCCCACCGAGGAGCAACCTATTTGATGGTGGCAAGGAAGTGTGGCTAGTATGTACCATCTTCATGTTACTACTTGCATAAGGATGGGACAGGTAATATATGCAGCCACGGCAAACAACATGGTGTGCGCTTGGAGGTTGTTGGGTCAGTACTATCTTGCATTGGTTTCATGTCATAACCTTCTGTAAAGAACGGACAGACCAAATGCTTTTATCGTTGTTGTTTTAAGAAGTACAGTAAGCTTATATCTTTAAAACAACGATAAACCTCCCATCGGTGTTAGGGTGGATTACCCTAATCCTGATTAATAATTTTTTAGTTTTACCATTTGATTAATTATTTCAACTTCTTTAGATAAAATAAAATATAGAACAGTTCAACAAGCACCAATTTATCTAAGTGAAGTGCATCGTAGGTCCTCGAATTATTTCAAAGGTGTCACTTAGGTCATCGAATTACGAAAAGTGCCATCCGGGTCCTCGAAGATCCTCCAAGTGCAATAAGTGTGTACATGTCACCTCTGAAATAGTTTGAGAACCTACATGACAGCACTGAAGTAGTTCAAGGACCTAGAAAACACATATTGCACTAGGAGAACTTGTATGACGATTTTAATAGTTCGAAGACCTAGGATCTACTTCACTCAATTGATCCTAATAAGGACAAACAATGAAAGTGAAACAAATTGGAACAATATAAAGACTCATGATAACCATCCAGAGGCATCATATTCAACTTTTCATTTGTCATCTCAATATATATATATATATATAACTTAAATGACATATAGTGTGCTTTGGGGCCCTTCTTTCCGTTAGAAAATACTTGTTTTGAAAAGGAGGTGAAACCTTTGAGCTCTGCATCTTAAAAAAGAAATACAACTAGTTAGATTTTCTTTTCGCATTAACATAATGCGTACTTGTGTATACGCCTGTAGCGACATTTCTCTTCTGAATTACTTATGCCTGCCACATATACGCATTGATACAACTGACCCTGTTGTTTGGAAACGCTATGCGAATGAATGAATTGTTCTTCATTCTTCGTAAAAGAAAACTTGTCATTGATTGCTGCAATTTGATGAATTTGTGTTACCGAAAAAGGAGGCGGACAGACAAGTAGAAGAAAATTAGGGAACATTATTGGGCACCTGACGACAGACATGATGTCCAGGAACAACGAATAAGTAGACAGACAAGTTGATGTTAGAAGGTAGAGAGAGGATTGATGGAATAGTTCATTGTATTGCTTGAGCCTCGTGGGCATATATATAGGAATACATGATCTACTTGGAGTACAAAACAAGCCAGAATATTCCTAGTTTATGAAGGAAATATGCCCTAGAGGCAATAATAAAGTTATTATTTATTTCCTTATTTCATGATAAATGTTTATTATTCATGCTAGAATTGTATTAACCGGAAACATAATACATGTGTGAATACATAGAAAAACATAGTGTCACTAGTATGCCTCTACTTGACTAGCTCGTTAATCAAAGATGGTTAAGTTTCCTAACCATAGACATGAGTTGTCATTTGATTAACGGGATCACATCATTAGGAGAATGATGTGATTGACTTGACCCATTCCGTTAGCTTAGCACTTGATCGTTTAGTATGTTGCTATTGCTTTCTTCATGACTTATACATGTTCCTATGACTATGAGATTATGCAACTCCCGTTTACCGAAAGAACACTTTGTGTGCTACCAAACGTCACAACGTAACTGGATGATTATAAAGGTTCTCTACAAGTGTCTCCGATGGTACTTGTTGAGTTGGCGTATTTTGAGATTAGGATTTGTCACTCCGATCGTCGGAGAGGTATCTCTGGGCCCACTCGGTAATACACATCACTATAAGCCTTGCAAGCATTGTAACTAATGATTTAGTTGCGGGATGATGTATTACAAAACGAGTAAAGAGACTTTCCGGTAACGAGATTGAACTACGTATTGAGATACCGACGACTGAATCTCGGGCAAGTAACATACCGATGACAAAGGGAACAACGTATGTTGTTATGCGGTTTGACTGATAAAGATCTTCGTAGAATATGTGGGAGCCAATATGATCATCCAGGTTCCACTATTGGTTATTGACCGGAGACATGTCTCGGTCATGTCTACATAGTTCTCGAACCCATAGGGTCCGCACGCTTAAAGTTCGATGATGGTTATATTATGAGTTTATGTGTTTTGATGTACCGAAGGTAGTTCGGAGTCCCGGATGTGATCACGGACATGACGAGGAGTCTCGAAATGGTCGAGACGTAAAGATCGATATATTGGACGACTATGTTCGGACACCGGAATGGTTTCGAGGAGTTTCGGGCATATGCCGGAGTACCGGGGGTTACCGGAACCCCTCGGGGAGACTAATGGGCCTATTGGGCCCTAGTGGAGAAGAGGAGGGGTGGCCAAGGGCAGCCGCGCCCCCTCCCCCCAGTCCGAATTGGACAAGGAGGGGGGCGGCCCCCTTTCCTTTCCCCCTCTCTCTCCTTCCCTCTCCTCTCCTACTCCCACATGGAAGGGGGGAGTCCTACTCCCGGTGGGAGTAGGACTCCTCATGGGGCACGCCTAGGGTGGCCGGCCCCCTCCCCCTCCTCCACTCCTTTATATACGGGGAGGGAGGCACCCCTTGGAGACACAACAATTGATCTCTTGGGTCTCTTAGTCGTGTGCGGTGCCCCCCTCCACCATAATCCACCTCGATAATATCGTAGCGGTGCTTAGGCGAAGCCCTGCGTCGGTAGAATATCATCATCGTCATCACGCCGTCGTGCTGGAGGAACTCTCCCTCAAATCTCGGCTGGATCGGAGTTCGAGGGACGTCATCGAGTTGAACGTGTACAGAACTCGGAGGTGCCGTGCGTTTGGTACTTGATCGGTCGGATCATGAAGACGTACGACTACATCAACCGTGTTGTGCTAATGCTTCCTCTTTCGATCTACGAGGGTACGTGGACACACTCTCCCCTCTCGTTGCTATGCATCACCGTGATCTTGCGTGTGCGTAGGAATTTTTTTGAAATTACTACGTTCCCCAACAGTGGCATCCGAGCCTGGTTTATGCGTAGATGTTATATGCACGAGTAGAACACAATTGAGTTGTGGGCGATACAAGTCATACTTCTTACCAGCATGTCATACTTTGGTTCAGCGGTATTGTTGGATGAAGCGTGATACGTCTCCAACGTATCTATAATTTTTTTATTGTTTCATGCTATATTATATCCTATTTTGGACATTATTGTGCTTTATTGTACACTTTTATATTATTTTTGGGACTAACCTATTAACCGGAGGCCCAACCCAGAATTGCTGTTTTTTGCCTATTTCAGAGTTTCGCAGAAAAAGAATATCAAACGGAGTCCAAACGGAATGAAACCTTCGGGAACGTGAATTTCGGAACGAACATGATCCAGAGGACTTGGACCCTACGTCAAGACATCAACCAGGAAGGCACGAGGTAGGGGGGCACGCCTACCCCCCAGGCGCGCCCTCCATCCTCGTGGGGCCCACGTTACTCCACCGACGTACTTCTTCCTCCTATATATACCTACGTACCCCCAAACTACCAGATACGGAGCCAAAACCCTAATTCCACCGCCGTAACTTTCCGTATCCGTGAGATCCCATCTTGAGGCCTTTTCGGAGCTCCGTCGGAGGGGGCATCGATCACGGAGGGCTTCTACATCAACACCATAGCCTCTCCGATGAAGTGTGAGTAGTTTACTTCAGACCTTCGGGTCCATAGTTATTAGCTAGATGGCTTCTTCTCTCTTTTTGGATCTCAATACAAAGTTCTCCCCCCTCTTGTGGAGATCTATTCGATGTAATCTTCTTTTTGCGGTGTGTTTGTTGAGACCGATGAATTGTGGGTTTATGATCAAGTTTATCTATGAACAGTATTTGAATCTTCTCTGAATTCTTTTATGTATGATTGGTTATCTTTGCAAATCTCTTCGAATTATCAGTTTGGTTTGGCCTACTAGATTGATCTTTCTTGCAATGGGAGAAGTGCTTAGCTTTGGGTTCAATCTTGCGGTGTCCTTTCCGAGTGACAGTAGGGGCAGCAAGGCACGTACTGTATTGTTGCCATCGAGGATAACAGGATGGGGTTTATATCATATTGCATGAGTTTATCCCTCTAGATCATGTCATCTTGCTTAAAGCATTACTCCGTTATCTTGAACTTAATACTCTAGATGCATGCTGGATAGCGGTCGATGTGTGGAGTAATAGTAGTAGATGCAGGCAGGAGTCGGTCTACTTGTCTCGGACGTAATGCCTATATACATGATCATACCTAGATATTCTCATAACTATGCTCAATTCTGTCAATTGCTCAACAGTAATTTGTTTACCCACCGTAATACTTATGCTCTCGAGATGCGCCACTAGTGAAGCCTATGGCCCCCGGGTCTATTTTTCATCATATTAATCTTCTGTCAACAAGCTATTTCCTTTTCTGTTTATTTTGCTTTCTTTACTTTGCATCTTTATCATAAAAATACCAAAAATATTATCTTATCATATCTATCAGATCTCACTTTCGTAAGTGACCGTGAAGGGATTGACAACCCATTTATTGCGTTGGTTGCGAGGATTTTATTTGTTTGTGTAGGTGCAAGGGACTTGCGCGTGGCCTCCTACTAGATTGATACCTTGGTTCTCAAAAGCTGAGGGAAATACTCTCGCTACTTTGCTGCATCACCCTTTCCTCTTCAAGGGAAAACCAACGCAGTGCTCAAGAGGTAGCAAAGCGGCCCAGACCGACATTACGCGTACGCTTATGCAAGACTGGTTCTACCGACGTGCTTTGCACACAGGTGGCTGGCGGGTGTCAGTTTCTCCAACTTTAGGTGAACCGAGTGTGGCTACGCCCAGTCCTTGCGAAGGTTAAAACAACACTAACTTGACGAACTATTGTTGTGGTTTTGATGCGTAGGTAAGAACGGTTCTTGCTCAGCCCGTAGCAGCCACGTAAAACTTGCAACAACAAAGTAGAGGGCGTCTAACTTGTTTTTGCAGGGCATGTTGTGATGTGATATGGTCAAGACGTGATGAGATATAAATTGTTGTATGAGATGATCATGTTTTGTTAAAATTATCGGCAACTGGCAGGAGCCTTATGGTTGTCTCTTTATTGCATAAGATGCAAGCGTCATACAATTGCTTTACTTTATCGCTATGCGATAGCAATAGTTGCAAGAGCAATAGTTGGCAAAACGACCATATGATGACACATTGATAGAGATCAAGATGATGAAGATCATGGTGTCATGCCGGTGACGATAGAGATCATGACAGTACCTTGGAGATGGAGATCAAAGGCGCAAGATGATTTTGGCCATATCATGTCACATATTTTGATTGCATGTGATGTTTATCTTTGATACATCTTATTTTGCTTAGTTCGACGGTAGCTTTATAAGATGATCTCTCACTAAATTTCAAGGTACAAGTGTTCTCCCTGAGTATGCACCATTGCCCAAGTTCGTCGTGCCGAGACACCACGTGATGATCGGGTGTGATAAGCTCAACATTCATCTACAACGGGTGTAAGACAGTTTTACACACGTAGAATACTCGGGTTAACCTTGACGAGCCTAACATATGCAGATATGGCCTCGAAACACTGGAGACTGAAAGGTCGAGCGTGAATCATATAGTAGATATGATCAACATAATGATGTTCACCATTGAAAACTACTCCATCTCACGTGATGATCGGACATGGTTTAGTTGATATGGATCATGTGATCACTTAGATGATTAGAGGGATGTCTATCCAAGTGGGAGTTCTCAAGTAATATGATTAGTTGAACTTTAATTTATCATGAACTTAGTCCTAGTAGTATTAGCATATCTATGTTGTAGATCAATAGCTCACGTTTAGCTCCCCTGTTTTATTTTTTATATGTCCCTAGAGAAAACTAAGTTGAAAGATGTTAGTAGCAATGATGCGGATTGGATCCGTGATCTGAGGATTATCCTCATTACTGCACGGAAGAATTATGTCCTTGATGCATCGCTAGGTGACAGACCTATTGCAGGAGCAGATGCAGACGTTATGAATGTTTGGCTAGCTCAATATGATGACTACTTGATAGTTTAGTGCACCATGCTTAATAGCTTAGAATTGGGACTTCAAAGACGTTTTGAACGTCATGGATCATATGAGATGTTCCAGGAGTTGAAGTTAATATTTCAAGCAAATACCCGAGTTGAGAGATATGAAGTCTCCAACAAGTTCTATAGCTAAAAGATGGAGGAGAATAGCTCAAGCAGTGAGCATATGCTCCGATTGTCTGGGTACTACAATCGCTTGAATCAAGTGGGAGTTAATCTTCCAGATAAAATAGTGATTGACATAATTCTCTAGTCACCATCACCAAGTTAGTAGAACTTCATGATGAACTATAGTATGCAAGGGATGACGGAAACGATTCCCGAGCTTTTCATGATGATGAAATCGATGAAGGTAGAAATCAAGAAAGGGCATCAAGTGTTGATGATTAACAAGACCGCTAGTTTCAAGAAAAGGGCAAAGGGAAAGAAAGGGAACTTCAATAAGAACGGCAAGCAAGTTGCTGCTCAAGTGAAGAAGCCCAAGTCTGGACCTAAGCCTGAGACTAAGTGCTTCTACTGCAAAGGGACTGGTCACTGGAAGCGGAACTGCCCCAAGTATTTGGCGGATAAGAAGGATGGCAATGTGAATAATGCTATATTTGATATACATGTTATTGATGTGTACTTTACTAGTGTTTATAGCAACCCCTCGGTATTTGATACTGGTTCAGTTGCTAAGAGTAGTAACTCGAAACGGGAGTTGCAGAATGAACAGAGACTAGTTAAGGGTGAAGTGACGATGTGTGTTGGAAGTGGTTCCAAGATTGATATGATCATCATCGCACACTCCCTATACTTTTGGGATTAGTGTTAAACCTAAATAAATGTCATTTGGTGTTTGCGTTGAGCATGAATATGATTTGATCATGTTTATTGCAATACGGTTATTCATCTAAGTTAGAGAATAATTGTTATTCTGTTTATATGAATAAAACCTTCTATGGTCATACACCCAATGAAAATGGTTCATTGGATCTCGATCGTAGTGATACACATATTCATAATATTGAAGCCAAAAGATGTAAAGTTAATAATGATAGTGCAACTTATTTGTGGCACTGCCGTTTAGGTAATATTGGTGTAAAGCACATGAAGAAACTCCATGCTGATGGTCTTTTGGAATCACTTGATTATGAATCATTTTGATGCTTGCGAACCATGCCTCATGGGCAAGATGACTAAGACTCCGTTCTCTGGAACAATGGAGCGAGCCACTGACTTATTGGAAATAATACATATCGATGTATGCGGTTCAATGAGTGTTGAGACTCACGGCGGGTATCATTGTTTTCTGACCTTCACAGGTGATTTGAGCAGATATGTGTATATCTACTTGATGAAACATAAGTCTGAAACATTTGAAAAGTTCATATAATTTCAGAGTGAAGTGGAAAATCGTCGTAACAAGAAAATAAAGTTTCTACGATATGATCGTGGAGGAGAATATTTGTGTTACGAGTTTGGTCTTCATTTGAAACAATGCGAAATAGTTTTGCAACTCATGCCACCTGGAACACCACAACGTAATGGTGTGTCTGAACATCATAACTATACTTTATTAGATATGGTACAATCTATGATGTCTCTTACCGATTTACCACTATCGTTTTGGGTTATGCATTAGAGACAACTGCATTCACGTTAAATAGGGCACCATCTAAATCCGTTGAGACGACACCTTATGAACCGTGGTTTGGCAAGAAATCCAAGTTGTCGCTTCTTAAAGTTTGGGGTTGCGATGCTTATGTGAAAAAGTTTCATCCTGATAAGCTCAAACCCAAATTGGAGAAATGTGTCTTCATAGGATACCCAAAGGAGACTGTTGGGTACACCTTCTATCACTATCACAGATCCGAAGGCAAGACATTCGTTGCTAAGAATGGATCCTTTCTAGAGAAGGATTTTCTCTCGAAAGAAGTGAGTGGGAGGAAAGTAGAACTTGATGAGGTAATTGTACCTTCTCCCAAATTGGAAAGTAGTTCATCACAGAAATCTGTTCTAGTGATGCCTACACCAATTAGTGAGGAAGTTAATGATGATGATCATGAAACTTCAGATCAAGTTACTACCGAACCTCGTAGGTCAACCAGAGTACGTTCCGCACTAGAGTGGTACGGTAATCCTGTTCTGGAAGTCATGTTACTTGACCATGATGAACCTGTGAACTATGAAGGAAGCGATGATTGATACGTCCATTTTGCATCATGCTTTTATATCGATATTTATCGCATTATGGACTGTTATTCCACTTTATGTCACAATACTTATGGCTATTCTCTCTTATTTTACAAGGTTTACGTAAGGAGGGAGAATGCCGATAGCTGGAATTCTAGGCTGGAAAAAGAGCAAATATTAGAGACCTATTCTGCGCAACTCCAAAAGTCCTGAAACTCCATGGAACATCTTAAAACAAATAAAGAAAAATCCTCGCCAAAGATGAAGGCCAGGGGGCCCACACACTGCTCACGAGGGTGGGGGGCGTGCCCCCCTACCTCGTGGGCCTCCTGGTGGCTCTCCGACGTCCATCTTCTCCTATATGAAGTCTTTCGATGAGAAAAAAATAAGAAGGAACTTTTCGGGACGAGACTCCGCCGCCACGAGGCGGAACCTTGGCAGATCCAATCTAGAGCTCCGGCAGAGCTGTTCTGCCGGGGAAACTTCCCTTGGGGAGGGGGAAATCATCACCATCGTCATCACCAACGCTCCTATCATCGGGAGAGGGCAATCTCCATCAACATCTTCACCAGCACCATCTCATCTCCAAACCCTAGTTCATCTCTTGTATCCAATTCTTGTCTCAAAGTCCGGGATTGGTGCAAGTAGGTTGCTAGTAGTGTTGATTACTCCTTGTAGTTGATGCTAGTTGGTTTATTTGGTGGAAGATCATATGTTCAGATCCTATATGCATATTATTACCCCTCTGATTATGAACATGAATATGCTTTGTGAGTAATTACGTTCGTTCCTGAGGACAAGGGAGAAGTCTTGCTATTAGTACTCATGTGAATTTGGTATTCGTTTGATATTTTGATAAGATGTATGTTGTCTAGCCTCTAGTGGTGTTATGTGAACGTCGACTACATAACACTTCACCATTATTTGGGCCTAGAGGAAGGCATTGGGAAGTAATAAGTAGATATGGGTTGCTAGAGTGACAGAAGCTTAAACCCTAGTTTATGCGTTGCTTCGTAAGGGGCTGATTTGGATCCACATGTTTCATGCTATGGTTAGGTTTACCTTAATACTTTTGTTGTAATTGCGGATGCTTGCAATAGAGGTTAATCATAAGTGGGATGCTTGTTCAAGTAAGAACAGCACCCAAGCACCGGTCCACCCACATATCAAATTATCAAAGTATCAAACGCGAATCATATGAACGTGATGAAAACTAGCTTGACGATATTCCCATGTGTCCTCGGGAGCGCTTTTCCTATTATAAGAGTTTGTTCCAGCTTGTCCATTGCTACAAAAGGATTGGGCCATCTTGCTGCACTTTATTTACTTTTGTTACTTGTTGCTCGTTACAATTTATCCTATCACAAAACTATCTGTTACCACTTATTTCAGTACTTGTAGAGAATACCTTGCTGAAAACCGCTTATCATTTCCTTCTGCTCCTCGTTGGGTTCGACACTCTTACTCATCGAAAGGACTACGATCGACCCCCTATACTTGTGGGTCATCAAGACTCTTTTCTGGCGCCGTTGCCGGGGAGTGTAGCGCCTTTGGTAGGTGGAATTTGGTAAGGAAAAATTTATATAGTGTGCTGAAATTTACTGTCACTTGTTACTATGGAATGTAATTATCTGAGGGGCTTGTTCGGGGTATCTTCACCCCGTCCAGTAGAGCAAAGAGTTGCTCCTCAACCTACTGAACCTATTGAAAATGAAACTCCTTTTGAATTTCCTTCGAGTATGATGGAAAAACTGCTAGCTAACCCTTTTACAGGAGATGGAACAAAGCATCCTGATGAGCACTTAATATATGTGGATGAAGTTTGTGGATTATTTAAGCTTGCAGGTATACCCTATGATGTTGCTAACAAGAAGGTCTTCCCTTTATCTTTGAAGGGAGACGCATTGATATGGTATAGGCTATGTGATGATATGAGATCATGGGACTATAAAAGATTGAAGTTGGAATTTCATCAAAAGTATTACCCTATGCATCTTGTTCATCGTGATCGCAATTATATATATAATTTCTGGCCCCGCGAAGGAGAAAGCATCGCTCAAGCTTGGGGGAGGCTTAAATCAATGTTATATTCATGCCCCAATCAGGAGCTTTCAAGAGAAATGAATATTCAAAATTTATATGCTTGGCTTTCTGATAACAATCGCACCATGCTCGATACTTCTTGTGTTGGCTCTTTTATGATGAAGACTACTGAATTCAGATGGAATTTATTGGATAGAATTAACTGCAACTCTGAAGATTGGGACCTCGACGAAGGTAAAGAGTCAGGTATGACACCTAAGTTTGATTGTGTTAAATCTTTTATGGACACCGATATTTTCCGTAAGTTTAGCACTAAATATGGACTTGACTCTGAGATAGTAGCTTCTTTCTGTGAATCTTTTGCTACTTATGTTGATCTCCCTAAGGAGAAGTGGTTTAAATATCATCCTCCCATAGAAGTAAAAGTAGATGCACCTATTAAAGTTGAAGAAAAGACTGTCACTTATAATGATCCTATTGTTGCTACTTCTTATGTTGAGAAACCACCTTTCCCTGTTAGAATAAAGGACCATGCTAAAGCTTCAACTGTTGTTCATAAAAGCAATATTAGAACGTATACACCTCCTGAGCAAGTTAAAGTAGAACCTAATATTGCTATTGTTAAAGATCTCTTGTCTGATAATATAGATGGGCATGTTATTCAGTTCGAAGGTGAAACTGCTAGAATTGCTAAACCTTGTGATAAAGATAAACATAGACCTGTGGTAGGCATTCCTGTTATTTCTGTTAAAATAGGAGATCATTGTTATCATGGCTTATGTGATATGGGTGCAAGTGCAAGTGTTATACCGCATACTTTATACGAAGAAATTAACAATGAAATTGCACCTGCTGAGTTAGAAGGTATTGATGTCACAATTAGACTTGCCAATAGAGATACTGTTTCACCAATTGGAATTGTTAGAGATGTTGAATTCTTGTGTGGGAAAACTAAATATCCTGCTGATTTTCTTGTTCTTACTTCTCCGCAAGATAGCTTTTGTCCCATTATATTTGGTAGACCCTTCTTAAACACTGTTAATGCTACCATAGATTGCACAAAGAATGTTGTTACTATTGGCTTGGATGATATGGTTCATGAGTTTAATTTCTCTAAATTTAATAAACAACATCATGAGGAAGAATTACCTAGTAAGGTTGAAATTATTGGTCTTGCTTCTATTGCCGTACCTCCTAGTGATCCTTTAGAACAATATTTGCTAGACCATGAAAATGATATGTTCATGAATGAAAGAAGGGAAATAGATGAAGTATTCTTTAAACAGGAACCTATTCTGCAACATAATTTGCCTGTTGAAATTTTAGGGGATCCTCCTCCACCCAAGGGTGATCCCGTGTTTGAGCTTAAACCTTTGCCTGATAATCATAAATATGCTTATCTTGATGAAAAGAAGATATATCCTGTTATTATTAGTGCTAACCGTTCAGAGCATGAAGAAGAAAGATTATTGAAAACTCTGACGAAGCATCGTGCTGCTATTGGATATACTCTTGATGATCTTAAGGGCATTAGTCCCACTCTATGTCAACATAAAATAAATTTGGAGGCAGATGCCAAACCAGTTCGTGATCCTCAACGACCTCTGAATCCTAAAATGAAAGAAGTGGTAAGAAAAGAAATACTAAAGCTTCTGGAGGCAGGTATAATCTATCCCGTTGCTGATAGTGAGTGGGTAAGTCCTGTCCATTGTGTCCCTAAGAAGGGAGGTATTACTGTTGTTCCTAATGATAAAGATGAATTGATTCCACAAAGAATTATCACATGTTATAGGATGGTAATTGATTTCCGCAAATTAAATAAAGCTACTAAGAAAGATCATTACCCCTTACATTTTATTGATCAAATTCTAGAAAGATTATGCAAACATACACACTATTGCTTTCTAGATGGTTCTTCTGGTTTCTCTCAAATACCTGTGTCGGCTAGAGATCAATCAAAGACTACTTTTACATGCCCTTTTGGTACTTTTGCTTATAGATGTATGCCTTTTGGTTTATGTAATGCACCTGCTACCTTTCAAAGATGCATGATGGCTATATTCTCTGACTTTTGTGAAAAGATTTGTGAGGTTTTCATGGACGACTTTTCCGTCTATGGTTCCTCTTTTGATGATTGCTTGAGCAATCTTGATCGAGTTTTGCAGAGATGTGAAGAAACTAATCTTGTCTTGAATTGGGAAAAGTGCCACTTTATGGTTAATGAAGGTATTGTCTTGGGGCACAAAGTTTCTGAAAGAGGTATTGAAGTTGATAAATCCAAGGTTGATGCTATTGAAAAGATGCCATGTCCTAAGGACATCAAAGGTATAAGAAGTTTCCTTGGTCATGCCGGATTTTACAGGAGGTTCATTAAGGACTTCTCAAAAATTTCTCGGCCTCTAACTAATTTATTGCAAAAAGATATACCATTTGTCTTTGATGATGATTGTGTAGAAGCATTTGAAATACTTAAGAAAGCATTAGTCACTGCACCTGTTATTCAGCCACCTGATTGGAACCTACCATTTGAAATTATGTGTGATGCTAGTGATTATGCTGTAGGTGCTATTCTAGGGCAAAGAGTTGATAAGAAATTAAATGTTATTCATTATGCTAGTAAGACCCTAGACAATGCTCAAAGAAATTATGCTACTACTGAAAAAGAGCTTTTAGCAGTTGTATTTGCTTGTGATAAGTTCAGATCTTATATTGTTGATTCTAAAGTAACTATTCAAACTGATGCTCTTTTTGATATTAAATATCTTATGGAAAAGAAAGATGCTAAGCCTAGACTTATTAGATGGGTTCTCTTGCTACAAGAATTTGATTTGCATATTGTTGATAGAAAGGGAGCTGAGAACCCCGTTGCAAACAACTTGTCTAGGTTAGAAAATATTCTTGATGACCCACTACCTATTAATGATAGCTTTCCTGATGAACAATTAAATGTTATAAGTACTTCTCGTAGTACTCCATGGTATGCTGATTATGCTAATTATATTGTTGCTAAGTTTATACCACCTAGCTTCACATACCAGCAAAAGAAAAAGTTTTTCTATGATTTAACACATTACTTTTGGGATGACCCACATCTTTACAAGGAAGGAGTAGATGGTGTTATTAGACGTTGTGTACCTGAGCATGAACAGGAACAGATCCTACGCAAGTGTCATTCCGAGGCTTATGGAGGACACCACGCTGGAGATAAAATTGCACATAAGGTATTGCAATCTGGTTTTTATTGGCCTACTCTCTTCAAGGATGCCTGTAAGTTTGTCTTGTCTTGTGATGAATGTCAAAGAATTGGTAATATTAGTAGACGTCAAGAAATGCCTATGAATTATTCTCTTGTTATTGAACCGTTTGATGTTTGGGGCTTTGATTATATGGGACCTTTTCCTGCCTCTAATGGATACACACATATTTTAGTTGCTGTTGATTACGTTACTAAGTGGGTAGAAGCTATTCCAACTAGTAGTGTTGATCATAACACTTCTATTAAAATGCTTAAGGAAGTTATTTTCCCGAGGTTTGGAGTCCCTAGATATTTAATGACTGATGGTGGTTCACACTTTATTCATGGTGCTTTCCGTAAAATGCTTGCTAAATATGATGTTAATCATAGAATTGCATCTCCTTATCACCCACAGTCTAGTGGTCAAGTAGAGTTGAGCAATAGAGAGCTCAAATTAATTTTGCAAAAGACTGTTAATAGGTCTAGAAAGAATTGGTCCAAGAAACTTGATGATGCATTATGGGCTTATAGAACTGCGTACAAAAATCCTATGGGTATGTCTCCGTATAAAATGGTCTATGGAAAAGCCTGTCACTTACCTCTCGAAATAGAACATAAGGCATATTGGGCTATTAAAGAGCTTAACTATGATTTTAAACTTGCCGGTGAGAAGAGGTTATTTGATATTAGCTCACTTGATGAATGGAGAACCCAAGATTATGAAAATGCCAAGTTGTTTAAAGAAAAAGTTAAAAGATGGCATGACAAAAGTATACAAAAGCGTGGGTTTAATGTGGGTGATTATGTATTGCTATACAACTCTCGTTTAAGATTTTTTGCAGGAAAACTTCTCTCTAAATGGGAAGGCCCCTATGTTATCGAAGAGGTCTATCGTTCCGGTGCCATAAAGATCAACAACTTCGAGGGCACAAATCCGAAGGTGGTAAACGGTCAAAGAATCAAACATTATATCTCAGATAATCCCATAAATGTTGAAACCAATATTATTGAAACCGTAACCCCGGAGGAATACATAAGAGACACTTTCTGGAGTGTTTCAGACTCCGAAAAGGAATAAGTATGTGGTACGGTAAGTAAACCGACTCCAAAACAATTTTAAGGCAATATTTCTCCGTTTTGGAATATTTAGAAAAATAGAAAAATAAGTAGCAGTCCGGGAAGGACACGAGGGCCCCACGAGGGTGGTGGGCGCGCCCTACCCCCTGGGCGCGTCCCCCTACCTCGTGTGCCTTCCGGACTCCGTTTTCTTGCACGTTATGTATTTTGGTTGGTAAAAATTCATTATATAACCTCCCGAAGGTTTTGACTCCCGTATTACGCAAACCTCCTCTGTTTTTGTTTTCGAGCTATTGCTGCTGCAGATTAGAGCAAGATGTCTTCTCAAGAGTCAATCGGGGAGATCCGGGTATCTAATCCGGCACCGGAACCAAGGGCAAACAGCGACGCTGACCACTTTGGGCCAGCAACGGAGGAAGAGATGGAGGCTGACTTGATGAGAGTAGATGCCATGGAGGATCAAGAAGTCACCTCTCGCCTCCGAGCTGGGTTCACGATGGGGGAACTTCAGAGCTCAGCTATTCCAAACTCGGTTATCCCTTCTAATGTTAGATTTCTTTCTTATGAAAATATGAAGAGGAGTGTCACTTGTTCTCCCGCAGCTATGCAACACCCTTGGGTGCAAGGAGCTTTAGCTGTCACAGGAAACCTTCGTAAGGAAATAATGGACCTCAAATAGCAAGTCAATAAGCTCGAGGAGGAGAACCGCATCCTGAGGGGAATCATCGCCAAGAATATTACACCGACAACAAAGAAGGAGATATAATCACATGGGTATGGGCACTCCCCTTGGCAACTGCCAAGCTTGGGGGAGGTGCCCCGGTGTCGTATCACAATCACAACTCCTATCTTTACCATTTTTCTTAGTTCGATCCTATTAGTAGTATCTTGATCTAGTAGAATAAAGTTAATGGCATGATCTAGTTTTGACTTTTGCTTTATGATCTCTCTTTGTAATCGAGTCCGTGAGCTATATATAATAAAGATTAGTGTTGAGTCAAGGGCTTGACTATTTTGCCATGATCTTGGGTGAATAAAAGAAAAGAGAAAAGAATAAAAAGAAACAAAAAGTTCATACTGATCTTATTGAGAGTAATGACTTCACATGGAAAGAGTATGATGATTAAAAGTTGTTGGGAGTTGGAAAACATAGCTTTGGTCATTGTTGCAATTAATAGGAAATAATAAGGAAAGAGAGGTTTTCACATATAGATATATTATCATTGATATCTTTTATGATTGGGAGCACTCATTAAAATATGACATGCTAAAGAGTTGATGTTGGACAAGGAAGACAACGTAATGAGTTATGTCTTTCTTATATCTGAGATAAAGTATGTTTTCATGGATCCTCTAACTTGTTGAGCTTGCCTTTCCCCCTCATGCTAGCCAAATTCTCATCACCAAGTAGAAATACTACTTGTGCTTCCAAATACCCTTAAACCAGTTTTGCCATGAGAGTCCACCATATCTACCTATGGATTGAGTAAGATCCTTCAAGTAAGTTGTCATCGGTGCAAAGCAATAAAAATTGCTCTAAATATGTATGATTGATTGGTGTGGGAGAAATAAGCTTTATACGATCTTGTGATGTGGAAGTAATAAAAGCGATGGACTGCATAATAAAGGTTCATATCACAAGGGGCAATATAAAGTGACGTTCTTCCGCATTGAAATTTTATACATCCAACCATAAAAGCGCATGGAAACCTCTGTTTCCCTCTACGAAGGGCCTATCCTTTATTATTATCTTCTACCTTATGCAAGAGTCATGGTGATCTTCACCTTTTCTTTTTCATTTTATCCTTTGGCAAGCTCAGCATGTTGGAAAGAACATGATATATATATCTAATTGGATGTAGGGGAGCATGAACCATTATTGTTGACATTACCCTTGAGGTAAAAGGTTGTGGGGCAAAACTATAAGCCCCTATCTTTATCTATGTCCGATTTAAAACTACGTAACCACAAGTATTGCGTGAGTGTTAGCAATTATGGAGGACTAAATGATAGTTGAGTATGTGGACTTGCTTTTTAGCTCTGACATAGACTCTTTCCGATGTTATGATAAATTGCAATTGCTTCAATGACTGAGATTATAGTTTGTCGGAGCCCAATAAGGTTTATGATTTATACTTTTGCATTGTGAATAGATCATCACTTGAACATAAGTAATCATATGACAAAAGCTATATATGTTGCTGCTATGAGAATAATCATGATGCCTTCATGTCCGTATTTTATTTTTATCGACGCCTCTACCTCTAAACATGACGACATATTTATTGTTATCGGCTTTTCGCTTGAGGACAAGAGAGGTCTAAGCTTGGGGGAGTTGATACGTCCATTTTGCATCATGCTTTTATATCAATATTTATCACATTATGGACTGTTATTCCACTTTATGTCACAATACTTATGGCTATTCTCTCTTATTTTACAAGGTTTACATAAGGAGGGAGAATGCCGGCAGCTGGAATTCTGGGCCGGAAAAGGAGCAAATATTAGAGACCTATTCTGCGCAACTCCAAAAGTCCTGAAACTCCACGGAACATCTTAAAACAAATAAATAAAAATCCTCGCCAAAGATGAAGGCCAGGGGGCCCACACCCTGCTCACGAGGGTGGGGGGCGCGCCCCCCAGGGCACGCCCCCTACCTTGTGGGCCCCCTGGTGGCTCTCTGACGCCCATCTTCTCCTATATGAAGTCTTTCGATAAGAAAAAAATAAGAAGGAACTTTTCGGGACGAGACTCCGCCGCCACGAGGCGGAACCTTGACGGATCCAATCTAGAGCTCCGGCAGAGCTGTTCTGCCGGGGAAACTTCCCTCTGGGAGGGGGAAATCATCACCATCGTCATCACCAACGCTCCTCTCATCGGGAGAGGGCAATCTCCATCAACATCTTCACCAGCACCATCTCATCTCCAAACCCTAGTTCATCTCTTGTATCCAATTCTTGTCTCAAAGTCTAGGATTGGTGCTAGTAGGTTGCTAGTAGTGTTGATTACTCCTTGTAGTTGATGCTAGTTGGTTTATTTGGTGGAAGATCATATGTTCAGATCCTATATGCATATTATTACCCCTCTGATTATGAACATGAATATGCTTTGTGAGTAATTACATTCGTTCCTGATGACAAGGGAGAAGTCTTGCTATTAGTACTCATGTGAATTCGGTATTCGTTTGATATTTTGATAAGATGTATGTCGTCTAGCCTCTAGTAGTGTTATGTGAACGCCGACTACATAACACTTCACCATTATTTGGGCCTAGAGGAAGGCATTGGGAAGTAATAAGTAGATAATGGGTTGCTAGAGTGACAGAAGCTTAAACCCTAGTTTATGCGTTGCTTCGTAAGGGGCTGATTTGGATCCACATGTTTCATGCTATGGTTAGGTTTACCTTAATACTTTTGTTGTAGTTGCGGATGCTTGCAATAGAGGTTAATCATAAGTGGGATGCTTGTTCAAGTAAGAACAGCACCCAAGCACCGGTCCACCCACATATCAAATTATCAAAGTATCGAACGCGAATCATATGAACGTGATGAAAACTAGCTTGACGATATTCCCATGTGTCCTCAGGAGCGCTTTTCCTATTATAAGACTTTGTTCCGGCTTGTCCTTTGCTACAAAAGTATTGGGCCATCTTGCTACACTTTATTTACTTTTGTTACTTGTTGCTCGTTACAATTTATCCTATCACAAAACTATCTGTTACCACTTATGTCAGTACTTGCAGAGAATACCTTGCTGAAAACCGCTTATCATTTCCTTCTGCTCCTCGTTGGGTTCGACACTCGTACTCATCGAAAGGACTATGATCGATCCCCTATACTTGTGGGTCATCAATGATGAGCCCAGATTTCGCGAAATGGTTTGAGGCCATGAAATCTGAGATAGGATCCATGTATGAGAACAAAGTGTGGACTTTGGTTGACTTGCCCGATGATCGGCAAGCCATAGAAAATAAATGGATCTTCAAGAGGAAGATGGACACTGATAGTAGTGTTTACTATCTACAAAGCTAGACTTGTCGAAAATGGTTTTGACAAAGTTCAAGGTGTTGACTATGATGAGATTTTCTCACTCGTAGCGATGCTTAAGTCTGTCCGAATCATGTTAGCAAATTGCCACATTTTATGAAATCTGGCAAATGGATGTCAAAACTACATTCAATGGATTTCTTAAAGAAGAGTTGTATATGACGCAACTAGAAGGTTTTGTTGATCCTAAAGGTGCTAACAAAATGTGCAAGCTCAAGCGAGACATCTATGGACTGGTGCAAGCATCTCATAGTTGGAATATACGATTTGATGAGTTGATCAAAGCATATAGTTTTTTACAGACTTGTGGTGAAGCTTGTATTTACAAGAAAGTGAGTGGGAGCACTACATCATTTCTGATAAATATATGTGAATGACATATTGTTGATCGGAAATAATGTAGAATTTTCTGGAAAGCATAAAGGAGTATTTGAAAGGAGTTTTTCAAATAAACACCTCGGTGAAGCTACTTACATATTGAGCATCAAGATCTATAGAGATAGATCAAGACGCTTGATAAGTTTTTTCAATGAGTACATACCTTGACAAGATTTTGAAGTAGTTCAAAATGGAAAGTCAAAGGAAGAGTTCTTACCTGTGTTACAAGGTGTGAAATTGAGTAAGACTCAAAGCCTGACCACGCAGCAGAAGATAGAATGAGAATGAAAGTCATTCCCTATGCCCCAGCCATAGTTTCTACAAAGTATGCCATGCTGTGTACCAGATCTATTGTATACCCTACACTGAGTTTAGCAAGGGAGTACAATAGTGATCTAGGAGTAGATCACTCGAAAGCGGTCAAAATTATCCTTAGTGGAATAAGGATATGTTTCTCGATTATGGAGGTGACAAAAGGTTCGTCGTAAAGGGTTACGTCGATGCAAATTTTGACACTGATCCAGATGACTCTAAGTCTCAATATGGATACATTTTGAAAGTGGGAGCAATTAGCTAGAGTAGCTCCGTGCAGAGCATTGTTGACATAGAAATTTGCAAAATACATACGGATCTGAATGTGGCAGACCCGTAGTCTAAACTTCTCTCACAAGCAAAACATGATCACACCTTAGTACTCTTTGGGTGTTAATCACATAGTGATGTGAACTAGATTATTGACTCTAGTAAACCCTTTGGGTGTTGGTCACATGATGATGTGAACTATGGGTATTAATCACATGGTGATGTGAACTATTGGTGTTAAATCACATGGCGATGTGAACTAGATTATTGACTCTAGTGCAAGTGGGAGACTGAAGGAAATATGCCCTAGAGGCAATAATAAAGTTATTATTTATTTCCTTATTTCATGATAAATGTTTATTATTCCTGCTAGAATTGTATTAACCGGAAACATAATACATGTGTGAATACATAGACAAACATAGTTTCACTAGTATACCTCTACTTGACTAGCTCGTTAATCAAAGATGGTTAAGTTTCCTAACCATAGACATGAGTTGTCATTTGATTAACGGGATCACATCATTAGGAGAATAATGTGATTGACTTGACCCATTCCGTTAGCTTAGCACTTGATCGTTTAGTATGTTGCTATTGCTTTCTTCATGACTTATACATGTTCCTATGACTATGAGATTATGCAACACCCGTTTACCGGAGGTGATTATAAAGGTGCTCTACAGGTGTCTCCGAAGGTACTTGTTGAGTTGGCGTATTTCGAGATTAGGAGTTGTCACACCAATTTCTGAGAGGTATCTCTGGGCCCACTCGGTAATATACATCACTATAAGCCTTGCAAGCATTGTAACTAATGAGTTAGTTGCGGGATGATGTATTACGGAATGAGTAAAGAGACTTGCCGGTAACCAGATTGAACTAGGTATTGACATACTGACGATCGAATCTCGGGCAAGTAACATATCGATGACAAAGGGAACAACGTATGTTGTTATGCGGTATGACCGATAAAGATCTTCGTAGAATACGTGGGAGACAATATGAGCATCTAGGTTCCGCTATTGGTTATTGACCGGAGACGTGTCTCGGTCATGTCTACATAGTTCTCGAACCCGTAGGGTCAACACGCTTAAAGTTCGATGGCGGTTATATTATGAGTTTATGTGTTTTGATGTACCAAATGTAGTTCGGAGTCCCGAATGTGATCACGGACATGACGAGGAGTCTCAAAATGGTCAAGACGTAAAGATCGATATATTGGACGACTATGTTCGGACACCGGAATGGTTTCGGGGAGTTTCAGGCATATACCGGAGTATCGGGGGGTTACTGGAACCCCCCGGGGAGACAAATGGGCCTATTGGGCCCTAGTGGAGAAAGGAGGGGCGGCCAAGGGCAGCCGCGCCCCCCCTTCCCCCCAGTCCGAATTGGACAAGGAGTGGGGGGGCGCCCCCCTTTCCTTTCCCCCTCTCTCTCCTTCCCTCTCCTCTCCTACTCCCGCGTGGAAGGGGGGAGTCCTACTCCCGGTGGGAGTAGGACTCCTCATGGGGCGCGCCTAGGGTGGTCGGCCCCTCCCCCTCCTACACTCCTTTATATACGGGGAGGGAAGCACCCCTTGGAGACACAACAATTGATCTCTTGGATCTCTTAGCCGTGTGCGGTCCCCCCCTCCACCATAATCCACCTCGATAATATCGTAGCGGTGCTTAGGCAAAGCCCTGTGCCGGTAGAATATCATCATCATCACCACGCCGTCGTGCTGACGGAATTCTCCCTCAAAGCTCGGCTGGATCGGAGTTCGAGGGACGTCATCAAGTTGAACGTGTGCAGAACTCGGAGATGCCGTGCGTTCGGTACTTGATCGATTGGATCGTGAAGACGTACGACTACATCAACCGCGTTGTGCTAACGCTTCCGCTTTCGGTCTACGAGGGTACATGGACACACTCTCCCCTCTCGTTGCTATGCATCACCATGATCTTGCAAGTGCGTAGGAATTTTTTTGAAATTACTATGTTCCCCAACAGTTTATCTTATGTTTCCTAATACAATCACGTTAGTCAACACCCCCCCTCCCGCCCCGCAGTCACAACGGTAGCGATGCAGACGGTGATACTGGAGAAGAATCCGAAGGCAAGCCGACCGACACCCCCCCACAGTCGTAATGGTCGATGCATCGCGGAGTCATGGCTGGAGTGGAAACCGACGAAGTTGCTCAAGCAAGGCGGTAGCCCTTTGTGTCGTTGTCGAGGTAGTCGAGAGCGTGGGTGGTGGAGCCGTGGTCGAGGTAGCCGTGTGAAGAATGCTGTGGTCGATGTCGAGTCATGGTGGGCGGTGTCGAGGAAGTCACCATGGAGCCGCGGGCGCAAGGGGGCGCCGAGTTAGCATGGACGTACTAGTGTCGAAGTTGTGGTGCACTGGAAATGAGATGTTGTTGACGATGCGTCACGGCGAGTTTGCAAAGCCCGGAGACACAACGTAGACGAAAGCACGCATTGATGTTGCCAGCACCGGGTATGCGTAGACGGACGAAGACGAAGTTGATGGAGCGCCACACCAGGCTTGCCAGGACCGGGGACACGTCTTGTATGCAGGCACGTGGCGGTGTTGCCAGCACCGGGCACGCGGAGACTGGGACCTGCACGAGCTGTACGGCATGTCGAAGAAGTCAGAGGCCAGTAGAGAAGAACTCGACGACGATTGTGGCGTCCATCGGCGCGGGGCCGATGTCACCAACGGTGGTCGGAGTAGACGAAGTGGTCGAGGTAGATGACGGTGACGCTGACGATGGGCTGGTGCTGGACAGAGACGAAGGGAGGTGGATGGACGGTGGTGTCGGCTACGGGGGTAGCGGCGGCGGCCGAAGAAGAGCGGTGGCGGCAGCTTAGTTAGGAGGGTGGCGACGGTGCTCGAAGTAGGCGAGGAGAACCCAACAACGTGATGAAGACCACGCGGACGATGGTGTTCCCGCGCCAAGGGAGGCGGCGCGACGCATACCACGAGAAGTCGACGCGCAGGGACGGAGGTGGACCGCGGGCCGCGGGGCTACGGCCCGAAGGGGCGACGCAGCGGCGGCTGGCAGGTCAGGGCGACGGCGGTCGACGGCCTTGAGGGACCGCCTGTCGCGCGAGGCCGCCGGGTCGGTGAAGTAGCCGGCCAGTCGCGCCGGTGTCGGAGTAGAGGCACGGGGTGTCGACGGCGGCGGCGGGCGACGCAAACCGATCAAGCAGAGAACAGAAAACCAAAAAGAAAACGCTGATCAAAACGACCGGCAAGAGAGCGAAAAACCCGGAGCGAGGGCTTGGGAAAAAGACTCTCTAGGGCAGCCGGCCAACACGGCCGGTGGACGAACCCTAGTGTCGGGGGTTGGGTGCGACATATGCCAAAGGATGGCTTATCATGGTGGGGGCGAGTAGAACATCGCCGGTGCCTAGAAACAGGATGAGGCGTAGACATGCACGCCGACAAATCTTACCCAGCTTCAGGGCTCTCCGGAGAGATAATACCCCTACTGCTGCTCTGCAGGGTCTCTGCATGATCACTATGGCAAAGTGTTTACACGATTGCTCCTTGAGTTGTTTCTGGAGGTAGGAGAGGTCAAGGCTAGCTCTCTCCCTCCTAGATGATCTGGTCTAGAGCTAATGGATTCCAACCCTTTGCATGGGTGCCCTGGGGGGGGGGGTTTATATAGGCCTACCCCCAGGGGTACAATGGTAATCCAACTGGACGCGGGCCCAGCCGTCAGTGCCTCCGGCCTCCGTCTTCTCCGCCGACTGCTGGGGCCCGCCGACTGGTGGGCCCCGCCGACTGGCTAGGTATGGAGCCAACAGGCCGCGTCCGCCGCGGGCGGGTCTTGCCGGCTGCTGATTACTGTAGCCGTGCTTCTGAAGACACGGGCTTGGCCATGGAGTCGTGGCAACAGCCCCGCCGCCTGGCGGGCGATCACTATTGCCACTCTCTGTCACATCTGATTAATGGCGCGTGGGCCCCGGGGGAGGGTCTGGCTGACTCTCGGGGGCCGACTGGTGGCGCACTTGCCGTCTCCCGGGGTCCCACTAGCTGGTGGGACCCGCCGCCCCAGGGTCGTACAGACAAGCCGTTGTGGGCGCAGGATTCGGTCCTTCGGTGCTGATGTCAGGGCCGGCACGGCAATAGTGCCACACCGCACGGAGATCTCCCCGGGTATGGCGTGCTGTAGCCATGCGTGCCCCTGGTAAGGGGCGGGAGCGGGCTTTACTGTAGCCACTCCCCGGTCCTGTCCCTCCTGATGAGGATATGGGGTTTGTTGGAGTTGCGGGCCGACTCCCCAAAGCCGGCTTCTCTGGAAGTCGCCAGTCAGGAGTCGGCTTATTCTGAAGTCGTCCCCGGGACTCGGCCGCGAGTGGGTAGTCGGTCGCCTTGCCGCCGACTTCTCAGAAGGCGGCTCTTTGTCCCGGCGTCTTGAGGGGCACAGCCTGCCCCGATGTCTTGAAAGGTTTGTTGGGGAACGTAGCAGAAATTCAAAATTTTCTATGCATCACCAAGATCAATCTATGGAGTAATGTAGCAACGAGGGGAAGGAGAGTGCATCTACATACCCTTGTAGATTGCTAAGCGGAAACGTTCAAGTGAACGGGGTTGATGGAGTCGTACTCGTCGTGATCCAAATCACCGATGATCCTAGTGCCGAACGGACGGCACCTCCGTGTTCAACACACGTACAGCCCGGTGATGTCTCCTATGCCTTGATCCAGCAAGGGGAGAAGGAGAGGTTGGGGAAGACTCCATCCAGCAGCAGCACGACGGCGTGGTGGTGGTGGAGGAGCGCGGGACTCCAGCAGGGCTTCGCCAAGCACTACGAGAGATGAGGAGGGAGAGGGGTAGGGCTGCGCCAGGGAGAGGTCAAAACTCATGTGTAGGCAGCCCCAAAGACCTCAACTATATATAGGGGAGAGGGAGGGGGGTGCGCCCCCTTTAGGGTTTCCACCCCAAGGGGTGCGGCAGCCCCAAACCCATCTAGGGTGGCGGCCAAGGGGAGGGAGGGGGAAACTTGCCCCCCAAGCTAGGTGGAGGCGCCCCCTCCCCAAACCCTAGGCGCCTTGGGCCCTTGTGGGGGGGCGCACCAGCCCACCTGGGGCTGGTCCCCTCCCACACTTGGCCCATGCAGCCCTCCAGGGCTGGTGGCCCCACTTGGTGGACCCCCGGGACCCTCCCGGTGGTCCCGGTACATTACCGATAGCAACCGAAACCTTTCCGGTGACCAAAACAGGACTTCCCACGTATCAATCTTTACCTCTGGACCATTCTGGAACTCCTCGTGACGTCAGGGATCTCATCCGGGACTCCGAACAACATTCGGTAACCGCGTACATACTTTCCCTATAACCCTAGCGTCATCGAACCTTAATTATGTAGACCCTACGGGTTCGGGAGTCATGCAGACATGGCCGAGACAACTCTCCGGTCAATAACCAACAGCGGGATCTGGATACCCATGTTGGCTCCCACATGCTCCACAATGATCTCATCGGATGAACCACGATGTCAAGGACTTAATCAATCCCGTATACAATTCCCTTCGTCTAGCGGTACGATACTTGCCCGAGATTCGATCGTCAGTATCCCGATACCTGGTTCAATCTCGTTACTGGCAAGTCTCTTTTACTCGTTCTGTAACACATCATCCCGTGATCAACTCCTTGATCACATTGTGCACATTATGATGATGTCCTACCGAGTGGGCCCAGAGATACCTCTCCGTTTACACGGAGTGACAAATCCCAGTCTCGATTCGTGCCAACCCAACAGCCACTTTTGGAGATACCTGTAGTGTACCTTTATAGCCACCCAGTTACGTTGTGACGTTTGGCACACCCAAAGCACTCCTACGGTATCCGGGAGTTGCACAATATCATGGTCTAAGGAAATGATACTTGACATTAGAAAAGCTTTAGCATATGAACTACACGATCTTTGTGCTAGGCTTAGGATTGGGTCTTGTCCATCACATCATTCTCCTAATGATGTGATCCCGTTATCAACGACATCCAATGTCCATGGTCGGGAAACCGTAACCATCTATTGATCAACGAGCTAGTCAACTAGAGGCTTACTAGGGACATGGTGTTGTCTATGTATCCACACATGTATCTGAGTTTCCTATCAATACAATTCTAGCATGGATAATAAATGATTATCATGAACAAGGAAATATAATAATAACCAATTTATTATTGCCTCTAGGGCATATTTCCAACAGTCTCCCACTTGCACTAGAGTCAATAATCTAGTTCACATCGCCATGTGATTAACACTCACATGTCACATCGCCATGTGACCAACATCCAAGAGTCTACTAGACTCAATGATCTAGTTCACATCACTATGTGATAAACACTCAAAGAGTTCTGGGTTTGATCATGTTATGCTTGTGAGAGAGGTTGTAGTCAACGGGTCTTGCCATATTCAGATCCCTATGTATTTCGCAAAACTTTATATCGTAGATGCTGCTACCACGTTCCACTTGGAGCTATTCCAAATTATTGCTCCATTATACGTATCCGGTATCTCTACTCAGAGCTATCCGGATAGGTATTAAGCTTGCATCGACATAACTCTTTACGTCGAACTCTTTATCACCTCCATAACCGAGAAACATTTCCTTATTCCTCTAAGGATAATTTTGACTGCTATTTGGTGATCCACTCCTAGATCACCTTTGTACCCTCTTGCCAGACATGTGGCAAGGCACACATCAGGTGCGGTACTCAGCATGGCATACCGTATAGAGCCTATGACAAAAGCATAGGGGACGACCTTCGTCCTTCCTCTTTCTTCTGCCGTGGTCGAGCTTTAAGTCTTAACTTCATACCTTACAACTCAGGCAAGAACTCCTTCTTTGACTGATCCATCTTGAACACCTTCAAGATCATGTCAAGGTATGTGCTCATTTGAAAGTACCATTAAGCGTTTTGATCTATCCTTATAGATCTTGATGCTCAATGTTCAAGTAGCTTAATCCAGGCTTTCCATTGAAAAACACTTTCCAAATAACCCTATATGCTTTCCAGAAATTCTATGTCATTTCTGATCAACAATATGTCAACAACATATATTCATCAGAAATTCTATAGTGCTCCCACTCACTTCTTTGGAAATACAAGTTTCTCATAAACTTTGTATACACCCAAAATCTTTGATCATCTCATCAAAGCATACATTCCAACTCTGAGATGCTTACTCTAGTCCTTAGAAGGATTGCTGGAGCTTTGCATACTTGTTAGCATCTTTCAGGATTGACAAAACCTTCCGGTTGTATCACATACAACCTTTCCTCAAGAAAATCGTCGAGGAAACAATGTTTTGACATCCTATCTGCAAGATTTCATAAATAATGCAGTAATCGCTAATATAATTCCAACAGACTCTTAGCATCGCTACGAGTGAGAAAGTCTCATCGTAGTCAACTCCTTGAACTTGTCGGAAAACATCTTAACGACAAGTCAAGCTTTCTTAATGGTGATACTTACCATCATTGTCCGTCTTCCTTTTAAAATCCATATGTACCTAACAGCCATACGACCATCAAGTAGTTCTTCCAAAGTCTACACTTTGTTTTCATATATGGATCCTCTCTCGGATTATATGGCCTCGAGCCATTTTGGAATCCAGGCCCACCATCGCTTCTCCATAGCTCGTAGGTTCATTGTTGTATAGCAATATGACTTCCAAGACAGGATTATGTACCACTCTGAAGTATTACGCATCCTTGTCATCCCACGAGGTTTGGTAGTGACTTGATCTGAAGTTTCATGATCACTATCATAAGCTTCCACTTCAATTGGTGTAGGTGCCACAGGAATAACTCCTTGTGCCCTGCCACACACTAGTTGAAGAGACGGTTCAATAACCTCATCAAGTCTCCACCATCCTCCCACTCAATTCTTTCGAGAGAAACTTTTCCTCGAGAAAGGACCCGATTCTAGAAACAATCCCTTATTGCTTTCGGATCTGAGACAGGAGGTATACCCAACTGTTTTGGGTGTCCTATGAAGATGCATTTATCCGCTTTGGGTTCGAGCTTATCAGCCTGAATTTTTTTCACATAAGCGTCGCAGCCCCAAACTTTTAAGAAATGACAGCTTAGGTTTCTCTAAACCATATTTCATACGGTGTCATCTCATCGGAATTACGTGGTGCCCTATTTAAAGTGAATGTGTTTGTCTCTAATGCCTAACCCATAAACTATCGTGGTAATTCGATAAGAGCCATCATGGTATGCATCATATCCAATAGGGTGCAGTTATGATGTTCGGACACACCATCACACTATGGTGTTCCAGGCTGTATTAGTTGTGAAACAATTTCCACAATGTCTTTATCCTGTGCCAAATTCATAATTCAGATATTCATCTCTATGATCATATCATAGATATTTTATCCTCTTGTCACGACTGTCTTTCAACTTCACCTTGAAATTACTTGAACCTTTCAATAATTCAGACTCGTGATTTATCAAGTAAATATACTCAACATCTACTCAAATCATCTGTGAAGTAAGAACATAACGATATCCACTACACGCCTCAGCACTCATTGGACTGCACACATCAAAATGTATTACTTCCAACAAGTTGCTTTCTAGTTCCATTTTACTGAAAACGAGGCTTTCAGTCATCTTGCCCATGTGGTATGATTTGCATGTCTCAAGTGATTCAAAATCAAGTGAGTCCAAATGGTCCATTTGCATGGAGTTTCTTCATGCATATTCACCAATAGACATGGTTCGCATGTCTCAAACTTTTCAAAAACGACTGAGCCCAAAGATCCATCAACATGGAGCTTCTTCATGCATTTTATACCGATATGACTTACGTGGCAGTGCCACAAGTAGGTGGTACTATCATTACTATCTTATATCTTTTGGCATGAACATGTGTATCACTACGATCGAGATTCAATAAACCATTCATTTTAGGTGCAAGACCATTGAAGGTATTATTCAAATAAACAGAGTAACCATTATTCTCCTTAAATGAATAACCGTATTGCGATAGACATAATCTAATCATGTCTATGCTCAACGCAAACACCAATCTCGATGGTAGAGGGAACCTGTGATGCTTGATCACATCAAGCTTGGGAAAAACTTCCAACACATATCGCCAGCTCACCTTTAGCTAGTCTCCGTTTACTCCGCAGCCTTTTATTTTGAGTTTACTAACACTTAGCAACCGAACCGGTATCTAATACCATGGTGCTACTAGGAGTACTAGTAAAGTACACATTAACACAATGTATATCCAATATACTTCTATCGACCTTGCCAGCCTTCTCATCTACCAAGTATCTAGGGTAATTCTGCTCCAGTGGCTGTTCCCCTTATTACAGAAGCACTTAGTCTTGGGTTTGGGTTCAACCTTGGGTTTCTTCACTAGAGCAGCAGCTGATTTGCCGTTTCATGAAGTATCCCTTCTTGCCCTTGCCCTTCTTGAAACTAGTGGTTTCACCAACCATCAACAATTGATGCTCCTTCGTGATTTCTACTTTTGTGGTGTCAAACATCGCGAATATCTCAAGGATCATCACATATGTCCTTAATATATTATAGTTCATCACGAAGCTCAAGCAGCTTGGTGGTAATGACTTCGGAGAAACATCACTATCTCATCTGGAAGATCAACTCCCACTCGATTCAAATGATTGTTGTACTCAGACAATCTGAGCACAAGCTCAACAATTGAGCTTTTCTCCCTTAGTTTGCAGGCTAAGAAAATCGTCGGAGGTCTTATACCTCTTGACGTGGGCACGAGCCTGAAATCCCAATTTCAGCCCTCGAAACATCTCATATGTTTCGCGACGTTTCAAAACGTCTTCGGTACCTCAACTCTAAACCGTTTAACTGAACTATCACGTAGTTATCAAAATGTGTATGTCAGATGTTTGCAACATCCACAGACGACATTCGAGGTTCAGCACACTGAGCGGTGCATTAAGGACATAAGCCTTCTATGAAGCAATGAGGACAATCCTCAGTTTACGGACCTAGTCCGCATAATTGCTACTATCATATTTCAACTAAATTTTCTCTAGGAACATATCTAAACAGTAGAACTGAAGCGCGAGCTACGACATAATTTGCGAAGACCTTTTGACTATGTTTAGGATAATTAAGTTCACCTTATGAACTCCCACTTAGATAGACATCCCTCTAGTCATCTAAGTGATTACATGATCCGAGTCAACTAGGCCGTGTCCGATCATCACGTGAGACGAACTAGTCAACATCGGTGAACATCTTCATGTTGATCGTATCTTCTATACGACTCATGTTCGACCTTTCGGTCTTCTGTGTTCCGAGGCCATGTCTCTACATGCTAGGCTCGTCAAGTCAACCTAAGTGTTTGCATGTGTAAATCTGTCTTACACCCGTTGTATGTGAACGTTGGAATCTATCACACCCGATCATCACGTGGTGCTTTGAAACAACGAACTGTCGCAACGGTGCACAGTTAGGGGGAACACTTTCTTGAAATTATTATGAGGGGCCATCTTATTTACTACCGTCGTTCTAAGTAAACAAGATGCAAAGACATGCTAAACATCACATGCAATCAAATAATAGTGACATGATATGGCCAATATCATATAGCTCCTTTGATCTCCATCTTGGGGCTCCATGATCATCTTGTCACCGGCATGACACCATGATCTCCATCATCATGATCTCCATCATCGTGTCTCCATGAAGTTGCTCGCCAACTATTACTTCTACTACTATGGCTAACACGTTTAGCAATAAAGTAAAGTAACTTACATGGCATTTCTCAATGACACGCAGGTCATACAAAAAAATAAAGACAACTCCTATGGCTCCTGCCGGTTGTCATACTCATCGACATGCAAGTCGTGATTCCTATTACAAGAACATGATCTCATACATCACATATATATCATCCATCACATCCTTTGGCCATATCACATCACAAAACACTTGCTGCAAAAACAAGTTAGACGTCCTCTAATTGTTGTTGCAAGTTTTTACGTGGCTGCTATAGGTTTCTAGCAAGAACGTTTCTTACCTACGCCAAAACCACAACGTGAATTGCCAATTTCTATTTACCCTTCATAAGGACCCTGTTCATCGAATCCGATCCGACTAAAGTGGGAGAGTCAGACACCCGCCAGCCACCTTATGCAACTAGTGCATGTCAGTCGGTGGAACCAGTCTCACGTAAGCGTACGTGTAAGGTTGGTCCGGGCCGCTTCATCCCACAATGCCGCCAAATCAAGATAAGAATATTAACGGGAAGTAAATTGACAAAATCGATGCCCACAACTACTTTGTGTTCTACTCGTGCATAGAAACTACGCATAGACCTGGCTCATGATGCCACTGTTGGGGAACGTAGTAGAAATTCAAAATTTTCTACGCATCACCAAGATCAATCTATGGAGTAATCTAGCAACAAGGGGATGGAGAGTGCATCTACATACCCTTGTAGATTGCTAAGCGGAAGTGAGGAAGTCCTGGATTAGGGGGTGTTCGGGTAGCCGGACTATACCTTCAGCCGGACTCCTGGACTATGAAGATACAAGATTGAAGACTTCGTCCCGTGTCCGGATGGGACTTTCCTTGGCGTGGAAGGCAAGCTTGGCGATGCGGATATTCAAGATCTCCTACCATTGTAACCGACTCTATGTAACCCTAACCCTATCCGGTGTCTATATAAACCGGAGGGTTTTAGTCCGTAGGACAACTTCATCAACTCCATAGACAACAATCATACCATAGGCTAGCTTTTAGGGTTTAGCCTCCTCGATCTCGTGTTAGATCCACTCTTGTACTACCCATATCATCAATATTAATCAAGCAGGACGTAGGGTTTTACCTCCATCGAGAGGGCCCGAACCTGGGTAAAACATCGTGTTCCCTGCCTCCTGTTACCATCTGGCCTAGACGCACAGTTCGGGACCCCCTACCCGAGATCTGCCGGTTTTGACACCGACATTGGTGCTTTCATTGAGAGTTCCTCTGTGCCGTCGCAATCAAGAAGGATGCCTCCTCCCGTCTTTAAAGACGGCGCTGTTGCTAAGGGAGCCTTGGCTATCGTCCAAACTCTCCGGTTAGGTGGTTTCCTCATGACCGCCTGTTCGGCTGTTGCGCCGACAGTGACCTCTCGGGTCATCAAAAGCAACCTACACGTCAGCTCGGAGTTCGTCGAGCAGTTAGATCCAATGGAGCTCTCTTCCGTAAACGAGCTCTTGGATCGCATCGCCGCCCTGGGGGTCGCTACGGATTACGACCAGGTTGGGCTTAAACCCGATCTAAGAGAAATTAACTCTCCCCAAGTCATCCACCGCGTTGCCGTGGTAGAGGCGCAGTGCGGCGACCCTTCATCTATTCTAAGGACTAGCTACGTCTGAATTCCCGACCCCTCCAAGCTGGATACCCGCGGAGGGGAGGATGTAACTCAAGACCTGAGCTTAGGACCAGGCAACAGGCCAGATTCATTGGACAACACCCAAGAATCCGAACTTGAGAGTTCGGAAAATCTTCGGCCTCCGAATCCTGGATTGGGTGAGGTTTCAGATTCAACGACACCCGCCCACCCGATCATAAGCGATCTCTCCCAAATCAAGCAGAGGCCCAAGGAAACAGTACATCATTACTGGGCCAGATTCCTCCTGGTTATGAACATGATAAAGGATTGCCGCGAGGGAGACGCAATCTCAATTTTTTGCAGTAATTGCACGGACAAGGGAATCCTCAACGCCGTAAGTCGTCATGATATTACACTCTTCGCTGACTTGGCGTCCATAGTACAAAAATACTGTGCGATGGAAAGCGCCTAGAAAACCGAAATAAAATTTTGGGATAATCCGACCTTGAGTAGTAATCCCGTCCAAACTAAGAGGGTGCATCATCATAGGACACCCGGGATAAACACCAAAAAGGCAAAACCCTCTACAGGGCATGGAACCGTACTGGAAAAGTGGCTTGATGGACCCTATAGAATTCACAGTATAGAGGACGCCACACCAACTCACAGCCTTAGAGCATGTTGGATACTCCGGCAGGTGGCCAAAATCGGCGAGGACCTCCTAATTCCGGAGGCCGTAGAAAGCCAGCCCAAGGACACCAGTACTGTTCCCACGGTCTTCGAGACTTTCGCATCAAACAATGTGCGAAAAAGAACACTCTGCAGCCTCGCCGAAGTCTATCAGGTTGCAACAATAAATCCATGGAGCGACACTGCCATTACCTTCAACGCAAGTGATGAACCTAGATTCCAAACAGCCCGAGCACCAGCCGCATTGGTCCTCAGCCCCATAGTGGACGGCGTTCGCCTCACCAAGGTGCTCATGGATGGAGGCAGCGGACTCAACCTCATTTATGAGGAAACCCTTCAAAAAATGGGAATAGACTGGAACCACGTCGAGCGAAGCAGCACATCATTTAGAGGAATAATCCCCAGTCGGGAAGCGCGCTGCACAGGAAAAATCACACTAGATGTGGTGTTCGGCACGCCGGATAACTATAGGTCCGAAGAAGTCACGTTTCAGGTGGCCTCGTTTAAGAGCGGATATCACGCTTTACTAGGGCGGGAAGCATTCACAATCTTCCAAGCAATACCCCATTACGGGTACATGAAGCTTAAGATGCCTGGGCCGAACGGAATCATCACTCTAGCTAGTGATCCGGACATAGCACTCCGCGCCGAAAACAAGACAGCCGCATTAGCCCTTGAGGCACTATCCGAAGCCTTAGCGACCGAGGAACTGACTGCGCTGCGCTCCACGGTTAACAGGGATGATGTGATACTCGACAAGAGATCCAAATCCACATCCTTCAAGCCAGCTGACGAAATAGTCAAATTCCAGGTCCATCCAACGGACCCCAATAAAATAGCTTCCATCGGGGCACGATTGAACCCTGATGTAGATGCCGCACTGCGAGAGTTCCTACGAGAGAACTGGGGCATCTTCGCCTGGCACCCTTCAGACATGCCAGGGATCCCACGCAGGCTGGCCGAACACAGCTTAAATATCCAAAAAGGATTTAAACCTGTCAAACAAGCCCTTCGGCGTTTTTCCGAACCCAAGAGACAAGCTATGGGAGAGGAGCTAGCCAAGCTATTGGAGGCCGGATTCATCAGAGACATAAAACATCCGGACTGGCTAGCAAAGCTGGTGATGGTACCAAAGAAGGACAAATCCTGGCGCCTGTGTGTCGATTTCAAAGACCTTAATAAGGCTTGCCCAAAGGATCCCTTCCCCCTCCCCCGTATCGATCAAATTATCAATGCCACCGCAGGACACGATTCGTTGTGTTTCCTCGACGCATACTCCGGTTACCATCAAATCAAAATGGCAGGATCAGACCAAGCCGCAACAGCATTCATCACACCATACGGCCCATTCTGCTTCAACACAATGCCCTTCGGGCTGAAAAACGCCGGCGCAACATATCAGCGCATGATCCAGACATGTCTGGCAAACCAAATCGGCAAAACAGTGGAGGCGTACGTGGATGATGTGGTCGTCAAATCAAGACATGCCGAATCTCTAGTAGACGACTTGAGGCTTACATTCGATAACCTCTGAAAATATGACATCAAGCTCAACCCGGAAAAATGCGTCTTCGGCGTTCCAGCCGGAAAGCTCTTGAGCTTCATTGTATCCGGTAGAGGAATCGAAGCAAATCCAGCCAAGATCCGAGCTTTGTCACAATTGGATGTCCCAAAGGACCTTAAACAAATCCAAAAATTAACCGGATGCGTGGCGGCTTTAAGCCGCTTCATCTCCCGCTTGGGAGAAAAGGCACTACCCCTCTATCGCCTACTTCGGCGCACCAAACACTTCGAGTGGACGGATGCCGCCACGGCCGGACTTGATGAAATAAAAGCCATATTGGCAACAAACCCAGTCCTGGCCGCGCCAAACACCGGCGAACCAATGTTATTGTACATTGCAGCAACACACCAAGTTGTCAGCGCAGTGCTCGTTGTCGAGCGGGAAATGGACGGACACAAATTCCCCCTTCAAAGGCCGGTCTACTACGTGTCCACTGTCCTCACTCCATGCAAATCACGGTACCCGCATTATCAAAAGATTGCATACGCGGTATTCATGGCATCCCGGAAGCTACGACACTACTTTCAAGAGTGTTCCATAATAGTAGCCTCGGAAGTACCACTCAACGATATTATCAACAACCGCGATGCAACGGGCCGGATTGCAAAATGGGCCATCGAGCTTCTCCTGTTCGATATAACTTATAAGCCATGGCGAGCTATTAAATCGCAAGTTTTGGCCGACTTCGTCGCAGAATGGACGGAGGCCGAGCTCCCTAAAGAGTACGACACATATTCAAACTGGATCATGCATTTCGACGGCTCCAAAATGTTGGCCGGACTGGGGGCTGGCGTCATCCTGACGTCCCCCACAGGAGACACAATCCAATATGTGCTCCAGATCATGTACACAGATTCCAACAATGCAGCCGAATATGAGGCCCTCCTACATGGCCTCCGGATAGCAGTATCCATGGGTATCCAGCGCCTAGAGGTACGCGGGGATTCAAACCTTGCGATATCCCAAATAAACGGAGACTTCGACGCCAAGGACCCAAAAATGGCAGCTTACCGCAACGCCGTCCTAAAAATGTCAGCTTGGTTCGAAGGGCTGGAGTTTCACCATATAGCCCGAGAAAACAATCAAGCGGCGGACGTCCTAGCACGCATCGGAGCAAAATGTGATGCAGTCCCCCCCAACATCTTTTTGGAAAGATTGTTCAAGCCATCCGTAGCATGGGAGGGGGAACCCGCAAATAACAGCCCAAACCCAGCCGCACCACTCGACGCCGAACAATCTGACACAATTGGAGGCTCTGCCAACGAAATTACACCTTCAGCCCACGTAATAATGGCGGTTATCGCCCCGTGGACAGAACCATTCCTAGCCTACCTTACTAGGCAGGAACTCCCGGAGGACCAAAATGAGGCCCGCTGCATAGTGCGGCTATCTAAAGCCTACAGAGTCCATGAGGGAGAGCTTTATAAGAAAAGCACTACCGGAGTCCTTCAAAGGTGCATCTCCGAAGAGGAAGGGCGGAACCTTCTGGCTGAAATTCATGCCGGACTCGGTGGTCACCATGCCGCTGCTCGGTCCCTTGTTAGCAAGGCTTTCCGTACTGGTTTTTATTGGCTGACGGCCCGGGCAGACGCTCAGGACTTAGTCCAACGATGCGCTGGTTGCCAACTTTTTGCCAACCAAAGCCATATGCCACCCACCGCACTCCAAACTATACCCATTACCTGGCCTTTTGCGGTCTGGGGGCTTGACATGGTCGGACCCCTTAAAGGTGGGACCCATAAGAAAAAATACTTACTGGTCATGGTGGATAAGTTCACCAAATGGATAGAAGCCAAGCCTGTTAAAACGGCCGAATCCGGACCTGTGATAGACTTCATATCCAGGGTCGTACACCGTTATGGCGTCCCCCACAGCATCATAACCGATAACGGTACAAAATTTACCGCCGACGAGGTAAAACTCTGGTGCAAAAACATGGGCATCAAGCTCGATTATGCTTCCGTCTATCACCCACAAACCAACGGCCAGGTCGAACGTGCAAATGGTCTTATCATGAGCGGCATTAAACCCAGACTAATGTGGTCCCTCAAGGAATCTAACACGCACTGGGTAGAGGAGATCGACTCCGTGCTATGGGGGCTGCGGACCACGCCAAATCGCACCACTGGATACACACCATTTTTTATGGTGTACGGCGCAGAAGCAGTTCTGCCCTACGACATAATTCATGACTCACTAAGAGTGCGCATGTACGAAGAAAGATAAGCCGAGCTCGATCGGCAGGACAACTTGGACGCCTTGGAGGAGGAGCGTGACATGGCAAAAGCCCGTTCCGCATTTTATCAACAGCAGGCCTGAAGATATCAAAGCAGAGAAGTACGGGCCAAAATTACAATGTTGGCGAACTAGTTCTACGCCTGCCGGATAAGAAAAAGGACAAACTCAAGCCCAAGTGGGAAGGTCCATTCATAATCGACCAAGTCCTGACCGGTGGGGCCTACCGCCTGCGAGATGCTTCGAACAACCGACTCGAGCCGAACCCGTGGAACGCCGCCCGTCTCCGAAGATTCTATGCCTAGCGCCGGACTCTGTGTTCGTCTCCTTCCTCTGTCCATTCCTTGTTGAATTTTTCTGTCTTACATTTCTCTCCTTCCCATTTTTTCTTTTATAGCCCTTAAAGGCTCATACAGTGACGCGCCACTCGCGCTCATTAAACCTGGGGGCTTCTTTAACAGAAGCTTATTTATACGGGCTTCATGCCCAACACATGCGTCAAACTTCCGCATGTACCTTTTTCTTCACCATTATATGCATCGATATGACTTAAGTTTTGGCCAAGCTGGGTTGACTGGCTCCTGTGCTTACCCCTATGTTCCCGATTGTTTGGCTAGGCGGTAAAGGGAGCACCTCTGCGATTGTTACTGCCGGGTCAGCCGGACGTGTACCTCAGACTGGGTGAAGCCGAAAGCTAGCGTTCTTAAGGGAATATTCGGTCGGTGAAATAAAAGATGATCTTTTTTACTCATTTTACGCGCCCCCAGATGCTTTTTCTGCGTCTCTTCACACAGTACGGACATGCACATTAAGGCATGCCTCCCAGCGAAAGGAACCCTTAACGGAACTATTCTCTCTGGAAGATGTTTCTTACTAACCATGTAATATAACATAACTAGTTGGGCACTTGTCTGATAAAGCACTGATGACCCCTACGCCTGGTCTCCACGCATACCCCGGTTCTTATATAACCGCTAGGGTATTCGGACACACTCCGGACCGTCAGGTCCCGAGGTTGAAGCGAAAAGGTCGGCAACGACAAATGATCTACAATCCGGCTAGAAGGCATTACACATGTCAATTCAAAATTACACAGTCATTCTGACTGATTGTATTCCTCTTCTATACCATCTAACAGGCTGTCTAATTTACAGTCCTGTTGGGAATACTTCGCGGCCAACTCTACTTGGCGCTACACTAAGCTTACAGGGATCTCCTTCCCGTCAAGACCCACTGGTCCGACTTCGGCCATGTGGTTTGGGTCAGACTTCGTAAAACGGGTCTTCACCATGGCCCAGGCCTCCCTAGCGCCTTGTCGGCAGGCCGATATCTTCCACAACCGGAAGCGCCACCGAGCTCCCTTCAGCTTCTCCACAAGCTCTCCAAGGCCCTCGGGCACGGAGTGGGCAGGCCATAAGGCTTGGGCAACACCTCGCATTGCCTGCCGAATTCGCTCGTGCAATTGCAAGAGTTCGGGAAGAAGGTCACCCGTAGAACCGGGCATCTCCTCTGCAGGATGACCTGTGAGCATACCTACAGACATTACTCTGTTAGTCGACTTCCTCGCCAAACTCTTTTTTCAAAGTTCGTTCAAGCACTTACTAAATATGTCGCGTCGAAGCCGCTGATTCTCCTTCGTGGAGTCCGACAGCTGGCCACGAACATCTTTAAGTTCGACGTCCAGCTTGGTGTTGGCATCCTGAAGATCATTCTTCTCCAGCCTCACCCTTGTCAACATACTCTCACCGGCCTTTAACCGGCGTAAGAGTTGTTGTTTGTCCGGATCTAGTCCGGCGCCATCTGCAATATGATCTGTCAGATTTGCACCCACACCACACAATACTAATCTTTCGAAGTGTATCTTACCTGAAGGGGTCTCTTTGGGCTCCCCTGCTGCGGCTAGTGCGGCCTCTAGTTGGGCCTTGCACTTTTCCAGATCCTGGGACAGTACGGTATTCTTCTCTATAAGAACCTGCATATTAAATGATCCTTAAATCAGTTTCTCTAACTGCTTCAAGTATCGGGGGCTACTAGCATATATATATATTTAACCAAAATTTTCTTACCCGTATGTCTTTTACATACTACTCCGTGGCTCTGGCTAAACCATTTTGAGCGGCACGGAGGTACGCATCTCCCGAATTAAAGGCATCTAAAGCCTCTTGGGAGAAACAACCGTCGCGTAGAACTGTCCGGCGACGCCTGTGGTTCATGGCACTCTCCACTTCAGAATTTGTGGCAGACAGCCTGTCCTCATCCTCTGTCGGAGGAGCGTCCGGTGCGCGCCTTGTGCTCGCCTCCGCTTCCTGGCCAGACGTTGGAGCCTGGCTGGTGGAGGCGCGATTGGCAACCTCTCCGGATGTAGTCCGGCGAGGTCTCTTTGTTCTGAAGATAGCACGAACGTTAATATGCTCTGACAGAATAACTCCAGGGAAACAGAGGACGCGCTATACCTTTGCGCCGACATCTCAGTCCGGACTACATTCCTTTTTGCCCCAGGGGCCCTGCGGCCCCTCGTTGGCTAGCCGCCGCAGGTTCGGCCTCCTGCCTCGGAAATCTCCCCTGCAAAACACGGTTGTCGTTAGAAACACCGGAATACGTGAGAATGGAATCTCTTTCAAGGGAATGGGACTCCGGTTTCCTTCACCTGGGAGGCCGGGATTAACGCTGGGTAATCCGCCGTAATGGCCACCAAGGTATCGTCCTTACTTAGCTAATAGAACACCCCGTCAATAAGCTCCGCCGATATGTCCGGATCTTCTTCGGAGTCTGGATTGAGGGACCGTTCTGGGTCCTCGGGCTGCGGAGGACGGCTATTTATATTCTTTACCTCCTGTCGCAGTTCCTGCATTGAAATCATTAGACTACCTATCTAACCGTGGGAGTATAAAGCAAACGGGCAAGCGCAATTGTTCACTTACCCAACTTGGAGGATCGTACATACTGAATCCGGCCTGCGGATTGACGTGGAGGAATTCCTCCTTTTCTCCCTTGTACAAAGAAGATAAGATCTTTACTAAGGTGGCGGCTGAGGCTGGCCCCTTACGACCGTAACGGGTGGCGTCATCCTCCCCGTTGAAATCCCACATGGGGTGGCCTCTATATTGAAGCGGTTGCACCCCCCGCATAATGCATGCGGCCATGACTCCAATCATGGTTAGTCCGAAATGAGCCAACAGTCTTATCCGGCCCATCAGGTAAAGGACGTCTCTGTCGCTTTCTCTCTGAGAGCTCCGTGGATGCCAGCTCAAGCGTTTCTTCAATGGGGCATTGTTGAACTCAGGGAGACCGACCCGGATAGGGTCCGGTAGCGGGACGTCATCTATGTAAAACCATTCCGAAGGCCAGTCCTCGGACGCCTTCTTCGGGGTTCCGGATAGGTATCCGGTCCCGGCGATGCGCCATACTTCGGCTTCGCCCACTTGATAGATAGACCCCTCTTGAGAACGGGGCACCAGGCAGAATAACCTCTTCCATAGCGCGAAATGAGCCTCAACGCCTAAAAATAGCTCGCAAAGGGCGACGAAACCCACGATATGTAATATGGAAGCGGGCGTGAGATTGTGCAGCTGGAGACCGTAAAACTTCAGAAGCCCGCGGAGAAATGGATGAATTGGAAATCCCAGTCCCCTTATTAGATAGGGGACGAGGCACACCCGCTCTCCTTTAGAAGGACTAGGGGTGCTCTCCGCCTGTTTTCTGCCATTGTAGGTGGCGAGACCGGCTCGGACCGGGACCATGTATGCCGGGGGAAGAAATCCCTTGGCCTGAAGTGACACTAACTCGCTGTGCAGGATGGTGCAACTCTCCCAGTCCCGGGTTTGGGACCGGAAGGGCGAGGGGAGGAGCTGCGACGGCTGGACATGTTGGAATGGACCTTTGCTGGAAGCGCTCTGATGATAACTCGCGGAGAGAAGAAGGTGTGGTTTGAACCTGAATTCCCATCCGGTTAAATAGGTGGCTCGTTTATATGGCTAGGGGTGTGGATGTAAAAACGCCCTGGCTTTTCGCATTCCTTTGACACGTGGAAGACGGCCATTATTGGGCGTAGAAGCCAAGGAGCACAACATTTACAAGAAACCGGACTTTATTCAACAAGTACACGGAATTTGGAGGAGAACCCGCCTTGCAATGCCGAAGACAATTTGCACGCCGGACTCATCGTCATTGAAGCCTGGTTCGGGGGATACTGAGGGAGTCCTGGATTAGGGGGTGTTCGGGTAGCCGGACTATATCTTCAGCCGGACTCCTGGACTATGAAGATACAAGATTGAAGACTTCGTCCCGTGTCCGGATGGGACTTTCCTTGGCGTGGAAGGCAAGCTTGGCGATGCGGATATTCAAGATCTCCTACCATTGTAACCGACTCTATGTAACCCTAACCCTATCCGGTGTCTATATAAACCGCAGGGTTTTAGTTCGTAGGACAACTTCATCAACTCCATAGACAACAATCATACCATAGGCTAGCTTTTAGGGTTTAGCCTCCTCGATCTCGTGGTAGATCCACTCTTGTACTACCCATATCATTAATATTAATCAAGCAGGACATAGGGTTTTACCTCCATGGAGAGGGCCCGAACCTGGGTAAAACATCGTGTTCCCTGCCTCCTGTTACCATCCGGCCTAGACGCACAGTTCGGGACCCCCTACCCGAGATTTGCCGGTTTTGACACCGACAGGAAGCGTTCAAGTGAACGGGGTTGATGGATTCGTACTCGTCGTGATCCAAATCAACGATGATCCTAGTGCCGAACGGATGGCACCTCCGTGTTCAACACACGTACAGCCCGGTGACGTCTCCTACGCCTTGATCCAGCAAGGGGAGAAGGAGAGGTTGGGGAAGACTCCATCCAGCAGCAGCACGACGGCGTGGTGGTGGTGGAGGAGCGCGGGACTCCAGCAGGGCTTCGCCAAGCACTACGAGAGATGAGGAGGGAGAGGGGTAGGGCTGCGCCAGGGAGAGGTCAAAACTCATGTGTAGGCAGCCCCAAAGACCTCAACTATATATAGGGGAGAGGGAGGGGGTGCGCTCCCTTTAGGGTTTCCACCCCAAGGGGTGCGGCAGCCCCAAACCCATCTAGGGTGGCGGCCAAGGGGGGGAGGGGGAAACTTGCCCCCCAAGCTAGGTGGAGGCGCCCCCTCCCCAAACCCTACGCGCCTTGGGCCCTTGTGGGGGGGCGCACCAGCCCACCTGGGGCTGGTCCCCTCCCACAGTTGGCCCATGCAGCCCTCCAGGGCTGGTGGCCCCAGTTGGTGGACCCCCGGGACGCTCCCGGTGGTCCCGGTACATTACCGATAGCAACCGAAACCTTTCCGGTGACCAAAACAGGACTTCCCATATATCAATCTTTACCTCCGGACCATTCCGGAACTCCTCGTGATGTCCGGGATCTCATCGGGACTCCGAGCAACATCCGGTAACCGCGTACATAATTTCCCTATAACCCTAGCGTCATCGAACCTTAAGTGTGTAGACCCTACGGGTTCGGGAGTCATGCAGACATGGCCGAGACAACTCTCCGGTCAATAACCAACAGCGGGATCTGGATACCCATGTTGGCTCCCACATGCTCCACGATGATCTCATCGGATGAACCACGATGTCAAGGACTTAATCATTCCCGTAGACAATTCCCTTCGTCTAGCGGTACGATACTTGCCCGAGATTCGATCGTCGGTATCCCGATACCTGGTTCAATCTCGTTACCGTCAAGTCTCTTTTACTCGTTCCGTAACACATCATCCCGTGATCAACTCCTTGATCACATTGTGCACATTATGATGATGTCCTACCGAGTGGGCCCAGAGATACCTCTCCGTTTACACGGAGTGACAAATCCGAGTTTCGATTCGTGCCAACCCAACAAACACTTTTGGAGATACCTGTAGTGTACCTTTATAGCCACCCAGTTACGTTGTGATGTTTGGCACACCCAAAGCACTCCTACGGTATCGGGAGTTGCACAATCTCATGGTCTAAGGAAATGATACTTGACATTAGAAAAGCTTTAGCATACGAACTACATGATCTTTGTGCTAGGCTTAGGATTGGGTCTTGTCCATCACATCATTCTCCTAATGATGTGATCCCGTTATCAACGACATCCAATGTCCATGGTCAGGAAACCGTAACCATCTATTGATCAACGAGCTAGTCAACTAGAGGCTTACTAGGGACATGGTGTTGTCTATGTATCCACACATGTATCTGAGTTTCCTATCAATACAATTCTAGCATGGATAATAAATGATTATCATGAATAAGGAAATATAGTAATAACCAATTTATTATTGCCTCTAGGGCATATTTCCAACAAGGTTCTGGGGCTCGGGTTAGCCTACCCGTGGCCCATTACTCCGACAGTAGTCCCCGAAGCTGGTGAGGCGCCATGGACGATCGGCCGAGAAGCCTCAGCAGTTTCTCTTTCTGGGTGCTTGACAAATGGTTCTTGCTTGATTTCCGCCGGGCTGACTAGAAGGAGTCGGACCCGCCCAACTCTGACTTGCACAATATTTCGAACGTCCTGGCGGGATCCAAGTAGCGTGCTGGCTAAGCTTCCAGGCCGCCGCCCATTCTGGGCCTGTCACGTGGCAACGCGCGGCCGGGCCAGTCTGCCAGCCTACGTGCGTGACGGGATAGGCCCGTAGGAGGGGGCCTGCCATTACCGTTCCTCGGCGTTCGAGCGGATCCGCTGTGGCTCGTGGAAATGTGGGGGTCGTGGGCGCAGTAAATCCCACGACCGCCCCCTCAGCTTCGCAGCCCATGAGGCTATAAGTAGGGGAAGGGGGGCGGCAGAGCACGCACGCCCCTCCTTCCCACTACTCCTTGCTCTTCTCCTTCTTCTTCTTCCTCGCCCCGCCGTGCGCCCAAGCTTTGACGAATGCCGCGGCGATCAGCTCACGATGAGTTCTTCTTCTGCCGCCGCGCCTCCCTCGGTGCATTCCGGCACCTGGGACGGCTCAGAAGTTCACGACGACCACATCGAGTTCCTCCGCAAGACTCGTCGGCTCCCCGGCGAAGATTACGTGCGGGTGCGTCTTGCACCGAGGGAGGAGATTTCCCTAGCGCCGGAGGAGGGCGAGCGGGTCATCTTCTGCTCGCACTGCCTGCGTGGACTGGGGCTACCGGCGAGCAGCTTCTTCCGCTCTTTTCTGGAGTTCTACAGCCTCCAGCCGCACCACCTCACTCCCAACACGGTGGTGCTGCTGTCCGCCTTCGTGACCTTGTGCGAAGGCTTCCTCGGAGTCCTCCCCACCCTCGAGCTCTGGGGGAGTTCTTCTACTCCAAGCTCGGCACCCAGGCTACAGGCGTGCCGGCTCAATGCGGTGCGTTCATCGCCGGTCGGAGATCGGGAGCCGACAACCCCTTCCCCATCATCAAGTTGATAAAGTCGGTGAAGATGTGGCAGCGATCGTACTTCTACGTCAAGAGCGTCTTTGCGAGGGGCGATTGGGTCAACCTGCCGGCTTTCGAAGCCGGCCCGCCGGCTGGGAGACTGCCCAACTGGTCGTACCGGGCCAAGTCGCTGACGCCTGCGGGAGCCGGTGCCGTCGCGCGACTCCGAGTACTGGCGCAGTCAGAGGGCTTGACTGGTCCAGACCTGCTGGCCTCCTTCGTGGCGCGCCGAGTTCTCCCGCTCCAAGGTCGCCCCCACATGATATGCCAAATGAGCCGGCACCGTGACCCGAGTCGGATGTGCACCAAGGACATGCCTCACGAGGAGGTGGCCTACATGGTGAACTACCTCTCGGACAGCAAGCTCCTGGAGGACTGGCGGTTTGGCAAGGAGGCGTACTCCCGCGCCAACCCCACACCCACAGTGAGTTGCCCTTTCTCTCTTTCTTTGGATTGTCTTCTTTCTTGCCGAGTTTGTTTTGTGCGGCCTGACCAGTCGGCTTTGGTCAGAATCCCCTCCTCCATCCACCAGCCGGCACCTCGGGCCCGGCCCGCGAGTTCCTTGCCGACCGGGCGGAGAGCGACGTCGATGACCCCGATCTGGGGGCGGCGGCTTTGGAAGACGACGCCGAGGGAGGAGGCAGCCCGTGGCTCGGGGCCAGTCAAGAGGACTGGCCTGACGATGATGAGGAGCTCCCCCCTCCCACCCCCGGCCAGGAGCCAGCCATCCTGGTGCGGGCTCTTCTGCCGCGCCGGGTGCTCCGGGCGGCGGGAAGAAGCGCAGGGCCGTGCCGACTTTGTTCGGCAGTCGGCCGAAGAAGCCCAAGAGTTCGGCTGCGGCGACCAAGCGGGACGACGCGGCCGCGAAGGCCATCCGCTTCCGCAAGGAAGTGAAGAAGCCGCCACTGGTCTCCGCGTGAGTATTCCGTCTTGACACTTTATTCTTTCTCTGTAGCTTTGTCTGAGTCTTTTACTTGCTTCCCTCGCTTCAGGGCTCCCCTCACTCTTGAGAGGGTGGTCGCCGCCTCCGTCATGGGGTCAGCGGAGACGTCGGCCACCACTCGGTGGATTAACCCCGCTGCTAACCTCCGGGAGGCGATGGAGAGGAATGCGCAGGAGAAGCGCAACGAGGAAGAGGCCGCCCGCCTGGAGAAGGTGGAGGCCGATAAGGCGGAGGCCTCCACCAAGAAGAAATTGGCGGAGGCCAAAGCCGTCGCCGCGAAGAAGCGGCAGGCTGAGGGGGCCGCGCACCGCCAATCGACGGTGTTCGTCACCCCACTGAACTCTGCGCCGCCGCCTCCGGAGTTCACGGGGCAGACTGGGGAAGCCGGCGGCGAGAACCCCATCATGGAGAGGGAAGGCGGCGGCTCCTCCACGCCAGACGTGATCGTTCCGCCGCCGCCTCCGCCGCCATCTGGGGGCGCGCAAGGCAAACAGCCGGTGGACCCGCCGGTGCCGCCGACTAAAGATGAGGCCGTGGCGAGGCTACTCCTTCAAGTCGGCTCGCCAACACGCTGCCGTCTTGAGAAGGCGACTTAGGCGCCACGCCCCCTGGAGGCCGGCACCGCCAGCTCGGCGATCCCAGACGCCGAAGCGACGAGCGCCGCGCCCATTGGGTGGGTGCGAGGAGGCGGCACAGGGCTGCTGAACCAGGCGCTTCTGGACGTCCAAACGAAGCTTCGAGCTGAGGGCGACGCCATCCATAACTGCACCAAGGCATACCTGGCATCGCGGGCAGCCGTCCGGGTATGCTTTCTCTTTGGTCCTTGTTTTCTTGTTCCTCTCTGTGGGGGCGCGCCAGCGCACCCACTGGGTGTAGTCCCCGAGTTTCGGGCCGGCTGCTGAGCAAGCGGCCCGGAACTCCAATTGGTGAGTTCCGGGTACTTACTTTTGTCTGAAATATTTTGTCGCAGGACTACCACAACCTCCGTGTTACTGCCTTCAACCGTAACATTGAAGAGCCGGGCAAGCGGACCGCCAACTTGTCGGAGAGCCGGAGTGAGTCCTTTTTCTTCTTTGCGGGGGCGCGCTAGCGCACCCGCGGGCTGTAGTCCCCGAGATTCGGGCCGACTGCTGAGCAGTCGGGCCGAATCTCCCCGGCGACCTTCTTTACTGATGACTTAAGGCCTTCTTTCTTCCTTCTCTTCAGAAGCCAACGCTGTTCTTCAACAGTAGTTGAGCGAAGCCAACTCTGCGTTGCGCGCCAAGGGGGAGGAGTGCAGCAAGCTCGCCACAGAGCGCGATCTGCTGTCCACACAATTGGCAGAGCAGAAGGAGCTGCTTGCGAAGACGCAGAAGGAGGCGGAAGAGGCGGAAACCGCCCTCCTGGCCGAGTTCGCGAGCGAGCGCTCCTCCTGGACTGACAAAGAGGCAATGCTGGCCTCCGGCTTCCATGAGATTGAAGACATTGTTGATGGTGAGTCTCTTTTACTTTCTTTTTTCGAGCTGCCAATTATAAGTCGTGCCGACTCCTGGTTTTTGACTTGCCTCTTCATTTCTTCCGTCTTGGCAGACTTCTTTCCCGGGCATTCGCAGGCTGCCATCCAAGCCATCGAGGCAGATCGTGAAGGTCGGAGGGCGGAAGGCACAGAGATCGCCGCCGACGCTCCCCGAACCCTTGATGAGCATATCCTGAGCATCGAGGCTCGCCTTCGGCTGACTCACCGGATGCTGCGCCGGCTTCAACGTGTCGGCGCCCAGGCGATTGCCGCCCTGTGGCCGGACATGCAGGCTCCGCGCACCCCCGGTCGGACTGCCGACTGGCTGGAGGTCGCGGCTGGTCGTCTTGAGGCCTGGAAGGGTTCCTCGGCCCGAGCTGGGGCGCGCCGGGCCTTGGAGTTCGTCAAGGCATGGTATCCGGGGCTGGACCTTGACCGGCTGGCCACACTCCGGTCAGAGGCCCAGCCGGAGCTAGCAGCCGCGGAAGACGCCCTCGTCAAGCGTGCCACGGCGATCGCCGAGTACACTGACACCAGCGTCTTCGTCCCCGAGCGGTCTGAAGACGGCGAGGAGGTACCACCGGAGTGGTTTGGGATGAATCCAGACTACGGCGAGGACTCGACGGAGGTAATCGGCTCCAGTGTCGAGGAGGAAGGCGAGGCGGAGGACGGAGGCGAGACGGAAGCACCAGAAGATGGAGCAGACGGCCAGCCTCAACTCAACCGCGCCTCCAGCAATGAGCCGCGTGCGACCGAGCGGACTGCTGCCGGAGGCGATCAAGCCAAGACTGCCCAGCCGGCCGCCCCAATGCCTGACGCTACCACCTCCTCCGACCCTCCGAATCCGTCTGCCGCTTCCTAAGCTGCCGCCTTATCTTTATTTTATCTTCTTTAGTAGTCTTTGAAGAACTTGTTAATTCACACTCCACCCGCGGGGTGTATTTTGAACTTCTGCTCGAAGATTCGGCCAAGGGCCTATATTATGTAAATATTTATCCGAATTCTATCTTTTCTTGCTCATTGCTCTTTTGGCCTTTTCCTTTGCCACTTTCCCTTAGTTGCCTGTCTTGCCAGTCGGACAGCCGCTCTGCGGACTGCCATTGGATCAAATGCTTGGCTACTTTGGGAAGGCAAGTACTTAGCCGTTTTTAGAGTTTTTTGAGCAAGTTGAATAGAAGGCGGCGAGCCGACAATTCAAGAGTCGGTTTGCGAAAAAAAGGCTGGAAGCCGTCTTAAGCTATGTTTTATGCTTTGAGTCCTTAGCCATTTTTATGCGAACGCCCATTCTACCTTACTCCTGCCCACCGTACAGTCGCTCTGCGAGCTGCGGCTTCTGACAGGAGATGGCTTAGGTGCCGCACACTACTTGTCCGGCTGCAGGAAGCATTTCATAGTGCAAGGCGGCAAGTCCCCGGGCCGACCTGTCGAGCCCGGCGCCAAGCGGCATAACAAAGAGTAATATACTCACAGGCATAATTTTTATCATATAGACAAAAGAGGGCAGTCCCCGAGCTCGTCTCGGGGGGCCCGAAGTCTTGGTACTTTAATACAAAAGGTAGCGTGGTACATACTACATCAACTGTAAAATCTTCGGAGGAGATTTGCATTCCATGGCCGCTCTGTCTCTTTGCCGGAGTCGTCCCTCTTGCGTGCTTGGGGCTTCTGAGTGTCAATCAGGTAGTGGGAGTCGTTGCCAAGCACTTTGCTGATGATGAAATGGCCTTCCCAAGGTGCCGATAGCTTGTGCTGGCCGGCTGTTCGCTGGATCAGCCGGAGCACAAGGTCTCCTTCTTGGAAAGATCTTGGCTTGACCTTCATGTTGTAGTATCGGCGCAGGCTCTGCTGGTAGATGCTGGACCGCTGAGTGCCAACAGCCGTCCCTCTTCTAGCAGATCGACGACGTCTTGACGTGCTTCTTCTGCTTCCTCCTCGGTGTACATGGTGACTCGCGGGGAGTCGAACTCTATGCCCGTTGGGATGACGGCTTCGGCACCGTAGACGAGGAAGAAAGGCGTGAAGCCGGTTGACTTGTTTGGAGTCGTGCGCAGACTCCAGAGGACGGCTGGCAACTCATCGAGCCAGCAGCCAGCCGAGCGCTCCAGAGGCTCGACCAGCCGGGGCTTGATGCCGGACAAGATGAGGCCATTTGCTCGCTCCACCTGGCCGTTTGACTGTGGATGGGCGACGGACGCTAGGTCTAGTCGGATGCCCTGTGTTGCGCAAAAACGGGCCAAGGCGCCTTTGGCAAAATTTGTGCTGTTGTCGGTGATGATGCTGTGTGGTATGCCATACCGAATTGTGATATCGGAGATGAAAGTCACGGCAGTCGGACCGTTCAGTTTCTTGATTGGCTTCGCTTCTATCCACTTGGTGAACTTGTCCACTGCGACAAGTAAGTGAGTTAAGCCACCTCGTGCCGTCTTGAATGGTCCCACCATGTCTAGACCCCAAACTGCGAAAGGCCAGGCAATGGGGATGGTCTTGAGTGCAGAAGCCGGCTGGTGCGGCTTGGAGCTGAACTTCTGGCACCCTTTGCATTTTTGGACCAATTCCTTGGCCTCTTCTAAGGCAGTCGGCCAGAAGAAACCGTGTCAAAAGGCTTTTGCGACGAGTGCTCTTGAAGCCGCATGGTGGCCGCACTCGCCTTGATGGATGTCTTTGAGAATAGCTTGGCCTTGCTCTAGCTCTACGTAGCGCTGGTAGACACGAGTGACGCTGCGCCTGACCAGCTCTCTGTTGACTATGGTGTAGGCTGCCGCTCGACGTTGTACTTGCCGAGCTAAGGTCTCATCAGTTAGCAGCTCTTTGCTCACCAGAAATTTGAGGATGGGCTAGGCCCATGAGGGTGCTGCTATTTCTTCGGCTGCCAGAACTGCGACTTGGACGAGGGCGGCTGGGCTGGGAGGCGGCGGGTTGGAGTCAACAACCGCTTGCTGGGTTAATGAAGTCCCCGGGCCGACTGGCGCGACTCTTGGGCCGAGTTCTGGAGTCTTCGAGCCCGCCGCCACCGTCCCCGGGCCGGGCACTGCAGTCCCTGGGCCTGCCCCAACTGTGGCGGCTTTGGAACCATCTGTCGAAGTCCCCGTACCATCTGCCGGGGCTCTGGAGTCGGGTCCGACTTCTTCGGGAGGAGCCGGCACGAAGATGGAGTCTGATTCTGGTGAAGGCTTGACAGACGGCTTGAGGAGGCGCTGAAGGGCGACGCCAGATGGTATTGCTTGGCGGGTAGAGCCGATTCGTGCCAAGGCGTCTGCTTGGTCGTTGTTATTTCTTGGCACATGGAGGAACTCGCACCCCTCGAAATATCCACTGAGTTGCTGCACGAGGAAACGGTAACTCGCCATGTTTGCATCTTTGGCGTCCCAGTCGCCAGATGACTGTTGGACCACTAAGTCCGAGTCGCCATAACATAGGATCCGGCGAATGCCAAGTTCTTTGGCAAGCCGGAGCCCGTGAATGAGCGCCTCGTACTCGGCGACATTGTTGGAGGCGGCAAAATGGATTTGCAGTGCGTATTTGAGCTTGTCGCCTTTAGGGGAAGTGAGGACGACGCCGGCTCCCAAGCCGGTGCGCATCTTGGAGCCGTCGAAATGCATCCGCCAATGGGTGGAGTCGGGCGCTGGAGGTAGGTACTGGGTCTCGGCCCAGTCGACGAGAAAGTCAGCCAGTGCTTGTGACTTGATGGCGGTGCAGGGCTGGTAGTGAATGGTGTAGGGAGCCAGCTCTATGGCCCACTTGGCCACTCGGCCAGAAGCATCTCGGCTTCCGATGATCTCGGCAAGTGGGGCCGTGCAGACCACAGTGATTGGATGCTCTTGAAAGTAAGGCTTCAACTTCTTGGCGGTAAAGTGCACACCATAGCACATCTTCTGGTAGTGGGGGTAGTTTTGCTTGGAGGCCGACAGTACTTCGCTCAGGTAATATACCGGTCTCTGGACAGGTAGTGCCTTGCCTTCCTCCATGCGCTCCACTACAATGACCGTGCTGACTACCCGGCTGGTGGCGGCGATGTACAGGAGCATAGGATCCTTAGGAGTCGAAGCCGCCGGAACGGGTGGAATAAGTCAGCATCTTTTTCAACTGGAGAAAAGCTTCGTCCGCCTTGTGGTTCCACTCGAAAAAAGTGGTCTTCGTCATGAGTTGGTATAAGGGGAGAGCTTTCTCGCCCAGCCAACTGATAAATCGGCTGATAGACGCCAAGCAGCCGGTGAACTTTTGCACGTCCAGCAGTCGGCTGGGTACCTCCATCCTCTCGATGGCCTTGATCTTTACAGGGTTGCACTCTATGCCGCATTCATAGACCAGGAAGCCAAGGAGTTGGCCGGCTGGTACTCCGAAGACACACTTCTCGGGGTTGAGCTTGATCTGGAATCGGCGCAGGTTCTCAAAGGTCTCCTTGAGGTCTTCCAGTAGTGTTCCACGCTTTTCCGTCTTCACCACCACATCGTCCACGTAGACGTGGGCGTTTCTCCTGAGTTGCTTGAGGAGGCACTTCTGCATGCAACGCTGAAAGGTGGCGCCGGCATTCCTCAAGCCGAACGTCATGGTGAGGTAGCAGAAGGCTCCAAACGGCGTGATGAAGGCGGTCTTCAGTCTGTCAGCCGGGTTCAGCTTGATTTGGTGATATCCTGAATATGCATCCAAAAAACTCAACAACTCGCATCCGACGGTGGAGTCTATCACCTGATCAATTCTTGGTAGAGCAAACGGGTCCTTGGGGCAGTCCTTGTTGAGGCTCGTGTAGTCAATACACATTCACCACTGCTTGTTCTTCTTCAGTACCAGGACCGGATTTGCTAGCCACTCTGGAAAGAATACTTCCATAATGAAGCCGGCTGCTAGGAGTCGGGCTATCTCTTCTCCGACAACTCTTCTCTTCTCTTCTGATAGGTGGCGCAGGGGCTGCCTGACCGGCTTTGCATCAGATCGGACATGTAATTTGTGCTCGGCGAATTCCGTTAGTATACCTGGCATGTCTTTGGGGGACCATGCGAAGATGTCCCGATTCTCACGGAGAAAATCGATGAGCTCGCCTTCCTATTTGCTGTCGAGGTTTGCGCCTATGACAACGTACCTCTCTGGGTGCTCGGGATCCAAGGGTATCTTCTTTGTCTCCTTGGCCGGCTTGAACGAACCCTCAGCCTCTGACTCCTTCGGGTTAGGCGACACCTCTGGCTGCTTGCCGGCCATCGCCACAACCCGTTCAAGGAGCCGCTTCTCGGCTGCGATCACCAGGGACTCGGCTAGCCGACTGCTCTCAGCCCCACAGGCAGATGACTTCCGGTAGTCGCCGGCTACGGTCAGAATTCCCCTGGAACTGGGCATCTACATTTTGAGGTAGGCGTAGTGGGGGACTGCCATGAACTTGGCCAAGGTGGGTCGACCGAGTAGTGCATGGTATGGGCTCTCAATGTCCACCACCTCAAACCAAACTGACTCTCGGCGAAAGTGATCTTTGTCTCCAAAGAGGACGTCCATCAGGATCTTGCCAATTGGTGAGCAGGAAAGCCTAGGAACAATGTCGTGGAACACAATCCGGCTGTTCTGAAGCTGTCTTTGCTTGATTCCTAACTTCTCCATGGTGTCCTTGTACAGGATGTTGATGCTGCTGCCTCCGTCTATCAGAACTTGCGAGAAACGAGCAGCTCGTCTATCCGTGGCAAAGGTGGCATCTAAGACCAAAGCATAAGAGCCTGGACTCGGCATCACCTCTGGGTGATCAGCTCTGCTCTAGCTGATAGGCTTCTCGGACCAGTGCATGAACTCTGGTGTCTCTGATGCTACTGCATTCACCTCTTGTCGCTACAGCCGCCTGCTGCGTCGATCATCAGCCATACTGGTGAACACCACGTAGGCTCCGTGCTTTTCAGGGTATTCGTCTTGTACTGCGCCGACTGGCCTGACAGCCGGCTGCTGGGGCGGAGGCGGAGGCGGCTGCCCAGCAGGCGGGGGAGGTAGGAGGCCATCTCCCTTGGCGATCCTGGTGAGCCAGTGGCACTTCCGGGTGGTGTGATTCGACGGCTTCGCGCCGCTATGGAACTTGCAAGGACCATCCAGGGTTTGCTCGTATGAGAAGGCCGGCAACCAGTTGGGCTTGCTACCTTTCTGTCGCTTGGGTGAAGGCTGCCCATCCGGCTGCTGGGCTTCGACTGTCGCAACCTGCCGGCTGCGGGGCCTTGCGCTTGTGGTCGATCTGCTTTTGCCGCCGACTGGCATCTCCCACTGGAGTTCTTGGAGCTTGAGGGGCCACTTTGCCAGTTGCGCTAACTTGAATCTCCGCCTTCATGGAGGAGTCGGCCGTGGCGTACTTGTCTGGTATGATCAGCAGCTTGTCGAGGGTTTCTGGCTCGTCGTAGAGGAGCTTGTGCTTGAGGAGGGTGCCTTCTCTGCACCAGGCGGTGAAGTACTCGATAGCCTGCACCTCGTGCACGCCCTCGCAGGAGTTCCGAAGCTCGGCCCAACGCGTGAGGTAGTCGCGAGTCGACTCGTCGGGACCTTGCATGCACAAGGAGAGCTGACGAGGCTTGGGAGGACGCTTGTACGTGCTAGTGAAGTTGCGGACGAATGCTTCGGTGAAGTCGACCCAGGTGTTGATGCTGCAGGGCTTCAGGTTGTTCAGCCATGTTCGGGCCGTGCCCTGGAGCATGAGCGGAACGTATTTTACGGCGACACGCTTGTTGCCGTTCGCTATGCTGACAGCCGTGGAGTAGTTGACTAGCCAGTCTTCCGGCTTCACGGAGCCGGTGTACTTGGGCGTGTCTCTTGGGAGTGTGAACCCTTTGGGAAAGGGCTCGTCTCGAATGCGGGGCCCGAAACAAGGCGGACCCAACTCGTCTTCTTCTTCCAGCGCCAGGGATCGGTGAAGCCAGTCGATCCGGTGGCGGGCGTCGTTTTCCCCGACTCCCTCTCGGCGGCCAAGGCGGTTGCCAAGAGTCGGATGATCAACAGGCGGCGGGGAGACTCGCCTTTCCCTGCGAGGAGGAGGAGGCGGACAGTCGTCCCGTCGTTCTACTGCTCTCAGGCGGCCGTCTCGGTCGTGCTCTATGGTAATGTGAGTCCGACTGTGGCTGGTAGTCGGATCCCTGTACTTTCTTCCTCGGGCGCCGCCAGTCGGCGTTCGAGACGTCGCGCCTTGGTCTCGGCGAAGGTCGTCGTTTTGCCGCTGCGGCGCCTCTGTGCGGCAGCTGGCCTCGTTCTGCGTGGCAGCCGCGTCGAGGAGCCACCGGACTCGCTCCATCATCAGGCGGCGCTCTTCGCCCTCGAAATTGTCCAGCTCGTCCGCCGCCGCCTGGGTGGCTCGAATGTTCTCCGCAGATGTAGCGTACACAGGGCGACTTGCCCCGAACAGGTTGGCGATGGCTACGCCGCGCTGCTGGACCGTGCCAAGGCGGCTGGGCCCAGCTGGGGCTGGCGAGTCACCGACAGCGTGATCCATCTCTCGCTGGTAGGCTTCTGACAAGCGTCTCATGCTAGCCAGCTTCTTCGCACCTTCGACGAGCTGAAGGCGGCGCGCCTCCAACGTCTCCGCGTCAGCGTCTTCCGGAATGGGCGCAGTCAGGTCTTGTAGCGCCGCGCCAAGTGGATCATGTGCTCCTCCGCCGGGGAGCTCGTCATGACCGATGACGAGCACTTCGGTTACGGTGCTTCCGCCGCTCTCCGCACGAGGGAGAGGCTCGTCGTAGACCACCACATTAGCGGGGAACGCGTCGAGCAACGCGGTGTCGGAGTCGACCAGCATCGGGTCGGTGGAACCTACAGACTTCAAGTCCACGGCAGGCTCGCCGGTGACGTGGAGTTGATCGAGGAGGCCCGCGAGGAGGCTCTTGGAGCCGCCCGTGCCTGCGTTGGACGCAGATTCGTCGGAGATGCGAACCTCGCCGACAAGTTCGGCGAGGCGGCTAGCTGCGCAGGCGATCTCAATGCCGTGTAGTGCGTCGGCGCAAACTCCGTCTGGCGTGCCTGGCTGGCTGCGCTCGCCAGGGAGGAAAAGGGTTCCTGTCCAGAACATGTCTCCGGATGACGGTGCACCAGGCCCCACGGTGGGCACCAAATGTCGGGGGTTGGGTGCGACATATGCCAAAGGATGGCTTATCATGGTGGGGGCGAGTAGAACGTCGCCGGTGCCTGGAAACGGGATGAGGCGTAGACATGCACGCCGGCGAATCTTACACAGCTTCAGGGCTCTCCGGGGAGATAATACCCCTACTGCTGCTCTGCGGGGTCTCCGCATGATCACTATGGCAAAGTGTTTACACGATTGCTCCTTGAGCTGTTTCTGGAGGTAGGAGAGGGCAAGGCTAGCTCTCTCCCTCCTAGATGATCTGGTCTAGAGCTAATGGATTCCAACCCTTTGCATGGGTGCCCTGGGGGGTTTATATAGGCCTACCCCCAGGGGTATAATGGTAATCCGGCTGGACGCGGGCCCAGCCATCAGTGCCTCCGGCCTCCGTCTTCTCCGCCGACTGGTGGGGCCCGCCGACTGGCTAGGTACAGAGCCGACAGGCCGCGACCGCCGCGGGCGGGTCTTGGCGGCTGCTGATTACTGTAGCCGTGCTTCTGATGACGCGGGCTTGGTCATGGAGTCGTGGCAACAGCCCCGCCGCCTGGCGAGCGATCACTATTGCCACTCTCCGTCACATCTGATTAATGGCGCGTGGGCCTCGGGGGAGGGTCTGGCCGACTCTCGGGGGCTGACTGGTGGCGCACTTGCCGTCTCCTGGGGTCCCACTGGCTGGTGGGACCCGCCGCCCCAGGGTTGTACAGACAAGCCGTCGTGGGCGCAGGATTCGGTCCTTCGGTGCTGATGTCAGGGCCGGCACGGCAACAGTGCCACGCCGCACGAAGATCTCCCCGGGTACGGCGTGCTGTAGCCATGCCTGCCCCTGGTAAGGGACGGGAGCGGGCTTTACTGTAGCCACTCCCTGGTCCTGTCCCTCCTGATGAGGATATGGGGTTTGTTGGAGTCGCGGGCCGACTCCCCAAAGCCGGCTTCTCTGAAAGTCGCCAGTCAGGAGTCGGCTTATCCTGAAGTCGTCCCCGGGACTCGGCCGCGAGTGGACAGTCGGTCGCCTTGCCGCCGACTTCTCAGAAGGCGGCTCTTCGTCCTGGGGTCTTGAGGGGCGCAGCCTGCCCCGATGTCTTGAAAGGTTCTGGGGCTCGGGTTAGCCTACCCGTGGCCCATTACTCCGACACCTAGGTACGGGCGGCGCGGCCCCCGGCGGCGGTCATGAAGGCCGGCCGTCTCGGAGGCGGCAGGCAAGTGCGGAAGCGGCGGTGGCTAGGGTTTAGGGTCGATTTGCGATAGATAACATGTTAGAAGGTAGAGAGAGGATTGGTGGAATAGTTCATTATATTGCTTGAGCCTCGTGGACATATATATATATAGAAATACATGGTCTATTTGAAATACAAGACGAGTATTTCTAGTTTATTCTATATTTTTTAATACAATCACGTTACTCAATAGTTGGTGTAGCCCTTATTAAGGAGCTCGTCCAGATCGCATTAGAAATGCAAATGAACTTTATAAGATTCCGCTAGTTTGGCTCCTTGCCGTTAGATTAGTTTATTCTATATTTTTTAATACAATCATGTTGCTCAACAGTTGGTGTAGCCCTTATTAAAGAGCTCGTCCAGATCGCATTAGACATGCAAATGAACTTTATAAGATTCCGCTAGTTTGCCTCCTTGCCGTTAGATTAGACACTAGAAAAAAGTGTTATGAAATTCTTATACCAAACCTACCGCATGTATAATCGCAATCTACATGGCATGTGATAAATTCCTTTCCCAACATTTTTTTAGTACGATTCACACGATCTCATGTGCTGTGCACTTACATTACATGGGCGCCAAGGCTGATGGTGCAGGTTCATGGGGAGATGGCCCTGTTGAGCTGCCCCCGACGGGCCCTGAGCTTTCCTCCGAAACAGGGGCAGAAGCTGAGTGTCTCCAGCGGGAGTAGAGTCAGAGTCTCCCACGGCTCCTTCTTGCCGATCTGCGGTGGGGCGACTCACCTCCTCTTTTCCCTGGCCGTTGCTCACGGGCTCGCCTCGCGGTCCTTCGAAGGCGTCGAAGCGCCGGAGCCACGCACGCACAGCCATGGCAGCGCTCCCGTCGAGGGCTCCGTGTCGGCCCTAAGCTCGCCCCGCGCGCGCTCTCGGGTGATGAACGTGGCGAGGTGGATCAGGCGCATGAGGCACGAGACGACGGCGTTGATGAGGAACAGACCGCGGAATGTCCACAGCCCGAGCCTAGCGCCAGCCCCGCCGGTGCGCCCTCTGCCGACGCACGCTCCGGGGTGGCTGAACCACTTGTCGTCGATGCGCGTCAGCTTGTCTTCCTCTGCCAGCTCCAGGATGGCGAGCGACACGTCCTCCACCAGCGGGGATCCCTTCGGAAACACCTATATAGTATCCCAAATCAAGATAAAATTATCAGGGCACACTGTCATAATTCACGCATTGAATACCTATATAAATGTTTGCAACAACAAAGATCGATATAATAGGAGCCCACCGGCCCATTGGGTTGATAAAGTCAATTACACTGGTGGTGCTAGAACTTGTCGTGAATGGTCACTTTGATGCTAGAACTTGCGGCATATATCAAACTGGTGTAAAAACTTGGCTCAGTCATGCAAATACAGTGCAAATCACGTTTGGATACGAAAGCGGCGCTGACTAGGCTCGCCTGCATGGCGCGGGTCCGCTGTCAGTTTTGTTTAGCGATGCATACCATAAAAAGAATTATCTTATAATTACATTTGTTTTTGGAAGAAAAATATTTTTATGGTCTCAAAACTTAGAAGAACATGCATACGCTAAAAAAATATCAGTCTCAGATATTAGTACCATGGTATACTCTCTAAAAAACGCAATATTCCGCACAAACTGGGAACAAAGTTTGGCCACATAAAATCATATGATGCCTTGTGCACACGTGAAAAGCAACAACTTGCTATACACACCATCCTCTGCTATTTGCGTTTGGCCACAAGAAATCCTATGATGCTAATGTAAGAGAAGGTCAGAGAGGGGAGCACAAGACACTGGAGTGGCTGCAAACTGCAGCGCTGCATGTACAGGAAGTGTAGAAGTAGCCCACAATAAACAGTTCTGGAGGCTCTAGATTTCCCCAGAGTGAAGTGCGCTTGCACAGTGAGTACTACTGTAGATGCGAATCCCTCTACTTTGGACCATAGGATTGATGTCATCAACGGCGGAAATTGCTTCTTAGACTTCGGATTCAAACTTTAAAAACTCGTACACTATAGAGTAGTATAGATAAGTCCTTTGTAATGTAGTAGAACAAAGTCACTCCTGGAGTTTCTCTTTTTTAGAAATATGTAAAGGTATGTAAATTCTAATCTCACTAATAAAAATAAAGTTTAATTATTCTTACAGTATAAATAATACATAAAACAGAAGAAATTCTTTAGAAAATAGTTCACGTATTATTTTAAAATTATGCATATATCTAAAATAATATTTATGAAATATAAAAATGTTTTTGTACTGTAAAACAATACAAAGAAAGCCAATTTTCCACTGTTTTTTAAGAAAGTTGTAGAATATATATATAAGTAAAATATAGTACTATATTATAAGTAATATAGATATAACAAATAAATCACATTATAAAATATTGACGTATTAATTTAAAATTAATCCACATGATAAAATTATAAATTACAGAAATATTCATGTAATAATATGCATATTGAATTATAAACAATTAAATATATGTGTAAACAATTAGATTATAAATATTCACTTAGCTAAAAATTTATCCATATATTCAAATTATAAATTAAAAAAGTATTCACATTATAATTTGCATAATTGACAAAACATAAAATGGAATTTTTATTTTTTATATATTTAATAAATGGTCATATATATTTCAAATGTTCACAGTTTTAACAAAATATTCATGCATATAAAGTGCTCATTTTTATAATTTAATTTATTTTACTAATATGTATATCTTTTGTAACACATGATTGTAATATAAATTGTTTTTGTAAAAAAAACAATGCAAAATGGGTCCGACCAACTGCAGCTCAAACAGGACGTGAAGGATACATACACCGACGTATCCTGTCAAAACAAGTAAGTCTAGTCGTGGTTAACCATTGGCGGAAGCTAGCAAACCTACATGGTTCGATTCCAGTCGCGTTATTTATTTTTTCGAAATATGTATATGGCAATTGTGTGGTAGATTACAAATTTGCCACACGATCTCATTAACTTTGGTTTTGAATCTAGCAGACATGATCCCGCTTCCCCTGGCAGCCCCCCTGTTATCTCTCTCCCTCACCCGCTCTAGCCGCGCAGTCAGGAAGGCTTCATGCGCCCGCGCGATGTGCTCGGCACCGGCCGCGCCGGCAGGCGTTCGTCGCCGGCGTCCTTGCCCGCGTCAGCCCCTTCTCCTTCCCTTCCTCTCCATCTCCTCCCTCCTCTCTCTGCCCCTGCACCGGCCGCGCCGGCAGGCGTTCGTCGCCGGCGTCCTTACCCGCGTCAGCCCCTTCTCATTCCCTTCCTCTCCATCTCCTCCCTCCTCTCTCTGCACCTGCACCAGCCGCGCCGGCAGGCGTCCGTCGTCGCCGACGTCCTTGCCCGCGTTAGCCCCTTCTCCCTCCCTTCCTCTCCATCTCCTCCCTCCTCTCTCTGCACCTGAGTTCGCGTGGATGCAGCTGCGCCTCCCTGCCTCCCTCTGGTACTCCTTCCAACGCCCAACCGTGCTCGCGTCGCTCCGGCGAGCCAGCCGCCGCCGCCGATCTGAGTTGAGCTCCGCCGTGCTCCACCCTGCCTGCTCTTGCTCTCGATGATGCAGACATAAGTTGAGGATGGTGACCATTACCCCTTCCCTAGTGTTTGCGAGGGACTGCAGCAGCCGGTGGTTTGCATCGCCGCACACCCACGCTTGCTTGGTATGCTTAGACTACATGATTCTCGCAAAGTCCGACGGAGAATTCTCCATGTCCCAAGGGAGAATCGTGTTCTCATTCTCCCCCACAGAAGCGCCTGTCCATCTAGAAGGTAAGTTGAGTTCAGTTATCAGTATGTGTTAGCGATTTGTTTGTGTAAAGATTTTTCTTGTTTGACCACATCATCATGATTGGATCGGAGCTTCATCTTACTAGTTTGCTACAACATTACAGCCATGCATGGCTAGCTTCTAGTTCGGTCCGTTGAATGCTTGACTGCCAAATGTTATTTGGATAACTGAAGGTATAGAAAGGGCTTTTATGAGCGGTGATAAGGCCTTTACATGTGTCAAAGAGAAATAATAATCAAGAATGCAAGAGAAGAAATCGCAGCGGCAACATTCACTGAAGAATGTAAATACATTTTACTTCACTGTATTGGTGCGAGCCTCTTTAATCTGCTGAAGGTCTTTTCCCTAGGTGTTTTTGCACAAAATTAGATTTCTCTTGAGATTCCTCCCTGCATTATTTTTCTCTATCTTGGAGTTGAGTTTCCCTGTTAGGTCCCCACAAAAAAGGAGTTTGCCTGTAGGAGATAGAGATCATCAGTTGTTGATCTGGGGTGGTGGTGTGTTGTCTCTTTTATCTTGTCATCTATAGAAAATGTTCCTAGGTATCCTGATTTATACTGGTTTTGCAAGATTTAACATGTCCGTTTCAGAGTTTATGTCTCTCGTATGTTTGAGATGCATCTCATGTTTGCTTCAACAATCTTGTCTGCAACTTTGTAGATTGTAAGATAACCGGCCAGAACCGTAAGTAACACCAGCATCAACAACATGGTAAATTACTTACCGCAGGTGCGTTAACTTAGGCAGACCGGACCAAATAACTTTATGGACCTAGTAATAAAAATATTCTTAAAGTTGTTGAAACATACCTGGTAACTTTTATCGGTATATCATGATAATTTACGTACTACAGACCTGATAACTTACTTGCAACACCATGGTAAATTTTACTACAGTTTTCTAAATAAAAACACCCCGATAACTTTTATGTAAATAGTATGATAATTTATGTAGTACATTTCTGATAAATTATACAAACACCATGACAACTTTGACCCGTGGGATTTTTTTATTGAAAACATACCATCGGTAAGTTTTGTGTAAATATCATGATAATTTATGAATTGCTTATCCGATAACTGACGTACAAACAAAGGTGGTAACTACTAACCGGGGAAAAAACGTTGAAACATACCCTCGGTAACTTATGTGTAAATAGCATGCTAATATACACACAAGTGAGTTGATAACCCACATATAAATACCACGGTAACTTTTGACCCCTGAAAAAAGTTGTTGGAAATATAACCTTGGTAAGTTGTGTGAAAATGGCAAAGTAATTTACAAACCGCATATCCGATAACTTACATACAAACAATGCGATAACTTTGATGAGCTAAATTTTTTTGTTGAAAAGCATACCCCCCCCCCCCCAATAACTTATGTGAAAATAACACGGTAATATATGAATCGCATACCCGATAACTTACGTACAAACACCGCGGTAACTTGGGGGGGGGGGTGGATTTGTGTAACTTATGTGAAAATAATACAGTAAGAAACAAACTGCATACCCGACAATTTACATACAAACATCGTGATAACTTTGACCAAGTGGGAAAACGTTGTTGAAACACATAATCACGGTAACTTATGTGAAAATAGCACGGTAATGTACGAACCGCGTACCCGATAATTTATGTACAAAACACTATGGTAACTTTGACTAATGGAAACAATTTGTTGTTGAAAATATACCCTCGATAATTTATGTGAAAATAGCACGATAATGTAGAAATTGCATAACCGATAACTTACGTACAAACACCGCGGTAACTTTGACCAAGGGGGAAAATATAGTTGTTGAAAAACATACCCCCGGTAACTTATGTCAAACTAGCACGATAAGTTGCATACCCCACGGATGGTAACTTTTGACCCAATAGCACATGTACAAACACCGTCGTAACTTTTACCAAGGGGAAATACTTGTTTGAAAAATATAACCCCGATAACTTATGAGAAAATAGCACGGTAACATGCACAGAATAGGCTTGGTAACTTATGTAGCCCATGCGTGGTAACTTTTGACATAAGAAAAAGTTGTCGAAACATATCAACATGGGATCTAGTTTCGAAGATCTCGTCGCGAGAAATCTTTTATATGAAAACGATTTTTGCATCGGACCGACAGTTTGAACTACAAAATATAAAAAATGAGGTGTGTGGTACTTTTGCTATCTGGCACACGTGTGCCAAATATCAGTCCTTATTTTTTATAATTTATTTATGTGTGGTTGACATATGGAACCTATATGGCCAACATTTTGACACGTGTCAGGGGCTATTTCGTGAGGACAAAAAAATTCGAGTTTCCTTTTGGTAAAATAGCAGGCCCCATGTCATTTGGTGGCTGACAGCGGGACCTGCGCCATGCAAGTGAGCCTAGTCGGTGTCGCTTTCGTATCCAAACATGATTGTTTTTACACTAGTTCGATGTATGCCGCAAGTTCTAGTATCAAAGTGACCGTTCACGACAAGTTTTAACACCACCGGTGTAATTGACTCGGTTGAATACTGTATAATACTCCTTCTGTCCGGAATTATTTTTACCAGATACATCCATTTAAGCCACAATAATTCCGGACTGAGGTAGTGGAAGAAAGCGATCCAGTTTAAACTAGTCAAATCAATAGATCAGTTGTTTCGCACTTGTAGAGTGGAGCGGCAGTTCTTGTGTTCAACCCTTGCTTTGCCAATTGCCATTTTGTCGTTCTTTCTACAATCTTTATTATATTAGGAGTATGTTATTATTGCTTTCAGTTTACTAATAATTTTCTTTAGGAAAAGGGAATATCATCATAACTCAAATAGAAGAGCTACAACCATCTGCAACTATGCTAGCAATCTCGTCACTGTAGCTTCTCAGCCAGCTCGCCGTGCGCTGTTGAGAGCGATCAATGTGAACAAGAGTACTATGGCTAGCTACATTTACGCCACGTCCGATTTTAATGTACAAGAGGCATCTGATCTCAGAGACTCAGACACCCCATGTGCGTGCAATTTACTTATGGGAAATAGTACCACATGATAATTAACCAAAACCACATGGACTTCTGTAAAATTATTGACGGATGAGCAGAATTACTCATTTCTTTAGGACCTTGATAAATGTTACACGTGTGATACAAACACATGGCAACTCCGAATATTTTTTACGCCAAGCTTAGTGACACGAGGATGGTAACTTTAGTTGTCAAGCATGGCAACTTTTTTCGGATGACAAGTTTCAATTTTTTTTTTCTTTTTGGATGGCAATTTTAGTTAGAAAAAAGTCAGGGCTGAAGTGTTTAATGCCACACGTGTGACATTTATCATTTAACTTCCTTTATTAATAGGCATAGATATATAAATATAGATAAATATTAGTACGTATAGATATGCATTGCATTTAGCACATGTCATTTTCGGAGTGCGCGATGAAATACACTCGGCAAACAACTCAATACACTCGGCAAACAACTCGGTATTCGTCAAACTCAATGATTGTAGTGCGGATAGCTACTATGCATACACGGGCAAAAACTGATAATCCTATATCCACTTAAAGCTACGAACCTTTCTTATGTGACCTTCCTTGAAACTTCTCTGCCCCCTATTTTCAGGTGGGTGGGGGCCTTCCCTCCCCCTTCTCCAATCATAATTAGCCACGTCGCTGATTACGTAAACCACATAACATCCTCTACGTAGGTGTAGCACTACTCGGTAAAAAATTCCGTCGTAGTGTACATGGATAGATATATGGTCATTTCGAGCAGTGTACTGCCGAACAAAACCAAGTTTTCTTTTTCAGGGAGCCAAACAAAACAAGGTAGATAAGCTAGGGCCTCCCAGTGGCATGCGGTTATCACAGCGCCCGTATGGAATCCATACAAAGACGGCAGCGAGGCGATATATCTACGGCCGGTGAACTCATCAACTTGTAAGCATGTGTACGTCGCACTCGATGTTTCTTGGATGGACAGAATAAAAGGCAAACTCTTCGCCTAGACAAACACATTTGGTCACACATGACAACATTTGCCAAATGGCTTTTATCGTCATGCATGGCAGGGTTTTGACGACAATATATGGATGGATGATATATATACTTTGGATAGCGACCTGCATGAGCTACTAGTAGCAAAACCTAGCTAGAAGTAAGCACGGACATGGCCACTCACAATTTCAGAAGCCACAGATATAATACGTACGGCTATTAAGACCGTCGCAGTGACGGTAGCAATGGCGGCCTCACTTCTTTCTCTTTTTCTTCTTCTTCCTCTGCCTCCGGCCCCTGTCTCGTCGGCGCAGCAGGGCCTACCTGCGGGCCAGCGCAACGACGGCCAGCAGGTGGGCAGCGCGGCGTCGGACGTTTCAGCCCCTTCATCTTCGACCTCGCCGTTGGGACATCGCCGCAGCCCCTCTCCGTCGTCATGGACATCGCCAGCGACCTCGTCTGGGCGCAGTGTGAACGCTGCCCCTCCTGCACCAGGCTGACGCCGCCGACGACGCCCACATTCCTCCCCAGAAACTCCTCCTCCTACGCCCTGGTCGGCTGCGACACCCAGATTTGCGATTACATGCTCCCCGTCCTGGGCGAGCACCAGTGCCGCGTGCAAGACGACAATCTCTGCGGGTACGTAAAGCCCTACTACACTGGCACCACGTCCGGCTTCCTCGCCACCGAGACGTTCAGCTTCGGGGCCACGCCCGTCAAAGGCGTGGTGTTCGGCTGCAGCGGCGACATCACGGTGCCCAGCCTCGACGGGGCCTCCGGATTCGCCGGCTTCAGCAGGGGACCCCTCTCCCTCGTGTCGCAGCTCAAAATCTCCAGCTTCACCTACTTTATCTCGCCTCCCGGCGACCCCGCCGGCGGAAAAAATGCGAGTGCGCGTGCGCGTGGGCACCTCAGCTGGAGCTGGGGCGCCGGCGCCGATTACACCGCGCTGCAGACGGCGACGACGACTACAGGGGGCGGCGGCAGCAGCAGCAGCACGCTGCTGCTGCCGGCCACAGAACACCAGAACCCTTACCTGTACTACGTCAACCTCACGGGCGTGCAGGTAGACGACCAGCTCCTCACAGCCATCCCCGCCGGGACCTTCGACGTCCGGCAGGATGGCTCCGGCGGGGTTTACCTGAGCACCACTCTGCCGTTTACCTACCTCGACAAGGCCGCGTACAACGTCCTGAAGCCGGAGCTCGTGGGCAGGATCCAGTCGCAGGGCGTGTTTCCGGTGAACGCCGCAGCCGGAGGCAACCTCGATCGCGTGTGCTTCCTCACGCAGGACCTTGCCAAAGCCAAGGTCCCGACGCTCGCGCTTCTGTTTAACGGCGCCGGCGCGGCGATGGAGCTCAAGGTGGAGAACTATTTCTTCGCCGACGACAGCGGGCAGACGTGCCTCACCAATCACCATACTGCCGTCGGCGGCTACCGGCTCGGTGCTGGGTAGCCTTCTGCAGGCAGGCAGGAAGATGACCTACGACATCTATGGCAACGGTGGCGGGCGGCTAAAGTTCGAGACGGCACCAGCAGGTGCTCCGGTGCCGGAGTGGGCGTCGCTCATGATAATGGCCACTCTCCTGTGGATGCTCGGCTCGCAAGCTCTTTTCTAACGTGATCGCCACCCAGTCCTCTTTCAGATTCATGCGTACAACTTCCAACCCCTACTTTATTGATACATATGTAATGCTTCATTTCTTACCCTTTTTACACACATTTATTTCATTTCCATCTCAACAATACATATATGCGTAAATATTTGAGAATCATTAGATAATTTTTTAAATTTCAGTGGACTGGCTTGGTTAATTATGTCTTAGTCGATGCTATATTTATGAGATTTTATATTAAGATCCATGCAAATTTTTATTTTCAGTTTTTTCTTCTTATCTTTCTTAAGAATGCCGTCAATTCCTCTTGAATTGCTCGCATGCGAGCTGGTGCTAGGAGTTCATCCCGCTTCCGAAACATCTAATTTGAAGAAGGGGGTCAATACATATATATATGAATGAATGAAACTTAACACAGATGATGGTAATAAAATAAAATTGTGAATGTTGTTATTTACGTACTTCATATTGTTCGTCAGAGTACCCGCCCCGCTCACAGGTCGTGTGGCGGATGGACTCGCAGATGTAGTATCCACAGAAATCATTCCCTTGTTCCTGCCACAATCACTTTACAAGAAATAGAGGTCAATCAAACTGATAAGTAAGAATGATAAATGGTATTGATGAAACTAGCGCTTGAATCACTAGCTAGGAGATGAGCAGAACATGCTACTATAGTACTTACTTTCGGGTGTTTAAATTCCAGCTCCTTCGGCAGTCCCGAAACTTTCCTGGTGAATTTTCTCCAAACCCTGCCGGACAAAGAAAACAATTACTTGATATCAGGAAATGAACAAAGTTGCTGATATGGTGGATAATGATCGATTTAACTTACTTCTTGAGGATTTCAGTCATGTCCGCATACTCCTGGGGATCTTTTCGTTTAGAGTCCAAGACAGTTACTACTCCCCGCTCAAGCCTAATCTCTAGGAGAATATAGTGGTACCTGCGCACACATGCATAACTCATCAATTACATTACTATAACCTGGACTAATATATAAGGGAAACCGAATATGTACAAGACAGTAACACTCACTTGAAGTTGTAAGGAAAGAGTATTATATCTTTGTTTTCATTTTTTTGAATGATCGTAGCAAGTTGGCCTCGGTATCTTCAGGACGATGTTCAACCTCAGTTGCATCTATGAGATATGTGTTAACGAACCCAGTATCACCGATTTGTATTTTCTTCAATTCGGCGATCTTCAATCTGCATAATATAGTGAGGATAATTATAAATACATGCAATGAAAGAGATGAGCTATATAGAGAGACTTAATGACAGAAGTAGTAGTACTTACAGACAGTAGCAGGTGACCGTTGTTTTATCGAGGGCCAATTGATTGAAAAACTGATAGAACTCCTCAAATGGAATAGGCAACAGTTCAATTCCAACGAGGTCATGCTCCGGTTTAACTCTCGCATACAAAGTACTCCTCCCCCCAGACTCTCTGCAGATTTTCAAGTACCAATCATGTAATCTTCGCATCATCGTTGTTAAAGATTTTTCATCTTTGACGAGAGGCTTCCCGTACTCGTATCTGTGTATCTGCACCTCCATGGGATCATAATGTACATCGTCGGGCAGGTAATCGTCAACATTGCAATAACCGGGCACCATCCTCGGATCGACGATGTCGCTAGGCACCTTGAGCGGGGGGCACGATTGCTTCGCTTGTTCGCCGAGCTGGGCAATTTGTTTCCCAGCTGCTCGTCGTCCTTTCAGCCTTTGATCACTGACTGTACTTCCCGACCGCTCCGCTTCGGCCCATGTCTTTGCAATAATGCGCTCATAGTTGCCTTTCGGCGGAGACTTGGGTGGTTTTGCCAGGGCAACCAGAGTGCGCTTCACTTTCACCGGATCTACCTTCTCCTCCGGAGGTGGATGTCTCTTTGCTTTCAACCCTTTAAACCAGTCATCCACTTCGGTTCGCGCGATCTTCGCGTTCTCCTCCGGGGTCCTCTCGAATGGTAACTTCTGTGGACTCTTCAGAGAAGGACCGAATCTGTATGTCCTCCCGCCTCTGGTTGTACTGCTAGACGCTGGCCGAGCAGACGGAGCGGTTGTCTTCTTTACTTGCTTACGAGGCGGAGGAGAAGGACTACGACGCGCCGGAGCAGCTGCCGGAGCGGCAGCGGGTCTCTTCCGCCCTTGCTGACGAGGCGGAGAAGGAGGAGGCTGGCTGCTCAGGCGCGCCGGCGCAGGCGGAGAAGGAGGCGGAGTACCGCCACGCGCCGGAGAAGGAGCCGGCCGAGGGCCCTGATCATCACTCACCGGAGGAGGAGGCGGTGGAGGAGGCGGAGTGCCCTGACTCACCGAAGGAGGAGGAGGAGGCGGAGGCATCCAGTTCAGAAGGTTGATGAGCTCTTTCCGCCATAAGCATGGAGTCTTCAGAGCAGACCCCAGCCGAGTCTCCCCTTCACCGGTAGGGTGGTCAAGCTGGAGGTCCTCAAATCCGTCCGTTATTTCATCCACCATCACCCTAGCATATCCTTCTGGAATCGGCCGGCAGTGAGAAGTTGCGCCGGGTTCAGTAGGATAAACAGAGCCAACAGCCGCCTTGACCTTCAAATTCATCCATTGCGTTATAAGGTGGCAATTTTGAGACTCCGTGATAGCATCCACGGGATAGCTGGTAGGAGCCGTCAAGGCATGCTTCGGCTGAAGCAGCTCGGTTGAAGCCACGCTGCTTCTGCGCTGAGATGGCGGGGTAGCTTTGGGGGAAGCTTCGGCAGTACGTTTGCTGCGATTTGCTTCTCGTTCCTCTATCGCGTCTACCCTTGCTTGCAGCGCCTGCATTTGGGTCTGCTGCACTTTTTTCCTCCTCTCATGGGATTTGTAACCGCCTGCGTCCGGAAACCCAACCTTCCACGGAATGGAGTCTGGCGTGCCTCGTGTCCGTCCAGGGTGCTCAGGATTCCCGAGGGCCATTGTGAGCTCGTCGTTCTCTCTGTCTGGAAAGAACATCCCTTCCTGCGCTGCTTCGATATACTGCTTAAGCTTCCTGACTGGTATGTCCATTTGATCGTTCGTCCAAATGCACTTCCCTGTTACAGGGTCCAAGGTTCTGCCAGCCCCGAAGAACCAAGTCCGGCAACGGTCTGGCCAGTTAATTGTCTCTGGTTCGATCCCTTTATCAACCAGATCATTCTCAGTCTTGGCCCACTTAGGCCGGGCTACGAGGTAGCCACCTGACCCTGTGCGATGGTGAAGCTTCTTCTTCGCAGCATTTTGCTTGTTTGTCGCCGACATCTTCTTACTCTTTTCCGATGTCTTGTGGGCCACAAATGCGGGCCAGTGATCTCTGATCTTCTCATATCTGCCCTTGAATTCTGGTGTCTCATTATTTTCGACAAACTTATTCAGCTCTTTCTTCCACCTCCTGAATAGTTCTGCCATCCTCTTAAGAGCAAAAGACTTGATTAATTGCTCTTTAACTAGGTTCTGTGGATTATCCTCTGGCGGTAGGGTGAAATTTGACTTCAGCTCAGTCCAAAGATCATTTTTTTGCATATCATTGACATAAGACACCTCAGGGTCTTCTATACCCGGCTTAAACCATTGCTGGATGCTTATCGGGATCTTGTCCCTAACCAGAACCCCGCACTGAGCAACAAATGCGTTCTTTGTTCGGATGGGTTCAATCGGTTGGCCGTCGGGCGTGATTGCTATGATCTCAAACCTTTCATCCGAGCTCAACTTTTTCTTCGGGCCTCGTCTCTTTACCGAAGTTGTGCTCGATCCGGAGGGCTAGAAAAAAGAACAAAGACTTAATTAATATGTGTACATACCAAAACAATGAATGCATCAATCAGCTAGTCAGCACAGGCTTAACTAATATATATACCTGGCCGGACTCGGTTCGGTCACCGGAGCCGTCATCACGGTCTCCTTCTTGCACCGGCATTGGGTCACTGGAGCCGTCCTCATGTTCTTCTTCTTGCACAGGCATTAGGTCACCATAGCCAGCTTCTTCACCCTGTCCTTCCAGACCATCGGTGTCGTTGAGAAACAACAAGACGACATCACTTCCTTCTGCGATTATGTCCCTTAACAACGCTTCTTTTGCTTCGTCTCGGGCGTTGTCCAAAGTTTCTACAAATATTTACAATATGGCAATTATTATTCAAACATGACAGATGTATATATAAGTGGCAAACGTAGAACTAGCTACCTAATCATAGTAAGGAATCATATATATTAATTAGTGGCCTCGACGCTGCTTCTCTAGGGTTTGGGGTGGCCTCGACAACGCTTCAAGGGTTTGGGGTGGCCTCGAGAACGCTTCAAGGAGGGGGTAATATCGACCCCCCCCACGTGTTGAAGCTATCGGGAGGGGGTATATATCGACAACAACGACACTACATCTATGTCCCTCGACGACCCTCGTTCCCGATAAAAAAAGAGGAAGAAGAAGAAAAAAAGAGGAGAAGAAAGAATAGAGGAGAAGAACTCCTCTATTCTTTCTTCTCCTCTTTCCTCTTCTTTTTTTATCCTCTTCTTCCTCTCATGTTCGAGAGCATCGCCGAGGGGTCGGGAGGTTGCCTAGTGTCAAAGGATTCAACAAAACCATGTCTTCATCATTAGGCGAAAGTAACATGTGCATGATGGTAAGAAGCTCTCCAAAGTTATTTTGGAACGGAGTCCTAGATAGGATAATTCGCTTTTTGGTACAAAGTTCAGCAAGAACCTTCCAAATATCGTTATTTGGAAGGCCTTTGCTGAAATTTATACAAGAAGGCAAATTATCCTATCCGGGACACCATTCCAAAATAATTTTGGAGGACTTCGTCATGCCCTGGTTACTTCTGGCTAATGATGAAGCCATGGATTTCTTCAATACTTTGACACTAGGAAACCTCTCTCGACCCCTCGGCGATCCTCGAACCCTCGAACCCTCGACGACCCTGGAACCCTCGACCCTTCGGCGATCCTCTTCTTCCTCTCATGTTCGAGAGGATCGCTGAGGGGTCGGGAGGTTGCCTAGTGTCAAAGAATTCAACAAAACCATGTCTTCCTCATTAGGCGAAAGTAACATGTGCATGATGGTACGAAGCTCTCCAAAGTTATTTTGGAACGGAGTCCTAGATAGGATAATTCGCTTTTTGGTACAAAGTTCAGCAAGAACCTTCCAAATATCGTTATTTGGAAGGCCTTTGCTGAAATTCATACAAAAAGGCAAATTATCCTATCCGGGACACCATTCCAAAATAATTTTGGAGGACTTCGTCATGCCCTGGTTACTTCCGGCTAATGATGAAGCCATGGATTTCTTCAATACTTTGACACTAGGAAACCTCTCTCGACCCCTCGGCGATCCTCGACCCCTCGAACCCTCGACGACCCTGGAACCCTCGACCCTTCGGCGATCCTCTTCTTCCTCTCATGTTCGAGAGGATCGCCGAGGGGTCGGGAGGTTGCCTAGTGTCAAAGGATTCAACAAAACCATGTCTTCATCATTAGGCGAAAGTAACATGTGCATGATGGTACGAAGCTCTCCAAAGTTATTTTGGAACGGAGTCCTAGATAGGATAATTCGCTTTTTGGTACAAAGTTCAGCAAGAACCTTCCAAATATCGTTATTTGGAAGGCCTTTGCTGAAATTCATACAAAAAGGCAAATTATCCTATCCGGGACACCATTCCAAAATAACTTTGGAGCACTTCGTCATGCCCTGGTTACTTCCGGCTAATGATGAAGCCATGGATTTCTTCAATACTTTGACACTAGGAAACCTCTCTCGACCCCTCGGCGATCCTTGACCCCTCGAACCCTCGACGACCCTGGAACCCTCGACCCCTAGACGACCCTGAAATAAAAAGAGGAGAAGAAGAAAGGAATATCTAGAGGAGAAGATCGAAGAAAAAAAAGAAGAAAAAAAGAGGAGAAGAAGAAAGGAATAGAGAAGAAGAGAAAATAGAATATTCTATTTTCTCTTCTTCTCCTCTATTCCTTTCTTCTTCTCTTCTTCTTTTTTTTCTTTTTCTTATTTATTTTCCCCCTTCTTCCTCTCCTCTTCTTCTCCTTTCTTCCTCTTCTTATTTTCCTTTTTCCTCTCCTTCTTTTTCTTCTTCTTCCTTCTTTCTAGCTAGATATATAAAACTTTTCTAAAAATGTAACTTTTGCATATATACATGGAAAAAATTGTTATCGGGGAGGGAGTATATCGACCCCCCCCTCGACCCTCTTTTACTTCTTCTTCCTTCTTCCTTCTTCCTCTTTTCTTCTCCAACACAAAACACATCTCATCTCATCTCATTTCATCCAAAAATAATTCTTTGCATATGAACATACATACATTTACTTTTTTTCTTAAATGTTACATATGAACATTTTCTTAAATGAGCATATGAACATTTTTTTTAAATATTAATGAGCATATGAACATACATATCAACAAAAAATAGACCTTTTTCTTGGTAACAAAAAAAATGCAAAAACGAGCATTATATATACAGCATATACAGAGCATTATACAGTGAACATACATACATACATACATACATACATACATCCATACAGTGAGCATATACATGAGCATTATACGGCGACGGCGACGATGGTTGGCGGTGGCGCGCGCTTACGGATGACGTGCGGGGACGGCAATGAGAAGGAAAAGGGGAGGAGGCAGGGGCTCACAGCTCAGGGAGGGGTCAAGGTCGCCGGCCGGAATCGGTGCGGGCGACGATGACGGCGTCGGCGGGGGCGGCGAGCAGCTTCGGGGCGGCCTGGCGAGCAGGGGAGTTCGAGGTGACGGCGGGGGCGGCGAGGGCGCCGGCGCGCGGGGGCGGCGAGGGCGCCGGCGCGCGGGGGCGGGACGGGGCAGGGGCAGGGCGACGACGACGAGGAGCGGGCGGCGATGGCGAGCACGGGGCAGGGGCGCGGGGCGACGACGACGGCGAGCACGGGCAGCCTGGCGGCGTCGGGGGCAAATGGTCGATGAGAAACTGAAAATTTCCTAAGTCCTGCTTATATACACAGAGTATTGGTCCCGGTTCGTGGCATCAACCGGGACCAATGCCACCTTTAGTCCCGGTTGGTGCCACCAACCGGGACCATAGGTCTCTTTTCAGCAGCCGAAAGGGCGGGAAGGAGAGGCCTATGGTCCCGGTTGGTGGCACCAACCGGGACTAAAGGGGGGCCGTGACCAATGCCCCCCTTTAGTCCCGGTTGGTGCCACCAATCGGGACCAATGGCCTTGTGTTGCCCCGCGCCCAAAAGTTTAGTCCCACCTCGCTAGTTGAGAGGGCTCAGGAGTGGTTTATAAGCGTTGCTGCGCCCACCCTCCCGAGCTCCTCTCAACTGCAGGCTTTCGGGCCTAATCTGTCACTGCAATGCCTGTGGGCCTACTGGGCCTGCTGCGGGCCTGAATCCTGGCCCATGGTAGGGTTTCTAGTCGTATTCAGGCCGTGGTGGCCCAGTAGGTGGCATTTTTTTTGTTTTTTTGTTGCTTTATTTATTTTCTTTTGTTTTTTGCTTTATTTTTTAATTCTTAATGCTTTTAGTTTTAGAAAAATTATAAAGTTTTTGTTAATGCCATTAGTTTTCAAATTTGAAAACACTTTTTTAGTTTTTTTGATTTCTTTGTTGCTTTATTTATTTTATTTTATGATTAACTTTACTATAAAAATAGTTTTTTCCTGTTTTTTTATTTGTTTTTCGCATTATTTATTTACTTTTGTTTTTTGCTTTAATTTTTAATACTATTTGCTTTTAGGTTAGCAAAATTATAAACTTTCTGTTAGTGCCATTAGTTTTAGAAAAATTATAAACTTTCTGTTAGTGCCATTAGTTTTCAAATTTGAAAACACTTTTTTAGTTATTTTGTTTTCTTTGTTGCTTTATTTATTTTATTTTCTGATTAACTTTACTATAAAAATAGTTTTTTCCTGTTTTTTATTTGTTTTTTGCATTATTTATTTTCTTTTGTTTTTTGCTTTAATTTTTAATTATGTTTGCTTTTAGGTTAGCAAAATTATAAACTTTCTGTTAGTGCCATTAGTTTTAGAAAAATTATAAACTTTCTGTTAGTGCCATTAGTTTTCAAATTTGAAAACACTTTTTTAGTTATTTTGTTTTCTTTGTTGCTTTATTTATTTTATTTTCTGATTAACTTTACTATAAAAATAGTTTTTTCCTGTTTTTTTGATTTGTTTTTTGCATTATTTTTTTTTTGTTTTTTGCTTTAATTTTTAATTCTGTTTGCTTTTAGGTTAGCAAAATTATAAACTTTCTGTTAGTGCCATTAGTTTTAGAAAAATTATAAACTTTTTGTTAGTGCCATTAGTTTTCAAATTTGAAAACACTTTTTTAGTTATTTTGTTTTCTTTGTTGCTTTATTTATTTTATTTTCCGATTAACTTTACTATAAAAATAGTTTTTTCCTATTTTTTTGATTTGTTTTTTGCATTATTTATTTTCTTTTGTTTTTTGCTTTAATTTTTAATTCTGTTTGCTTTTAGGTTAGCAAAATTATAAACTTTCTGTTAGTGCCATTAGTTTTAGAAAATTTATAAACTTTCTGTTAGTGCCATTAGTTTTCAAATTTGAATAGTTAAAATTTGAATTGTTTGAAAATTGTTTGAATCACAAGTTTGTGATTAACTTACTAAAAAAATGAGAATAGATGCGCTTATAGAGAAAATTCAACCTAAATTCCTAGTAAATTTCTATGAATTTCAGAGAAATTCACTATGAATTTAGGTTAAACTTTTCTCTTTTAGGGCATCTATTTTCACTTTGAGAGGAGCTCAACAAGGCAGAGAGGGAAGGGCTTATAAACCGGTGTGAGCCCCCTTCGGTTGGCGAGGTGGGACTAAACTCTGCCCGCAACGAGGACCAACCCTTTAGTCCCGGTATGTGGCACAAACCGGGACTAATGGTCATGGGCCAGGGGCGAGGAGGAAAATTATAAACTTTCTGTTAGTGCCATTAGTTTTAGAAAGTTGAAAGTTGAAAGTTGGCATGGGCCAGGGACTAATGGTCATGGTATTACGAGGGCCGAACCATAAGACATGAAAGCATTTCAAATGAACTCTGAAAAAGGTTAAAGTTGGGATGGTATCATAATTTCACCCACATAGCATGTGCATGTACAAAACGGACAATGGTAGCATGTTCGTGTGTTACAAAGTTGCGGGAGAAAGTCTTCACTTTTTCTTCGCTTGTGTCATTTGCTTATTGCGCCGTAACCATGGATAATCTTCATTGTTTATCAGGATCCTTGGGTCAGCCTTGACATTGAAGGGAGGAATTTCATGAAACTTTTCATAATCTTCAGACATGTCTGTCTTGCCGTCCACTCCCAGGATGTCCCTTTTTCCTGAAAGAACTATGTGGCGCTTTGGCTCATCGTATGATGTATTCGCTTCCTTATCTTTTCTTTTTCTCGGTTTGGTAGACATGTCCTTCACATAGATAACCTGTGCCACATCATTGGCTAGGACGAACGGTTCGTCAGTGTACCCAAGATTTTTCAGATCCACTGTTGTCATTATGTACTGTGGGTCTACCTATACCCCGCCGCCTAACAGATTGACCCATTTGCACTTAAACAAAGGGACCTTAAAATCAGGTACGTAGTCAAGTTCCCATATGTCCACTATGTAACCATAATATGTGTCCTTTCCGCTCTCGGTTGCTGCATCAAAGCGGACACCGCTGTTTTGGTTGGTGCTCTTTTGATTTTGGGCTATCGTGTAAAATGTATTCCCATTTATCTCGTATCCTTTGTAAGTCAATACAGTCAAAGATGGTCCCTGGACAACAAGTACAACTCATCACAAACAGTGTTGTCACCTCTGAGACGTGTTTCCATCCAACTGCTGAAAGTCCTGATGTGTTCACATGTAATCCAGTCGTCGCACTGCTCCGGGTGTTTGGAGCGCAAACTGTTCTTGTGTTCATCGACATATGGGGTCACCAAGGTAGAGTTTTGTAGAACTGTGTAGTGTGCTTGAGACCAAGAATATCCGTCCCTGCACATTATTGAGTCTCTTCCAAGAATGCCTTTTCCAGTCAGTCTCCACTCATACCGCGATTTAGGGAGACCTATCTTCTTAAGGCCAGGAATGAAGTCAACACAAAACCCAATAACATCCTCTGTTTGATGGCCCATGGAGATGCTTCCTTCTGGCCTAGCGCGGTTACGGACATATTTCTTTAGGACTCCCATGAACCTCTCAAAGGGGAACATATTGTGTAGAAATACGGGCCCCAGGATGACAATCTCGTCGACTAGATAAACTAGGACGTGCGTCATGATATTGAAGAAGGATGGTGGACACACACTCGAAACTGACAAGGCATTGCGCCACATCACTCCTTAGCCTTGGTACGATTTCTGGATCGATCACCTTCTGAGAGATTGCATTGAGGAATGCACATAGCTTCACAATGGCTAATCGGACGTTTTCCAGTAGAAGCCCCCTCAATGCAACCGGAAGCAGTTGCGTCATAATCACGTGGCAGTCATGAGACTTTAGGTTCTGAAACTTTTTCTCTAGCATATTTATTATTCCCTTTATATTCGACGAGAAGCCAGTCGTGACCTTCATACTGAGCAGGCATTCAAAGAAGATTTCTTTCTCTTCTTTCGTAAGAGCGTAGCTGGCAGAACCTTTATACTGCTTCGGAGGCATGCCGTCTTTTTCGTGCAAACGTTGCAGGTCCTCCCGTGCCTCAGGTGTATCTTTTGTCTTCCCATACACGCCCAAGAAGCCTAGCAGGTTCACGCAAAGGTTCTTCGTCACGTGCATCACGTCGATTGAGGAGCGGACCTCTAGGTCTTTCCAGTAGGGTAGGTCCCAAAATATAGATTTCTTCTTCCACATGGGTGCGTGTCCCTCAGCGTCATTCGGAATAGCTAGTCCACCGGGACCCTTTCCAAAGATTACCTAGTGTAAATCATTGACCATAGCAAGCACGTGATCACCGGTGCGCATGGCGGGCTTCTTCCGGTGATCTGCCTCGCCTTTGAAATGCTTGCCTTTCTTTCGACATTGATGGTTGGTCGGAAGAAATCGACGATGGCCCAGGTACACATTCTTCCTGCATTTGTCCAGGTATATACTTTCAATGTCATCTAAACAGTGCGTGCATGCGTGGTATCCTTTGTTTGTCTGTCCTGAAAGGTTACTGAGAACGGGCCAATCGTTGATGGTCACGAACAGCAGCGCCTTAAGGTTAAATTCCTCCTGTCTGTGCTCATCCCACGTACGTACACCGTTTCCATTCCACAGCTGTAAAAGTTCTTCAACTAATGGCCTTAGGTACACATCAATTTCGTTGCCGGGTTGCTTAGGGCCTTGGATGAGAACAGGCATCATAATGAACTTCCGCTTCATGCACATCCAAGGACGAAGGTTATACATACATAGAGTCACGGGCCAGGTGCTGTGATTGCTGCTCTGCTCCCCGAAAGGATTAATGCCATCCGTGCTTAAAGCAAACCATACATTCCTTGGGTCCTTTGCAAACTCATCCCAGTACTTTCTCTCAATTTTTCTCCACTGCGACCCGTCAGCGGGTGCTCTCAACTTCCCATCTTTCTTTCGGTTGTCATTGTGCCATCGCATCAACTTGGCATGCTCTTCGTTTCTGAACAGACGTTTCAACCGTGGTATTATAGGAGCATACCACATCACCTTCGCAGGAACCCTCTTCCTGGGGGGCTCGCCGTCAACATCACCAGGGTCATCTCGTCTGATCTTATACCGCAATGCACCGCATACCGGGCATGCGTTCAGATCCTTGTATGCACCGCGCTAGAGGATGCAGTCATTAGGGCATGCATGTATCTTCTCCACCTCCAATCCTAGAGGGCATACGACCTTCTTTGTTGCGTATGTACTGTCGGGCAATTCGTTATCCTTTGGAAGCTTCTTCTTCAATATTTTCAGTAGCTTCTCAAATCCTTTGTCAGCCACAGCATTCTCTGCCTTCCACTGCAGCAATTCAAGTACGGTACCGAGCTTTGTGTTGCCATCTTCGCAATTGGGGTACAACCCTTTTTTGTGATCCTCTAACATGCGATCGAACTTCAGCTTCTCCTTTTCACTTTCGCATTGCGTCCTTACATCGACAATGACCCGGCGGAGATCACAATCATCGGGCACATCGTCTGATTCCTCTTGATCTTCAGCAGCTTCACCCGTTGCAGCATCATTGGGCACATCGTCTGGTTCCTCTTAATCTTCACCAGCTCCCCCCGTTGCAGCATCACCGTATTCAGGGGGCACATAGTTGTCATCGTACTCTTCTTCTTCGACGTCTTCCATCATAACCCCTATTTCTCCGTGCCTCGTTCAAACATTATAGTGTGGCATGAAACCCTTGTAAAGCAGGTGGGAGTGAAGGATTTTCCGGTTAGAGTAAGACCTCGTATTCCCACATTCAGTACATGGACAACACATAAAACCATTCTGCTTGTTTGCCTCAGCCGCTTCGAGAAACTCATGCACACCCTTAATATACTCGCGGGTGTGTCTGTCACTGTACATCCATTGCCGATTCATCTGCGTGCATTATATATAATTAAGTGTCCAAATTAATAGAAGTTCATCATCACATTAAAACCAAAGTGCATACATAGTTCTCATCTAACAATATATAGCTCTCCAGAGCATCTAATTAATTAAACCATACATTGAAACTATGTAAAACATTTCAATGCGAAAACAAATGCGATCATAATCGCAACCAAGGTAACAATTGATCCAACGGCATAATGATACCAAGCCTCGGTATCAATGGCATATTTTCTAATCTTTCTAATCTTCAAACGCATTGCATCCATCTTGATCTTGTGATCATCGACGACATCCGCAACATGCAACTCCAATATCATCTTCTCCTCCTCAATTTTTTTTATTTTTTCCTTCAACAAATTGTTTTCTTCTTCAACTAAATTTAACCTCTCGACAATAGGGTCGGTTGGCATTTCCGATTCACATACATCCTACATAAATAAAATCTATGTCACGTTGGTCGGCATAATTTTCATAAACAATAAATGAACCAATAGTTATAAAGATAATATATATACCACATCCGAATCATAGACAGGACAAGGGCCGACGGGGGCGGATACCAAAACCATCGCACTATATAAGATGCAATAATAAAAGTAAGAAAATAATACAAGTATCTATGTAAACATACAAGTAAGAATATTTTTCCTTTCAGAAAGAAGATAAGAACAAGAGGCTCACCACGGTGGTGCCGGCGATGAGCTCGGCGCGGGTGATCGACGGCGGTGAAGACGGGGACGGGGCGTGACGGACCGCTAAACCTAGACAAATATTGTGGAAAATGGAGTTTGGAGGTCGAGTTTGGAGAGGAGAAAGCTTAAGTAGTGTGGCTCGGGCATTCCATCGAACACCTTGTGTGCATAGGAGGTGAGCTAGAGCACCACCAAGCCCTCTCCCCCTCGGCCAGAAAAAAACAGAGTAGTGTGCTCTGCTCTTACGCGAGAGGGTATATATAGGCACCTCATTGGTCCCGGTTGGTGGCATGAACCGGGACTAAAGGGGAGCCTTTGGTCCCGGTTCAAGCCACCAACCGGGACCAATGGTGGTGGGCCAAGAGCGAGGCCCATTGGTCCCGGTTCGCCCCACCAACCGGGACCAAAAGGTCCAGATGAACCGGGACCAATGGCCCACGTGGCCCGGCCGGCCCCCTGGGCTCGCGAACCGGGACCAATGCCCCCATTGGTCCCGGTTCTGGACTGAACCGGGACTAATGGGCTGACCCGTCCTGGACCAAAGCCCTGTTTTCTACTAGTGCTTGTCTGCGCCACTGGTTGCATGTGCAATGTTGTTTTGCATGTTTTTTTGTTCATCTAGTATGCTAGATTGTTGCATGCTATTTTTTTTCTAGTCATGAATTATTTACTGAAATTAAATATGAATTTGTACTAATATCAACACAAATATATATGGCTTGGAGAGGTGGAAGCCATGGAACTGAAACCAACAACCTCCCCTTTATTATTAGGCGTGGACGCAGGTCCGCCTCGTCTCCGGTGGCCCTAGGACCATGGAGGCGTGGTGGACCCTGCCAAGGGCCGGCGAGGGGGCTTCATTTTGTTCCTTTCAGTTTTGTTTGGGTTTGTGTTCTGCTCAGGAAGAGGAAACGGCGGTGGCTCCCTGAAGATGGAATAAAGATCTCCCCACCCAGCCCCCGTTCGAGCGGTGCGTCTAGCATCGTTGGTGGACGTGTGGAGGTGTGTCTCCGGCGGATATATCTTTGATGGATTTTCTCGGATCTCGTTGGTGTTCATCTACGTTTATGTGTCTTCGGATTGAATCCTTCCAATCTACGTTATTCTTCATCCGCGGCGTTTGCTGTTCTGGTGCGCTGGTCCTATGAGGCCTTAGCACGAGGACTTCCTGATTGTCTACTTCTACAAGTTGTATCCGACTCCGGCGATGGAGGGGTGATGACAATGGCGTGCTTTCAGCTCGCTTCAATGCTTGTAGTCGTTGTTAGGTGGCCTACGGATCTGGATGTAATTTTTATTAATTCTGGTGTTCGTTGTACTGCCATGATTGAAGGTGAATAGATCGGAAAATTTTCTATAAAAAAGAATCCTCTTTATTAATAGAGAAGAGATGTAGTATATAGAAAGAAAGAGAAAACAACTTCAAATATGTCATACTCCGATACTCAGACGGCGCATGTGAGTGTCCCAAGTGTGTGGATGTTTCCTTGATTGCGACTAACGCAAGCAGAGAAATAATGCAATAATGTTGGAGTCAACGGGACTTAGCCAAAGAAATTTACCACCGGCCGGCCGGACCGCTTGCGGGAACACTCCACGAAATTTCCCATCCCGCGTCGCTGGATCACTATAAATGACGGTAAATTAAGGAGTGCAGTCTATCCAAAGTGAAGATCCAGTCGTATCTCAAAATGGTGTGGTCAAGGAGGCGCTCCGCCTGTGCTGTGCCTGCAAGCCTCCTCTCTTTGCTCCTGGTTTGGAGCACAGATGGATCACCACCGGTAGCACCAGCGCTGGAGGCGGTGCCGGTGCCGGTGGGCGTGGTGCTGAACCTGGCGAGCGCCATGGACAGGAGGAGCCTCACCTGCATTTCAATAGCCCTCGACGACTTCTACCTCAAGCACCCGAGCTACACCACACGGGTCGAGCTGCGCGTGAGTGATTCGCGCGGAGACCCCGTCGCGGCTGCTGGTATGTACCGTGCCTTATGCGATATCCAGATCGTGTCAATCCTCTGGTGTCTGTCTAAAACATTGAAGGTCTTTTCTTCTCGCGGTGCAAAAAAGACTATGTATATGCATGTATCAGGGCCGTCGACAAGGGGGGTCAAAGTGGGCGACCGCCCAGGGCCCCAAAATTCCTAGGGGCCCCCAAATCGCAGTTTTGTGTCAGGTTGAAAAAGGCCCAGCTTACCTGCCTGCTGGATCATCCCTGATGTACGACAGCGCCGTAGCGCAACCCCAATCGAGCAGTTCGCCTCCCGCCGCCAGACGATGACAGCGCCGAAGCGTAGCGCAACCCCAGTTCAGAAATTCGACTTGCGCTGCCGGATGACAACATCGCCGTGCAACAATTTTCTGTAATCTACGCCTTCTTTGGCCGCCTCAAGTTTAGGCCTCTCGATAATGCATGTATCACCGTATCCATAGGTAACTTCCTGCTGTTCCTACTCTGCTCCTATCGATAATTAGTTAATTATCCATGATTGAATTACTTGTCTTGCTCGCACAACACTAAACTTAAACTGCAACGTGCTCTTAAATTTTGGTTTTCAGAATTGATTCCCGCTGAACATGTACTAGTAATACTGTAGTTATGCTATCAGGTTGTCTGCAGGACAGTCCTGACTTTGTGCATCAAACCTCCAATGAATCATCGATCTATTCATTATTCATCAATTGATCATGTATTGTAGCTCGTCTAGCTGTTGTTGGCAGAGCGTACTTTTGTTCTCCTTTTGTTATTACCCTGATGACATTTGTCCATCTATCATGTATTTGTTCTCAAATCATCGATCGACCATGCATTTCTTTGATTGTTTCAGATAGAACTATTTTGAGGATAGTTGCTCATACAAGATTTCGAAGATAGTTGTTCATCCGAGTTTCAAGGTTCGCATTCTTTTGTTCTCTTACCTTAGTAAGCCTAGAATACATGTAATGATGCTTTTCAGTAGAACACAATGTTAGTTTTATTGCTTTAGCAGTACCTTCAGTACTTTAAATTCATAATTGATGTATTTTGAAATTATATGAAATAACACACAATTAAGAAATTGAATTAAATGAAAGTATACTTTAGTTGTATTGTACTGTCGGGCAATTCGTTATCCTTTGGAAGCTTCTTCTTCAATATTTTCAGTAGCTTCTCAAATCCTTTGTCAGCCACAGCATTCTCTGCCTTCCACTGCAGCAATTCCAGTACAGTACCGAGCTTTGTGTTGCCATCTTCGCAATTGGGGTACAACCCTTTTTTGTGATCCTCTAACATGCGATCGAACTTTAGCTTCTCCTTTTGACTTTCGCATTGCGTCCTTGCATCGACAATGACCCGGCGGAGATCATCATCATCGGGCACATCGTCTGGTTCCTCTTGATCTTCAGCAGCTTCATCCGTTGCAGCATCATTGGGCACATCGTCTGGTTCCTCTTGATCTTCACCAGTTCCCCCCGTTGCAGCACCACCGTATTCAGGGGGCACATAGTTGTCATCGTACTCTTCTTCTTCGACATCTTCCATCATAACCCCTATTTCTCCGTGCCTCGTCCAAACATTATAGTGTGGCATGAAACCCTTGTAAAGCAGGTGGGAGTGAAGGATTTTCCGGTTAGAGTAAGACCTCGTATTCCCACATTCAGTACATGGACAACACATAAAACCATTCTGCTTGTTTGCCTCAGCCGCTTCGAGAAACTCATGCACGCCCTTAATGTACTCGCGGGTGTGTCTGTCACCGTACATCCATTGCCGGTTCATCTGCGTGCATTATATATAATTAAGTGTCCAAATTAATAGAAGTTCATCATCACATTAAAACCAAAGTGCATACATAGTTCTCATCTAACAACATATAGCTCTCCTGAGCATCTAATTAATTAAACCATACATTGAAACTATGTAAAACATTTCAATGCGAAAACAAATGCGATCATAATCGCAACCAAGGTAACAATTGATCCAACGGCATAATGATACCAAGCCTCGGTATCAATGGCATATTTTCTAATCTTTCTAATCTTCAAACGCATTGCATCCATCTTGATCTTGTGATCATCGACGACATCCGCAACATGCAACTCCAATATCATCTTCTCCTCCTCAATTTTTTTTATTTTTTCCTTCAACAAATTGTTTTCTTCTTCAACTAAATTTAACCTCTCGACAATAGGGTCGGTTGGCATTTCCGATTCACATACATCCTACATAAATAAAATCTATGTCACGTTGGCCGGCATAATTTTCATAAACAATAAATGAACCAATAGTTATAAAGATAATATATATACCACATCCGAATCATAGACAGGACGAGGGCCGACGGGGGCGGATACCAAAACCATCGCACTATATAAGATGCAATAATAAAAGTAAGAAAATAATACAAGTATCTATGTAAACATGCAAGTAAGAATATTTTTCCTTTCAGAAAGAAGATAAAACAAGAGGCTCACCACGGTGGTGCCGGCAATGAGCTCGGCGCGGGTGATCGACGGCGGTGAAGACGGGGACGGGGCGTGACGGACCGCTAAACCTAGACAAATATTATGGAAAATGGAGCTTGGAGGTCGAGCTTGGAGAGGAGAAAGCTTAAGTAGTGTGGCTCGGGCATTCCATCTAACACCTTGTGTGCATGGGAGGTGAGCTAGAGCACCACCAAGCCCTCTCCCCCTCGGCCAGAGAAAAACAGAGCACTGGGGTGCTCTGCTCGCGAGCGAGGGGTATATATAGGCACCTCATTGGTCCCGGTTGGTGGCATGAGCCGGGACTAAAGGGGAGCCTTTGGTCCCGGTTCAAGCCACCAACCGGGACCAATGGTGGTGGGCCAGGAGCGAGGCCCATTGGTCCCGGTTCATCCCACCAACCGGGACCAAAAGTTCCAGATGAACCGGGACCAATGGCCCACGTGGCCCGGCCGGCCCCCTGGGCTCACGAACCGGGACCAATGCCCACATTGGTCCCGGTTCTGGACTGAACCGGGACTAATGGGCTGAGCCGGCCTGGACCAAAGCCCTGTTTTCTACTAGTGGTTATCACCACCTAGTCCTATTTGAGGTACATACAACTTACAATCCCTTCGTTATTGCCATTAGTAGAATGCCCGTACATTGCTACGAGTTGCAACCTTTATACTACTTAATAAGTAGTGTTTCTTTTCTTGTCAAGAAAAACTCTTCATCAACCGGTTCTCCTTTTTCCACCATACTCATCCACCAATTTTTTTTCATCCAGCCATTTTTTTTACCATGCCATATTTGATCGCACCTTTCAAATTCATCGCTCAATCACATTAATTTACTTATCTTTTGTAGTACTACATCAACTCCACCTTAGTTAACTTACCTTTTTGCAATAACGTGGAATTTCATTACTCAATTTTACACCATATTTCACCGCATCTTCTCATACACCGCTCAATCCCACTAAGTTACTTACCATGCGTGACCAAGCTACCAAATTATTGTTCTAGAAAAATATTTGGCTTCCATGACAACACACGGGCACATACCTATGTATATAAATGAATCAAACAAGTGATTAAGGTATTGTCCAAGGTCAAAGCTCATTTCTTACACATACGTTTAGGCGTGTTTGCACATCAAATGGGCACCCAGTGGGCTGCCCAAAACTCAGCCGTCTAGACAGTCCGAGATTCCTCAAATCCAGCCCATATGTGGGGCAGAAATATGATTGTTTGGACTATCTTCCCTGTTATTCCCAACATGTGCCCCAACACAAGAGCCGACCCCACGACACACTCTTCCCTTTTTTTGTCAGACTCTCCACTTCTTGCTTGGGTTCCCACCGTAGTGGGACATTTCTCTGTGGATCCCTCACCTTTAAAACCACATGATGCCCACCTCATATTTGCCATGCTACCCTCTCTCCTTCACACCATACTTCCCATAGACCGCCAAGGATGAGTCCCCTACCCACCGTCCCACTCTCCGACCTGATCCCTCCCGCGATGTTCATGTCAATTTTGGCACCGCCATCAAGGGGAAGGAGGTGGGCGCCAACCCCCCCCCCCCCTAGCGAAGAAGCCAGATCTGAAATCTGATGTCTTCTGAGACATTGCCTCCTTCACACCATACTTCCCCGTAGATCGCCAAGGATGAGTTCCCTACCCACTGTACCACTCTCTGGCCTGATCTTTCCCCCGATGTTCATGTCAATTTGCCACCGCCATCAGGGGGAGGAGGTGTGTGCCCCCACCCCTAGCGAAGAAGCCAGATCTGATGTCTTCTGAGCCATGGCCATGTTGTAACATACATTTGAATGAAACAAAAATATGATGCCTTTGTCGGGCATCCAACTGATATGCCACCATGTGACCAAAATTGGTGTTTTGACCTTTTTGCCAAACTTTAACAGGATCTGACCCTGGTTGCATCAAAGTTTGGGACTTGACTCTTCCCTGCCGCCACATGCCCGGTGGTAGGGTATCACATCCTACCGCCACACCCCCAAGTGATATCAATTTGTGACGTCCCAACTCAATCGTGCACTAATCATACACGCAAATGCGCACGATCAAGCTCGGGGACTCATGGGAAGAAATCACAACACAACTCTAGACACAACATAAAATAATACAAGCTTAATATTACAAGTCAAGTGTCTTGAGGGCTCGAATACATAAGCTCTAGTTACACAAGAGTCAGTGAAAGCATTAGTATCTGAGTATAGACATAAATAAACAAGTTTGCCTTAAGAAGGCTAGCAAAACAACGACAACTAGAACGAAAAGTCGCAGGCCTCCTGCCTGGGAGCCTCCTAAACTACTATTGGTCGTCAGTGGTTTCCACGTAGAAGAAGGCTCCGTCGCGGTAGTAGTAGTCATCGACGGGGTCAGCTGGCTCCTGGGCTCCGTCATATGATCACAGCAATCGGGTATGGGGCAAAAGGTAGCAAAACAATAGTGAGTACTTGATACGTCTCCAACGTATCTATAATTTATGAAGTATTCATGCTATTATATTATCTGTTTTGGATTTTTATGGGATTTACTAAACACTTTTATATTATTTTTGGGACTAACCTATTAACCGGAGGCCCAGCCCGAATTGTTGTTTTCTTGCCTATTTCAGTGTTTCGAAAAAAAGGAATGTTAAACGGAGTCCAAACGGAATGAAACCTTTGGGAGAGTTATTTTTGGAACTGAAGCAATCCAGGAGACTTGGAGTAGACGTCAGGGAAGCTTCAAGGAAGCCACGAGGCAGGGGGGCGCGCCCCCACCCTCGTGGGCCCCTCGTGGCTCCCCTGGCCGACTTCTTTCGCCTATATATGTCCATATACCCTAAAAATATCGGGGAGCAGAATAGATCGGGAGTTCCACCACCGCAAGCCTCTGTAGCCACCGAAAACCAATCTAGACCCGTTTCAGCACCCTACCGGAGGGGGGAATCCCTCGCTGTTCGCCATCTTCATCATCTCGGCGCTCTCCATGACGAGGAGGGAGTAGTTCACCCTCGGGGCTGAGGGTATGTACAAGTAGCTATGTGTTTGATCTCTCTCTCTCTCTCGTGTTCTTGAGGTGGTACGATCCTGATGTATCGCGAGCTTTGCTATTATAGTTGGATCTTATGATGTTTCTCCCCCTCTACTCTCTTGTGATGGATTGAGTTTTCCCTTTGAAGTTATCTTATCGGATTGAGTCTTTAAGGATTTGAGAACACTTGATGTATGTCTTGCATGTGCTTATCTGTGGTGACAATGGGATATCACGTGATCCACTTGATGTATGTTTTGGTGATCAACTTGCGAGTTCCGTGACCTCGTGAACTTATGCATAGGGTTGGCACACGTTTTCGTCTTGACTCTCCGGTAGAAACTTTGGGACACTCTTTGAAGTTCTTTGTGTTGGTTGAATAGATGAATCTGAGATTGTGTGATGTATATCGTATAATCATACCCACATATACTTGAGGTGACATTGGAGTATCTAGGTGACATTAGGGTTTTGGTTGATTTGCGTCTTAAGGTGTTATTCTAGTACAAATTCTAGGATAGATCAAACGGAAAGAATAGCTTCATGTTATTTTACTACGGACTCTTGAATAGATCGATCAGAAAGGATAACTTTGAGGTGGTTTCATACCCTACCATAATCTCTTCGTTTGTTCTCCGCTATTAGTGACTTTGGAGTGACTCTTTGTTGGATGTTGAGGGATAGTTATATGATCCTATTATGTTAATATTGTTGAGAGAACTTGCACTAGTGAAAGTATGAACCCTAGGCCTTGTTTCCTAGCATTGCAATGCCGTTTTCGCTCATTTTTCTCATTAGTTACCTTGCTTTTTATATTTTCAGATTACAAAAACCTTTATCTATCATCCATATTGCACTTGTATCACCATCTCTTCGCCGAACTAGTGCACCTATACAATTTACCATTGTTTTGGGTGTGTTGGGGACACAAGAGACTCTTTGCTGTTTGGTTGCAGGGTTGTTCGAGACAGACCATCTTCATCCTACGCCTCCCATGGATTGATAAACCTTAGGTCATCCACTTGAGGGAAATTTGCTACTTTCCTACAAACCTCTGCACTTGGAGGCCCAACAACGTCTACAAGAAGAAGGTTGTGTAATAGACATCAAGCTTTTTTCTGGCGCCGTTGCCGGGGAGGTTAGCGCTTGAAGGTATATCTTTAGATCTTGCAATCGAATCTTTTTGTTTCTTGTTTTATCACTAGTTTAGTCTATAAAATAAAACTACAAAAAAATGGAATTAAGGTTACCTCATATGCTTCATCTTTTTAATGTCTTTCGTGAAAATAAGGATTCCGATAATTGTGCCAAAGTGTTAGAAGAAGAATGCATTAGAATGTTTGGCACTAAATCTTTGTATGATGAGCATGATTGCAATGTTGTTAGTATGAATTCCTTGAATATCCATGATGCTAATGATATGCAAAGCCACAAGTTTGGGGAAGCTATGTTTGATGAACATGATATTTTTTGTCCCCAAGTTTTGATGAGAAAATTTATTTTGATGATAGCATGCCTCCTATTTATGATGATTATATTGATGAAAGTGGGTTTGGAAGAGTGTAAACTTTAGGGAGTAATTATCCCACTATTTTGGAGGGTTTTGAATCTTATTGTGATAATTATGAAAGTGGGTTTGGAGTTGTCATGACTTTAGTTAATGTTAATCCCACTATTTTGGAAGAGTGTCAACTTTGCATACTTGTAGATCATGAAAAGAATGCTTTATGTAATGGTTATATTGTTGAAATCATTCATGATGCTACTGAAAATTATTATGAGGGAGGAACATATGCTTGTAGTAATTACAATAATATCAAGTTTCCTCTCTATGTGCTTAAAGTTTTAAAGTTATGCTTGTTTTGCCTTCCAATGCTAGTTGATTATTGTTCCCATAAATTGTTTGATCACAAAATCCCTATGCATAAGAAGTGGGTTAGACTTAAATGTGCTAGTCATATTATTCATGATGCTGTCTTTATATTTCAATTCTTATCTTTTATGTGAGCATCATTGGAATCATCATGCCTAGCTACGGGCGTTAAACGATAGCGCTTGTTGGGAGGCAACACAATTTTATTTTTGTTCTTTGCTTTTTGCTCCTGTTTAGTAATAAATAATTCATCTAGACTCTTTTTAGATGTGGTTTTATGCTTTTAATTAGTGTTTGTGCCAAGTAGAACCTTTGGGAAGACTTGGGGAAAGTCTTTGCGGTCTTGCTGTAAAAAAACAGAAACTTCAGCGCTAACGAGATTTGCTGCCATTTTTTAATGGAGAGTGATATTTAGTTAATTATTTTTGCATATGATTAATAGATAAATTCCACACGTCCAGAAATTTATTTTATAATTTTTGGGGTTCCATAAGTATTCGAAACCTACAGATTACTACAGACTGTTCTGTTTTTTGACAGATTCTGTTTTTGGTGTGTTGTTTGCTTATTTTGATGAATCTATGGCTAGTAATAGAGTTTATGAACCATAGAAAAAGTTGGAATACAGTAGGATTAAAACCAATATAAATAAAGAATGAGTTCATTACAGTACCTTGAAGTGGTGATTTTTTTTCTTTTACTAACGGAGCTCACGAGTTTTCTGTTAAGTTTTGTGTTGTGAAGTTTTCAAGTTTTGGGTAAAGATTCGATGGACTATGGAATAAGGAGTGGAAATGAGCCTAAGCATGGGGATTCCCAAGGCACCCCAAGGTAATATTCAAGGACAACCAAGAGCCTAATCTTGGGGATGCCCCGGAAGGCATCCCCTCTTTCATCTTCGTTCATCGGTAACTTTACTTGGAGCTATATTTTTATTCACCACATGATATGTGTTTTGCTTGGAGCGTCAATTTATTTTATTAGGATTTGCTTGATGTTATTTAGAACAATGTTTTGCATCTTTTATTTCAATAAAAGTGGCATTGATAGCCTTTACTATGCCTATTTTACAAGTCTAGATGTTGCTGTTTGAAAACGGAAAGTTTACCGCTGTTGGAAACATTCCCTAGAAAAGTCAGAATGTGATAAAATGTTGAAACCTTTTGCATAATAATATCTGATAAATTTACTACAGTGGGAATTTTATTTCATAATTTTTGGAGCTAGGGAAGTATGGATCTTTCTGCATTCTTTACATACTGTTCTATTTAGACAGATTGCTGTTATGTTGGCATTGTTTGCATATGATTGCTTGTTTAATGACTCTATTTGAGGATAGGACTTCTAAATATGCAGATGCATTTAGTATTCAGTGTTGAATAATAATTTTAGTGATTTTTACAGTAGATAATGATAAGGTTTTGCATGGACTTATACTAACCTATCTCACAAGTTCTTGTTGAGTTTTGTGTGGATGAAGCTTTTAAGATTTAGGGAAACCGCGATATGAATGGAATTAAGGAGACACAAATGCTCAAGCTTGGGGATGCCCAAGGCATCCCAAGATAATATTTCAAGAAGTCTCAAGCGTCTAAGCTTGGGGATGCCCCGGTTGGCATCCCACATTTCTTCTTCAACAACTATCTGTCAGTATCGGTTGATCCTAAGTTTTTGCTTCTTCACATGATGTTTGATATTCTTAGATGTCATTTTATTTTGTTTTGCTTGTTGTTTGAATAAAGTATCAAGATCTGAAATTATTAAATGGGAGAGTCTTCACATAGCTAAATAATTATTTAACTACTCATTGTTCTTCACTTATATCTTTTGGAGTAGTTTGTTATTCATTCACGTGCTTCACATATATCCTATGAGTAAATTGTTGAATGAATTGAATATAATAAATCTGAAATTATATATGTTTCATATGTTTATCCCATGGGGAGTAATGATTTCACATATAAGAAGTAGTGGTGGTAAATTTATTGAAGGTTAGCAAACATTGTATTGGTCACTTAAACAATTCATGAAAAAATATTGAGGGAAGAGAGATTTCACATATAAATATACTATCTTGGACATCTTTTATGATTGTGAGCACTCATTAAAATATGACATGCTAAAAGGTTGATGTTGGACAAGGAAGACAACGTAATGGGTTATGTTTTCTTATATCCAAAATAAAGTATATTGTCATGGATCATTCAACATGCCAAGCTTGCCTTTCCCCCTCATGCTAACCAAATTCTTTGCACCAAGTAGAGATACTACTTGTGCTTCCAAACATCCCTTAAACCAGTATTGCCATGAGAGTCCACCATACCTACCTATGGATTGAGTAAGATCCTTCAAGTAAGTTTTCATCGGTGCATGCACTAAAAATTGCTCTCTAAATATGTATGATCTATTAATGTGGAGAAAATAAGCTTTATACAATCTTGTGATGTGGAAGCAATAAAAGCGACGGACTACATAATAAAGGTCCCTGTCACAAGTGGCAATATAAAGTGATGTTCTTTCGCATTAAGATTTTGTGCATCCAACTATAAAAGTGCATGACAACCTCTGCTTCCCTCTGCGAAAGACCTATCTTTTATTCTTGTCTTATACCTTATGAAAGAGTCATGGTGATATTCACCTTTCCTTTTTACATTTCATCCTTTGGCAAGCACATTGTGTTGGAAAGATCATGATATATATATCCAATTGGATGTAAGGCATCATAAATTATTATTGTTGACATTACCCTTGAGGTAAAAGGTTGGGAGGCGAATCTATAAGCCCCTATCTTTCTCTGTGTCTGATTAAAACTTTGAACACATAAATATCACGTGAGTGTTAGCAATTGTGAAAGACTAAATGATAGTTGAGTATGTGAAGTTTGCTCAATCAAAGCTCTGACATAGACCCTTCCTGAAAATAATATGAATTGTAATTGTTTGATGACTAATAGCACGGTTTGTTAGTTTTCAAGAAAGTTTATGATCTATACTTTAACATGTGAATAGCTTGTTACTTGGCCATGAGAAGTCCTATGAGTTGAGCTACTGTTATGATATATAGTGATGCTAGAAAAGGTGATTGAAATTACCATTGATCAAACTTGTGCACCTGCTAGCATTCACACTTCATAAATTCTTTCTTTTATCATTTACCTACTCGAGGACGAGCAGGAATTAAGCTTGGGGATGCTGATACGTCTCCAACGTATCTATAATTTATGAAGTATTCATGCTATTATATTATCTGTTTTGGATTTTTATGGGCTTTACTAAACACTTTTATATTATTTTTGGGACTAACCTATTAACCGGAGGCCCAGCCCAAATTGTTGTTTTCTTGCCTATTTCAGTGTTTCGAAGAAAAGGAATATCAAACGGAGTCCAAACGGAATGAAACCTTCGGGAGAGTTATTTTTGGAACGGAAGCAATCCAGGAGACTTGGAGTAGACGCCAGGGAAGCTTTGAGGAAGCCACGAGGCAGGGAGGCATGCCCTACCCCCTTGGGCGCGCCCCCACCCTCGTGGGCCCCTCGTGGCTCCCCTGACCGACTTCTTTTGCCTATATATGTCCATATACCCTAAAAACATCGGGGAGCAGAATAGATCGGGAGTTCCACCGCCGCAAACCTCTGTAGCCACCGAAAACCAATCTAGACCCGTTCCGACACCCTGTCGGAGGGGGGAATCCCTCTCCGGTCGCCATCTTCATCATCCCGGCGCTCTCCATGACAAGGAGGGAGTAGTTCACCCTCGGGGCTGAGGGTATGTACCAGTAGCTATGTGTTTGATCTCTCTCTCTCTCTCTCTCTCTCGTGTTCTTGAGGTGGTATGATCTTGACGTATCGCGAGCTTTGCTATTATAGTTGGATCTTATGATGTTTCTCCCCCTCTACTCTCTTGTGATGGATTGAGTTTTCCCTTTGAAGTTATCTTATCAGATTGAGTCTTTAAGGATTTGAGAAAGCTTGATGTATGTCTTGCATGTGCTTATCTATGGTGACAATGGGATATCACGTGATCCACTTGATGTATGTTTTGGTGATCAACTTGCGAGTTCCGTGACCTCGTGAACTTATGCATAGGGGTTGGCACACGTTTTCGTCTTGACTGTCCGGTAGAAACTTTGGGGCACTCTTTGAAGTTCTTTGTGTTGGTTGAATAGATGAATCTGAGATTGTGTGATGCATATCATATAATCATACCCACGAATACTTGAGGTGACATTGGAGTATCTAGGTGACATTAGGGTTTTGGTTGATATGCGTCTTAAGGTGTTATTCTAGTACGAATTCTAGGATATATCGAATGGAAATAATAGCTTCATGTTATTTTACTACGGACTCTTGAATAGATCGATCAGAAAGGATAACTTTGAGGTGGTTTCATACCCTACCATAATCTCTTCATTTGTTCTCCGCTATTAGTGACTTTGGAGTGACTCTTTGTTGCATGTTGAGGGATAGTTATATGATCCTATTATGTTATTATTGTTGAGAGAACTTGCACTAGTGAAAGTATGAACCCTAGGCCTTGTTTCCTAGCATTGCAATACCGTTTTCGCTCACTTTTATCATTAGTTACCTTGCTGTTTTTATATTTTCAGATTACAAAAACCTTTATCTATCATTCATATTGCACTTGTATCACCATCTCTTCGCCGAACTAGTGCACTTATACAATTTACCATTGTTTTGGGTGTGTTGGGGACACAAGAGACTCTTTGCTATTTGGTTGCAGGGTTGTTCGAGAGAGACCATCTTCATCCTACGCCTCCCACGGATTGATAAACCTTAGGTCATCCACTTGAGGGAAATTTGCTACTGTCCTACAAACCTCTGCAGTTGGAGACCCAACAACGTCTACAAGAAGGTTGTGTAGTAGACATCAGTACTCATCCAAAGTTCTTGCAAGACTTACATCAGATCTATGCTAAGTATGCATCGGTATTTGATACGTCTCCAATGTATCTATAATTTTTGATTGGTCCATGCTATTATATTATCAACCTTGGATGTTTTATATGCTATTTTATATTATTTTTAGGACTAACCTATTAACCTAGAGCCCAGTGCCAGTTTCTGTTTTTTCGTTGTTTTTGAGTATCGCAGAAAAGGAAAACCAAACGGAGTCCAATTGACCTGAAATTTCACAGAGATCATTTTTGGACCAGAAGAAACCCACGGAGTACCGGAGGTGGGCCAGAAGAGTCCCGAGGCCACCACGAGGGTGGGGGCGCGCCCTACCCCCTGGGTACGCCCCCCTGCCTCGTGGCCGCCTTGGGGGCCCCCCTGACTTGTCCCCGACTCCAACACCTCTTATATAACTCAAAACTTCCAGAAAGAAACCTAGATCAGGAGTTCCGCCGCCAGAAGCCTCCGTAGCCACCGAAAACCAACCTAGACCCGTTCCGGCACCCTGCCGGAGGGGGGTCCCTCTCCGGTGGCCATCTTCGTCATCCCAGCGCTCTCCATGATGAGGAGGGAGTAGTTCACCCTCGGGGCTAAGGGTATGTACCAGTAGCTATGTGTTTGATCTCTCTCTCTCTCTCGTGTTCTTGATTCGACACGATCTTGATGTATCATGAGCTTTGCTATTATAGTTGGATCTTATGATGTTTCTCCCCCTCTACTCTCTTGTGATGGATTGAGTTTTCCCTTTGAAGTTATCTTATCGGATTGAGTCTTTAAGGATTTGAGAACACTTGATGTATGTCTTGCATGTGCTTATCTATGGTGACAATGGGATATCACGTGATCCACTTGATGTATGTTTTGGTGATCAACTTGTGAGTTCCGTGACCTCATGAACTTATGCATAGGGGTTGGCACACATTTTCGTCTTGACTCTCCGGTAGAAACTTTGGGGCACTCTTTGAAGTTCTTTGTGTTGGTTGAGTAGATGAATCTGAGATTGTGTGATGCATATCGTATAATCATACCAACGGATACTTGAGGTGACATTGGAGTATCTAGGTGACATTAGGGTTTTGGTTAATTTGTGTCTTAAGGTGTTATTCTAGTACGAACTCTATGATAGATCGAACGGAAAGAATAGCTTTGTGTTATTTTACTACGGACTCTTGAATAGATCGATCAAAAAGGATAACTTTGAGGTGGTTTCATACCCTACCATAATCTCTTCGTTTGTTCTCCGCTATTAGTGACTTTGGAGTGACTCTTTGTCGCATGTTAAGGGATAGTTATATGATCCAATTATGTTATTATTTTTTAGAGAACTTGCACTAGTGAAATTATGAACCCTAGGCCTTGTTTCCTAGCATTGCAATACCTTTTGTGCTCACTTTTAACACTTGCTACTTTGCTGTTTTTATATTTTCAGATTACAAAATCATTTATCTACCATCCATATTGCGCTTGTATCACCATCTCTTTGCCGAACTAGTGCACCTATACAATTTACCATTGTATTGGGTGTGTTGGGGACACAAGAGACTCTTTGCTATTTGGTTAAGGGTTGTTTGAGAGAGACCATCTTCATCCTACGCCCACCACGGATTGATAAACCTTAGGTCATCCACTTGAGGGAAATTTGCTACTATCCTACCAACCTCTGCACTTGGAGGCCCAACAACGTCTACAAGAAGAAGGTTGTGTAGTAGACATCAAGCTCTTTTCTGGCACCGTTGCCGGGGAGGTTAGCGCTTGAAGGTATATCTTTAGATCTTGCAATCGAATCTTTTTGTTTCTTGTTTGATCACTAGTTTAGTCTATAAAAGAAAACTACAAAAAATGGAATTAAGAATACCTCATATGCTTCATATTTTTAATGTCTTTCGTGAAAATAAGGATTTTGATAATTGTGCCAAAGTGTTAGAAGAAGAATGTATTAGAATGTTTGGCACTAAATCTTTGGATGATGAGCATGATTGCAATGTTGTTAGTATGAATTCTTTGAATATCCATAGTACTAATGATGATTGCACTAGTCATGATAAAAATGTCTCTTATAAGCATGTAAATTTTTGTGGGGTGCATAGAGTTTGCAAGTACACACCAAATAGGGAAGATAGATTGTGCAAGAGGCATAAGTATTGAGAAACTAAATGGTTGCAAGAATGGCTAGATGTTTGTGCTGAAAATTTAAATTTTCTTAGGCATCCTTGTGAACTTTGCAATGAACGTGGTCATTTAAATATCCATAGCAAATTGTTTCATGATCGAATCGTGTCCAAAATTTGTGATGACTTGATTTCCCTTGTGCATCATAATGAACTTAGTTTGCTTCTGGGTTATGAAGAAATGAAATGTATAATTAAGGATATTCCAGAATTTGCCCTCGATAATGTTCTTGATTTTGATCTAGAGGAAATTTATATGTATTGTGCGGTGAATTGCATTGAAAATACTTATATTGCCAATTACATAAAGACAAGAAAACAAATAGAAGATGAAGAGAATACTAATGAAAGGGAAGAGACTTCCCAATATCCTCCTATTATTTCTTATGATGAATCAGGTAACGAGGAGGAGCCTTCTATTCAACCAATCTCATTAATTAGGAGCTCCAAAAAGAGGATTAAACCCATACATAATGTGAAGAATAAAAAAATACAGAGAAGCAAAGGTAAAAAGGTATCCCTCTCAAATGATGTTGCTCCTATTACTCATTGTGATGATGATAATTGTTATATTATTGGTGCTATCCATACTATTAATGATGAGAGTGATTATTCTTATGATGTGAAAAGGCCCAAGCTTGGGGATGCTATGTTTGATGAGAATGACATGTTTGAGAATGTATTTTCTGCAATTAATGTTTGTCCAAAGCTTGGGGATGCTATGATTAATGAAGATGATATTTTTAGTCTCCCAAGTTTTGATGATAAAATTTACTATGATGATAGCATGCCTCCTATTTATGATGATTATATTGATGAAAGTGGGTCCGGAAGAGTGTCAACTTTAGGAAGTAATGATCCCACTATTTTGGAGGATGTTGAATCTTATTGTGATAATTATAAAAGTAGATTTGGAGAGGTCATGACTTTATTTAGTAATGATTCCACTATCTTGGAAGAGGTTTCAATTGATTATGATGAGAACAAAGTTGCTACTTATGATGATTATTGTGATGATACTTATGCTCTAAAAAGTAGTGATGATTATATTTATAAAACTTGTCATGATTATGATTACCCTTTTCTGAATTTTATTCTTTCAATGTGGAAACAATTTATAGTATCCAGTTTCTTATGATACTCTCACTATTCCGAATGAGAAGAATTTTGCTTATGTGGAGAGTAGTAATTTTTTTTTTGCTTGTAGATCATGAAAACAATGCTTTATGTGATGGATAAATTGTTGAATTAATTCATGATGCTACTGAAAATTATTATGAGGGAGGAACATATGCTTTTAGGAATTGCAATAATATCAAGTTTCCTCTCTATGTGCTTAAAGTTATAAAGTTATGTTTGTTTTGCTTTCCTATGCTAGTTGATTGTTGTTCCCATAAGTTGTTTGCTCACAAAATCCCTATGCATAGGAAGTGGGTTAGACTTAAATGTGCTAGTCATATTCTTCATGATGCTCTCTTTATGTTTCAATTCTTATCCTTTATGTGAGCATCATTGAAATCATCATGCCTAGCTAGGGGCGTTAAACGTAAGCGCTTGTTGGGAGGCAACCCAATTTTATTTTTGTTCCTTACTGTTTGTTCCTGTTTAGTAATAAATGATTCATCTAGCCTATGTTTAGATATGGTTTTATTCTTTAATTAGTGTTTTTGCCAAGTAGAACCTTTGGGAAGACTTGGGTGAAGTCTTTGCAATCTTGCTGTAAAAAACAGAAACTTTTGCACTCACAAGATTAGCTACCTTTTTTTAATGGAGAGTGCTATTAAGTTGATTATTTTTGCAGATGGTTAATAGACAAATTCGTCACGTCCACCAATTTATTTCAGAATTTTATGAGTTCCAAAAGTATACGTTTGATACAGATTACTACAGGATGTTCTGTTTTTGACAAATTCTGTTTTCTATGTGTTGTTTGCCTATTTTGATGAATCTATGAGTAGTATCAGAGGGTATGAACCATAAAGAAGTTGGAATACAATAGATATTAAATCAATATGAATTTAGAATGAGTTCACAACAGTACCTAAGTGGTGATTTATTTTCTTATACTAACGGAGCTTACGAGTTTTCTGTTGAGTTTTGTGTTGTGAAGTTTTCAAGTTTTGGGTAAAGATTCGATGGACTATGGAATAAGGAGTGGAAAGAGCCTAAGCTTGGGGATGCCCAAGGCACCCCAAGGTAATATTCAAGGACAACCAAGAGACTTAGCTTGGGGATGCCCCGGATGGCATCCCCTCTTTCGTCTTTGTTCATCGGTAACTTTACTTGGAGGTATATTTTTATTCACCACATGATATGTGTTTTGGTTGGAGCATCATTTTATTTTCTTTTGTTTTGCTTTCTGTTTGAATAAAATAACGAGATCTGAAATTATTAAATGTTAGAGAGTCTTCGCATAGTTGCATAATTATTCAACTACTCATTGATCTTCACTTATATCTTTCGGAGTAGTTTGTCATTTGCTCTAGTGATTCACTTATATTATTTTGAGAGTCTTTAGAACAGCATGGTAATTTGCTTGGGTTATAAAATTAGTCCTACTATGATGGGCATTCAATATGGGTATAATAAAAACTTTCATATAAAGTGCATTGAATATTATGTGAAGTTTGATTCCTTGTGATTGTTTTGAGATATGAGGATGGTAATTTTAGAGTCATGCTAGTGAGTAGTTGTGAATTTGAGAGATACTTGTGTTAAAGTTTGTGATTCCCGTAGCATGCACATATGGTGAACCGTTATGTGATGAAGTCGAAGCATGATTTATTTTTTGATTGTCTTCCTTATGAGTGGCGGTCGGGGACAAGCGATGGTCTTTTCCTACCAATCTATCCCCCTCGGAGCATGTGCGTAGTACTTCATTTTGATAACTAATAGATTTTTGCAATAAGTATGTGAGTTATTTATGACTAATGTTGAGTCCATGGATTATACGCACTCTCACCCTTCCACCATTGCTAGCCTCTCTAGTACCACGCAACTTTCGCCGGTACCGTAAACCCACCATATACCTTCCTCAAAACAGCCACCATACCTACCTACTATGGCATTTCCATAGCCATTCCGAGATATATTGCCACGCAACTTTCCACCATTCTATTTATTATGACACACTCCATCATTGTCATATTGCTTTGCATGATCATGTAGTTGACATCGTATTTGTGGCAAAGCCACCGTTCATAATTCTTTCATACATGTCACTCATGAGTCATTGCACATCCCGGTACACCGCCGGAGGCATTCATATAGAGTCATATTTTGTTCTAAGTATCGAGTTGTAATTCTTGAGTTGTAAATAAATAAAAGTGTGATGGTCATCATTATTAGAGCATTGTCCCATGTGAGGAAAGGATGATGGAGACTATGATTCCCTCACAAGTCGGGATGAGACTCCGGATGAAAAAAAAAGAAAAAGAAAAAAAAGAGGCCATAAAAAAGAAGGAGAAAAGGCCCAAACAAAAAAAATAAAAAATGAGAGAAAAAGAGAGAAGGGGCAATGCTACTATCCTTCTACCACACTTGTGCTTCAAAGTAGCACCATGATCTTCATGATAGAGAGTATCCTATGTTGTCACTTTCATATACTAGTGGGAATCTTTCATTATAGAACTTGGCTTGTATATTCCAACGATGGGCTTCCTCAAAATGCCCTAGGTCTTCGTGAGCAAGCAAGTTGGATGCACACCCACTTAGTTTTCTTTTTGAGCTTTCATACACTTATAGCTCTAGTGCATCCGTTGCATGGCAATCCCTACTCACTCACATTGATATCTATTGATGGTTATCTCCATAGCCCGTTGATACGCCTAGTTGATGTGAGACTGTCTTCTCCTTTTTGTCTTCTCCACAACCACCATTCTATTCCACCTATAGTGCTATGTCCATGGCTCACGCTCATGTATTGCGTGAAGATTGAAAAAGTTTGAGAACATCAAAAGTATAAAACAATTTCTTGGCTTGTCATCGGGGTTGTGCATGATTTAAATATTTTTTGTGATGAAGATAGAGCATAGCCAGACTATATGATTTTCTAGGGATAGCTTTCTTTGGCCATGTTATTTTGAGAAGACATGATTACTTTGTTAGTATGCTTGAAGTATTATTATTTTATGTTAATATTAAACTTTTGTATTGAATCTTATGGATCTGAATATTCATGCCACAATAAAGAGAATTACATGGATAAATATGTTAGGTAGCATTCCACATCAAAAATTATCTTTTTATCATTACCTACTCGAGGACGAGCAAGAATTAAGCTTGGGGATGCTTGATACGTCTCCAACATATCTATAATTTTTTGTTCCATGCTATTATATTATCAACCTTGGATGTTTTATATGCATTTATATGCTATTTTATATGATTTTTGGGACTAACCTATTAACCTAGAGCCCAGTGCCAGTTTCTCTTTTTTCGTTGTTTTTGAGTATCGCAGAAAAGGAAAACCAAACGGAGTCCAATTGACCTGAAATTTTACGAAGATCATTTTTTGGACCAGAAGGAGCCCACGGAGTACCGGAGCTGGGCCAGAAGAGTCCCGAGGCCACCACGAGGGTGGGGGCGCGCCCTACCCCCTGGGCGCGCCCCCCTGCCTCGTGGCCGCCTCGAGGACTACTACCTCTTGAGCACTGCGTTGGTTTTCCCTTGAAGAGGAAAGGGTGGTGTAGTAAAGTAGCGTAAGTATTTCCCTCAGTTTTTGAGAACCAAGGTATCAATCCAGTAAGAGACCACGCGCAAGTCACCTCATACCTACACACACAAATAAGAACCTCGCAACCAACATGATAAAGGGGTTGTCAATCCCTTCACGACCACTTGCAAGAGTGAGATCTGATAGAGATGATAATAATAAGATCAATATTTTTGGTATTTTTATGATATAGATTGAAAGTAAAAGATATCAAAATAAAGTAGTTTGGAAACTTGTATGATGGAAAATAGACCCGGGGGCCATAGGTTTCACTAGTGGCTTCTCTCAAGATAGCATAAGTATTACGGTGGGTGAGCAAATTACTATCGAGCAATTGATAGAAAAGCGAATAATTATGAGAATATCTAGGCATGATCATGTATATAGGCATCATGTCCAAGACAAGTAGACCGAAACGATTCTGCATCTACTACTATTACTCCACACATCGACCGGTATCCAGCATGCATCTAGAGTATTAAGTTCATAAGAACAGAGTAACGCCTTAAGCAAGATGACATGATGTAGAGGGATAAACTCATGCAATATGATGCAAACCCCATCTTTTTATCCTCGATGGCAAAAATACAATACGTGTCGTTTCCCTTTCTGTCACTGGGATCGAGCACCGCAAGATTGAACCCAAAGCTAAGTACTTCTCCCATTGCAAGAAAGATCAATCTAGTAGGCCAAACCAAAATGATAACTCGAAGAGACTTGCAAAGATAAACCAATCATACATAAAAGAATTCAGAGAAGATTCAAATATTTTCATAGATAGACTTGATCATAAACCCACAATTCATCGGATCTCGACAAACACGCCGCAAAATAAGATTACATCGAATAGATCTCCAAGAGAATCGAGGAGAACTTTGTATTGAGATCCAGAGAGAAAGAAGAAGCCATCTAGCTACTAGCTATGGACCCGAAGGTCTGAAGTAAACTACTCACACATCATCGGAGGGGACATGGAGTTGATGTAGAGGCCCTCCGTGATCAATGCCCCCTCCGGCGGATCTCCGGAAAAGGCCCCAAGATGGGATCTCTTGGGTACAGAAGGTTGCGGTGGTGGAATTAGGATTTTGTGGTGCTCCTGAATGTTTGCGGGGTATATGGATATATATAGGAGGAAGAAGTAGGTCGGTGGAGCAATGAGGGGTCCACGAGGGTGGAGGGCGCGCCCAGGTCCCCCTGCCTCGTGGGCTCCTCGATTATTTCTTGATGTCCACTCCAAGTCTCCTGGATCATGTTTGTTCCAAAAATAACTCTCCCGAAGGTTTCATTCCGTTTGGACTCTGTTTGATATTCTTTTTCGGCAAAACTCTAAAATAGGCAAAGAACACAGCAATTTTGGCTGGGCCTCCGGTTAATAGGTTAGTCCGAAAAATAATATAAAAGTGTAAAAATAAGCCCATTAACATCCAAAATAGATAATATAATAGCATGGAACAATAAAAAATTATAGATATGTTGGAGACGTATCAAGCATCCCCAAGCTTAATTCCTGCTCGTCCTCGAGAAGGTAAATGATAAAAACAGAATTTTTGATGTGGAATTCTTCCTAACATATTTCTCAATGTAATTTTTCTTTATTGTGACATGAATGTTCAGATCCGAAAGATTCAAGATAAAAGTTTAATATTGACATAGAAATAATAATACTTCAAGCATACTAACTAAGCAATCATGTCTTCTCAAAATAACATGGCCAAAGAAAGTTATCCCGACAAAATCATATAGTCTGGCTATGCTCTATCTTCATCACACAAATATTAAATCATGCACAACCCCGATGACAAGCCAAGCAATTGTTTCATACTTTTGATGTTCTCAAACTTTTTCAATCTTCACGCAATATATGAGCGTGAGCCATGGATATAGCACTATGGTGGAATAGAATGGTGGTTGTGGAGAAGACAAAAAAGGAGAAGATAGTCTCACATCAACTAGGCGTATCAACGGGCTATGGAGATGCCCATTAATAGATATCAATGTGAGTGAGTAGGGATTGCCATGCAACGGATGCACTAGAGCTATAAGTGTATGAAAGCTTAACAAAAGAAACTAAGTGGGTGTGCATCCAACTTGCTTGCTCACGAAGGCCTAGGGCAATTTGAGGAAGCCCATCATTGGAATATATAAGCCAAGTTCTATAATGTAAAATTCCCACTAGTTTATGAAAGTGACAACATAAGAGACTCTCTATCATGAAGATCATGGTGCTACTTTGAAGCACAAGTGTGGAAAAAGGATAGTAACATTGTCCCTTCTCTCTTTTTCTCTCATTTTTTATTTGGGCCTTCTTCTTTTTTCTTTTGGCCTCTTTTATCTTCTTTTTTATTTTTTGTTCGGAGTCTCATACCGACTTGTGGGGGAATCATAGTCTCCATCATCCTTTCCTCACTGGGACAATGCTCCAATAATGATGATCATGACACTTCTTTTTACTTACAACTCAATACTTAGAACAAAATATGACTCTATGTGAATGCCTCCGGCGGTGTACCGGGATATGCAATGAATCAAGAGTGACATATATGAAAAAATATATGAACAGTGGCTTTGCCACAAATACGATGTCAACTACATGATCATGCAAACAATATGACAATGATGAAGCGTGTCATAGCAAACGGAACGGTGGAAAGTTTCATGGCAATATATCTCGAAATGGCTATGGAAATGCCATAATAGGTAGGTATGGTGGCTATTTTGAGTAAGGTATATGGTGGGTTTATGGTACCGATGAAAGTTGCGCGGTACTAGTGAGGCTAGAAATTATGGAAGGGTGAGGGTGCGTATAATCCATGGACTCGACATACTTATTGCAAAAATCTATTAGTTATCGAAACAAAGTACTACGTGCATGCTCGTAGGGGGATAGATTGGTAGGAAAAGACCATCGCTCGTCTCCGACCGCCACTCATAAGGAAGGCAATCAATAAATAAATCATGCTCCGACTTCATCACATAACGGTTCACCATACGTGCATGCTATGGGAATCACAAACTTCAACACAATATTTCTCAAATTCACAACTACTCAACTAGCATGACTCTAATATCACCATCTCCAAATCTCAAAACAATCATCTAGTATCAAACTTCTCTTAGTATTCAATGCACTTATATGAAAGTTTTTATTATGCCTAAAAGAAAATTTCCATGTTGTTCTAAAGGACTCTCAAAATAATATAAGTGAAGCATTAGATATCAATTATTTCTATAAAATAGAACCACCACCGTGCTCTAAAAGATATAAGTGAAGCACTAGAGCAAAAACTATATAGCTCAAAAGATATAAGTGAAGCACATAGAGTATTCTAATCAATTCCAATTCATGTGTGTGTCTCTCAAAAGGTGTGTACAGCAAGGATGATTGTGTTAAACTAAAAAGCAAAGACTCAAATCAGACGCTCCAATCAAAATACATATCATGTGGCGAATAAAAATATAGCTCCAAGTAAAGTTACCGATGAACGAAGACAAAAGAGGGGATGCCTTCCGGGGCATCCCCAAGCTTAGGATTTTTGGTGTCCCTGTATTTTACCTTGGGGTGCCATGGGCATCCCCAAGCTTATGCTCTTGCCACTCCTTGTTCCATAATCCATCAAATCTTTACCCAAAACTTGAAAACTTTGCAACACAAAACTTAACAAGAGAATCTCGTGAGCTCCGTTAGCGAAAGAAAACAAAACACCACTTCAAGGTACTGTAATGAACTCATTATTTATTTATATTGGTGTTAAACCTACTTTATTAAAACTTCTCTATGGTTTATAAACTCTTTTACTAGCCATAGATTCATTAAAATAAGCAAACAACACACAAAAAACAGAATCTGTCAAAAACAGAACAGTCTGTAGTAATCTGTAACTAATGCAAACTTCTGGAACCCCAAAAATTCTAAAATAAATTTATGGACGTTAGTAATTTATCTATTAATCATCTTCAAGAAGAATTAACTAAATATCACTCTCCAATAGAAAATGGCAGCAATTCTCGTGAGCGCTAAAGTTTCTGTTTTTTACAGCAAGATCAAAAAGACTTTCCCCAAGTCTTCCCGACGGTTCTACTTGGCACAAATACTAATTAAACACAAAAAAACACAACCAAAACAGAGGCTATATAAATTATTTATTACTAAACAGGAGCAAAAAGCAAGGAATAAAAATAAAATTGGGTTGCCTCTCAACAAGCGCTATCGTTTAACGCCCCTAGCTAGGCATAAAAGCGAAGATAGATCTAGGTATTGACATCTTTGGTAGGCAATCCATAAGTGGCTCTCATAATAGATTCATGTTGTAATTTAAATTTATTTCTAGGTAAGTGTTCCATGCCTTTCCTTAATGGAAATTGGAATTTAATACTCCCTTCCTTCATATCAATAATTGCACCAATCGTTCTAAGGAAAGGTCTACCAAGAATAATAGGACACGAAGGATTGCAATCTATATCAAGAACAATGAAATCTACGGGCACATAATTCCTATTTGCAACAATAAGAACATTATTAATCTTTCCCATAGGTTTCTTAATAGTGGAATCCACAAGGTGCAAGTTTAGAGAACAATCATCAAATTCACGGAAACCTAGCAAGTCACACAAAGTTTTTGGAATCGTGGAAACACTAGCACCCAAATCACACAAAGCACAGCACTCATGATCTTTAATTTTTATTTTAATAGTAGGTTCCCACTCATCATAAAGTTTTCTAGGGATAGAAACTTCCAACTCAAGTTTTTCTTCATAAGATTGCATCAAAGCATCAACGATATGTTTAGTAAAAGCTTTATTTTGACTATAAGCATGAGGAGAATTTAGCACGGATTGCAACAAGGAAATAAAATCTATCAAAGAGAAATTATCATAATTAAATTCCTTGAAATCCAAGATAGTGGGTTCGTTGCTATTTAAAGTTTTAACCTCTTCAATCCCACTTTTAACAATTTTTGCATCAAGATCTAAAAACTCCGAATTTTTGGGACGCCTTCTAACTAAGGTTGACTCATCTCCAGTCACATCATTATCAAGATTCATATTGCAAAGCAAAGATTTAATAGGGGACACATCAATAACTTTTAGATCTTCATCTTTATTATCATGAAAAGTAGAAGAACACACTTTTACAAAACAATCTTTCTTAGCACGCATCCTAGCGGTTCTTTCTTTGCACTCATCAATGGAAATTCTCATGGCTTTGAGAGACTCATTGATATCATGCTTAGGTGGAATAGATCTAAGTTTCAAAGAATCAACATCAAGAGAAATTATATCCACGTTCCTAACCAACTCATCAATCTTAAGCAATTTTTCTTCAATCAAAGCATTGAAACTCTTTTGCGAAGTAATAAATTCTTTAATACCATATTCAAAATCAGAGGGCATCTTATTATAATTTCCATAATAATTGTTGTAAGAATTACCATAATTATTAGAGTAATTACTAGGAAACAGCCTACAATTAAAATTACCTCTATACGCGTTATTACCAAAATTGTTCCTAGCAACAAAATTCACATCCATAGATTCATTATTATTCTCAATCAAAGTAGACAAAGGCATATCATTAGGATCAGCAGGAGCACTCTTATTAGCAAACAATTTCATAAGTTCATCCATCTTTCCACTCAAAACATTAATCTCTTCAATTGCATGCACCTTTGTAGATCTTTCAGTGTGCCATTGAGAATAATTAACCATAATATTATCTAGGAGTTTGGTAGCTTATCCTAAAGTTATTTCCATAAAAGTGCCTCCCGCGGCCAAATCTAAAAGATTTCTAGAAGCAAAATTCAATCCGGCATAAAATATTTGTATAATTATCCATAAATTCAATCCATGTGTAGGGCAATTACGTATCATTAGTTTCATCCTCTCCCATGCTTGTGCAACATGTTCATGATCATGTTGCTTAAAATTCATAATATCGTTTCTAAGAGAGATTATCTTAGCGGGAGGAAAATACTTAGAGATAAAAGCATCTTTGCACTTATTCCATGAATCAATACTATTTTTAGGCAAAGACGAAAACCAAGCTTTAGAATGATCTCTAAGTGAAAACGGAAATAGTTTAAGTTTAACAATATCATTATCCACATATTTCTTCTTTTGCATATCACACAAATCAACAAAGTTGTTTAGATGGGAAGCGGCATCTTCACTAGGAAGGCCAGAAAACAGATCTTTCATGACAAGATTCAGCAAAGCAGTATTAATTTCACAAGATTTAGCATCGGTGAGAGGAGCAATCGGAGTGCTAATAAAATCATTATTGTTGGTATTGGCAAAGTCACACAATTTAGTATTATCTTGAGCCATCGTTACAAGCAAGCAATCCCACACACAAGCAAACAAGAAATAGGCAAAAGAGGCAAATTGAAAAAAAAGAGAAGGGGAACGGAAAAAGAGGGCGAATAAAATGGCAAGGGTGAAGTGGGGGAGAGGAAAACGAGAGGCAAATGGAAAATAATGTAATGCGAAGGATAAGAGTTGTGATGGGTACTTGGTATGTCTTAACTTGGCGTAGATATCCCCGGTAATGGCGCCAGAAACTGCATGTTGGCGGGCAATCGAATCTTGACTTGACTTGGTGTAAGCCTCCCTGGCAATGACGCCAGAAATCCTTCTTGCTACCTCTTGAGCACTGTGTTGGTTTTCCCTTGAAGAGGAAAGGGTGGTGCAGTAAAGCAGCGTAAGTATTTCCCTCGGTTTTTGAGAACCAAGGTATCAATCTAGTAGGAGACCATGCGCAAGTCACCTCGTACCTACACACACAAATATGAACCTCGCAACCAACGTGATGAAGGGGTTGTCAATCCCTTCACGACCACTTGCAAGAGTGAGATCTGATAGAGATGATAATAATAAGATAAATATTTTTGGTATTTTTATGATATAGATTGAAAGTAAAAGATAGCAAAATGAAGTAGATTGGAAACTTGTATGATGGAAAATAGACCCGAGGGCCATAGGTTTCACTAGTGGCTTCTCTCAAGATAGCATAAGTATTACAGTGGGTGAACAAATTACTGTCGAGCAATTGATAGAAAAGCGAATAATTATGAGAATATCTAGGCATGATCATGTATATAGGCATCACGTCCAAGACAAGTAGACCGAAACGATTCTGCATCTACTACTATTACTCCACACATCGACCGCTATCCAGCATGCATCCAGAGTATTAAGTTCATAAGAACAGAGTAATGCCTTAAGCAAGATGACATGATGTAGAGGGATAAACTCATGCAATATGATGTAAACCCCACCTTTTTATCCTCAATGGCAACAATACAATACATGTCGTTTCCCTTTCTGTCACTGGGATCGAGCACCACAAGATTGAACCCAAAGCTAAGCACTTCTCCCATTGCAAGAAAGATCAATCTAGTAGGCCAAACCAAAATGATAATTCAAATAGACATGCAAAGATAAACCAATCATACATAAAAGAATTCAGAGAACATTCAAATATTTTCATAGATAGACTTGATCATAAACCCACAATTCATCGGATCTCGACAAACACACCACAAAAGAAGATTACATCGAATAGATCTCCAAGAGAATCAAGGAGAACTTTGTATTGAGATCCAAAGAGAAAGAAGAAGCCATCTAGCTACTAGCTATGGACCCGAAGGTCTGAAGTAAACTACTCACACATCATCGGAGGGGCAATGGAGTTGATGTAGAGGCCCTCCGTGATCAATGCCCCCTCCGGCGAAGCTCCAGAAAAGGCCCCAAGATGGGATCTCTTGGGTACAAAAGGTTGCGGTGGTGGAATTAGGTTTTCGTGGTGCTCCTGGATGTTTGCGGGGTATATGGATATATATAGGAGGAAGAAGTAGGTCGGTGGAGCAACGAGGGGCCCACGAGGGTGGAGGGCGCGCCCAGGGGTGGGCGCGCCCCCTGCCTCGTGGGCTCCTCGATTGTTTCTTGACGTCCACTCCAAGTCTCCTGGATCACGTTTGTTCCAAAAATAATGCTCCCGTAGGTTTCATTCCATTTGGACTCTGTTTGATATTCCTTTTCGGTGAAACTCTAAAATAGGCAAAAAACAACCATTTGGGTTGGGTCTCCGGTTAATAGGTTAGTCCCAAAAATAATATAAAAGTGTAAAAATAAGCCCATTAACATCCAAAATAGATAATATAATAGCATGGAATAATAAAAAATTATAGATACATTGGAGACGTATCAGGGACCCCCCCTGACTTGTCCCTGACTCCAACACATCTTATATAACTCAAAACTTCCAGAAAGAAACCTAGATCGGGAGTTCCGCCGCCAGAAGCCTCTGTAGCCACCGAAAACCAATCTAGACCCGTTCCGGCACCCTTCCGGAGGGGGATCCCTCTCCGGTGGCCATCTTCATCATCCCGGCGCTCTCCATGACGAGGGAGTAGTTCACCCTCAGGGCTGAGGGTATGTACCAGTAGCTATGTGTTTGATCTCTCTCTCTCTCTCGTGTTCTTGATTCGACACGACCTTGATGTATCGCAAGCTTTGCTATTATAGTTAGATCTTATGATGTTTCTCCCCCTCTACTCTCTTGTGATGGATTGAGTTTTCCTTTTGAAGTTATCTTATCGGATTGAGTCTTTAAGGATTTGAGAACACTTGATGTATGTCTTGCATGTGCTTATCTGTGGCGACAATGGGATATCACGTGATCCACTTGATGTATGTTTTGGTGATCAACTTGCTAGTTCCGTGACCTCGTGAACTTATGCATAGGGGTTGGCACACGTTTTCGTATTGACTCTCCGGTAGAAACTTCGGGGCACTCTTTGAAGTTCTTTGTGTTGGTTGAATAGATGAATCTGAGATTGTGTGATGCATATCGTATAATCATACCAACGGATACTTGAGGTGACATTGGAGTATCTAGGTGACATTCGGGTTTTGGTTGATTTGTGTCTTAAGGTGTTATTCTAGTACGAACTCTATGATAGATCGAACGGAAAGAATAGCTTTGTGTTATTTTACTATGGACTCTTGAATAGATCGATCAGAAAGGATAACTTTGAGGTGGTTTCGTACCCTACCATAATCTCTTCGTTTGTTCTCCGCTATTAGTGACTTTGGAGTGACTCTTTGTCGCATGTTGAGGGATAGTTATATGATCCAATTATGTTATTATTATTGAGAGAACTTGCACTAGTGAAAGTATGAACCCTAGGCCTTGTTTCCTAGCATTGCAATACCGCTTGTGCTCACTTTTACCACTTGCTACTTTGCTGTTTTTATATTTTCAGATTACAAAAACCGTTATCTACCATCCATATTGCACTTGTATCACCATCTCTTCGCCGAACTAGTGCACCTATACAATTTACCATTGTATTGGGTGTGTTGGGGACACAAGAGACTCTTTGCTATTTGGTTGCAGGGTTGTTTGAGAGAGACCATCTTCATTCTACGCCTCCCACGGATTGATAAACCTTAGGTCATCCACTTGAGGGAAATTTGCTACTGTCCTACAAACCTCTGCACTTGGAGGCCCAACAACGTCTACAAGAAGAAGGTTGTGTAGTAGACATCAGTTTCAAAGGGAAGGGGTGTTGTATCTGTGGACTAAACTTTTGGAATGCCAGAATAGAGGGGTAGGCCTAGCCTATCGAAGACTAGCATCTTGCAGCGTCTTGCAGCAACAGAAGAGAGTAGAAAATAACATAACATATAGTAACAAATATATATATTGCAAATGCCCAGAGATCCTTCCTCAACTCCCTGCGAGAAAGTGATCCCGGAGCCATCATATTTGTTTAGTATCACAAGTATCCAGATCTAGTTGTAGTAGATCGGGATACAACTCCAAGCGTCTGTTACCATGGCCACGGCTATTTGAATAGATAACTTCCCTTCAGGGGTGCACCAACTTACGCAACACGCTAGATTAACTCTGGACGCGCACACTTTTCTTGGTCATGCCCGGCCTCGGCTGATCGACACGTTGTAGTCCTACCTAGGCTCCGCAGAGAGGTCTCTATCGGTCTACATCCTAAGCGCTCAGGGGTATTGGGCCCATCGCCCTTTGCACTCTGGGTCGTTATTTGCAGGATGGATACCAACTCACCTCTCTCTTGGATGGAGCGATCCAACCATTCCACAATGCTGAACTGGACGTCTGACAGAGCTTTTGAAAGAAACGTACGATGTCGAGTGCCTAAAAATTATCCCGCATGGTGGTTAGTGCGAAAAGGACAAAGGCCTACTCAGATCTCATCTTCAAACTGTTAGTGTATTGGGAGCTCGCGGTGACGATCAGTGCTCATGTCGCCCTGTCTCAATGACTTACGGCAAGGGCCAGGACCTCCCCCTCCTGGGTAATTATCTTGCGGGTACCCTCACGGTCAACCCGACTTCACATCTCTTGCCGGTACCCCTCGAGGTCAACTTGTCTTCAACAAGGGACTGAAGGAAAAATATGGTTACCATGTGTCCATAACATCAAGGGGGAATCTGAGGAATCACCCTCGTTGGATTTCCACTTGATGTAACCGTCAAGGTGAACGTGGAGGAATCACCCTCGATGGGTTCACACGTGTGGGATTGCACAACAGAGGCATCATCGGAGGTGGTGAAAGAGGTATCACCCTCAGTAACCCAGAACCGACTGGCTACGCTACACAGATATCATCGGGAATGAGATAGGAGGTATCACCCTCGAAACTCAATAGTAGCTCTACAGATTCGTACAGCTAAGGGGGTGTGCGGTGATGTGTCGGTCTCAGCACATCGATCACATTGATCAAGCCATCGGTAACAAAGTAGGGCAATGAGGACAAGGGCGAGGGGTCACTGATGGATCACTAACCATCCTATACTAAGCATATAGGATAACAGGTAAAGTAATAATAGCATGTTACAAAAGCAGGCTATGCATCAGAATAGGAGGTATCGAACAACAGTAGCAAAATCTAATGCAAACTTGAGAGAGAAAGAATGGGCGATATAGGAATGATCAAGGGGTTTTGCTTTCCTGGAAGCTCTACTGAGAGGGGCTGGACGTCAGGGGCTTAGCCGTACTCGGGAGCAGCGTCAATGTCGGTCTCGGGGTCTATCGGAGAAGAAGAAGGGGAAGAAACAATAAATACAATGCACACAAATGCAGCACAATGCATGAAGTAACAATAAGATGTGCTAGAGGTGACCTAATGCAGTGCTACGCGTTATAGACGGAGCGGAAAAATATACGGGAATATTTTCCTGGCTCCACGCATTTATCAGCCAGACGATCTAGAGGGGAATGTTCCATGTTTGCTATGCTGGGGGCATGTGGTGTCGTGGATCTAAGACTGACAGTAGAATAGGGGTAGGTATGAGGAGGAAAGATCCTAGCTATGGAGTAGTTGTACACACGAGTTTTACGAGTTCAGGCCCTTCTCGGAGGAAGTAACAGCCCTACGTCTCGGTGCCCTGAGGCGATCGACTGGATTATATGTGTGTGTGTGTTTACAAAAGTGCGAACCCTTGTCCCGGAGGAGGGGGGTGGCTTATATAGAGTGCGCCAGGACCCCAGCTCCCCTCCATTACACAGGGTTCAATGTTCATAAAGGTGGGGCGTTACTGGTAACGTCTACAATAAAGTGTTATAAATGCCCATAATGCTATGGTTTAAGTCACGACCGTTGCAGAGTGGAGGGCTTCTCGTCTTCTGGTGGTCGAGTGTCTTCAAGGTGGTCGAGTGTCTTCAAGGAAGTCGAGTGAGCACATCTTCAAGGTCGAGTGGATGATGTTTTCTCTTCGACTGCTTCTGATTCTTTGTAAAGATGTCCTCGGGGAGGGTATGCTGGACAGGTCCATGACCCTACCCTAGGTACATAGCTTCATCATTAGCCCCCGAATGGATCAGGGTTCGAGTGAGGAAGGGGTTGAGAACACTTCTGACCCACTCTTTGTGCTATGAATATGCCTTGTCCTGAAACAATGAGTTGAGGAGACGACGTCGACTCCTTTCTCAGTCGCCTTGGTCCATTCTTGGTTGTTGTCGAGTGAACTTTCATGGTTGAATTCCGAATGAGGATGTAGAGGGTGTTTGTCTTCAGTCTGACAGGTTGTTCCGCTCTCCGCGGATCTCGCGGGATTTGAATTTTGGGAAGCGCGCCAGACGGGAGGAAACGAGGTTATCGGGACAGATTAGGTAATTCTCCTCGATCCCCGCGCCACCTTTTTTGCCACGTACTGCGCGCGCGACTGTTGCGGGATTTGTTTAGATTGATTGGGTCCACTAGTCAGCCACTCGGCGGAAGGTCTTATAAAAGGTCTCGGGCTAGGCCTCTGCTCCACACGCCCCCATTCTCTCTTCTCTTTCTCCCGATCTCTCCGCCACTCTCGCTTCCGCCTCGCCGCCGGACCTCCGCTCAAGCTCGATCTGCCACCATGGGGAAGGATAAGACGGCTGCGCTGGAACGCGCGAAGAAGGAGACCGCGAAGGCGAAGGGCAAGCGGACCAGCCGGGGCGAATCCTCGTCGAGGTCCGGCCTGCCGGCGGGCTAGATCCAGGGCGACTGGATCCGCTCGGCAATCACGCAGGACGACCTCAACGACCTGGTGGAGGGGGGATTGATCCCCCACAAGTCGGCTCGGCTCCCGGGGGATGAAACCGAGCCGCAGCCTAGAGAGGGTGAGTGTGTCCTCCTAGCAACCCACGTAGATCGCGGATTTTCGCTGCCTCCCCACCCTTTCTTCCGGGGTTTTTTGAACTTCTTTGGGGCTCAGCTCCACCATTTCACTCCGAACACCATAGTCTATCTGGCCGCTTTCGTGTCCATGTGCGAAAACTTCTTGGGCTGTCGACCGCATTGGGGGCTTTTCAAACACATCTTCACTTGCCGTTTCCAGTCGGTCAAAAAGGCCAAGTCAAGTGATGAGAGGACGCAGGTGATCCAGATGTGCGGTGGTCTGGGGATCCAGATGAGGAGCAAGAGTACTTTCCCAGCGATGATCCTTCCTGATTCGGTCCGGGGCTGGCAGTCGACTTGGTTTTACTGCAAGGATCAGCCAACCCCTGGCCAGTCGACTGGACTTCCTCCTTTCTCCTTGGCTCGAGTGGAGAAGCCTGCTCCCCTAAAGGTAGTTCCAGAAGAGAAGGCGCAGGTCAAGGAGCTGGTTGAACGGGTCGTCCAGCTTGTCCGCGACGGAGTGACCGGGATGGATCTGCTGGAGGTCTTTCTCGGTCGACGCATCCAACCTCTTCAGGCGCGCGATCATCCGATGTGGATGTACTCTTGGCTTGAAGATACCACTCGGATCCACCCGGAGGAGGTCAGCGAGGATATCTTGGAGAACTGGTTGAGGGGTGAGGGAGTCCTGGATTAGGGGGTGTTCGGGTAGCCGGACTCCAGGACTATGAAGATACAAGATTGAAGACTACGTCCTGTGTCCGGATGGGACTTTCCTTGGCGTGGAAGGCAAGCTTGGCGATGCGGATATTCAAGATCTCCTACCATTGTAACCGACTCTATTTAACCGTAACCCTATCCGGTGTCTATATAAACCGGAGGGTTTTAGTCCGTAGGACAACTTCATCAACTCCATAGACAACAATCATACCATAGGCTAGCTTCTAGGGTTTAGCCTCCTTGATCTCGTGGTAGATCTACTCTTGTACTACCCATATCATCAATATTAATCAAGCAGGACGTAGGGTTTTACCTCCATCAAGAGGGCCCGAACCTGGGTAAAACATCATGTTCCCTGCCTCCTGTTACCATCCGGCCTAGACGCACAGTTCGGGACCCCCTACCCGAGATCCGCCGGTTTTGACACCGACATTGGTGGTTTCATTGAGAGTTCCTCTGTGTCGTCGTCGTTAGGTCCGATGGCTCCTTTGATCATCAACAACGATGCGGTCCAGGGTGAGACCTTTCTCCCCGGACAGATCTTCGTCTTCGGCGGCTTCGCTCTGCGGGCCAATTCTCTTGGCCACTTGGAGCAGATCGAAAGCTACGCCCCTGGCCATCAAGTCAGGTTTGGAAGCTTAAACTACACGGCTGACATCCGCGGAGACCTGATCTTCGACGGGTTCGAGCCACGGCCAAGCGCGCCGCACTATCTCGAGGGGCATGATCTAGCTCTGCCTCCGGACAGTGTCCTGGAGGCGCGCACGCATCGGTTCCGACGTCTAACTCGGAGCCTATTGCACCAATCGAGGACGAGCGGTTGGACACCACCTCGGGGGCTACGATCTCAAAGGCGATCGAGCCGAACGCTAGCCCCGCACTCTGCATGACCCGAGGATCCGGACTCCGAACCCCCCGCGCCCCTGCCGATCGAATCCTATTGGGCGCCGATAATGGAGTTCACCGCTGCAGACATCTTTCAACACTCGCCTTTGGGCATCATCCTGAATTCTCTTAAGTCTCTCTCTTTATCAGGAGAGCCCTGGCTGGATTACGGTCAGCGAGGATGGGATGCAGACGATGAAGAAATTCAAGGCCCACCCACCACCCACTTTGTAGCCACTGTCGACGATTTAACCGACATGCTTGACTTCGGCTCCGAAGACATCGACGGTATGGACGACGATGTAGGAGATGAACAGGAACCAGCACCTGTAGGTCACTGGAAGGCCACCTCGTCATATGACATATATATGGTGGACACTCCAAAAGATGGAGATGGCGATGGAACAGTGGGGGATGACACCCCCAAGAAACAGCCAAAGCGCCGGCGCCAGCGGCGCCGCTCTAAATCCCGCCAAAGCAAAAACGGTGATTCCGGCACGGGAGATAATACTACCCCGGATAGCGCCGAAGAACACCCACCTCAGCAAGATTCAGCACAGGAAGATGGAGAAGCCAGCCCTCATGAGAGAGCGGCAGACCAAGAGGTTGAGGATGATAACTATATGCCTCCCTCCGAAGACGAGGCAAGCCTCGATGACGACGAATTCGTCATACCATCAGACCCCGCCGAACAAGAGCGTTTTAGACGCAGGCTTTTAGCCATGGCAAGCAGCCTCAAGAAAAAGCAGCAGCAGCTTAGAGCTGCCCAAGATTTGCTAGCTGACAGATGGACTGAAGTCCTTGCGGCCGAAGAGTATGAACTCGAACGCCCCTCCAAGAGTTACCCAAAGCGCAGGCCGCTACCCCGATCAGAGGAGGAAGCACCTACATCACCAGCGCATCACATGGCAGACCGGCCACCTCGCGGCCGCGACAGAGAGGCCTCTCGGCCCTCCACCCAAGCCATGCCCCGACGCCGCTCAACTAAGGCACGGGAAAATGCGCCAGACCTGCGAGACGTACTGGAGGACAAGGCAATACAAACAAGATCGATCTACGGATCGCGCAGGCGCCCTACGGCACGTGACGATGATCTTCACTCCGGATACAACAAATCCGGCTGGGCCGAACACAACAGACATAGCTCTTCCGAGCTATGTCGTGATATAGCCCAGTACAGAGGCGCCGCACACCCGCTATGCTTCACGAATGAAGTAATGGAGCATAAAATCCCAGAGGGTTTCAAACCCGTAAACATCGAATCATACGATGGCACAACAGATCCGGCGGTATGGATCGAGGATTATCTCCTTCACATCCACATGGCACGCGGAGATGATCTACACGCCATCAAATACCTCCCGCTCAAACTTAAAGGACCGGCCCGGCATTGGCTTAACAGCTTGCCAGCAGACTCAATCAGTTCTTGGGAGGACCTGGAAGCCGTATTCCTCGACAACTTCCAGGGCACTCACGTGCGACCACCGGATGCCGACGACTTAAGCCACATAATTCAGCAGCCAGAGGAATCAGCCAGACAATTCTGGACACGGTTCCTAACAAAGAAAAACCAGATAGTCTACTGTCCGGATGCAGAGGCCCTAGCAGCCTTCAAGCATAACATCCGCGACGAATGGCTTGCCCGGCACCTGGGACAGGAAAAGCCGAAATCTATGGCAGCCCTCACGACACTCATGACCCGCTTTTGTGCGGGAGAAGACAGCTGGCTAGCTCGTAGTAACAACTTATCAAAGAACCCTGGTAATTCGGATACCAAGGACAAAAGTGGCAGGACACGTCAGAATAAGAAAAAACGCCGCGTTAGCAGCGACAGCAATGAAGACACGGCAGTCAATGCCGGATTCAAAGGCTATAAATCCGGTCGGCGGAAAAAGCCATTCAAAAAGAATACTCAGGGCCCGTCCAGTTTGGACCGAATACTCGACCGCTTGTGCCAGATACATGGCACCCCCAAAAGGCCAGCCAATCACACTAACAGAGATTGTTGGGTGTTCAAGCAGGCAGGCAAGTTAAGAGCCGAAAACAAAGACAAGGGGCTGCACAGCGACGACGAGGAGGATCCCAAGCCACCGAACAACAATGGACAGAAGGGTTTTCCCCCACAAGTGCGGACGGTGAACATGATATACGCAACCCACATTCCCAAGAGGGAGCGGAAGCGTGCGCTACGGGACGTATACGCGATGGAGCCAGTCGCCCCGAAGTTCAACCCATGGTCCTCCTGCCCGATCACTTTTGATCGAAGAGACCATCCCACTAGCATCCGTCATGGCGGCTTCGTCGCATTGGTTCTCGACCCAATCATCGACGGATTTCATCTCACAAGAGTCCTCATGGACGGCGGCAGCAGCCTGAACCTGCTTTATCAGGATACGGTGTGGAAAATGGGCATAGATCCCTCAAGGATTAAGCCCACAAAAACGACCTTTAAAGGCGTTATACCAGGTGTAGAAGCCAACTGTACAGGCTCAGTAACACTTGACGTGGTCTTCGGATCCCCGGACAATTTCCGAAGCGAAGAGTTAATCTTCGATATAGTCCCGTTTCGCAGTGGCTATCACGCCCTGCTCGGACAAACCGCATTCGCAAAGTTCAATGCGGTGCCGCACTACGCATATCTCAAGCTCAAGATGCCAGGCCCTCGAGGAGTAATCACGGTCAACGGAAACACCGAACGCTCCCTCCGTACGGAGGAGCACACGGCGGCTCTCGCAGCAGAAGTGCAAAGTAGTCTTCTTAGGCAATTCTCCAGTCCGGCCGTTAAAAAGCCAGACACTGCCAAGCGCGCCCGGAGTAACTGACAGCAGGACCGCCTGGCACACTCTGAACAAGCGTAGCAATACGGCCCCAACCCCATCTCTCGCGACATAGCGAAACCAGTACCTCGCGTACATAACTACGCCCTTGAAATACCATGGGCACAGGGGAAGGGGCACAATAACGGCACGCCCAAAATACGGATTAAAACGTACAAGGGGCTGCCGGATTCTTTTTTTAATTTTTTCTTACTTTTAGGACTCCTTACTTCAGACGACCTGTTCGGCAATTCGACTGCCGCACAAACGATGCAAGATCCAGGGAGGCAGACAAGCCATGCCGCATTATGGAACTCCTAGGTGGTCTCTGTTACGAGCGGTATACCTGTTTTAAATACAATTCCGCGGCCTCCCCTTGTCAGGACATACTAAATAGTCCAATATCTTTTGCTTACCGCACTATTTGTATCATTCGGCTTTGATAAATAGCCTCTCTATAAACAATGCATAGCTTTCTGTCTATTTTTTGCATTATCATCTTTTCATATATATGTTTATGACATGTTGCACCCGTACACTGTGGTACGGCAAAATACGCCAGGGGCTTTGGTACCCATTAATATGGCGTGAGAAGTCCGTACACTTTCACAAGTGCGGCACCCCGAACTTATAGCACTATATGCATTGGCTCCGAATCATGATTTGGGTCAATAGTTGGGTTTGCCCGGCTCCTATGTTTTGGTGCCTTACGTTCCGCTATATCGGCTAAGGTAGCACTAGGAGAACCACTGCGATTGTGCCCCGGTTGAGCTGGGCTAAGCACCTTAGTGGAGAAAGCTAAAACTGACTGTCATGATGTGGCGAGAGACCGGTCACTGTTCGAGAGGTTTTTCGAGTCCCTAAAGGCTTATGCCGCTTCGAGCGAGGAGCTGGCTCCGTCCGACCAAGGCATGGATAGCGCCCCGAACTCGGTCTTCCGAACTAGGGGCTTCGCCGAAATTTAAAATTATAGAGTTCTATGGCTAAGTGAGAGTGTTCAAGCATTATAGTCTGATTGCCTGGTTCATTGTGCTGAGCGCCTCCCTCGAAGGACCCAACTATGGGAAAAAGAGCGCTCAGGTTTATCCCGAACACCCCAGCACTAGTGGCATGGGGGCAGAAGCCGACGACTGGCCATCTCTCATTTTTTGATAAACGGCCGCACAGAAAGTAATATTTTAAATTCAATAAGCATTGCTTAGCGCATATGAACAAGTTTTCAGCGCACAGGATAAACACGAGCGAGTTCATTCAAAAATTACATCCTTGGTACATTCATCCGGCACAAGGCGGGCACCCGCAAGAACATCCTTATAGTAGTTCTCGGGCTTGCGATGCTCCTTCCCCGGCGGCGGCCCGTCCCTCACAAGCTTCTCACCGTCCAGCTTACCCCAGTGCACCTTTGCACGGGCAAGGGCCCTACGGGCACCTTCGATGCAGACGGAGCGCTTGATAACCTCGAGCCTTGGACAGGCCTCCACCAGTCGTCGCACCAGCCCGAAGTAGCTCCCAGGCAGGGCCTCTCCGGGCCACAGCCGAACTATGAAGCCCTTCATGGCCTGTTTGGCCGCCTTGTGGAGCTCACCCAGCTGTTTCAGCTGGTCGCTCAAGGGCACAGGGTGTCCGGCCTCAGTATACTGAGACCAGAACACCTTCTCCGTCGAGCTGCCCTCTTCCGATCAGTAGAATGCGGCAGCGTCGGATATGCTGCGGGGAAGATCTACGAATGCCCCTGGAGAGCTCCGGATTCGGGTAAGTAACAAGTACTTTACTTTTATACTTCTGCTTTGCATAAAGAATGCCTTACCCGCCGCTATCTTTTTCATATCCTCCAACTCTTAGAGGGCCTTTTGGGCTTCGGCCTTGGCGGACTTGGCAGTCTCAAGGGCCGCCACGAGCTCGGACGCTTGCGTCTTGGACTCAAGCTCCAAACTCTCATGTTTTTTCATGAGAGCCTGAAGCTCCTGCTGCACCTCGCCAACCTGGCCCTCAAGTTTCTCTCACTCGGAGCACTCCGCGGCCGTTTTCTTTTTGGCCTCGGACAGCGCCTGCTTGAGGGTCGCCACCTCAGTCGTGGCCCCTACAATAAGCAGTACAATCCTGTTATTTTTTGCAATCAAGCCTTTCTATAGGCACTTTTTCTGTAAGGTATTTCTTACCTTCTTTCTCCTCGAGCTGCCGTTTGGCAAGGCCGAGCTCTTGCTCGGTCCGCTCGAGGCCCTGTTTCAGGGCACCCACCTCTGTAGTCAGTGCGGCGGTGGCTAGCAGCGAAGCCTGCATACGCATATTAACTCTTTGTTGTTAGACTCCTGCGAAATTTAATAGATCCTCTATTCGGCTTTTCTTTCCGAACGCCAAACAGAGCATCAGGGGCTACTGTCTATGTGGTTATATATTTACATATTTTTTTACTTACCTCGAAGCCTGTTAGAAGGCTAGCGCAAGCTTCACTCGGTCCGCTCTTGGCGGACTGAACCTTCTGGATCACCGTACTCATAATAGTACGGTGCTCCTCGTCGATGGAGGCGCCGTCAAGCACCTCCAGCAGATTGTCCGGCACCTCCGGTTGGACGGAGGCTGCCGGCTCAGAAGGCTTACTCCTCTTGGAAGGAGTTCGCCTACCGCGGACCGGAACTGTTGTAGATTCCGGTGCGGTGTCCGGCTCAAAGCCGGACTTGGAGCCCTGGGGGCCTTGTCCCCTTCACTCCGGGAGTCCGGGAGGTTGCCTTGCGGCTCCTCCGGGACCACCTCCTCCTGCCCCGGATCTCATCGCGACGCCACTTCGGCGTCATCCGCGGTGCGGGGGGAGACAGCGGGCGGAACTGAGTTCATGTCCAATGAATTCAGGGAGCCGCTCGACGACTCGTCGAGTCCGGTCCGGGGTGGGCTGCATAATTATATTCGACATTAGGGAAAGCTGTGCAACAAAGGAACGTCATGAGTTACTCTGATATCCGAACTTACAATTTTGCCGGACGCTTGGCCCTGTCTGGCCACTCCTCTTCGTCCTCTTCGGCGTCGGGGAGGTAGTCCGGCGGAGGGGTCTTCCTCTTCTTGGACCCTTCAGCCTCCCCCATTGGGGCGGCCTTCCTTTTCTTTCCTTCCCCCGCTGGAGGGGGAGAGGTTTCTTCTTCCTCCTCCTTGTTTTCACGGGAGGAGTACGTCTCGGACTCGTCAGATGACGAGTCCGACACCACCATATTACGAGCACTCTTTCGAGTCCCCGTGGTCTTCTTCTTCTTGGCCTTCTTCTCCGGCACCACATAAGGCGCCGGAACCAGCAGCTTCATTAGGAGAGCTGGGGCTGGGTCTTCGGGCAGCGGAGCCGGACAGTTAATCGGTCCGGATATCGCCCGCCAAGCCTGTCAAAGGTAAGGGAGTTTAGATCCCGCATAGAGTCAAACTATGGAAAAAGCTTAAACATCCTGTAAAAGGTGTAGATGGCTTACCTCGTTAGCATGACGCTGCGAGCTGTATCCGCGGTCCTCGGAAGCGGATGCAGGAGCCTCGGCACCCTTAAAAAGCAGCCTCCAAGCGTCTTCGTACATCGTGTCGAAGAGCCTGCTGAGGGTTTGATGCTGCGCCGGGTTGAAGTCCCATAGATTAAAATCCTGTTGTTGGCACGGGAGGATCCGGCGGACGAGCATAACCTGGATTACATTGACAAGCCGGACTGGCTTCTTCACCAGGGACTGGATGCATGTTTGCAATCCGGGTCACCTCTTTTTCGTTACCCCACGACAGGCCCGTCTCTTTCCAGGACATAAGCCGTGTGGGGGGTCCGGATCGGAACTCGGGGGCTGCGGTCCATTTCGGATCGCGTGGCTCGGTGATGTAAAACCACCCGGATTGCCATCCCTTCAGGGTCTCCACAAAAGAGCCCTCGAACCATACGACGTTGGCCATCTTGCCCGCCATGGCGCCTCCGCACTCCGCCTGGTTGCCGCGCACCACCTTGGGCTTGACATTGAAGGTCTTGAGCCAGAGGCCGAAATGGGGGCGGACGCGGAGAAAAGCCTCACACACGACGATAAACGCCGAGATGTTGAGGATGAAGTTCGGGGCCAGATCGTGGAAATCCAGGCCGTAGTAGAACATGAGCCCTCGGACAAATGGGTGAAGTGGAAAACCCAGTCCGTGGAGGAAGTGGGGAAGGAATACTACCCTCTCATGGGGCTTTGGGGTGGGGATAAGCTGCCCCTCCTCCGGAAGCCGGTGCGCGATGTCCTTGGACAGGTATCCGGCCTTCCTTAGCTTCTTAACTTGGCCCTTCGTAACGGAGGAGGCCTTCCACTTGCCTCCCGCTCTGGACATTGCTGGAGAAGGTTGAGGTGGGAAGTGCGGGCTTGGGCGCTGGAGCTCGAGAGCACAGGAGATGGATAGGCAAAGGAGGAAGAGGGTGTAGGTAAAAAGGTGGATCCTTATCCCCTTATATGGGCGGATGCGGTTGTGCGTCCCCACCAGCCTAGTAAAACTCGCTTGCCTCCCAAGCGCCGTGATAAGTGGCGCGGTTGGGTTACCCACGTCCGTATTGATGAGAATCCCGTAAAAGGGGGTACACGATCTCTGCTTCGACTAGACGTGCCAAGGAAACCGCCTCGCAAAACACGCTGAGGTGGAAAAGTAAAAAACGATTCGGGTAAAGGACTTGGCCGTAGTGTGATGGCGCACTGCGGAATACGTCAGCAGATTTGATTTGTGTTAATATTATTCTCTCTATGGCAATATGTGGAAGCTTATTTTGTAGAGCCGGACACTACTCTTGGTGTTTACAATCTTCTATGAAGGACTTGGAGGAGGAACCCGCCTTGCAATGCCGAAGACAATTTGCGCGCCGGACTCGTCGTCACTGAAGCCTGGTTCAGGGGCTACTGAGGGACTCCTGGATTAGGGGGTGTTCGGGTAGCCGGACTATACCTTCAGCCGGACTCCAGGACTATGAAGATACAAGATTGAAGACTACGTCCCGTGTCCGGATGGGACTTTCCTTGGCGTGGAAGGCAAGCTTGGTGATGCGGATATTCAAGATCTCCTACCATTGTAACCGACTCTATGTAACCCTAACCCTATCCGGTGTCTATATAAACCGGAGGGTTTTAGTCCGTAGGACAACTTCATCAACTCCATAGACAACAATCATACCATAGGCTAGCTTCTAGGGTTTAGCCTCCTTGATCTCGTGGTAGATCTACTCTTGTACTACCCATATCATCAATATTAATCAAGAAGGACGTAGGGTTTTACCTCCATCAAGAGGGTCCGAACCTGGGTAAAACATCGTGTTCCCTGCCTCCTGTTACCATCCGGCCTAGACGCACAGTTCGGGACCCCCTACCCGAGATCCGCCAGTTTTGACACCGACAAGGGGAATCACTGGCAACAAAGACAACCCTCGGGGATCCAGGAGGATGATTCCATTCGATAACTCGCGCCAGCCGGAGCAGGTATATTTCTGTTTTATCAAGTATCTTTCCGATTCACCACGTGATGTCCCATTTGTGGTCGACTGAATGTCTTTTGATTGTTATCCTTTCAGGCCCTCATTGAAATGTACTCGATTCCCAACGGAGTGCAGGACCCCGGCGCTGAAGAAGAAGGGAGCGGGGGCGAGAGCGGCAAGGAGCATTCGGAAGCCGAGGAGGACGAGGAGAGCGATGAATCGACCGATGAGGAAGAAGTCGACTTGCTTCCTCGCAGGGAGAGGAGGTCCAAGCACACTCATGACCCGGCACGCGCTCCGGACTTGGTGGCTGCGCCGATCGAGCAATCCTCGAAGCGCCCCATGACATCTTCCCCGACGCCGACTGAGAAGCCTCCAAAGCAATCCAAGGTCGCGCCGCTTCCAGCACCGAAAGTGCCGAAATCCATCTCTCAACCGCCCAAAGCTTTGCCTCGGATCAACGTGACCGTTCCTACTATCTCCGGGTAACCATCTGACTTGTCTTTTATGTGGATTCAATTAACTGGGTGTAACCGATTGAATGTGGGCCTTTGCAATGCTGCTACGTCAGGGACCTCTTCATACCAGTACCGGGACGAGGAAATGGAGGATGCGGTAACCTCTAACCCAGGTATGAACTCTTGAGATTTCGATTCTTGATCCTTTTAGGGTCGAGTGGTTCACTTGGGGTCGAATGTTCTGTCTTGCAGCTCCACCCAACATCATTGACCTTCCGGACGACGACGAAGATGTGGCTCCTAAGCCTAGGAAGAGCAAGAAGGTAACAGCTGGCAGGGTGGCTCGGCAGGAACCAACTGCAACGCCTCCCGTCTGTCAAGCTGAAGATGCGGGCAGGGCCGCTGTGACGTTCGCTGCACCCTTGCCGAGTGGGCATCCCACGCGTTCGACCGCGCCTGTGGTTCCTTCAACTATCCAACTCCACACCACGGAGCCTCAAGCAGCTGCACCTGGGTCGTCTGCACATTTTTTCACTAGCTACCCCGTCCCAGACAACCAATCGGAAGCGGCTGCGGAAGCCATCCAATAGGCTGATATGATGATGGAGCGGGTGAAGATAGTGCACGAGAGCAGTCAGGCTGCCTATGACGCTAGTGCTGCTCTTCGGGCCAACTTCCAGGTGAGTAGACTTTCCGACTATTTTTGTTCTCGAAAAATCTTCTTTTGCACAATCTCCTATTGTTCGCGTTGAATTAGAGCACCCACTGGGTGTTGCTATCATTTTTGTTAGTTTTGCTCTTCCACTCGATCTGGGCGAGTGGGATCAGAACCGGTGGGGGCACGCCAAGTGCACCCACTGTGTGTAGTCCCCGAGACCGTGGTCGACTGCTGGCAGTCGACTGTGGTCTGAGTTCTTCTTTTCTTGGCGACGCAATTGTTCTTTCTCTCTCTTTTTTTACTCCTTGCACTTGACTCCGGCGGGCCGGGCGAGTGGGATCAGAACTGGTGGGGGAACGCCAAGTGCACCCACTGGGTGCAGTCCCCGAGACCGCGGTCGACTGCTGGCAGTCGACTGGGGTCTGAACAGCTTGTTGTCCACTTCTTTAGGTTTTATTCACTCGAAAATGAACTGCTTTCGAACCTATGGATTGACCTGTCTCTTGCCTCCTGCAGAAGTCTTGTACTCTTATCTCCAAGTTTGCCGAACTCAAAGAGAAAGCAGAGGCAACTCAACTTAGACTTGGAATTGGCTCAGCAAAATCTGAAAAAAGCTCAAGACGAGGCCGCTGGTATGGAAGGTAACTGATTGCCGACTGAATTTCAATATATCTCTTTGATCTCTTTTTTGATTCGATTATTTCTTTTGCAGAGAAAATGAAGTTGGCTCTGGACAAGTAGGACTCGGACCTCGCCGCCGCGCAAAAAGCAGCCCAAGACAAAACCGCTCTCGCAGACAAGAAGCTTGCTTCAATTGGAACGCTTGAAGGAGAGGTGACTAGACTGACATCTTGTCTTAATGAAGCTAACCGCGAAGTGACCAGCCTGAAGAAGGATAAGGTTGCCCTGGATGAAAAGTTGGAGTCTGTGATCCGCAAGAGGAACGACACAGAAGCTTATCTGAGGACCCTCGCCAAGAAGCTTTATCTCGTGCTGGGAGGTATTTCTTTTAATCTGACTGTGTTGATGCTTGCCATCGGATTTTGCTCGGTTGATTGAACTGACTTTTGGCTGCAGAACTTTGTCAAGACTTTGCCGAAGAAACTGGAAGGGTCGAGACGGGTCTGGACCCTATCACTTCCCTGGTCTGCGACGAAACTGTGATGAACGTGCTCTGACTGGAGTCCTGTATCGCCAGCGCCACAAGCTACCTCGCACGCCTGAAGGAGGTTGTCTCTCGAATCGATTCGAGGCTTTGGCCGGAGGCGACGCTTCAGAATGATCTGGAATCTCTGATGACTCGACTGAACGAGATCCCTGACCGAGTGCAAGAATGGAAGAAATCCTCCGCCCAGTGTGGTGCTGACGTGGCGCTGTCCCTGGTGCGAGTCCATTGCAATGAGGTTTGTGAAGACAAGCTGGCTGCGATCAAAGTCGCTAACACCAAAAAGCACGACTTCCAGTCCTTCATGGAGACTTTCATTGCTGCCGCCACTCGGATCGTTGATGGGATCGATCTGGACTCATACGTGGAGCCTGCCAGTCCTCCTCCGGCTGAGCGAACAATCTTATGAAACTTGGATACGCTTTAAATTTGCCTCGGAACATCGAGTGGTTTCTGTAACCGTTAAACTCCTTCGGGCTTGGTGCCCGAGTACTTTTGATTCGCTGCTTGGAACCTTTTAGTATTTATCTGAATTTGGTTTATCTCCGAATGTGCTTGTGTTTGCCTTAGGATGGACTTTGCTTGCTGCACCTCTTCGTCCTTGCGGATAGGGATGGAGCGGACGTTGTATTTGTGCCATAGCTCTGAAGGAGAAGGTGGCAGTCGACCTGCACCTCGTCGTCCTTGCGGATAAGGATGGAGCGGACGTTGTATTTGTGGCGCAGCTCCGAAGGAGAAGGTTGCAGTCGACCTGCACCTCGTCCTCCTTGCGGATAGGGATGGAGCGGACGTTGTATTTGTGCCGCAGCTCCGAAGAAGAAGGTTGCAGTCGACCTGCACCTCGTCGTCCTTGCGGATAGGGATGGAGCGGATGTTGTATTTGTGCCGCAGCTCCGAAGAAGAAGGTTGCAGTCGACCTGAACCTCGTCGTCCTTGCGGATAGGGATGGAGCGGATGTTGTATTTGTGCCGCAGCTCCGAAGAAGAAGGTTGCAGTCGACCTGCACCTCGTCGTTCTTGCAGATAGGGATGGGTCTCAAACTTAGGCGAGTACTGGACTACGGCTAAGCCCTCGAGTGGGAGGATTGCTCTCCAGTCGGTAGGATTTTTCCAAACTTAGGCGAGTGCTGGACTGCCGTTAAGCCTCTTAGTGAGAGAACTTAGGCGAGTGCTCGACTACAGCTAAGCCTCCGAGTGGGAGGATTTCTCTCCACTCGGTAGGATTTTTTCAAACTTAGGCGAGTGTTGGACTGCCGTTAAGCCTCTTAGTGAGAGAACTTAGGCGAGTGCTCGACTGCAGCTAAGCCCCCCGAGTGGGAGGACTGCTCTCCACTCGGTAGGATTTTTTCAAACTTAGGCGAGTGCTGGACTGCCGTTAAGCCTCTTAGTGAGAGAACTTAGGCGAGTGCTCGACTGCAGCTAAGCCCCCCGAGTGGGAGGACTGCTCTCCACTCGGTAGGATTTTTTCAAACTTAGGCGAGTGCTGGACTGCCGTTAAGTCTCTTAGTGAGAGAACTTAGGCAAGTGCTCAACTGTAGCTAAGCCCCCGAGTGGGAGGATTGCTCTTCACTCGGTAGGATTTTTTCAAACTTAGGCGAGTGCTGGACTGCCGTTAAGCCTCTTAGTGAGAGAACTCAGGCGAGTGCTCGACTACAGCTAAGCCCCCCGAGTGGGAGGACTGCTCTCCACTCAGTAGGATTTTTTCAAACTTAGGCGAGTGCTGGACTGTCGTTAAGCCTCTTAGTGAGAGAACTTAGGCGAGTGCTCGACTACAGCTAAGCCCCCCCCCCCCCCCGAGTGGGAGGACTGCTCTCCACTCGGTAGGATTTTTTCAAACTTAGGCGAGTGCTGGACTGCCGTTAAGCCTCTTAGTGAGAGAACTTAGGCGAGTGCTCGACTGCAGCTAAGCCCCCGAGTGGGAGGACTGCTCTCCACTCGATAGGATTTTTTCAAGCTTAGGCGAGTGCTGGACTGCCGTTAAGCCTCATAGTGAGAGACCTTAGGCGAGTGCCTGACTGCAGCTAAGCCCCTGAGTGGGAGGACTGCTCTCCACTTGGTAGGATTTTTTCAAACTTAGGCGAGTGCTGGACTGCCGTTAAGCCTCTTAGTGAGAGACCTTAGGCGAGTGCCCGACTGGAGCTAAGCCCCCGAGTGGGAGGACTGCTCTCCACTCGGTAGGATTTTTTTCAAACTTAGGCGAGTGCTGGACTGCCGTTAAGCCTCTTAGTGAGAGACCTTAGGCGAGTGCCCGACTGCAGCTAAGCCCCCGAGTGGGAGGACTGCTCTCCACTCGGTAGGATTTTTTCAAACTTAGGCGAGTGCTGGACTGCCGTTAAGCCTCTTAGTGAGAGAGCTTAGGCGAGTGCTCGACTGCAGCTAAGCCCCCGAGTGGAAGGATTTCTCTTCACTCTGTAGGATTTTTTCAAACTTAGGCGAGTGCTGGACTGCCGTTAAGCCTCTTAGTGAGAGACCTTAGGCGAGTGCCCGACTAGAGCTAAGCCCCCGAGTGGGAGGACTGCTCTCCACTCGGTAGGATTTTTTTCAAACTTAGGCGAGTGCTGGACTGCCGTTAAGCCTCTTAGTGAGAGACCTTAGGCGAGTGCCCGACTGCAGCTAAGCCCCCGAGTGGGAGGACTGCTCTCCACTCGGTAGGATTTTTTCAAACTTAGGCGAGTGCTGGACTGCCGTTAAGCCTCTTAGTGAGAGAGCTTAGGCGAGTGCTCGACTGCAGCTAAGCCCCCGAGTGGAAGGATTTCTCTTCACTCTGTAGGATTTTTTCAAACTTAGGCGGAACGAATTCGCGACTAAGCCCACCCACTGGGGGATTTCAGGAGTAAATAAGAACAACACAATCGAATGAGAGAACCATAAGCTCTTGTCTTTGATAAGCGAATTACAAAAGGTGTTGCTTATTACATTTTATTCGAATGAGTGTTTAAGTATAAAAGGGGCGGAGCAGCTCCGTGTTCCAAGCTCGTGGCTTGTCTTTCTGATGCTCGATACTGTAAAGATGGTATGCTCCGTTGTGGAGAACTTTGGTGACGATGAAGGGGCCTTCCCAAGTTGGAGCAAGCTTGTGTGGTTTCTGTTGATCCACTCGAAGAACCAAGTCTCCTTCTTGAAAGGCCCGACCCCTCACATTCCTGGCGTGGAATCGACGCAAATCTTGCTGATAAATGGTCGAGCGGATCAAGGCCATCCCTCTTTCCTCCTCTAAGAGATCGACTGAATCTTGTCGGGCCTGCTCTGCTTCTGCTTCGGAGAAGAGTTCAACTCGGGGTGCGTTGTGGAGCAAGTCACTTGGCAGAACAGCTTCGGCTCCATAGACTAAGAAGAAAGGAGTTCTTCCAGTCGAACGATTAGGAGTTGTCCTTAAACCCCACAAAACTGACAGAAGTTCATCAACCCAAACACCTACTGCATGTTTGAGATCATGCATCAGTCGGGGCTTCAGTCCTTTGAGAATTAGGCCATTGGCTCATTCTGCTTGTCCGTTCGACTGCGGGTGAGCAACAGAAGCATAGTCGACTCGAGTGCCCTGAGAGGCGCAGAAAATTTTGAACTCATCGGAATCGAAGTTCGATCCGTTGTCCGTGATGATGCTGTGTGGGACTCCATATCTGAACGTCAATTCTCTGATAAAACTGGCAGCGGTGCTAGCGTCAAGGTTCTTGATGGGTTTGGCTTCGATCCATTTGGTAAACTTGTCGACTGCAATGAGCACGTGAGTGAAGCCGCTTCTACTGGTCCTCAGCGGTCCAACCATATCTAGTCCCCAAACAGCGAAGGGCCAGATGAGGGGAATGGTCTTCAGGGCTGACGCTGGCTTGTGAGACATATCGGAGTAAAATTGACAGCCTTCACATCTGTCGACTATATCTTTCACCATCTCATTTGCTCGTGGCCAGTAGAATCCAGCTCGGTATGCTTTAGCCACGATGGCCCGAGAGGACGCATGGTGGCCACAGGTCCTCGAGTGGATGTCATTGAGGATCATTCAACCTTCTTCTGGTGTTATGCACTTCTGACCGACTCCAGTCACACTTTCTCTGAACAACTGCCCTCTTATCACAGTAAAAGCTTTAGATCGGCGGACGATCTGTCGAGCTTCTTCTTCATCCTCTGGGAGCTCTTTCCTAAGGATGTACGCAATGTAGGGCACCGTGCAATCGGGAGTAATGGCCAGAACCTCCATGATTAGGTCGACCACAGCTGGGACCTCAAATTCAGTCGGATCCGTGGCGCTCTTGGGTTGTGGGGGCTCTTCAGTGAAAGGGTCTTCCTGAACTATCGGCGTGTGAATATGCTCCAAGAACACATTGCTGGGAATGGCTTCTCTCTTGGAACCTATCTTTGCCAATTCATCGGCTGCTTGATTTTTCAATCGGGGGATGTGGTGGAGTTCTAACCCCTCGAACTTCTTCTCAAGCTTTCTCACCGCGTTGCAGTAACCAGTCATGGCTGGGCTTCTGACGTCCCACTCCTTCATCACTTGATTAACTACCAAATCTGAGTCGTCGTAGACCATGAGGCGACGGACGCCGAGTGAGATGGCCATGCGCAACCCATATAGGAGTGCTTCGTATTCTGCTTCATTGTTGGAGGAATCGAAGTGAATCTAGAGGACATATCTGAGCTTGTCTCCTCGGGGGGATACCAGAACTACTCCAGCACCAGAACCGCTCAACATCTTGGATCTGTCAAAGAACATGGTCCAATGCTCAGAGTGAACTTGAGTCGGCAGTTGCCGTTCGATCCACTCGGCGAGGAAATCTTCTATTGCTTGGGACTTGATAGCTTTCTTTGCCTCAAACTTGATATCCAAGGGAAGGAGTTCAATCGCCCATTTTGCCACTCGACCAGTTGCATCCCTGTTGTGCAGAATCTCTGACAGTGGAGCGTTGCTGACGACTTTAACAGAGTGATCTGAGAAGTAGTGTGCAACCTTCTTCGTGGTCATGTAAATTCCATAGACAAGCTTCTGATAGTGAGGATATCTCTGCTTTGACGGGGTCAGGACTTCAGAAATATAATAAACTGGGCATTGAACCTTGTACGCTTTTCCTTCTTCTTCCCGCTCGACCGTAAGTACTGTACTGACGACTTGTCCAGTGGCTGCTATATAAAGCAAAATAGGCTCTTTGCTGATTAGAGCAGCAAGCACCGGCTGGGTGGAAAGCAGGGCTTTTAACTCTGCAAATGCTATATCAGCTTATGGAGTCCACTCGAATGTATCTGATTTCTTCATCAGTCGGTAAAGGGGCAGCGCCTTTTCACTGAGGCGAGAAATGAATCAACTTAGGGCAGCCAAGCAACCAGTAAGCTTCTGGACATCATGCACACGCACAGGGCGTTTCATTCGGAGTATAGCGCCTACTTTCCCTGGGTTAGCATCGATTCCTCATTCGGAAACAAGAAAACCGAGTAACTTTCCGCCTGGAACTCTGGACGTACACTTTGCTGGATTGAGCTTGATATCATACCTTCTGAGGTTGGCAAAGGTTTCAGCGAGGTCGGTCAGCAGGTCGGAACCTTTACGTGACTTGACCACAATGTCATCCATGTATGCTTCCACATTCCGACTGATCTGAGTGAGCAGGCACTCCTGAATCATTCGCATAAATGTGGCTCCGGCGTTCTTCAAGCCGAATGGCATTGTGACATAACAGAAGCACTCGAACGGGGTGATAAAAGTTGTCTTTATTTCGTCGGGTCCGTACAGATGGATCTGGTGGTACCCGGAGTAGGCATCCAAAAAGGACAAACGCTCGCACCCAGCAGTCGAGTCGACTATCTGATCGATGCGAGGGAGAGGGAAGTGATCTTTCGGGCAGGCCTGATTGATTTGCTTGAAATCAATGCACATGCGGAGTGAGTCATCTTTCTTTGGGACCATGAAAACATTGGCTAACCACTCGGAGTGGTAAATCTCTCAGATAAACTCAGCTGCCAAAAGCCGAGCCACCTCTTCGCCGATTGCCTTTCTTTTCTGGACGGCGGACCGTCGAAGATGCTCTTTGACTGGTTTCACTTTGGTCGACTCGCAAACGATGCTCAGCCAGTCCCCTAGGAACACCTGGCATGTCAGAAGGCTTCCATGCAAAGATGTCCCAGCTCTCACGGAGGAACTAGATGAGCGCTTCTTCCTATTTGGAGTCGAGTGTGGTCGAAATGTGGGTCAGAGCTGCATTGGGGTCCGTCGGGTGAATGTGAACAGACTTCGTCTCGCCAGACGACTGGAATGCTGAATCCGTGGCTGGCTTCTTGGCTCGCAACAAGTCACTTGGGTCTGCATTTTTCTGGTATTCTTGCAATTCTGCCACGGGCATCTGGGCATCGGCGATCTTTGAGCCCTTCTGGAAACACTCTTCCACCTTTTTCTAATTACCAGAGATAGTGATCACTCCTCTGGGACCAGGCATCTTCAGTTTGAGGTACACGTAACAAGGTCGAGCCATGAATCATGCATAAGCTGGCCTGCCCAGAATTGCATGATACGCACTCTGAAAATCCACGACTTCAAACGTCAACTTTTCTTTGCGGTAATTTTTGGCATCACCGAAAACCACGTCGAGTGCGATCTGACCGAGGGACGCAACCTTCTTGCCTGGGATGACCCCATGGAAACTCATATGGCTTTCACTGAGTCTGGACATCGGAATGCCCATTCCTTTCAACGTTTCTGCGTACAGAATGTTCAGGCCACTGCCATCGTCCATCAGGAACTTTGTCAGTCGAGTGCCTTCGACCACCGGGTCGACCACCAGCGCTTGCCTCCCAGGGGTGGCGATGTGCGCTGGGTGATCAGACTGGTCGAACGTAATGGCAGTCTGCGACCATTTCAAGTAATTGGGTGTCGCCGGAGCGACCATGTTCACTTCTCTGTTGATGACTTTCAATCGACTCTTGTTTTCAACATCAGCAAAAATCATCAGAGTGGAATTCATGTGAGGATAACCATCATCATCTTCCCCTTCACTCTCAGCCTTGTCTGCCTCCTTCTCCTTTTCCTTGTGTTGTTTCTCTCGGAACTGCTGGATCAGGAGCCGACACTGTCGAGTGGTATGCTTCAGGTAAATGAAATTACCTTCTTCATCTTTTTTGGTGTGGATATGGCACAGCAGATCCAACACGTCATTTCCATCTTGATCTTTTACTTTCTTGGGGTTCCACGGCCCTTTGGGCCTCCCCTTGAACTTTCCTTGAACCACAACCAAGGCCTCACCCGGAGCAGCTGGTTCGGCCTTGCGTTTTTGTTTTTGACTGGAGTTTCCTCCTCCGGCTTCGTGGGCGACTGCTTTGTGCTTGCCGCTCCGCAGTCGCTCCTCCTCTTCACCATTGGCATACTTGGTGGTGATTTCCAACATCTGAGTCAAAGTCATGTTCCCTGTCCGACCGAATTTCAGATTCAACTCCCGGTACCCGACGCCTTCCTTGAAAGCACAAATTGCCTGATGATCAGACACATCTTCCACCGTGTGGTGCAGGGTGATCCACCTCTGGATATAATCTCTCAAAATTTCATTCGGTTTCTAGACGCAACACTGTAATTCTGTCAAACCTGCTGGCCGCTTGCAAGTACCCTCAAACATTCTGACAAACACTCGGGCGAGATCTTCCCAAGTATAGATGCTGCCCGGCGCCAACTGATTCAGCCACACCCTAGCCGACCCTCCAACATCAGAGGAAGGTGTTTCATGGCCACCTCATCATTGCCGCCACCAGTCTGGACAGCCACTCGGTAGTCTTCGAGCCAGGTGTCAGGCTTGGACTCTCCGGTGAACTTACTGACTCCAGTCGCCAACCTGAAGTTGGGGGGAATCACTGCAGCTCTGATAGCTCTGCTGAAGCACTCTGGGCCAGATACATGCACCCTGTTGCTGGTTTGCGGGCCTCTGTCATGGCCATCTCGGTGAGCTCTGTTTCTGTCGACTAAGCCTTGTACGAGAATAGATCTCACATCAAAGCCTGGCTCCCTGGGGTCGACTGGAATACCTCTTCCGACGCTGTTAGGGCGCCTGTCCTCATGTGGCCGCGGCACGTACGACCCACTCCTTGGAGGAGGCGTGGGCACTCGACGGCGACCATCGCGATCGGCTCGACGATCATACTGCTCCTGGTTTCTGTACTGATCATGCCGCTCTCCACGTCCCTCATGCCTCGGGGGTGATCTCGGGCTATGGGCCAACTGGACCGTATCTGCGACCATAGATCTGCTATGGATCCTATCCCATGATTGAGACACGGCCGTATTCTGCTCTCCTGCTGCCCGGAGCAAGGCCCTGATCTGCGCCAGACCTCGGCCAGCTTCTGACTGGGAAGGTTGAATCGACTCTGCTATCCGGGCCGCAGCTGCCAGGTTTTGGATCGGTGTCCGGTATACCTGAGCCGGAGGTGGAAAACGTGGGCGTCGGCTGGACTCAGGAGCACGTTGACGAGCGCGATCGTCGAGTGCGCGCTGTAGGTTCTCCAGCGAGTGCGCTCAGCCAGATTGGCCAAGCGAGCCTGTTCCAAGGCCTGGGCCTCGGGCGTTTCTCCAACTATAGGAGTATGCAGGGCATCCATGTTTCGGCGACGAAGTTCTTCTCTCTACTGCGAGGAGAGAGGCTCGGGGCGGTACTCCTCGTGAACGCGCGACGGATCGCTGTTCCCGTCACCTCCGTCTTCACGATCGAAGCCAGGAGGACCGCGTGGTCCATTGACCATCAGGACTTCCGCTGCGGAGTCATTGCTGCCGCACTTGGATGCAGTGTCTACGGAGCCCATCGACAGATCGAACAGGCCGTAGAGAGACTCGTCGGGCTCGAGCGCCGTGACTTGAGGGGTGGCCGACTGGCGGGCCACCGCATGCTTCACCCACCGTTGAACCCTCGATCGACCGGTGCGCTTGTTCCGGCGGGTGGCATGAAGGGGGAAAGCCATTGGAGTCGACTGGTACTGGGTCGATGGTTGCCGCAGGAGGACGCCGCGGACGCACGCGTGAAAGTGCGTCGCCCCGCGGGCGGGGAGCGCATCGACGTCGAGTCGTGCCTCCTGAAGCCAAGCGGAGTCGTCGGCGACAAACACGAGCGCGCCGAGACGGATCTCGCGGCCCTCAGCCAAACCTCCGCCTGGAACCATGATGATGGGGATCGGAAAAATTGCAACTTCTCCAATAAGTCGCTAAGACACCTGCCCCACGGTGGGCGCCAACTGTCGTGGATCTAAGACTGACAGTAGAAGGGGGGTAGGTATGAGGAGGCAAGATCCTAGCTATGGAGTAGTTGTACACACGAGTTTTACGAGTTCGGGCCCTTCTCGGAGGAAGTAACAGTCCTACGTCTTGGTGCCCTGAGGCGGTCGACTGGATTATATGTGTGTGTGTGTTTACAAAAGTGCGAACCCTTGTCCTAGAGGAGGGGGGTGGCTTATATAGAGTGCGCCAGGACCTCGTTGGAATTGAACTGTTGCCTGTTCCATTTGAGGAGTTCTATCAGTTTTTCAATCAATTGGCCCTCGATAAAACAACGGTCGCCTGCTACTGTCTGTAAGTAGTACTACTTCTGTCATTAAGTCTCTCTATATAGCTCAGCTCTTTCATTGCATATATTTATAATCATCCTCACTATATTATGCAGATTGAAGATCGCCGAATTGAAGAAAAGACAAGTCGGTGATATTGGGTTCATTAACACATATCTCATAGATGCAACTCAGGTTAAATTTCATGCCGCAGCTACCGAGGCCAACTTGCTACGATCGTTGGTAATAAATGAAAACAAAGATATAATACTCTTTCCTTACAACTTCAAGTGAGTGTTATTGTCTTGTGCGTATTCGGTTTCCCTTATATATTAGTCAAGGTTATAGTAATGTAATTGATGAGTTATGCATGCGTGTGTAGTTTCCACTATATTCTCCTAGAGATTAAGCTTGAGCAGGGACTAGTAACCGTCTTAGACTCAAGACGAAAAGATCCCCAGGACTATGCAGACATGACTCAAATACTCGAGAAGTAAGTTAAATCGATCATTATCCACCATATCATCAACTTTGTTCATTTCCTGATATATCAAGTAATTGTTTTCTTTGTCCGGCAGGGTTTGGAGAAAATTCACCAGAAAAGCTCTGAGACTGCCGAAGGAGCTGCAATTTAGACACCCGAAAGTAAGTACTATAGTAGCATATTCTGCGCATCTACTAGTCATTCAAGCGCTAGTTTCATCAATACCATTTGGCATTCTTGCTTATCAGTTTGATTGACCTCTATTTCTTGTAAAGTGGTTGTGGCAGGAACAAGGGAATGATTTCTATGGATACTACGTTTGCGAGTCCATCTGCCACACGACCTGTGAGCGGGGCTACACTGACGAACAATATGAAGTACGTAAATAACAACATTCACAATTTTATTTTATTACCATCATTTGTGTTGAGTTTCATTCATGCATATATATATGTATTGACCCCCTTCTTTAAATTAGATATTTCGGAAGCGGGATGAACTCCTAGCACCAGCTCGCATGCGAGCAATTCAAGAGGAATTGGCGGCATTCTTTCTTGACCACGTGATCCCTGAAGACGGAGAATACTATGTGGACCCTGAGTCCGTATGATTATATTTGTAAGAGATAATTATTGTATATATGTAGCTGGTAGTGTCGGATAGATATACGAGAACTTGTTGTTCGACCAATCTCTCGGAGAAGGAGAGGTGGTCGATATCACTTCTCTCTGTATGCATATATGTTCATGACGATCTTCTGTTTCCTTCGTTTGCTTACTAGCTAGCTAGCGTGTCTAGTCCTCTCTATACGTATGTATAGTACGTAGCGTCGACCAAGCACGGACATAAGAGAGGACACTTCTCTCTATTAATTATAGCTAGCTAACACAATATATGAAACACCTAAATTAACCCCCCAAAACCCCCAAACCCCCCTCCTTCAAAAAAAAAACAAAAACCCCAACCACAGAAATGCTGACGCGTGGATGCCTATTGGTCCTGGTTGGTGCCACCAACCGGGACCAAAGGGTCTCCTACCTGGGCTCCGCGCACAGGCCACGTGGAGGCCCATCTGTCCCGGTTCTGGATTGAACCGGGACTAAAGGGACAGGGCATTAGTACCGACCCTTTAGTCCCGATTCCAGAACCGGGACAAAAGGCCCTTACGAACCGGGACAACAGACCCTTTTTCTACCCGTGCAACTAACCATGATGTACATGTCTATGCCGATTCTGATAGTATTCCGAGCCCAACATAATAGGTTGGTTACAGAAAAAAAAGAAACGAAAAAATTATAAACGTGTGCAGGCGCTAAATGGGCCAGCTAACTTTGATTATATTTGATGGGTTGGTAATATTTGATTTGATTTGGGTATGAGTAGTGAAAGGAAAGGAATTTTTTGGATTTAGTTGATATTTTTTAAGATTTGATTTGAATGAGTTAATGCACGACATTGTTTTGGGAAAGTGCCGATTTGATTGAGTTAATTCATGCGTTAAATGGGCCGGCTGTAAGACGCTCGCGGGCGTAATATAGTGTTTGTGGGAGTGATGCGAGACTATCAACTCCCCCTTTAAGAGTAGAGATTATTGGAAAAAGAAACGAAAAAAGGAGTAACAACATTTTTCCCGCGGGAATGACCCCAGGTCATATATTAAACAACACCAGTGGTACATGCACCCCAAATAAAATGTAAATTACAACCGGGTCCTTGGGGCTCCAACCCACCACAAACTCTGATGTGGGATGAAGGCGCGCCGCCACGCCACCGCCACTCCCACGTGGAGCCGGCAAGACCTTGTATACTGTGGGCGGGTTCTTAACGACTGGGAAGTCGTCAACCTCAATCCAGTAGGACAAGCACACTGGAGATGCAACAAGACGAAGAACCACCAGGGACGAGACATGGCCTCCCAACAAGGGAGATCTGGCGCCACTCCAACTCCTCAACTAGATTCTTAGGATTCACGGCGAGGACAAAGCACGCCCCGCCGCCATGGGGACGAAGCTAGGAAACAAAATTTCCCCATCATGGCTACCTTCTCCACCGCGATTACCATGCCCAGAGAGATCAAAGCTCAGCAGATCCAATAGATCCCGAGCACACAAATTTGCACGCACCTCACTGAGGTCCCAGAGTACGATGACGCAGAGGGGATGGAACGACAACAACTTTATTTGCATTGGCAGCACGTCCGCCTCCTTTGTAGAAAAGTTGGCACCGAGCATCCACATGGTTTTCCAAACAAAAAGGAAAAGAAAATCATACGTTGGTAGTAGTTGTGCCTTTTTGGTGTTGGTCTTTGGAATGTTGTATGTCAACTTGATCTTGAGGACGACATTTTTCTTATATCTTCTAGACATGAACCTTGCCATGTGATTTCGTTCTTCAATGAAAAATGGTAACCCTTTAGTTTTTCTCAAGATCATGTTTTAACAAGAATTCATATGATAATATGATACAATAATGTTCAAGTGATTTGTTAATCATCTCCCTTTCTTTGCCAAGGACTGAATCTTGGTGAACATGCTATATCACTGCAAGGTTAAGTACTGACACGTCAATCGTGCCACGCTCACTGGTAGGCTAGGTTCATGAGGCTTCCTATTGGTCGCTCCATGCTGCAGTATTTCGACCAAATTCACAAGGTCATGTCTTCATGGGCCTGCCTAGTCAGCGTCTTTATTATTGGGCGCACCTTTCCTCCAATTTTTCCAGCAAATTTTTCAGGTTTCTTTGATTTTTCAGCCACTTTCATTCTTTTCTCAATAAAGATATGAAAATTTTGTAAACTAAATTAATTTATTTTTAAATGAATATTTTTAAAAACATGAACATATCAAAATATACAAGAATACTTATAAAAATATGGGGACACTTTTTAATTACAAGAATATTATCATTTTCTAATTATATAAGTACATTATTTAATTAGATGAACATGTTTTCGAAAAACATGAATATTTTCATAGTATATAAACACTTTTCTCATTCGCATGAACATTTTTTAAGAATGTGTAGACATTTATCGAAAAGTTTATCGTGTAGTGAAAAAAATATGCACCATGTATAAGAAAATGTTTGTCCTGTATTTAAGAAATGTCTTGTATACACACAAAATAAAAAATAATTTTTTTAATAAAATAAACAAATGGGAAAGGGAGAAAACGTGGAGGAAACCCAGAAAGAAAACCCTAAGAACGATACCAGCCGGGACAGTAAAAGCAGACAAAAAAGCGGGAATAGAAAATTGGCAAAATGTGCCGATCCATTGGGCGCCCCTATGTCTCGCTTACAACTAGACAAAGGGAACCCGCGCCTCAAGGGAAGCGCGACATGCACCGGCACATGCGCGCTGGAGGCCACAATCTCATTTTTCTTTTTTAACTTTTGTTTGTATTTCCAAATATTATAAATAAAATATATTACAAAAAGCGCTTTACATAAAATATTTTGAAAAAAGTGTTAACCAAGCGTTTAGAAAATGTGAAATATGCCTAGCGAAAAAGTTTCTCATGTATATTAAAAACTATACAATGTTTATGAATATGTTGATCATGTATTTAATTTTTTAATCAAGCATTTGAAAAAACACTAAACATGTATTTGAAAAATATTAGTCAACTATTTGAAAAATATTAAATGTGTGTAGGAAAAATGTTGAACATGTATTCGAAAAGCATTTAATCTTGGATTTGACAAAATGTTTGTCAAGAATTTAAAAATGATGATTGTGTATCAAGAAATGTTGACCATGTATTCCAAAAGATTAATCTCATATTTGAAAAGTATTAATCAAGCATTCGAAAAATGCTCAAATGCGTACAGAAAACATGTTGACTATGCATTCAGAAAATATTAATCTTGTATTTGAAAAATGTTAGTCGTTTGAAAAATGCTTTAAATGTGTATAGAAAAATCTTGACCATGTACTAAGAAAATTAAACTTATATTTGAATAATGGTAAATGTCTACTAGAAAAATATATTTTATATCTACCAATAATGTACACTGTGTATGGGAAAAAGTTCGCATAAAAATTATATTCTCAAAAATTGTTAATCATTTATTTAAAAAATGTTAACCGTGTATATAAAAAATGTTCCAGATGTATATGATAAATTTTGAATGTGTACTTAAAAAAGTTAACATGTGTTGAACCAAAAAAGAAACCGATGAAAAAGACAAAATAAAATAAAATGAAGAAGGCCCAATAAAAACCAAATAGATAATCGAAGAAAAACAAGACAAATACAATTCAAAACCCCCGAAGAAACCAATTGAAAAGAATGGAAAGAGAGGAAGCTGAGAAAAAACAAAGAAAAACATAGCAAAAACTGACAAAGACCAAGAAACAAAAAAACTAAAGAAATATAGAAATAAAAGCAATAAAAAACAAGAAATAAATAAATAGAAATGAAAAAAGCTGGAAAACTGGTGAAAACCATTGAGCGAAACAAAGAATAATGATGAAAACATAAAAAATAGAAAAAACAAAAAAAGCAAAGAAACGAAAAAAAGACAAAAAGAAAAAAACGAACAAGAAACAAAACCCAGCGAAGGAAAAAAACAACGAAATCGGGTCGGCACAGTAGCCACAACGTGGTGGTAAAACCTTTAGCCAGACCTATTGTAGAGGAAGCCCCTATTTGGCGCTCTTTGCGTCAAATTGGCAGTGCCACGCACAGGTGATAGGCCGACTGCGCCGTAGCATCGAGCTATACCGCTCATGAAAAAGATAGCAAAAAACGAGGGACCGAAACAATTTGAGGTTTCGAAAGGGGATCTACTGCTTGCACTCCCGTGCTCATGGCCATCCCACTAAGTTAGTACTGCCGTCTATGTCCTGTCAAAAAAAAAACTACTGCCATCTGTAAAGAACTAAACCGGACTGGAGTATTGGTAGAGAACCAGAACCAGAACCGAATTATTGAGCATAGTGAACGTAAGTTTACTTTCTTTATGTGTAAATGTGGAAAAAGCGAGAACATTTTTTTAATGACTAAACAATTTATCAGAGAATTCAAAATAATATTATAAAATAGGAACATATTATGGAATCCACGAACATTTTTTAATACACGTTCCATCTTTTAAATCTGTGAACAACTTCTGATCTATGAGCAATTTCTTAAAAATGAGAATTTTTGTATTGGAAACACTAACAATCTTTCAAATTTTAGAACGCATTTTGGAATTCTAAAAAAATTATGAAAATGATATAAAAAATATCATTCCAAATAAATTTACAAAATACCAATTTTTTCAAAACTCTGAACTTTTTGAGAACTTGAACGAATTTTGTAATAGTGATTTTTAAATTGGAACGAATTCTGAACTCTGAACTTTTTTTTTGAAAAGCTGAAGAAAACATGAATATTTTTTGAAATGCAAGAAGCATTTTGTTAATAAACTACATTTTTTGTATGGGCGAACAATTTTTGAAAAGTGAGAACATTTTTCTAAACACGAATAATCGTTTATAAGATCGGAACACATTTTGAAATTCCCAAACATTTTTTTATTTGTGAACAGATTTTCCAAATGATGACATATCTTGAATTTCGCATTTTTTTATTTGTGAACTAATTTCGGAAACGGGAACATTTTTTGAAATTCGGTAACATTTTTCGTATTTATGAACAATTTTTTTTAAATGAGAACATTTTCCTAATTTCGAAAACTTTTTATGGCTCTGGAACAACTTTTTTAAATGCCCACATTTTTTGGAAAAGATAAAAACCAAAACAAAGATGAAAGAAAGAAAAGAAACAGAAACAGAAAAAAGTGAGAAAAGAAAAGGAAACAGAAACCAAAAGAGAAAAGTTTATGAGGAACCTTCTAGACGGCTCCCAAAACCGGCTAGAAACCTTCTAGAAGTTTTGGGAAATCGGAACTGACAAGCGATGTAAACAGTGGTTGATGGACCGGCCCAATTTGTCGGACACCTGTGCGGTTGCCCGACCCTTTGTTAAATATGGTTTCCCTTTGTTAGCACCCAACCTTGAAATAGGAATAGGAATCACCCAACCTTGAAATGGGAGCTCCTATATGCCGCTCTTTGCGGCAAGTAGTCGCCCAATCGCACAGAGCCAGTCTACTTGGGCCAGCCCATTGTGGTGCGGGGTAAAAATCGGAAAAATGGTTCGCGGTATGTGGGGTTCGAACCAGCGACAACGCGCTGCAGTGTGCTCGATCAAAGCCACTACGACCAGACTACTCTTGCGCCTAATAAGCATAGCGAAGGTAGAAGAACAAACTTAAATCTCGTTGAAAAAAAATCACAAACAAAATTTTAAATTTTCTGAAATCGTGAACTCCTCTTGAAATTCCAGCACTTTTTCCAGAAACATGAACATTTTTCAATTTTGAACAAATCTGACCACGGGAAGAATTTTTTGAGAAAAATAATTTTTGAGAGCACCAACACTTTAAAGAATTTAAGAACAAATTTTGATATTGAGAACAATTTTGAAATTCCCGAGAAAATTGGAAATTGCAAACATTTTTTAATATGTGAAGAAACATCTGAAAACCGGACATTTTTAGAAAACTTTGAACATTTTTTACAAAATGCGAACAATTTTTGGAACTTAAAAATCCGACCATTGTTTTGAGACACAAACAAATTATGAATTTTTGAATTAGTGAACAAAATTTGAGAACCAGAACGAACTTCTTAAAGAACGAACATTTTTTTGAATTTAAGAACAAATTTTGAAACTGAGAACAATTTTGAAAATCCCAGATAACTTGGAAACGTGAACAATTTTTGAATACATGCACAATTATTTTTGAAAACCGTAAAATTTTTGAAATCTTTGCACATTTTTTTATAAAACTGGATCAATTTTTTGAACTTCAAAATTACCGAGAAAAATTGAAATCGCGAACATTTTTTAATACGTGAACAAAGTTCTGAAAACTGGATATTTTTTTGAAAACGTTGAACATTTTTTACAAAACGTGAACATTTTTTTGAACTTCAAAATCGGAACATTGTTTGGAGACACAAACAAAATATGAAAATATTTTGAATTTGTGAAAAAAAATCAGAACTAGAACAAATCTCTAAAAGCATGAATTGTTTTTTGAATTTAAGAATTTTTTTGAAACTGAGAACAATTTTGAAACTCCCAGACGACTTTGCAAATGTGAACAATTTTTTAATACATGAACAATTATTTTTGAAAATCCTAACATTTTTTGATAGTTTGAACTTTTGTAAAATTTTGAAACTTTTGTTAATTTTTGAAATGAAAAAACGAAGATAAAATATTAAAAATAAACGGAAAAATAATGAAAATAAAACTACAGAAAAGAGACAAGGGAAAAAGGAAAGGAGAGTGAAGAAGAAAGAAATAGGAAAAAGGAAAGAAAAAACAAAGAAGAAACATAGAAAGGTTTCTAGAACCTTCTAGAAGGTTCCAAAACTAGAAGAAGAAAACACGGCTGGAAACCACCACGAAGTTTCCCAAAACCGTAATCGTAGAAACGTTTCATGGCCGGCTCACCCCCGCACGCTTGTCGATCTCCTATGCGGCAGCCCGACAACTTGCCGCAACGAGCGGCAAAGAGGGATTTCCAGAACTCCTATTCGCCGCGTTCTACGGCAAGTAGTCGTCCCTTCACACAGGGCGCGCGGCAACTGGGCCGGCCATGAAATTCTAGACCAGCTGCTTGTGCATGTATTGAGTTAACCAGTACACCAGGAGAATCTTCTTAACATACTGAGCAGAAGTAACTTAAAAGAACTTTCTTCAGTGGCGAAAACTGAACATTACTTAGAAAATTGCAAATAATGTTAGAAATTTCGAATGTTTTATTGAAGTTACGAATAAATTAAGAAACATGAATAAATTTATAAATGTCTCATCATCTTTTTAAACTACAAAGAATATTTCAAATTCTGGAACATTTTTCAAATTTGTAAACAAAACTGGAAAAAATGGAACATCTTCCAATAGTTTGAACAATTCATTTAAAACTCGATCATTTTCCAAATAACATGTTTGGAAACATGAACATTTCCCAGAACATTTTTTGAAAACTTAATTTTTTGGAACTGGTGAACAAAATTTTAAAATGGGGACAACTTTTTAAATTCAGAACAAGTTTTTTTTAACTGAGAACAATTTTGAAAAGGAGAACATTTTTTATATACATGACCAAACAGTTGAAACGGAAACTTTTTTCTAATGCTTCGAACATTTTTTGAAAGTGCAAACATTTTTTATATAGGTGAACATTTTTCGGCTGCGTAAACTGAACATGATTTAAAAAACTAAGAAATTTTTTTGAAAAATTTGAAAAACAAGAACATTTTTTCATACATGAATTTTTTTTGAAAATAAGAACATTTTTTGAAATTTGTGAACAATTGTTTTGGAATTGGTGAACAAAATTTTAAAATGGGGACAACTTTTTAAATTCAGAACAAATTTTTTTTAACTGAGAACAATTTTGAAAAGGAGAAGATTTTTTATATACATGACCAAACAGTTGAAACGGAAACTTTTTTCTAGTGCTTCGAACATTTTTTGAAAGTGCGAACATTTTTTATATAGGTGAACATTTTTCAGCTGCGTAAACTGAACATGATTTAAAAAATAAGAACATTTTTTGAAAAATTTGAAAAACAAGAACATTTTTTAATACATGAACAAAAATTTGAAAAATAAGAACATTTTTTGAAATTTGTGAACAATTTTTGAAAACAGGCATTTTTTTAAATCCATGCCATTAATTTTCAAATTTCAAAAAAATGAACAAATATAATTTGAACAATTTTTGAAAAAACAGGAACATTTTCTGAAAATTCGGAACAAAAATTTGAAAGCAGGAACATTTTTTGAATTTATGAAAAAATTTTGTGAAATGGGAACATTTTTTGAATTTTTGAACAAAATCTGAAAAACAGGAAAAAAATTGAAATTCGGATTTTTTTTGAAAATAAACTTGAAAAGAAAAAAAGGAAAAGAAAAAGGAAACAGAAAAAAATAAAAAATAAAAAGACGAGAAATAGAAAAACGAAAAACGAAAAAGAAACTGAAAAAGAAAAGGCCTGTTCAGGATTCTTCTAGAAGGTTCCCAAAACTGGAAAAAACTGGCTGGAAACATCATAGAAGGTTCCAAAAACCGGGGTCTGTAACGCTAAACGGGCCGGCCCACTCGGTCGCTCCCTCGCACCTGTCCTGTGCAAAGCGTCGACTACTTGCGGCAATGAGCGGCAAGTAGGATTTTCTCACGTCTTGGGGATGGTGCAGAGCACAAAACAGGTTGCGAGTTTGGGCGTGTATGGCTTTGACAATGACGGAGGCCGACCTGCGGAGAAGCAGCCCAATTATAGTGGGCTGAGCAGGTCATGCGACTAAGAGGTTAAAAATTAGCTACATGCTAGTGATGGAAGGACCATAAATCTGAATTGTGTGTAAATATATTCGGATGGCTGAGGACACACTAAATCACTATCTATATCTATATCTATATCTATACCTATACCTACTAATAAAGTAAGGTGCATTTCGCCAATTTTTTCATTCGTTCACCATCAAAAAAATAAAATTTCTATTCGAGTTGGTACTAAATTCTTATGTGTTCGTCTGCTAGAAAAAAAGGCTTTTCCAGAATTTCATACGTGGGCCGCGTGTTGTGGCCCAGCGAAGCCAGCCCACTTATTTTTCTGCCCACGTAGCTGGGAAAAATTCTACTTTCCGCACAAGCCGACAAATAGTCGGAGCTTCGCAAAGGACAACCAATAGTGGGCTGGTCCATTTTTCTTCATTTCAGTGTTTTACTTCTATTTTTATTCTCCTTCCCCTATCTCTTTTTTCACTTCCAAGTTTACTTTTCTTATAAAATTAATTTCATAGATTCAATATTCTCAAAAAACATTCAGAATTTCAAAGAAATCAGATTATAGAAAATGTTCATAATTCCAAAATTTTGTTGCTATTTTGAAAAATATTCAGAATTTTAAAAAAGTTTCCCGTTTTTTGAAAATGTTTTATTGTTTTCAATTCTTTTGAGATTTATAAAAAGGAAATTTCAATTTAAAAATGCTCCAAATTCGGAAAATATTCTTGTTTTAGTGAAATTTTCACAAGTCAAAATAATGTTAAAAGATACACATTTTCGAGAAATGTTATGAATTTTCAACACATGTTCCTGTTCTAAAAAAAGTCCAAAAAATCTAATGATGTTCATGATTTTATGAAAAAAGTTGGTGTTTCCAAAAAAATGTTTGCGAATTTTAAAAGATGTTCCTGTATCAAATTTTTTAAAAATTGATCGGAATTTAAAAGATATTCATGTTTCCTACAATATTTAAAAAGTTAATACCTTAAAATCTCCTCGATTGAAATGAAAAGTAGATTAAATAATTAATGGGCCTTCTCTGCCATACGATGACATAACAAAACTCTTAAATGCCCTTGATGAGTGACTGGAAAAATAGTGAATTGATTACTTCACACCTGGCGAAACCGAGAAGCTAAATGTTTTTTTTCACGTGCACACATGATTTTTCTTGCACATATAATTCTCACTAACTTTAAATACATACTATTTTTTCTCCCGTTATAGCACACGGGCATATGTGCTAGTGAAGGCTCATAGGAGGTTGAGTTTTCAAAAAATATATGAATCACTATATATCAAGTCGTCTATATAAAGTAAATATCGGAACAAAGAGGTATTTGTGTGTAACTACAGAAGTACTACTCTGTCCCAAAATAAGTGTGTCACGTTTAGTACAACTTTGTAATAAATTACTAAATTTAGTATAAAGTTGAGACATTTATTTTGGGATGGAGGGAGTATTTACATACTTAGGGCAAATGGAAACCTGTAAATTTCCTCCCGCATCCGTCCACGGACAAGGGGACTAGTCTACAGACATGGACGCGGGAGGGCACCATACAAGCATAGTGTAACGACCAGACCTCAAACAGTCTGATCTCTGTGCTCCGGTGTCATCCCTGGATCAGTAATGCTGACACCACACAGTACTCAAAGGATTTATAGCAGAGTAGCAATCACACACTTATTACATCGAGTGTCTCAAAAGAGAACTTATTACAATAAATATGCCTTAAGGCCATCTAATAACGATAACAACGGAAGGCTTGGAAGATAAGTGAGTCCATCAACTCCAACGGCATCACTGAGTATAGAACCACGACCTAAAAACTCCTTAATCGTCGTCTGAAAAGTCTGCAACATTAATGTTGCAGCCCGAAAACGGGTCAGCACATTAAATATGCTGGCAAGGTAACACATAGAGGGTAATGGAATGAAACAGCTATACTATATGCATATTTGGCTGGTGGAAAGCTCTATGGTTACAGTTTTTGCGTAAAGCCAATTTTTCCCTACTTCAAAGGAATAAATTTTATTTAACTATTATGGTGGTTGTTAAACATTGAGAATGGTTGACATCATTTTCAATCCCAATTAAGCATCATCATTAAACATCCCAACAAAATTAATTTAGAGTAACATGTTGAGATTCACATGATAATCCAGATACTAGATACTCAAGATGTCCATAACCGGGGACACGACTAACCATGATTAGTTTATTACACTCTGCAGAGGTTTGCGCACTTTTCCCCACAAGACTCGATCGCCCCCGTTGGATTTCTCGCACTACATGGTGTTTGAGAAACGGATGACCGAGACACAGTCTTTCAGAAGCACTAGCACCTTACGATGGATAGACCGGTGCACCTACTTTCCCCTACATCTGCTAGTCTACCCTGTAAGAGTTTGCACGACTTATTCAACTATGCCAGAGCCCATAATGGCTTGTGGCTGCACACGAAAGTTTCTAGTATGAATAATCTCATGATCCCTTTGAGCCTGGGTGGCGGTCCAAAAGAAAACAGGCATGTCCTGGAATACCCAGGTGCATCAATCCATCCAGATGTGTGTTTAAGTTGCCACCTTAGATAAACCATTAGTTATCAATCTCACATCTGTCATGGATATCACTCAGCCAATCCACGTCTACTAGCATAGCATGGCATAATAAGCAAACGTAGAAGTAACTCTCAAAGGTTTGACAATAAACAGGTAATAGGTACTACCTCATATACTTCCCATCCCACAGTTTAATTAGATCCTAATCATGCAATGTGTGAAGATTGATCTAATGCACAAAAAAACTAGGTTGTAGAAAAGGTATGATCAAAGTGTTACTTGCCTTGCTGATGATCCGCGAAACCTAATGATTCGAAGTAACAGGCGGCGCACTCTGGGTACTCTATCGCAAACAGACAAACAAGCATACAATAAGTACTCATGTAATGCACAGGTAAAACTCAAATAAGAGATTTAACCAAAAGGTTCAACTTATGAACTCCGGTTGGCAAAAGAAATCAAATCGAACGAAGCAAAGAAAGTTAAACGGCGAAAGAAAACAACTTCGTTCTAGTAATCTGAATCTAAGTCAAATTTTACAGTAGCAAAAACTTGTTTAAGTTGATTATTCGGATAGAGGGTTTCGAGACGAAACTCCAGGCGCTTGAATCGCCTGATTCCGATAAACAAGCGAAAAGATAAACTAAAACGAAAATCGGATCCGAAATCGCGATTAGAGAATAACCGCGGAAAATCCGACAAAAAAGAAAAATGATGAACGGAATTTTTTTTTAAAAAAACAGCACGGAAAACGAGGCGGCGACGAACCTCGGGCGGCGGGTCGCGGCGGCGACGGCGCTGGGGCTGGGGCGCGGCTAGGGTTTGGGGCGGGCTACTCGGGCCTCGGGCGCGCCTTATAAAGGCCCCGGCCAGGCGGAGTCCTGGCCGAGTACGGCCCAAAGTCGGTTCCTTTTTTTAAAATAATTACGCTCAGAAAAAAAAAGAAATACTAAACGGACTCCAAAAATCCCGAAATAAATTTTCCCAGGCTTCTAAAATCAAGCCCGACAAAGTGAACATTTATTTGGGCCCTAAATGCAATTTTGAAAAACGCGCATTTTTCCTAAATTCAAATAAAAATATCCAAAAACTCCGAAATAAATCTTATTTGATTTTATTATTAAATCCTCAATATTTCTATATTTTTGGGAAAATCATTTTATTCCCTCTCTCATATTTTTGTAATAGAAATAATTGATGATAAAATAAATAAAATCAATTGATCCTATTCTCAAAATTTGAGAAAACTCAAATATGAAAATAACGAAATCCCCAACTCTCTCCGTGGGTCCTTGAGTTGCTTAGAATTTTCTAAGATCAAAACCCAAAAGCAAATAAAATATGATATGCATGATGATCTAATGTATAACATTCCAAAATGAAAATTTGGGATGTTACAAACCTACCCCCCTTAAAATGAATCTCGCCCTCGAGATTCGGGTTGGCTAGAAAATAGGTGAGGGTGGTCTTTGAGAAAATCTTCCTCTCGTTCCCAGGTGGCTTCATCCTCCGTGTGGTGACTCCACTGAACCTTGCAAAACTTGATAACTTTGCTACGGGTAACTCGGCTGGCAAACTCGAGGATCTTAACTGGTTTCTCCTCGTAGGTCAAATCGTTATCCAACTGAAGGGTTTCCAAAGGCACCGTGTCTCTCAATGGTATGTCAGCTATCTCTGCGTGACACTTCTTTAACTGGGAAACGTGGAACACATCATTAACTCCTGACAATCCTTCGGACAATTCCAACTTGTAGGCCACTTCTCCCATACGCTCCAAAATTCGATATGGTCCTATAAATCGTGGCGCTAACTTCCCTTTAACTCCAAAACGCTTTGTTCCCCGAAGTGGAGATACTCGAAGATAAGCTCTATCTCCAACTTCATAAACTATCTCCTTGCGTTTAGAATCTGCATAACTCTTTTGTCTGGACTGGGCTACCTTGAGCCTATCGCGAATCAACTTCACTTTCTGTTCAGACTCCTTAATCAAGTCAGGTCCAAACAACTGACGGTCTCCAACTTCGTCTCACGACAATGGTGTCCTGCACCTCTTTCCGTACAAAGCTTCGAAAGGGGCCATCTTCAAACTGGTTTGGTAACTGTTGTTGTAAGAGAACTCTGCATATGGAAAATTATCGTCCCAACTAGATCCATAATCTAGCGCACAAGCTCTTAGCATATCTTCCAAAATCTGATTGACTCTCTCGGTCTGTCCATCTGTCTGCGGATGAAAAGCTGTACTGAATTCTAGCCTGGTTCCCAAAGTTTCGTGCAACTGCTTCCAGAACTTTGAGGTAAACTGGGTTCTTCTATCTGATACGATACTCCTCGGAACTCCATGCAGACATACTATTCTGGTCATGTATATTTTTGCCAACTTAGCACTGGTATAAGTGGTCTTTACTGGGATGAAATGAGCTACTTTCGTCAATCGATCGACTACAACCCAAATCGAGTCATAGCCTGAACGAGTCCTGGGCAATCCCGTGATAAAATCCATGCCTATCTTATCCCACTTCCATTCGGGTATCGGCAATGGTTGTAACAATCCTATTGGCTTCTGATCACTAGTAGAAAAAGGGCCTTTAGTCCCGGTTCATAAGGGCCTTTAGTCCCGGTTCTGAAACCGGGACTAAAATGTCGGTACTAATGCCTCTCCCTTTAGTCCCGGTTCAATCCAGAACCGGGACTAAAGGAAATTTTATGATTTTTTTTTTGAATTTTTTTTGAATTTTTTTTATTTTCAAATTTCTGAATTATTTTAACCTCTAGTCTGTAATCACCACCCCTTATCACTTCTCAATTTATCCTCTAATCACCCCTCATCATTCCAAATCATCTAACTTCCCGAACAGTCACCCATCCTCCCACTCCCCCAGCCTGAGCACGCTTAACTTCCGGGTTCTATTCTCCCTCGTTCCAAGTCTGCACTTGTTGTTTTCCTGACAATACTAAGATGTCAATCCTATTAACCTTCAGGAATTTTGCTTGAGCATGAAGTGACACATTTCATAGTTTTATTTTGAAACTATTGTTTTAAAAAACAATAATTATTTAGTAACACTAATATTTCTTGAATAATTAGTTTGACCATTGTTTGACCACAGTTTGACCAGATTTGACCAAATTTGAAATAACTGAAATAATTATTTAGTAACACTAATATTCTAGAATAATTAGTTTGACAATTGTTTGACCACAGTTTGCCCACTGTTTGAATTTTTTTTTATTTTTTTCACTCTAGATCTTAAAAGCCCCGTAACTTTTTTTCTATTAGGTTTTTGAGGATTTTGAAAATGTTTAACGGGGTTCCCCCGGTTAAATTCGGATGTAACTTTTCGAGTGGATGATTTTTCATATAAAAAACTTTTTCATTCGAGTTAGTATGCAAAAGTTATGCCCATTTTTACAAATTTCAGAGAGATTTTGCAAATAAAGTCAAAATTCACATTTGCAAATTTTCCCAACAACTAGACCACATATCACATGGGAAACTTATTTTCTTTTATTTTTTTGACATTTCCATCATTTTCTTTTATTTTTTTTAAAACTGAAAAGGCGATCCACAGGGGGGGTATAGTTTGAAAATGGGACCTTTAGTACCGGTTCGTGGCACGAACCGGGACTAAAGGTCTCATCCCCATTAGTCCCGGTTCGTGCCTCAAACCGGGACTAAAGGTCTAATCTTTAGTCCCGGTTTGAGGCACGAACCGGGACCAATGGTTGTGGGCCAGGAGCGAGGCCCATTGGTCCCGATTCATCCCACCAACCGGGACCAAAAGGTCTAGATGAACCGGGACCAATGGCCCACGTGGCCCGGCCGGCCCCCTGGGCTCACGAACCGGGACCAATACCCCCATTGGTCCCGGTTCTGGACTGAACCGGGACTAATGGGGTTACCCGGCCTGGACCAAAGCCCCCTTTTCTACTAGTGGATGCTCTGCCTTTACTCTCTAGCATACATCACAAACTGCTACATACTCCGCTATGTCTTTCTTCATTCCGGTCCACCAGAAAATATCCTTCAAATCCAGATACATCTTGGTATTCCCTGGGTGAATCGAATAGGGTGAATCATGTGCCTCTTGCAGAATTAACTTCCTGATCTCTGGGTCATTGGGCACATAGACACGGTCTTCAAACCATAGGGTATCGTGCTCATCCTCGCGAAATCCTTTAGCTTTTCCTTCTTTTATTTTCTCCTTTATGGAAGCAATCTCCTTGTCAGTCTTCTGAGCTTCCCTGATTCTGTCCATCAAAGTTGACTGAATTTCCAACGCTGCTACATAGCCTCTCGGAACTATTTCCAAACATAGTTCACGAAGATTTTCTGCTAACTCCTTGGGTATTTCGCCCGTCATTAACGTATTGACATGGCTCTTACGGCTTAATGCGTTAGCTACTACATTAGCCTTTCCGGGGTGATAATGCAATTTCATATCATAATCCTTGATGAGCTCCAACCATCTCCTTTGTCTGAGATTCAACTCCTTCTGTGTGAAAATGTACTTCAAACTCTTATGATCTGTGTACACCTCACAATGATTTCCAATGAGGAAATGTCTCCATGTCTTCAAAGCATGCACTACGGCTGCTAACTCCAAGTCATGCGTAGCATAATTCAACTCATGGGGCTTCAGTTGTCTTGAGGCATATGAAACGACTCTCCCTTCCTGCATAAGCACTGCTCCAAGTCCTCGACGTGAAGCGTCGCAATACACCTCATAATCCTTGGTCTGGTCTGGCAAAATCAACATTGGTGAGGTAACCAAGCGTTTCTTCAACTCCTGGAAACTAGCCTCACACTGCTCAGTCCATATGAACTTGGTATATTTCTTCAACAACTCCGTCATAGGCTTCGCAATCTTTGAAAAATTCTCAATAAACCTCCGGTAGTATCCTGCGAGTCCAAGAAAACTCCGGATCTCTCCAACTGTTGTTGGGGCTTCCCACTTGGTCACGGTTTCAACTTTAGCGGGATCTACTGCTATACCTTCTCCTGATATAACGTGTCCGAGGAATCCTACTTCCTTCAACCAAAACTCACATTTGCTGAACTTGGCATATAATTGATGTTCTCTGAGCTTTCCAAGTACCAAACGCAAATGCTCCTTATGCTCCTTTTCATTCTTCGAATAAACCAGGATATCATCAATGAACACTACGATGAACTTATCCAAAAACTCCATAAACACTTTGTTCATCATGTTCATAAAATAGGCAGGCGCGTTAGTCAGACCAAATGACATAACGGTATACTCATACAGCCCATACCTGGTGGTAAAAGCTGTCTTCGGAATATCCTGTTCTCGAATCTTCAACTGGTGGTACCCTGATCGCAAATCGATCTTGGAAAATACCTTAGCTCCTTGCAGTCGATCAAACAGATCATTGATCATTGGTAGTGGGTACTTGTTCTTGATTGTTACTTCATTCAATCCTCGATAATCAACAACCATCCTTAACGATCCATCCTTCTTCTCCACTAGTAGTACTGGTGATCCCCAAGGTGAAGAACTTGGGCGAATATATCCCTTATCCAGTAATTCTTTAATCTGTTTCTTAATTTCCACCAAATCCTTTGCTGGCATCCTATATGGTCTCTTTGATATTGGCCCTGTGCCTGGCAATAGCTCAATCAAGAACTCAATATCTCTATCCGGTGGCATGCCTGGCAACTCCTCTGGAAATACATCAGGGAATTCCCTTACCACTGGTACTTCCTCCTGCACAATTCCTGTTAATGAATTTACTTGTGTCTTGTTTGGCGCATGCCGGGATACATACTTGATCCTTCTCCCTTCTGGGGTGGTAAGAAAAATTGACTTACTAGCACAATCGATGTTTCCTCCATACATCGACAGCCAATCCATACCAAGAATCACATCCAGACCTTGAGATTCCAGAATAATTAAATTTGTTGGGAAAACATGCCGTCCTATACTTAATGGCACTTGAAAGCATCCTTGACTGGCCATGTACTCTGCTCCTAGTGAGCTTACTAGCATAGGTGTTTTGAGAACCCTAGTGGGTAGGCTATACTTTTCCACAAATCCCCTTGATATGTATGAATGCGATGCACCAGTATCAAAAAGAACGAGGGCAGTAAATGACTTAACCAAAAACTTATCTATTACTGCATCGGGCTAACGTGGTTCACCTGTTCCCTGTTGAAAGGGTTCGGCTTCTTTCCAGAGCTTCCATTGCCGTTTTGGCCTTCAGGACATTCATTGGCATAATGTCCGGTCTTGGAACACTTGAAACAGGTGACTTGACTCAGATCTCTCTTGGCTGGGGTTGATGGGGTGTTGCGGTTCTGGCCATTGCTTCCTCCATTCCCATTACCATTCTTGGTGCCATTGTGATTGTGCGAGCTACCTACTCCATGGATATGCTAAAAATGTCCTTCCGGGCTAGGGGTAAAACGTGGCTTCTGCTGAGCTCCTGAATTATACTTTCCTTGTCCATACTTCCTCTTGCGGTTCTCAATTTGCTGCTGCTTCCCTTCAATCATAAGAGCACGATCTACCAACTCCTGGTAGTTGTTGAAGGTGGCTACCATCAACTGCATACTCAACTCATCATTCAGTCCTTCCAAGAACTTCTCCCGCTTAGCTGCATCTATAGCAACGTCATCTGGGGCATAACGTGCTAGCTTACTAAACTCCTCCACATACTGGCCAACTGTCCGTCCTCCTTGGCGCAAGTTACGAAACTCACGCTTCTTCATGGCCATTGCTCCTGATGAAACATGGGCAGTACAGAAAGCCTGCTGAAACTGGTCCCATGTGACAGTGTCGACTGGGAAGGTGGCTGTAAAATTCTCCCACCATGATGCTGCGGGTCCTTCTAACTGATGTGCGGAAAACTTCACCTTCTCCGCATCTGTGCATCCTGCTGTGGTCAACTCCCTAGCTGTCTTGCGGAGCCAATCATCTGCTACTATCGGCTCGGTGCTACTGGAAAACACTGGCGGATTTAGCCTAAGAAAACGGGCTAAGTGATCAACGGGTGGTGGTGGTGGTGGGTTGTTGTTGTTGTTGTTGTTCCCCTGATTCTGATTCTGGACTAGCAACTGCATCAAGGTGTTCTGCTGCTGGATCAACTGGGTGAGCTCCGGCGGAAAGGCAAATCCGGGGTTACGTCTCGGAGGCATCTGAGGGTTTAGAAAAGATGAGATATAAGATTAGAGGGGGTCTAAAGAGGAAACACTACCCATATGCACATGAGGCAAAAGCAAACAATTCACTTCATTCAATCAAACAAAGGCATACAATCGATCTAGCTATCGCAAAGTGCTCGGACTACTATATTTACATGGTGGACTACTACTACTGATGAGGTGGTCTACTAGAAATATTCTACGGTTGTAGACTCCATGATATCTGCTCCTGCTTCATCAACATAGTCATCATCGCTACTATCTGCTTCCGAGTCGGTGCCGTCGATGATGATGTAGTCTTCCGGGCTAATCTCCTTGGGTTCTTCGTCTTCATCTACTGGTGTTGGGCCTCCCATAAATATTCCAATCTTCTTGATCAGGTCGTCATTCTTCTCCACCAATACTTCAATTTCTTCTTCATAATCTTCACGTGTAGCCTTGAGTTCTTCCTCCAGTTCCTTGATTCTAGCCTTAGCCTTCTTCAAATCTATCATGTCGGCGCACATCTGATTCTCCTGTCGTCGAATGTGCTGGTTTAACTCTTGGATAAAAGCTGCAATTGATCTATCCTTCCTGGTGCTAATCATCTCCCAGTGTTCATCTCGGCGCCCACAAGTCTGGTAGATAGTATCCTTGAGATCCTTGCGGTAGACTTCTCCAATGCGTCCCATGGCGACGTGAGTTGCCATACTCTTTCCTAGACTCCAAGTTGGTGCATCAAAAGAAAACTCTATGGGCTCAGTGACTGGCATGAACGTCCTTCCTGGAACTTGAACTTGAATCATCCATCGCTCTTCTTCAGGTAAAGTGGCGTTGTAGGTTCCTGTGAAGCTTGGTACTCCTATGTTCAGGTATCTAGTGACTTCCTTCAAGTGGCGTCCAAAGGGTGTATGTTCGTCCGGTTGGGTGAACTTGTTCCTTGCATCCGCCATCCTAAAGGGTAGAAAAGATGAGAGGTCAGAAGAGAAGAGAGTGAGTAGTGATCTAGGTCTTTAGCTTAGTGGTCGTGTCCTACAGTCAGCGTGTGCTCTGATACCATCTCTGTAGCGACCAGACCTCAAACAGTCTAATCTCCGTGCTCCGGTGTCATCCCTGGATCAGTAATGCTGACACCACACAGTACTCGGAGGATTTATAGCAGAGTAGCAATCACACACTTATTACATCGAGTGTCTCAAAAGAGAACTTATTACAATAAATATGGCTTAAGGCCATCTAATAACGATAACAGCGGAAGGCTTGGAAGATAAGTGAGTCCATCAACTCCAACGGCATCACTGAGTATAGAACCACGACCTAAAAACTCCTTAATCGTCGTCTGAAAAGTCTGCAACATTAACGTTGCAGCCCGAAAACGGGTCAGCACATTGAATATGCTGGCAAGGTAACACATAGAGGGTAATGGAATGAAACAGCTATACTATATGCATATTTGGCTGGTGGAAAGCTCTATGGTTACAGTTTTTGCGTAAAGCCAATTTTTCCCTACTTCAAAGGAATAAATTTTATTTAACTATTATGGTGGTTGTTAAACATTGAGAATGGTTGACAACATTCTCAATCCCAATTAAGCATCATCATTAAACATCCCAACAAAATTAATTTAGAGTAACATGTTGAGATTCACATGATAATCCAGATACTAGATACTCAAGATGTCCATAACCGGGGACACGGCTAACCATGATTAGTTTATTACACTCTGCAGAGGTTTGCGCACTTTTCCCCACAAGACTCGATCGCCTTCGTTGGATTTCTCGCACTACATGGTGTTTGAGAAACGGATGACCAAGACACAGTCTTTCAGAAGCACTAGCACCTTACGATGGATAGACCGGTGCACCTACTTTCCCGTACATCTGCTAGTCTACCCTGTAAGAGTTTGCACGACTTATTCAACTATGCCAGAGCCCATAATGGCTTGTGGCTGCACACGGAAGTTTCTAGTATGAATAATCTCATGATCCCTTTGAGCCTGGGTGGCGGTCCAAAAGAAAACAGGCATGTCCTGAAATACCCAGGTGCCTCAATCCACCCAGATGTGTGTTTAAGTTGCAACCTTAGATAAACCATTAATTATCAATCTCACATCTGTCATGGATATCACTCACCCAATCCACCTCTACTAGCATAGCATGGCATAATAAGCAAACGTAGAAGTAACTCCCAAAGGTTTGACAATAAACAGGTAATAGGTACTACCTCATCTACTTCCCATACCATAGTTTAATTAGATCCTAATCATGCAATGTGTGAAGATTGATCTAATGTAAAAAAAACTGGGTTGTAGAAAAGGTATGATCAAAGTGTTACTTGCCTTGCTGATGATCCGCGAAACCTAACGATTCGAAGTAACAGGCGGCGCACTCCGGGTACTCTATCACAAACAGACAAACAAGCATACAATAAGTACTCATCTAATGCACAGGCAAAACTCAAATAAGAGATTTAACCAGAAGGTTCAACTTAAGAACTCCGGTTGGCAAAAGAAATCAAATCGAACGAAGCAAAGAAAGTCAAATGGCGAAAGAAAACAACTTCATTCTAGTAATCTGAATCTAAGTCAAATTTTACAGTAGCAAAAACTTGTTTAAGTTGATTATTCGGATAGAGGGTTTCGAGACGAAACTCCAGGCGCTTGAATCGCCTGATTCCGATAAACGAGCGAAAAGATAAACTAAAACGAAAATCGGATCAGAAATCGCGATCAGAAAATAACCGCGGAAAATCCAACGGAAAAGAAAAACGATGAACGGATTTTTTTTTTAAAAAAAACAGCACGGAAAACGAGGCAGCGACGAACCTTGGGCGGCGGGTCGCGGTGGCGATGGCGGCGCAGCGCGACGGCGGCGGCGCTAGGGCTGGGGCACGGCTAGGGTTTGGGGCGGGCTACTCGGGCCTCGGGTGCGCCTTATAAAGGCCCCGGCCAGGCGGAGTCCTGGCCGAGTACGGCCCAAAGTCGGTTCCTTTTTTTTAATAATTACGCTCGGAAAAAAATAAAAAGAAATACTAAACAGACTCCAAAAATCCCAAAATAAATGTTCCCGGGCTTCTAAAATCAAGCCCGACAAAGTGAACATTTATTTGGGCCATAAATGCAATTTTGAAAAACGCGCATTTTTCCTAAATTTAAATAAAAATATCAAAAAACTCCAAAATAAATCTTATTTGATTTTATTATTAAATCCTCAATATTTCTATATTTTTGGGAAAATCATTTTATTCCCTCTCTCATATTTTTGTAATAGAAATAATTGATGATAAAATAAATAAAATCAAATGATCCTATTCTCAAAATTTGAGAAAACTCAAATATGAAAATAACGAAATCCCCAACTCTCTCCGTGGGTCCTTGAGTTGCTTAGAATTTCCTAGGATCAAAACCCAAAAGCAAATAAAATATGATATGCATGATGATCTAATATATAACATTCCAAATTGAAAATTTGGGATGTTACACATAGCCACATACGTTTCAAACTCTTTTTAACAAATCGGATGAAATTCATGAAAATAAGGTGGATTTCATATAAACATGACGGATTCCATACAAGTCGGACTGAAACAGTTACATTTTGGATATATATTCAAATAAAAAGGTTAAACTATGTGCATGTACGGTTGCGCGAAGCTCTACTCCAACGACACAGATACACTACACTAGTCTATGGCGACTGCGGCGGATCTATTTGTCTTCCCCATATTCGACAGCCCGCTAACTGGACTGTCGGGAGCCCCAGAGGCATATTCTTTCCCCATATTTTCCCTATGTCCGGCTACGTCGCTCATTGGAGTGGTAAAGAGGGTGCTTCAGCCGGAGGGGAAGGGTGCTTCCATGGAGCTCATGCGGGTGAACCGGCCAAGCCTCAATGGGATACAACCGGCGGTGGCCTCCATGGTATACAAGCGGCGGCGGCCTCCCGTGTTCTACTTCTCCTCGATGAGGATGGCGGGCGCGGACGCGTCGGCCGCCACCTCGTCGACATCCGTGCAGTCGGCTACTTTCTCTGCATGCATGGCGTGGCTATGCGTGCGCCGACGACTGATTGCGCGGTCTCAGGCATTGGAAGCGGCGATGCCCGTGCCGCCGTGCTCCCCGCCATGCCGGCGTGGAGCAACTCGCCACTCCTCATCGAGCTGGCCTGGTTTGGCGAGTTGTTGAACCACGCGCTGGCTTGGGGCAGTAACTGGCTCCGTTGGGCTAGGCAAGGGAGGTGGAGCAGCGAGCTGCCTCGCTCGTATCTGGTGGGCTCGGCGGGCCATCCAACCGACTTGTATGCTAGAGAACTGCTCTTCAGAAGCCATCAGAAGAGTGAAGAAAAGGGTGAATGAGGAGATGAGGGAGCAGTGGAGGGGTGCGATTCTTGTCTGGTGTCTGGCCTCTTTTAAATAGAGGGTGGACGGGAGGAGCTCGGCCAGCGTTGCATTTAATGTCGGCCCGCTCATGAACGGGTGTGTGCCCAATGTAGGTTTCTTGGCTTCCACGCGGGTTTAATGGAGGCATTTGAATGCGGCCAGGAGGCGTGTTCAGCCAGGAGTGCAGCGGGCGGCGCCCTCAGCTGAAGCGTTGCTTCAATGGTGGAGGCAGTTGATACGTCTCCAACGTATCTATAATATTTTATTGTTCCATGCTATTATATTATCCATCTAGGATGTTTTATATGCATTTATATGCTATTTAATATAATTTTTGGGACTAATCTATTAACCTAGAGCCCAGCGCTAGTTTATGTTTTTACTTGTTTTTGAGTTTTACAAAAAAGGAATACCAAACGGAGTCCCATTGACGTGCCAATTTTTGATAATTTTTTATGGACCAAAAGAAGCCCCCGGAGTAAAAGAGTTGGGCCAGAAGTGTTCTGAGCCATCCATAAGGGTGGGGGGCGTGCCCTACCCCCTAGGCGCGTCCCCCTATCTCGTGGACAACTCGCAGACCCCCTGACGTGAGACCTACGCCAAAAATTCCTATAAATACAGAAACCTCCAGAAAATAACCTAGATCGGGAGTTCCGCCGCCGCAAACCTCCGTAGCCACCGAAAACCAATCTAGACCCGTTTCGGCACCCTGCCGGAGGGGGGAATCCCTCACCAGTGGCCATCTTAATCATCCCGGTGCTCTCCATGATGAGGAGGGAGTAGTTCATGAAGGAAATATGCCCTAGAGGCAATAATAAAGTTATTATTTATTTCCTTATATCATGATAAATGTTTATTATTCATGCTAGAATTGTATTAACCGGAAACATAATACATGTGTGAATACATAGACAAACAGAGCGTCACTAGTATGCCTCTACTTGACTAGCTCGTTAATCAAAGATGGTTATGTTTCCTAACCATAGACAAAGGAGTTGTTATTTGATTAATGGGATCACATCATTAGTTGAATGATCTGATTGACATGACCCATTCCATTAGCTTAGCACCCGATCGTTCAGTATGTTGTTATTGCTTCCTTCATGACTTATACATGTTCCTATGACTATGAGATTATGCAACTCCCGTTTGCCGGAGGAACACTTTGTGTGCTACCAAACGTCACAACGTAACTGGGTGATTATAAAGGAGCTCTATAGGTGTCTCCAAAGGTAAATGTTGGGTTGGCGTATTTCGAGATTAGGATTTGTCACTCCGATTGTCGGAGAGGTATCTCTGGGCCCTCTCGGTAATGCACATCACATAAGCCTTGCAAGCATTACAACTAATATGTTAGTTGTGAGATGATGTATTACGGAACGAGTAAAGAGACTTGCCGGTAACGAGATTGAACTAGGTATTGGATACCGACGATCGAATCTCGGGCAAGTAACATACCGATGACAAAGGGAACAACGTACGTTGTTATGCGGTCTGACCGATAAAGATCTTCGTAGAATATGTAGGAGCCAATATGGGCATCCAGGTCCCGCTATTGGTTATTGACCGGAGATTTGTCTCAGTCATGTCTGCATTGTTCTCGAACCGTAGGGTCCGCACGCTTAACGTTACGATGACAGTTATTATGAGTTTATGCATTTTGATGTACCGAAGTTAGTTCGGAGTCCCGGATGTGACCATGGACATGACGAGGAGTCTCAAAATGGTCGAGACATAAAGATTGATATATTGGACGGCTATATTCGGATACCGGAAGTGTTCCGGGTGATTTCGGATAAAACCGGAGTGCCGGAGGGGTTACCGGAACCCCCCGGGGAAGTAATGGGCCTTATTGGGCCTGAGGGGAGAGAGAGGGCAGCAGCCCAGGAGGTGGCGCCCCCCCATGGGGAGTCCGAATTGGACTAGGGAGGGGGGGCGCGGCCCCTCTTTCCCTCTCCCTCTCCCTCTCTTTCCTTCCCCCTTAAGTTTCCTAATTGGAATCGGAAAGGGGAGTCCTACTCCCACTAGGAGGAGGACCCCCCCTCCCCTTGGCGCGCCCCATAGGGCCGGCCGGCCTCCCCCTTGCTCCTTTATATACGGGGGCAAGGGGGCACCCTAGAACACACAAGTTGATCCTCGTGATCGTTCCTTAGCCGTGTGTGGTGCCCCCTGCCACCATATTCCACCTCGGTCATATCGTTGTAGTGCTTAGCCGAAGCCCTGCGTCGGTAGAACATCATCATCGTCACCACGCCGTCGTGCTGACGAAACTCATCCCCGAAGCTTTGCTGGATCGGAGCCCGGGGAGCGTCATCGAGCTATACGTGTGCTAAGAACTCGGAGGTGCCGGAGTAACGGTGCTTGGATCGGTCGGAACGGGAAGACGTACGACTACTTCCTCTACGTTGTGTCAACGCTTCCGTTGCGATCTACAAGGGTACGTAGATCATACTCTCCCCTCTCGTTGCTATGCATCACCATGATCTTGCGTGTGCGTAGGAATTTTTTTGAAATTACTACGTTCCCCAACAGTGGCATCCGAGCCTAGGTTTTATATGTTGATGTTATATGCACGAGTAGAACACAAGTGAGTTGTGGGCGATATAAGTCATACTGCTTACCAGCATGTCATACTTTGGTTCGGCGGTATTGTTGGACGAGACGACCCGGACCGACATTACGCGTACGCTTACGCGAGACCGGTTCTCCCGACGTGCTTTGCACATAGGTGGCTTGCGGGCGACAGTCTCTCCAACTTTAGTTGAACCGAGTGTGGCTACGCCCGGTCCTTGCGAAGGTTAAAACAGCACCAACTTGACAAACTATCGTTGTGGTTTTGATGCGTAGGTAAGATTGGTTCTTGCTTAAGCCCGTAGCAGCCACGTAAAACTTGCAACAACAAAGTAGAGGACGTCTAACTTGTTTTTGCAGGGCATGTTGTGATGTGATATGGTCAAGACATGATGCTAAATTTTATTGTATGAGATGGTCATGTTTTGTAACCGAGTTATCGGCAACTGGCAGGAGCCATATGGTTGTCGCTTTATTGTATGCAATGCAATCGCGATGTAATGCCTTACTTTATCACTAAGCGGTAGCGATAGTCGTAGAAGCATAAGATTGGCGAGACGACAACGATGCTACGATGGAGATCAAGGTGTCGCGCCGATGACGATGGTGATCACGATGGTGCTTCGAAGATGGAGATCACAAGCACAAGATGATGATGGCCATATCATATCACTTATATTGATTGCATGCGATGTTTATCTTTTATGCATCTTATCTTGCTTTGATTGACGGTAGCATTATAAGATGATCTCTAACTAATTATCAAGAAGTGTTCTCCCTGAGTATGCACCGTTGCGAAAGTTCTTCGTGCTGAGACACCACGTGATGATCGGGTGTGATAGGCTCTACGTTCAAATACAACGGGTGCAAAACAGTTGCACACGCGGAATACTCAGGTTATACTTGACGAGCCAAGCATATACAGATATGGCCTCGAAACACGGAGACCGAAAGGTCGAGCGTGAATCATATAGTAGATATGATCAACATAGTAATGTTCACCGATGAAACTACTCCATCTCACATGATTATCGGACATGGTTTAGTTGATTTGGATCACGTGATCACTTAGAAGATTAGAGGGATGTCTATCTAAGTGGGAGTTCTTAAGTAATATGATTAATTGAACTTAAATTTATCATGAACTTAGTCCCTGATAGTATCTTGCTTGTTTATGTTGATTGTAGATAGATGGCTCGTGCTGTTGTTCCATTGAATTTTAATGCGTTCCTTGAGAAAGCAAAGTTGAAAGATGATGGTAGCAATTACACGGACTGGGTCCGTAACTTGAGGATTATCCTCATTGCTGCACAGAAGAATTACGTCCTGGAAGCACCGCTGGGTGCCAGGCCTGCTGCTGGAGCAACACCGGATGTTATGAATGTCTGGCAGAGCAAAGCTGATGACTACTCGATAGTTCAGTGTGCCATGCTTTACGGCTTAGAATTGGGACTTCAACGACGTTTTGAACGTCATGGAGCATATGAGATGTTCCAGGAGTTGAAGTTAATATTTCAAGCAAATGCCCGGATTGAGAGATATGAAGTCTCCAATAAGTTCTATAGCTGCAAGATGGAGGAGAACAGTTCTGTCAGTGAGCATATACTCAAAATGTCTAGGTATAATAATCACTTGATTCAATTGGGAGTTAATCTTCCAGATGATTGCGCCATTGACAGAATTCTCCAATCACTACCACCAAGCTACAAGAGCTTCGTGATGAACTATAATATGCAAGGGATGAACAAGACTATTCCCGAGCTCTTCGCAATGCTGAAAGCTGCGGAGGTAGAAATCAAGAAGGAGCATCAAGTGTTGATGGTCAATAAGACCACTAGTTTCAAGAAAAAGGGCAAAGGGAAGAAGAAGGGGAACTTCAAGAAGAACGGCAAGCAAGTTGCTACTCAAGAGAAGAAACCCAAGTCTGGACCTAAGCCTGAAACTGAGTGCTTCTACTGCAAGCAGACTGGTCACTGGAAGCGGAACTGCCCCAAGTATTTGGCGGATAAGAAGGATGGCAAGGTGAACAAAGGTATATGTGATATACATGTTATTGATGTGTACCTTACCAATGCTCGCAGTAGCACCTGGGTATTTGATACTGGTTCTGTTGCTAATATTTGCAACTCGAAACAGGGACTACGGATTAACCGAAGATTGGCTAAGGACGAGGTGACGATGCGCGTGGGAAACGGTTCCAAAGTCGATGTGATCGCGGTCAGCACGCTACCTCTACATCTACCTTCGGGATTAGTATTAGACCTAAATAATTGTTATTTGGTGCCAGCGTTGAGCATGAACATTATATCTGGATCTTGTTTAATGCGAGACGGTTATTCATTCAAATCAGAGAATAATGGTTGTTCTATTTATATGAGTAATATCTTTTATGGTCATGCACCCTTGAAGAGTGGTCTATTCTTATTGAATCTCGATAGTAGTAATACACATATTCATAATGTTGAAGCCAAAAGATGCAGAGTTGATAATGATAGTGCAACTTATTTGTGGCATTGCCGTTTAGGTCATATCAGTGTAAAGCGCATGAAGAAACTCCATACTGATGGACTTTTGGAACCACTTGATTATGAATCACTTGGTACTTACGAACCGTGCCTCATGGGCAAGATGACTAAAACACCGTTCTCCGGTACTATGGAGAGAGCAACAGATTTGTTGGAAATCGTACATACAGATGTATGTGGTCCGATGAATATGGAGGCTCGTGGCGGATATCGTTATTTTCTCACCTTCACAGATGACTTAAGCAGATATGGGTATATCTACTTAATGAAACACAAGTCTGAAACATTTGAAAAGTTCAAAGAATTTCAAAGTGAAGTTGAAAATCATCGTAACAAGAAAATAAAGTTTCTACGATCTGATCGTGGAGGAGAATATTTGAGTTACGAGTTTGGTGTACATTTGAAAAATTGTGGAATAGTTTCGCAACTCACGCCACCCGGAACACCACAGCGTAATGGTGTGTCCGAACGTCGTAATCGTACTTTACTAGATATGGTGCGATCTATGATGTCTCTTACTAATTTACCGCTATCGTTTTGGGGATACGCTCTAGAGACGGCCGCATTCACGTTAAATAGGGCACCATCAAAATCCGTTGAGACGACGACTTATGAACTGTGGTTTGGCAAGAAATGAAAGTTGTCGTTTCTGAAAGTTTGGGGCTGCGATGCTTATGTGAAAAAGCTTCAACCTGATAAGCTTGAACCCAAATCGGAGAAATGTGTCTTCATAGGATATCCAAAGGAAACTATTGGATACACCTTCTGTCACAGATCCGAAGGCAAGACTTTTGTTGCTAAATTCGGAAACTTTCTAGAGAAGGAGTTTCGCTCGAAAGAAGTGAGTGGGAGGAAAGTAGAACTTGACGAGGTAACTGTACCTACTCCCTTACTGGAAAGTAGTACATCACAGAAAACTGTTTCAGTGACACCTACACCAGTTAGTGAGGAAGCTAATGATAATGATCATGAAACTTCAGATCAAGATACTACTGAACCTCATAGATCAACCAGAGTGAGATCCATGCCAGAGTGGTACGGTAATCCTGTTCTAGAAGTCATGCTACTAGATCATGATGAACCTACGAACTATGAAGAAGCGATGGTGAGCCCAGATTCCGCAAAATGGCTTGAAGCCATGAAATCTGAGATGGGATCCATGTATGAGAACAAAGTATGGACTTTGGTTGACTTGCCCGATGATCGGCAAGCGATTGAGAATAAATGGATCTTCAAGAAGAAGACTGACACTGACGGTAATGTTACTGTCTACAAAGCTTGACTTGTCGCAAAAGGTTTTCGACAAGTTCAAGGGGTTGACTACGATGAGACCTTCTCACCCGTAGCGATGCTTAAGTCTGTCCGAATCATGTTAGCAATTGCCGCATTTTATGATTATGAAATTTGGCAAATGGATGTCAAAACTGCATTCCCGAATGGATTTCTGGAAGAAGAGTTGTATATGATGCAACCAGAAGGTTTTGTCGATCCAAAGGGAGCTAACAAAGTGTGCAAGCTCCAGCGATCCATTTATGGACTGGTGCAAGCCTCTCGGAGTTGGAATAAACGCTTTGATAGTGTGATCAAAGCATTTGGTTTTATACAGACTTTCGGAGAAGCCTGTATTTACAAGAAAGTGAGTGGGAGCTCTGTAGCATTTCTGATATTATATGTGGATGACATATTACTAATTGGAAATGATATAGAATTTCTGGATAGCATAAAGGGATACTTGAATAAGAGTTTTTCAATGAAAGACCTCGGTGAAGCTGCTTACATATTAGGCATAAAGATCTATAGAGATAGATCAAGACGCTTAATTGGACTTTCACAAAGCACATACCTTGACAAGATTTTGAAGAAGTTCAAAATGGATCAAGCAAAGAAAGGGTTCTTGCCTGTGTTACAAGGTGTGAAGTTGAGTCAGACTCAATGCCCGACCACTGCAGAAGATAGAGAGAAAATGAAAGATGTTCCCTATGCTTCAGCCATAGGCTCTATCATGTATGCAATGCTGTGTACCAGACCTGATGTGTGCCTTGCTATAAGTTTAGCAGGGAGGTACCAAAGTAATCCAGGAGTGGATCATTGGACAGCGGTCAAGAACATCCTGAAATACCTGAAAAGGACTAAGGATATGTTTCTCGTATATGGAGGTGACAAAGAGCTCATCGTAAAAGGTTACGTTGATGCGAGCTTTGACACTGATCCGGACGATTCTAAATCGCAAACCGGATACGTGTTTACATTAAACGGTGGAGCTGTCAGTTGGTGCAGTTCTAAACAAAGCGTCGTAGCAGGATCTACATGTGAAGCGGAGTACATAGCTGCTTCGGAAGCAGCGAACGAAGGAGTCTGGATGAAGGAGTTCATATCCGATCTAGGTGTCATACCTAGTGCATCGGGTTCAATGAAAATCTTTTGTGACAATACTGGTGCAATTGCCTTGGCAAAGGAATCCAGATTTCACAAGAGAACCAAGCACATCAAGAGACGCTTCAATTCCATCCGGGATCTAGTCCAGGTGGGAGACATAGAGATTTGCAAGATACATACGGATCTGAATGTTGCAGATCCGTTGACTAAGCCTCTTCCACGAGCAAAACATGATCAGCACCAAGGCTCCATGGGTGTTAGAATCATTACTGTATAATCTAGATTATTGACTCTAGTGCAAGTGAGAGACTGAAGGAAATATGCCCTAGAGGCAATAATAAAGTTATTATTTATTTCCTTATATCATGATAAATGTTTATTATTCATGCTAGAATTGTATTAACCGGAAACATAATACATGTGTGAATACATAGACAAACAGAGTGTCACTAGTATGCCTCTACTTGACTAGCTCGTTAATCAAAGATGGTTATGTTTCCTAACCATGAACAAAGTGTTGTTATTTGATTAACGAGGTCACATCATTAGTTGAATGATCTGATTGACATGACCCATTCCATTAGCTTAGCACCCGATCGTTTAGTATGTTGCTATTGCTTCCTTCATGACTTATACATGTTCCTATGACTATGAGATTATGCAGCTCCCGTTTGCCGGAGGAACACTTTGGGTGCTACCAAACGTCACAACGTAACTGGGTGATTATAAAGGAGCTCTACAGGTGTCTCCAAAGGTAAATGTTGGGTTGGCGTATTTCGAGATTAGGATTTGTCACTCCGATTGTCGGAGAGGTATCTCTGGGCCCTCTCGGTAATGCACATCACATAAGCCTTGCAAGCATTACAACTAATATGTTAGTTGTGAGATGATGTATTACGGAACGAGTAAAGAGACTTGCCGGTAACAAGATTGAACTAGGTATTGGATACCGACGATCGAATCTCGGGCAAGTAACATACTGATGACAAAGGGAACAATGTATGTTGTTATGCGGTCTGACCGGTAAAGATCTTCGTAGAATATGTAGGAGCCAATATGGGTATCCAGGTCCCGCTATTGGTTATTGACTGGAGATTTGTCTCAGTCATGTCTGCATTGTTCTCGAACCGTAGGGTCCGCACGCTTAACGTTACGATGACAGTTATTATGAGTTTATGCATTTTGATGTACCAAAGTTAGTTCGGAGTCCCGGATGTGATCATGGACATGACGAGGAGTCTCGAAATGGTCGAGACATAAAGATTGATATATTGGACGGCTATATTCGGACACCGGAAGTGTTCCGGGTGATTTCGGATAAAACCGGAGTGCCGGAGGGGTTACCGGAACCCCCCGGGGAAGTAATGGGCCTTATTGGGCCTGAGGGGAGAGAGAGGGCAGCAGCCCAGGAGGTGGCGCCCCCCCCCCATGGGGAGTCCGAATTGGACTAGGGAGGGGGGGCGCGGCCCCTCTTTCCCTCTCTCTCTCCCTCTCTTTCCTTCCCCCTTAAGTTTCCTAATTGGATTAGGAAAGGGGAGTCCTACTCCCACTAGGAGGAGGACTCCCCCTCCCCTTGGCGCGCCCCATAGGGCCGGCTGGCCTCCCCCTTGCTCCTTTATATACGGGGGCAAGGGGGCACCCTAGAACACACAAGTTGATCCTCGTGATCATTCCTTAGCCGTGTGCGGTGCCCCTTGCCACCATATTCCACCTCGGTCATATCGTTGTAGTGCTTAGGCGAAGCCCTGCGTCGGTAGAACATCATCATCGTCACCACGCCGTCGTGCTGACGGAACTCATCCCCGAAGCTTTGCTGGATCGGAGCCTGGGGAGCGTCATCGAGCTGTACGTGTGCTAAGAACTCGGAGGTGCCGGAGTAACGGTGCTTGGATCGGTCGGATCGGGAAGACGTACGACTACTTCCTCTACGTTGTGTCAACGCTTCCGTTGCGATCTACAAGGGTACGTAGATCATACTCTGCCCTCTCGTTGCTATGCATCACCATGTTCTTGCGTGTGCGTAGGAATTTTTTTGAAATTACTACGTTCCCCAACAGTTCACCCTCGGGGCTGAGGGTATGTACCAAGTGAAGGAAATATGCCCTAGAGGCAATAATAAAGTGATTATTTATTTCCTTATATCATGATAAATGTTTATTATTCATGCTAGAATTGTATTAACTGGAAACATGATACATGTGTGAATACATAGACAAACAGAGTGTCACTAGTATGCCTCTACTTGACTAGCTCGTTGATCAAAGATGGTTATGTTTCCTAGCCATGGACAAAGAGTTGTCATTTGATCAACGGGATCACATCATTAGGAGAATGATATGATGGACTTGACCCATTCTGTTAGCTTAGCACTTGATCGTTTAGTTTGTTGCTATTGCTTTCTTCATGACTTATACATGTTCCTATGACTATGAGATTATGCAACTCCCGTTTACCGAAGGAACACTTTATGTGCTACCAAACGTCACAACGTAACTGGGTGATTATAAAGGAGCTCTACAGGTGTCTCCGAAGGTAATTGTTGGGTTGGCGTATTTCGAGATTAGGATTTTTCACTCCGATTGTCGGAGAGGTATCTCTAGGCCCACTTAGTAATGCACATCACTATAAGCCTTGCAAGCATTGTAACTAATGAGTTAGTTGCGGGATGATGTATTATGGAACGAGTAAAGAGACTTGCCGGTAACGAGATTGAACTAGGTATTGAGATACGGACGATCGAATCTCAGGCAAGTAACATACCAATGACAAAAGGAACAACGTATGTTGTTATGCGGTTTGACCGATAAAGATCTTTGTAGAATATGTAGGAGCCAACATGAGCATCCAGGTTCTGCTATTGGTTATTGACCGGAGACGTGTCTCGGTCATGTCTACATAGTTCTCGAACCCGTAGGGTCCGCACGCTTAAAGTTTGATGACGGTTATATTATGAGTTTATGGTTTTTGATGTACCTAAGGTAGTTCGGAGTCCCGGATGTGATCATGGACATGACGAGGAGTCTCGAAATGTTCGAGACGTAAAGATCGATATATTGGACGACTATATTTGGATACCGGAATGGTTCCGGGTGAGATCGGGATAATACCGGAGCACCAGAAGGTTATCGAAACCCCCCGGGAGGTATATGGGCCTTAATGGGCTTTAGTGGAAAGGAGCAAGGGAGGGGGCGCCCCCCAAGCCCAATCCGAATTGGGAGGGGGGCCGCCCCCCCTTTCCTTCCTCTTCCTTCCCTCTCCCTCTCCAAATAGGAAAAGGAGGAGTCCTACTCCCGGTGGGAGTAGGACTCCCCCTTGGGCGCGCCTCCTCCCCTTGGCCAGCCCTCTCCTCCCATCCTTTATATACGGAGGAGAGGGGCACCCCATAGACACAACAATTGATCTCTTGGATCTTTTAGCCGTGTGCGGTGCCCCTCTCCACCATAGTCCACCTCGATAATATCATAGCGGTGCTTAGGCGAAGCCCTGCGACGGTAGAACATCAACATCGTCACCACGCCGTCATGCTGACGGAACTCTCCCTCAAAGCTCGGCTGGACCGGAGTTCGAGGGACGTCATCAAGTTGAACGTGTGCAGAACTCGGAGGTGTCATGCGGTCGGTACTTGATCGGTCGGATCGTGAAGACGTGCGACTACATCAACCGCGTTGTGCTAACGCTTCCGCTTTCGGTCTACGAGGGTACGTGGACACACTCTCCCCTCTCGTTGCTATGCATCACCATGATCTTGCGTGTGCGTAGGAATTTTTTTAAAATTACTACGTTCCCCAACAGTGGCATCCGAGCCAGGTTATTGCGTAGATGTTATATGCATGAGTAGAACACAAGTGAGTTGTGGGCGAGACAAGTCATACTGCTTACCAGCATGTCATACTTTGGTTCTGTGGTATTGTTGGATGAAGCGGCCCGGACCGACATTACACATACGCTTACGCGAGACTGGTTCTACCGACGTGCTTCGCACACAGGTGGCTAGCGGGTATCAGTTTCTCTAACTTTAGTTGAACCGAGTGTGGCTACACCCAGTCCTTGAGAAGGTTAAAACAACACTAACTTGACGAACTATCGTTGTGGTTTTGATGCGTAGGTAAGAACGGTTCTTGCTCAGCCCGTAGCAGCCACGTAAAACTTGCAACAACAAAGTAGAGGATGTCTAACTTGTTTTTGCAGGGCATGTTGTGATGTGATATGGTCAAGACGTGATGAGATATAAGTTGTTGTATGAGATGATCATGTTTTGTTGAAGTTAACGGCAATTGGCAGAAGCCTTATGGTTGTCTCTTTATTGCATAAGATGCAAGTGCCAAATAATTGCTTTACTTTATCGCTATGCGATAGCAATAGTTGCAAGAGCAATAGTTGGCGAGACGACCATGTGATGACACATTGATATAGATCAAGATGATGGAGATCATGGTGTCATGCCGGTGACGTTGGAGATCATGACGATGCTTCGGAGATGGAGATCAAAGGCACAAGATGATGATGGCCATATCATGTCACATATTTTTGATTGCATGTGATGTTTATCTTTTATACATCTTACTTTGCTTAGTTATGATGGTAGCATTATAAGATGATCTCTCACTAAATTTCAAGATAAAAGTGTTCTCCCTGAGTATGCACCGTTGCCAAAATGGGAGTTCTTAAGTAATTTGATTAATTGAACTTTAATTTATCATGAACTTAGTCCTGGTAGTATTAGCATATCTATGTTGTAGATCAATAGCTCGCGTTTAGCTCCCCTGTTTTATTTTTGATATGTTCCTAGAGAAAACTAAGTTGAAAGATGTTAGTAGAAATGATGCGGATTGGATCCGTGATCTGAGGATTATCCTCATTGCTGCACTGAAGAATTATGTCCTTGATGCACCTCTAGGTGACAGACCTATTGCAAGAGCAGATGCAGACGTTATGAACGTTTAGCTAGCTCAATATGATGACTACTTGATAGTTTAGTGCACCATGCTTAACAGCTTAGAATCGCGGGACTTCAAAGACGTTTTGAACGTCTTGGATCATATGAGATGTTCCAGGAGTTGAACTTAATATTTCAAGAAAATACCCGAGTTGAGGGAGATGAAGTCTCCAACAAGTTCTATAGCTAAAAGATGGAGGAGAATAGCTCAAGCAGTGAGCATGTGCTCAGATTGTCTGGGTACTACAATCGCTTGAATCAAGTGGGAGTTAATCTTCCAGATAAAATAGTGATTGACAGAATTCTCTAGTCATCATCACCAAGTTAGTAGAACTTCGTGATGAACTATAGTATCCAAGGGATGACGTAAATGATTCCCGAGCTTTTCATAATGATGAAATCTATGAAGGTAGAAATCAAAGAGCATCAAGTGTTGATGATTAACAAGACCACTAGTTTCAAGAAAAGGGCAAAGGGAAAGAAAGAGGAACTTCAAGAAGAATGGCAAGCAAGTTGCTTCTCAAGTGAAGAAACCCAAGTCTGGACCTAAGCCTGAGACTAAGTGCTTCTACTGCAAAGGGACTGGTCACTGGAAGCGGAAATGCCCTGAATATTTAGTGGATAAGAAGGATGGCAAAGTGAACAAGGGTATATTTGCTATACAGGTTATTGATGTGTACAATACTAGTATTTATAGTAGCCCCTGGGTATTTGATACTTGTTCGGTTGCTAAAAATTAGTAACTCGAAACAGGAGCTACAGAATAAATAGAGACTAGTTAAGGGTGAAGTGACGATGTGTGTTGGAAGTGGTTCCAAGATTGATATGATCATCATCGCACCCTCCCTATACTTTCGGGATTAGTGTAAAACCTAAATAAATGTTATTTGGTGTTTGCGTTGAGCATGAATATGATTTGATCATGTTTATTGCAATACGATTATTCATTTAAAATCAGAGAATAATTGTTGTTCTGTTTACATGAATAAAACCTTCTATGGTTATACACCCAATAAAATTGGTTTGTTGCATCTCGACCGTAGTGATACACATATTCATAATATTGAAGCCAAAAGATGAAAAGTTAATAATGATAGTGCAACTTATTTGTGGCACTGCTGTTTGGGTCATATTGGTATAAAGCGCATGCATGAAGAAACTCCATGCTGATGGGCTTTTGGAATCACTTGATTATGAATCAGTTGATGCTTGCAAACCATGCCTCATGGGAAAGATGACTAAGACTCCGTTCTCCGGAACAATGGAGCGAGCAACAAATTTGTTGGAAATAATACATACTGATGTATGCAGTCCAATGAGTGTTGAGGCTTGCGGTGGGTATCATTATTTTCTGACCTTCACAGATGGTATGAGCAGATATGAGTATATCTAATTGATGAAACATAAGTCTGAAACATTTGAAAAGTTCAAATAATTTCAGAGTGAAGTGGAAAATCATCGTAACAAGAAAATAAAGTTTCTACGATCTGATCGTAGAGGCGAATATTTGAGTTACGAGTTTGGCCTTCAATTAAAACAAGGTGGAATAGTTTCACAAACTCATGCCACCTGGAACACCACAGCGTAATGGTGTGTCCGAACGTCATAACCGTACTTTATTTGATATAGTGCAATCTATGATGTCTCTTACCGATTTACCACTATTGTTTTGGGGTTATGCATTAGAGACAACTGCATTCACATTAAAAAGGGCACCATCTAAATCCGTTGAGACGACACCATATGAACTGCGGTTTGGCTAGAAACCTAAGCTATCGTTTCTTAAATTTTGGGGCTGCGATGCTTATGTGAAAAAGTTTCAACCTGATAAGCTCGAACCCAAATCGGAGAAATGTGTCTTCATAGAATACCCAAAGAAAGCTGTTGGGTACACCTTGTATCACAGATCCAAAGGCAAGATCTTTGTTGCTAAAAGTGGATCCTTTGTAGAGAAGGAGTTTCTCTCGAAAGAAGTGAGTGGGAAGAATGTAGAACTTGATGAGGTAATTTTACCTTCTCCCGAATTGGAAAGTAGTTAATCACAGAAATCAGTTCTAGTGATCTCTACACCAATTAGTGAGGAAGCTAATGATGATGATCATGAAGCTTCAGATCAAGTTACTGCCGAACCTCGTAGGACAACCAGAGTATGTTCCGCACCAGAACGGTGCGGTAATCCTTTCTGGAAGTTATGTTAATAGACCATGATGAACCTACGAACTATGAGGAAGCAATGATGAGCCCATATTCCGTGAAATGGCTTGAGGCCATGAAATCTGAGATGCGATCCATGTATGAGAACAAAGTGTGGACTTTGGTTGACTTGCTCGATAATCGGCAAGCCATAGAAAATAAATGGATCTTCAAGAGGAAGACAGACGCTGATAGTAGTGTTACTATCTACAAAGCTAGAATTGTCGCAAAAGGTTTTCGACAAGTTCAAGGTGTTGACTAGAATGAGAGTTTCTCACTCGTATCTATGCTTAAATCTGTCTGAATCATGTTAGCAATTGCCGTATTTTATGAAATCTGGCAAATGAATAAACAAAACAACATTCCTTAATGGATTTATTAAAGAAGAGTTGTATATGATGCAACCAGAAGGTTTTGTCAATCCTAAAGGTGCTAAAAAATATGCAAGCTCCAGCGATCCATCTATGGAATGGTGCAAGCATCTCGGAGTTGGAATATACGCCTTGATAAGTTGAACAAGGCATATAGTTTTATACAGACTTGCGGTGAAGCCTGTATTTACAAGAAAGTGAGTGGGAGCACTACATCATTTCTGATAAGTATATGTGAATGACATATTGTTGGTCGGAAATAATGTAGAATTATTCTGCAAAGCATAATGGAGTGTTTGAAAGGAGTTTTTCAAAGAAATACCTCGGTGAAGCTGCTTACATATTGAGCATCAAGATCTATAGAGATCGATCAAGACACTTGATAAGTTTTTTTAATGAGTACATACCTTGACAAGATTTTGAAGTAGTTCAAAATGAAACAGTCAAAGAAAGAGTTCTTGCCTGTGTTACAAGGTGTGAAATTGAGTAAGACTCAAAGCCCGACCACGGCAGAAGATAGAAAGAGAATGAAAGTCTTTCCCTATGCCTCAGCCATAGGTTCTATAAAGTATGTCATGCTGTGTACCAGATCTATTGTATACCCTACACTGATTTTGGCAAGGGAGTACAATAGTGATCTAGGAGTAGATCACTAGACATCGGTCAAAATTATCCTTAATGGAATAAGGATATGTTTCTCGATTATGGAGGTGACAAAAAAGGTTCCTCGTAAAGGGTTACGTCGATGCAAGTTTTGACACTGATCTAGATGACTCTAAATATCAATCTGGATACATATTGAAATTGGGAGCAATTAGCTAGAGTAGCTCCGTGCAGAGCATTGTTGACATAGAAATTTGCAAAATACATACGGATCTGAATGTGGTAGACCCGTTGACTAAACTTCTCTCACAAGCAAAACATGATCACACCTTAGTACTCTTTGGGTGTTAATCACATAGCGATGTGAACTAGATTATTGACTCTAGTAAACCCTTTGGGTGTTGGTCACATGATGATGTGAACTATGGGTGTTAATCACATGGTGATGTGAACTATTGGTGTTAATCACATGGTGATGTGAAATAGATTATTGACTCTAGTGCAAGTGGGAGACTAAAGGAAATATGCCCTAGAGGCAATAATAAAGTTATTATTTATTTCCTTATATCATGATAAATGTTTATTATTCATGCTAGAATTGTATTAACCGGAAACATGATACATGTGTGGATACATAGACAAACAGAGTGTCACCAGTATGCCTCTACTTGACTAGCTCATTGATCAAAGATGGTTATGTTTCCTAGCCATAGACAAAGAGTTGTCATTTGATTAACGGGATCACATCATTAGGAGAATGATGTGATTGACTTGACCCATTCTGTTAGCTTAGCACTTGATCGTTTAGTTTGTTGCTATTGCTTTCTTCATGACTTATACATGTTCCTATGACTATGAGATTATGCAACTCCCGTTTACCGGAGGAATACTTTGTGTGCTACCAAACGTCACAACGTAACTGGGTGATTATAAAGGTGCTCTAGAAGGTACTTGTTGGGTTGGCGTATTTCGAGATTAGGATTTGTCACTCCGATTGTCGGAGAGGTATCTTTGGGCCCACTCAGTAATGCACATCACTATAAGCCTTGCAAGCATTGTAACTAATGAGTGAGTTGCGGGATGATGTATTACGGAACGAGTAAAGAGACTTGCCGGTAACGAGATTGAACTAGGTATTGAGATACCGACGATCGAATCTCGGGCAAGTAACATACCGATGACAAAAGGAACAACGTATGCTATTATGCGGTTTGACCGATAAAGATCTTCGTAGAATATGTAGGAGCCAATATGAGCATCCAGGTTCCTCTATTGGTTATTGATCAGAGATGTGTCTCGGTCATGTCTACATAGTTCTCGAACCCGTAGGGTCCACACGCTTAAAGTTCGATGACGGTTATATTATGAGTTTATGGTTTTTGATGTACCGAAGGTAGTTCGGAGTCCCGGATGTGATCATGGACATGACAAGGAGTCTCGAAATGTTCGAGACGTAAAGATCGATATATTGGACGACTATATTTGGATACCGGAATGGTTCCGGGTGAAATCGGGATAATACCGGAGCACCGGGAGGTATATGGGCCTTAATGGGCTTTAGTGGAAAGGAGGGGAAAGGAGCAAGGGAGGGGGCGCCCCCCAATCCCAATCCGAATTGGGAGGGGGGCCGGCCCCCCTTTCCTTCCTCCCTCCTTCCTCTTCCTTCCCTCTCCCTCTCCAAATAGGAAAAGGAGGAGTCCTACTCCCGGTGGGAGTAGGACTCCCCCCTTGGGCGCGCCTCCTCCCCTTGGCCGGCCCTCTCCTCCCCTCCTTTATATACGAAGGAGAGGGGCACCCCATAGACACAACAATTGATCTCTTGGATCTTTTAGCCGTGTGAGGTGCCCCTCTCCACCATAGTCCACCTCGATAATATCATAGCGGTGCTTAGGTGAAGCCCTGCGACGGTAGAACATCAACAGTCACCACGCTCGTGCTAATGGAACTCTCCCTCAAAGCTCGGCTGGATCGTAGTTCGAGGGACGTCATCGAGTTGAACGTGTGCAGAACTCGGAGGTGCCGTGCGTTCGGTACTTGATCGGTCGGATTGTGAAGACGTACGACTACATCAACCGCGTTGTGCTAACGCTTCTGCTTTCGGTCTATGAGGGTACGTGGACACACTTTCCCCTCTCGTTGCTATGCATCACCATGATCTTGCGTGTGCGTAGGATTTTTTTGAAATTACTGCGTTCCCCAACACTAGAAGCTATGTGTTTGATCTCTCTCTCTCTGGTGTTCTTGATTCGCCACGATCTTGATGTATCGCGAGCTTTGCTATTATAGTTGGATCTTGTGATGTTTCTCCCCCTCTACTCTCTTGTAATGGATTGAGTTTTCCCTTTGAAGTTATCTTATTGGATTGAGTCTTTAAGAATTTGAGAACACTTGATGTATGTCTTTCATGTGCTTATTTGTGGTGACAATGGGATATTCACGTGATCCACTTGATGTATGTTTTGGTGATCAACTTGCGAGTTCCGTGACCTTGTGAACTTATGCATAGGGGTTGACACACGTTTTCTTCTTGACTCTCTGGTAGAAACTTTGGGGCACTCTTTAAAGTTCTTTGTGTTGGTTGAATAGATGAATCTGAGATTGTGTGATGCATATCGTATAATTATACCCACGGATACTTGAGGTGACATTGGAGTATCTTGGTGACATTAGGGTTTTGGTTGATTTGTGTCTTAAGGTGTTATTCTAGTACGAACTCTGGGATAGATCGAACGGAAAGAATAGCTTCGTGTTATTTTACTACGGACTCTTGAATAGATCGATCAGAAAGAATAACTTTGAGGTGGTTTCGTACCCTACAATAATCTCTTCGTTTGTTCTCCGCTATTAGTGACTTTGGAGTGACTCTTTGTTGCATGTTGAGGGATTGTTATATGTTCCAATTATGTTATTATTGTTGAGAGAACTTGCACTAGTGAAAGTATGAACCCTAGGCCTTATTTCAACGCATTGCAATACCATTTGTTCTCACTTTTATCACTAGTTACCTTGCTATTTTTATATTTTTATATTATAAAAACCTAAATCTACCATCCATATTGCACTTGGATCACCATCTCTTCGCCGAACTAGTGCACCTATATAATTTACCATTGTATTGGGTGTTTCGGGGACATAAGAGACTCTTTGCTATCTGGTTGCAGGGTTGTTTGAGAGATACCATCTTCATCCTACGCCTCCGACGGATTGATAAACCTTAGGTCATCCACTTGAGGGAAATTTGCTACTGTCCTACAAACCTCTGCACTTGGAGGCCCAACAGCGTCTACAAGAAGAAGGTTGTGTAGTAGAGATCAAGCTCTTTTCTGGCGCCGTTGCCGGGGAGGTTAGCGCTTGAAGGTATATCTTTAGATCTTGCAATCGAATCTTTTAGTTTCTTGTTTTATCATTAGTTTTGGCTATAAAAGAAAACTAGAAAAAATGGAATTAAGGTTGCCTCATATGCTTCATCTTTTTAATGTCTTTCGTGAAAATAAGGATTCCGATAATTGTGCCAAAGTGTTAGAAGAAGAATGTATTAAAATGTTTGGCACTAAATCTTTGGATGATGAGCATGATTGCAATGTTGTTAGTATGAATTCTTTGAATATCCATGATGCTAATGATATGCAAAGCCAGAAGCTTGGGGATGCTATGTTTGATGAAGATGATACTTTTTGTCCCCCAAGTTTTGATGAGCAAATTTACTATGATGAAAGAATTCCTCCTATCTATGATGATTATTGTGATGACACGTATGCTATAGAGAATAATGATAACAATGAAACTTGTCATCTTGATTTCAATTTTCAACCCCATGATAGTTATTTTGTTGAATTTGCTCCCACTATTCCGAATGAGAAGAATTTTGCTTATGTGGAGAGTAGTAAATCTTCTATGCTTATGAATCATGAAAATAATTCTTTATGTGATGGTTATATTGTTGAATTCATTCATGATGCCACTGAAAATTATTATGAGAGAGGAACATATGCTTTTACATATTGCAATAATATCAAGTTTCCTCTTTATGTGTTGAAAATCTTGAAGTTATCATTGTTTTACCTTCCTGTGCAAGTTGATTCTTGTTCCCACAAGTTGTTTTCTCACAAAATCCCTATGCACAGGAAGTGGGTTAGACTTAAATGTGCTTGTCATATGCTTCATGATGTTCCTGTTATGTTTCAATTCTTATCTTTTATGTGAGCATCATTGAAACCATCATGCCTGGCTAAAAAGGCATTAAAGAAAAGAGCTTGTTGGGAGACAACCCAATATTTACCTTTACTATTTTTGTGTGTTCACATGATTAAACTATTGTAGTAATCATGTTTTATAGCTTTTTGTTTCAATAAAGTGTCAAGTAAGACCTTTGGGATGATCTATGGTGATAGTTGTTTGATCTTGCTGATAAAAACAGAAAGTATGCGCTCACGAAAATAATTATCAATATACTTTTTATCCTGGTCGTCCTAATGTTTCAGAATTTTTGGAGTTAGAGAAGTATTCGAAACCTCCAAATTACTACAGACTGTCCTGTTTTTGACTGATTCTGTTCTCGATGCATAGTTTGCTTGTTTTCTAGTTTCTATGGCTTATATTGCTTAATATAAATTGTAGAAATGATAGGGAACAGTAGGCATCATGTGAGAAAAATTATGAATCTTGTCTTGACAGTACCTAAGTGGTGATTTGCTTTCTTATACTAGCGGAGCTTACGAGTTTTCTGTTAAGTTTTGTGTTGTAAAGTTTTCAAGTTTTGGATAAAGATTCGATGGACTATGGAATAAGGAGTGGCAAGAGCCTAAGCTTGGGGATGCCCAAGGCACCCGAAGGTAATATTAAAGGACAACCAAGAGCCTAAGCTTGGGGATGCCCCGGATGGCATCCCCTCTTTCGTCTTCGTTCATCGGTAACTTTACTTGGAGCTATATTTTTATTCACCACATGATATGAGTTTTTCTTGGAGCGTCATTTTGTTTTATTAGGATTTTCTTTATGTTATTTAGAGTAATGTTTTGCATCTTTTAGTTCAATAAAAAGGTCAAGTATAGCCTTTACCATGCTTATTTTTCAAGTCTATATGTTGCTGTTTTAAAAACAGAAAGTTTGCTGCTATGTTTTGAATATTTGTGAATAGTCAGAACATGATAAAATCTTGAAATTTTTACACAATGAGAAAAAACAAATTATCTACAGTGTGGTAATTTTTTAGAATTTTTGGAGTTAAAGAAGTATGATTCCTCTTGCATTCTTTACAGACTATCCTGTTTAGACAGATTGCTGTTATGATTGCATTGTTTGCATATGTTTGCTTGTTTAATGATTCTATTTGAGGATATGAGTGTTAAATATGCAGAGGCAATTAGTAGGCAATGTTGAATAATAATTTTAGTGATTTGCTACAGTAGAGAATGATAAGGTTTAGCATGGATTTACACTAACTTATCTCACGAGTTCTTGTTGAGTTTTGTGTGGATGAAGTTTTTAGTATTTAGGAAAACTGCGATATGAAAGGAATTAAGGAGACACAAAAGCTCAAGCTTGGGGATGCCCAAGGCATCCCTAATTAATATTTCAAGAAGTCTCAAGAATCTAAGCTTGGGGATGCCCCGGTTGGCATCTCACCTTTCTTCTTCAACAACTATCAGTCAGTTTTGGTTGAGCCTAAGTTTTTGCTTCTTTACATGATATGTGCTATCCTTGCAATGTCATTTTATTTTTTTTGCTTGCTGTTTGAATAAAATACCAAGATCTGAAATTCTTAAATGTTAGAGAGTCTTCACATAGTTGCATAATTATTCGACTACTCATTGATCTTCACTTATATCCTTTGGAGTAGTTTGTCATTTGCTATAGTACTTCACTTATATATTTTTTAGAGCATGGCGGTAGTTTTATTTTGAAGAAATTGTTGAACTCTCATGCTTCACTTATATTATTTTGAGAGTCTTTAACGGCATGGTAATTTGCTTTGGTTATGAATTTAGTCCTAATATGATAGGCATCCAAGAGGGATATAATAAAAACTTTCATATAAAGTGCATTGAATACTATGAGAAGTTTAATTCCATATGATTGTTTTGAGATATGAAGATGCTGATATTAGAGTCATGATAGTTGAGTAGTTGTGAATTTGAGAAATACTTGTGTTGAAGTTTGCAAGTCCCGTAGAATGCATGTATGGTAATCGTTGTGTAACAAATTTAAAGCATGAGGTATTTCTTTGATTGTCTTCCTTATGAGTGGCGGTCGGGGACGAGCGATGGTCTTTTCCTACCAATCTGTCGCCCTAGGAGCATGCACGTAGTGCATGGTTTTGATGACTTGTAGATTTTTGCAATAAGTATGTGAGTTCTTTATGACTAATGTTGAGTCCATGGATTATACACACTCTCACCCTTCCACCGTTGCTAGCCTCTCTAATACCGCACAACTTTCACCGGTATCATAAACCCACCATTTACCTTCCTCAAAACAGCCACCATACCTACCTATTATGACATTTCCATAGCCATTGCGAGATATATTGCCATGCAACTTTTCACCGTTTCATTTATTATGACACGCTTCATCATTGTCATATTGCTTTGCATGATCATGTAGTTGACATTGTATTTGTGGCAAAGCCACCAATCATAATTCTTTCATACATGTCACTCTTGATTCATTACACATCCCGGTACACCGCCGGAGGCATTCATATAGAGTCATATTTTGTTCTAAGTATCGAGTTGTAATCCTTGAGCTGTAAATAAATAGAAGTGTGATGATCATCATTATTAGAGCATTGTCCCGTGTGAGAAAATAAAAAAAGGAGAAAGGTCAAAAAAAAGAGAAGGCCCAAAAAAACAAAAAAAATGAGAGAAGGGGAAATGCTACTATTCTTTTACCACACGTGTGCTTCAAAGTAGCACCATGATCTTCATGATAGAGAGTCTCCTATGTTGTCACTTTCATATACTAGTGGGAATTTTTCATTATAGAACTTGGCTTGTATATTCCAACGATGGGCTTCCTCAAATGCCCTAGGTCTTCATGAACAAGCAAGTTGGATGCACACCCACTTAGTTTTCTTTTTTAGCTTTTATACATTTATAGCTCTAGTGCATCCATTGCATGGCAATCCCCACCCACTCACATTGATATCTATTGATGGGCATCTCCATAGCCCATTAATACGCCTAGTTGATGTGAGACCATCTTTCTCCTTTTTGTCTTCTCCACAACCATCAATTTATTCCACCTATAGTGCTATGTCCATGGCTCACGCTCATGTATTGCGTGAAAGTTGAAAAAGTTTGATAATACTAAAGTATGAAACAATTGCTTAGCTTGTCATCGGGGTTGTGCATGATCTGAATATTTTGTGTGACGAAGATGGAGCATAGCCAAACTATATGGTTTTGTAGGGATGAACTTTCTTTGGCCATGTTATTTTGAGAAGAGATGATTACTTTGTTAGTATGCTTGAATTATTATTATTTTTATGTCAATATTAAACTTTTGTCTTGAATCTTATGGATCTGAATATTCTTGCCACAATAGAGAAGATTACATTGATAAATATGTTCCGTAGCATTCCACATCAAAAATTCTGTTTTTATCATTTACCTACTCGAGGACGAGCAAGAATTAAGCTTGGGAATGCTTGATATGTCTCCAACGCATCTATAATTTTTGATTGATCCATGCTATTATATTATCCATCTAGGATGTTTTATATGCTATTTTATATGATTTTTGGGACTAACCTATTAACCTAGAGCCCAGTGCCAGTTTCTATTTTTCCTTGTTTTTGAGTTTTACAGAAAAGGAATACCAAACGGAGTCCAATTGACGTGCCAATTTTTGATGATTTTTTATGGACCAAAATAATCCCCCGGAGTAAAAGAGTTGGGCCAGAAGAGTCCCGAGCCATCCATGGGGGTGGGGGGCGCGCCCTACCCCCCTGGGCGCGTCCCCCTATCTCGTGGACGACTCGGAGACCCCCCTGACGTGAGACCTACGCCAAAATTCCTATAAATACAGAAACCTCCAGAAAATAACCTAGATCGGGAGTTCCGCCGTCGCAAGCCTCCGTAGCCACCGTAAACCAATCTAGACCCATTTTGGCACCCTGCCGGAGGGGGGAATCCCTCACCGGTGGCCATCTTCATCATCCCGGCGCTCTCCATGAAGAGGAGGGAGTAGTTCACCCTCGGGGCTGAGGGTATGTACCAGTATCTATGTGTTTGATCTCTCTCTCTCTCCCTCGTGTTCTTGATTCGGCACGATCTTGATGTATCGCGAGCTTTGCTATTATAGTTGGATATTATGATGTTTCTCCCCTTCTACTCTCTTGTAATGGATTGAGTTTTCCCTTTGAAGTTATCTTATCGAATTGAGTCTTTAAGGATTTAAGAACACTTGATGTATGTCTTGCATGTGCTTATTTGTGGTGACAATGGGATATTCACGTGATCCACTTGATGTATGTTTTGGTGGTCAACTTGCGAGTTACGTGACCTTGTGAACTTATGCATAGGGGTTGGCACACGTTTTCGTCTTGACTCTACGGTAGAAACTTTGGGCCACTCTCTGAAGTTTTTTGTGTTGGTTGAATAGATGAATCTGAGATTGTGTGATGCATATCGTATAATCATACCCACAGATACTTGAGGTGACATTGGAGTATCTGGTGACATTAGGGTTTTGGTTGATTTGTGTCTTAAGGTGTTATTCTAGTACGAACTCTAGGATAGATCGAACGGAAAGAATAGCTTCGTGTTATTTTACTACGGACTCTTGAATAGATCGATCAGAAAGAATAACTTTAAGGTGGTTTCCTACCCTACAATAATCTCTTTGTTTGTTCTCCGCTTTTAGTGACTTTGGAGTGACTCTTTGTTGCATGTTGAGAGATTGTTATATGATCCAATTATGTTATTATTGTTCAGAGAACTTGCACTAGTGAAAGTATGAACCCTAGGCCTTGTTTCAACGCATTGCAATACCGTTTGTGCTCACTTTTATCATTAGTTATCTTGCTATTTTTATATTTTAAGATTACGAAAACCTAAATCTACCATCCATATTGCACTTGTATCACCATCTCTTCGCCGAACTAGTGCACCCATACAATTTACCATTGTATTGGGTGTGTTGGGGACATAAGTGACTCTTTACTATTTGGTTGCAGGGTTGTTTGAGAGAGACCATCTTCATCCTACGCGTCCCATGGATTGATAAACCTTAGGTCATCCACTTGAGGGAAATTTGCTACTGTCCTACAAATCTCTGCACTTGGAGGCCCAACAACGTCTACAAGAAGAAGGTTGTGTAGTAGACATCAGCAGTGAGAGGTCGCGTCCGCCCCGAGCCGCCTTCATTGCGGAGCGGCACACCCTACAACGGCATGAATACGGGTAGCTGGCGCCGAGCGGAAGGCGCACGAGAGGAGGAGGGGTTTTTGGTGGACCAGGGCGGTTAGAAGCGGGCTTGAGATCGGTCCGGACTCGCACAAACCTCCCCTATATTTCTCTCCGGTTTGCAGAAGAAATCACATCCACACTGCGACATGAACCGATACATGACTGTGTTGGATGGCTTTCATGGTCCAGACAGTTTCGAAAGATTTGAGGGTCGGCATTAAAGATGTCCTTACTTCCTCCGTTTAAAAATAGATGAGAAGTATTAGTTAAACTTAGCTTTAGACTATGAAGCTCAGAAAACAAGTTCATTATATATACTGGAACCTGAAGAGGCATGTAAAATCCTAACAGTACCGTATAGCCGTTGTCTTCTTTCTCACCATCGAGGCACATTTCTTTTAAAGACACGTCTAACAAGAAAGAAAATGTACAATATTACTAACTAACTAACTAGAGCAACACAATTTTTTTACAAGGTAACACATTAAAGTTAGTAATTAACCAGACAAGCTAAATACCCGTGCGTTGTGGAGACAACTTTACTCTAGTGGTTCACAACAACAACAACAACAACAACAATAACGACGACAACAACAACAACAACAACAACAACAAATTTAGTAATTAACCAGACAAGCTAAATACCCGTGCGTTGTGGAGACAACTTTACTCTAGTGGTTCACAACAACAACAACAACAACGACAACAACAACAACAGAGCCTTTAGTCCCAAACAAATTAGGGTAGGCTAGAGGTGAAACATATAAGATCTCGCAACCAACGCATAGTTCTGGCACATAAATAACAAGCTTCCATTCACCCCCCCGTCCATGGCTAGTTCTCTGGTGATACTCAAGTTCTCCAGATTTGTCTTGAAGGACTCCTTCCATTATCGTCACGCTTTAGCCGTCCGCTATGCACTAGCGCTTCTAGAGGCCTATGTTGAATATGTCCAAACCATCTCAAATGATGTTCGAGAAGCTTCTCTTCAATCGGCACTACCCCAAGTCTATCTTGTATATCATCGTCCCGGACTCGGTTTTTCCTTGTGTGGTCACGCATTCATCTCAAAATACGCATCTCTGCCACACCTAAAGGTTGAACATGTCACATTTTAGTCAGCCAATACTCAGCGGCATACAACATAGCTGGTCGAACTATCGTCCTATAGAACTTGTCTTTTAACTTTTGTGGCACTCTCTAGCTTGTCACGGAGAGTACCAGAAACTTGACGTCACTTCATCTATCTGACTTTGATTTGACTAATTCACATCTTCATTGATATCCTCATTCTTCTACAGCATAGACCCCAAAGGCATGGAAAAAATTAATTGGGTTGAGATTGAGATATGCTCTGGTGGGTGAATCCATGAGTGAATTGCAAAAAACCACCACATTTGAAGTTGAAGCATCCAATTGCCACCACATTTGTTGCGCGTCCCAAAAATCCACCACTTGACTTGTAAATTTTCTCAATAAAAACAAATGATCGGTTTGCCGCAGTTAACACGATTTCTGACTAGGTTGGCCCACCCGTCAGGTGCCACGTGGGCGAGGCCAGACGACGAGTGGGTTGACGGCCGTTAGGGCACGCGCGTGGTCAAAGCGCTCGCGGCTCTGACTGCTTGGCCCATTCTCCCTTATTTCCCCCGTCACTCTCTCTGTCCTGCGATGGCGGCGGCGGCTAAACCTAGCGGCGGCGGCGGCGGCGAGTCAGCAGGCGGCGGAGGGACTGGAGGCGATGGTGATGGGTTCTCGGAGGTGGACAACTGGTTCGGAAGCAGTAGCTTGCCGACGCAGCAGGCTCCTTCACCGGAGCGATCCCCTTCGCCCCCTCGCCACCGGAGTGGGACATTGAGCGCCGTGCGGCAGCGGCCCTAGCACGCAAGATCAGGGCTTCAGGCGTTGGAGAAGGCCATCAGTGGGCTTCATGGTTCGGTGGCGTGTGGTAAGATTTCTTCCCCCTCCACCCCTCTCTTCATTGGATTCACTGGAAATTTTAGGGTTGTTAGATTGCATATAAACCTATCATGTTACAGTAGGGCTGTTAGATTTTAGGAAATTTTAGGGTTGTTAGATTTTAGGAGATTTTAGGGCAGTTTGATTTTAGGGCTTTGTTTACTGAAGATTATTGTTTGTTTACTCAAGTGTTGTAGCTGATATAGTTAATATATTTTCTGTATAACATGTTTCAGTAGGAAATATAGCTCTGGGTTTATAGTTTTATGCATGAATGCTTTGTTTACTCCTTATTGACAGTGAAGATAGTGCTAATATCTTGTCTGAATATCTTGTCTGAATAACATGTTACATTATAAAAACAGAATCAATCAAGCACTAATTCTCCTCAATTTTATGTAGTTTGGATGATGAGATATGGGAAATAAGGTACCATTTTCAAGGGAGAGACAACTTGGAGAGGACCATTTCTTTGTCAGAAATTACTTTTATGAACATGTTAGCACTGCTAGAGACTGAAGAGGGATATACTGAAGCTGACTACATGTTCTATATTAAAGAAGAAGGAAAGGGGGCAGCAGGAATGCAGGTTATTGACAGTGAAGATAGTGTGGAAGAGATGCTAGACTATTATGCTGAGCAGAAGGTGCTCAACATAACTGTAATTAAGGCTAATGAGCCTAATCCAGGAGAGTTTAACAGGTCAAATATTGTGGAGGAACAAGTGCCTATAAGTAATGTGGGGGATTCCAACATTATTTCTATAGATGAGGCAGGAGTATTGTTCCCTATTGCTATTGAAGACACAGTTGAAGAGTTGTATGCTGTGCCTATTGCTGTTGTAGAGCCAGGTCAAGAGTCTGCATATATTAACACACAACAGAGCATGAATTTGAAGAAAGCAAAGGGCAAAGAGAAAGTACAGGAAGATGTTGGCCCCTCTGATGATGAAGTGTTTGTTGATTTGAACTGCTGTGAGGAGGAAGATGAAATCATTGAGAAGGAAGATGAAATCATTGAGGAGGAAGAGCATGACATAGGTAATGAGGAGGAAGATGAAATCATTGAGAAGCTGAAGCAGAAAAGGAAACAAAGAGAGGATCCTATGCATCACTTTGAAGGAGACACAGAAGTGGAAGAGATGTGTCCAGAGGCATAGGACTCAGACACAAAACCTGAGACACCTCTTCCTCAAACATTCAAGAAAGTAGGCAAAGCAGGCCCCACTGCAAGATCACACCATGAAGCTGACATTGAGGTAATTCCTCATTTCATTCCATCTGATGATTCTGCTTGTTTCCCTGGGGACTATGGAATTAGTGATTCAGATGATGAGTCAGGTCTACCACTCCCTTGTGGAAGGAAGAGTCAAGCCAAGAGGGCCAGGACTAGGATCTGGTATGATGAGAGCAAGCCAGATGCTCATGACCAAATTTGCTTGAGTATGTGCTTCACTGATGTGTATCAGTTTAGAAGAGCACTTAGGAATTTTCATATCAGAATCCTTAGAAATTTCCAGTACCATAGGAACTGCAAGGATAGGATCATTGTGCATTGCACAGAAAGGGACAATGGGTGTCCTTTTTTCATGACTGCATCCACAATTGCTCATGAGAAGACATTCTGCATCAAGAAGATGCAGTTGTTGCACACTTGTGGTGCACATGGAGAAAAAGCCAAAGTGATAGTTGACTGGATGGCCAGAACATGTGAGCAGCAACTGAGAGATAATCCAAGGGCTGGTGTTGATGCAATTTTAAAAAGAACAAAGACTAAGTATGGGCTGGAAGTGCCAAAGACCAAGGCCTACAGGGCAAGGTCATTAGCCATTGAAGTGGTGGAAGGTGACATGAAGGGACAATACACAAGGTTTAGGGATTATCTTCAAGTTGTGCTTGATACCAACCCTGGGAGCAGATGCATTATGACTACCAGAGAGCTTGAGCTCCATCCTAGCCCAAATCCTAGGTTCCACTACATGTTCTACTGTCTGAATGCTTCAAAAGAAGGTTTCTTGAATGGGTGTAGGCCCTTTATAGGTATTATATGTATTCCAAATTACTCCAATTCATTGCCCATATCTTGTACTTAATAATGCACTGATTTCACTACCCAATGCTTTAATACAGGTTTAGATGGTTGCTTTATCAAGCTTTCTACTGGGCAACAAATACTTGCAGCCACTGGTAGGGATGGGAATAACAACATATTCCCTATTGCAATTGGTATTGTTGATAAGGAGGACAAGGAAAGTTGGACTTGGTTTCTTAGCCAATTAAGAGCTTGCATTGGAGAGGGGAACAAGTGGGGCACATACACAATCATATCTGACAGACAGAAGGTATATTTTTCATTTCACAATTGAATAAGCAATTTCTAGAAATAATAATTTGTTATACTTGCTGCAATTGTGAAGTAATATGATTAATAATTTGTAATACTTGCTGCAATTATGAAGTTATATGATTAATAATCTATATAATGACTTAAACAGGGGCTGTTGAATGCAATTCAAGCTGTGTTCCCACACTCACCTCAAAGATATTGTCTTAGACATATCTATGCAAATTTCCAGTCAGCTGGCTTCAGAAGTGAGGAGTTGAAGAAGCATATGGACAATGCTGCATATTCATACACCAAGAATGGTTTTGAGGTTGCAATGAATGAACTGAGAAAGGAGGATAAAGATGCTTGGAAGTGGCTTTCTAATATCCCTAAAGAGACTTGGGCAAGGCATGCTATGGATCACACATGCAAGACAGACCTAGTAGTCAACAATCTTAGTGAAGTATTTAACAAGATGATACTAGATGTGAGGAACAAGCCAATAAGGAGCTGTGTAGATGGATTCAAAACTAAGTTGATGGTTAAGTACCAAGCAGTTAGAGAGAAGACAGAGAAGAGTAAGTGGGAGATAACACCCACTTATATGGAGAAGTTGGAGGAGTCAAAGAAGTACTCAAGGCAATGCACTACATACATGGCAGGTCCTGGTATTTGGCAAGTCACTAGTGGGGAGTCTACCTACTGTGTGAACCTTGATAAGTGGACCTGTGACTGCAAGAAATGGGACCTATGTGGTTGGCCATGTAACCATGCAGTTTCTGCCATTACAAGAGTGAAGGGACAGCCAGAAGACTATGTGCATGAGTTCTTCAAAAAACCAATGTATAAGGAAACATACAAGCACATCATCTATCCTGTACCAGGGCCTGACTGTTGGCCTAGGACACCAACTGTTGACATAGATCCACTAGTGTTCAAAGAGAAGAAGGGCAGGAAGCAAACAACTAGGAGGAAGGGGCAATTTGAGGTCCCAACAAAGAAGGATACATCAAGGATGGCAACTATCACCTGCAGCAACTGCAATATGCAGAAACATAGGTACACCTACTGCCCTCAGCCCTTGAAGCCTCATCTTCAGGCAAGAAAGGACAAGCACAAGGTATGGAATATGCACACTATTGTCATTGTTTTAATCATTTGATTCATCCTAATTGTTGGGCTATGATGTGTGCTTTCTTAGACAACCAGAACTCACTACCATGGAGCTGGGGGAAGTTCTATTGCTACTGCACAGCCTGCAACCAGTGCACCACCTGCTGCATCTACTAGGGTTAGAAGAACAACTGCTACTGTTCATTCCCAGCCTGCTACATCTACCAGGGGAAGAAAATCAACTGCTACTGGTCATTCCCAGCCTGCTACATCTACTAGGGGAAGAAAATCAACTGCTGCTTCTACTGGTCTTGCCCAGCCTGCTGCTTCTACTGGTCCTGCCCAGCCTGCTACTTCTACAAGGCCAAGAAGAACAACTACTGCTTCTAGAAGGGCAAGCATCACTAGTGATACTTCTACTACTCCTTCCCAGGCTGCCACAAGAGCTTCAGGTTCAAGCAATGCAGCCAGCAGGAGAGGTGGAAGGCCCTACATGGCACCTAGGGCTGCAACTACAATAGAGGGAGCAACAGTAGGGTCTAAAAGGAAGAGGTTCCAGAGCACCAGGATGAGGGGTTACTTTTATGCCAGTGGCAACTAGTCAGTGCACAATTTGGCTGTTGTCTTTTGAACCGCCTGCCTTAAGTATTTCTAAATTTTAGAAACTATGCCTGAGAACTGCTATGTGTGAACTGCTATGTGTAATCAGTATTTAGCCTGAGAACTGCTATGTGTGAACTATGCTTGAGAACTTGTTTGTGTTACCATGCTAAGTTTGAGAACTTGTATGGATGATGAATCTTATGGTTTAGGGTGGCTTTGTCGAGCCCAAGCCACCCTAAAGCCTAAATGATTGTTTTAGTTGGCTTGGGTTAAAATTCAGTTTAGTTAAAATTCAAAGCCAATTAAGGAGGACAAGGAAAGTTGGACTTGGTTTCTTAGCCAATTAAAAGCCTACCTAACACCATTAATCTATTTCCTACCTACCAGCCACCATTTCTACTATATAAGGCACCCCCCCAATTGCCACACACAACATTCAAACCCAAACACAATCACTTCTCCTCCCCCAGCCGCCAGAGCAAACCCTTTGAGAGATGGATCTTGGAGAGGTTGTCAATGAAGAAGAACAGGTGCCCAGGGCCAGGCGTAGAGAGGCAAGAAGGAGGGAGAGAAGGCAACTAGCTCAGAGGATCCTTGCAGCACACAACCGCAAAGACATGGAGCAGTTCGTGTAGGCATTCCCAGTTGGCTCCAACCCTACTGATGATGATATCATCTACTGGGCAAGGAGGAGGGCCAATTTCCATCCTTTTCAGGTTACTAGGATGAGGTGGAGTAGGATTCTGTACCCAGATGAATGATATGTTAAGTTTCACTGCTCCTAGATCTACCTTGCTATCTATCTATGTATCAAATCAGTTGATGAGTGCAATGTAATAAATCCTAGATGGTGAGTGCACTATGCATATTTTTGGATTATTAGGATTCTGTACCCTATAGGTTAAATGCATATCTTTGTGCTTTATGTGATCAACAATTTACATCATGTAAGCATTTGCCCAATTTGGCCATGCCCAGTTGGTCTTAACCATTCATCATGTAGTCCAAAGAAGCAGATTCATAATAGCATAGCTCTTACTATAGAAAGCTAACAACATTACATAACTGGGGTAGTTTTGCAGCTAGTCATTACATACATTACATAAATTAACTGGAGGTAGTTTTGCAGATAAACATCACAGTCATTACATAACTAGGGGATTCCCAAAATATACAACCCCAAGGCCAGCTATATTGTTCCAAGGCCACATATTAGCTTAACATAACTGAGGTGATGAACAACATTGTTCGCTCATCAAGGATTGACTTGATCTTGGCAAGCTTGTCCTTGTTGCCATGACCAGCTTTCATAAGATCACCCACCAGAAACTCCAGCTTCTTCTTCTCCTCTATCAGCCAGTCCCTCTCTTTCTTCATCTCATCCCTCTCCTTCCTTGTGTTCCTAATGATCTCCCCCTGAGACCTAAGAATGCACTTCATCTCCTTTAGCTCCTGAGCCTGCTTCTCCATCTGCTTCATCTTGCCAAAGTCAGCAATATCCTTCTCCTTGCTGATAGCTAGCTTCTCCATGTCCTTTTCCACATCCATCTGCTTCTGCTTGAACTCTTCATCACTCATGACCCTGTTGTTCTGATCTTCCCAATCAAACATCTTGGTGACTTACTCAACCAACTAACTGTACTGATCCCCAAGTGTATCCAACTACTTGTTCACCTTGTCCAACTCTTTCTTATACTTAGCATGGTCAATCACTCTGCCACAATTCTCCTCATGAAACATCTCCCATATCTTCTCCAAACATCTTTGCAGAATAGAAGGCCATGGGGCATCAACCCACTGAGCAACTCCACAGTCAATATCATCCTGCATCAAGTATTAGAAAATAAAGATGCTAACTTCAAAAATAAAATAGATGAGATATCCAGTGATTCAGTCATACTTGCAGATACAATAGACATTCAGGAAACTTCAAGTTCAAATCAATGTCCTAAACATGTTTCAATTACTCAATTTACTGACACAAACTGATGCTTGCAAAATCACTGTTAAAAACATGTTTCATCAACTACAGACAGTCCAAAATGACTGAATTTACTGAATTTACTGCAGACTAACTAGCACTAACACAATTAACTGAATTTACTGACAGCAACTACAGACAGTCCAAATTTACTACATACTAACTACCAAATTTACTCGAAACAGTGCAAATTTACTGCATACAAACTAACATTTCATTGTTGCAACTACAGATAGCCCAAATTAACTGAATTTACTGCAGACTAACTACCATTAACACAATTAACTGAATCTGCAAACTAACTACCACTGAATTTACTGACCTGAGGAACATCACATCCATAGAACCTCCTCCCAGTGTCCCTTCCTTCAAATGCAACATATTTCATGCATGGGGCCAAGTGCAGTCTACATGTGATGCTTGCATCTGCAACTCTACCACAGAAGGATGCATCTATAGTGGTGCCAGGGTTTGCCTGCATTGTAGCACACTAGTGAACCGCAGAAAAGATAGGAACTGCTCCAAACATGGTCTCAGATGAAAGATAGGAACTGCGCCTGCTCCAAACATGGTCTCAAATCGAAGAACACTTGAACCCTAACCCTAACCCTAGGTGCAAAGCAGATATCTTACCCCACTACAAGAAATATGTCAACTTATGACCTTCTGTCAGTGACCCTCGAAGAATTGGTCATAAATTTATGACCATTTTAGACCAATTGGTCAAAAGCTGTTCAGAGGGCTCCAAACCCTAAACCATTGCGACCATTTTGGTCAGAAAGGTCGTAATTTCCTTACACGAAATGGTCACAAAGCAAACAGTGCTAGTCCGCTGCCTTATTTCTAGTTGTTAATGACCAATATAGATGGTCATAGCCTTGTAGATTGTGGTGGGTTGTGATGACTAGGCGCCATCTCATCAGTTTTGCCTACGTGTCATGTCCATGTGGCAGTTTTTGCCCTAGGTTGTGAAGCAACCTATATTTCTATCATTCCCAAAATTCCCAAAAAAATCTCATAAATTCTTTGGGGCATATCTTCATCAAATATGTAAAATTCCTTCCTTGCCTAGTTCAAAACTAATTCAACAATATTCATTTTCCTATTCTGTTCACAACAACACTTTATGAAGGAAGTGCTATTTATATATTCTTGATTGCCCTCGGAATTTTTGGGCACTCTTTCCTATCCAAATCATTACCGCATGACAAAATTCAGCTCCATTTTCCTAGCAAATCTTCTTCGGCAAATTTCCAAAGTTTTTGTCCACCTAGAAGCATTATGAAGGAAGTACCTTTTTTATATCTCTAAATGACATGAAATTTATACAGTTCCTTCATATGCCGAAATTATCACCCTCCTCCAAATTGCAGCTCAGTCAAATCATCTATGTGAGCCCAGGTTCAATTTATATTTATGGCCAAATTGGCACGTTGCAAAGCAAGTGTTATATAGACCCCTCCTATTACCCTCAAACTTTTCGGGCACTCTTCCATACCAAAATCATTGCCACATGATAATTTTCAGCTCAATTTTCCTAGTAAATATTTCTCGGGAAATTTCCAAAGTTTCTACCTCGAGAGAAGCTTTGTGAAGTAAGTACTAGCTAGGCTTACCGAAATGATCTGAAAATTTACCAGCGCATGACCATACCCAAGTAACTTACTTACACCAATTTTGAGCTCATTTCATTCATCCAATCTCTCTCACTAGTTTTCCCAAGTTTCTGTCCATAGAAGAGCATTGTGAAGGAAGTACTACTTTGGCATGTCCAAATAGTATCCATTTTCTACAGTGCTTTCCTATGCCCAAATAACCATCCTCCACCATATGCCAGCTCAATCCATTTATTATTTTGAGCCGAGCTTCAACATTCGTAGTCATGTCCAGTGTGGTAGTTTGCAAAGCAAGTACCACCTAGGCTCCTCCTTTTGAGCTGAAAATTTGTGAAGACGGTCTCCTTAGTAACTGATCATCCTCAGCCAAAACTCACGCCCATTAGCCATGTACATTTCCCGTACCGCTAATCAAACACTTGGCTGCTAATTCATGTTTGAGCATCGATCGGTCTCCTTGTGAGAATCTTATGTTGTAATTTTCTTCCTAGCACCTACCTGGGGAGTGTCCAACCCACTAGACATGCCTAGGCCGCCCAGAACACATGGCAACACCACAGTCACGCGGTGACCACGCGGCGGGCATGCGAGTTTACGCGCTCTAGAGTTGGGGCCCTCGGCCACCACCCAAACCTCGACGTATCGCCACCAAACCATGTATTTGTGATTAAATAGGTACTTATGTAACTAGAAATGATTTTTGGAAAAAATAAATAGAAAACTATGAGGCAGTTGCAGTTCAAATTTGACCCGCTTCCATCTGAATCGGCGGAAATTTGTCTTTTTCACGAGAGGTGGATAAAAACATTTTACACCCAACCATTTTGTCAATTGTGCATTAAATATGGCCTAGTATTTTATAAAAATGATTTGGTCCAATTTTGCAACAATTATTTGGTAGTTCCTTCACAAAAAACCTCCTTTTGGGCACTCAAAAATGGAAAATGGTTTTTTCGTCCAAAGAAAATGAAAACTTACTTAGGCAACATTGTTTGCCATTCCAATATGCACCCTTGTGCACAATATGAGATCATTTGAACAAACTATTCCATGGATGTGGCCATAAGATTGATCATTTGGCTTGAAAGCCATTGATCTCCACACATGATAGCTCATTTCTGAGAACACTTTTTTAAAATAATTGCCGTATTACAAGTTTGTTATTTTTCCTAGGAACTTGGCCACATATGATGACACAATGCGAAGGTTTCCCAATTTTTTGATTTTTTTTGAATTTTTTATGCCCGTTTCAAAATGCGGTCAAAACGGCGGGAATGACCGTTCCTAGCTAGTGGTTGAATCTTGGAATTTTATTGGTGTTTCTCTGATAAAAAAGATACTTATGTACCTAGAAATTATTTTTGGAAAAAATAAAGAGCAAACTACAAGGCAGCTACAGTTCAAATTTGACCCACTTCCAACTGAATCGGCGGGAATTTGTCTTTTTCACGAGAGGTGGATCAAAATTTTGTACACCCAACCATTTGGTCAATTGTGCATTAAATATGGACTAGTATTTTAGAAAAATGATTTGGCCCAATTTTGCAACAATTATTTGGTAGTTCCTTCACAAAAAAACCTCCTTTCGGGCACTCGAAAAATGGAAAATGGTTTTTTCGTCCAACGAAAATGAAAACTTCCTTAGGCAACATTGTTTGCCATTCCAATATGCACCCTTGTGCACAATATGAGATACTTTGAACAAACTATGCCATGAATGTGGCCATAAGATTGATCATTTGGCTTGAAAGCAATTGATCTCCACACATGATAGCTCGTTTCTGAGAACACTTTTTTAAAATAATTGCCGTATTACAAGTTTGTTATTTTTCCTAGGAACTTGGCCACATATGATGACACAATGCGAAGGTTTCCCAATTTTTTGATTTTTTTGAATTTTTTATGCCCGTTTCAAAATGCGGTCAAAACGGCGGGAATGACCGTTCCTAGCTAGTGGTTGAATCTTGGAATTTTGTTGGTGTTTCTCTGATTAAAAAGATACTTATGTACCTAGAAATGATTTTTGGAAAAAATAAAGAGCAAACTACGAGGCAGCTACAGTTCAAATTTGACCCGCTTCCACCTGAATCGGCGGGAATTTGTCTTTTTCACCAGAGGTGGATCAAAACTTTTTACACCCAACCATTTGGTAAATTGTGCAATAAATATGGCCTAGTATTTTAGAAAAATGATTTGGTCCAATTTGGCAACAATTATTTGGTAGTTCCTTCACAAAAAAACCTCCTTCCGGGCACTCGAAAAATGGAAAATGGTTTTTTCGTCCAACGAAAATGAAAACTTCCTTAGGTAGCATTGTTTGCCATTCCAATATGCACCCTTGTGCACAATATGAGATCATTTGAACAAACTATGCCATGAATGTGGCCATAAGATTGATCATTTGGCTTGAAAGCCATTGATCTCCACACATGATAGCTCATTTCTGAGAACACTTTTTTAAAATAATTGCCGTATTACAAGTTTGTTATTTTTCCTAGGAACTTGGCCACATATGATGACACAATGGGAATGTTTCCCAATTTTCAATTTGTTTTGAATTTTTTATGCCCGTTTCAAAATGCGGTCAAAACGGCGGGAATGACCGTTCCTAGCTAGTGGTTGAATCTTGGAATTTTGTTGGTGTTTCTCTGATTAAAAAGATACTTATGTACCTACAAATGATTTTTGGAAAAAATAAAGAGCAAACTACGAGGCAACTACAGTTCAAATTTGACCCGCTTCCAGCTGAATCGGCGGGAATTTGTCTTTTTCACCAGAGGTGGATCAAAACTTTTTACACCCAACCATTTTGTCAATTGTGCATTAAATATGGCCTAGTATTTTAGAAAAATGATTTGGTCCAATTTTGCAACAATTATTTGGTAGTTCCTTCACAAAAAAACCTCCTTCCGGGCACTCGAAAAATGGAAAATGGTTTTTTTGTCCAATGAAAATGAAAACTTCCTTAGGCAACATTGTTTGCCATTCCAATATGCACCCTTGTGCACAATATGAGATCATTTGAACAAACTATGCCATGAATGTGGCCATAAGATTGATCATTTGGCTTGAAAGCCCTTGATCTCCACACATGATAGCTCGTTTCTGAGAACACTTTTTTAAAATAATTGCCATATTACAAGTTTGTTATTTTTCCTAGTAACTTGGCCACATATGATGACACAATGCGAAGGTTTCCCTATTTTTTGATTTTTTTTTGAATTTTTTATGCCCGTTTCAAAATGCGGTCAAAACGGCGGGAATGACCGTTCCTAGCTAGTGGTTGAATCTTGGAATTTTGTTGGTGTTTCTCTGATTAAAAAGATACTTATGTACCTAGAAATGATTTTTGGAAAAAATAAAGAGCAAACTACGAGGCAGCTACAGTTCAAATTTGACCCGCTTCCAGCTGAATCGGCGGGAATTTGTCTTTTTCACCAGAGGTGGATCAAAACTTTTTACACCCAACCATTTGGTCAATTGTGCATTAAATATGGCCTAGTATTTTAGAAAAATGATTTGGTCCAATTTTGCAACAATTATTTTGGAGGTCCTTCAAAAAAACCTCCTTTTGGGCACTCGGAAAATGAAAAATGGTTCTTTCCTCCAAAGAAAACGAAAACTTCCTTAGGCAATATTGTTTGCCATTCCAAGATGCAAACTTGTGCGAAATATGGAATCATTTGAGCAAACTATGAGGCAGCTGTAATTAAAATTTGACCCGCTTCGTAGTGAATCGTCGAAAATCCCACCTAGTATGAAACTACCTCTAGTTATTTGAGGGAACCGCACTTAAACATTGTCATAAAAAGAGAAGGGAACTTACCGCCGAGTGTCATGGTGCTGCGTTGGATCTCCTCGACGCTGCAATGGAGCTTTTTCATGCTCGGTGCTGTCGTGACATATTGATGTGATCGAATGATAGCCAATGCGCAGATCGGGCGGCTAGCTAGGCGGATGATTTCTAGACAAAATCATTTGGCTGACTCATAGTTCTTTGCTTATTGTTAATCGATTAAGACCAATTTACATGGTCATAACATCATCAAAGCCTATACTTCCTTCTGATTGGTCCTGGACATGTTCACGCGGATCAAGCATCAGAGACCGTCAGATACTCACAGATCCAACGGCCCACACCCACCTCACCCTCTCATCCCTCGTCCCACCCGCAGTCCAACCACCCAAACCCTAACTCAGATCCCCGCCCACTCCAGCCGCCGCTGCCCCCTTCTCCCTCCCAGATCCAATCCAAGTCAGAATCACTCGCCCTCCCGCCCCCGACCTCCATCTCCATTCTTGCGTGCGTCGGCCACCTCCCTCCGGCGGAGCTCGAGCCCCACCCCCAAGCGCCGCTGCTCCACCCTCTCCCGCGCCCATCCACTGCGCGCGTCGTCGGACTCACCATCCTTCGCTGCACCGTGGAGATGGGCGCGTGTGTATCCGCCCTCTCGGTGGAGGCAGGGGGCGCCGCGGCGGTGATGGGGAACAAGATCGCGTCACCAAATACATCCACCGAATCCTCGAAACCCTAGCAGCGAAATCGACTCGATCAAAAAAGTTTTTCGTCTTCCTTGATTTGGTGCTGATTGTGGTTTGTTGGCGTGCGCGTAGGAGGATGTGACGGTGGAGAGGACGCCCGAGGAGGAGGAGGCCAGGCTGAGGTAGCTCGAGTTCGTGCAGCAGGCGGCCGCGCAGGCTGTCTTGCTGGTCGCCGCGGCCTACGCGTACGCCAAGCAGGGCGCCGGCCCGCTCCGCCCCGACGTCGACTACGTCAGGGGACCGTCAAGGCCATCGTCGGCCCCGTCTACGACCGCTACCACGCCGTGCCGCTCGATCTCCTCAAGTTCCTCGACCACAACGTGAGAACCTCAACTTTATTTCTTAGCTGTATGCAAGGATCTATTATCCGATTCTGTTCCTGGCCGTTGCTTTTCGCCACTGGAGCACCTAGGTGTTCTCTGTTTCTTAATTTCCCGCCGCATCTGCATAGTGTTATAAGTTGTTCCCGTCGCGCGGATTTGAGTCCTGCGTAGCTCAATTCCACTGAGCTATGTGTGCACGCGTCTCGTTCGGAATCAGCAGTTTACTGCTCCCAAATTCGGATCGAAGCCTCGTTTGGGCCTTACTTAGTCGTGCCATTAGTTCAGCAATTCGTAGAATTAGTTGAGGTGTACATGTGGAGAAGTTGGAGCCTATGACAATCACTAGTTCCATTTACAGATAATTTTTAGGGGTTTCCAGTTTATTCAACTTGGTTGCACGATTGCCACTGATTGCTACTGTGGTATAGAGTATATGCTACAGTCATATTTGCGCCAAGGTTTATTGGTGCGAGTGTGGTTGGCATGTAAGGGAGCCACTATGAAGATGGATAAGACAAATTCCACCTGCACAGGGGATGTGGATATGTGATGGTGAAATGAGGAAATGTGGTTGTAGTATTTTCTGCACATTTTCCTCGTGACTCCATCACGGCCTCTTTGCAGGTTTAATTTCCTTGAGACTCCATGTAGCTTCCTTCTGAAGGATGGCAATGTTGCACACATCTTAGAATGAAAGCTGAACCATTCTTATACACTTTTAAGTCCTGTTAATAACTATTCAGGGGGGCATATTCGTTTCATGAATCATCTATAAATATCATTCACATGGTACTGGGTCAGTTTCTAGCTACCATTTCTATACACATTATCTGTGTGTGGGCGCCAGTAGCTTCATGACTTGCTATTCAGTTTGCATTCTGCTATGCCAAAGCCGGCAATATGAGCATCACTGTACACTTTTCACCACTCCACTCCCTCCCATGCAAAATCATCCTCTCAGCTCTCACCCGTCGATGGGGAATTTTCCAATCGACACTTCATTTCGTTGCTAGTACGTATTACACACACATGCTCCACAGCAAATCCAACTGCATGCTCCCAAACTTTCTTCTATTCTTGTGTTTGAAATGAGTTTTTTTAGTAACTAGGGGTCATGTATCTTAATGGCTAAGCATGGAGCATAACATCAGTTATCAAATTGTGTACATTCTCACATGTGAAGCATGTACCATTTGCTAGTACTACGTAGTTGCTAGCGATGGCTAGCCTGTGTCTGGTCTTTTTGACTAGATCACATCCATATGCTCCGGTCCAATGCGCCCAGCTATAGCCTCATTTTTAAATACGTTATTTTTATTTTCCAGCATTTGTTTTTTAGCTACGGCAGCATTTCTTGAAATGATTTTTATTCTAAGCATTTTTGTCATACTCAATAAGCTAGTTCCTGAATCAAATTTGTTAATGAAATGTTTTTGTAGCATGCTATAGTTAATTAGTTGGCAAGTCTGATGTCCATTCGCCTGATTCCGTCGCCTGATTCCAGACACCTCCTCTGTTTTTTGCAGGTCTGGCAGCACCGCCGCATCGACGAAGAAGGTGGTGACCGCGGCGGCGAGCGGCGCGAGTTGGTGGCTGCGGGACTCGACGGCACGGCTCATATATGTGCTTTCGACTAATCCAGCTTTTGGTCTAGCTGGGCATTACTTTCGGTTAATTAGCTTTCGGCTCATATATGTGCTCTCTATGATACTGATGGTTCCCTAGCTAATAATATGATGATTTAATCCCCTAAGCATTGATGCATCCCATATCACCATGGCTGTTGTTTGCTGTCAAGATTTGCTTAGCCTGAATACATGGTTATGTTTTTGTGTACTGCTATCCTGTTGTCTCTGTTGGATGGACAGCATCCCAGTACAAGTACTTGCTAGGTTTTACCTGTTCGTGCAAATCTTGTTGTGTGTTGCAAGTCATTTTAGTACTACCTAATTAAGTCATCTACTGTCATGTGCCTGCGCAATGTTTCCTCCTTATATCACCTTTAATCCAAGGCAAAATCTGGACCAACGAGTACCTATTGCACTAATGGGTGATTAGTACGCTGACAGAGATATTTGGAAATAGGAATTCTAAAGCGCATACTATTCAGAGCAGAACGGTAATTTCCTTAATGAAGTAGGTGACTGTAATTTGTATAATAACCACACAGGCTACTTTAATTAATGTTTCCACTTTTCTTTGATGAAATGGTTTAGTTTTGATTAATAACTCATTGGATTTTAAATATGGTAGTAAGAAGTTGCAACAGCGCTATGTGGCGTTTGCACAAATTCCTTGATTTTCTAGCATAGCAGGTGCTGGGACTTGTCAAACAAGAGCTTAGTTTCCATAGAAGTATACTCAGTTATATGAGATACTTGGTTGGCATAGTAAACCAAACCATGTTACTGATAATTTTTTTGTTCCTTCTCAGGACTGCTCCCGTGTGGTGGCCTCCTTGAGACTTGGCACTTAGCAGCAGAATCTAATTAATTATACTGATTTTTTTGTTCTTCCAGAATCTTGGCACTTTGCTTGTCTATGGATCATCTTCCACTTGAGAGCTGGCAGGAGGTCATTATTCCGTTGCTGCCTCATCACTTACCTCCAGTTCTGAATTTGTGTGATAAATGCTTCTGAATTCCAATGACAAGTGCTACTGAAAATTTTCTGTTCTTGTTCCTTTAATACGCATGTTCATGAATAATTGCTTCAGTTATTTGTTCTTCTGAAAACTTTAGTATGCAAGTACCTATTCCTGGTACAGCAAGTACCAGTTCTTGAGCATTTGCACAATTTTCATTATTTGTTCTGAAAATTTGCTCTAGTGTGAATCATAGTAGTATGCACTAGCAGCAATCTGTCAATGTTTGATTCAAGCCTACTCTCGTTATAATGTATTGTGTAGTTGTTGTTTCAAACTGTTTTGCTACAAGTACCATAATTTGCATTGAAGATATTGTATTCTGTTGCTGTATCATTGTTTAATAAAACCACAGCATGATGCTCACATGAGATATCCACATGTTTCTGTGCTGTTTCTTTCCAGCATGATGCTCTCGTTATAATGTATTCTATTACTGTTTTGCTACAAGCTGTGTGTTGATTTGATAACAGGAGGTTCCTTGTCCTGGTCCTATACTGCATTTTGACTCCTATGTTTCTGTGCGCGTGTGTTTAATTGATGTTGTTTCAACTTTGAACTGCTTCTGCATATGGCCTATACTGCAATTGAGATTTAAATTTGTGGTTGTTCCTCTTTTACAGATGCTCAAGTGTGAAGTGTGAAGCAAGTGTGAAGCCGTGAAGTGTGAAGCCGTCAAGTTCTACTTAGTGAAGAGTAGCATATTGTTAGCATATATGTGTTGTAAAGATTGTAATAGATTTATTTAGTGGTATATTTGATGAAATTTATGTGTTCTTTTTGATTATGTATGTGATCTGAAAACTTGTGAAATGGAAACTTGACCAATGGGTCCACTTATGAAAATAATCTGTCAAATTTGTACATTTCTGACATGTGGGACCAATTTGAGAGATGATCATGACAAGTGGGAACCATCTGACTAGTGGGACCAGCTTGAATATATAATGGCTGAAAATAGAAAAGCAATAAATAATAAAAGGTCACGGGCCAACAATAAAAAAGGCTACAACGTTGGGCTTGGCCAATGAAGCCGACCAGAATTACCAAGGAAAAAAATAATAAAAGGTTGAATTAATGGGCTCAACCCATGTAAAACACCTAATCAGACCGGGCTGAATCTTGTGCCACATCAGCTTGCCACGCTGGATGCCTACGTGGCCTGGGGAGGTTGCTAGTGACCAAAACGCCACAGTAGATGTATTTTGGTCATAAACGTCTACGACCATTCCAGAAGAAATGTCGCTATAGTCAGTTTACGACGGCCAGCTTTTGACCTTATGTTTTTGGTCACAAAAAGGTCACAAATGGAAATTTGTGACCATTCAGTGACCAATAGTGGTGGTCACAAGTTGACATATTTCTTGTAGTGCCCAGTGCTGCTCCAGATCCATGCCGAGCAGCTCCTCCTCATCGCTGCTCTCCTCTCCATCCTTCCACGACGGCATCTTCTACGGCGGGGAGGGAACCGTGCCTCCGGCGGCGGTGAAGAACTCCGGCAGCGGCAACAGGGGACAGAGCAGAGGAGTGAGAGTGAGAGAGTGTGCGAGTGGAGTGGAGTGTGAGCGGCGGGGAGTGGGGGCTCTGTTTTGTACCGCGTGCCCTAACAGCCGTCAACCCACTCGCCGTCTGGCCTCGCCCACGTGGCACCTGACGGGTGGGCCAGCCTAGTCAGAAATCGTGTTAACTGCGGCAAACCGGTCGTTTGTTTTTATTGAGAAAATTTACAAGTCAAGTGATAGATTTTTGGGACGCGCAACAAATGTGGTGGCAATTGGATGCTTCAACTTAAATGTGGTGGTTTTTTGCAATTCACTCGTGAATCCATAGGCAAAGATTGAGATTGAGATATCACAGACGGCATCCAATTCCAGCATACCAGCCAAAGACTCGGTCATGCACCATGCATGCAAATGGCAATATTTAACGTCATGTGGCCGTTGGAATATCATTTGGGCGGTCGACGCTACAACTTAAGCATTTTTTTCTTTTGCGGGTAACAACTTAAGCATTGACATTGATCATGTTGTTGCGTCTAGCCATGGAGGAAGAACGGATCAACAGCCGGAAGGTTTTGTACGCCCAGGAAATTTCGCCATCGCGTGGCTAGCGATGTAGCTACCCCTCTGCCACGGCTATGTTTCACCTCGCTCGCCACGCGGCACGCATCAACATATATACACGACGGACCGGTACATGCACGCCACACCAACTCGATCAGCAAGCACGTTACACCGAATCAGTACGCAGCGAGAACTCAACCGCGGGCGCGCTCTCATGGAGGGGCCGGCAGCTGTGCTCGTGCTCCTCTCTTTGCTCGCGCTCTGGAGCAGCGCCGGCGCCGTCGCATCGTTGCCTGGGGCGGTGGTGCCGGCGCCGGTGAGGGTGGGCGTGGTGCTGGACCTGAGGAGCGACGTGGGAAGGGAGAGGCGCGCCTGCATTTCCATGGCGCTGGACGACTTCCACGCCGCTCACGCCGGCTCCGGCGATGCGCGGGTCGAGCTGCGTGTGCGGGACTCGCGCGGGGATCTCGCCACGGCCGCACATGCTGGTAAGTTTAAATCTTTATACCATGAGCTGAATAAAAGCATGACATACAAGTTTATTCTCAATACACAACTTGTTTCCTGCGATAATTGCACTTCCGGACAAGGGCCTTAAATTAGCTGAAATGATAAAATCTGAATGTCAGGTTTTTTTACCATGGCAAATCAAACTTCTTTATGGCAATTTTAGTTGACACGAAGATGACAAGTTTAGTTGGCAGGCACACTAATTTTCTAGCAAGAAACAAACTGAGGACGCTTTTTATCATGCTTACTAACTAAACTTGCCATGGTCAATAAATATAAATTACCACAAAAATTGTTGGATTTGTCATGGTCAAATCCCGAACATTCGGGACCCAACGGCGTCCTAAATTTGTGGTATCACTAAGATAGAATTTCTTAATGCCGTACTTGTATCAGCATGTATCAATAAGGGCATCTCTAGCCGATCCTTTAAAACCAATTAGAGAATGTTTACTCTTCTAAACTCGACCTAGTTAATCATCTAAAATCGTTAGAATAGTAAAATATTTACTCTATGTTGCATCCAAGGAGAAAAAGTACTCCGTCTCTCGGCCACAGAGTAAACATTTTCCCTCCCACACGCCACGCAAACCATCGCCCCTATAGCCCAATCCACACACCCGCTCCACCTTGCCGCCCATCCACCCACCCCCGCAGGCGACATGGCCGGATCCGGGGCCGCCGCTCCCCACCGCCCATCCGCAGCGCGCGGCCAGTGGATCTACGTTGTGGCGCCTCAGCCTCCTCCTCCCGTGTCGGCAGCTCACCCGTCATCCCCGACCTCCCACCGCTTCTGCCACCGGTGCCAAAATACCTCGGTGTGCGGCAGTGCCAATAGAGGACTTGGGGCGGAAATAATGACTGCGACACTCGGAAGACCCACTAGGAACATCAGGTTGGGAACATCAATTCTAGATGTCGACCCAACATGTAGTTGATTGTTCGGTTGCCCTCTATCAAAAGTATTAGTGTTGGGAGTAGCGGGGGAAGTAGGATGCGGGGAGGAGGCGGGGGGATGGTCATAGGGAGGGTTGTCTGACCTTGGTGGCAACTGACACCAGTGAGTAACACAAGAACTCCAAGATTAGAGGGATTCACTAGGGCACTGACCAAATAGATCCAGTGGAATAGGGAATATGGAGCGTCGCGATGGTGGAGCTAGTGAGAGGAGGTGAAGTAAGGGAGGAGAAAGAATGAATGGATGTGGTCTTGGAGAGAAGGAATGAAGGATAGCATGAGGAAGAAGCAATCAGGCGAGGAGAGGAAGGAAGGTCGGACTCTGGTGCTTGATCTCTTAGGACCTCTTTATACAGATTGCGGAGCGCTTCATTCTTTGGGAATTTTTCCCGTGGAGCATGTTTTGGTTTATGGCTACTTTGCACTCCCCTCGTCCAGAATTACTTGTCTCAGAAATAAATGCACCTACATGTATTTTAGTTCTAAATACATTTATTTTTATTCATTTCTGCGACAAGTAATTCGGGACGGACGAAATATGTAATATCATAGGAGAATTTCCATTGAATACGACGTCAAGATTATTATTATTTGTTTCTATGACAACCATGGCATGCACCTACCTATACAAAAATTTCCTGCATTTTCCCTGCAACCAAATAATTTCTTAAATTTTACAAAGGGATATAATTGAGTCATGATGTTGATTCCTCCACACAACAATTTGTTAACGTGTAGCAAGCAGCAAGAGGAAGAAAAAACCGACTAGAACCATTGGGAGTCAATCTGAAATCCGTAACCGGTTTTTTTTTGGGTTAATCCAAAATCCTTAAACAGTTCGGCCAGTGCAAAGCCGGCCCGTGCAACGCACCAATCTAGGGCCCAGGCCCAAACACCCACTCGCTTCCGCAGCCGCTCTCTCGGCTCCTCGCAAAGCAACGCACTCCGTCCGTCCAGCCGCCATAACCCCAGCACCGGCGGCCGTCGCCGGCCTCCGGTGGGCGGCGTACACGGCACGACATCGCCTCAGTGTCCGTCGCCTTGTTCCCGCCCAGCGCCGATATGCGGAGTCCTTCCTCCGTCTGCGGCCCTACCACCACTCGGATGGCCATGGGCGATGTCTGTACCAACCTACTGCCGCTCTGATCTATGTTGATCCAGTGCGCTGCCATGACCTCCATCTTCGCTGCAGCTAGCACCCATGCCCCCTTCGCTCTCGCCCAGTAGACCTGAGAACGGTTTGAAGATCCCCACCTTCAGCCATGGATTGACTCAATGCAGCCAGTGTTTCAAATCAAGGGTCGTCACACAATTCGTGATGATGCAGTGAAGATGTATAAGGGAATGAAGAAAGATATCGAATTAGAGCTACAAAATTTGGATTCTCGCATTTGCTTAACATCTGACATGTGGACATCATCACAGGACTTGGGCTACATGTGCATCACCGCCCATTATATCAATGCAGAATTCAACTACAAGAAGAAGACCATAAGTTTCGCAGAAGTGAAGTATCCCCACACAGGCTATGCGATAGAGGAAGAAATAGTTCGCTGCTTAACAGAATGGGGAATAAGAGGCAAATTATTCACTTTGACACTAGATAATGCCAGCAATAATACTAATGCATGTGAGGAGTTAATAAAATATCACAAACATGAGCTGCTCCTTGAAGGTCAACATTTGCATGTCAGGTGTTGTGCGCACATTCTTAATATCTTGGTTCAGAATGGAATGAAAATAATCCATGAAGCTATTGACATGATACGTGAGCTGATGAAGTATATTGACTCTTCTCCTTCAAGAATTCAAGATTTCAATACAATTGCAAGTGGGATGGGTCTACGTGCAAAGAAAGGCATCTCTATTGATACACCAATCAGATGGAACTCAACCTGGAAAATGCTTGTAGAAGCATTGACGTACAAATCTGTTCTCACTAGTTATGCCAACAGAAAGATGATAGATTCTCCAAGTGAGGAGGAATGGGAGAAGGCAAAAGCTATTTGTGAGTTTCTAAAAGCTTTTGAAGAGCTTACTTTGATTGTTTCAGCTCATAGGAAGCCAACTTCACATAAGTTTCTGCCAGTTGTGCTTTCTATTCGCCATGCATTGAAAGATCCGGGTTGGCAGACCTCTGATGTGTTGAAGGAATTGGCGGCAGTGATGCAAACGAAGCTTGATATTGGGATCCCGAGGAGAAGGAGAATGCAGATCCTAACCGTAGTAGAAAAAGCAAGGGCATTGAGTTTAACCATGCACTTGTCATTGCTACATTCCTGGATCCAAGGAGGAAAGAAGATTACTTGGATTTCTTCTATTGCAAGTTGTCTACCGACGGGGAGCAAATTACAAAACAAGTGGAGATTGATTTAGAATGGGTGAGAAAGTATGTCAAGGAATATGAGCTACTTGCAGCGACAAGCACTGCACACTCGACACCTTCTAGTCAAGGCAATACCATTATTGGATCACCTGTTGCAGGGAAAAGGAAGTTGGAAGAAGAGTTTGCCCAGCACAAGTCTCGTCGGAGGTCACGTGTACACAAATCCGAGCTTGATGCATACTTGGAAGAAGCATCCGAGAAGGTCGGTGATGACTTTGATGTCTTGGGTTGGTGGAAGAGGCATGGCGAAAAGTTTCCTATATTGGCATCTATGGCCCGTGACTTTCTTGCAATTCCTTTGAGCACAGTGGCATCTGAATTAGCCTTCAGTTGTGGTAAGAGGATACTAGGCGACAAGAGAAGCTCTTTGAACCTTGATATGCTGGAAGTTCTTGTTTGTGCTAAAGATTGGTTGTTCAAACCAAAGGAGGGTGAGTTAACCGCTTACATTTTGGTTCTACTACTTGTGTAGAATGGGATATATAAAACTTGCAGTATAGAAGTGTTCATATGCCTTTAAATTAATCCTTTGTTTCATTTGCAGGAGATGGACAGTAAGCACACGGCTAAAAACATGAAACCAAGAAAAGGTAAAAATATGATCCTGATCATCGATTTACCTTTGCCTTGCTCCTTTTTTCCGTTATAGTGATTGGACAAGCAAAACCACTGTCGCTAAGCGAGTAAACATTGCCAAGACTAGTCTGTAGAACTATTGGACTTTGGTTTGATATGACACTCTTGACAAGAAGTGAGTGATGAATAAAGGAGTGATGAATCAGCTAGTCCATAGGCATGTGATAAGTTCATTGAATTTGTTGGCTGGAACACAGCCGGGTCTTGTTGCCCTATTTCTTCCTCTGTTCTTGGAATGAGTGTTCATTTCGTCTAGCACGTAATAAATCCACCAAAACCTGTAATAGGAGTTTCCAGCACTATTTTTCGTTGATATATATATATATATATATTCTAGGCTTCCAGTGATAAGCAAGTGTTTTCGAAGTGAAATGATGTCCATGTTATTTTGCAGGTCATGGCCATTCTCATGTTCTCGGGTGCTTGTGTCGGGGCCAGCGTGATGATCTTTTTCATGAAGGATGTGAACTTCTGCGCCGAGTACTAGCGGCTGCCGTAGCCATGGCCAAGCTTGTTACATAGATTGTCTATTTGATAGCCCATCTTTGTTTAGATGATGTGGATTCCTGATGCTCTGGTTACTTGTGTTGTTTCTTTGTTAATTTCATTTCTTTAGAGGTCCGAGGAGTACAACTAGAACCCCGTCTCTGGATGCCCGGTCTGCCTGCATGTCTGGTTTAAACCACACACTAACTGAAATCCACTACCCCGTAGAGTTGAACTGTCAGTCTTAAGTGCAGGACACAGTCATTGCGCTATGTTATGTGAACGTTCTGAATTTCTGCTCACTCTTTTATAATCTGCAACTCATTTTTCTCTTCCTTTTTCCTGCTAGTTCTGTTACAATCTGTATTTCTCTTTGCCTTTAAGTATGTCTGTCTGTCTGTAAACATTCTGAATTTCTGCTCGATCTTTCTATGATCTGTGGCCCATGCTTTTCTTCTTCTGCTCATTCTGCTATAATCTGAATTTCCTTTGGTCTGTCTCTCTTAGTCTGTACTCCCTCCGTTCCATAATCCGTGTCCGTGGTTTTAGATCAAACTGAACTAAAACCACGAATAACAGAGCTTCTATCTGTGCCTCTTCATCTCTTCTTCACATCATTGAGGGGATGATCCTGTTTGGGGCTACATCTGCAATCTGTGAGGCTAAACCCTTACGTTGCTCTTTCCGCATTCTGCAATTTTCTTCTTCTGTTCAGGCTTCAGGCTGGAGAGGGTCTGAACCTTTCCATAGTTCACTGAATCTGCTAACCTTTACAAGATCAAGGGCGTCCATTGACAACCTGCCCGAGGTCAGCATCACCGAGAGCAGTAAGTTGGTTCAGTGTGCTTGTTGTTTTTTGGTTGACTGTTAATATAGTGCTTAACCCATTTACAAACGGTTCTGAACCCATTTATGCAAACAGTTTCAACCCATGGTTGAAGGCTTGGTTTAGTTTGGTTTGGTTAAAATTCCCAGCAAGTTTGGTTTTGGTTGGGTGGCAAGAGAGCTATCGTGGGTTTAGTTTAGGTTCAAGTGTCAAGCTAGCTCACGTGAGTTTGGTTGAGTTATGGTTCAGTTATCAAACTTTTCTCAGATTTATCGCCCACAAGGTATTTTTTCTTGCTTCTCCACTGGCTGGTATAGAGCGGCTGGCCCAAATTTTCTCTTCCGTTATTTTTGTAGGGGACGAAGTTAGGAAATCAGACTAGGATCCCTAACTGATGCGGATGCACGACACCTAGTGCCTCACGTTGCATACGAATCTTCAATGAGTGATGCAAAAAACTTTGATGAATATTGCGAAAACTTTGATGAATAAGAATAATGCATTAATAGACCTATAGTATTGTTTTTAGATTATATGTTATTTGCCTGTCTAATTTTGTGACCTGTATGTGTTTCGCAGCCGAGGACCTGATCAAGAATGGGCAAGTGCAGGCCATCATATGGGGCCCTGGGACACTGAGCAAATCAGATCACGCCGCACACCTAGGCCACCGCTACAACCATGTTCCGGTTCTCTCCTTCTCTGGTGTTTCTCCAGCATTGTGTGCCTTCTGGACAGAAGATCCTGTAGCAGCCTCAGGAGGCCATGCCATGTTCGGATTTACACTTGGAAGTGACACTATAACCTTTCCTAGTCTGAGAACAGGCAGAAGAATTAGCAGAAAACTAGCTACAAGGAAATCAAGGAAGAAATGCAGAGGCAAGACGGGGCTTAAGATTGCCGTGCCGCTGAAACTGGGCTTTCAAGTTTTTGTGAATGTTATTGATCCTGTTTCCAAGAAACAAAACGTCACTGGCTACAACATTGATATCTTCGAAGCTGCTATGAGGAATTTGCATCCTCGTCCATGCTATAATTTTTTTGTCTTCGGTGGTACTTATGATGAGCTAGTAGGCAATGTGTCTTTCGGGGTAAGTGTCGGTGTCAAAACCGGCGGATCTCGGGTAGGGGGTCCCGAACTGTGCGTCTAGGCCGGATGGTAACAGGAGGCAGGGAACACGATGTTTTACCCAGGTTCGGGCCCTCTCGATGGAGGTAAAACCCTACGTCCTGCTTGATTAATATTGATGATATGGATAGTACAAGAGTTGATCTACCACGAGATCAAGGAGGCTAAACCCTAGAAGCTAGCCTATGGTATGATTGTTGTCTATGGAGTTGATGAAGTTGTCCTATGGACTAAAACCCTCCGGTTTATATAGACACCGGATAGGGTTAGGGTTACATAGAGTCGGTTACAATGGTAGGAGATCTTGAATATCCGCATCGCCAAGCTTGCCTTCCACGCCAAGGAAAGTCCCATCCGGACACGGGACATAGTCTTCCATCTTGTATCTTCATAGTCCTGGAGTCCGGCTGAAGGTATAGTCCGGCTACCCGAACACCCCCTAATCCAGGACTCCCTCAGTAGCCCCCGAACCAGGCTTCAATGAGGACGAGTCCGGCGCGCAGATTGTTCGGCATTGCAAGGCGGGTTCTTCTCCAAATCCTGTGTACCTATAGGAATAATGTCCGATTTTTGTAATGCAGTGCTCCTCGGCTTCTACGCCCAATAATGGCCGTCTTCCACGTGTCAAACAAATGCGAAAAGCCGGGGCGTTTTTACATCCACACCCCTAGCTGTATAAACGAGTCGCCTATTTAACGGGATGAGGATTTAGGTCCAAACCACATCTTCTCCTCTCCGCAAGTTATCATCCGAGCGCTTTCAGCAACGGTCCATTCCAACATGTCCAGCCGTCGCAGCTCCTCCCCTTGCCCCTCCGGCACCAAACCCGGGGACTGAGAGAGTTGCACCATCCCGCATAGCGAGTTAGTGTCGCTTCAGGCCAAGGGATTTCTCCCTCAGGCATACATGGTCCCGGTCCGAGCCGGTCTCGCCACGTATAATGGCGGAAAACAAGCGGAGAGCACCCCTAATCCTTCTAAAGGAGAGCGGGTGTGCCTCGTCCCCTATCTAATAAGGGGACTGGGATTTCCAATTCATCCATTTCTCCGCGGGCTTCTGGAGTTCTATGGCCTCCAGCTGCACAATCTCACGCCCGCCTCCGTATTACATATTGCGGGTTTCGTCGCCCTTTGCGAGCCATTTTTAGGCGTTGAGGCTCATTTCGCGCTGTGGAAGAGGTTATTCTGCCTGGTGCCCCGTTCTCAAGAGGGGTCTATATACCAAGTGGGCGGAGCCGAAGTATGGCGCATCGCCGGGACCGGATACCTATCCGGAACCCCAAAGAAGGCGTCCGAAGACTGGCCTTCGGAATGGTTTTACATAGATGACGTTCCGCTACCGGACCCTATCCGGGTCAGTCTCCCTGAGTTCAACAGTGCTCCATTGAAGAAACGCTTGAGCTGGCGTCCGCGGAGCTGTCAGAGAGAAAGCGACAGAGACGTCCTTTACCTGATGGGCCGGATAAGACTGTTGGCTCATTTCGGACTAACCATGATTGGAGTCATGGCCACATGCATTATGCGGGGGGTGCAGCCGCTTTAATATAGAGGCCACCCCATGTGGGATTTCAACGGGGAGGATGATGCCACCCGTTGCGGTCGTAAGGGGCTGGCCTCAGCCGCCGCCTTAGTAAAGATCTTATCCTCTTTGTACAAGGGAGAAAAGGAGGAATTCCTCCGCGTCAACCCGCGGGCCGGATTCAGTATGTACGATCCTCCAAGTTGGGTAAGTGAACAATTGCGCTTGCCTGTTTGTTTTATACTCCCACGGTTAGGTAGTCTAACGACTTCAATGCAGGAACTGCGGCAGGAGGTAAAGGATATAAACAGCCGTCCTCCACAACCCGAGGACCCAGAACGGTCCCTCGATCCGGACTCCGAAGAGGATCCGGACATATCGGTGGAGCTTATCGACGGGGTGTTCCATCAGCTAAGCAAGGACAATACCTTGGTGGCCATTACGGCGGATTACCCAGGGTTAATCCCGGCCTCCCAGGTGATGGAAACCGGAGTCCCATTCCCTTGAAAGAGATTCCACTCTTATGTATTTCGGTGTTTCTGACGACAACCGCGTTTTGCAGGGGAGATTTACGAGGCAGGAGGCCGAACCTGCGGCGGCTAGCCAACGAGGGGCCACAGGGCCCCGTGGGGCAAAAAGGAACGCAGTCCGGACTGAGATGCCGGCGCAAAGGTATAGCGCACCCTCTGTTTCCCTGGAGTTATTCTGTCAGGGCATATTAACGTTCGTGCTATCTTCAGAACGAAGAGACCTCGCCGGACTACATCCGGAGAGGCTGCCAATCGCGCCTCCACCAGCCAGGCTCCAACGTCTGGCCAGGAAGCGGATGCAAGCACAAGGCGCGCACCAGACGCTCCTCCGACAGAGGATGCGGACAGGCTGTCTGCCACAAATTCTAAAGTGGAGAGTGCCATGAACCACAGGCGTCGCCGGACAGTTCTACGCGACGCTTGTTTCTCCCAAGAGGCTTTAGATGCCTTTAATACGGTAGATGCGTACCTCCGTGCCGCTCAAAATGGTTTAGCCAGAGCCACGGAGCAGTATGTAAAAGACATACGGGTAAGAAAATTTTGGTTAAATATATATATATGCTAGTAGCCCCCGAGACTTGAAGCAGTTAGAGCAACTGATTTAAGGATCATTTAACATGCAGGTTCTTACAGAGAAGAATACCGTACTGTCCCAGGAGCTGGAAAAGTGCAAGGCCCAACTAGAGGCCGCACTAGCCGCAGCAGGGGAGCCCAAAGAGACCCCCTCAGGTAAGATACACTTCGAAAGATTAGTATTATGCGGTGTGGGTGCAAATCTGACAGATCATATTGCAGATGGCGCCGGACTCGATCCGGACAAGCAACAACTCTTACGCCGGCTAAAGGCTGGTGAGAGTGTGTTGACAAAGGTGAGGCGGGAGAAGAATGATCTTCAGGATGCCAACACCAAGCTGGACGTCGAACTTAAAGATGTTCGTGTCCAGCTGTCGGACTCCACGAAGGAGAATCAGCGGCTTCGACGCGGCATATTTAGTAAGTGCTTGAACGAACTTTGAAAAAAAGTTCGGCGAGGAAGTCGACTAATAGAGTAATGTCTGTAGGTATGCTCACAGGTCGTCCTGCAGAGGAGATGCCCGGTTCAACGGGTGACCTTCTTCCCGAACTCTTGCAACTGCACGAGCGAATTCGGCAGGCGATGCGAGGTATTGCCCAAGCCTTATGGCCTGCCCACTCCGTGCCCGAGGGCCTTGGAGAGCTTGCGGAGAAGCTGAAGGGAGCTCGGCGGCGCTTCTGGTTGTGGAAGATATCAACCTGCCGACAAGGCGCTAGGGAGGCCTGGGCTATGGTGAAGACCCATTTTACGAAGTCTGACCCAAACCACATGGCCGAGGTCGGACCAGTGGGGCCTGACGGGAAGGAGATCCCTGTAAGCTTAGTATACGGCCAAGTAGAGTTGGCCGCAAAGTATTCCCAGCAGGACTGTAAATTAGACAGCCTGTTAGATGGTATAGAAGAGGAATACAATCAGTCAGAATGACTGTGTAATTTTAAATTAACATGTGTAATGCCTTCTAGCCGGATTGTAGATCGTTTGTCGTTGCCGACCTTTTCGCTTCAACCTCAGGACCTGACGGTCCGCAGTGTGTCCGAATACCCTAGCGGTTATATAAGAACCGGGGTATGCGTGGAGACCAGGCGTAGGGGTCATCAGTGCTTTATCAGACAAGTGCCCAACTAGTTATGTTATATTACATGGTTAGTAAGAAACATCTTCCAGAGAGAATAGTTCCGTTAAGGGTTCCTTTCGCTGGGAGGCATGCCCTAAGGTGCATGTCCGGACTGCGTGAAGAGACGCAGAAAAAAGCATCTGGAGGCGCATAAAATGAGTAAAAAGATCATATTTTATTTGACCGACCGAATATTCCCTTAAGAACGCTAGCTTTCGGCTTCACCCAGTCTGAGGTACACATCCGGCTGACCCGGCAGTAACAATCGCAGAGGTGCTCCCTTTACCGCCTAGCCGAACAATCGGGAACGTAGGGGTAAGCACAGGAGCCAGGCAACCCAGCTTGGCCAAAACTTAAGTCATATCGATGCATATAATGGTGAAGAAAAAGGTACATGCGGAAGTTTAACGCATGTGTTGGGCGTGAAGCCCTTATAAATAAGCTTCTGTTAAAGAAGCCCCCAGGTTTAATGAGCGCGGGTTGCACGTCACTAGATGAGCCTTTAAGGGCTATAGAAGAAAAATGGGAAGGAGAGAAATGTAAGAAAGAAAAATTCAAAAAAGAATGGACAGAGGAAGGAGACGAACACAGAGTCCGGCGCTAGGCATAGAATCTTCGGAGACAGGCGGCGTTCCACGGGTTCGACTCGAGTCAGTTGTTCGACGCATCTCGCAGGCGGTACGCCCCACCAGTCAGGACTTGGTCGATTATGAATGGACCTTCCCACTTGGGCTTGAGTTTGTCCTTTTTCTTATCCGGCAGGCGTAGAACTAGTTCGCCAACATTGTAATTTTTGCCCATACTTCTCTGCTTTGATATCTTCGGGCCTGCTGTTGATAAAATGCGGAACGGGCTTTTGCCACGTCACGCTCCTCCTCCAAGGCGTCCAAGTTGTCCTGCCGATCGAGCTCGGCTTCTCTTTCTTCGTACATGCGCACTCTAGGTGAGTCATGAATTATGTCGCAGGGCAGAACTGCTTCTGCGCCGTACACCATAAAAAATGGTGTGTATCCGGTGGTGCGATTTGGCGTGGTCCGTAGCCCCCATAGCACGGAGTCGAGCTCCTCTACCCAGTGCGTGTTAGATTCCTTGAGGGACCGCACTAGTCTGGGTTTAATGCCGCTCATGATAAGACCATTTGCACGTTCGACCTGGCCGTTGGTTTGTGGGTGATAGACGGAAGCATAATCGAGCTTGATGCCCATGTTTTTGCACCAGAGTTTTACCTCGTCAGCGGTAAAGTTTGTGCCGTTATCGGTTATGATGCTGTGGGGGACGCCATAATGGTGTACAACCCCGGATATGAAGTCTATCATAGGTCCGGATTCGGCCGTTTTAACAGGCTTGGCTTCTATCCATTTGGTGAACTTATCCACCATGACCAGTAAGTATTTATTCTTATGGGATCCACCTTTGAGGGGTCCGACCATGTCAAGCCCCTAGACCGTAAAAGGCCAGGTGATGGGTATAGTTTGGAGTGCGGTGGGTGGCATATGGCTTTGGTTGGCAAAAAGTTGGCAACCAGCGCATCGTTGGACTAGGTCCTGAGCGTCTTCCCGGGCCGTCGACCAATAAAAGCCTGTACGAAAAGCCTTGCTAACAAGGGACTGAGCAGCGGCGTGGTGACCACCGAGTCCAGCATGAATTTCAGCCAGAAGGTTCCGCCCTTCCTCTTCGGAGATGCATCTTTGAAGGACTCTGGTAGTGCTTTTCTTATAAAGCTCTCCCTCATGGACTCTGTAGGCTTTAGATCGCCGCACTATGCAGCGGGCCTCGTTTTGGTCCTCCGGGAGTTCCTGCCTAATGAGGTAGGCTAGGAATGGTTCTGTCCACGGGGTGATAACCGCCATTATTATGTGGGCTGAAGGTGTAATTTCGTTGGCAGAGCCTCTGATTGTGTCAGATTGTTCGACGTCGAGTGGTGCGGCTGGCTTCGGGCTGTTGTTTGCAGGTTCCCCCTCCCATGCTACGGATGGCTTGAACAATCTTTCCAAAAAGATGTTGGGGGGGACTGCATCGCGTTTTGCTCCGATGCGTGCTAGGACGTCCGCCGCTTGATTGTTTTCTCGGGCTATATGGTGAAACTCCAGCCCTTCGAACCGAGCTGACATTTTTAGGACGGCGTTGCGGTAAGCTGCCATTTTTGGGTCATTGGCGTCGAAGTCTCCATTTATTTGGGATATCGTGAGGTTTGAATCCCCGCGTACCTCTAGGCGCTGGATACCCATGGATACTGATATCCGAAGGCCATGTAGGAGGGCCTCATATTCGGCTGCATTGTTGGAATCCGTGTACATGATCTGGAGCACATATTGGACTGTGTCTCCTGTGGGGGACGTCAGGACGACGCCGGCCCCCAGTCCGGCCAACATTTTGGAGCTGTCGAAATGCATGATCCAGTTTGAATATGTGCCGTACTCTTTAGGGAGCTCGGCCTTCGTCCATTCTGCGACGAAGTCGGCCAAACTTGCGATTTAATAGCTCGCCGTGGCTTATAGGTTATATCGAACGGGAGAAGCTCGATGGCCCATTTTGCAATCCGGCCCGTTGCATCGCGGTTGTTGATAATATCGTTGAGTGGTACTTCCGAGGCTACTGTTATGGAGCACTCTTGAAAGTAGTGTCGTAGCTTCCGGGATGTCATGAATACCGCGTATGCAATCTTTTGATAATGCGGGTACCGTGATTTGCATGGAGTGAGGACAGTGGACACGTACTAGACCGGCCTTTGAAGGGGGAATTTGTGTCCGTCCGTTTCCCGCTCGACAACGAGCACTGCGCTGACAACTTGGTGTGTTGCTGCAATGTACAATAACATTGGTTCGCCGGTGTTTGGCGTGGCCAGGACTGGGTTTGTTGCCAATATGGCTTTTATTTCATCAAGTCCGGCCGTCGCGGCATCCGTCCACTCGAAGTGTTCGGTGCGCCGAAGGAGGCGATAGAGGGGTAGTGCCTTTTCTCCCAAGCGGGAGATGAAGCGGCTTAAAGCCGCCACACATCCGGTTAATTTTTGTATTTGTTTAAGGTCCTTTGGGACATCCAATTGTGACAAAGCTCGGATCATGGCTGGATTTGCTTCAATTCCTCTACCGGATACAATGAAGCCCAAGAGCTTTCCGGCTGGAACGCCGAAGACACATTTTTCTAGATTGAGCTTGATGTTGTATATTCGGAGGTTATCGAATGTAAGCCTCAAGTCGTCTACTAGAGATTCGACATGTCTTGATTTGACGACCACATCATCCACGTACGCCTCCACTGTTTTGCCGATTTGGTTTGCCAGACATGTCTGGATCATGCGCTAATATGTTGCGCCGGCGTTTTTCAGCCCGAAGGGCATTGTGTTGAAGCAGAATGGGCCGTATGGTGTGATGAATGCTATTGCAGCTTGGTCTGATTCTGCCATCTTGATTTGATGGTAACTGGAGTATGCGTCGAGGAAACACAACGAATCGTGTCCTGTAGTGGCATCGATAATTTGATCGATACGGGGGAGGGGGAAGGGATCCTTTGGGCAAGCCTTGTTAAGGTCTTTAAAATCGACACACAAGCGCCAGGATTTGTCCTTCTTTGGTACCATCACCAGGTTTGCTAGCCAGTCCGGATGTTTTATGTCTCTGATGAATCCAGCCTCCAATAGCTTGGCTAGCTCCTCTCCCATAGCCTGTCTCTTGGGTTCGGAAAAACGCCGAAGGGCTTGTTTGATAGGTTTAAATCCTTTTTGGATATTTAAGCTGTGTTCGGCCAGCCTGCGTGGGATCCCTGGCATGTCTGAAGGGTGCCAGGCGAAGATTTCCCAGTTCTCTCATAGGAACTCTCGCAGTGCGGCATCTACATCAGGGTTCAGTCGTGCCCCGATGGAAGCTGTTTTATTGGGGTCCGTTGGATGGACCTGGAATTTGACTATTTCGTCAGCTGGCTTGAAGGATGTGGATTTGGATCTCTTGTCGAGTATCACGTCATCCCTGTTAACCGTGGAGCGCAGCGCAGTCAGTTCCTCGGCAGCTAAGGCATCGGATAGTGCCTCAAGGGCTAATGCAGCTGTCTTGTTTTCGGCGCAGAGTGCTATGTCCGGATCACTAGCTAGAGTGATAATTCCGTTCGGCCCGGGCATCTTAAGCTTCATGTACCCGTAATGGGGTATTGCTCGAAAGATTATGAATGCTTCCCGCCCTAGTAAAGCGTGATATCCGCTCTTAAACGGGGCCACCTGAAACGTAACTTCTTCGGACCTGTAATTATCCGGCGTGCTGAACACCACATCTAGTGTGATTTTTCCTGTGCAGCGCGCTTCCCGACTAGGGATTATTCCTCTAAAGCTTGTGCTGCTTCGCTCGACGCGGTTCCAGTCTATTTCCATTTTTTGAAGGGTTTCCTCATAAATGAGGTTCAGTCCGATGCCTCCATCCATGAGCACCTTGGTGAGGCGAAAGCCGTCCACTATGGGACTGAGGACCAATGCGGCTGGTGCTCGGGCTGTTCGGAATCTAGGTTCATCACTTGCGTTGAAGGTAATGGCAGTGTCGCTCCATGGATTTATTTTTGCAACTTGATAGACTTCGGCGAGGCTGTGGAGTGTTCTTTTTCGCACATTGTTTGATGCGAAAGTCTCGAAGACTGTGAGAACAGTACTGGTGTCCTTGGGCTGGCTTTCTGCGGCCTCCGGAATTAAGAGGTCCTCGCCGATCTTGGCCACTTGCCGGAGTATCCAACATGCTTTAAGGCTGTTAGTTGGTGTGGCGTCCTCTGTACTGTGAATTCTACAGGGTCCATTGAGCCATCTTTCCAGTACGGTTCCATGCCCTGTAGAGGGTTTTGGCTTTTTGGTGTTTATCCCGGGTGTCCTATGATGATGCACCCTCTTAGTTCGGACGGGGTTACTATTCAAGGCCGGATTATCCCAAAATTTTATTTCAGTTTTCCAGGCGCTTTCCATCGCACAGTATTTTTGTACTATGGACGCCAAGTCAGCGAAGCGTGTAATATCACGACGACTTACGGCGTTAAGGATTCCCTTGTCCGTGCAATTACTGCAGAAAATTGAGATTGCGTCTTCCTCGCGGCAATCCTTTGTCCTGTTCATAATCAGGAGGAATCTGGTCCAGTAATGATGTAGTGTTTCGTCGGGCCTCTGCCTGATTTGGGAGAGATCGCTTATGATCGGGTGGGCGGGTGTCGTTAAATCTGAAACCTTACCCAATCCAAGATTCGGAGGCCGAAGAGTTTCCGAACTCTGAAGTTCGGATTCTTGGATGTTGTCTAATGAATCTGGCCCGTTGCCTGATCCTAAGCTCAGGTCTTGAGTTACATCTCCCCCTCCGCGGGTATCCGGCTTGGAAGGGTCGGGATTTCGGACGTAGCTAGTCCTTAAAATAGATGAAGGGTCGCCGCACTGCATCTCTACCACGGCAACGTGGTGGGTGACCTGGGGAGAGTTAATTTCTCTTAGATCGGGTTTAAGCCCAACCTGGTCGTAATCCGTAGCGACCCCCAGGGCGGCGATGCGATCCAAGAGCTCGTTTACGGAAGAGCGCTCCATTGGATCTAGCTGCTCGACGAGCTCCGAGCTAACGTGTAGGTTGCTTTTGATGACCCGAGAGGTCACCGTCGGCGCAATAGCCGAACATGCGGTCATGAGGAAACCACCTAGCCGGAGAGTCTGGCCGACAGCCAAGGCTCCCTTAGTAACGGCGCCGTCTTTAAAGACGGGAGGAGGCATCCTTCCTGATTGCGACGGCATAGAGGAACTCTCAATGAAAGCACCAATGTCGGTGTCAAAACCGGCGGATCTCGGGTAGGGGGTCCCGAACTGTGCGTCTAGGCCGGATGGTAACAGGAGGCAGGGAACACGATGATTTACCCAGGTTCGGGCCCTCTCGATGGAGGTAAAACCCTACGTCCTGCTTGATTAATATTGATGATATGGGTAGTACAAGAGTTGATCTACCACGAGATCAAGGAGGCTAAACCCTAGAAGCTAGCCTATGGTATGATTGTTGTCTATGGAGTTGATGAAGTTGTCCTATGGACTAAAACCCTCCGGTTTATATAGACACCGGATAGGGTTAGGGTTACATAGAGTCGGTTACAATGGTAGGAGATCTTGAATATCCGCATCGCCAAGCTTGCCTTCCACGCCAAGGAAAGTCCCATCCAGACATGGGACGTAGTCTTCCATCTTGTATCTTCATAGTCCTGGAGTTCGGCTGAAGGTATAGTCCGGCTACCCGAACACCCCCTAATCCAGGACTCCCTCAGTAAGGCTTATCCTACACCACTTTCATCTCATCCTTATACGAGTACTATTTTGTCAACATTGTAATTTCTTGTAGTACCTAAATACCTTCTCATCTCTGCTAATTTTCATCTATCCTAAACAGGTGTATGACGGTGCAGTAGGCGATGTGACCATAACCGCAAAACGAGTCACTACCACAGACTTTAAATGCCATACACACAGTCAGGTGTGTCTATGCTTGTGCTTGCCGAGGATGAACCGGATACAATCCATTGGACATTTGTAAATCCACTAAATGGGAGGCTTTGGTTTGCAACAATTGTCTTCTTCTTCTATACTGGCTTTGTTGTGTGGATGATTGAACTGCCCAAAAATCAGGAGTACCAAGGATCAAGATCAAGACAATGTAGCACTGCCCTCTACTTCATTTTCTCAACTTTGACATTTTCTCATGGTGAGTACTTTAAGCTTAAACTTCCTGACAGAATTAATTTGAGGCTTTATAATAAGTATTTTAATTAGTTTCTCATCATAGTTCTAAGATTATATAATCTTTTGGTTATTCCATGCACAGGTCCTATTATTAAAAGCCCCTTGTCAAAAATTGTTGTGGTGGTATGGTGCTTTGTGGTGCTGATTCTTGTACAAAGCTACACAGCAAGCCTGTCATCCATACTGACCGCAAAGAGGCTCCGTCCTTTGATGACAGATCTACACCAGCTCAGGAGCAGTGGTGACTTTGTAGGATACCAAGATGATTCATTTGTGCGGTCCTTCTTGGTCAATCATAATTTCAGTGAAAGCAGGTTAAGGAACTACACAACGAAAGAAGAATATGCTGCTGCTTTGAGGATGGGGTCCAAGAATGGAGGGGTGTCAGCTATCATAGATGAGATCCCTTATTTAACTTCTTTCCTCTCTGACCGTCGGTACGAAAATGATTTTAGGATGCTTGGATCCATATACAAGACTCCAGGATTTGGCTTTGTAAGCTACTCAACCTTAATGCCTTGGTATATTCCTGATTTGTTCTTGCAGTGCTATGCTACAATCTAGATACAAAATAAGTTGCTGACATCGTGTTCTTATCTCCAGGCATTCTGTCTAGGTTCTCCGCTAGTGCACAATCTTTCGACTGCTATCCCGCACCTAGCAGGAGGGGATGAGGGCTCACGAATCGAAAGAAAATGGTTCGGCTCAGCTTCACCTCCAATGGGTCCTAGCATGGTCCCTGACATGGGCTCCACGCCTCTGACTTTCCAAAGCTTCTCAGGTCTCTTCATCATCACAGTATCCATTTCAACTCTAATGTTGTTGATAAGCATTATGAGGTCAATTCATGCCAAATGCACTGGGTTGACAAAGGCCAAAGATGAGTCTCGTCTGTTGCAGAATACCATGGGTGGCGACCCCAGCCCTGTTCCACAACCCTTCCCTGTAGATGGCAGTGATAATTCCAGGGGTGTTGAAGGAAGCAGCGAAAATGTTGGGGGCATAGAGCCTGACCCGGTGCAGCAGAATGGCATCCAGGATGCATCTGTGCATGCAGGACACATTCAGATTCAAATTGAGTTGAGCAGTGTGTGAGGTGAAGGGGAGTGCCAGATGCTCGCGAGTATGTCTCTCGTCATTGAAGTGATGCTGCATTCCAAACGTTGGACTAGGTAGATTAGTTATTTCTCTCGTTCCCTCTATTTTGGAAAAGAAGAGACAGATGTTCAGTGTGCATATTCTCTTTAGACTGATAATTCTTATGCTTTTGAAGTAGTACATTCTTTAACCCCATTTGTAAATTGATGGTGATTTAGACATAGGTATAGTCCTCAACATGCAAAGGTAGTATTTGTATTGCACAACTGACCTGAATGTTTGAAGTTGGAGTAGTTCATGATTTCTCTACCGTCTCCTGTAATTCGAACAGAAACAGTATTGCATATGAAGTGTATCAAAAGGTTTTTTTGTTCATGTCCATATTTTACCGAGCCTACATGGTCACAAACTTAAGGTAATCACGATCTGCTAAGTGTTACAAGGATGAGAATAATAAGTATATATTTGTGAAATAGTTTCACTGATATTCAGAATAGTTTCGAAAGGAATCGAAAGCGTTTCAGGGTCATCGGAAGGGTTCAGAGTTTACCGGGCAAAACCGGTTATTACCGATAAATAATATATAGGTGGAAAATGTTTTTAGAGATGTTAAATTAATAATAAAAGGCTCTAATAATATTTAGGACGCTTTTAGACTTAATTAAATATCAACGGGCCTTAAAAAGCCAAGTGGTGGAAGGAGAATTGGACCACAAGGGCCCAGCAGGGGGAGCCCCCCCGCTTTCCCACTTGGTAGGCTGAATTGGAGTGGGACAGGACTCCTCCTCCCTAGGCCGGCGCAAGGAGGGGAACTCCTTCCCTCTTTGTGGCGCCCCCCGTTGGAAATATGCCCTAGAGGCAGTAATAAATTGGTTATTATCATATTTTGCTATTCATGATAAATATTTTTTTTGCGGGAATTGTATTGACTGGAAACTTAAATACATGTGTGAATACATAAACAAATACTATGACCCTAGTGAGCCTCTACTAGACTACCTCGTTGATCAAAGATGGTTAAGGTTTCCTAACCATAGACATGAGTTGTCATTTGATAACAGGATCACATCATTAGGAGAATGATGTGATGGACAAGACCCAACCATAAGCTTAGCATTCGATCACATCACTTGAGTTTATTGCTATAGCTTTCTTAATGTCAAGTATCTATTCTTAAGACCATGAGATCATGCAACTCCCGGATACCGGAGGAATACCTTGTGTGCTATCAAACGTTGCTTCATAACTAGATGATCATAAAGATGCTCTACAGGTATCTTCGAAGGTGTCTATTGGGTTGCACGGATCGAGACTGGAATTTGTCGCTCCGTGTGACGGAGAGATATCTCTGGGCCCTCTCGGTAATACAACATCGTAAAGAGCTTGCAAGCAATGCGGCTAATGAGTTAGTAACCAGACATTGTATTACGGAACAACTAAATAGACTTGTCAGTAACGAGATTGAACAAGGTATGAAGATACCGACGTTCGAATCTCGAGCAAGTAACATATCGCTGGACAAAGGGAATTGCATACGGGATTAACACAATCCTTGGCATCGTGGTTCAACCGATTAAAGATCTTCGTGGAATATGTAAAAACCAATATGGACATCTAGGTTCTGCTATTGATTATGGACCGGAGAGGTGTCTCGGTCATGTCTACATGATTCTCGAACCCGTAGGGTCCGCACGCTTAATGTTCGGTGACACTAGAGTAATATTGGGATATGCATGTTGGTGACCGAATGTTGTTCGGAGTCCCGGATGGGATCCAGGACGTCATGAGGAGCTCCGGAATGGTCAGAAGGTAATGATTTATATATGGAAAGTTGTTTTCAGGGTTCTGGAAAAAGTTACAGTTCTTTCGGGATTGTACCGGGAAGCTTCCAAAAGGTTCCAGAAACTTCCGGAGGAGTCCGGAAGTCCACCAAGGGTTCCACCACGTTCCAAGGGTCAGCATGGGCTAAAGGGAGGCGCACAAGTCTCTCACGGCCCTGTGGCTTGGGAGAGGTGGAAAGTCCACTGGTGTATGGAAAAGGATGGAATTGGACTAGGAGTCCAACTCCCCGCTTGGTGTGCCCCTAGGGCTTGGAGGGCTGGCTAACATACCCCTCCACCTATATATAGAGGAGAGGGGGTGCCCCCAAGAGCACACACAAGCCCTTGGCCCCCTCTCCCTCCCGTTACTTTGTAACTCCTCCGTCTTCGTTGTTTCGATAGCGCTCGGTGTAGCCCTGCCGGAATCACTCCACCGCCATCACCGTCCCGCCCTCATGCTGCCGGCAATCCCATCTACTTCTCCTCCCTCGCTTGCTGGATCAGGGAGGAGGAGACATCATCGAGCCGTACGTGTGCTAAACGCGAAGGTGTCGCCCGTTCGGTACTTCATCGGCTTGGATCGCGATTGGATCATGACAAGTACGACTACATCAACCGCATGATATACACTTCGCTTAACGGTCTACGAGGGTACGTATACACACTCTCCCCTCTCTTTGTTATGCTTCTCCTAGATAGATCTTGGGTGTTCATAGGAATTTTTTTTGATTTCATGCAACGTTCCCCAATAGTGGCATCATGAGCTAGGTTTATGCGTAGATGTATATGCACGAGTAGAACACAAAGAGTTGTGGGCATTGAAGCTCAAATTGTTTACCTCTCTTGTATTATTTGGATTCGGCGGTATTGTGGGATAAAGAGGCTCGGACCAAATTTACATGTCCTCGCACATGAGACCGGTTCCACCGACTGGCATGCAACTTGTTTTGCATAAGGTGGCTAGCGGATGTCTATCTCCCCTACTTTAGTTTAATCTAATTTGACAAAGGCGATCCTTGTAGAAGGTTTAAAGGAAAATTTATTATCACCGTTGTGGCTTTGCATAGGTGAGAATAGTTCTTGCTAGTTGCCCATAGCAGCCACATAAAATTAGCAACAACAAAGTAGAGGACATCTATCTTATTTTTGCAGAGCATGTTGTGATGTGGTATGGCCAAAAACGTGATGTGATATATGTTGATGTGTGAGATGATCATGTTTTGTAATAGGTGAACGACTTGCATGTCGATGAGTTCTACAACCGGCAGGAGCCATAGGGTTGTCTTTAATTTATTAATTGTCATGTAATTGCTTTACTTTATCGCTACACGTTAGCAATAGTTGTAGAAGCAATAGTTGGTGAGACGACCACGTGACGACACGATGATGGAGATCATGGTGCCATGCTGGTGACGATGGAGATCATGTCGGTGCTTTGGAGATGGAGATCAAAGGCATCAGATGATAATGGCCATATCATGTCACATATTGATTGCATGTGATATTTATCTTTTTATACATCTTATTTTGCTTAGGACGACGGTAACATTATGATATGACCCCTTCACTTAATTTCAAGAAATCGTGTTCTCCGTAAGTATGCATTTTTGCAGAAGTTCGTCGTTCTGTAGCACTTCATGATGATCGAGTGTGATAGACTCTACGTTCGCATACAACGGGTGTAAGCCAGTTTTACACATACAGAATACTTGGGTTCAACTTGATGAGCCTAGCATGTACAGACATGACCTCAGAACAAAGGAGACCGAAAGGTCGAACATGATTCAAATAGTAGATATGATCAACATGGAGATGTTCACCATTGATGAGTACCCCATCTCACGTGATGACCAGACATGGGTTAGTTGATTTGGATCATGTATCACTTAAACGACTCGAGGGATGTTGATTTAAGTGGGAGTTCATCAGTAATTTGATTAACTCAACTAATTATCATTGAACTTAGTCTTAACTGTCTTTGCAATTGTGTTGTAGATCAACGGCCCGCGCTGTAATTCCCCTGAATTTTAATGCATTCCTAGAGAAAGCTAAGTTGAAAGATGATGGAAGCAACTATGCGTATTGGATCCGTAACTTGAGGATTATCCTCATTTTTTCACAGAAGGCTTATGTCCTTGATGCACGTCTAGGTGCCGCACCCCCTTCAGCATCGTCTGTGGATGTTGTGAACATCTGGCAGGCACGTTTTGACGACTACTCGATAGTTCAGTGCGCCATGCTTTACGGCTTAGAACCGGGGCCCCGAGGACATTTTTAGCACCATGGAGCATATGAGACGTTCCAGGAGCTTTAATTGGTATTTCAAGCTCACGCCCGGGTTGAGAGGTATGACACCTCCGACAAGTTCTTTAGCTGCAAGATGGAGGAGAACACTTCTGTTAGTGAGCATATACTCAGAATGTCTGGATTTCACAATCTCTTGACTCAGTTGGGAGTTAATCTTCCAGATGACACGGTCATTGACAGAGTTCTCCAGTCACCGCCACCAAGTTATAAGGGCTTTGTGATGAATTATAATATGCAAGGGATGGAGAAAACGATTCCCGAGCTCGCGATGCTTAAGGCCGCGAAGGTAGAATTCAAAAAGGAGCATCAAGTGTTGATGGTTAGAAAGACCACTAGTTTGAAGAAAGGCAAGGGAAACTTCAAGAAGAATGGCAAGACAGTTTCCACTCCCGTGAAGAAACTCAAGGCTGGAACCAAACCTGAGACTGGGTGCTTCTACTGCAAGGGGAATGGTCACTGGAAGCGAAACTGCCCCAAGTACTTAGCAGATAAGAAGGCTGGCAACGTCAACAAAGGTGTATTTGATATACATGTTATTGATGTGTACCTTACTAGTGCTCGTAGTAGTGCCTGGGTATTTGATACTGGTTCAATTGCTAATATTTGCAACTCTAAACAGGGGCTATGGAATAAACAAAGACTGGCTAAGGACGAGGTGACGATGCGCGTCGGAAATGGTTCCAAGGTTGATGTGATCACCATCGGCACACTACCTCTACATCTACCTTCGAGATTAGTTTTAAACCTAAATAATAATTATTTGGTGCCTGCATTGAGCATGAACATTATATCTGTATCTTGTTTATTGCGAGACGGTTATTAATCTAAGTCAGAGAATAATGGTTGTTCTATTCATATGAGTAATATCTTTTATGGTCATGCACCCCTTGTGAATGGTTTATTCTTGTTAAATCTTGATCGTAGTGATACACATATTCATAATATTGATGCTGAAAGATGCAAAGTTAATAATGATAGTATCACATATTTGTGGCACTGCCGCTTAGGTCATATTAGTGTAAAGTGCATGAATAAACTCCATGCCGATGGACTTTTGGAATATATTGATTATGAATCATTTGAGACATGTGAACCATGCCTCATGGGCAAGATGACTAAAACTCCGTTCTCCGGAACAATGGAGCGAGCTAGTGACTTATTGGAAATAATACATACCGCTATATGCAGTCCGATGAGTGTTGAAGCACGCGGTGGATATCGTTATTTTCTTACCTTCACAAATGCTTTGATTATATATGGGTATATTTACTTAATGAAACACAAGTCTAAAACATTTGAAAATTTCAAGGAATTTTAGAGTGAAGTGGAGAACCATTGTAACAAGGAAATAAAGTTTCTATGATCTGATCGTGGAGCTGAATATTTGAGTACGAGTTTGGTATGCATTTAAGACAATGTGGAATTGTTTCACAGCTCACGCCACCTGGAACACCAAAGCATAATGGTGTATCCGAACGTCGTAATCGTACTCTATTGGATATGGTGCATTCTATGATGTCTCTTGCCAATTTGCCACTATCGTTTTGGGGTTATGCATTAGAGACAACCGCATTCACTTTAAATAGGACACCTTCTAAATCCGTCGAGACGACACCGTATGAGTTGTGGTTTGGCAAGAAACCTAAGCTATCATTTCTTAAAGTTTGGGGATACGACACTTATGTCAAGAGGCTTCAGCCTGATAAGCTCGAACCCGAAGCGGAGAAGTGCTTCTTCATAGGATACCCTAAAGAGACCATTGGGTATACCTTCTACCACAGATTTGAGGGCAAGATCTTTGTTACCAAGAATGGGTCCTTTCTAGAGAAGGAGTTTCTCTCGAAAGATGTGAGTGGGAGGAAAGTAGAACTTGATGTGGTAATTGTACCTTCTTTCAATTTGGAAGGTAGGACATCACAGAGAGCAGTTCTCGTGATGCCTACACCAACCAAAGAGGAAGCTAATGATGATGATCATGAAACTTCGGATCAAGTTACTACTAAAATTCGTAGGTCGACCAGGGTAGGTTCCGCACCAGAGTGGTATGGTAGTCTAGTCCTGAAAATCATGTTGTTAGACAATAGAGAACCTATGAACTATGTAGAAGCTATGATGAGCCCGGATTCTGACAAATGGCTTCAGGCCATGAAATCCGAGATATGATCCATGTATGAGAACAAAGTATGGACTTTGGTTGACTTGTCCGATGATCGACAAGTCACTGAGAATAAATGGATCTTTAAGAAGAAGACAGACGGTGATGGTAATGTCACCGTCTATAAAACTCGACTTGTCGCAAAGGGTTTTCGACAAGTTCAAGGTGTTGACTACGATGAGACTTTCTCACCCATAGCAATGCTTAAGTCTGTTAGAATTATGTTAGCTAGTGCCACATTTTATGATTATGAGATCTGGCAAATGGACATCAAAGCAACATTCCTTAACGGGTTTCTTAAGGAAGAGTTGTATACGATGCAATCAGAAGGTCTTGTCGATCCTAAGGATGCTAACAAAGTATGCAAGCTCCAACGATCCATCTATGGACTGGTGCAAGCATCTCAGAGTTGGAATATTCGCTTTGATGAGGTGATCAAAGCTTTTGGTTTTATACAAACTTACGGAGACACTTGTATTTACAAGAAAGTGAGTGGGAGCGATGTAGCATTTCTAATATTATATGTGGGTAACATATTGTTGATTGGAAATGATATAGAATTTCTAGAAAGCATAGAAGGATATTTGAACAAGAGTTTTTCATTGAAAGACCTCGGTGAGCTACTTGCATATTGGGCATCAAAATCTATAGAGATAGATCAAGATGCTTAATAGGACTTTCACAAAGCACATACCTTGATAAAGTTTTGAAGAAGTTCAAAATGGATCAGTCAAAGAAAGGGTTCTTGCCTGTATTGCAAGGTGTGAAGTTGAGTAAGACTCAAAGCCCGACCATGACATAAGAACGAGAAAGGATGAAAGTCATTCCCCATGCCTTAGCCATAGGATCTATAATATATGCCATGCCGTGTACCAAACCTGATGTGTGCCTTTCCGTAAGTCTCCATGGAGGTAACAAAGTGATCTAGGAGTAGATCACTAGACAACGGTGAAGAACATCCTGAAGTTCCTGAAAAGGACTAAGGACATGTTTCTCGTTTACGGAGGTGACGAAGAGCTTGTTGTAAAGGGTAACGTCGATGCTAGCTTTGACACAGATCTGGATGACTCTAAGTCTCAAACCAGATACGTATTTATATTGAATGGTGAAGCGGTCAGTTGGTGCAGTTCTAAGCGGAGTGTTGTGGAGGGATCTACATGTGAAGCGGAGTATATACCTGCTTCGGAAGTAGTGCAAGAAGGAGTCTGGATGAAGGAGTTCATATCTGATCTGGGTGTAATAACTAGTGCATCGGATCCAATGACTATCTTTTGTGACAACACTGGAGCTATTGCTGTTGGGTAACGTAGTAATTACAAAGAAATTCCTACGCAGACACAAGATTATGGTGATGCATAGCAACGATAGGGAAGAGTGTTGTCCACGTACCCTCTGATACGTCTCCAACGTATCAATAATTTTTGATTGCTCCATGCTATATTATCTACTGTTTTGGACATTATTGGGCTTTATTATCCACTTTTATATTATTTTTGGGACTAACCTATTAACCGGAGGCCCAACCCAGAATTGTAGTTTTTTTTGTGCCTATTTTAGGGTTTCAAAGAAAAGGAATATCAAACGGAGTCCAAACGGAATGAAACCTTCGGGAACGTGATTTTCTCACCGAACATGATCCAGGAGACTTGGATCCTACGTCAAGAAACAAAGGAGGAGGCCACGAGGTAGGGGGGCGCGCCTACCCCCCCAGGCGCGCCCTCCACCCTTGTGGGCCCCTGTTGCTCCACCGATGTACTCCTTCCTCCTATATATACCTACGTACCCCCAAACGATCAGATACGGAGCCAAAAACCTAATTCCACCGTCGCAACTTTCTGTATCCACGAGATCCCATCGTGGGGCCTGTTCCGGAGCTCCGCCGGAGGGGGTATCCCTCACGGAGGGCTTCTACATCAACACCATAGCCTCTCCGATGAAGCGTGAGTAGTTTACCTCAGACCTTCGGGTCCATAGTTATTAGCTAGATGGCTTCTTCTCTCTTTTTGGATCTCAATACAATGTTCTCCCCCTCTCTTATGGAGATCTATTCGATGTAATCTTCTTTTTGCGATGTGTTTGTTGAGACCGATGAGTTGTGGGTTTATGATCAAGTTTATCTATGAACAATATTTGAATCTTCTCTGAATTCTTTTATGTATGATTGGTTATCTTTGCAAGTCTCTTAGAATTATCAGTTTGGTTTGGCCTACTAGGTTGATCTTTCTTGCAATGGAAGAAGTGCTTAGCTTTGGGTTCAATCTTGCGGTGTCCTTTCCCAGTGATAGTAGGGGCAGCAAGGCACGTATTGTATTGTTTCCATCGAGGATTACAAGATGGGGTTTTATCATATTGCATGAATTTATCCCTCTACATCATGTCATCTTGCTTAAGGTGTTACTCTGTTTTCATGAAGACTTCGATGCCAAGGATCCAAAAATGGCATCTTACCGCAACGCCGTCCTAAAAATGTCAGCTCGGTTCGAGGGGCTTGAATTTCACCATATAGCCCGGGAAAATAATCAGGCGGCAGATGTCCTGGCACGCATCGGCGCAAAATGCGATGTAGTCCCCCCAACATCTTCTTGGAGAGGCTGTTCAAGCCATCCGTAGTATGGGAAGGGGAGCCGAACAATAACAGCCTGGACCCAACCGCACTGCCCGACACCGAGCATTCTGACACAATCGGAGGCTCTGCCAATGAAATAACACCCTCAGCCCATGTAATAATGGCCCTCATCGCCCCGTGGACAGAACCATTCCTCTCCTACCTTACTAGGCAGGAACTCCCCGAGGACCAAAATGAGGCACGCTGCATAGTGCGGCGATCCAAAGCCTACAGAGTCCACGAGGGAGAGCTTTATAAGAAAAGCACTACCGGAGTCCTTCAAAGGTGCATCTCCGAAGGGGAGGGGCGGAACCTCCTGGCTGAAATTCATGCTGGACTCGGCGGTCATCACGCTGCAGCCCGGTCCCTTGTAAGCAAGGCCTTCCGTACGGGCTTTTATTGGCCGACGGCCTGGGCAGACGCTCAGGACTTAGTCGAACGATGCACCGATTGCCAGCTCTTTGCAAACCAAAGCCATATGCCACCCACCGCCCTCCAAACTATCCCCATTACTTGGCCCTTCGTGGTCTGGGGGCATGACATGGTCGGACCCCTTAAAGGCGGAACCCACAAGCAAAAATACTTACTAGTCATGGTGGATAAGTTCACCAAATGGATAGAAGCCAAGCCTATTAAGACGGCCGAATCCGGACCGGTGATAGACTTTATATCCGGGGTTGTACACCGTTACGGCGTCCCCCACAACATCATCACTGATAACGGCACGAACTTCACGGCCGACGAGGTAAAACTCTGGTGCAAAACCATGGGCATCAAGCTCGATTATGCTTCCGTCTATCACCCACAAACTAACGGCCAGGTCGAACATGCAAATGGTCTTATCATGAGCGGCATCAAACCCAGATTAGTGCGGCCCCTCAAGGAATCTAACACGCACTGGGTAGAGGAGCTCGACTTCGTACTCTGGGGGCTGCGGACCACGCCGAATCGCACCACCGGGTACACACCATTCTTTATGGTGTACGGCGCAGAGGCAGTTTTGCCTTGCGACATAATTCATGACTCACCTCGAGTGCGCATGTACAAAGAAAGAGAAGCCGAGCTCGATCGGCAGGGCAGCTTGGACGCATTGGAGGAGGAGCGTGATGTGGCAAAAGCCCGTTCCGCATTCTATCAACAGCAGGCTTGAAGATACCAAAGCAGAGAAGTACGGGCCAAAAATTACAACGTTGGCGAATTAGTTCTACGACTACCGGAAAAGAAAAAGGACAAACTCAAGCCCAAGTGGGAAGGTCCCTTCATAATTGACCAAGTCCTGACTGGTGGAGCGTACCGCCTGCGGGATGCATCGGATAACCGACTCGAGCCAAACCCATGGAACGCAGCCCGTCTCCGAAGATTCTATGCCTAGCGCCGGACTCTGTGTTCGTCTCCTTCCTCTGTCCATTTTTTATATTTTCTGTCTTACATTTCTCTTCTTCTCTCCCTCTCTCTCTCTCTCTCTCTCTCTCTCTCTCTTATAGCCTCTAAAGGCTCATAAAGTGACGCGCTATCTGCGCTCATTAAACCTGGGGCTTCTTTAAACAGAAGCTTATTCATGCGGGCTTCATGCCCAACACATGTGTCACACTTCCGCATGTACCTTTTATTCACCATTATATGCATCGATATGACTTAAGTTCTGGCCAAGCTGGGTTGCCTGGCTCTTGTGCTTACCCCTACGTTCCCGATTGTTTGGCTAGGTGGTAAAGGGAGCACCTCTGCGATTGTTACTGCCGGGTCAGCCGGATGTGTACCTCAGACTGGGTGAAGCCGAAAGCTAGCGTTCTTAAGGGAATATTCGGTCGGTGAACTAAAGATGATCTTTTTTTATCTATACGCCCCCAGATGTTTTTCCTACGTTTCTTTTCGCAGCATGGACATGCACCTTAGGGCATGCCTCCCAGGGAAAGGAACCCCTAACGGAACTATTCTCCCTGGAAGATGTTTCTTACTAACCATGTAATATAACATACCTAGTTGGGCACTTGTCTGTTCACGCCCTAATGACCCCTACGCCTGGTCTCCATGCATTCCCCGGTTCCTATATAACCGCATGGGAATTCGGACACACTCCGGACCGTCAGGTCCCGAGGCTGAAGCGAAAAGGTCGGCCATGACAAATGATCTACAATCCGGCTAGAAGGCATTATAAATGTCAATTAAATTACATAGTCATTTTGACTAGGTGTATTCCTCTTCAATACTATCTAACAGGATGTCTAATTTACAGTCCTGCTGGGAATACTTTGCGGCCAACCCCACTTGGCTGTATACTAAGCTTAAAGGGATCTTCTTCCCATCGGGCCCTATAGGACCGACCTCGGCCATGTGGTTGGGGTCAGCCTTTGCGTACCGCATCTTTACCATGGCCCAGGCCCCCCTAGCGCCTTGACGGCAGGCTGATATCTTCCACAATCGGAAGCGCCACCGTGCTCCCTTTAGCTTCTCCGCAAGCTCTCCAAGACCTTCGGGCATGGAGACGGATGGCCACAGGGCCTGGGCGACGCCTTGCATCACCTGCCGAACTCGATCGAGCAGTTGTGAGAGCTCGGGAAGAAGGTCACCCGTAGAACCGGGCATCTCCTCTGCAGGACGACCTGTTAGCATACCTACAGACATTGCTTTGTTAGTCAACTTCCCCGCCGAACCTTCTTTCAAAAGGTTCGCTCAAGCACTTACTAAATATGCCGCGGCGAAGCCGCTGATTCTCCTTCACGGAGTCTGACAGCTGGGCACGAACATCTTTCAGCTCGACGTCCAGCTTGGTGTTAGCATCTTGGAGATTGTTCTTCTCCCCCATCACCTTTAGCAGCACCCTCTCACCAGCCTTTAGCTGGCGTAGGAGGTGTTGCCTTTCCGGATTCAATCCGGCGCCATCTGTAATTTATTTGTCAGATTCGCACCAAAGCCGTGCTTCGCAAAATACTTATCTTTCGAAGTGTATATTACCAGAGGGGGTCTCCTTAGGCTCCCCTGCCGCGGCTAGTGCGGCCTCAAGTTGGGCTTTGCACTCTTCTAGCTCCTTGGACAGTAGGGAATTCTTTTCCGTAAGAACCTGCATCACAAATGATCCTTAAATCAGTTATTCTAACTGTTTCAAGTCTCGGGGGCTACTGGTATATATATATAATTACCAAAATTTTCTTACCCGTATGTCTTTTACATATTGCTCCGTGGCTCTGGCTAGACCATCTTGAGCGGCACGGAGGTACGCATCTCCCGACTTGAAGGCATCTAATGCCTCTTGGGAGAAACAAGCGTCGCGAAGAATTGTCCGGTGACACCTATGGTTCATGGCACTCTCCACCTCAGAGTTGGTGGCAGACAACCCGTCCACATCCTCCATAGGAGGAGCGTTCGGTGCGCGCCTTGTGTTCGGCCCCGTTTCCGGGCCAGGCTTTGGAGCCTGGCTGGTGGAGGCGCGATTGGCGATCTCTCCGAATATAGTTCGGCGAGGTCTTTTTGTCCTAAAGAGAGCACAAGTGTTAATATGCCTTGAAGGTATAACACCTGGAATAAGAGGGTGCGCCATACCTTTGCGCTGACGCCCCGGTCCGGACTGCACCTCTTTTCTGCCCACAGGGCCCTACGGCCCCTCGTTGGCTTGTCGCCGTAGGTTCGGCCTCCCGTTTCTGGGAGGCCGGAATTAGCCCTGGATAATCAGCCGTAATGGCCACCAGGGCGTTGTCCTTGCTCAATTGATGGAACACTCCATCAATCAGATCCACCGAAAGGTCCGGATCCTCTTGAGAGTCTGGGTCGAGGGACCATTCTGGGTCCTCGGGTTGTGGAGGAGGGCTGTCTATGTCTTTGACGGCCTGGCGCAGTTCCTGCATCGAAATCACTAAGATGGAATATTTAACAACGGGGATATAAAACGGATGGGCAGGATGTGACCACTCACCCAGCTTGGAGGATTGTACATGGAAAATCCACCCTTTGGGTCGACACGGAGAAAATCCTCCTCTTCTCCCTTGTACAAAGCAAACAAGGTCTTTATTAGAGCCGCAGCCGAATCCGGACCCTTACGGCGGTAGCGGGTGGTGTCGTCCTCCCCGTTGAAATCCCACATGGGGTGGCTTCTATACTGTAGCGGCTGCACCCCTTGCATGATGCATGCGGCCATGACCCCGATCATGGTTAGTCCGGAATGAGCTAACAATCTTATTCGGCCCATCAGGTAAATGATGTCCCTGTCACTTTCCCTCTGAGGGCTCCGTGGGCGCCAGCTTAGGCGCTTCTTTAAGGGAGCATTGTTGAATTCAGGGAGGCCGATCCGGACAGGATCCGGCAGCGGGACGCCTTCTATATAGAACCATTCTGAGGGCCAGTCTTCGGACGCCTTCTTTGGGGTTCCGGACAGAGATCCAGTCCCGGCGATGCGCCACACTTCGGCTCCTCCCACTTGATACATTGACCCCTTATTGGAACGGGGCATGAGGCAAAACAACTCCTTCCACAGTCCGAAATGAGCTTCAACACCCAAGAATAGCTCGCAGAGGGCCACAAAGCCCGCGATGTGCAATATTGAGGAAGGCGTGAGATGATGTAGCTGGAGGCCATAGAACTCTAGCAGCCCCCGGAGAAACGGGTGGATTGGAAATACGAGCCCCCTTATTAAGTAAGGGACAAGGCACACCCGCTCTCCTTTGGAGGGATTAGGGGCATTCTCTGCTTGCTCTCCGCCGTTGTCGACGGCAAAACCGGCTCGAACCGGGACCATATAGGCCAGGGGGAGAAATCCCTTGGTCTGGAGCGTCACTAGCTCGCTATGCGGGGTGGAACATCTCTCCCAATATCCAGGCTTAGGGCTGGAAGGGCGAGGGGAGGAGTTGCGACGGCTGGCCATGGTGGAATGGACCTTTGTCGGATGCGCTCTGATGAACACTCGCGGAAGGGAGGAGGTGTGGATTGGATCTAAATCCTCGTCCCCTTAAATAGGGCGGCTCATTTACGCGGCTAGGGGTGTGAATGTAAAAACACTCAGACTTTTCATATTCGTTTGACACGTGGGAAGCGGCCATTATTGGGCGTAGAAGCCAAGGAGCGCAACATCTACAAGAAACCGGACTTTATTCAGACAGGTGCACGGAATTTGGAGGAGAACCCGCCTTGCACTGATGAAGGCAATCTGCGCGCCGGACTCATCGTCATTGAAGCCTGGTTCGGGGGCTACTGAGGGAGTCCTGGATTAGGGGGTGTTCGGATAGCCGAACTATACCTTCAACCGGACTCCTGGACTACGAAGATACAAGATTGAAGACTCCGTCCCGCGTCCGGAAGGGACTTTCCTTGGCGTGGAAGGCAAGCTTGGCGATACGGATATGAAGATCTCCTACCATTGTAACCGACTTTATGTAACCCTAACCCTATCCGGTGTCTATATAAACCGGAGGGTTTTAGTCCGTAGGACAACATACACATCAACAATCATACCATAGGCTAGCTTCTAGGGTTTAGCCTCCTCGATCTCGTGGTAGATCTACTCTTGTACTACCCATATCATCAATATTAATCAAGCAGGACTTAGGGTTTTACCTCCATCGAGAGGGCCCGAACCTGGGTAAAACTTCGTGTCCCTTGTTTCCTGTTACCATCCGGCCTAGACGCATAGTTCGGGACCCCCTACGCGAGATCCGCCGGTTTTGACACCGACACTAGGTGCTACAATCACTTAAATCAAGTGGGAGTTAAACTTCCAGATAAGATAGTGATTGATAGAGTTCTCTAGCCACTATCACTAAGCTACTAGATCTTCGTGATGAACTATGACATGCAAGGGATGGAGTTGATCCCGGAGCTGTTCGCGGTGCTTAAGACCGTAAAAGGTAGAAATTAAGAAGGAGCATCAAGTGTTGATGGTTTAACAAGACCACTGGTTTCAAGAAGGGCAAGGGCTAAAAGGGAAACTTCATGGATGGCAAACCAGTTGCCGCTCCAGTGAAGGAACCCAAGGTCGAACCCAAACCCGAGACTAAGTGCTTCTATTGTAAGGGGAACCGTCACTGGTAGCGGAATTACCCCAAATGCATGGTAGATAAGAAGGTTGGCAACTTCAACAAAGTATATACGTGTTATTAATGTGTACCTCACTAGTACTCCTGGTAGCACCTGGGTATTGGATACCGGTTCAGTTGCTATTATTGGTGACTTGAAGCAAAAGCTATGGACTAAACGGAGACTGGCTAAGGGCGAGGTGAGGATGTGTGTTGGAAGTGTTTCCAAAGTTGATGAGATCACCATCGCACGCTCCATCTGCCTTCGGGATTAGTATTGAACCTAGATAAATGTTATCAGGTGTCTACGTTGAGCATGAATATGATTAGATCATGCTCATTGCAATACGGTTATTCATTTAAGTTAGAGAATAATGGTTATTCTGTTTACATGAATAATACCTTTCATGGTCATGCACCCTATGTGAATGGTTTAGTGAATCTCGGTCGTGGTAATACACATGTTCACGCCAAAAGATGTAGATAGTACCACTTTCTTGTGGCACTGCCGCTTAGGTCATATTGGCGTAAGATGCATGAAGAAACTCCATGTCGATGGATGTTTGGAGTCACTTGATTTTGAATCGCTTGACACATGCGAGCCATGCCTCATGGGCAGGATGACTAAGACCCCGTTTTCAGGTACAATGAAACGGGCAAGTGACTTGTTGGAAATCATACATGCTGATGCATGTGATCCAATGAGAATTGAAGCGTGCGGTGGATATCGCTATTTTCTCATCTTCACTGACGATTTGAGTAGATATAGATATATTTACTTAATGAAGCACAAGCCTGAAACATTTGAAAAGTTCAAGCGGTTTCAGAGTGAAGTTAAGAATCATCATAACAAGAAGATCAAATTCCTACGATCTGATCGATGAGAATTTCTGAGTTATGAGTTTGGCAATCACTTAAGACATTATGGAATTGTTTCACAGTTGAAGCCACCTGGAACACCACAGGGTAATGGTGTGTCTGGACATCGTAATCGAACCTTATGAGATATGGTGCGATCTATGATGTCTCTTACCGATCTACCATTTTCATTTTGAGGATATGCGTTAGAGACAGCTGCATTCACTTTAGATAGGACACCATCTAAGTCCGTTGAGACGACGTCGTATGAATATGGTTTGGCAAGAAACCAAAGTTGTCGTTTCTTAATGTTTGGGGCTGCGGTGCTTAAGGCTTTAGCCGGAGAAGCTCGAACCCAAAAGCGAACAAACACATATTCATAGGATACCCAAAGGTGACGGTTGGGTATACCTTCTATCTCAGATCCGAGGGCAAATTGTTTGTCGCTAAGAACGGGTCCTTTCTCGAGAAGGAGTTTCTCTTGAAAGAATTGAGTGGGAGGAAGATAGAACTTGATGAGGTTGTCGAACCTTTACTTCAACCAGAGAGTGATGCAACACAGAAAGATGTTTTCTGTGGCGCCTACATCTGTTGAATAGGAAGTTAATGATAGTGATCATGAAGCTTCGGATCAAGTTGCTATTGAACCTCGTAGGTCGACAAGGATATGTACTACTCCTGAGTGGTACGGTAATCCTGTCTTAGATATCATGTTGTTAGACAACAATGAACCTACGAGCTATGGAGAAGCAATGGTGGGCCCGTATTCCGATAAATGGTTAGAAGCCATGAAATCTGAGATAGGATCCATGTATCAGAGCAAAGTATGGACTTTGGTGGACTTGCCCGATGATCGGCAAGCCATTGAGATAAATGGATGTTTAAGAAGAAGACGGACGTGGGCGGTAATGTTACCGTCTATGAAGCTCGACTTGTGGGAAAGAGTCTTTTCACAAGTTCAAGGAGTTGATTACGATGAGAATTTCTCATCCGTAGCGATGCTTAAGTCCGTCGGAATAATGTTAGCATTAGCCGGAATATATGCTTTGATGGAGTGATCAAAGCTTTTAGGTTTATACAATGTTTGCTAGAAACTTGTATTTACAAGAAAGTGAGTGGGAGCACTACAACATTTCTGATAAGTATATGTGGATGACATATTGTTGATTCGAAATAATGTAGAATTTCTGGAAAGCATAAACGGTTGTTTGAAGAGTGATTTTCAAAGGAAGACCTGGATAAAGCTGCTTACATATTGGGCATCATGATCTATAGAAATAGATCAATACGCCTGATGATACTTTCAAAGAACGCACACCTTGACATGTTTTTGAAGGAGTTCAAAATAGATCAGTCAAAGAAGGGGTTCTTACCTGAGTTGTAAGGTGTGAAGTTGAGTAAGACTCAAAGCTTGACCACGGCAGAAGAAAGAGGAAGGACGAAGGTCGTCCCCTATGCTTTTGTCATAGGCTCTATACGGTATGTCATGCTGAGTACCGCAGCTGATGTGTGCCTTGCCACATGTCTGGCAAGAGGGTACAAAGGTGATCTAGGAGTGGATCACCAGATAGCAGTCAAAATTATCCTTAGAGGAATAACAAAATGTTTCTCGGTTATGGAGGTGATAAAGAGTTCGACGTAAAGAGTTACGTCGATGCAAGCTTAACACCTATCCGGATAGCTCTGAGTAGAGATACTGGATACATATAATGGAGCAACAATTTGGAATAGCTCCAAGTGGAACGTGGTAGCAGCATCTACGATATGACATAAAGTTTTGCGAGTTACATAGGGATCTGAATATTGCAGACACGTTTACTACAACCTCTCTCACAAGCATAACATGATCAAACCCAGAACTCATTGAGTGTTAATCATATAGTGATGTGAACTAGATTATTGACTCTAGTAAACTCTTTGGATGTTGGTCACATGGCGATGTGACCTGTGAGTGTTAATCACATGGCGATGTGAACTAGATTATTGACTCTAGTGCAAGTGGGAGACTGTTGGAAATATGCCCTAGAGGCAATAATAAATTAGTTATTACTATATTATATTTCATTGTTCATGATAATCGTTTATTATCCATGCTAGAATTGTATTGATAGGAAACTCAGATACATGTGTTGATTCATAGACAACACCATGTCCCTAGTAAGCCTCTAGTTGACTAGCTCGTTGATCAATAGATGGTTAAGGTTTCCTGACCATGGACATTGGATGTCGTTGATAACGGGATCACATCATTAGGAGAATGATGTGATGGACAAGACCCAATCCTAAGCCTAGCACAAGATCGTGTAGTTCGTATGCTAAAGCTTTTCTAATGTCAAGTATCATTTCCTTAGACCATGAGATTGTGCAACTCCTGGATACCGTAGGAGTTCTTTGGGTATGCCAAACGTCACAACGTAACTGCGTGGCTATAAAGGTGCACTACCGGTATCTCCGAAAGTGTCTGTTGGGTTGGCACGAATCGAGACTGGGATTTGTTACTCCGTGTAAACGGAGAGGTATCTCTGGGCCCACTCGGTAGGACATCATCATAATGTGCACAATGTGACCAAGGAGTTGATCACGGGATGATGTGTTATGGAACGAGTAAAGAGAGTTGCCGGTAACGAGATTGAACAAGGTATCGGGATACCGACGATCGAATCTCGGGCAAGTATTGTACCGATAGACAAAGGGAATTGTATACGGGATTGATTGAATACTTGACATCGTGGTTCATCCGATGAGATCATCGTGGAGCATGTGGGAGCCAACATGGGTATCCAGATCCTGCTGTTGGTTATTGACCGGAGAGTTGTCTCGGCCATGTCTGCATGACTCCCGAGCTCGTAGGGTCTACACACTTAAGGTTCGATGACGCTAGGGTTATAGGGAAAGTATGTACACGGTTACCGAATGTTGTTCGGAGTCCCGTATGAGATCCCGGACGTCACGAGGAGTTCCGGAATGGTCCGGAGGTAAAGATTTATATATGGGAAGTCCCGTTTTGGTCACCGGAAAAGTTTCGGGTGCTATCGGTAACGTACCGGGACCATCGGGAGGGTCCCGGGGGTCCACCAGGTGGGGCCACCAGCCCTAGAAGGCTGCGTGGGCCATGTGTGGGAGGGTACCAGCAAGGGAGAGTGGGAGGGGGCAAACCCTAGGTCCAGATGGGCCTTAAGGCCCACCCTAGGTGCGCCCCCTCTCTCCCCCCTTGGCCGCCACCCTAGATGGCTTTTGGGGCTGCCGCCACCCCTAGGGAGGGAACCCTAGATGGGGGTGCAGCCCCTCCCCTTCCCTTATATATACTTGAGGTATTGGGGGCTGCAAGACACACGAGATCATCTCCCTCTTGGCGCAGCCCTACCTCTCTCCCTCCTCGTCTCTCGCAGTGCTTGGCGAAGCCCTGCTGGAGTTCCGCGCTCCTCCACCACTACCACGCCGTCGTGCTGCTGCTGGACGGAGTCTTCCCCAACCTCTCCTTCTCCCCTTGCTGGATAAGGGCGTGGGAGAAGTCACCAGGCTGCATGTGTGTTGAACGCGGAGGCGCCGTTGTTCGACGCTTAGATTGGAATCAACCGCGATCTGAATCGTTGCGAGTACGACTCCTTCATCCGCGTTCTTGCAACGCTTCCGCTTAGCGATCTACTAGGGTATGTAGACGCACTCCCCTTCCCCTCGTTGCTAGATTACTCCATAGATTGATCTTGGTGATGCGTAGAAAATTTTAAATTTCTTCTACGATCCCCAACAATAGTAGTAGATGCAGGCAGGAGTCGGTCTAATTGTCTCGGACGTGATGCCTATATACATGATCATACCTAGATATTCTCATAACTATGCTCAATTCTTTCAATTTCTCAACAGTAATTCGTTCACCCACCGTAAAATACTTATGCTCTTGAGAGAAGCGACTAGTGAAACCTATGCCCCCGGGTCTATCTTCATCATATTAATCTTCCAATACTTAGTTATTTCCTTTGATTGTTTACTTTGATTTTATTTTACTTTGCATCTTTATCACAAAAATACCAAAAACATTATCTTATCATATCTATCAGATCTCACTCTCGTAAGTGACCGTGAAGGGATTGACAACCCCTTATCATGTTGGTTGCGAGGAGTTATTTGTTTTGTGCATGTACTAGGGACGCGCGCGCAACCTCCTACTGGATTGATACCTTGGTTTTCAAAAACTGAGGGAAATACTTACGCTACTTTCCTGCATCATCCTTTCCTCTTCAAGGAAATCCAACCCAGTGCTCAAGAGGTAGCAAGAAGAATTTCTGGCGCCGTTGCCGGGGAGGTTCGTGCAAGTCAAGATTTGACTCCCGACAATGAGCCATTTCTGGCGCCGTTGCCGTGGAGTCTACGCAAAAGTCAACATACCAAGTACCCATCACATACCCTTATCTCCCGCATTACATTATTTTCCATTTGCCTCTCGTTTTCCTCTCCCCCACTTCACCCTTGCCGTTTTATTCGCCCTCTCTCTCTATCCTCCCTCTCTTTCTCTATTTGCCTCTTTTTACCCGCTTGCTTTTTGTTTGCTTGTGTGTTGGATTGCTTGCTTGTCTCGATGGCTCTTCCCCGATTTGGTGATCTTCACCTTAAAAGGTTAGAAGAAATCGAAAACAATGTTAGGAGTTTTATGGTCCTGCAATTTGAGCATAATAGTTTCTTTAGAAATGAGCTTAAGGAACAAAAAAGTTTTATGAGTTTTATGAATAAAGAGCTCGATGACATGTCTAAAGAATTTGATGGTTTAAGATCCCAAATTGCTTGTCTTGAGAAATTGACTGCTGAAATTTCGGATAAGCAGGCTACCTTAGTTAATAGGATGGCTGCTAAACCGGATTTCTATGAAAATAAAGATGAAGATCTAAAAGTTATTGATGTGTCCCCTATTAAATCTTTGTTTTGCAATATGAATCTTGATAATGTTATTGAATATGATCCACCTTTACCTAGAAGGCATTCCAAAAATTTGGAGTCTTTAGATCTTGATGCTAAATTTGATGAAAGTGGGATTGAAGAAATTAAAACCCTAGATGTTGCTAAACCCACTATTTTATATTTCAAGGAATTTAATTATTAAAATTTCTCTTTGATTGATTGTATTTCCTTGTTGCAATCCGTGCTAAATTCTCCTCATGCTTATAGTCAAAATAAAGCGTTTACTAAACATATCGTTGATGCCTTGATGCAATCTTATGAAGAAAAACTTGAGTTGGAAGTTTATATCCCTAGAAAACTTTATTATGAGTGGGAACCAACTATTAAAATTAAGATTGAAGATCATGAGTTCTATGCTTTATGTGATTTGGGTGCTAGTGTTTCCATGATTCCAAAGACTTTGTGTGATTTGTTAGGTTTCCGTGATTTTGATGATTGCTCTCTAAACTTGCACCTTGCGGATTCCACTATTAAGAAACCTATGGGAAGAATTAATGATGTTCTTATTGTTGCAAAAAGGAATTATGTTCCCGTAGAGTTTATCGTTCTTGATATAGATTGCAATCTTTCATGTTTTATTATTCTTGGTAGACCTTTCCTTAGAACGATTGGTGCAATTATTGATATGAAGGAAGGAAATATTAGATTCCAATTTACGTTAAGGAAAGGCATGGAACACTTTCCTAGAAATAAAATTAAATTACCTTATGAATCTATTATGAGAGCCACTTATGGATTGCCTACCAAAGATGGCAACACCTAGATCTATCCTTGCTTTTTATGCCTAGCTAGGGGCGTTAAACGATAGCGCTTGTTGGGAGGCAACCCAATTTTATTTTTATTCCTTGATTTTTGATCCTGTTTAGTAATAAATAATTTATCTAGACTCTGTTTTGGTTGTTCTTTTTGTGTTTAATTAGTGTTTGTGCCAAGTAGAACCGTTGGGAAGACTTGGGGAAAGTCTTGATATCTTGCTGTAAAAAACAGAAACTTTAGCGCTCACGAGAACTGCTGCCATTTTTATTGAAAAGTGCTATTTAGTTAATTCTTTTTTAATATGATTAATAGATAAATTACTCACGTCCAGCAATTTATTTTAGAATTTTTGGGGTTCCAGATCTTGCGCTAGCTACAGATTACTATAGACTGTTCTGTTTTTGACAGATTCTGTTTTTCGTGTGTTTTTTGCTTATTTTGATGAATCTATGGCTAGTAAAATAGTTTATAAATCATAGATAAGTTGGAATACAGTAGTTTTAACACCAATATAAATAAATAATGAGTTCATTACAGTACCTTGAAGTGGTCTTTTATTTTCTTTCGCTAACGGAGCTCACGAGATTTTCTACTTTGAGTTTTGTGTTGTGAAGTTTTCAAGTTTTGGGTAAAGATTTGATGGATTACTGAACAAGGAGTTTCAAGAGCCTAAGCTTGGGGATTCCCATGGCACCCCCAAGATAACCTAAGGACACATAAAAGCCAAAGCTTGGGGATGCCCCAGAAGACATCCCCTCTTTCGTCTACTTCTATCGGTAACTTTACAGCTATATTTTTATTCACCACATGATATGTGTTTTGCTTGGAGCGTCTTGTATTATTTGAGTCTTTTATTTTTAGTTTACCACAATCATCCTTGCTGTACACACCTTTTGAGAGAGCCACACATGATTTGGAATTTGTTAGAATACTCTATGTGCTTCGCTTATATCATTTGAGTTATATAATTTTGCTCTAGTACTTCACTTATATCTTTTAGAGCACGGTGGTGGATTTGTTTTATAGAAACTATTGATCTCTCATGCTTCACTTAGATTATTTTGAGAGTCTAAATAGCATGGTAATTTGCTTAAATAATCCTAATATGCTTGGTATACAAGATTAGTAAAAACTTTCTTATGAGTGTGTTGAATATTATGAGAAGTTTGATGCTTGATAATTGTTTTGAGATATGAAGATGGTGATATTAAAGTTGTGCTAGTTGATTAGTTGTGAATTTTAGAAATTCTAGTGTTAAAGTTTGTGATTCCCGTAGCATGCACGTATGGTGAACTATTATGTGATGAAGTCGGAGCATGATTTATTGATTGATTGCCTTCCTTATGAGTGGCGGTCGGGGACGAGCGATGGTGTTTTCCTACCAATATATCCCCCTACGAGCATGCGCGTAATACTTTGCTTTGATAACTTGTAGATTTTTGCAATAAGTATATGAGTTCTTTATGACTAATGTTGAGTCCATGGATTATACACACTTTTCTTCCTTCCACTATTGCTAGCCTCTCTAATACCGCGCACCTTTCGCCGGTATCATACACTGACCATATAACTTCCTCCAAACAGCCACCATACCTCCCTATTATGGCATTTCCATAGCCATTCCGAGATATATTGCCATGCAACTTTCCACCATTCCGTTTATTATGACACACTCCATCATTGTCATATTTAGCATGATCATTTAGTTGACATCGTATTTGTGGCAAAGCCACCATTCATAATTCTTTCATACATGTCACTCATTAGTCATTGCATATCCCGGTACACCACCGGAGGCATTCATATAGAGTCATATTTTGTTCTAAGTATCGAGTTGTAATTGTTGAGTTGTAAGAAAATAAAAGTGTGATGATCATCATTATTAGAGCATTGTCCCAGTGAGGAAAGGATGATGGAGACTATGATCCCCCACAAGTCGGGATGAGACTCCGGACGAAAAATAAAAAAAGGGAGAAAGAAAAGAGGCCATAAAAAAGAGAGAAAAGGCCCAAATAAAAAAATGAGAGAAAAAGAGAGAAGGGGCAATGCTACTATCGTTTTACCACACTTGTGCTTCAAAGTAGCACCACGATCTTCATGATAGAGAGTCTCCTATGATATCACTTTCATATACTAGTGGGAAATTTTCATTATAGAACTTGGCTTGTATATTCCAATGACGAGCTTCCTCAAAATGCCCTAGGTCTTCATGAGCAAGCAAGTTGGATGCACACACCCACTTAGTTTCTTTTGTTGAGCTTTCATATACTTATAGCTCTAGTGCATCCGTTGCATGGCAATCCCTACTCACTCACATTGATATCTATTGGTGGGCATCTCCATAGCCCGTTGATATGCTTAGTTGATGTGAGACTATCTTCTCCTTTTTGTCTTCTCCACCACCACCATTCTATTCCACCTATAGTGCTATATCCATGGCTCACGCTCATGTATTGCGTGAAGATTGAAAAGGTTTTGAGAATGTCAAAAGTGTGAAACAATTGCTTGGCTTGTCATTGGGGTTGTGCATGATTTAAATACTTTGTGTGGTGAAGATAGAGCATAGCCAGACTATATGATTTTGTAGGGATAACTTTCTTTGGCCATGTTATTTTGAGAAGACATAATTGCTTTGTTAGTATGCTTGAAGTATTATTATTTTTATGTCAATATTAAACTTTTGTCTTGAATCTTTCAGATCTGAATATTCATACCACAATTAATAAGAATTACATTGAAATTATGCTAAGTAGCATTCCACATCAAAAATTCTGTTTTTATCATTTACCTACTCGAGGACGAGCAGGAATTAAGCTTGGGGATGCTTGATACGTCTCCAACTATGTATAATTTTTGATTGCTCCATGCTATATTATCTACTGTTTTGGACATTATTGGGCTTTATTATCCACTTTTATATTATTTTTGGGACTAACCTATTAACCGGAGGTCCATCCCAGAATTGCTGTTTTTTTGCCTATTTTAGGGTTTCGAAGAAAAGGAATATCAAATGGAGTCCAAATGGAATGAAACCTTTGGGAACGTGATTTTCTCACCGAACATGATCCAGGAGACTTGGACCCTACGTCAAGAAACAAAGGAGGAGGCCACGAGGTAGGGGGCGTGCCTACCGCCTAGGCGCGCCCTCCTCCCTCGTGGGCCCCCTGTTGCTCCACCGACGTACTCCTTCCTCCTATATATACCTACGTACCCCCAAACGATCAGATACGGAGCCAAAAACCTAATTCCACCACTGCAACTTTCTATATCCACGAGATCCCATCTTGGGGCCTGTTCCGGAGCTCCGCCGGAGGGGGTATCCATCATGGAGGGCTTCTACATCAACACCATAGCCTCTCCGATGAAGTGTGAGTAGTTTACCTCAGACCTTCAGGTCCATAGTTATTAGCTAGATGGCTTCTTCTCTCTTTTTGGATCTCAATACAACGTTCTCCCCATCTCTTGTGGAGATCTATTCGATGTAATCTTCTTTTTGCGGTGTGTTTGTTGAGACCGATGAATTGTGGGTTTATGATCAAGTTTATCTATGAACAATATTTGAATCTTCTCTGAATTCTTTTATGTATGATTGGTTATCTTTGCAAGTCTCTTAGAATTATCAGTTTGGTTTGGCCTACTAGGTTGATCTTTCTTGCAATGGGAGAAGTGCTTAGCTTTGGGTTCAATCTTGCGGTGTCCTTTCCCAATGACAGTAGGGGCAGCAAGGCACGTATTGTATTGTTGCCATCGAGGATAACAAGATGGTTTTTTTTATCATATTGCATGAATTTATCCCTCTACATCATGTCATCTTGCTTAAGGCGTTACTCTGTTTTCATGAACTTAATACTCTAGATGCATGCTAGATAGGGGTCAATGAGTGGAGTAATAGTAGTAGATGCAGGCAGGAGTCGGTCTACTTGTCTCGGACGTGATGCCTATATACATGATCATACCTAGATATTCTCATAACTATGCTCAATTCTGTCAATTTCTCAACAGTAATTCGTTCACCCACCGTAAAATACTTATGCTCTCGAGAGAAGCCACTAGTGAAACCGATGCCCCCCGGGTCTATCTTCATCATATTAATCTTCCAATACTTTGTTATTTCCTTTGCTTTTTTACTTTGATTTTATTTTACTTTGCATCTTTATCACAAAAATACCAAAAACATTATCTTATCATATCTATCAGATCTCACTCTCGTAAGTGACCGTGAAGGGATTGACAACCCCTTATCGCGTTGGTTGCGAGGAGTTATTTGTTTTGTGCAGGTACTAGGGACGCGCGCGCAAACTCCTACTGGATTGATACCTTGGTTCTAAAAAACTAAGGGAAATACTTATGCTACTTTGCTGCATCATCCTTTCCTCTTCAAGGAAATCCAACGCAGTGCTCAAGAGGTAGCACCCTCATAGACCGTAAGCGGAAGCGTTATGACAACGCGGTTGATGTAGTCATACGTCTTCACGATCGACCGATCCTAGCACCGAAGGTATGGCACCTCTGCGATCTCCATACGTTCGGCTCGATGACGTCCCACGAACTCACGATCCAGCAGAGTGTCAAGGGAGAGCTTAGTCAGCACGATGGTGTGATGATGGTGGTGATGATGCTACCGGAACATGGCTTCGCCTAAGCACCGCTACGATATGACCGAGGTGAATTATGGTGGAGGCGGGCACCGCACACGGCTAAGAGATCAATGATCAACTTGTGTCTCTATGGGGTGCCCCCTCCCTCATATATAAAGGAGTGGAGGAGGGGGAGGGCCGGCCCTCAACTATCATGCACCGGGAGTAGGATTCCCCCTTTTCCAAGTAGGAGTAGGAGAGAAGGAAGGGAAGGAGAGAAGAGAAGGAAGGAGGGGGCGCCGCCCCTCCCCCCTAGTCCAATTCGGACTAGGCCTTGGGGGGGCGCGACCTGCCCTAGGCGGCCCCTCTCTCTTTCCCCTAAAGCCCAATAAGGCCCATATACTCCCTGGGGGGTTCTGGTAACCTCTCGGTACTCCGGAAAATGCCCGAACTCATTCGGAACCATTCCGATGTCCAAACATAGGCTTCCAATATATCGATCTTTACGTCTCGACCATTTCGAGACTCCTCGTCATGTCTGTGACCAAATCCGGGACTCCAAACTACCTTCGTTTCATAAAAACACATAAACTCATAATACCCATAGTTACCGAACGTTAAGCGTGCGGACCCTACGGGTTCGAGAACTATGTAGACATGACTGAGACACGTTTCCGGTCAATAACCAATAGCAGAACCTGGATGTTCATATTGGCTCCCACATATTCTACGAAGATCTTTATCGGCCAAACCGCATAACGATATACGTTGTTCCCTTTGTCATCGGTATGTTACTTGCCCGAGATTCGATCGTCGGTATCTCAATACCTAGTTCAATCTCGTTACCAGCAACTCTCTTTACTCGTTCTGTAATGCTACACCCTGTAACTAACTCATTAGCTACATTGCTTGCAAGGCTTATATTGATGTGCATTACCGAGAGGGCCCAAAGATACCTCTCCGACAATCAGAGTGACAAATTGCTACCTCTTGAGAACTGCGTTGGTTTTCCCTGAAGAGGAAGGGATGATGCAGCAAAGTAGCGTAAGTATTTCCCTCAGTTTTTGAGAACCAAGGTATCAATCCAGTAGGAGGCTACGCGCAAGTCCCTCGTACCTGCACAAAACAAATAAGTCCTCGCAACCAACGCAAATAGGGGTTGTCAATCCCTATAGGGCCACTTACGAGAGTGAGATCTGATAGATATGATAAAGATAATATTTTTTGGTATTTTTATGATAAAGATGAAAAGTAAAATAAAAGCAAAGTAAATAGCAAAGGAAATAACTAAGTAGTAGGAGATCAATATGATGAAGATAGACCCGGGGGCCATAGGTTTCACTAGTGGCTTCTCTCGAGAGCATAAGTATTCTACGGTGGGTGAACAAATTACTGTTGAGCAATTGACATAATTGAGCATAGTTATGAGAATATCTAGGTATGATCATGTATATAGCCATCATGTCGGAGACAAGTAGACCGACTCTTGCCTGCATCTACTACTATTACTCCACTCATCAACCGCTATCCAGCATGCATCTAGAGTATTAAGTTAAAAACAGAGTAACGCCTTAAGCAAGATGACATGATGTAGAGGGATAGACTCATGCAATATGAAGAAAACCCCATCTTGTTATCCTCGATGGCAACAATACAATACGTGCCTTGCTGCCTTACTGTCACCGGGAAAGCACATCGCAAGATTGAACCCAAAGCTAAGCACTTCTTCCATTGCAAGAAAGATCAATCTAGTAGGCCAAACCAAACTGATAATTCGAAGAGACTTGCAAAGATAACTAATCATACATAAAAGAATTCAAAGAAGATTCAAATATTATTCATAGATAGACTTGATCATAAACCCAGAATTCATCGATCTCAACAAACACATCGCAAAAAGAAGATTACATCGAATAGATCTCCACAAAGAGGGGGGGAACATCGTATTGAGATCCAAAAAGAGAGAAGAAGCCATCTAGCTACTAACTATGGACCCGTAGGTCTGAGGTAAACTACTCACACTTCATCGGAGAGACTATGGTGTTGATGTAGAAGCCCTTCGTGATCGATGCCCCCTCCGGCGGAGCTCCGGAACAGGCCCCAAGATGGGATCTCGTGGATACAGAAAGTTATGGCGATGGAATTAGGGTTTTGGCTCCTGTTCTGATCGTTTGGGGGTACGTGGATATATATAGGAGGAAGGAGTACGTCAGTGGAGCAACAGGGGGCCCACGAGGGTGGAGGGCGCGCCTGGTGGGGGTGGGCACGCCCCCCTACCTCGTGGCCTCCTGTTTTATTTCTTGACGTAGGGTCCAAGTCTCTCTGGTCTTATTCGTTGAGAAAATCACGTTCCCGAAGGTTTCATTCCGTTTGGACTCCGTTTGATATTCCTTTTCTTCGAAACCCTAAAACAGGCAAAAAACAACAATTCTGGGTTGGGCCTCCGGTTAATAGGTTAGTCCCAAAAATAATATAAAAGTGGATAATAAATCCCAATAATGTCCAAAACAGTAGATAATATAGCATGGAGCAATCAAAAATTATAGATACGTTGGAGACGTATCAAGCATCCCCAAGCTTAATTCCTGCTCGTCCTCGAGTAGGTAAATGATAAAAACATAATTTTTGATGCGGAGTGCTACTTGGCATAATTTTAATGTAATTCTTCTTAATTGTGGTATGAATATTCAGATCCAAAAGATTCAAGACAAAAGTTTAATATTGACATAAAAATAGTAATACTTCAAGCATACTAACAAAGCAATTATGTCTTCTCAAAATAACATGGCTAAAGAAAGTTATCCCTACAAAATCATATAGTCTGGCTATGCTCTATCTTCACCACACAAAATATTTAAATCATGCACAACCCCGATGACAAGCCAAGCAATTGTTTCATACTTTTGACCTTCTCAAAACTTTTTCAATTTTCACTCAATACATGAGCGTGAGCCATGGGCATAGCACTATGGGTGAAATAGAGCGGTGGTTGTGGAGAAGACAAAAAGGGAGAAGATAGTCTCACATCAACTAGGCGTATCAACGGGCTATGGAGATGCCCATCAATAGATATCAATGTGAGTGAGTAGGGATTGCCATGCAACGGATGCACAAGAGCTATAAGTATATGAAAGCTCAAAAAGAAACTAAGTGGGTGTGCATCCAACTTGCTTGCTCATGAAGACCTAGGGAAATTTGAGGAAGCCCATCATTGGAATATACAAGCCAAGTTCTATAATGAAAGATTCCCACTAGTATATGAAGGTGATATCATAGGAGACTCTCTATAATGAAGATCATGGTGCTACTTTGAAGCACAAGTGTGGTAAAAGGATAGTAGCCCTGTCCCTTCTCACTTTTTCTCTCATTTTTTTATTTGGGCCTTTTCTCTTTTTTTATGGCCTCTTTTCTTTCTCCCTTTTTTTTATTTTTCGTCCGGAGTCTCATCCCAACTTGTGGGGGAATCATAGTCTCCATCATCCTTTCCTCACTGGGACAATGCTCTAATAATGATGATCATCACACTTTTATTTTCTTACAACTCAACAATTACAACTCGATACTTAGAACAAAATATGACTCTATATGAATGCCTCCGGCGGTGTACCGGGATATGCAATGACTCATAAGTGACATGTATGAAAGAATTATGAATGGTGGCTTTGCCACAAATACGATGTCAACTACATGATCATGCTAAGAAATATGACAATGATGGAGTGTGTCATAATAAATGGAACGGTGGAAAGTTGCATGGCAATATATCTCGGAATGGCTATGGAAATGCCATAATAGGTAGGTATGGTGGCTGTTTTGAGGAAGGTATATGGTGGGTGTATGATACCGGCGAAAGGTGCGCGGTATGAGAGAGGCTAGCAAAGGTGGAGGGTGAGAGTGCGTATAATCCATGGACTCAACATTAGTCATAAAGAACTCATATACTTATTGCAAAAATCTACAATTTATCAAAGCAAAGTATTACACGCATGCTCCTAGGGGGATAGATTGGTAGGAAAAGACCATCGCTCGTCCCCGACCGCCACTCATAAGGAAGGCAATCAAAAAATAAATAATGCTCCGACTTCATCACATAAAGGTTCACCATACGTGCATGCTACAGGAATCACAAACTTCAACACAAGTATTTCTCAAATTCACAACTACTCAACTAGCATGACTTTAATATCACCATCTCTATATCTCAAAACAATTATCAAGTATCAAACTTATCATAGTATTCAACACACTCATAAGAAAGTTTTATTGTTAATCTTGTATACCAAGCATATTAGGATTTTAAGAAAATTACCATGCTATTTAAGATTCTCAAAATAATCTAAGTGAATCATGAGAGATCAATAGTTTCTATAAAACAAATCCACCACCGTGCTCTAAAAGGATATAAGTCAAGTACTAGAGCAAAATTATATAACTCAAAAGATATAAGCGAAGCACATAGAGTATTCTAACAAATTCCAAATCATATATGGCTCTCTCAAAAGGTGTCTACAGCAAGTATGATTGTGGTAAACTAAGAAATAAAGACTTAAATCATACAAGACGCTCCAAGCAAAACACATATCATGTGGTAAATAAAAATATAGCTCCAAGTAAAGTTACCGATAGAAGTAGATGAAAGAGGGGATGACTTCCGGGGCATCCCCAAGCTTTGGATTTTAGGTGTCCTTAGATTATCTTTGGGGTGAAATGGGCATCCCCAAGCTTAGGCTCTTGCCACTCCTTGTTCCATAATCCATCAAATCTTTACCCAAAACTTGAAAACTTCACAACACAAAACTTAAAGTAGAAAATCTCGTGAGCTCCGTTAGCGAAACAAAACAAAATATCACTTCAAGATACTGTAATTAACTCATTATTTATTTATATTGGTGTTATACCTACTGTATTCCAACTTATCCATGGTTTATAAACTATTTTACTAGCCATAGATTCATCAAAATAAGCAAACAACACACGAAAAACAGAATCTGTCAAAAACAGAACAGTCTGTAGTAATCTGTATCTAGCGCAAGATCTGGAACCCCAAAAATTCTAAAATAAATTGCTGGACGTGAGGAATTTATCTATTAATCATCTGCAAAAATAATTAACTACATAGAACTCTCCAAATAAAAATTACAGCAGTTCTCGTGAGCGCTAAAGTTTCCCTTTTTTACAGCAAGTTCAACAAGACTTTCCCCAAGTCTTCCCAACGGTTCTACTTGGCACAAACACTAATTAAAGACAAAAAACACAACCAAAACAGAGGCTAGATAAATTATTTATTACTAAACAGGAGCAAAAGGCAAGGAATAAAAATAAAATTGGGTTGCCTCCCAACAAGCGCTCTCGTTTAACGCCCTTAGTTAGGCATAACAAGCAAGAATAGATCTAGGTATTGCCATCTTTGGTAGGCAATCCATGCGTGTCTATCTTAATAGATTCATAAGGTAATTTAATCTTCTTTCTAGGAAAGTGTTCCATGCATTTCCTTAATGATAATTGGAATCTAACATTTCCTTTCTTCATATCAATAATTGCACCAATCGTTCTAAGGAATGGTCTACCAAGAATAATAGGACATGAAGGATTGCAATCTATGTCAAGAACAATAAAATCTACGGGCACATAATTCCTATTTGCAAAAATAAGAACATCATTAATTCTTCCCATAGGTTTCTTAATAGTGGAATCCGCAAGGTGCAAGTTTAGGGAGCAATCATCAAAATCACGGAAACCTAACAAATCACACAAAGTCTTTGGAATCGTGGAAACACTAGCACCCAAATAACATAAAGCATAGCATTCATGATCTTTAATTTTAATTTTAATATTTTGTTCCCACTCATCATAAAGTTTTCTAGGGATAAAAACTTCCAATTCAAGTTTTTCTTCATAAGATTGCATCAAGGCATCAACGATATGTTTAGTGAACGCTTTATTTTGACTATAAGCATGAGGAGAATTTAGCACAGATTGCAACAAGGAAATACAATCAATCAAAGAGAAATTTTCATATTTAAATTCCTTGAAATCCTTAATAGTGGGTTTAGCAACATCTAGGGTTTTAATTTCTTCAATCCCACTTTTATCAATTTTAGCATCAAGATCAAGAAAGTCCGAATTCTTGGAACGCCTTCTAGGTAAAGGTGGATCATATTCAGTCCCATCATTATCAAGATTCATATTGCAAAAAAAAGATTTAATAGGGGACACATCAATAACTTTTAGATCTTCATCTTTATTTTCATAGGAACTAGAAGAACACGCTCTTATAAAGGCATCTTTCTTAGCACGCATCCTAGTGGTTCTTTCTTCGCACTCATCAATGGAAATTACCATGGCTTTGAGAGACTCATTGATATCATGATTAGGTGGAATAGATCTAAGTTACAAAGAATCAGCATCAAGAGCAATTCTATCAACGTTCCTAGCCAAATCATCAATCTTAAGCAATTTTTCTTCGATCATAGCATTAAAATTCTTTTGCGAAGTAATAAATTATTTAATATTAGATTCAAGATCAGAGGGCATCTTATTATAATTTCCATAAGAATTGTTGTAGGAATTACCATAATTATTAGAGGGGTTACTAGGATAAGGCCTAGGATTGAAATTTCCTCTATACGCGTTGTTACCAAAATTGTTCCTACCAACAAAATTCACATCCATAGATTCATTCTTATTCTCAATCAAAGTAGACAAGGGCATATCATTAGGATCAGAAGAAACACTCTTATTAGCAAATAATTTCATAAGTTCATCCATCTTTCCACTCAAAACATTAATTTTCTTCTATCGCATGCACCTTTTTATTAGTAGATCTTTCAGTATGCCATTGAGAATAATTAACCATAATATTATCTAGGAGTTTAGTAGCTTCTAAAGTGATTCCCATAAAAGTGCCTCCCACGACCGAATCTAAAAGATTTCTAGAAGCAAAATTCAATCCGGCATAAATTTTTGTATAATCATCCACAAATTTAAACCATGAGTAGGGCAATTACGTATCATTAATTTCATTCTCTCCCAAGCTTGTGCAACATGTTCATGATCAAGTTGCTTAAATTTCATAATATCATTTCTAAGAGAGATGATCTTAGCGGGAGGAAAATACTTAGAGATAAAAGCATCTTTGCACTTATTCCATGAGTCAATACTATTTTTAGGCAAAGATGAAAACCAAGCTTTAGCACGATCTCTAAGCGAAAAAGGAAATAGCTTCAATTTAACAATATCATTATCCACATCTTTCTTCTTTTGCATGTCACACAAATCAACGGAGCTATTTAGATGGGTAGCGGCATCTTCACTAGGAAGGCCGGAGAACGGATCTTTCATGGCAAGATTAAGCAAAGCAGTATTAATTTCACAAGATTCATCATCGGTAAGAGGAGCAATCGGAGTGCTAATAAAATCATTGTTGTTAGTATTGGTGAAGTCACACAATTTAGTATTATCTTGAGCCATCGTGACAAGCAAACAAACTAACACACAAGCAAACAAAAAGCAAGCGAAAAAGGCAAATAGAGAAAGAGAGGGAGGATAGAGAGAGAGGGCGAATAAAACGGCAAGGGTGAAGTGGGGGAGAGGAAAACGAGAGGCAAATGGCAAATAATGTAATGCGGGAGATAAGGGTATGTGATGGGTACTTGGTATGTTGACTTTTGCGTAGACCTCCCCGGCAACGGCGCCAGAAATCCTTCTTGCTACCTCTTGAGCACTGCGTTGGTTTTCCCCGAAGAGGAAGGGATGATGCAGCAAAGTAGCGTAAGTATTTCCCTCAGTTTTTGAGAACCAAGGTATCAATCCAGTAGGAGGCTACGCGCAAGTCCCTCATACCTGCACAAAACAAGTAAATCCTCGCAACCAACACAAATAGGGGTTGTCAATCCCTATAGGGCCACTTACGAGAGTGAGATCTGATAGATATGATAAAGATAATATTTTTGGTATTTTTATTGATAAAGATGCAAAGTAAAATAAAAGCAAAGTAAATAGCAAAGGAAATAACTAAGTAGTAGGAGATCAATATGATGAAGATAGACCCGGGGGCCATAGGTTTCACTAGTGGCTTCTCTCGAGAGCCTAAGTATTCTATGGTGGGTGAACAAATTACTGTTGAGCAATTGACAGAATTGAGCATAGTTATGAGAATATCTAGGTATGATCATGTATATAGGCATCACGTCCGAGACAAATAGACCGACTCCTGCCTGCATCTACTACTTTTACTCCACTCATCGACCGCTATCCAGCATGCATCTAGAGTATTAAGTTAAAAACAGAGTAACGCCTTAAGCAAGATGACATGATGTAGAGGGATAGACTCATGCAATATGAAGAAAACCCCATCTTGTTATCCTCGATGGCAATAATACAATACGTGCCTTTGTGCCCTTACTGTCACCGGGAAAGGACACCGCAAGATTGAACCCAAAGCTAAGCACTTCTCCCATTGCAAGAAAGATCAATCTAGTAGGCCAAACCAAACTGATAATTCGAAGAGACTTGCAAAGATAACCAATCATACATAAAATAATTCATAGAAGATTCAAATATTATTCATAGATAGACTTGATCATAAACCCACAATTCATCGATCTCAACAAACACACCGCAAAAAGAAGATTACATCGAATAGATCTCCACAAGAGATTGGGAGAATATTGTATTGAGATCCAAAAAGAGAGAAGAAGTCATCTAGCTACTAACTATGGACCCATAGGTCTAAGGTAAACTACTCACACTTCATCGGAGAGGCTATGGTGTTGATGTAGAAGCCCTCTGTGATCGATGCCCCCTCCGGCAGAGCTCCGGAACAGGCCCCAAGATGGGATCTCGTGGATACAGAAAGTTACGGCGGTGGAATTAGGGTTTTGGCTCCTGTTCTGATCGTTTGGGGGTATGTGTATATATATAGGAGGAAGGAGTACGTCAGTGGAGCAACAAGGGGCCCACGAGGGTGGAGGGCGTGCCTGGTGGGGGTGGGCGCGCCCCCTACCTCGTGGCCTCCTGTTTTATTTCTTGACGTAGGGTCCAAGTCTCTCTGGTCTTATTCGTTGAGAAAATCATGTTGCGGAAGGTTTCATTCTGTTTGGACTCCGTTTGATATTCCTTTTCTTCGGAACCCTAAAACAGGCAGAAACAACAATTTTGGGCTGGGCCTCCGGTTAATAGGTTAGTCCCAAAAATAATATAAAAGTGGATAATAAAGCCCAATAATGTCCAAAACAGTAGATAATATAGCATGGAGCAATCAAAAATTATAAATACATTGGAGACGTATCACAAATCCTAATCTCGATATATGCCAACTCAATAAACACCATCAGAGGCACTTGTAGAGCACCTTTATAATCACCTAGTTACGTTGTGACGTTTGGTAGCACACAAAGTGTTCCTCCGGTATTCGGGAGTTGCATGATCTCATAGTCATAGGAACATGTATAAGTTATGGAGAAAGCAATAGCAACAAACTAAACGATCATCGTGGTAAGCTAACGGATGGGTCAAGTCAATCACATCATTCTCTAATGATGTGATCCCGTTAATCAAATGACAACTCATGTCTATGGTTAGGAAACATAACCATCATTGATTCAACGAGCTAGTCAAGTAGAGGCAAACTAGTGACACTCTATTTGTCTATGTATTCACACATGTACTAAGTTTCCGGTTAATACAATTCTAGCATGAATAAGAAACATTTATCATGATATAAGGAAATATAAATAACAACTTTATTATTGCCTCTAGGGCATATTTCCTTTAGTCTCCCACTTGCACTAGAGTCAATAATCTAGATTACATTGTAATGATTCTAACACCCATGGAGTCTTGGTGCTGATCTTGTTTTGCTCGTGAGAGAGGCTTAGTCAATGGGTCTACAACATTCAGATCCGTTTGTATCTTGAAAATCTCTATGTCTCGCTCCTTGACTTGACCGCGGATGGAATTGAAGCGTCTCTTGATGTGCTTGGTTCTCTTGTGAAATCTGGATTCCTTTGCCAAGGCAATTGCACCCGTATTGTCACAAAAGATTTTTCATTGGACCCGATGCACAAGATATGACACCTAGATTGGATATGAACTCCTTCATCCAGAATCCTTCATTTGCTGCTTCTGAAGCAGCTATGTATTCCGCTTCACACGTAGATCCTGCCACGACGCTCCGCTTGGAACTGTACCAACTGACAGCTCCACCATTTAATAAAAACACGTATACGGTTTGTGACTTAGAGTCATCCGGATCAGTATCAAAGCTTGCATCGACGTAACCGTTTATGACGAGCTCTTTGTCTCCTCCATATACGAGAAACATATGCTTAGTCCTTTTCTGGTATTTCAGGATATTCTTGACCACTGTCCAGTGATCCACTCCTGGATTACTTTGGTACCTCCCTGCAAAACTGATAGCAAGGCACACATCAGGTCTGGTACACAACATTGCATACAGGATAGAGCCTATGGCTGAAGCATAGAGAACACCTTTCATTTTCTCTCTATCTTCTGAAGTGGTCGGGCATTGAGTTTGACTCAACTTCACACCTTGTAATACAGGAAAGAACCCTTTCTTTGCCTGATCCATTTTGAACTTCTTCAAAACACTATCAAGGTATGTGCTTTGTGAAAGTCCAATTAAGCGTCTTGATCTATCTCTATAGATCTTGATGCCCAATATATAAGCAGCTTCACCAAGGTCTTTCATTGAAAAATTCTTATTCAAGAATCCTTTTATGCTATTCGTAAATTTAGTATCATTTCCGATCAATAATATGTCATCTACATATAATATCAGAAATGCTACGGAGCTCCCACTAACTTTCTTGTAAATACAGGCTTCTCCAAAAGTCTGTATAAAACCATATGCTTTGATCACACTATCAAAGTGTATATTCCAACTCCGAGAGGCTTGCACCAGTCCATAAATGGATCGCTGGAGCTTACACACTTTGTTAGCACCATTTGGATCGACAAAACCTTCTGGTTGCATCATATACAACTCTTCTTTAAGATATCCATTAAGGAATGCAGTTTTGACATCCATTTGCCAAATTTCATAATCATAAAATGTGGCAATTGCAAACATGATTCAGACGGACTTAAGCATTGCTACGGGCGAGAAGGTCTCATCGTAGTCAACTCCTTGCACTTGTCGAAAACCTTTTGCAACAAGTCGAGCTTTGTAGATAGTAATATTACCGTCAGCGTCAGTCTTCTTCTTGAAGATCCATTTATTCTCTATGGCCTGCCGATCATCGGGTAAGTCAACCAAAGTCCATACTTTGTTCTCATACATGGATCGCATCTCAGATTTCATGGCCTCAAGCCATTTTGTGGAATCTGGGCTCATCATCGCTTCCTCATAGTTCGTTGGTTCGTCATGGTCAAGTAACATGACTTCCAGAACAGGATTACCGTACCACTCTGGTGCGGATCTTACTCTGGTCGACCTACGAGGTTCGGTAGTAACTTGATCAGAAGTTTCATGATCATCATCATTAGCTTCCTCACTTACTGGTGTAGGAATCACTGGAACTGATTTTAGTGATGAACTATTTTCCAATAAGGGAGAAAGTACAATTACCTCGTCAAGTTCTACTTTCCTCCCACTCACTTCTTTCGAGAGAAACTCCTTCTGTAGAAAGGATCCATTCTTAGCAACGAATATCTTGCCTTCGGATCTGTGATAGAAGGTGTACCTAACAGTCTCCTTTGGGTATCCTATGAAGACACATTTCTCCGATTTGGGTTCAAGCTTATCAGGTTGAAGCTTTTTCACATAAGCATCGCAGCCCTAAATTTTAAGAAATGACAACTTAGGTTTCTTGCCAAACCACAGTTCATAAGGTGTCATCTCAACGGATTTAGATGGTGCCCTATTTAACGTGAATGCAGCTGTCTCTAAAGCATAACCCCAAAACGATAGCGGTAAATCAGTGAGAGACATCACACCATATCTAATAAAGTGTGGTTACGAAGTTCAGACACACCATAACGTTGTGGTGTTCCAGGTGGCGTGAGTTGTGAAACTATTCTGCATTATTTCAAATGAAGTACAAACTCATAACTCAAATATTCACCTCCATGATCAGATCGTAGAAATTTGATTTTCTTGTTACGATGATTTTCCACTTCACTCTGAAATTCTTTGAACTTTTCAAATGTTTCAGACTTATGTTTCATTAAGTAGATATACCCATATCTCCTCAAATCATCTGTGAAGGTGAGAAAATAATGATATCCGCCGCGAGCGTCAATGTTCATTGGACCACATACATCAGTTATGTATGATTTCCAATAACTCTGTTGCTCACTCCATTGTTCCGGAGAACGGAGTTTTAGTCATCTCGCCCATGAGGCATGGTTCGCAAGTACCAAGTGATTCATTATCAAGTGATTCCAGAAGTCCATCGGAATGGAGTTTCTTCATGCGCTTTACACCAATATGACCTAAACGACAGTGCCACAAATAATTTGTACTATCATTATCAACTCTGCATCTTTTGGCTTCAATACTATGAACATGTGTATCACTACTATGAAGATTTAGTAAAATAGACCACTCATCAAGGGTGCATGACCATACAAGATATTACTCATATAAATAGAACAACCATTATTCTCTGATTTAAATGAATAACCGTCTCGCATTAAACAAGATCCAGATATAATGTTCATGCTCAACGCTGGCACCAAATAACAATTATTTAGGTATAAAACTAATCCCGAAGGTAGATGTAGAGGTAGCGTTTCAACGGCGATCACATCGACTTTGGAACCATTTCCCACACGCATCCACTACAAAAAAAAGACACATCCGTGACATTTTGGGCCGAACAAATTTTTTTTCTGTCATACATATGACACTTCTATGACGATAATTGTGACAAAACCCGGTATCATCATAGATGTGGTGGGCTCCTACTTCTATGAATAAAAATCATGACAGAAAATGGGCTTTTCGTCCTGGGCGGGCCGGAGACGCAGCTGCATGGCATTCTTTGGGTCATCCATGACGAAAAAAACTGTGGTAGAAGCGAGGGCGAGGAAAATTTCGGGGAGTTCCCGGTTATGGTGGGAGGTCGGGGGCCGAGCGATGCGCATTTCTCTCGTACACGTACGCGCGTGTGTGCGTGGCGTTGGCTCTAACTGAACCCGAGCGAGGCGTTGGGCTCTAACTGAACCCAAGCGATTGCACTGCAGGCTATGCGTTACCGAACCCGAGCGATCGATCGATGGCTGTTAACTGAACCCGATTGAGTGATTCCTTCGCTACTGCTGCTAACTGAAGCAGATCGATGCTGCCTCTGGATGAATAGTGAGCGTTGGGGGGGGTGGATGAACAGTTCCCGGTGGGGGTGGATGAACAGGACCCCGTGGTGTTGCCTCTGGATGAATAGGACCCCGATCGATCGAGCCGGTTGGGGCTGGATGAACATGACCCCGTGGAGGGATGGATGAACAGGACCACCCCGTGGAGGGCAGGATGAACAGCAGACGGTGGATGGCAGGATGAGCAGTAGCCCGTGGAGGGGTGGTTGAACAGGAGCCCGTGGAGAGGGCTGGTTGAACAGTAGCCGGTGGAGTAGCGCGCCGTGGAGGCTGGATGAACAGGAGCCCGTTTATGAACAGTCGCAGGTGGAGGTCGACGGTGGATGAACAGTAGCTCATGGAGGCTGGAGGGGGCGACGGTGGAGATGAACAGTATCCCGTGGAGTCCCGTTTTGCGGTACGCCACACCCCTCCCGATGAACAGGACCCCGTTTCGATCGTAGGAGGTCGTTTCGTCCGTTTTGCGGTATGCCACACCCCTCCCGATGAACAGGACACCTGTTTCGACCGTAGGAGGTCTGTTTCCTCCGTTTTGCGGTACGCCAGACCCCTCCCGATCAACAAGATCCCTTTTCGAACGTGGCCGGTCGAACACAAGGCCGTTTCCTCCGTTCTGCGGTACGCCAGGCCTCGTTTCCATCGCATGTTCCGTCCAAGCCCTCCCGATGAACACGACGCATTCCGTTGCCTCCCCATGAACACAACGCATTCCGTTGCCTCCCCATGAACACGACGCATTCCGTTGCCTCCCCATGAACACGACGACGACGTTGTTTCTCCGTTCCAACCTAGCCATGTACACGAGCCTTGGCCGTACGTATGCGCGGGTAGGCGTTCGAGACCCCGCCCGTATGTACACATACGTGGCCGTATTTTCTTTCTTGCATGCTGGCTGCTGTACGTACGTGTACATGCTACGTGCGCGCCTCTACTACGACACGTGCGCGCCTCTACATTGACCAGTATATATGTACGTACACGTTCGCGACCAGAATGACAATGCTACGTACGCTTCGACCAGGTGGGTCCCGACTTTCAGGCACTTCCTTGCGTGCCAAGATGTAGCTGGTGGGTCCCAGCAGTCAGGAGCAAACATTTTTTCACGAAATACGGTCGCCCGTCCGGTGGGTCCCCGCTGTCAGGTGGAGGAATAATTATTTTGCGCGTAATAAGGAGGCCCTTCCTTGCTGCGGCCATGGACCCAGCTATCAGCGTCTCCACGCACAATACTCTTCCGATGGAAGTCGTTCGTTGACCACATTGACCACGCCGCGCCGAGAGCACCACGGCGGTGGACGGCAGCGAGGCCTAGGAAGGGGATGACGCGGAGCCGGGGAAGACGCGGCAGTGGAAGCCCGCGCGGAGAGGAGTATGAGGGTTCACTGGTACACCTACGGTGTGAGGCTGCCGTCGCCGCAGGGCCTGGCTAGCGGTGGGAATAGTAGGGGGCGGTGAGGCCTCCGCGGCAGCACAGCTGGCCACGGGAGGCAGGAGCATGCGGCACGACCGGCGCTGCTTTGGGCGGCTGGGGCAAGAAGACCAGAGGTTGAAGAAGCACTACGGCCGTTGGATGGACATCGTAGGGTCACTGGAGCTAGAATCGTTCATATTGATTAAGTTGACAAAGCCCTTCGTCCCCGTCAACTTAGTAGGCCCACAAGTCAGCCTCCCACCAAGGTGGGTCCCAGCTAGCCGGGGGAGTATTCATTTTTTTGTGCGTAATAAGGAGGCACTTCCGGTGGGTCTGAGCTGACAGCGGGGGGAACTTTTTTTTGCGAAATACGGTGGCCCGTCCGGTGGGTCCCAGCAGTCAGGGGGAAACGATTTTTTTTTCGCAAAATACTGGTGGCCCGTCCGGTGGGTCCCCGCTGTCAGGTGGAGGAATAATTATTTTGCGCGTAATAAGGAGACACTTCCTTGCGGCTGCCGTGGACCCAGCTGTCAGCCTCTCCACGTACAGTACTCTTCCGATGGAAGTCCGTCGTTGACCACATTGACCACGCCACGCCGTGAGCACCACGGCGGTGGACGACGGTGAGGCATAGGAAGGGGACGACGCGGAGCCGGGGAAGAAGCGGCAGTGGATGCCCACGCGGAGAGGAGTACGAGCGTTCACCGGTTCGGCTGCGGTGTGAGGCTGTCGTCACCGCAGAATAACAAGGGGTCTGGGTGAGTAGAGGGATGTCCTGGCCAGCGGTGGGAGTAGTAGGGGGCGCTGAGGCCTACGTGGCAGCACAGCCGGCCACGGGAGGCGGGAGTAGGCAGTCCCGCCGGCGCTGCTTTGGCGGCTGGGGCAAGAAGATCAGAGATTGAAGAAACACGACGGCCGTTGGATTGACATCCAACGGTTACGTCTGCTAGAATCGTTTGTTGATGTATATAATAACTAAAAAAATCTTGCATACGCGTCAACTAAACAGGCCCACAAGTCAGACCACTCCCTCTTTTTTTTAGTAATTTATGTATAGCTCATGGCAACTTCTTATGCAATTTATTGCAGTCGTTTTTTTGGTTGGCCAGGGCCAATTTCGCATATTTCTGTGGGTTCCAAACTATTTTTAATACCGAAATGTCCAGCCAGATTTAAAGTACTTTGAAGATATATTTAAATTAGGTTAATGCCCAGTGAAATAGGAATCTGAAAATGTAATAAAATTCAGAAATTATAAAGTAATTGCCAATTTGTCATCTGTTTTTATATTTACAACCCATTTCATATTACTTTCAAGATTTGTAGGCGTCTTGAAAGAGTTGCAGCCCATCAGGGCGTAGAAAAATAAGTAGGCCTGGATTGGGTATTCTTCAGAAAAAATAAACTGGGCTCATTTCACAAAGAAAAAATAGCTGGGCTGGTCACATGGTGAACATAAAATATAAGCCTGGGCTAGACGGGCCACAACCCAGTTCAAACCTTGCTCCGTCTCAACAATACCAAACAAAAAAAATAATGCTCGAGTAGCTACGTCCCAGGTGTCAGCCGATCTTGTATTGTTCTCTTGTCTATTGACTATATATGCTCCCAATATCGTGGGTCCCAGATGTCAGGAAAACACTAGGAGGAAGCATTTTATTTTTCCATACGCTGACATGGTGGGCCCCTACTGTCATTGTCGGTGTACTAGAGTAGGGGTACCCTAGTATCCCGAACTTGTGCACAGGCAGTCGCAGCATCCCGCGGCAAGGCTTGCCGGGTGACCGCCAAGGTCCTCCGTGGTTCCTTTGAAGCCATTCAAGAACAAAGTATCCAAGCCAAGGAGACAAGACCCCAGCAAGAGGAGCTTGCCGAGAAGGCCAACCAAGGCATCCAAGCCAAGGATACAAGACCCCGGCAAGAGGAGCTTGCCGGGAAGGCCAACCAAGGCATCTCAAGGAACTTGCCGCGACGCGCCACGCGTCCCGGCAAGGCCCGGTGAGCGACAAGCTCCCGAACGCGACAAGACAACGACCGCGGCAAGGCGCTTGCCGCGGCAAGCCACCACTCTGTGCCCGCGCTCCAGCACATCCACCAACGTGTCGCTCTGGGACCCTTCCAGGCGTACGTGGCTGGAGGCTGTGCAGCCAGCGGTGCGCGGTGGCAAGCGGCGCTGACAAGATTGCCATCGTGGCGAGCGGTGGCGTCCCTGACGGTCCCTTTTGCACTATTTAGGCAACGCAGACGGGCATTTAATGCCCTTGTCCCCTGCCGTCAGGGATAGGTATGATACACTGTAGCAGGTAGTTGTACCAACCGCAACACCTTTCCATTTTTACCCTTGTCTACGTTGCCACCTGTCGGTGACCCCTTGAGCATATAAAAGGAGGCCCATGCGCAACATAGAAAGGGGAAAAAAGGAGAACACTCAGGCTCGGTCTCGTTAGCTGCTGGGGTGTACTGTAGCACTCCGCGCTCCCGAGCAAGAACTCAATACAAACCACAAAGCAGGAGTAGGGTTTTACGCATCCGTGCGGCCCGAACCTGGGTAAACTGCTCGTGCGCTTCGCCTCGATCCGCTCTTCGTGCGACCCTCGCCCCCGCCGAACCGAAAGGGACTCGGTTCGCCGGTCCCATAGGTGCTCGTGGATCAGAAACCCGGCATCTTTGGCGCGCCAGGTAGGGGGGTCGAGGTTGTGTGAACCAGATCCGGCGTTCACGCGAGCTAGATCTTCATCATCTTCATCGACATGCCGCCGAAGAAGAAGGCTTCGGAGGCGGCTGCTCCGTCCGCGCCGAACCCACCACCGCCGGAGCAAACGGCTGATGGGGCAGACGCCGGCGGAAGAACGGGCGTCGACGAGGGAGCTCGCGATGCTGCCAGGTCCAAGGACAAGGCTGCGCTGCCCATCGGCGGCGTAGCCGGCTCCCACAACGACCGGGCGCACTCCAAGACCTCGGCGTCCGTACATGCACCGCGCCCATCTCAGGAGGCGCGGGACCGGCAGCGTCATGGTACTCACGGTACCATGCGTTTGCTGGACCAAGATCGAGCTGGTGGATCTCGGAGTGCTCAAGACCAGCATGCACGCCAACATGCTGGCACGAGCGAGGCACGGTCGCCTGGACGGGATACTGCTCCTTCTAACGTAGTTAGAAGTCCGAGCATATCCCGCTCCTCGCACCGTTCGCCACCGCCACCCGCCACTCCAGCAGAAGCTTTGGCGCGAGCTCAACTGCTCCTGGACTACCCTCCAACGGCAGACAAGATCGACGACTGGAGGGCCACCATTCAGAGTCTCATCGGCTTCGCCAACGGTGACACTCAACGGCAGCCGAGCATGTCGCAGCCGCGGCAAGTCAGCCAGGCATGAGCCGGTGGCGACAAGACCGGTGGGGGTGCAACCACTATGCACTCTCCGCCCCGAAGGCCAAGATCCCCGACTCGCCGGATCTACCTCGACAGTGACTCCACCGCGTCATTAGATCCACGAGCTTGTCGCGATCAGTGCCAAGTTCTTCACGAACGACAGCAAGAAGACGCTCGTACTCGCATCGAGCGCTGAAGAGAAGCGCGACGTCAATCGGACCAGCGCACCGGGCCCTCCGTCGACATGCATGCGCCAGGGGAACCAGGCGGCTTGCCGTACGCGGTAGGTTGCCCTGCGTTTACTCGTGAGCTGCGGCAAGTCCAGTGGCCCAGCACGAAGAGTTTCAAGCCAGACGTACCAGAGAAGTACGACGGCAAGTCGCATCCGTCGGAGTTCCTCAGCATCTACACCATCGCGGTGCAGGCTGCCGGGGGGCGGGACGACAAGATCCTTGCCAACTACTTCCCGCTGGTGCTCAAGCCCAATGTCAGGTCCTGGCTCATGCACTTGCCGGATGACTCCATATCATCCTGGGCAGACCTATGCCATCAGTTTGTCGGCGCCTTTATAGGCGGCCACAAACCCCATGGCCAAGAGAGTGACCTTCATCTGCTCGCCAAGAAGGAAGGAGAGCCCCTGCGCAAGTACATTCAGAGATTCAGCCGTGTACAGCACAACATCCCAGATGTCCACCCTGCTGCGGTCATCAGCGCGTTCCATCAGAACGTGCGTAACCGCAGGATGCGGGAGGAGATGGCGATGTGCAAGATTAGAGACGTCAGTGAGCTGTATGCCCTGGCCGACAAGTGTGCACGTGCTGAAGAAGGGAGGAAACTCCCCGGAGAGAATACAGGAGCAGGAGGATCTGACAGCGAGGATGCTGCCCCGGCAAAGAAAAACCGGCGGCGGAACAACAGGAAGAAGAAAGGCAAAGATGTGCTAGTCGTTGAGCAGTCCGGCAACGAAGGTGGCGCCAAGAAAGCCAAAGCTGGTAGCTCTGGCAAGGAGATTGCCGCATGCACCAACTGCCAGACTATGGCGGTCGCCGACAAGCAGGACGGCACCGACAAGCAGTACTGCAAGATCCACCGCACCAAGGGCCATGACCTCCAGAGCTGCAAGAAGGTCGAGCAGCTTGTCCAGCAGCAAAAGGCTGAATACGAGCGACGCGACAAGGAGAGGGCCCAAGGAGGCGCTGGAGAATCCAGCAAGAAGCGCGCCGGCCGGGGAGGAGGCCTCGGCAAGGCCAAGCAGCGGCAAGGAGACAGACCTCCCCGCGGCCGCGACAAGGATGAAGATGACGACGATGACGAAGACATGGATGATGTCGAGACCAATGAGCAGGAGTTCCAGAAAGCCACAGAGGTCTTGTGCGTTGACGGCGGTGCTTCTCTGCATACTTCGCACCGCCAACTCAAGCAGTGGGTGCGGGAAGTCAATGCAGCGGAACTACCTGTCGAGTCACGCAAGCTTCTGAAATGGTCCAGCACGCCTATCATCTTTGATATTGAGGACCACCCTGATCGCACAACTGCGGTCGGGTGCTTGCCGATGTTGGTTTCACCAACTATCTGCAACCTCAAGGTCACTAAGATGCTAGTTGATGGCGGGGCCGGCTTGAACCTGATCTCCTCCGCTGTACTCCAGAAACTCCAGATCCCTGACAGCGAGCTTGAAGAGACCGGCACATTCCAAGGAATCAACCCGGGAAGGAGCAAGCCGAAGGGGAAGGTCACGTTGCCAGTAACATTTGGCAGCGAGGTGAACTTCAGGACTGAGAGGGTCACTTTTGACGTTGCCGATTTTCCATTGCCTTACAATGGGATACTCGGCCGTCCAGCACTCGCCAAGTTCATGGCAGCCTCTCACTATGCATACAACATGCTGAAGATGCCAGGCCCGATAAGCGTCATCTCTGTCCCTGGCGACAAGAAGGATGCTCTTATCTGCGCTGACAAGATCTACCGGGAAGCGGCAGCCGCAACAGATCGCAAGTCACCTGCCGTTGAAGCTCCCGGGGGGAAGAAGAAGACCAAGTCCGGCAAGATCTCTGATGCCCACTCCGGCAAGCGCACCTCTTCGTAGTGCTGCGCTGCCGTCGAGGACGCACCATCGAGCTCCACCGGCAAGTGTAAGAAGACAATGGCAGCTCCGCCAGAGACCAAGAAGGTGTCCGCCAAGGAGGACGGCACTAGTGGTACCTTCACCATCAGTGCCACTCTCGACCCTAAATAGGAAAACGCGCTCATTGCTTTCCTGTGGGCGAACGTCGACGTGTTTGCGTGGCAACCGTCTGACATCCCCGGTGTTCCCAGGAAAGTAATTGAGCACCATCTTGCCGTTTGTCCTCATGCGCGGCCCGTCAAGCAGAAGGTCAGGAAGCAAGCAGTGGAGCGCCAAGTATTCATCGCAGAAGAGATCAAGAAGTTGGAAGCAGCAGGCCTTGTCAGAGGAGTGCTCCATCCTACGTGGTTGGCCAATCCTGTAGTCGTGCGCAAGGCAAACGGGAAATGGAGACTTTGTATCGACTTTACCGATGTTAACAAAGCTTGTCCCAAAGACCCATTTCCTTTGCCGCGCATTGACCAGATTGTTGACTCCACAGCCGGATGTGACTTGCTTTCGTTTCTTGACGCATACTCAGGATACCATCAGATCTTCATGGCAGAAGAGGATGAGGAGAAGACCGCATTCATCACTCCATGTGGCACGTACTGTTTCATACGGATGCCTTTCGGTTTAAAAAATGCTGGTTCAACATTTGCAAGGGTAGTCCATATCGCTCTTGAGCCACAAATACACAGAAATGTGGAAGCCTACATGGATGACATAGTGGTCAAGAGCAAGGACAAGGCAACTCTGATTCAAGATATAGACGAGACCTTTGCAAATCTGCGCAAGATCAGCCTCAAGCTCAACCCTGAGAAGTGTGTGTTTGGAGTCCCCTCCGGCAAGCTTCTCGGGTTCTTCGTGTCTCAGCGGGGAATCGAAGCCAATCCCGACAAGATCAAGGCCATTGAGCAGATTGAAGCACCCAAGCGCGTCAAGGATGTACAAAGACTTGCCGGTTGCGTGGCTGCTCTCAGCAGGTTTATCTCTAGGTCTGCTGAGCGCGCCTTGCCGTTTTTCAAAATATTGAAAAAGGCAGGTCCAATGAAATGGACTCCGGAAGAGGAGGCTGCGCTGCAAGACTTGAAGAGATACCCGTCCTCCGCTCCAACACTTGTCGCACCTAAGCCACAAGAGAAGTTGCTGCTGTATATAGCGGCAACCAATCAAGTGGTTAGTGCTGCGTTAGTAGCAGAGAGGGAGGCAGATGACGAGCCAGAAACCACGGCAGGCGCATCCAGCGACAAGCAGGGGGCTTCCCCGACAAGCTCTGGTCCCGACAAGGATGGATCTGCGCAGACGCGCGAGAAGATACAAAAGAGAATGGTACAGCGCCCAGTTTACTTTGTCAGTTCCCTTCTGCGGGGGGCTAGGTCAAGGTACTCTGGCGTGTAGAAATTGCTTTTCGGCCTTCTCATGGCCTCGAGAAAGCTGCGCCATTACTTCCAAGCACATGAGATCACAGTTGTCACTCGTTTTCCGCTGAAGAGGATACTACAGAATCCAGAAGCGACAGGAAGGATTGTTGAGTGGGCACTGGAACTGTCAAGCTTTGGCCTCAAGTTTGAGAGTACTTCAACTATCCAAAGCAGAGCATTGGCAGAATTCATAGTAGAATGGACGCCAACACCAGATGAAGAAATTCTAGAAACGAGCATCCCCGTCGAGGAAGCAAGCAAAGAGTGGTTGATGTACTTTGATGGTGCCTTTCCGCTGCAAGGCGCCGGTGCTGGCGTGCTGCTTGTCGCACCCATCGAAGAGCACCTCAAGTACATAGTCCAGATGCACTTTCCCAAGGAGCAAGCAACAAATAATACCGCAGAGTATGAAGGCTTGCTTGTCGGTCTCAGGATCGCGGCAGACCTTGGGATCAAGAAGCTCATTGTCAGGGGTGACTCGCAGCTTGTCGTCTGCCTAGTGAACAAGAACTATCAGAGTCCGTTGATGGAAGCCTACGTCGACGAAGTGAGAAAGCTAGAAGAGCACTTTGACGGCCTACAGATGGAGCATGTTCCAAGAGCTCAGAACGCCATTGCCGATGGCCTATCAAAGTGCGCCGCACTTAATTTACCTGTGGAAACAGGGATCTTTGTGCTCAAGCTGACTCAACCGTCTGTAACGCCATCAACTGGACAGAGCAAGAAGAGGAAGTTTATTTCTGGTGACTATTTTTCGGCAGAGCTTCCCGAAGCCGCCGCCAAGAAGGTCCCCAAGATCAACGCCAAGAGCGCTGAGGAGCAGTCTGCTCCGGCAAGCCCTAGGGTTTGTTTCGTCGAAGCAGAAGCTCCCGACAAGTTTTGCTCTGGCAAGCTTGCCGGGGAACGTCAAGCTCCGGCAGAGCCGCAGGTTCTCGCCGTAGAAGCGGATGTTCCGGCAGCAGCAGATTTGCCTTTGGCCAAGAAGGTCCCCATGATCAACGCCAAGAGCGCTGAGGAGCAGTCTGCTCCGGCAAGCCCTAGGGTTTGTTCCATTGAAGCAGAAGCTCCCGACAAGTTTTGCTCCAGCAAGCTTGCCGGGGAACGTCAAGCTCCGGCAGAGCCGCAGGTTCTCGCCATAGAAGCGGATGTTCCCGCAGCAGCAGATTTGCCTTTAGTCCTTGTTGTCGAGCCACAAGCTCCAGCATGGGCGCAACAGATTATCCGTTTCCTTCAGATAGGAGAACTTCCCGAAGAGCAAGAAGAAGCGGAAAGAGTAGCCCGGCAGTCAAGTATGTACCAGTTTGTCGACAACAAACTGTACAGAAGAAGACTCAACGGTGTGAAATTGAAGTGTATTCACCGGGAAGACGGACAAAAGCTGTTGGCAGAGATACATGGAGGCATATGTGGTCACCACATTGGCGCAAGAGCACTTGCCGGCAAAGCATTCCGGCAAGGTTTCTTTTGTCCGACAGCCCTCTAGGATGCAACTGCACAAGTAACCAAGTGTGAAGCGTGCCAGTTCCATTCCAAACAAATACACCAACCAGCTCAAGCTCTCCAGACGATCCCTTTATCTTGGCCATTTTCGGTCTGGGGGCTCGACATCCTCGGCCCCTTTCCCCGAGCAATCGGGGGCTTTGAGTACTTGTACGTTGCAATCGACAAGTTCACAAAGTGGCCGGAAGTGGAACCAGTGAGGAAGGTGACAGCACAGTCAGTAGTCAAGTTCTTCAGGTCGATTGTTTGCCGCTTCGGGATCCCTAACAGGATAATCACCGACAACGGTACGCAATTCACGAGCCGCACCTTCATGCAGTACGTCCAAGATCTTGGCGCCAAGGTCTGCTTCGCTTCTGTTGCTCACCCGAGAAGCAACGGTCAAGCGGAGAGGGCAAATGCTGAAGTGCTGCATGGCCTCAAGACCAGGACTTTCGACACGCTGCACAAGTGCGGAAGAAACTGGATCGAGGAGCTGCCGGTGGTTCTTTGGTCAATCAAGACGACGCCAAATCGAGCCACTGGCCAGACACCTTTCGCTCTAGTCTATGGAGCAGAGGCAGCTCTCCCCACGGAACTCGTATACGGGTCACCTCGAGTGCTCACATATGATGAGCTTGAGCAAAAGCAGCTACAACAAGATGACGCGCTGCTCCTTGAGGAAGACCGTCTTCAGGCTGCTGTACGAGCTGCTCGCTACCAGCAAGCTTTGCGCCGCTACCATAGCCGCAAAGTTAACGCCAGAAGTATCAAGGAAGGCGACCTTGTTCTTCGGCGTGTTCAGTCCGCCAAGAATTCCAACAAGTTGACGCCGAAGTGGGAAGGCCCTTACCGGGTGAAACGAGTCACTAGGCCTGGCGCTGTCCGCCTTGAGACCGAAGATAGCATTCCGGTGAGCAATTCCTGGAACATTGAGCATCTTCGTAAGTTTTACCCGTAAGGCGCGGTTGCCGGAACCTATTCCGGCAACCACCTTTTGTACAAGTCTTGCCGCTGTTGCATGTAATCCTTTGTACAAAGCCGGGCACAGACCCCGTGCATAAGTAAAGCTCATATGCTCCGCACATCTTGTCAATTTCATGCTTTCTATTTTTTGCATATGTGATCTGACACTTTGTGCAGCACCTACTCCCCGGTAAGCAATAACGAGCCGTAAGGCTCCATATCTTTATTTTCTCTTCTTTCTTTTTTCTCAAGGAAAGGAAGGTTCCTTCGCCCACAAGTTTGCCGGGGGGAAAGGAGAAGATAATGGTATGGACCAGGTGTCGTTCAAGAAGGTTTCGCCTTACCGGGTAGCAAACAACAGAAAAGCTAAGTTGCCAAAGTTTGAGCAATCATATTTTTAAAAATTTTAAGTTATCTCCCTTGAACGACCGCACTTTGTATGGAAAACTTGTGTGCGGAGGAACCAACTCGTAGCTAGTTGCGCCCTTACTTTGTTTCGAGTCCGCTCAACAACTTAAGTGAGCTGCGACTAGTTGCGACAAGGTTTCTTGTCGGTAGCGGCACCGCCAGCAGGCTGCTAACGTCCCGCACTCAGCGCTCGCGGCTAAGGTGCCTGCACCGGCAAGTTCCCTAAAAGCGTAGGGCAAAAACATACAAAAGGAGGAATCAAGTAAAGGGAATAACATTGCAATCATTACCCGGAATAGAGTTATATTACAAGGTAGCTTGTCGCGGCTCTAACAGATTGTTCTCATAACGTGACCAGCAGCGACAAGAAAAGAAGAAAACGGGCGGCCTAGTCTACGCGATCGCCCTCAATCCTCTTGATCCCGCTCACCTTGTCCACAATGGGTGCGACAAGGGTCTTGAGCGCCTCCAGATCAGCATCCGGCGGCAGGGTCTGGAGGACGTTGGTGAGGTTGAGGCCCGGGTTGCGGAAGGCCACCTTCACCAACACCTTTTGAAGAGCTCCCGCGCAGATCTTGCGCGACTCGTCGGCCAGCTGCTTTGGGATCTTCTCCCGGAGCCGCTGGAGGGCCGTCGCCACGCCTTTGAAGAACAAGGTGAGCTTGGCGCTGGGTTGGAGGTTCTCATCAGAGGGATACCCGAGATCCTCCACCCCCAGCTGCGCCAGCTCCCTGTCAATATCTGCGGCAGCACTCACGAGACTCTCCGTCCAGTGCTCCACATTCTCCCTAAAAGCATTCTGGGCGGCGGCAGCACTCGCCAGCAGCGCCTTGTCGGCCTTGATCTCCTCCTTCAAGGCCACCTCCTGCTCCCTGGCGCCCTCCAGCGTCTTGGTCAAAGTGGTCAGCTTCAACTCAAGATCTGCGTTGGAGTCCTTGGCGGCGCTAAGCTCCTCACCGCTTGCCTTGAAATCGGCCTCCAGCTGCGCCACCTTCATCTCCAGCTCCTTCTTGGCGGCCTCGGCAGCTGCGGCAGCATCCTCCGCTTGCTTGAGAGCTCCGCCGAATGTTCGCTCGCGCGCGGCAAGCTCCTCCTCGTGGGCGTCAAGGTTGACCTTCCGCTGCACCAGCTCGCCCTCCTGCGCAGACAGCTTTTCAGCGGCAAGCCGCCGTTGCTCTTCGACTTCAGCCTTCTCGAGGAGGAAGGCCTTCTGCTCCTCGGCGAGTTTCTCCTGCTCCTCTGCCAGGGACCGGAGAGCTTCCTGGTTGAGACCCCGAAGCTCCTCTGCGCGCTTCTCGATGTCCGCTCCCACCTTCACGACAAGCGCCTCGCGGGATTCCAGCTTGGCTTGCCGCACGCGGTAGAGCGACAACAGCTTCCACAGCAGCCGCTCCTCCTCAGGCTCGCCGCTGCTGCTGCTTGGCGCATCAACTAGCATCAGCCCAGCGGAGGCGAGCACCTCTCCATCAAAGATCTCTCCCTCGATTGGCGCCCTGGAGCTTGACGCCCAGGGGAGGTTGATGAAGACGCCATTGCCGGCCTTCAAGTAGATGTCTGGCTGGGGCTCTTCGGAGCCTGGCGCTACAGCAGCGGCGGACGGGTCGGCGGTTGGCGTAGCGCCAGACCCCTCGCCAGCTACTGCGGCGGCAGCTTTGGCGGCCTCGTCGCCGGCGGGATCATCAGCGCCAGCTGCTTCTTTAGTGGCAGCGGCGTCGTCGGCAGCAACCTCGGTCTCCATCGGCTCCGCAGCAGATGGGTCTGGTGGCCGGAAAAGTGAGAAAAGTCAAGCAAACACCCAAAAAGAAGAAGAACCCAAGGGAAGCTTTGAAGCGAGAGGATTACCTGTACCGGGTTCTGTAGTCGTGGTCTCCGCCGCCGGAGGGCCGCTGGTGCTGTCCCTTGCCGGAGAACTCTCCCTTGCCGGAGACTTCTCCCTTGCCGGAGAACTCTCCCTTGCCGGAGGACTCTCCCTTGGCATTTCGGGGGCGGCCTCCGGGCGCTCCTGGTGGGGCTGCTCTGCTCCTACACAAACCAACAGTCAGATGTCAGCAAAGAAAGAGTATCCATGCGCGCTTAACAGCGGAAAGTGAACCATGTACTTACGCTAGGGGCTGCTCTGGAGATCAGTTGCCGGGTCTGGCAAGGTTGTCTCGGACGCACCCCCTGCTGTCGCGGTGGGTTCGTCCTCGATGATAATCACCGGGACCTTGGCCCTCTTCGCTGCTCTCTGGGCCAGAGTCCTAAAAAGGAATAAGGTCAGAGTAAAGCAAATGAGATACAAGACAAAACAACAAGAATTGAAGAACTACAAGTACAACAAGAGAATCTTACTCTTCTCCTTCCTCGTCGGAGCTGAACGCAGAGAAGTCGAAGTCCGGCTCACGTCCGGCGTGAGGAGCCGGAGGAGTAGTTTCCCTTGGCCGCTTGGCGGGAACAGTGGCGGTGGTCTGCGACGACCCCGCTCCGGCTGCCGCCGCGGCGTGAGAAGCGGTAGGAGCGGAAGCGGTGCTCCGGGTGGACCCCGCTTCAGTTGCCGCAGCAGCGTGAGGTGCTCCCGCGGCAACAGTGCTTGCCGCGGTGGAGCGTGTCGCGCGGCGCGGCGACTGTTAACTCGCCTGCCACCCCGCTACATCCTCGGCCTTGCGGAGACGCCTTCTTGGTGGGGATGGAGGCTCTGCTTGTGGCAAGCTGCCTGAAGGTGAGGAGGAAGAGGAGTTGATCTCCAGCGAGCCGCTCGTATCCTCGGCGGGCTCGCTCGACTCGACGTTATGCCCGGCAAGCTCTTTCTCGCCGACGCGCTCCTCTCGCTCGGCACGGCTTGCTGCCTCTGCTGCCTCTGCCTCCTCCACGGTGAATCCAAATTCCCCCGCGGCTGCGGCTGCCGCCGCCTCTTCCAGCCTAGTGGCGATGCGTGTCATCTCTGCATCGGTGGTGTCGCGGGTGAGGCTATCCTTTTCGTCGGAGCAGACCGGCACTTCTACCAAGCCGTCAAAGAACTCCTGCACGACGTCGTCTGCAGGCTCTTGCCAAGTTGGGACAATTCCATGCGAATCGCACAGCGGCATCATTGCACGGATGCGGTCGAGCGAGGAGTTGTTACACAGCGGAACGACACCCCCGGCAACCTGAACAGTTCGGGATGTTGAGGGTCGTACTTGAACAGCTCCTGGAGCATCGCGTTGAGCTCCAGAACAGTGAAGTTGAAGTTGAGGCCCAGACGCAGCCTCATGATATCCGCCGCATTCTTGAATTCCCAGGCGGGTCTCCCCCGTTCCTGCAGGGGGGCGATGCGGCGGCGAAGGAAATCTGCGCCAACAGCGCTACAGTGAGCCCGGCAAGCCTGAGGCATAGGATCCGGGTGACGGCAATCTTCAGCCTATCGTCTTCCGGGGCCACGTCACTCCAATCGCTGCCGCGTGCTACTGGTGCTTGGCGCCGGGCGGTAAACGGCTGCGGGTTCTCCTCGGCAATCCAGCACCAGTCTGCTCTCCATTCCTCCCACTTGCCGCAGAACTCTCCCTCCAGATAAGTGTCCTTCTTGCCGGCCCTCAAGATCCAGGCGATTCCGCCGGATAAAGGTTCTCCTCTCTCTACTCGGGGCATAAAGAAGTGGCGAAAAAGGGCTACATTGGGATAGACTCTGACAAAGTTTTCGCAGAGATGTGCGAAAACTGCCATGGTCAGAACAACATTGGGGGTGAAATCAAGGAGGTGGAACCCGTAGGTGTTCATAATATCGCAGAAGAACTCAGAGAAAGGCGGGCAGAGCCCGCAGTAGAAGAACAAGGCGAAGAAAGGATATCCGTTTGGAGCCGTCTTCCAAGCGGCGGCTGGAAGTACCTTCGTGCGCGGATGCGCTCGCGTCTCCGTCGACCAGAAGAGGTAGTAATTTTCCCTCAGCTCCCTCGCGGTGAGCTTGGGGGGGAAGATTGCCCGCTCCTTTCGTAGCGCCGCAAGCCGCTGCGCCTCGGTCGACTTCACAACCTTCCCTTTGTCGGCTATCGGAGCCATGGCGGAAGTGGTGGAGGAGGTCGACGGTGTTGGTGGTGCTAGTGGCGATGGGGGGCGGGGCACTGCTCTCTTTCAGCTTTGGGAAGACGAGGGAGCGGCGGAGATTTCCGAGATTGGAGTAGGAACCGGCGAATGGGCGAACTACCCCTGTTTCCCCTGCTTATAAAGAGGGAGGGGGCGGACGTTCCACCTTTCCGAATAAAGAAACCACCCACGATCTCTCCCACGACGCCGCATTCAACGCGTGCCGTTCGGGGAGGGCGCGGTGGATACGGGGAGAGATACGGCGTAACCCAGGCCGCACGTCCCCGTGCCCTGTTTTGGGCCTGGACCAACAGTGCTCGGCACCGTGTATGGCCCAGGCCCGGGGGCTCCTGTCGGTGTACTAGAGTAGGGGTACCCTAGTATCCCGAACTTGTGCACGGGCAGTCGCAGCATCCCGCGGCAAGGCTTGCCGGGTGACCGCCAAGGTCCTCCGTGGTTCCTTTGAAGCCATTCGAGAACAAAGTATCCAAGCCAAGGAGACAAGACCCCGGCAAGAGGAGCTTGCCGGGAAGGCCAACCAAGGCATCTCAAGGAACTTGCCATGACGCGCCAGGCGTCCCGGCAAGGCCCGGTGAGCGACAAGCTCCCGGACGCGACAAGACAACGACCGCGGCAAGGCGCTTGCCGCGGCAAGCCACCACTCTGTGCCCGTGCTCCAGCACATCCACCAACGTGTCGCTCTGGGACCCTTCCAGGCGTACGTGGCGGGAGGCTGTGCAGCCAGCGGTGCACGGTGGCAAGCAGCGCTAACAAGATTGCCATCGTGGCGAGCAGTGGCGTCCCTGACGGTCCCTTTTGCACTATTTAGGCGACGCATACGGGCATTTAATGCCCTTGTCCCCTGCCGTCAGGGTTAGGTATGATACACTGTAGCAGGTAGTTGTACCAACCACAACACCTTTCCATTTTTACCCTTGTCTACGTTGCCACCTGTCGGTGACCCCTTGAGCATATAAAAGGAGGCCCATGTGCAACATAGAAAGGGGAAAAAAGGAGAACACTCAGGCTCTGTCTCGTTAGCTGCTGGGGTGTACTGTAGCACTCCGCGCTCCCGAGCAAGAACTCAATACAAACCACAAAGCAGGAGTAGGGTTTTACGCATCCGTGCGGCCCAAACCTGGGTAAACTGCTCGTGCGCTTCGCCTCGATCTGCTCTTCGTGCGACCCTCGCCCCCGCCGAACCGAAAGGGACTCGGTCCGCTGGTCCCATAGGTGCTCGTGGATCAGAACCCCGGCAGTCATCCTCTCCACGTACTTCTGCCGATTCCTGTTGTTTGTTGACCATGTTGACAACGCGAGAGGGCGGCGCCACGGCGAGCGCTCCAAAGCGCGCGGAGGACATCGGCGTTAACAATTTAGGAGACGGTGGGGGGGCAATGCGTGCGCTGAGGCGTAGCCAGCCGTGGGAGGCGGAAGCAGGCGGCACCGCCGGCGCTGGTTTGGTTTTGGCGGCTGGAGGAAGAGAGGACTGAAGAAACACGACAGACTGTAGTACTTAACAACCTTAACTGAAACAAGCAGGGGCACTTAACAACCAAAGCTGAAAGCAGTATGAGTACTTATACAGGTTCAACCGTACAAAGCACGCCTCGAACAGTGCTACTTTGCCTACAGTTAACCAAGGGTGAGGCCGCCAAGCCCCAGGACAAGGCCCAGGCGCCACCCCGCACATCCACAACCTTCTGAAAGCGGCTTCATCTCGCAAGATGGTCAATAAACAGGATATTCGCTTTAGAGCCATGGAAAAGCATGAACATAATCTTCTGTCCTACTCTCCAAGATGGACGGGCCTTCATTATTTGAGACCACCCATGAATAAGTATCTTTTCACCTCCAAGGGGAATTGAGTAGGTTGACATAAACATCATGTTGTGACCAAGCGCAAGTCTGACCCGATCATGGCAGGCATCTGTATAGGAATAATAGAACTCGGCAGTTCCCGTTTCAAGAAGATCACCACTATAAAATTGTGTATAAGCAATAGTTTATGAACAACATATATAACAGAAAACAACTCGTACCATAAGTTTCTCGACACAGTTGGACCTGTTCAACGAGTGCAGCAGTGGCACACATATCCCACGTGGCCTTCCACCATTGAAACGCCCCACAAGGACCTCAAGACGATCAATAAAGTGTAGGAACTTGTGGATGTCGATCTAGTCAACTTGAGTGCGATTAGTAATAGCCGAGTTATTACAGAGTAACAAACGAGCAGACTGCTTTACTCTGAAAAACCTACACGTGCCACCAATTATAAGAAAATATTAGTTAGAAGTAGCATCTTCGTGAGAGATTCATTGCTACTTCTAAAGTTAAATTTTGATTAGTTAGACAGAATAGGCGGATTAAGAAGTAATCGAGGCAACAAGCAAGAACCAGATACAAAACTAACATGGATGAACAATTGGAACGACGTCGGGGTGGAAGATCACAGTGAAGATGAGACCAGGTTCTGCTATTTCCATCAACATTCCTGCGCCAACTTTCAGTCCGTAACACTTGAGAAAGTTTATCCAAGTTCGGCCATAAAAAAAGAAGCGATCTTCTTGGTTCATGAACCCAACTCGAAACTTATATCCATCGCTTGTCTTCACTGTGACAATTAAACTAGTGTATTCAGTTATGGCAAGGCGGAGCATCTTGAGTACATGTGTTTTGGCAGAGCAAATAATACACTGCAGGAAAAATAATATGAGAACACAACATGTTCAAAATGCTGTGTTAGGATGAGAAGGAACAAGTGTGGCGTCTCGCCGAGGGCGCAGAAACTTGTAGGGTACTCGCACTTTGGGCACTGCAAATGAAACACACTAGATTCAGTAGGAAGAAAAATGCATCAACGGCGGGGGCTGCCATCCTAGGATTACCTGCGACCAAGGGACTTGGGTTTATCGTGGATGGATGAAGAATTCGTACCTGGTTCTCCATGAGAATACCCTATGCAATCGCTGGGAGGGGGTTTTCTCTAAACAAGCAGACGAGGGAGAAAGGGATTCAGGCCTAGTGAAATATTGCCGCTTCTTCCGTCCAGCTTACTGCTAAAGCTGGAAAGGGGGGGTGTGATTTGACGGCTCATTGGGAATTACTGCGGTGCTACGACCGGGGTGTGTCTACCGTGAAGTTGTGCACTCTAATTTGTGCATATGGCACGTGGACCCCGTTGCCGGTTGCCCCACATATCAGCGAAAGGAAGTAGAAAGACAGGAGTAACTAGTTACACATAAGTATTTTTTTTGACAGAGAGATACTCCCTCTGTAAAGAAATATACAAATCTTTTATATCACAGGCTCACCTTGCCGAGAAAAATACTCCCTCTGCAACGCACGGGCATTATGGGGGTTCAGCTGAGAATATAATACTCAGATGTTTTTTTGAGGGATAAAAGCTGCTTTATTGAAGATTAACAGTCATAGGTATACAGATAATTTCGGGGGTTCCTGTGAGCCAAAGATAGCGTCCACAGGGCAAAGAAGTAGCAGCTTTTGCGAGCACATGCGCTTCAACATTACACTCGCGTTTTTCATGTATAATCTCCATGGTTTTGAACATATTCTTCTTCATCTTGATCTCGTCCATAATAACTTTGCTGGGCCCCAAGTATGCCTCTTCGATATGCTTGACTGTTGCTGAACCATTGGTGCTAATCTGAACTTGTTGCAAGTTTAAGTCAAGAGCGAGAGATAGCCCCTCGCAACATGCCATTGCCTCTAGGATCTCTGGATCAGTAACACTTTCGCACACCAGTGCCGATGCTCCACGGAAGAAGCATGTATGATCCCGGCTCACAACTGCCAGGGCTGCCCTTTCACCATTGCGAGATAACGCATCATCAACATTCATCTTCGCCCAACCACAGCAGGAGGAGGACGCCACTTCTGCATTGAGCTAGTGCTTCTTGAAACCAGGTTCTAGACTTTGGGCCGCAGGCCGACCCTGCATGTTTGGGGGCCCATGTGTTCTACCTCAGCGCTTTTCATATTGCAAGCGATCGGTACGGCGTTGGTTTTAGATGTTGTCGCAAGGCGAATACACAAAATTTAATAAAGCACGGCAGCTGTTGGAATGAAATCGAACGACAGTTCCTAACCAGCAATCAGAGTTGCAATTCTATCAACGATATACCATGTGATAAATAATACTATCGTACTACTTATACACACAGGACACTTGTTTCACCATGCCAGATTATTACATCAAAATCTCTCGGAGGATAGATCAGTTAGGCAGTTGCGTGCTGCTACTGAAGAATTTCAAAGTTGATTTGGACCAGCTCTCCTTGCCGAGAAAGTTCGATTTTGACATCATCCCCTACCGCAAGATATGATTTAGATTTGAACCTTGACCATCCTTTAGCATCAATCATCATGCGACCATACTTTGTACTTATGATATATTGAGCAGGTTCATTCACACCAAGGCTGCACATGGTAAGAGAAACTTGGCCGCGGTCGCCCGGATTGTTGAACAACTCCCTCGTTGCTCTAGGAATTCTCTGTTTGCAAACAAGAAGACATACCCAAACAGTTAGATCAACACAGTGAATCATGTGAAACAACATGGAAAGAAATAAGAACGAAGCACTTGGGCGGCCAATGCTTACCAAGAAGGTGGACATGTCGGTTTTTGTAAGGACTTTGGTATATGAAGTGCAAACTGCAACCCAGACTATTGCCGGTGCAACTGCACGGGTCGGAGCAGATGCAAGTGCAAGTGTTGGTGCAGGTGCCGAAGCCGCTGCTGCTGCCGGAGATGGTGCTCCTTGTAGAGCTGGTGCCGGTGTCGGAGCAGGTGCCAGTGTCGATGCCCGATCCTCCGGTAGATCAGACTGATCCGCTGACGCGGTCGGTGCCCAATCCTCAGCTGGATCATACTGAGCTGCTGTCGCTGTCAGTGCTAGAGCAACTGTCGGTGCTCGATCTATGCGAGATAGCGGCGATCGTGTCTGGTCTTCTATGATCAGCTTTCTAACTTGACTAGGATCTGTGACCGTGATCCAGTCTTTTTCTTCATTTCTTTTAAACGCGAGAAGGACTAATTGTGGCGTTTTTGTTCAACCAAACTGCAGTTTATCATAGGGATTCAGCTTGTACGCAGACAACAGACTGATCCAATTTTTTCCAGTAATATAATTGATGGACAGTGCCTTCGTTACTGACACGACATAAGAAGTGAAACCTGCAAAAATAGCCATCGTAGAGCAAACCAAACGGTTTATTCTGTGATGAATGTGACACGGCAAAACCTGCATCGTAAAATTGCAGGAAAAGAAAGAAAACATGACATTAAATCAATAAGATTTAGACAGTAAATCAATAAGATTTACTTGATGTGACACGAGTGAATCCTTACCAGGAAATCACTATGTTGAAGTACTAAACAGAAGATTGATCGTTCAACTACGCGTGGCATGCAGGGGCCCCGCCTACTCCCACAAGCAGGACAGTCCAAAGGTCGTGACAAATCGTATGGCCCGAACATCCATGGGGCTGGAAATCCTGGTGGGTGCGATAAACCCTACAATGCATACAGATATTGGAGTGTAACCATAATTGATAGACCGTCCTCACAAAAAATATGATATGGATACTTCAAAATATACAGACTGAATTGAGTGGACAGACATTAACATAGACCATTCTCAGGACTGACCACACACCAACAGCGACAGTACTAATAAACAATACAGGGTTCACAAACACAAATCAAGTACTAAACAATAGTACTTACTACAGACAAGCAAAGTTTCACTAACTAAACTCTGCAGACTATTTTTTGCCACCGACCTACGGGATGAACCCCGCATAACTGACTAGGCCATGGACTTCGTGTGAGATGTCTACGTGCACCATCACCATCTTGTCAACCTTGGAGAACCTAACAGAGTGGTCTTTCCACTCATAAACATGATGATGAAGATAGGCCGCATCAGATTTGTTGGGAAGCTTTACAAGAACCACACCCTTCGTAATCGAAGGCACAACCAGGAAATTGTTGTGGTCAAGTACAGCCTCGAGAACACGCCTGACAACAATGCTACAGGAAAACACTAGTTCAGGACACGTGGCGACAAGGACACAACAGCTGGATAGTTCAGCAGTAGAACTCATCATCAGGTCTTCCAGTTCACACAGCATGACTTTGAGAACTTCATCTCCACCGCGGACCTGGTTCTAATTCAAACAGAAACCATATTTTATTACTACCTCCGTTCAGAAATATAAGATGATTTTCGATATTATACTCCATATATGACTACATATACGCACAGAAATGAGTGAACAAAGTCACTAGAACATGTCTTCAAAGGCATGAGAGCAGAGGGATTACATGCAATATCCATAACACAACTTACTGAGGCAAATATACCCTCTTAAAAGGTAGCATTGATGTTCATAAGGTACTCCCTCCGTCCCAAAATTCTTGTCTTAGATTTGTCTAGATACGGATGTATCAAGTCACATTTTAGTATTAGATACATCCGTATCTAGACAAATCTAAGACAAAAAATTGGGACAGAGGGAGTAGTTGAAAGTAATCTATAAGAAATCAGTGTCAACCTCCCGCATGTTTTGGTCAAAAGAGGAATTTAGAACCGTCATTTGGCACACAAAAATCACATGCAAGATCACCCAGAAAGTTGTACTACTAGTACTAGTACTGCGTGTTAGATGAAAAAACACGATCAAGATCGAGAAAAAGATCGTCAAGAAGAGATATTACCTGGATTTGCTTAATGAGGGATCCCGGAGAGGGGGGCTTGGACAGGGCGATGGCTTTGAGCTTGTCTGCGGTAGTCTCGGCGGGGTGCTTGCACTTCTTCGTACAATGAGCCTCGACGGTTTTGGCCGGAGCCATAGACATCACTTCAGCCGGTGCTCCAGCGTCCATCAAGAAACTATCTAATAGAACTAAAATAAAAGAAACCATAATCACAAACCCAAAAGAAGAAAAGAGAGGGAGTTATAGGATCAGTCTCGGGGTTGCAAGACCGGGCCTTGGCCAGAATCAACACAATTGATGCGCTCACCTTTCCTTCTTTGGGAGAGAAGAACAATGGCAGAAGCAGGTCGGGGATTCTTGAAGAAATGAGGAAAAAGATGAGGCAAAAGCGAGGGTTGGGTAGAGACAAAGCTGAGAGAGAAGAGTGAAATGATGGTTGCTTCGTCCGTCCAACTTACTGCTGGAAAGGAGGGGGTTTTGTGATTTGACGGCTCATTGGGCATTACTGCGTCGCTTCGATCGGGGTAGTCTACCGTCACTCTACTATGGAGTAATTAGTGCATGGCTGGTGGACTCCGATGCTGGCTGTCCCACACGTCGGCGAAAGTGAGTAATTTAGTGCATGGCTGGAGGAGGATCCGCACGGTAGAGCGTGTCCATTGTTTTTCAGAAGAAAAAATGATTACAACAAGCGTTTCCACTCTTACGACAGAGGAGTGCGAAACACGGTAGCCACTTGAACATACACAGTGCTCCTACTACTAGGCATGTGCAGTGGTTCATACGTCAGCACTACACAATCTTGTTGCTAGTGTAGTAAGATATGACGATAACAAATGATGTTGTGCGCATGTCAACTACTCCTATATGTAACATAGTACCGCTTTTTCGACTGTCCGGTCGAGAATGGACGGTGAGATCAATGTTAATAGAACTAGGTCCACAGCGCAGAGAGAGTACGGTGCTACAGTACTCCACGAAACATGAACCACATGAAGCACGAATAGTGTTAGGCAGGGTGTATGAAGGGTGCACGGGATGGGAGCAAAAGTTCCCTTCTCGACCCACTTTTGGGTGTTTGGCAGAGTGCATGAAGGGTGCATGAGTCCACACTAGTAGGTTGACAAAAATACACGAAGAGGAAACAACTATATTGAGATGAGAATGCAACCAAACACACCCACACACTTTGTGCTACAGTGACTGATCTGCACCGTCTGAGTTTGATCCAACGGTCATGTTGCGCCGAGACATGGACATGCCCATGCAGAGGATTTAGCCCGATGGCTGGCATCGTCGCGCTGGCGCGATGATAGGCATTGCACAGCCACAACACGTGCATGGCAACTTGGTTCACCAAGTGGCTGAGGCGATCCTAGACCTCGTCACGATCGGCCCGCTCGCGCTCCAGCCGGCTCCCCTGACGGCCTATCGTATCTCCCGCTTTCTGCAGCAAAGCCGCCGACGCCTCGAGCATCTTTGTGGTGGACGCCTGCCGCTTTTGAAGCTCCGTGAACTCCCGCACATAATGGAGGAGCATGGCACTCCTCTCCTCCTTGAGCTCACGGAGCTCCACGTCCTTGGCCCTGAGCTCCACATCCTTGGCATGGAGCTCCTGTGTCAGGAGCCTCACCTCGGACTCCGTGATCTGTTGCGCCGCCATGGCACCAGGTAGAAGCAATGGGGAGAGGAAGCAAAGGGGGCGAAACGGCTGATAGGCAATGCAATCTACGGGAAAGCGGAGGGAGCAGGGAATCTTTTGGGTTTCACCACGATAAATCACCATTCGACGACTTCTCACATCAGGGAGCAGTGGGTACAGGCGGAGTCATCGTGACTAATTGCTGTCGCCACTGCTCCCGTCAATGAAAAAATTAAAAATCCTGCCGCACCCAAACACCAGAGCAACGCCGCGGTGGATATTTAAATTTACCTGCCGGCAAGTAGATAAAAAAGGGGTGAAAAAACAAATGTGGCGATGGCCTAGCCAATCGGTCGAACTAGCCCAACTAGCTAGCCACCGTGCTTCACTGATGTACTCGGCGGGAGAGGTGGTCTTTCGTGATTTGACGACTCATTTACTTGCTTCGGCGCTACGACCGAGGAGGACCCAGAAAACGCGTGGTAGGGCGTCCCATGTCAGGAAGAATATATGCGTGCACCACCCGGGAGGACCCCGAAACCGCGCGGTAGGGTGTGCCACGTCTCGGCACGGAGGAAAAATGTGTGTGTAAAAATATACTGTATCATACGTAGTAGAGTACCTATAGTTCGACCTCGGGACCCAGCCAGTCAGTTGAAAACACCCCACTAGCCACACAGCTTCATCATGCAAACATGGCACGGAGGATAGATGTGGTTAGCTCCGTCTCGACCAGCCACAACGTCTCTTGTTCTAGGCGATTCTTCTATTTTCCAAGTTTTTTTAGTTGTAATAACACCACGGCAAGCTAGCGCCGCTCTTTGTGTGTGCCCGTGCAAAGGTTAGATGATGGAGAGAAGAGAGATTGAGATCGTAGACCTGGGACCCACCAGTAAGTGAGATAGCTGTCATGCACGTGTTGACAAGGCACTCCCTCTACTCTACTCAACGCAAGTACTGTATAAAATCAAGTTATGGGACAAAGCCAACAGCCGTTCTTTTTTTCAGGCTATCGACTTACGCTTTGTAGTCCAGGTTGCCAGTTCGAATCTCGTCTTTCAGATTTGTTAGTTTTAGGTCCAAATTTGATTAATGACAAGTGGGACCCCCGTGTGTTGTTCCAATATTTCAGTGTAGGATGGTTTTTTTTGAACAAACACTTTGCGCGGTTAGACAAGTAACGGCATGAGTTACACGTTTTTTGCAAGTTTACGAACAAAAATGACAGCGGCATAGAATATCACATCCACCCTGCAGCTTAGATACTATGGTGATACGAGTTTTTACACCGTTGGAAGTGAGATCCAATGGCTTGGGAGTAGTCTTTGTAATTATGCGCAATTTCCAAACTCTCCAAAGGTTTTTTTGCACATAAAACATTCAGGCCTCGTGTGTGCCGCTGCATCTTCGATCCAACGGCTCCCCGGTGCTCATATTAGGTGGTCCCCGTAGCTTAATTACCCGCTACGGTGATTGGAGTAGTTGTGGGCCGAATGCTACGAAAATATAATCTAAACCGACCGGAATAAATGCCTACACAAATTAATCCAAGGTTGGAGTGCCCCTCGCAATGTAAATAGCTCCGGCTTTGCGAGGGATGGAGAGGTAGTAGCTTCAACGCGTGGAAGATACGGTGTGAGAAAGCGAGGTCAATCAAGAGACATATAGATAGAGAGACAAAGTGAGTGTGGTCCGACATTCATTGGACAAATATATATGCTCTGGAGAGATATTGTCTGATTGAGATTTTTGGCAAGGGTGAGGGCTGTAAGATAGAGCTTGAGAGATGATCCAGTCACAGACGTGTAGATATATTTTGTGCGTGAGAGGAAGCAAGGTCAAACGATCACATAGGGTCGCCGTGCGATCGAAAGAGTGAGACGGGTTGGAGAGAGTGACCTAGATAGACGATGTGCGTGAGAGAGTATACAATGTGAATAGGTCGAATTGGGCTCAACATGGTGATATATCGTTTTTGTCCGAGAAAGAGCGAGGTCAATCGAGACATACGGAGACAGAGAGAGAGAGCGAGCGAGAGAGAGAGAGAGAGATTGAGTGATTGTGGCCCACCATGAGGTCGAAAGAGTGGTGGCGGCTTGGATGGACTGACCTAGATAGACAATCTGCATGAGAGAGAGTATAGAATGTGTCGATCGAGGCCCGAACAGGGAGATATATCATTTGTGTGCGAAAGAAAACGAGGTTAAACGAGACTCAGATAAAGAGAGCGAGATTGAGCGAGTGTGGCCCGCCATGTGGAAGAAAGAGTGAGACAGTCTCGAGGGAGTGACCTAGATATACAACGTGCGTGCGCATGCACGAGAGGTTGGGAGGCTAGATAGGCAATGCATGTACTTAGCACGAGAGGGTGAGAGGGAGAGGGGGGGAGAGAGAGAGCTCGGCATGAGGTGCAATGGCGGGTGTGTGAGGTAAATACATTTGGTCATAGAGTGGAAAAAGGGGTTGTGTAGTTGACAGACTAAGAGATCGAAACATGGAGAGAAAGAATGAATGTGTGTTGGAAACCGATAGCTTCCTAAGGTGGTTAGGAGAGGAAGATTGACCGATACAGGAAGTATGTAGGGTTTGTGCGGGGGGGGGGGGGCTAAAAACAACATTTGAATGTACATAGTACGAGACTTAATATCGATGTTTCAATTTGGTGTACATTGTAAGATTTGAACCGAGGACCAGGCATACGGGTAATTATTTCGAATTCGTGCCATACTAAGTTTCGAAAAGTTGACATTGACTCAGTTTGTTGTGCTATTTTGTAGGTCATATGTTTGAATCCATCCAGAAGTTTTCTCACTACCATGGTGTTCATCATATACATATGAATTTGTATTAAAAAAGTAGCGTGGATATAGTGAAATGCGAAATCCACGTTAGAATTGGAGATCGCTACGTGACACACACTCTAATTCAAATAACTAACTACGTGACACACACTCTATTTCAAATAACTAATTATGTGACACACACTCTAATCCACGTAAGCGTGGGTACCATTTCAATTTTTTTTTCAAATAACTCCTCATTAATTAATTTATATTACTCCCTCTGTCCACTTTTATAAGACCTTGAAGACATTTCAGACAATGTGCAAAACAGTTCATTTTAAGTTTTCGGAAATGACTTACAAAAGTGAATGGATGGAGTATCTCGTTTCGAATGACTAATTATTGCAAGGAAAATACGTGCATGGTAATACATACAGATTCGTTTGCGAATGAAAAAAATTCGTATGCATTCTCAAATGTAGGCGCACCAGGAAAACCAGGGTCGTGTCGGGGTGGACGCTGCTTCGGTGCCTTAAAGGAAACTGTCTTTGGGTCACTGACATGTGGGCCAGCCACCTGTTGGGCCCATATGTCATGGACACAGAGGCAGGTGCCTTAAGGCACCGAAGCATAGTCCTGTCGGGGTGGTCGCGTGTGTCGGACGGACGCGTAGCACCCAGCCAGCCACCCACCCCCCCCAAAAAAAATAGGACGACGACAATATAAGTTCGCGCTTCCATGTTTTGGATTGAAATACCTGGCGGCCCCAATTCTAGCCCTGCAAAATCTCTCTTCTCCACCATCCCCTTCCGCGCCCAGATTGCTCAAATCCCTAATTCAACGCCAACCCTCGAATCGCCCCTCGTCTCATCTCTTTCCCCACCGTTCCCCACCTCTATGCCGGACGACGACGACGAAGACGACGGTCGCACTTCACCACCGTACCGGAGCTACCTCATCTACGCCCTCGTCCACCGCATCGGGTGGTCCATCGACAACGTCGGCCGCGGCAACCGACATGCCTCACAGACACCGAGTTCCACCGCATCAGGTGCGCTTCACCGACGCCGTCTCCCAGCTCACCGGGGCTACTTCACCGAGCACATCGTCGCACCTCCGCCCCCCAAGGCCGTTGGGGCTTCACCAACGGTCTCGTCCACCGCATCGTAGCGCTCCGCTGCCACTCAAGATCTGCATCCGTGCACGGCCAGCCAACGCCAGCGCATCACCCGCAACGGCTCTGAAGTGACCCGCACTCTAGCTAGGCGAGCATGCCCAAACGCCGGCCCGAACTAGGTATCCACACATCACTCCCTTGTGCACTGTTCCGACGATGTTTGCATATCCTTTCACTGCTCTCTTAGCTTACACGCCTATGCAACTCTGACCTTAACTCTTATTTCTTCTGGAGATATCATCTGAAACAAGCAAATCCATATTTTAGCGAAGCATGATGGCGCTACGGGATCTGGTACACATCCTACACACCCGTATAACCTTGTAAGTATTTGTCCTCTCATACAACATCAAGGTCGATTCCTCTTACTTGATCAAACATTCGTTGTGTCAAAAATGCAGAGGGGGATGCAAGGAGCACAAGGCCTGCACATCCAAGCAAGTGGTAACATGGACTTGTACATGGAACATCCCAAGCGCAAGCAGAGCTGAAGTGAGCCTGTACAACGAGCTAGCGTAAGTCCCTGCATTTCATTTAATTCGTACTGGCATTCGTGTATGATTTGTGTGCAGTGGCTGATCCACGAATTCAAGTTACCAGGGGCGAACATTTAACTTAAAAAATACGAAGGCACTTGCACTCTGGAAATCAACATAACTTGAGAAATGTGAAGCTACATGCACTTTGAAAACCAGCTAATGATCCAAAGTAGTTCAGATTATAAACATTAAATGATGCAAGCACCAAAAAACACAAAATGCAACATGGTGTACAAGGACTACAAACATGGTCTGTACCTGCTTGAATTATTCATTCTCTGGCTGAAAATATCGAAGTGTAATTGCACATATAACCAATGCGCAAACTGCATATCAATATATCTATCCTGCACAAGTATGCCAATAGTTTCAAACAACAGATTAGAAAAGTATTTATGCTATGTTGTCATGATACGGGGACTTTCTGGTAGATGGCCTCGACGTTTCCTCAAGCTATGAAAGTGCACTATAATTTGCTTGTCATCAATGCCTGCAAATCTCTGTCTCTCTCAACATAGTAGATCATCATTAGACACTAAATCCTTCAATGAGCTTGCAAAATGCTTGCATTAGATCCCTCATTAGACACTATATGTTCATCACCAGGAGCATGTAAAATGTTTGCATCAAATCCTTCATTAGCAGTCTGTTCATTAGACACTTCAGGCTCAAGAACAACATGAGCTTGTATGTTTGCACCGGAAACTTGATTAGATACATCAGATTCAGTCATTTCAGTATTGATTGGGGGAGTTATAAAATAACTAGAAATTGGTTTCATTTTCTCATAGATTCCCTACATACAAGCAGTTTTACAACACCGTCAGGTTTAACTATTGGCCAGAAATTGAAGAGTTGAATTAGATATAATCAAGGATGTGATGTACCTGCTCGTTGCGCATGCTACTCTTGCAAGCTGCGACTGTCCGTTTGCGCAAGCTCGATGCCATGCCCGTGCTACCGCCACTGCCTCCCACACAGGCTACACCCAGGGTTGGATCTTCATCTTCTTGTCCTTCCGTTCGCTTGAAGCCCGGCTACCGCCCTCCAACGAGGGCGCAAGGAAGTCCTGTGTTGGTCTTTCCAGCGGCGGCTAGGTTAGGAGCGAACCAGACTGGAGGCTGGAGTGAATGAATTGGGATTTTTCCTGCTGTCGATCAATATGGGAGGCGCTCATTTGGGCCGTGAGCCTGCTATAGGGCCTGCCTTGCACTTATGTTATTGGCCCATCCAAATTGAAACATTGTTCTTCATTTTTTACATTGCCTGCTCGTGCGTTGGGACGAACAAAACTAGCGTGGGCCAACCTGGACGACTCAAACTAGGTACACACTTTCCAGCCACCTAAGGCGGCCGCCCATACCAGCCCCTATGGTGGCGTCGCCCCTTTTCGCGTGTATGATTGGATAGTGAAAAATATTCCAGTGGCGCTTTTGATTAACCCACAGAATGGTTGAATTGCTTGTTTCTATGAACTGAGTTCGCCAATAATGTGAAGGATGCCAGTCTTTTCATCCTATTGTAGATTGCTTAGATCTCGATATGCCAAAAGAAATCGCATGAAATATACAGTAAAAGCCAGTGTGATGTGTTTGGCTACAGCTAGTCTGACTACACGTCCTCATATAACATATCAAGGACGCACCATCTTACCAAATTAACCATTTGACTTACCCATGCAGTGTGGGAAGAAAGAAGTATTGTGACTGCGTATCCAAGCAATTGATGCCATGGACTCCTTCGTACAACCTTGTAAGCGAAAAAGAAGTTGCAGTGTGCCTGTACAAAGAACTAGCGTAAGTTCAGTTACCTGCTTCTCGGAATTTTAGTTAGCCACTTATTGCAAAATTGTTCAATTACGTTGCTTGGCTTAATTTAGTTTGCTACTGATTACATAATGGCACAGCCTGTTAATCATATTGTAGACTGCGCCTATCTATGTGTTTGATACTTACTGTTAAGAATTATCTGTTTGCCTTAACTTAAATATCTACTTGTTTGTTTAACTGCTTTGCTGCTGCAACAGCGGGTTACAATGATGTTAATAACTACTTTTTAGCATCCAATTGAAACTCTTTAATTCCTTGTTTGTTTAACTGGTTTGCTGTTATAACTCCTAGTTGAGATGTTTTGCTAACTTCAACTTTTCTAAATCCAATCGGAACTTTAATGGCAAAACAGGTTAGCCCAAGATCAAAGAGCGAGGTCCCCATGGACATTGCATCATCCCACAGCAGTGGCACCGGCCCAATCGTGCATTATGAATTACCAACTGCTGATGCTCTAGAGGCTAAACTAGTGGTAGAAAGAGATTCTGCTTCTACACTTAGAGATGAAGTTGACATGTTGAGGAAGCAAACAACACAATCACAAGCAGTACTCAAGACAACCATTAAATATTTGGTGGATTTCAAAACGAAGCAAGCTGAGACTGACCAGATTGTTACGGTTCTGAAGGAAAAAAGAAAATTAAATTCCTACTTGGTAAATCATAGGTGAAATGTTCTTTCCATAGTTGAATAACCTTTGTCTTGTCTGTTCATGTAATCAATCAAACCATTTGTTTTAGAGATCATGTAATAATTTTTTTTGTTTTTTTGTTTGTAATTTTATTGGAGCACAAGTCTATATTAATTGATAAGACTCGGAGACATTTCATTTGGATTGATGTGCCAGACCTACAAATATGCCAATCGGGCTGAATGTGCATTCAACAATAGTAGTATAGATGGACCATAAGTGGCACACATCGGAAAGGGCCAAGATGCTGGCTAAAAAAAGGATGCTATTGTAGCCAAAAAAAGTACAGCGGTCTGGCTTATGTATGTTAGTTGATATTATTGATCCATATACTCTATAAGTGTTTATATGTCTGTTAGTTCCGTACATTCTTGGTTGATTGACTCGGTATTTGAATCTATATACATCGCTTGTGTACATATCTAAATGGGAGTACACATTATGCTGCGTGTGACATTTGAGTTGGACATGAAGTGTTCCAAATATTCGAATTCACCTTAAACTGGATTCTAGTTTCTGAATTTGAGTATCGGCATTTGTAAACCATATTCATATATGATAGTGGAATACATCTTTGTCGTCCTTTTGAAGATATATAAAAACACATAGAATGATTTATAAAGATTCATATAGGAATACAAAATTGATTCGAATTTAGTTGCCAGGGTAAACGTGGATGCTTATTGTCCCAAAATACGAAAGAAACAGCAAAATGTCCACTCCCACATCGGCTGCCCGAAGCCAAGTGTTTGGGAGATGGAAATTACTGTCTACCCATTACACGGACAATCCATCGGCCCGATTTCCACTGCTCTAAATAGGGTTAGGTTAGTAACTTCAATTAGACGTGACACGACCACCTCTGAGCCCATTCCGACACGGTGGGCGTCAAACATGGGCGGCAAAACTCATTTGATTCAAGCTCGTCCGAAAGACCTCTGTTTCTCCCTCCATTCCCCATTCATACACGGTGGGCGGCAAAACACCCTCTCCTCATCCGAAATAGATGTAGGCTAATATTTTAAATAGGGGCAGATGTGTAACTTCCATCAGACGTGACACAACCGCCCTACCTGTCAGCCCCGTTCATACACTGTGGGCGCCAACCATGGGTGGCAAAACACCCTCTCCTCGCCCGAAATAGTTACCGGCAAATATTTGGGAGATGCGAGATTACCGTCCTATCCCCAACCGACGAGACGTCCAAATTTGAAACGGGGGATAAGTTCGTAACTTTCCCATATTTCCGACAGGCGTGTCCCAAAAACTTGGTTCCCCATACCTCTCCCTCCATTTTCCCATTCATACACCGTCCGCGCTAGAACACCCCATTGCCACACCAGCCTCCGTCTACCACAACATCCATCGCCGCCGTCCTCCACCACATCCATCGCCACCGTCCTCCACCATGCCGGAGCGCCTACCAAGACCGCGTCGTCCACTGCTAAAGATGGACGTTTCTCATCCACGGCGACAGACCAATAGCCTTGCATCGCGTCCTCTTGCTTCATCGGCGCAGTCGTCCTCTTTGCCAGGGCCGCTCACACGACCTTCTCTTCCACCGCAATGGGACTTATCCCCCGATGCACCCGTCTACCGTCGCAGATCTGCTTCAATGCCACCAACAGCCATCGCACCCCCGATGCCTACATGGCGCCGCAAGAGAGGTGGTACTTCAAATCTCCTCAACTTTTTGATCTCAACCAGAAAATAGATCTGAACTTGGTTACTCTACTTTCTTTTCAGCTCTTAGAATTTAGTTCTTAGTTCGAAGCAAATAATGGATGCTGAATATCATTTCTCTGGTTTGCAACTTCAAATCTGCCATGGCACAGCCATAATATGGTTTAATTGATCATGCTTAGGGTTTAATTGATCATGTTGGTTCCGTGGTGGTCTATCACTATACTTACATTAACAGCTACTCCCTCCGTCCCATAATATAAGAACGTTTTGTACAGTACACCAGTGTTCAAAACACTCTTGTATTATGGGAAGAGGGATTGGTTCATTTTGTAGCATTCTGCATCTTATCTCCCTTGCTCACCATTTACTAAAAAAGATCAGATCTATATTTAATCTTACCAACAAGTAGAATACACAGACAATGCCAGTGCAGAAGTGTAGCCCATTGCTCTTGTTAGTACATTTTGTCCTATAACGCTTGTACTTCCAGGGATTGGTAGTTAATTATGTAGCATCAATCTGCATCTTATCTTCATTATCCTCTATCCCTTCCAGTATTATCATATCTATAATTACTCTCTACAAAATGTAGAGTACAGGCAATGCTTATGAAGAAGATTCTGTGCTGAAATTCTTGAGTTATCCTTCCCTTGCCATGGAGAAGGATATTATAAAGCCGGTGTTAACTGTTAATGTAAGTCAGTCGTTCTAAAGCCTTTATCCTCAACTGCTGTTTAATTTTCTCATACTCCCTATCGTTTACTGATGTTTAGTTTGCTGTTTCTACCAAAATGCATGTTCGTAAGAACCGTAAGTTCTAAGTTTTACTTGTAAAACCAAATTCCTTATTCATACCATGCACATTACTTAATACTCCCTATATGTATGCTTGTTTTTGTGGATCTATAATCCAGTGTGTGGTGAAGCAGCCCACGTTTGCACCTTGTCATCTCCTGTTTTATCTTACTGATGTGGCTGATGATATCAACAACATGCCATGCACATTATCCAAAATAGATACAATGATTTTATTTTCCCTTCATCTATGCTTTTTATGTTGACATGGTAATCCAGTAGTGTGGTGAAGCTCCCCGCATTATGAACAATGCCAAATTATGCTATTGATATTTTGCACATACTCTTTATTTTCTAATTTGAAATTGGATAGAATTGACAGAACAGTTATCATCTTTGTTTATACACGTGCAAAACCTGTCATCTCTCTGCTTTGTTTCAGGGTGATATGCCTGATGGCATGCACAAGTCTGCTGAAGGCTGTGAGACAAACCCAACATATATTGCAGCAAAGAAGGAAAAACATCTTGAAGATAGCGAGACAACCCCAAAGTCTTGTCTTGATGCAGTGTTCAAGTTACTTGAGACTAACAGTCAGACAAGCTCACAGAATTCGTTGTCTGAATCAGTTCGACTTCTTCAGTCCCAAGTTCTAGCAGAAAGGCATTCTGCCACTCAACTTCGACTTGAAGTCCTATCTCTAAGAAAGATTGCGGAGAACGCCAATGATAACCTCATCGCTAAACAGCTACACCTGGAAGCTATGACCGACATGCTAGGCCGGTCTCACAGCCTTTCTCAGCAGCTTGCGCAGCAGTTCCCCCGCAAGGCTAACCTTTCTTGAACTGTCTTGGAAGTGGTCTCGGTTCAGTATTATTTTGTTACGCTGCAATGGTGCCCAGTTTTTGTAATCTGCTTCTTCATTGCGCTTTATGATCACTGGTGGCGAACTTTGATGCCTAGTGGATGTAATATACCTTAAATCCTTTATTGTGTAGTGTAGGTTTATTCTTAGTTACTATGCCGTAATTTCTTTATTGTATAGAGTAGGGTTGTTCTTAATTCCTACTAGTTACGCAGCAGCCCGAAATGATTGTGCGAATCAAATCACGGGCTTTTAACAGGCCAAAATTGTCTGGGTCCTTGTTTGTCCCAATCAGATATCGGCTGCGAGCAGGCCAGATGCAAACCGGGTCGTAGTTAGGCCCAACTATATAACGGGCTTTTAACAGGCCGAAATTAATATAGGGCCGAAATGTTAAACAAGCCCTTAACAGGCCAAAACCGATATCAGGCCGAATTACTAAGTGGGCCTTTAGCAAGTGGGCCCAAAAGCATAGTGTCCAGTTGACGGGCCAAATCTGATATGGGCCATAATTGAGCCCAAAGCCTCTTAAAGGGCCGGACCTGATCTGGGCCGTAATTTGGCCCAGAACGTGGTAGGCTTTTGACGGGCCGGATCTCATATGGGCCACTATTAGGCCCGGAGCGTGGCAGGCCATTAATGGACCGAATCAAATATGGGCCGGCATTTGGCCCAAAACATGGCAGCCAGTTAATGGGCCGACCTACTAGGTTCCTCAAAATCTTGTGGGCCTACAGCTGGGCCGGCCCATTAATGTCGGCGAAATCTCGTGGGCCTTTAGTTGGGCCGGCCCATTATGACCCGCAAGAATCTTGTGGGCCTTTACCTGGGCCGGCCCATTATGGAACAAAAAAATCTTGTGGGCCTTTACCTGGGTCGACCCATTATGGCCCGCAAAATCTTGTGGGCCTTTAGCTGGGCCAGCCCATTATGGTCCACAAAATTTCATGGGCCTTTAGCTGGGCCGGCCCATTATGGTCCGCAAAATCTTGTGGGCCTCTAGTTGGACCGGCCCATTTTAACTTGTTGGGCCGTGCCACGTGTCAACGTATCATAGGCGCCTTCTGTCCAGTGAGTGGATGACATCTGTCCCGACGATGAGCCGACACGTGTTTCCTCTAGCCAATGATGATTTTACACGTGGAAAATCCCCATTGGTCGGGGCTGTTAACGGGTTATTGGATCCAAAACCCGACCCGATAGCTTAACGGTCTTCCGTTACGGTGGATGCCACATGTCGGTCACCCTTGACGAAAGCACTTCTTTGACGCGCAATTTGTCGTCATGGAAGTGGACACTCCCGTGATGATAATTTTGGTAATGTCATGGAACACTTCTACGACAGCACAAGTATGACTATCTTGATTCTGTCATAAATTTGTCATGGATGTACATGCATGACAAAAAAGCGACCTACTGTGACAAACACGTATCATCACGGAAGTGTATTTTTTTTGTAGTGATCATCACCTCGTCCTTAGCTATCATTCTCTTAATCCGTAGCCCCTGTTTCGAGTTGCAAATGTTAGCAACTGAACCATTATCAAATACCCAGGCACTACTACGAGCATTAGTAAGGTACACATCAATAACATGTATATCAAATATACCTTTCACTTTGCCATCCTTCTTCTCCGCCAAATACTTGGGGCAGTTCCGCTTCCAGTGACCAGTTCCTTTGCAGTAGAAGCACTCAGTCTCAGGCTTAGGTCCAGACTTGGGTTTCTTCACTTCAGCAGCAACTGGCTTGCTATTTTACTTGAAGTTCCCATTCTTCCCTTTACCCTTTTTCTTGAAACTGGTGCTCTTGTTGACCATCAACACTTGATGCTCCTTCTTGCTTTCTACTTCCGCAACCTTTAGCATTGCGAAGAGCTCAGGAATCGTCTTATCCATCCCTTGCATATTATAGTTCATCACGAAGCTCTTGTAGCTTGGTGGAAGTGATTGAAGAACTCTGTCAATGACACTATCATCAGGAAGATTAACTCCCAGTTGAGTCAAGTGGTTGTGGTACCCATACATTCTGAGTATATGTTCACTGACAGAACTATTCTCCTCCATCTTGCAGTTGTAGAACTTATTGGAGACTTCATATCTCTCAATCGGGGCATTTGCTTGAAATATTAACTTCAACTCCTGGAACATGTCATATGCTCCATGACGTTCAAAATGTCGTTTTGTCCCGGTTCTAAGCCGTAAACCATGGCACACTGAACTATCGAGTAGTCATCAGCTTTGCTCTGCCAGGTGTTCACAACATCTGGTGTTGCTCCTGCAGCGGGTTTGTGACACGTCTCCAACGTATCTATAATTTTTGATTGCTCCATGCTACTTTATCTACTGTTTTGGACAATATTGGGCTTTATTTTCCACATTTATATTATTTTTGGGACTAACCTATTAACCGGAGGCCCAGCCCAGAATTGCTGTTATTTTTGCCTATTTCAGTATTTCGAGGAAACAGAATATCAAACAGAGTCCAAACGGAATGAAACCTTCGGGAACGTGATCATCTCACCGAACGTGATCCAGGAGACTTGGACCCTACTCCAAGAAGTTTCCGGGGAGGTCACGAGGGTGGAGGGCGCGCCCCCCTGCCTCGTGGGCCCCTCGGAGCTCCACCGACGTGCTTCTTCCGCCTATATATCTCCATATACCCTAAAAACATCCGTGAGCACAATAGATCGAGAGTTCCGCCGCCAGAAGCCTCCGTAGCCACCGAAAACCAATCTAGACCCGTTACGACACCCTGCCGGAGCGGGAAATCCTTCTCCGGTGGCCATATTCATCATCCCGGTGCTCTCCATGACGAGGAGGGAGTAGTTCTCCCTCGGGGCTGAGGGTATGTACCAATAGCTATGTGTTTGATCTCTCTCTCTCTCTCTCGTGTTCTTGAGATGATACGATCTTGATGTATCGCGAGCTTTGCTATTATAGTTGGATCTTATGTTTCTCCTCCCCCTCTTCTCTCTTGTAATGAATTGAGTTTTCCCCTTGAAGTAATCTTATCGGATTGAGTCTTTAAAGACTTGAGAACACTTGATGTATGTCTTGCCGTGGATATCTGTGGTGACAATGGGATACCACGTGCCACTTGATGTATGTTTGGTTGACCAACTAGCGGGTTTCGTGACATTGGGAACCTATGCATAGGGGTTGGCACACGTTTTCGTCGTGATTCTCCAGTGGAACTTTGGGGCACTCTTTGAGGTCCTTTGTGTTGGATGAATAGATGAATCTGAGATTGTGTGACGCATATCGTATAATCATACCCACGGATACTTGAGGTGACATTGGAGTATCTAGGTGACATTAGGGTTTTGATTGATTTGTGTCTTAAGGTGTTATTCTAGTACGAACTCTAGGGCTGTTTGTGACACCTATAGGAATAGCCCAACGGATTGATTGGAAAGAATAACTTTGAGGTGCTTTCGTACCCTACCATAATCTCTTCGTTCGTTCTCCGCTATTAGTGACTTTGGAGTGACTCTTTGTTGCATGTTGAGGGATAGTTAAGTGATCCAATTATGTTAGTATTGTTGAGGGAACTTACACTAGTGAAAGTATGAACCCTAGGCCTTGTTTCCTAGCATTGCAATACCGTTTACGCTCACTCTTATCACTTGTTAGCTTGCTGTTTTATAATTTCAGATTACAAAAACTATTATCTACTATCCATATTGCACTTGTATCACCATCTCTTCGCCGAACTAGTGCACCTATACAATTTACCATTGTATTGGGTGTGTTGGGGACACAAGAGACTCTTTGTTATTTGGTTGCAGGGTTGCTTGAGAGAGACCATCTTCATCCTACGCCTCCTACGGATTGATAAACCTTAGGTCATCCACTTGAGGGAAATTTGCTACTGTCCTACAAACCTATGCACTTGGAGGCCCAACAACGTCTACAAGAAGAAGGTTCTGTAGTAGACATCAAGCTCTTTTCTGGCGCCGTTGCCAGGGAGGTTAGCGCTTGAAGGTATATCTTTAGATCTTGCAATCGAGTCTTTTTGTTTCTTGTTTTATCACTAGTTTAGTTTATAAAAGAAAATTAAAAAATGGAACTGAGTTTGTCTCATACGCTTCACCTTTTTAATATCTTTCGTGAGTATGATGGAAAGGATAATTGTGCTCAAGTGCTAGAAGAAGAAATCTATAAAATGTTTGGCACTAAATCTTTGAACGATGAGCATGATTGCAATGTTGTTAGTACGAATTCTTTAAATATCCATGATACTAATGATGATTGCTCTAGTTATGATGAAAATGTCTCCTATAAACATGTCAATTTTTGTGGAGTGCATTGGGTTTGTAAGTACACACCAAATAGGGAAGATAGATATTGCAAGAGGCATAAATACTTAGAAACTGAATTGTTGCAAGAAAGTCTTGATGATTGTGCTGAAAAATTCAATATTTTTCGTGCCCCTTGTGAACTTTGCAATGAACATGGTCATTTAAATCTCCAATGCAAATTGTTTCATGACCGAATCGTATCCAAAAATTGTGATAATTTGATTACCCTTGAGCATCATAAAGAGCTTAGTCTTCTTTTGGGGTATGAGGAAATGAAACGTATAACTAAGGATATTCCAAAATTTGCCCTTGATGAAGTTATTCATTTTGATCTAGAGAAGATTTATATGTATTGTGCGGTGAATTGCATTGAAAATCCTTATATTGCCAACTACATAAAGAAAAGAAAACAAATAGAAGATGAAGAGAATACTAATGAAAGGGAAGAGACTTCCCAATATCCTGCTATTATTTCTTATGATGAATCAGGTAATGAGGAGGAGCCTCATATTCAACCAATCTCATTAATAAGGAGCTCCAAAAAGAGGATTGAACCCACACATGATGTGGTGAAGAAGAAGAAAAGAAAAAGGAAGAGAGGTAAAAAGGTACCCCTCCCAAATAATGGTGCTCCTATTACTATTGTGCCTCATGAAAATATAATTGTGGAAGATAATGATACTTCTTATGATCTTGAAAATCTTTTTGGCACTTGCTTGGAAGAAAATGATAATTGCTATACTATTGGTGCTATCCGTACTATTAATTACAAGAGTGATTATGCTTATGATATGAAAAGGCCCAAGCTTGGGGATGCTATGTTTGATGAAGATGATGTTTTTGAGAATATATTTGCTGCAATTAATGTTTGTCCCAAGCTTGGGGATGCTACGTTTAATAAAGATGATATTTTTAGCCTCCCAAGTTTTGATATGCAAATTTATAATGATAATAGCATGCCTCCTACCTATGATGATTATTGTGATGATACTTATGCTATAAAAAGTAGTGATTATACTTATAAAACTTATCATTATTATTGTTACCCCTTTTCTGAACATTACTCTTTTAATGTGGAAACAATTTATAGTATCCAAGTCTCTTATGATACTCCCACTATTATTCATGAGAAGAATTTTGCTTGTGTGGAGAGTAATAAAAATTCTATGCTTATGCATCATGAAAAGAATGCTTTAGGTGCTGGTTATATTGTTGAATTCATTCATGATGCTACTGAAAATTATTATGAGGGAGGAATATATGCCTGTAGGAATTGCAATAATATCAAGTTTCCTCTCTATGTGCTTAAAATTTTGAAGGTATGCTTGTTTTACCTTCCTATGCAAGTTGATTCTTGTTCCCACAAGTTGTTTGCTCACAAAATCCCTATGCATAGGAAGTATGTTAGACTTAAATTTTCTAGTCATATTCTTCATGATGCTCTCTTTATGTTTCAATTCTTATCTTTTATGTGAGCATCATTGAAATCATCATGCCTAGCTAGGGGCGTTAAACGATAGCGCTTGTTGGGAGGCAACCCAATTTTATTTTTGTTCCTTGCTTTTTATTCCAGTTTAGTAATAAATAATTCATCTAGACTCTGTTTAGATGTGGTTTTATGTGTTTAATTAGTGTTTGTGCCAAGTAGAACCTTCGGGAAGACTTGGGGAAAGTCTTGTTGACCATGCTGTCAAAAACAGAAACTTTAGCGCTCACTAGAATTACTGCCATTTTTATTTGGGGTGTGCTATTTAGTTAATTATTTTTGCTTCTGATCAATAAACCAATTGCCCAGGTCTCCTAATTTTGGTAGAATTTTTTGGGTTCCACAAGTTTGCGTTAGTAACAGATTACTACAGACAGTTCTGTTTTTGACAGATTCTGTTTTGCGTGTGTTGTTTGCTTATTTTGATGAATCTATGGCTAGTAAAATAGTTTATAAACCATAGAGAAGTTGGAATACATTAGGTTTAACACCAATACAAATAAAGAACAAGTTAACTACAGTACCTTAAAGTAGTCTTTTGTTTTCTTTCTCTAACGGAGCTCACGAGATTTCTATTGAGTTTTGTGTTGTGAAGTTTTCTAGTTTTGGGTGAATTCTTTTGATGGATTATGGAACAAGGAGTGGAAAGAGCCTAAGCTTGGGGATGCCCATGGAACCCCCAAGATAATCCAAGGACACCAAAAAGTCAAAGCTTGGGGATGCCCCGGAAGGCATCCCCTCTTTCGTCCACTTCCATCGGTAATTTACTTGGAGCTATATTTTTATTCACCACATGATATGTGTTTTGCTTGGAGCGTCTTGTATTATTTGTGTCTTTGCTTGTTAGTCTACCACAATCATCCTTTCTGTACACACCTTTTGAGAGATCCATGTATGAATTGAAATTTGTTAGAATACTCTATGTGCTTCACTTATATCTTTTGAGCTTGATAGTTTACTCTATGTGCTTCACTTATATCTTTTTGAGCGTGATAATTTTTGCTCTAGTGCTTCACTTAGATTTTTTAGAGCACGGTGGTGGTTTGTTTTAAAGAAACTTGATCTCTCATGCTTCACTTAGATTATTTTGAGAGTCGTTAATAGCATGGTAATTTGCTTAATGTTAATATACTTGGTATTCAAGGTATGTAAAACTTTCTTTTTAGTGGGTTGAATACTAAGATAAGTTTGATGCTTGATAATTGTTTTGAGATATGGAGGTGATAATATCATAGTCGTGCTAGTTGAGTAGTTGTAAATTTGAGAAATACTTGTGTTGAAGTTAGCAAGTCCTGTAGCATGCACGTATGGTTAAAGTTGTGTAACAAATTTGAACCATGAAGTGTACCTGGCTTGTGCATCCTTATGAGTGGCGGTCGGGGATGAGCGATGGTCTTTTCCTACCAATCTATCCCCCTAGGAGCATGCGCGTAGTACTTGATTTTTGACGACTTCTAAATTTTTGCAATAAGTATATGAGTTCTTTTGACTAATGTTGAGTCCATGGATTATACACACTTTTACCTTTCCGCCATTTGCTAGCCTCTTCGGTACCATGCATTGCCCTTTCTCACATTGAGAGTTGGTGCAAAATTCGCCGGTGCATCCAAACCCCGTGATATGATACGCTCTTTCACACCTAAACCTCCCTATATCTTCCTCAAAACAGCCACCATACCTACCTATCATGGCATTTCCATAGCCATTCCGAGATATATTGCCATGCAACTTCCATCATCATCATCACATCATCATGACATGCTTTACTTTTGTCATATTGCCATTGCATGATCTTGTAGTTGACATCGTATTTGTGGCAAAGCCACCATGCATTATTTTTCATACATGTCACTCTTGATTCATTGCACCATCCCGGTACACCGCCAGAGGCATTCCTATAGAGTCATATCTTGTTCTAGTATCGAGTTGTAATCATTATGTTGTAATCAATAGAAGTGTGATGATCATCATTATTAGAGCATTGCCCAAAAAAAGAGAAAGGCCAAAAAGAAAAAAAAGAAAGGCCCAAAAAAAGAAGGACAAAATAAAAAGGGCAATGCTACTATCTCTTTTTCCACACTTGTACTTCAAAGTAGCACCTTGTTCTTCATGTAGTGAGTCTCATATATTGTGCTTCAAAGTAGCACCATGATTTCATATAGTGAGTCTCATAAGTTGTCTTGTTCATACTAGTGGGAATTTTTCATTATAGAACTTGGCTTGTATATTCCAACGATGGGCTTCCTCAAAATGCCCTAGGTCTTCATGAGCAAGCAAGTTAGATGCACACCCACTAGTTTTCTTTTGTTGAGCATTCTTAGCTCTAGTGCATCCGTTGCATGGCAATCTCTACTCCTTGCATTAACATAAATTGATAGGCATCTCCATAGCTCATTGATTAGCCTCGTTGATGTGAGACTTTCTCCTTTTTTTTCTTCTCCACACAATCCCCATCATCATATTCTATACCACCCATAGTGCTATGTCCATGGCTCGTGCTCATGTATTGCGTGAAGGTTGAAAAAGTTTGAGATTATTTGAGTATGAAACAATTGCTTGGCTTGTCATCGGGGGTATAGAAGTTGGGAACATCTTTGTGTGACGAAAATGAAGCATAGCCTAACTATATGATTTTGTAGGGATGAACTTCCTTTGGCCATGTTATTTTGAGATGACATAATTGTTTGATTAGTATGCTTGAAGTATTATCATTTTTCTGTCAATATGAACTTTTGTCTTGAACCTTTCGGATCTGAATATTCATACCATGATTAAGAAGATTTACATTGAAATTATGCCAAAGTATCACTCCGCATCAAAAATTCTCTTTTTATCATTTACCTACTCGAGGACGAGCAGGAATTAAGCTTGGGGTTGCCTGATACGTCACCAACGTATCTATAATTTTTTATTGCTCCATGCTACTTTATCTATTGTTTTGGACTATATTGGGCTTTATTTTCCACTTTTATATTATTTTTGTGACTAACCTATTAACCGGAGGCCCAGCCCAGAATTGCTGTTTTTTTGCCTAATTCAGTATTTCGAGGAAATAGAATATCAAACGGAGTCCAAACGGAATGAAACCTTCGGGAACGTGATCTTATCACCGAACGTGATCTAGGAGACTTGGACCCTACTCCAAGAAGTTTCCGGGGAGGTCACGAGGGTGGAGGGTGCGCCCCCTGGGCCCGCCCCCCTGCCTCGTGGGCCCCTCGGAGCTCCACCGACGTGCTTCTTCCGCCTATATATCTCCATATACCCTAAAAACATCCGTGAGCACAATAGATCGAGAGTTCCGCCGCCAGAAGCCTCCGTAGCCACCGAAAACCAATCTAGACCTATTTCGGCACCCTGCCGGAGGGGGAAATCCTTCTTCGGTGGCCATATTCATCATCCCGGTGCTCTCCATGACGAGGAGGGAGTAGTTCTCCCTCGGGGCTGAGGGTATGTACCAGTAGCTATGTGTTTGATCTCTCTCTCTCTCGTGTTCTTGAGATGATACGATCTTGATGTATCGCGAGCTTTGCTATTATAGTTGGATCTTATGTTTCTCCTCCCCCTCTTCTCTCTTGTAATGAATTGAGTTTTCCCCTTGAAGTAATCTTATCGGATTGAGTCTTTAAAGACTTGAGAACACTTGATGTATCTCTTGCCGTGGATATCTGTGGTGACAATGGGATACCACGTGCCACTTGATGTATCTTTTGGTGACCAACTAGCGGGTTTCGTGACATTGGGAACCTATGCATAGGGGTTGGCACACGTTTTCGTCGTGATTCTCCGGTAGAACTTTGGGGCACTCTTTGAGGTCCTTTGTGTTGGATGAATAGATGAATCTGAGATTGTGTGACACATATCGTATAATCATACCCACGGATACTTGAGGTGACATTGGAGTATCTAGGTGACATTAGGGTTTTGATTGATTTGTGTCTTAAGGTGTTATTCTAGTACGAACTCTAGGGCTGTTTGTGACACCTATAGGAATAGCCCAACGGATTGATTGGAAAGAATAACTTTGAGGTGCTTTCGTACCCTACCATAATCTCTTCGTTCGTTCTCCGCTATTAGTGACTTTGGAGTGACTCTTTGTTGCATGTTGAGGGATAGTTAAATGATCCAATTATGTTAGTATTGTTGAGGGAACTTACACTAGTGAAAGTATGAACCCTAGGCCTTGTTTCCTAGCATTGCAATACCGTTTACGCTCTCTTTTATCACTTGTTACCTTGCTGTTTTATAATTTCAGATTACAAAAACTATTATCTACTATCCATATTGCACTTGTATCACCATCTCTTCGCCGAACTAGTGCACCTATACAATTTACCATTGTATTGGGTGTGTTGGGGACACAAGAGACTCTTTGTTATTTGGTTGCAGGGTTGCTTGAGAGAGACCATCTTCATCCTACGCCTCCTACGGATTGATAAACCTTAGGTCATCCACTTGAGGGAAATTTGCTACTGTCCTACAAACCTCTGCACTTGGAGGCCCAACAACGTCTACAAGAAGAAGGTTGTGTAGTAGACATCAGTTTGTCACCTAGCGGTGCTTCCAGGACGTAATTCTTCTATGCAGTAATGAGGATAATCCTCAAGTTACGGACCCAGTCCATGTAGTTGCTACCATCATCTTTCAACTTAGCTTTCTCTAGGAATGCATTAAAATTCTACGGAACAACAACATGGGCCGTCTATCTACAACAACTTAGACATGCAAAATACTATCAGGTACTAAGTTCATGATAAATTAAAGTTCAATTAATCAAATTAATTAAGAACTCCCACTTAGATAGACATCTCTCTAATCATCTAAGTGATCACGTGATCCATATCAACTAAACCATGTCCGATCATCACATGAGATGGAGTAGTTTTCAATGGTGAACATCACTATGTTGATCATATCTACTATATGATTCCCGCTCGACCTTTCGGTCTCATTGTTTCGAGGCCATATCTGCATATGCTAGGCTCATCAAGTTTAACCCGAGTATTCTGCATGTGCAAAACTGGCTTGCACCCGTTGTATGTGAACGTAGAGCTTATCACACCTGATCAGCACGTGGTGTCTCGGCACGACGAACTGTAGCAATGGTGCATACTCAGGGAGAACACTTATACCTTGGAATTTAGTGAGAGATCATCTTATAATGCTACCGTCGAACTAAGCAAAATAAGAAGCATAAAGGATAAACATCACATGCAATCAATATAAGTGATATGATATGGCCATCATCATCTTGTGCCTTTGATCTCCATCTCCAAAGCACCGTCATGATCACCATCGTCACCGGCTTGACACCTTGATCTCCATCGAAGCATCGTTGTCGTCTCGCCAACTATTGCTTCTACGACTATCGCTACCGCTTAGTGATAAAGTAAAGCAATTACATGGCGATTGCATTTCATATAATAAAGCGACAACCATACACTACAAAAAAATACACTTCCGTGATGATACGTGTTTGTCACAGTAGGTCACGTTTTCTGTCATGCATGTACATCCATGACAAATTTATGACAGAATCAAGATATTCATACCTGTGCTGTCGTAGAAGTGTTCCATAACATTACCAAAATTATCATCACGGAAGTGTCCACTTCCATGACGATAAATCGCGTGTCACAGAAGTGCTTTCGTCAAGGGTGACCGACACGTGGCATCCACCGTAACGGAACGCCGTTAAGCTATCAGGTCCGGTTTTGGATCCGATAACCCATTAACAGCCCCGACCAATGGGGATTTTCCACGTGTAAAATCATCATTGGCTGGAGGGAACACGTGTCAGCTCGCCGTTGGGACAGATGTCATCCACTCATTGGACCCAAAGTGCCTATGATACGTCGACACGTGGCACGACCCAATAGAGGCCCATTCCTGTGAAAAGGCCGGCCCGTTTGACTTGGTCAAAAGGTGGCGGGCCGGCCCATGATAAGCCTGTTAACGGCCTGTTCGCATATAGCCCATCTACAACCCGCTAACCCATGGCCCGTTTACGGCCTATCCGAATTAGGCCCAGTAGCTTCATCTGGGCCGTCCAATATAATTCCAGCCCGTTTTAACTTCCGGCCCATGTATGGCCCATGACGTCTTTCGGCCCATATGAGGCCCTTATTAACCCTCGGCCCATTAACGGCCCATGTATGGCCCATGATGTCTTTCGGCCCATATGAGGCCCTTATTAACCTTCGGCCCATTAACGGCCCATGGTAAAACTGGCCCGTAATGAACAGTGTATCAATTTATACCCATTAACGTCCCATTATTCCGTTGGGCCGTTTCCAGCCCATGTTATCTTTCGGCCATCTCAGGGCCCATTTATTCTTGGGCTCATTTCCAGCATTCGTTTACTTTCGGCCCGTTATTGTCATTTTTTGCTTGTGGGCCAAATTCAGCCCGTGGTTACAGTCGGCCCGTTTGTGGCCTGTTAATATGTTGGGCCGTTTTCATAGCGTCATCAAATACGACCGATTAACGACGGCCCGTTATGGTCCACCCATGAACGGACGATTTCAACTCTAGCCCATTTACGACCATAATGTGGTCTGTTATTGGCCCATGTTTGGGCAACGATCATACGGCCCGTAGAAGGCCCATTGATGATACGGCCCATAGAAGGCCCATTGTGTCTACGGCTCGTATAAGGCCCATTGTTTCTACGCCCCGTAGAAGGCCCATTGTTTCTACGGCCCTTAGAAGGCCCATTGTTTCTACGGCCCGTAGGAGGCCCATGTTAACTACAGTAAATATGTAGCCCATGGTTAATGTGGCCTAGTTTTAAAAAATAGGCTATTGCGGCCACTAGCAAACCGCGGAAAAAGAACTGCGCTGACTACAAGAAAACAAATAAACAACACAATAAGGAAATAAATAGGCAAGCAACTTACGCTAGGCTATCACGGCTATTACACATATTACATCCACTGGGCATCAAAGTTCCCCACCAGTGCAAATAAAGGGAACAAAGCAGCATATAAACGCCGCAGTAAAACAAGTCCAGAACTGAAACCACTTTAGAAGAGCTCAAGAAAAAATATCCTGGGTACCCATAATGCTGGCAAGATGCTTAGCAAGCTTATTAACTTTCTCTTGTTGGCGCTTAAATCCTCCAGCACTTGCTGTTGCACCAGAAAGTATGCATCTGAATTCTGCAGGGACTTCCTCAGTACTTTGGCTTCCTGTCGCATAACATCTGATAGATGTCTTTCAACTTGAAGTTGAGACTCAAGAAGCTGAACTGATTCAGGCAGCTAGTTCGAAGAGCTGGTGCCAGCAGTAGTAGCCAGTAACTCGAACACTACATCAAGACATGACTTTGGGGTTGTCTCAGTGTCTTCAATATAGTTTTTATCAGCTTTCTTGGAGACCAACAGGGATGTCTCACTATCTTGAACCTTATCTGCATTACTTCCTGTACCATTGCATAACGGGGTACTCTTCTCCCATATTTTATCTGCATTCTAAAAGAGAAACAAACAAACACATCACAGGATTACAATGTAGTATATGAAACTCATTTTGGTAAACCAGTTTAGTAGTAAGGTGGACAGGATAACAGCATGAAACAAACATATATCTATGTAGTATGGTCACTGTATGGTCTATATCATTCTATTTTATGTTGCCAAATCAAGATAGATACAGTTCAAATCATATCTATTTAAGACAAAGCAGCTTAGACAGAATATAAGTGTGGGAAACTACACAGCAATAACAACACTTGTAAGGTGCATGGCATGAGAATATAATTGTTTATTCAATAGAAACTAAAATGAACACAGAGCAAGTTACAACAGCAAACACATTAAAGAAACAGGTTTAAAACATACCTGTTGCGCCATTGGAGTTTCAATTGCATCCTTCAAATTAGCAATTAGTTGGTATGAGTAAATACAGTGATGCAAGAGCAAAGTAGTATGAACCATAGGTACAGAACCTGACCTAAGAACAATTCTTCTTCTGCTTTAAGTGTTGACTTGGGGTTTGGAGTGGTGGTCCTCGTGCTTTGGGCACTACAGTTGCTTTACTAACTGCTTGTGTTTGGGTGCTCTGTGGTGGAGATGGTGCTGTGTCAATGGGAACTGGGTTACTATCTGCTGGGGTTGGGGTTAGAAGGGGTGTAGCTGGTTCTCTGTCCAATTGGGTAGGGGTACAATCTGCATGAGTCTGGGTTATGTGTGGTGGGGCTGGTTCTTGGGCAAGTACAACCGTGGTTCTATCTCCCTCGACAGGTAGCACGATCTTTTCTGAAGACCGTGTTTTTACTCCCACAGATACTGCCATGACCCCCTCCAATTGAAATGGCTGATAAACAAGAAAAGTAATTGAATGTATAGACATTGTAAGATAGACATGTGCAATGGATAGTAGGGAAGAAAACAGGGCATGAAATAATTCAGATTTATGTTGTCTAACCAAACAGAATAGCAGGGCATAATTTCACATATATGTTGGCTAATTAAACAGGATAGCATGACACAATTTCACATGTATGATGGCTAACTAAACAGGATAGAATGGCATACTTCAAAATATGATGACTATGTAAACAGGATGACATGATATAACTATACGATGTGTCTATTAAAGTGGTTGGCATGCCATAAATCACAAACATGCCGTCGATGGAAACATGATGGCATGATATAATTCACGGATAGAATGGCATAATTCAAAATATGATGATTATGTGAACAGGATGAGATGATATAACTATATTATGTCTTTAGAAAATGGGTTGGCATGCCATAATTCAGATACATGCTGTCTATGTAAACATCATGGCATGATATAATTCAAATATATGATTTATATACTAAGGAAGTGAGTAGAGGGCAATCGCATATATGATGTGTCAACTAAGGAGATGGCATCAGTATCGTGTATATGATGTAAAAACTAAGCATTGCAATACAACATATGCATGATATGAGTAATATAACCCTGCCAAGTTTGAGCATACACCTCAGGGGGATAATAGAACTGGTCATCTACCTCCGAATCCTCCTCCGAAGAGCTATCTGTAACCAGCAAGATATCTGCTTCACCAGGTAGCATTGTCTGCTCTAAAGACCTTGTTTTCACTCTAGATTTCTCCATCACCAATTCAAATGGCTGATGCACAGGAAGAGCAATTGAATATACAAACATTGTCAACAAAAGCAATGAGAAATACAAAAAAGGACAGCATGATATAATTCACATATATGACGCTTGGCTAAACAGCATGGCATTGCATAATTCACATATATAATGCCTTGCAACAAGATATCATTGCATAATTCACATATATAATGTCTTGCAACAAGATGACATCACATAATTCACATATATGGTAATTAGACACTAAACATGTGGCATTCACACAAAGCATGTGTAAACTAAGCAAATGACATAGCAATTTAAGATACCATATGCACGATATGAGCATCATAACCCTGCCAAGTTAGAGCATGCACCTCAGGGGGAAATAAGACTGGTCATCTGTCTCTGAATCCTCCTCTGAGGAGCTATCTATAACTAGCAAGACATGCGCTTTGTCAGATAGCATTGCTTGCTCTGAAGACCTTGTTTCCACTCCAGATTTTTCCATGACCGTGCCGAATGGCTGATGCACAGGAAGAGTAATTGAATGTACTAAAATTGTTGACAAATTTAACACGTAATAAAAAAGGATGTCATGATATAATTCACATATAAGATGACTGGCTAACCAGGGTGGCATTGCAAAATTCACATATATGATGCCTGGCTAAACAAGATGGCATTGCATGATTCACATATACGATAAAGAAACTAAACATATGGAATTGACACAAAGCATGTCTAAACTAAGCAGATGACATCTTTAATGTATACAGTAAGCAATGCAAGGCACCATATGCATGATATTACCAACATCAGCATGCCAAGTTAGAGCGAAGACCTCATGGGGTAAATAGGAGTAGTATTGTGCTTCTGAATCCCCCTCAGAACAGTTATCTTCCTCTTGATTACGATCCGAAATGGGTGGAGCGGGCTACCTTTGCGCCCACCATGGAGCAACGTTTGCATGAAATTTTATTGCCACGCAAGGCTCGTCTCTTTTGCTCTACATGTTTAGTTCCATTGTGTACAATAACTGACATGCATAGGAATAAAACATAGTGAGATTATGTAAGGAGTGCATGCACAAATCCAGAGTGATGGTAGCAAACTGTGGATAGACCCAAAACAAATGATAGCAGGCAGATAATAGCTTTAGTTAAAAAATACAGATAATGGCTCCTTTAATGTTTGTTTGCACCCAACATGAAACTCATAGTAGACACCCGAGATTAACCAGATAGTAGACAGATAGTACTGATTGCTGCCCCAATATGTACCCCACAACCATTTAAAAACTCAAGTTTCAGCACAAGTTTGGACTTGAGTCGGAGTCTAATAGGTGAACACAATGATAAAGTAGCATGTCATCATATTAAGCGATGCATAACGTAAGCAGACACGGAAGAGTGCGACCTCTCTTGCGGACCCGTGTAGTCCTCAAGGTCACCTGCTCAGTTGATGATGGTAATGCAGTTGTCGTGGCTGCCGGCGGCAGGGAAGAAGATCTGAGGTGGCGAAAGACAGTCTGGAGAGCGGATCCCTGCTGCGGTGAACCCTTCCGTCGTTGGAGCAGCTGAGCTAGGGTGGAACACAGCACCGCAGGAGCAGGACAAACCACACAAGGTTTTCTTTGACACATAGCTGTAACAGAAGTAATTGTGTAAGAGCTTGTTTGAATTTGAGAATTCTGATAATGCAGGGATAGGAAATAGACAAGAATAGGATAGGAATGCACGTGCAAAACAAAGAATTTAAAAACACAGGATTTCTGCCAATCTGGGTGTTTGGTTCACAAGAATTGGAAGATCATAGGATGCAAAGAAGCATGGTGAGTTTAAGTCAAACCACAAGAAGATCTTAGCGTGATTGGGTTGGCCGGTGAGGATGCTCCGGCTGACTTGGCTGTCGGAGGAGGGGAAGAAGATCTTAGGCGTCTGGAGATGGAGCCCGAGGTACTACTCCGCTGTGATGGAGGGTTTCGTCGTTGGAGCAACTCCGGTGAGTTGCATGACGCCGAGGCTGAAGTAGGACAAGAGAAACAACGTTAACCTGAGTGGAATTCTAATAGCATCTCCAATAGATGATGTAAAATACATAACCACAAAGTGCTAGATGTATACATCAGCCGCTCATCTCTGAACTTAATTGTCGAAACTGAATTTAATTGTCGAAAATGAACTTAACTATTGAAACTGAATTTTGCTGTCGAAACTGAATTTTACTATCGAAACTGAATGCACTAGAGGTGAGGCTACAAGTCAGTCGACTGACTTTTTCATCTCTGGTCAGTCGATTTTGCAGCCGTTGGATACAAAGTCAAGGGCCTCTAGTTCATCTTCAACCTCCACCCCCCCGTGACGAGCTTTTTCTACGGCGATCCCCACGCCACTGCCCCACCACCGCCGACGACCATCGCCCCCACCCTGAACCCTAAGATAGATAGTGGGGTACCTCTCTAGCGAGCCCCCTCCTCGCTGCGGCTGGTTCTTCCTTAACTCTGGCGAGCCCCCCACCCCCTGAAAATCGACTGACCCAAAAGTCGATTAAGTCGACTGAAGTGTAGCTAAATCGGAGCAGCATCGCAAGCAAGATCAAGAGCGAGAGTAGCAACGCGAGCAAGAGCAAGAGCAAGAGCAGATCAGGCAGGGGACTGAGAGAAAGAGCAGAGCAGCAGCGCGAGCGAGAGCTAAAGCAGTAGCAGCTCCTACTGATGTGGATGTCGCTGCCGAGGGAGCGACGTTATGGAGGAAGTGGCCGGCGACGCCGCCGTGGATGGAGCTGTGCCGTGTCGGCTCGGGACCGAGCGCCGGCAGCATCATGAGATCGAATAAAGAAGAAAATGCAGCGATTAGTGTACAACCTCTTTGGTGGTGCCGATTAGGCCGCAGCTTCATCCGAGGAAACGGTGATGATGATGCTCTTCCGGTGGTGCAGGTGAAGACGGCGGTGTGGGAATGGAGGTTGCGCGAAAGACGAGGGGAACATCAGGGAGGCTCCTTGGAGGTGGAGGACGGGGTGGCTGAACCGGCAGGACGACCAGATCGACGACGGATCGTCATCCGGTACGGTGGATCAGGGACGTCGAGGTGTTGCTGTGGACGACGTCGTCGGGGAAGAGGATCCGGTTGGGGGCGGACTGAGGAGGGTGTGGGGCTTCGCGGGTTTTGCCGGCCTCGGTGTATGAATGGGTGGGCAGATGGGATGGGAGTGAGGAACCATGGCTTAGGGACGCGCTTGTCCGAAATTTGGGGTAAGTTACGAAAGTACCCCCACCAATGTGAGGCGGTTCTTTCGGTTCAGGAGTATCACGGGCATTTCGCGTGTCGGGATTTCACAGGAGGTGGGAGTTTTCGCGCGCGTTGTAATTTTGGAATAGCAGGGCGCGGGTTGAGATGGAGGGAGTTGTCGGAGCACAACGAGACAAAGATATATCTTAAATATTTCAGGCTAACAAGGCGCGGCTTGAAGAGGCGGGAGTTTCACAGCACGATAGACAGAGACGCTAGCTTGAAATTTCGGCATAACAAGGCGCGGCTTCAAATTTCGGGAGAACAAGCTTAACGTGTACCAAAAAAAGACAATTTAGACTAGTATGATATACTACGTACAATGTGTTTAACACACACACAGACACCATTTAGACTAGTAAGGTACACGTGCATTGCACGCATGAGATTTGGGAACCAAATTATGAATAAATACCACATTATAGCATGTAAGCTTTGAGTCATATATGCATGATGTAGATGTTCATTTAATTTTTATAGTTCATTTATCCAAAATCATCTAGTTTTTATAAGAAAGCTAATCTATTTTAAGATTCATGGAATTGTGCGTTGTAAGGCATAAAGTAAAAAAATCATGTAGAAAAAAAATTGGGAAATTCTGATACGGAAGATTCTAAAACAAAGAAGAAGCGCTTGTGTTTTGAGGTTTGTGCATTATGCTTAAGTTCAACCATAGAGTCTTCTAGATTGTACATGTGGCAAAATCTGGTGGAATCTAGATGATATCCAATGGCTAGTAGTGCAAGCTCTGCACCATCGGATTGGCCTCATCCAACATATAGGGGTATAGATATAGATATGTGATGCGAAAGCCACCCATCTATCTATACTTATAATAATTATGGACTCTCTAGAAATTCCCACGTTAATCAGTAATTCGAAGCCGTTAATCTGGTGGGACCGAGTTATAACGGCGCAGATTAACCCATGTAATCCTCCTCTAAATCAATAGACCTTTGACATTATAGTTGAATAATTACCCACCAATGCCGTTAAGTTATTTGCACGAATATTGCTGTGGAAAAAGTTATTTGCACGAATCATATCTATACTTATAATAATTATATTAAGTTATTTTCCTTTGCCTTATCCGTGTCTCTCTCCTCAAGTAGCGTCATGGGAAGCTACACGCTCGAAGCTTCCAAAACATGCACGTCTCCTGCTTAGCCGTCGTCTCCTATGATCCAGCTGCCAAGATCAACATGGAGCAAATCAATATCAACTTGATGGCCAAGAAGCCGGTCGCCAAGCCCATCATCTCGCCAATCAATATGGCGTGTGGTCTGGTTAGGCGGGGATCCTTCCGCACAGCACGGCAACGACGCTGTACATCAAGATCAATCGGCCGGCCGGTCGGACATCAATTACCTGGTGTCGTGTCAACGTCCTCCCTAACCCCTTTGTAATACTTTCTTTCTATAGATTGATCTATCTATCTGGTAATGGTGGCCGGCAGGCCGGCCAGCGTTGCCGCCATCTCTAAACTTGACGATCCCTTCACCACGACGTTCTGAATTGCTACACTATCTAAGAGTAGTAGAGTTGTAAGTCTACGAGAAAGGCGGCAGTTCATGGCGATGGTGGCTGATGGAGCTTAGATATTGGTGCGGAGGCATAAAAATCATGGTGGTCAAAAGAATTGGTAAGCATAATGCAGCGTTTGACGATACTAGCATGCAGTTTTTTATTCAACAATAATTTATTTATTTCCTAACTGATATGTTCATTGAAAGGATTTTTTTCCAGTTTGTAGCTAATATGTTTGCACAAACACAAGTAATTGCTAAGGTACGATTTATATTGGCATGGGTCGTGATTGTACATCGCTGCAAGAGATCTTTTCGCCGCGAAGATACAGGTACAGGCAGTCTTCAACGATAGCTTCCCAGCGACACACTGGTGCATGGATTTAGGCGCCTGGATTGATTAATGGAGAAAGCACGAAACAAGGCTGGCTAGCCTAATTAATCTAGCTACTGGATCCACCAACCGGAATACACGCTGGTGATTTCCTATGTCCCGCCGTAGAAGGTCACTAATCAATCATGGCTAATTTCAACAGTTTATTGCTTCGACTTGGAAAAGGTGAAATTCCATGGTCCAATGCGACTTGATGGAGCAAGGTTATATTGCTGGATCAAGGTGTGCCTATATATATTCCCAGAAGTCTTTCACGTACGTACTTTTTTTTCTTATCAAGTTATATTTTTATGTGATGTGATCTGATTTATTCCTTTCTAAAGTCAATTGGTAATGAAAGCCTAACGTGAAAATAATTAGTCTTATGGTGACATCATGAGTGTTTAGTTTGCTCTATGCTTGGACAGAAATTTCTTCTTTCTGGTCAACATTTGGTTTTATCTTATTTGACAATCTGTGTAATTCCGCTATGCGGCTAGACAGGCCTCCTTCATGAATACATGCACTGATTTACAACATATAATCTTATAGAAAAGTAAACTAGAGCCTGAGCAATACACTGCTTTGATTTCCTGAATCTCTGGTAAATTTTTTGAGGTGCACCAATGTACGAAAATTTTACTTTTGAAGTTGACATTATGGAAAAATATATTTAATTAATTGTTACCAAATATACAAATCACAATACTAGGTTGAAATTATATTGGTAAATCATTATGATAGTTATGTTATACATTTAGTGTACATTAGCACAAAAAAATGATAGATAAGAACATATTTCCACTATTCAAATTTCTTATTTGTTTTTTATTTTACATAAACTAAATCAACAAAATGGCGAACCAACCTGTGGTTGGATGGTTAGAGGGACTGTGGTATCCCCAGCCCACCAGGGTTCATGTCTTGGTGCTCGCATTTATTTCTGGATTTATTTCAGGATTTCCGGCGACGAGCATTCAGTGAAAGGAGACGAGGTGCCTATGGTGACTTCGTAAATTTCAAGATGATGCTCATAGGGGTAGGGTGTGCGTGTGTGCGTTCATACGGATGAGTGTATGCACATGTATGTGAGCGCTTGAGTCTATACTATGTTAAAAACAAAATCAACAAAATGCATTATAAACATAACTTTGCTGCAAGTGTGTGAGATGTTTATGAAGGTATGTGATTCGTCATATTATCATCTATTTCAACAGATGCCTTTACATGGTACTCTCTCCGATGCATAATAAGTGTCGTAGTTTTGAACTAAGGTTGAGCTAGCCTTAGTTATAAATTGTGACACTTATTTTGGATCGAAGGGTGTGATACTTTATGATATGTGTGTTGTGTGGCATCAACAATATCTGAAAACATATGTGCTGACATATGTGTGTTTTGTGCCATAAAAAATACTCTAGCATTTCTAGCATAAGAAACAAAACGAGGGTGATTTTATACTACAAGCAAGAAAAAATATACAAAATGTTCGTGACCTATTGCTTCTTTTTCTCAGTTTTTTTATGTGTCTAACATGTCATACATAGAACATATGCTCAATGCCATTAATCAGTTCTTTTCGTTTGTGGGGTAAATTAGGGTTTTGTTGTTGCACTCTATAATAGAAACATTTGTATCCTTAGCATAATGTTGTTGTTCCCCAGAAATTTATTTAATTCTTTTATGTCTTCATGTTGTTAGCGAAAGTTTACATTCTTCATATACACTTTAATGAGCTTGGTTGATGCGATTTTAGCTATTCTAAATTATGTAAGTGCACCCTCTCAACAACATTTTCTAACCTATGAAGGAAACCCATATGATCCTACCGCCCATGTAGGTTGCTGTCGTAGAAAAGCAGTTCCGTATTCTGGTCACAATGATCACCAAATTCAAAACTTACTTATATATATAGGCTATAGTGGAGTGAATCACCAACAAATTCTCATCAACTCACATCAACATGGTTCCACCCACATTTTATAGCACTTTCATATTACTATAACCTGGAGTAAAATTCATTAGAAATTGTTACCTTCACACAAGCATCACCATAGGCAAGGGTGCATGGTACACATAAAGTTAGTAACTTAGCAAGTAGTATGTTGTTTGTAATCTCTACATGCACACCTTGGAGTTGTGCCACTGGCAGCTTTAAAGTGGCTCACTACATCCATTCCATTCAATAGTTCTTTTCCACCTCTTCTCATACCTATGAACATTCACCTAAAAAATAATATTTCTAAAATTTCAGGGTGTACATAGATTCAAATAAGTTTTCGATTGTGATATAAATAATAATACTATAATTTTCATTGTGTTTAATTGAAACATAAAGTAGCTAGCCCGTGCATTTGCACGGGTTGACGACTAGTCATCTCCAATTAGAATAGTGTGTCCATGCACGGATGCAATGTGGCCAAACGATGTTTCCATCGGTATCTCAAATTCAAACCAATCTGACTTTGTTCAATGTGTATACATTGCAACATGCTCGTTTCCAAACCACACCATGCAGATCTTCGTTATATTCATGCATGCATGGGTTTCAAACATCATAATCTCTTATTCAAATAATTGAATTCAACTTTACATTGATTATGAACTCACCTAGTCTTTTACACCCACACATTAGTCTTCTCTTTATAATTGTACCACTAACTTTCTCTTGTGCATGCATGCACACACACTACCACTCGGCATTATCCATCGCACACATGCAATCTTTTTCTTCAGGTCGGTCTCCCATGAAGGCACACACACACATCCCCCTCTCCATCATATCGGGCATTCTTTATCTCTCACGTGCATGCGCAACGATCGATGTTCCTCTATGTATGTGTGTGTGTGTGTATATATAGCTAGGTCTTTCATAGTTTTCCACATAAACTGATCAATCTATATATCTAGTGAGGTCTCACCCTCTTTCACACGTCCACATCCATCAACCTATACCTCTCGATATAGGATTACATATATAGCTAATACACCCACAATAATTATATATCCAACGCTCCCCTCTCATTATCCATGCCTTCCGCTTCATCTCTCAGACGCGCGCACAATGGCGAAGACAGGGGGCAGCAAGGGCCCTGCCGCCCCCCTAACATCACTATATATCGAGGCTAATATGAATGTGATCATTAGACAATTGCTGATAAAAATGGTTTAAGTTGATGAATTGTCCCTTCTTGTAAAGGATTAGAATGCTTGGCCCCCTAGCTCATGGGACATTTTTCATGGCCCTGCCACTGCGCACAACAGCGCAAATTCTCGCCCCCTCTCTCTAAATATCGATCTCGCAGTTATGCACTCCTTCATAGTCTCCCTCCACTCAGCCCCTCGCACCATCTTCTACCCCCACCGGATTTTGCCACATGTACAATCTAGCAGACTTCGTGGTTGAACTTAAGCATAATGCACAAATCTCAAAACAACAGTGGTTCTCATTTGTTCTAGAATCTTCCGTATCATAACTGCCCAAACTTTTTTTCTAGTTGAATTGTCATTATTTGTTTTTACTTTATGCTTTACAACGCACAATTCCATGAATCATAAAATAGATTAAGGGCTTCTTTGACTCAAAGGATTCTCGAAGGAATTTTGGAGGATTCTAATCCTTAGGAATTTCTCCTATCTTGGTTGTTTGATTCGTTGGATTGTAAACCATAGGAATTTTTCCATATGATTCATTTGCACTAGATTTCATAGGAAACATCCCATCCACTCAAACCTCTTTGAAAGAATTCTGCGTTTTTTCTATGTACAATCAAACACTCGTACCATCATGTAGGATTCAAGACGACATTCCACTCTAATCCCATGTTCTTCCTATTCCCGCGTTTTGGAAATCCTACGAATCAAAGAGGCCCTAGGTTTTTTTATAAAAACTAATTGATTTTGAATGAGATGAACTATAAGAATTAAACGAAGGTCTACATCAGGCATATATGACTTACATGCTATAGTGTGGTATTTATTCATAATTTGGTTGCACAATCTGATGCGTGCAACGCATGTGTACCTTACTAGTACTTCAAGTATGTGCAAAACACAATGGCACGCTACACAGTGTCTCTCTTACAGTTCATCAAGCCATGTGGCACATGTGGAGGCGTTGTCGCGACATCCTTGTGTGGATTGATCACAGTGACGTGCTGCTGGTTCCAGAAGAATGCACGAAGCGAAGATGTGCACGCACGCCACGCACACACTCATTCCCTCCACGCACACACGGGTACACGGGCGGACGCAATTTTGTACCAAGATCCACCCCATGTGATAATTTGACGCGTGTAAAGTCCTTCATTTCATTGATGGTCAATTAATACAGCGCATGCAAATTGAGTGGACGTGAGGGCGAAAGAAAGACATTACTACTCCACTACGCGCATGCGAGTAGTTAAATCATGGGTTGCTAGTAGTACTTCCATTGGTCTCCTTCGTATTTTGTGTCTGGGTCTTCCTTCTTTTTTGGGGTGATAATCCTCCTTCTTCTTTTGCTCCTGTGTTTCTTATTTTGCTTCGGGTGTTTGGCCGCACGTGCACCTTCTCTGCGAGGCATGAATAGAACAATGCTAAAAATGAGATGACTAGCAGATTAGATCATCCTTTATCGGCAATAGAACAATGCCTCTTGCTAGTAATATATAATAAGAGTAGAGAGTAGAGGATATGGCACTGGGTTGCCATGGTTCGTGCTCCTCCGTCGTACTCCAGTGGAAAACTTGAGTATACCGCACGGTTCTTTGCTCCTCCTCAGGTCGTCGGCACATTTATACGAGCAGTCAAATCACAAGGCCCCGCCTTCCAACAGTAATGAGCCGTCAAATCACAAAGTCCCTCACCTCTCATGAAAAGGACTAAGCTAGACTACCCCGCCCTCTAGCCTTTCAAAAAATGTATACATTTGTACATTAGTAGTATCGATGGATAGCGCCATGGAGCAAAACTAACAAGATGTAATTAAAGAAAAAAAGGTGGTACATATAGAGAGCGCTCGTCGCCAAATTATGCATATACTATATTACACTACCCACTATGAAGGTACTAGTAACATAGACTAGTAACTGGTCTATGTTACTCTCCACTATGACCAGCCAAAGTCAAGGCGCGGATACCAACAAAGGCCTGGTTGTGTCTATACTTGGAGAACTCACCCGACTGCATGCGCACCAGGCAGACGAAGCTCGTGTCGTGTTGGTGCCGTGTGCGGCCCGCACATTAACCAAAACCTCATGCCTCCATCTGAGCCTCCGTGTTTAAAACATCTCAATCTCAAGGCCAAGGAGCAACGTGAAACCTATGATAGAGCCAATCGGATGGTTGAGAACACTACAATTCATAGCTACAGATGCATGTGTGAGAGAGGATGAGTGCGTGCGTGTGTGAGAGAGTACAACTGTATGTGGGTGGCATCGACCTAGGGAGCAATGATGGTGCGTGCGAGAAGTCCCGAGAGATAGGTGTAATGCATCTGAAAAAAAGACTAGTCTATAGCTCGCCATGAGGCTATTCCTGCTGAACGCCAAGCGTAAGATATGTATCCGACGGTGCCAGTTTTTACACGTACACAGCAGTAGAAAAAGAACTAGTACCATGGCATATGCTACACCATGGCTGAGAAAATGTGCCGACGTTCCGTCATCCGGGAATAGTGCCACACTTCGAAACTAGAACCGTCAATAAATTTTGAGCGTGTCTCGTCACATTCCAAATTACTACTGCCACACTATATTTAATTGCATACCTATTCACACCGATCACAACCTAAACGGTTTCCCACTTAGGAGCGTATTAGTAGTACTCCTACTCGGTTATAAATACTACTATGCTAAGATGACTGCACATTCCTCCTCAACTCCTCATCCACAAAAAACAATCAAGTCAATCAAGCCATAGCCAGCGTGAGTTCTGGGTCGAGAGATTTCCACTAGGGAGAGGTGAGCATGGAAGAGGAAACATGAGAGATGTCCCACCTCGTCGCGAAAGCGGCCGACATGTCCAGCCGCGCAGCAGTAGCAGCTCAGAGGTGCCGCCGCGCCGCCGAAGCAGCACGGAGGTCCCGCCGTTCCGTCGATGTAGCAGTCTGGTCCGGCCACGCCGCAGAAGCAGCAGAGATGTCCCTCCGCGCCGCCGAAGTAGCAGGGAGGTCCCTCCGTGCCGCGGCGGCCTGGGAAAATTTCTCAGGGGCAAGCGAGGACTCTTACAGGCGCATGCATGCGATAGTCCATAGCCAGATGGATCAGATCTCCGGCTGGGCAAGGATGCAGGACGAGGCTACCGGCGTCATCCAGCAACTGGGGGAGGGAAATGCGAAGCTCCGGGGCGAGCACGACCTGCTGAGGGCGAAGATCGCCAGAAGGGTGAAGCAGGAGGAGTAGACCGCTGCCATGTTGCAGAGGACGGGCGTCATCATCAAGAAACTTATGGATGAGAATGCCATGCTCCGCATCGAGCGCAACAGGCTGGTAGAGGAATCCATGGATGCTGCCAAGCAGCTTATTAAGGACATGAAACTGATGAAAGAGATCTTCGACCGCCGCGAGAACTAGTCTCCGCGACCTGCAGCGCATAAAGAATGTAGAGATCAGCGAGCCAGATCGTTGTATGTGTCTTCCTTCTTCTTTTGCCCTCGTGTATTTCGGGCGTAGCCGCATGTGGCTTTTTTAATCATCTTCCTGATTATGTAAGACAATTATCATCCACTCTCGTCGTCCTTATATATACTCATCAGTCTTCCTATAAGTCGCAGTAGAGGCTATATAGGTCCGTCAGATCTTACATCAAGATCCGTGCAAAATTTTCTTTTCAGATTTTCTTTTTTCTCTCTCAAATCTCAGTCGAGTGAGACATTGCCACGCCATTAAACAGAGGCTCGGGCGCCATTAATGGAGACCTTGGGAGAGAGGTGGATGGCAGATGGAGGTCAAAGGGCTCTCCTCCCAATAAGCACGTGCAGGGGTCTGATCGCACGCCTCCCGTACTCAAATAGCTACTGTACACGGCGCCTCCTAGCTAATAAAAAAAGGGGACGCGTGGCGGCACGTAAATGGTAATAGAACGCCCATGGTTTCAATAATTCTTGTGTTTCCGATTGTAATGTGACAGCACTTGTTCCAAAATGACTTTGTTGATTGTTAATATGTGCGCCTTCCAAATCGGATAGCAAAAAATGCCATCGATCTGTGAGATGCCTGCTTAAACATGCAATTAGATATCTAAAAAATGCCATCGTTAAGTTAGATGTTTCCTCAGAAATTCCATTAGACATTGTTATTTTCACATCAAACCCATTTTCCATGTTACATGAAAAAAATAAGCCGATTCTCACGATGATAAGTTAATGTTGTCCAACACAACACACCCCTCAAATAAAACTAAGCACCCTGGAATTCTTTGACAACTAAACTGCTGGCTATATGATGTTGGCCATGTATATTGTACGTATATAATGTCAAGAAACGAGTGGTGGTACTATACCAACTAAAAGATGAAATGTACGAAATATAACGAGAAGAAACATAACATAGTTCTCCTGGGGGCTCAGCACAACACACCCCTCAAATAAAACTAAGCACACCAGAAATTAAACTAAGCAACTAGTCCGGTAGACACTGCATTAGAACCACCATGAGCAACGACACTGCCACCTTACTCAGAGTCCTTGTCCACGTCCTCGACTTCGTCCTTGTCCCTCTTCCTCTTGGGTGATACTTCTTTGCTTGAACTGCACACTTGGCTCTTACTCTTCATCCAACCCTTGTAGATATTGAAACAAAGGTAGCCATCCATTGCAGCATAGTGGATGTGGTCTATATCTAGTACAGTCCACTGCCATGCACGATGAAACGTGTGCGGAGCTTTCTTCAGTTCACCGTACATAGGATGAACCATGGCTCCTGCCAGGGTCAGCATTGAAGGCTGATCAAGGGAGGCCACCAGCCCTTCCTTTTGGAGGTTGAAGGGGTCGCCTAAAACGAGGCCTATCCGACCCAGGATTTCCTTGTCGTTCCTAAAGTCTGCAGTAACGAATTTGACTCTGCCGCCCTTGAGGAGGTCCTTATATTCCTCGCACTCAACTTCAGCATGGCATATGTGGTAGACCAAGCATAAGTCATGCATGCAAACCTGGATCACGGTGGGCTTCTTCTTCTCTTCCTCCTTTAGTTTCTTCTTACTTCCCAGGACTGTGGTGTACTCAACATCTAGCCCAACGACCCACTCATCATTTGAATTTTCGAACATGAGTTTGAAGCGAGCAAGGCATTCTTTCACCGTTGCGGAAGAACGGGTGTAGATGACATCGAACTCATCGCCGGTGATGGTTCTAACCTTGTACTCACTGCCGATCATGGAGATTTGGGACGCCATGGATTTGGGAGGAGGGTTAGGATTAGTGGAACTCCCATAATGTGAAAGGACGGGATGACTAGGAGCGGTTTATCGATTGTAAAAATGTCGATGGGGGCGCGTGTGAATGGCAGGGTAGTGGCTTGCCTGGTGGATAAATGGATTCATGCACAGTACTATGGGGGCCTAATTAGATGTCATGTCTACTCGACGCCCAATTAAATGGCTTTCGATGTCATGTCAAGCGTCGGGAAAATTACAGGTGATACGAAGCTTTCCATTCTCCCATGATACGGGCTTCCGAGAGCCCTTGGATCTGAGATCGAACGGTTGCATGGCGTGATTCTAGACCTATGGGTGAATATCCTATCCTGGAGGGTTATTCTGCAAATTTTCAGCAACTTAGCATGCGACCGTTCGATCTCAGATCCAAGGGCTGCCAGCAGCCTGTATCATGGTCGCGCCTACCACGACCGTCGCCTCGCTCACGCACTCGCGCCCTTGGAGATTTAACATGATGTGTTAGGCTATCTGATGTTGGCATGTCATACATAGTCATCACTTAGTCACTCATACAACAAGGTTAGCTATAAGGTTGGCTATGAGAGTATTTTTTTGTTTACTTCTCTATATCTCTTTCTTCGTAGTATTTATTGCATTTGCCAAGGAGTGACCTCTTCCAATGAAATGGTGCTTAGATGAGGTGCTATATGGGCATTAAATGGCTTAGCAACTCAAGTCCCCAATGCATAGGTGCTTAGTTTTTTGTTGCTAAGTTTGCTTCATCTAGGTACACGCGCTTATCACTGTTTCTTCCTGGGGTCACCAAACTAGTCTCTCTCTTCTTAATTAACTTGCCACATCAGACTTTATGCCTATGTGGCAGGCTTATCACATGTAGGATCAAGTACAATAGTGGGCTATAAGCCCGCTTTACATGGCATTTTTGCATATGTGGGGGAAAGAGGCAAGGAAAAAGTGGAGGAGTGGGCTCTCAAGCAAGAGCCAGCCTCTACATGGTGGAGCATCGGGAGAGGCACCTGTATGGAGGTGGCCAGGAATCGGGAGACTCAAGCCGGTCGTAGCGCCACAGTTAAAATGATAATGGCAAGTCAAATCACCGGGCCCCACCTGTCTAGCAGTAACTCACTTTCAAATCACACAACCCTACATTTGCAGCAGCCTACTCCCTCATATTCTCACGTCTCTGTCGAACCGACTAGGCAGAACTGCCCTGCCTACCCCGCGGGAAAAGCCCCATCCTCAAAATCTCCCACTCATTGTCAAACCAAGTAAGGATCTCCTTCAACCTGGCTAACTTTGCGTGGTCGCCGTCGGTGATCTGCCTGATTCGCTGCTGCATCCCCTCCATTGATCCTCATACGAGGAGAGAGGAGGTGGTTTTGCAATGGAGAAGAGGGAGAGGCGAGACGGTGGTTTTGGAATGGAGATGATGGAGAGGAGAGGAGGTGGTTTTGCAATGGAGAAGAGGGAAATGAGCGTGCGACAGCGATTTAGGATTGGACGAGAGGGCCGGCGCGCTGTGACTGGAACAAAATCAAAATCAATTTACCCTTCAATTAAGAAAGTGACCCCATACTAACTAGTCTCCCTTTTATTCTGGGTCATAATTGACCATGATTTTCGCAAATAAAATATATGTTATACGTTGCAAAAATAATATAATTTGAAAGTACATTCAGATACGATCCAAACGATACAATTTTTGGTGACATGCATTCACATTTTGCTTGTAAAATATAGTACGTGGTCAAACTTTGACCCAAAATACGCAAAACAAAAAAAATACTTCCAAGACCAGTGCTGCTCTTCCTCTCTTCTCCTCTTAAACCACCGCCGCTCCTCTCCTGTTCCAATCTAAATCCAGCGCCGCTCCTCTCCTCTTCCATTACAAAACCACCGCCCCTCCTCTCCTGTTCCAATCCAAAACCGGCATCGCTCCTCTCGCGTTCTAAACCAAAACCAGCGCTGCTCCTCTCCTCTTCCATTCAAAAACCACTGCCGACGAGTGAAGGTGCCGTGGAGAAGTAGATCGATGGAGGAGTACAACCGATACGTGAGGATCGTAGATGGCGACCCTGTGAAGCTAGCTAGGATGTTGGAGATACAGTCTTGGTTTGACAACAAGGACCAACTAGTGGCGACGGCGACATCCATGGCCAAATACATGCAACAGAGCGAAAAGGCGGCGATACTCCTGGAGGGAGTCGCACGAGAGTACATAGAGCTGCTCCTCTGGGCCATGGAGCAAATATATTCACCGAATCCGATCGTGAGGGGGCGGTGGTGGGAGTATCGATCCCAGATGGAGCATCCACCAGAGATTGAAGGATCGAGCATCTACAGGGTGCCGTTTGTGAGGGTGTCGTGCCAAAGCGAGCCGGTGGAGTCTTCATTGACCGAACCCAACTGCAAGAGGAGAAAAACAGTTGGCCCGACGACGCTTCCCCTCCATCCTCTCCCTCGCCGTTCACATCATCTCACGGGGCGGCTGTCTGCCGCCGAGGAATAGGAGGGATTGCCCCCCTCCCAGACCAATAGTCGGCAGGTTGTGAATTGTCAGGAGGAGCTTAGGGTTGTTAGTATTTGCGGGTTGTGAATTGTGTTTTGTGTTGTGTATTTTGAGAGTACTTTCAGATACGAATGTCTTTTGAATTTCAGATTTGCAGTATTGAGCATATGAAGTATTTGATGAATTCTAGAGATCTATTTTTAGCACTTAAAAATGTAGTTTCATAGGAGTATAAAAGTGCAGACAATATGATTCTCAAAGAGGAAACTGCAAGTTTTAGATTCAGATAAGAAACTCCAAGTTCAGTTTCAGATAAGAAACTAAAACTTTCAGAGGCAGAGCATTTATATTAACATGGCGTTTTTCAAATAGTGTTAACATCATGCTGGAAGTTTTATCCATGGTCGAAACTAGAACTACCAGCCAGTTAACATCATGCTGATCAACATTCATGCATAGCACATCTTCATATGATGCACAGTCAAAAAGATATGCTATTTTCAAAATGCCCACACAGTGTCGAGTGTGCGAAAAATAGAGAAAACGAGGGACGAAATTTTGGCAATTGTAGGACGTGGTGTGCATAGATGATAATTGGGACCCACATGTAAATAAAGGCAGAGGCAAAAAAATTGGAGATATTTTCTCTGCACAGGTGGAATCGAACCCGAGCGGAATAGCTGTCGGGTAGTGTCACTCGGTCACTGGGCTAGTTTAGTTGTTTCGTTACTAATAAGGCACTTCCTCAGGTGGTCGGATCTCCTCTTGCGCCTTTGTGCGCTCGCCGCCACGCCGCTGTCTGCCGTTGTGAACATGCTGAACAAACAAGAGGAATCTGGCGATGACTGTACGTGGAGAGGCGGACAGTCGGGACCCACCAGGTCTATGGCCGTACGCAAGCAAATGCCTCATCAAAAAAATACTTCCTCCTAATGCTATACTGACGTTGGGGCCCATGGGTTTGTCAACATAGTTACATTTTTACGTGCTTCAACGTAGTTACTATAGGAGATAAATTCACAACGAAGCCGGGGAACTGGCAGGTATCACTTATTACCACTGGGGTAGCAAGTATCAGCTGGGTTTTGGGCTGCCCCGTCTAGGCTTTCTTTTTTAATATGCGCAGCCCTCGACCTCGGATGGGAGGTCCATAGGCCTATTTGTATTTTCTTGAGGGCCATCATGTATCGACCGGCCTACGGACCTCCCATCCGAGGTTTTATTTTTCCTGAAACATCGGCAGCCTAATTTATATTTTTTCTGAAAAAACGCCGAGGTCTGTTCTATTTTTCTATATAAGAATAGGAACACCTGGTCCAACTTATGTTTCCCTTCTAACTATATTATATATATTAAATTATTTTATATGCTATTATATATTATTGTTATTGTCATCATATATTTAATAGATACTTACATATATATAAGAAAACAATATCCCACATCTTGTTAACTTATAAAAATAATTTCTTAACAATAAAATCCTAGATTTTTTTGGCAAAAAAAAATCCTGGTGATTGTGTACAAAAACTTGGTAAGATTTAAGGACCAATGTAATAATAAATCACTTATTATTTAAATATATATATATATAACAAAATGCTCGGTCCCTATTTATTTTTTGGTAACATTGCTGCGCCCACCCCAACATTATAATTAGAATTAGCCCAGCAAAATCGTGTATTTCGAGAAAGTGCAAATATCCTGTAATTTTTAGGAAAAACATAAATGGGCCGCATGGACGCTACATTATTTGTTCACCCAGCCCAGCAAATGGACTGTAATTCAAAAAAAGATCAAATGGACTGTAAATTCTACCCCGCAAAAAAAGACTGTAAATTCTGAAAAATGGGTTGAATACGTGCCATATTTTTGGAGGCTAAAATGTAGGCCAATAGGCCGAAGCCAATACAAGTCGTTGTCAACTTAGTCAACAAATGATTCTGACATCGTTCGCCGTTGGATTTACATCCAACGACCGACATTCATCTTCAATCTCTCGTCTTCTTCCTCCAGCGCCATCGGGACCACCTTCTCCCGCCTCCTGCTGCTAGCAGCTCTGCTTAGCACGCTTCACTGTGAAACACTACTCCACCATTGGCCAGGCCATCTCTCCACCCCTCCACACCTCCTGTTCTTCTCCACCGACTGCCGAACCACACCGCACCAGAACCAGTTAACCCTCATACACTTCTTCGTCTGCGACTCTACCCCCGCGTCTTCCCATCTCCGGCTCGTTGCTGTCCAGGGCCTCGCCATCATCCACCACCTTGGATGCGCTCGGCGCGGAGTGTTCAACGTGGTCAACGAACGACACCATCGAAAGTAGACCATGTGTAGAGAGGCTAACAGCTGGGTCCATGGCCGCACACAAGGAAATGCCTCCTTATTACGCGCAAAATAATGATTCCTCCACCTGACAGTTGGGACCCACTAGAAGGGCCTCTGTATTTCACGGAAAAAACGTTCCCACCGTTGACAGGTCGGACCCACCAGCTATATCTTCGCACGCAAGGAAGTGCCTCCTTATTACGCACAAAAAAATTGAATACTCCCCCTGCTAGTTGGGACCCACCTTGGTGGGAGGCTGACTTGTGGGCCTACTAAGTTGACGTGGACGGAGTGCTTTGTCAACTTAGTCAATATGAACGATTCTAGCTCCAGTGACCGTACGATGTCCATCCAACGGTCGTAGTGCTTCTTCAACCTCTGGTCTTCTTGCTCTAGCCGCCCAAAGCAGCGCCGGTCGTGCCGCATGCTCCTGCCTTCCGTGACCGGCTGTGCTGCAGTGGAGGCCTCACCGCCCCCTACAATTCCTGCCGCTGGCCAGGCCCTGCGGCGATGGCTTCCTCACAGCACAGTCGAACCAGCGAACCCTCGTACTCCTCTCCGCGCGGGCTTCCACTGTCGCGTCTTCCCCGGTTTCGCGTCGTCCCCTTCCTAGGCCTCGTCGTCGTCCACCTTCCTGGTGCTCTCGGCACGGCGTGGTCAACGTGGTCAAGGAACGGCTTCCATCGGACGTGGAATGTATGTGGAGAGGCTGACAGCTGGGTGCACGGCCGCAGCAAGGAAGTGCCTCCTTATTACGCGCAAAATAATTATTCCTCCACCTGACAGCGGGGACCCACCTGACGGGCCACCGTATTTCACGAAAAAACGTTTCCCCCTGACTGCTGGGACCCACCAGCTACATCTTCGCACACAAGGAAGTGCGTCCGGGCAAAAAAAACGGTTCACCCCGTGACTGGTAGGACCCACCAGCTACATCTTCGCACGTAAGGAAGTGCCTGACAGTCGGGACCCACCTGGTCAAAGCGTACGTAGTGTTGGCATTCTGGTCGCGAACGTGTACGTACATACTAGTCGATGTAGAGGCGCGCACATGTCGTAGTAGAGGCACGCACGTAGCATGTACACGTACGTACAGCGGCCAGCGTGCAAGAAAGAAAATATGGCCACGTATGTGTACATACGGGCGGGGTCTCGAACGCCTACCCGCGCATACGTACGGCCAAGGCTCGTGTACATGGCTGGGTCGGAACGGAGAAACAACGTCGTCGTCGTGTTCATAGGGAGCCAACCGGCTGGGTCGGAACAGAAAGCGTAGTCGTGTTCATCGGGAGGGCTTGGACGGAACAGCCGATGGAAACAAGGCCTGGCGTACCACAGAACAGAGGAAATGGCCTTGTGTTCGACCGACCACGTTCGAAACGGGATCCTGTTCATCAGGAGGGGTCTAGCATACCGCAAAACGGAGGAAACGGACCTCCTACGGTCGAAACAGGGTTCCTGTTGATCGGGAGGGGTGTGGCGTACCGCAAAACGGAGGAAACAGATTTGTGTGGGAGCGCTACGGTCGAAACGGGGGTCCTGTTCATCGGGAGGGGTATGGCGTACCGCAAAACGGGACTCCACGGGATACTGTTCATCTCCACCGTCAACCCCCTCCAGCCTCCACGGGCTACTGTTCATCCACCGTCGACCTCCTCTAGCCTCCACCTGCGATTGTTCATCCACGAGCTCCTATTCATCCAGCCTCCACCGCGTGCTACTCTACCGGTTACTGTTCAACCAACCCTCTCCATGGGCTCCTGTTCAAGCACCCCTCCACGGGCTACTGTTTAACCAGCCCTCCACCGTATACTGTTCATCATGCCCTCCACGGGGCGGTCCTGTTCATCCAGCCCTCCACGGGGTCCTGTTCATCCAGCCCCAACTGGCTCGATCGATCGGGATCCTGTTCATCCAGAGGCAACACCACGGGGTCCTGTTCATCCACCCCCACCGGGAACTATTCATCCAACCCCCCCCCCCACAACGCTCACTGTTCATTCAGAGGCAACACCATGGGGTCCTGTTCATCCACCCCCACCGGGAGCTGTTCATCCAACCCCCCCAGCAACGCTCACTGTTCATCCAGAGGCAGCATCGATCGGCTTCAGTTAGCAGCAGCAGCGAAGGAATCGCTCGATCGGGTTTAGTTAACACCCATCGATCGATCGCTCGGGTTCAGTAACGCGTAGCCTGCAGTGTTCAATTAGTTCCCAAGGCCTTGCACGGGTTCAGTTAGAGCCCAACGTGAAAGCACAAGTGCTCCCTACGTGGTTTTGGTAATTAATGTCAACATATCTCTTGTTGGACTAACATTTTTATCTAGTATGTTTGAGATAAGTTCAACAGTGAAGTGGCATGGACTAGAGGATCTGAAACCCCTTCAAGATGCTAAGGACAAAGGATTGGCTCAAGCTCAAAGCTCAAGACTCTACATTTTCTATTTTAGTGATCCAAGATCACATTGAGTCTATAGGATAAGCAAATACTATCAAGGAGGGATGAGGTGTTGCTTAGTGAGGATCTTGCTCAAAGTGCTTAGTGATATGCTCCAAAGTCCTCAACTACTTTCTCACATCCACATATGACCTAAACCAAAAGTCAAACTCGGCCCCACCGATTCTTTCTATCTGGCACCACCGACTTCAGATGTCATAGCCACTGCCACAAACCCTAGGCAAATCGGTCTCACCGATAGGGATCTCCGTCTCACCGAGATGGGGTTGCAATCTCTTTGTTTCCCTTTGTAACGTTTCGGTCCCACCGAGATGAGCGATCGGTCCCACCGAGATTGCAATGTAAATTCTCTGGCTCCCTTTTGTAACATTTCGAAGTCACCGAAATGAGCGAATCGGTCCCACCGAGTTTACCTGACCAACTCTTTAATTAGCTTATTACCAAAATCGGTCCCACCGAGTTTGTGTAATCGGTCTCACAGAGATTACGTTATGCCCTAACCCTAACCATATCGGTCCTACCGAGTTGCATGTCGGTCCCACCAAAAACCCTAACGGCCACTAGCTTTGCTGAATCGGTCCGACCGAGTTTAACTATTCGGTCCCACCGAGATTGGCAAGTTGTGCGTAACGGTTAGATTTTTTGTGGAGGCTATATATACCCCTCCACCTCCACTTCATTCATGGAGAGAGCCATCAGAATGAAACTACACTTCCAACCTATATTTTCTGAGAGAGAACCACCTACACTTGTGTTGAGACCAAGATATTCCATTCTTACCATATGAATCTTGATCTCTAGCCTTCCCCAAGTTGCTTTCCAGTCAAATCTTCTTTCCACCAAATCCAAATCCTGTGAGAGAGAGTTGAGTGTTGGGGAGACTATCATGTGAAGCACAAGAGCAAGGAGTTCATCATCAACACACCATTTGTTACTTCTTGGAGAGTGGTGTCTCCTAGATTGGCTAGGTGTCACTTGGGAGCCTCCGACAATATTGTGGAGTTGAACCAAGGAGTTTGTTAGGTCAAGGAGATTGCCTACTTCGTGAAGATCTACCGCTAGTGAGGCAAGTCCTTCGTGGGTGATGGCCATGGTGGGATAGACAAGGTTGCTTCTTCATGGACCCTTCGTGGGTGGAGCCCTCCGTGGACTCGCGCAACCGTTACCCTTCGTGGGTTGAAGTCTCCATCAACGTGGATGTACGATAGCACCACCTATCGGAACCACGACAAAAACATCCGTGTCTCCAATTGCGTTTGAAACTTCCAAACCCTTCCCTTTACATTTTTGCAAGTTGCATGCTTTACTTTCTGCTGCTCATTTACTTGTTGCATGCTTGCTTGATATGTATTGTGTTTGTTAAACTTGTGCCAAAAATCCACTTCAACCTAAAGAATTTAAAAACTGCAACTTTTAGTACTTAGTGTCTAATCACCCCCCCCCCTCTAGACACCTCTTCTCGGTCCTTTCGATTGGTATCAGAGCTTTGGTCTCCATTACTTTGGTTTAAACACCATTGGAGGAAGATGGCTGAGTCTACTTTGGGGAGTCTTAGATGTAGAGTGCCTATTCTTGATGGATAATATTTTCATGAGTGGAAAAATGAAATGCTTGAGATTTTCAATGAATATCATTTGAACAAGTACATTACTAGCCCTTGTGCACCTCATGTTGATCCTTTGCATCTTACCCTTGATGAGTCTATTGACATGATCCGCAACCTTAGAACTGTTAATCTTATCACTAGAGACTTGCCTAGGAACTTGATTGAATGTTTGCCTACTCTTGATTGTGCCTACAATATATGGAGATTTCTTGAGGAACGCTTTCCAAATTATTCCTTGAAAGATCTAGATGAAATCCTCCATAAGTCTACTGCCTTGATTAAGATGAGTTCCAATGATCCCAATTTTGGCGACTGCTTATTTGAGCTTACTGATCTTACAAGTGCCAAAGGAGATGTTGGAATCATTAGCAATATCATTTCCAGAGCTATTAGAATTCATAAACATAACTATAGAAATGATCATTTATCTAATGAATTACCCTCTCTAGGAATTGATCAATCACAAGATGATGTTGAACATGGATACTCTAATGAGGATGATGATGACAGTGACTACGATCTTAATGATGTAATGAGACACTTTGGTCTTATGGCAAATCTTCGCGGCTACATGGCTGGAGGAAAGGAATGGGTTCTTGATAGTGGATGTATTGATCATATGACCGGAGATAAAGATATGTTCCGTGAGCTTGCTGAAAACGACGGCCCTCGAAAATATGTCACCTTTGGTGATAACTCAAAGGGAAGGTGATTGGCCTCGGTAAGGTGGCCATCTCACATGATAGCTCCATACAAAATGTCATGCTCGTCGAATCTCTTGGGTACAACTTACTTTCAGTATCTAGGCTTGCTGATGTCAGTTTCAATGTCGTATTTACTGAGGTAGATTGCCAAGTGTTTCGTAGAGACAATCGTAAAATGGTCTTTACCGGAATACGTAGAGGTGATCTTTCCATTGTTGATTTCACTAAAAAGGCTCAACCTAGAACTTGCTTAATTGCTAAATCCTCTAAAGGTTGGTTATGGCATAGACGATTAGGTCATGTTGGTATGCAAAACCTTGACAAGCTTATTAAAGGTGATCATATCCTTGGAGTAAAAGATGTTATATTTGACAAGGATAGACTTTGTAGTGCTTGTCAGGCAGGGAAACAAGTTGGAGGAAGTCATCGCGCGAAGAACATCATGACCACGAGAAGACCACTCGAGCTACTTCACATGGATCTCTTTGGTCCAAATGCCTACAAGAGTCTTGGTGGTAACTCATTTGGACTAGTCATAGTTGATGATTTTTCAAGATTTACGTGGGTGTTCTTTCTTGATGAAAAATCGCAGGTCCAAAAGATCTTCAAAAACTTCGCTAGGAAGGCCCAAAATCAATTTGACGTGAAGATCAAGAAGGTTCGAAGCGACAACGGAACGGAGTTCAAGAACACAAATGTGGATACCTTTCTTGACGAAGAAGGGATTTCACATGAGTTCTCGGCTACGTACACACCTCAACAAAATGGAGTCGTTGAGAGGAAGAACCGGACTCTTATTGAGATGGCAAGAACGATGCTTGATGAGTACAAGACGCCAAAACACTTTTGGGCAGAAGCGGTTGAGACAGCTTGTCATGCTACAAATCGCTTGTATCTTCACAAGCTACTTGGCAAGACGGCATACGAGCTCCTCACCGGTAACAAACCCCAAGTTGGATAATTTCGACTATTCGGCTTAAAGTGCTACATTCTTGATAAGCATCGTCGCTCTAAATTTTCTCCTAAGTCTCATGAAGGTTTTCTACTTGGTTATGGCTCAAACTCTCACACATACCGTGTCTACAATAATTTCACCCGAAAGGTTGAAGAGATGGTGGATGTGAAGTTTGATGAATCTAACGGATCGCAAGTAGAGCAATTGCCAATTGATGTAGGAGACAAAGACCCTTCGGAAGCAATCCAAGACTTGTCTATTGGCAAGATTCGTCCAACGGAGGTGAAGGAGAGTACCTCGTCCATCCAAGTGGAAGCTTCTACCTCACGACAAGGTGAACCAAGAGTTGATACGGAAGTGTCCACAAGTGGGAAACATCAAGATGAAGAAAAATAGGAAGTGCATGAAGATGAACGCCAACCACCTCCTTCTCCACCACGACAAGAGAACGACAATGTCAACAACAAAGAAGGCCAAGAAGAAGAACAAGATGAAGAAGATGTTCAACCAAGATCCAAGCAAAAGCTTTCACGAGTTCGAGAAAGAATTGCTAAAGATCATCCCGTCGAGCAAATCTACAATGGTATCCAAACTGGGAGAATCACTTGCTCAAAAACTCGTTTAGCTAACTTTTGAGAACACTATTCATTCATCTCTCGCATTGAACCTATGAAGGTTGAAGAAGCTTTGGAAGATCCGGATTGGATAAATGCCATGCATGAAGAGCTACACAACTTTGAGAGAAATCAAGTGTGGACATTGGTTGAAAAGCCCGACAACAACCACAACATCATTGGTACCAAATGGGTGTTTCACAACAAGCAAGATGAAGATGGTCAAGTCGTCCACAACAAAGCATGCCTAGTCGCCCAAGGCTACACTCAAGTCGAAGGTATGGACTATGGTGAGACATATGCCCCCATTGCTAGACTTGTGTCCATTCGCATCTTACTTGCCTATGCTAATCATCATTATATCACCGTACCAAATGGACATTAAAAGTGCTTTTCTAAATGGTGAAATTGAGGAGGAAGTGTATGCTAAGCAACCTCCTGGATTTGTCAACCCTAAGAAACCTAATCATGTTTACAAACTTCACAAAGCTCTTTATGGTCTTAAACAAGCTCCTAGAGCATGGTATAAATGCTTGACCAAGTTCCTTATTGAAAAAGGCTTTGAATTTGGAAAAATAGATTTAACTATTTTTACTAAAAGGGTTAATGGAGAACTATTTGTATGCCAAATTTATGTCGATGATATTATATTTGGATCAACTAACCCTCATTTTAGTGAAAAGTTTGGAAAGCTAATGTCGGAGAAGTTTGAGATGTCGATGATGAGTGAACTCAAATTCTTTCTCGGTTTGCAAATCAAGAAAACTAAGGAAGGCACCTTTGTATATCAAATGAAGTACACCAAGGACTTATTCAAGAAGTTCAATATGCAAGAATGCAAAGGTATGACTACACCCATGCCTACTAGTGGACATCTTGATTTAACCAAAGATGGTGAACTGGTTGATCAAAAGGTTTATCGCTCTATGATTGGTTCATTGTTATATCTATGTGCTTCACGTCCCGATATTATGCTAAGTGTGTGCATGTGTGCATGATATCAAGCCGCTCCTAAAGAATGTCATCTTAAGGCCGTGAAAAGGATAGTGAGCTACTTAATCCATACACCAAATTTTGGCATTTGGTATCCAAAGAGGGATTCCTTTGATCTTGTTGGCTACTCCGATTCGGACTATGCCGGTGACAAGGTTGATAGAAAGTCCACTTCGGGTACTTGTCAATTTCTTGGTAGATCTCTTGTATCTTGGTCCTCCAAGAAACAAAACTCGGTATCCTTATCCACCGCCGAAGCAGAATACATTGCCGCTGGATCATGTTGTGCTCAATTACTTTGGATGACCCAAACTCTTAAAAATTATGGAATATATGTGAAACATGTTCCATTGCTATGTGACAATGAAAGTTCTATTAAAATTGCTCACAATCCTGTGCAACATTCTCGAACTAAGCATATTGAAGTTCGTCATCATTTCATTCGAGATCATGTTGCCAAAGGAGACATTAATCTTAAGCATGTTCGCACCGATAAGAAATTAGCGGATATATTTACCAAACCACTTGATGAGAAAGTGTTTTGCAGGTTAAGAGTTGAATTGAACATCATTGATGCTTCAAACTTGGAGTAGGAACTCCATTTAATACATGCAAGGCATGAGCCTATGACTAATCCTTGATATTTCTCTTATGTTGACTATCTTATGTCTTGGATATATTTGCACCTTGCATGCTATCTAACCCGTGTAGGTACTTGGATGAATCGAAATCTATGAGATTGCAACTCACTCACATCTTGAGCAATTTCTATATCACCAAGTCACTACAGAATGGTGGATGAAGATAAGGAAGCACGCAACCTTTCAAACATATCCTTTGACAAATTCTATCATGATTGTCATTTTGGAGACACAAGTGCTCTTCCTTGCAAAAACTAACCCATGTAGGTAGATGAACTCAAACTTCAAGTGATGCTCCCAACTCTTGATGAGCTAGATCAACCTTGAGCAACCCACACAAGTTCAACTACATGATCATGATCAACACCACCACCCAAGGTATGTTATTCCATCTTAGAGAAGCTTTACTCCAAGTCATGGGATAAAGCAACTCAACAAGATGTGAATACATCAAGATGCTTTAACGAAAAATGGTAACCCCATTTTGAGCTTAAACGATGAGTATGACCAAAGATCAAGTGATCTCACTTGACTCCTAAGTCAATATACTCTAACATAGGTGACTTTGTCACCGCCCAATTCTAGATGAAGTTCTCTTGTGTTCTTTTCTGCGCTCTTGCATTTGTCTCATGCATATTTGTTTCCCTCTTCATCTAGATTCTTTTTAGTTTCTTCTCTTTTATTTTCATTTCTACATTTTCTGCATTAAATTCCTTGCAAATCCTTGTGAGATCTTACTTGTCTAGTGAGCTAAGGTGACAAGTGTTTTCTCTGCGATGAACTCGGTCACACCGGGTTGTTTACTTCGGTCCAACCGAACCCTTTCGGTGCCACCGAAGTACCAAACTCGGTGCTACCGATTTCACTACAGAAAAAACATCTTGCCGCTTGTTTCTGAATTCTTTTTGATCCAGCTTCACTCAATGAATCTTGTCCTCGACCAGCATCCTACTCAAATTGCTGCTTTGTTCTGTGACTCAAGGACCAAACCCATTATGACAAAAAAAATCTAGAAGATCCCTTCTTGGAAATTGATGTCAAAGGGGGAGACAGAGATCATCACATCAAAGCTTAATCATATCTATAGGGAGAGAGAATACTCCAGGGAAGAAAGAGACCCCAGATGCTTGGTGTTCAAGAGGAGAGAAGTCACATGTCTTCAAGAGGGGAAAGACATGTTCATATTTGCTCGATTGCATTAGCTCTGTTTATTTCCTTTGAGCTCTGATTTTGTTCTGATTTTCTGTTCCCTATCTTCTCCCAATATCCCATATTAGATTCAGGGGGAGCAAGACATCTAAGGGAAGGAAATCCTTGAATTGATTGCATATCTTTACCTTTGGGGACATGTCTTTATCCAGTGTGGTACTTAGTACTCACTCTACATGTCATCCCAGTCTTGGTACTCTTGTGGTTTCTCTTGTTTGCTCTGGCCAGTAGGTGTATCTGTGTTATCTAACCTTGTTTACGCAGGTTCATCCCATCCTAAGCCGACTCAAGACCACAAGGTAAGTATATGCATCACAGTCATGTGAATGAGAATTTCTTGCTGATGTACATACTGTTTGCAAGAAGAACTCATGAGCATGAAGGTACATTTCTCATATTTTAATCATTTGCTCTGATGCATATAGCCAAGATACATGTAACACATTGCTTACTCTGTCATGTTTATGCATTCACATGCTCCTATATTCCATATTCACATGATTGCATACATGTAGGGGGAGCCTATGCAAGTTACATGTCTTTCCAAAGCTTTACTTACTACTCTCAATATCTTGATCTAAAGCTTTGATGTATGTTGTCATCAATTACCAAAAAGGGGGAGATTGAAAGCACAAGTGCTCCCTAGGTGGTTTTGGTAATTAATGTCAACATATCTCTTGTTGGACTAACATTTTTTATCTAGTATGTTTGAGATAAGTTCAACAGTGAAGTGGCATGGACTAGAGGATGTGAAACCCCTTCAAGATGCTAAGGACAAAGGATTGGCTCAAGCTCCAAGCTCAAGAATCTACATTTTCTATTTTAGTGATCCAAGATCACATTGAGTCTATAGGAAAAGCCAATACTATCAAGGAGGGATGAGGTGTTCCTTAATGAGGACCTTGCTCAAAGTGCTTAGTGATATGCTCCAAAGTCCTCAATGACTTTCTCACATCCACATATGACCTAAACCAAAATTCAAACTCGGCCCCACCGATTCTTTCTATCCGGTGCCACCTAGTTCAGATGTCATAGCCATTGCCACAAACCCTAGGCAAATCGGTCTCACCGATAGGGATCTCGGTCTCACCGAGATGGGGTTGCAATCTCTCTGTTTCCCTTCGTGAAGTTTCGGTCCCACCGAGATGAGCGATCGGTCCCACCAAGATTGCAATGTAAACTCTCTGGTTCCCTTTTGTAACATTTCGGTCTCACCGAAATGAGAGAATCAGTCCCACCGAGTTTACCTGACCAACTCTCTGATTAGCTTATTACCAAAATCGGTCCCATCGAGTTTGTGTAATCGATCTCACCGAGATTACGTTATGCCTTAACCCTAACCATATCGGTCCTACCGAGTTGCATGTCGGTCCCACCGAATACCCTAACGGTCACTAGCTTTGCTGAATCGGTCCGACCGAGTTTAACTATTCGGTCCCACCGAGATTGGCAAGTTGTGTGTAACGGTTAGATTTTGTGTGGAGGCTATATATACCCCTCCACCTCCTCTTCATTCGTGGAGAGAGCCATCAGAACGAAACTACACTTCCAACCTATATTTTCTGAGAGAGAACCACCTACACTTGTGATGAGACCAAGATATTCCATTCTTACCATATGAATCTTGATCTCTAGCCTTCCCCAAGTTGCTTTCCACTCAAATATTCTTTCCACCAAATCCAAATCCTGTGAGAGAGAGAGTTGAGTGTTGGGGATACTATCATTTGAAGCACAAGAGAAAGGAGTTCATCATCAACACACCATTTGTTACTTCTTGGAGAGTGGTGTCTCCTAGATTGGCTAGGTGTCACTTGGGAGCCTCCGACAAGATTGTGGAGTTGAACCAAGGAGTTTGTAAGGGCAAGGAGATCGCCTACTACGTGAAGATCTACCGCTAGTGAGGCAAGTCCTTCATGGGCGATGGCCATGGTGGGATAGACAAGGTTGCTTCTTCATGGACCCTTCATGGGTGGAGCCCTCCGTGGACTCGCGCAACCGTTACCCTTCGTGGGTTGAAGTATCCATCAACATGGATGTATGATAGCACCACCTATCGGAACCACGACAAAAACATCCGTGTCTCCAATTGCGTTTGAAACTTCCAAACCCTTCCCTTTACATTTTTGCAAGTTGCATGCTTTACTTTCCGCTACTCATTTACTTGTTGCATGCTTGCCTGATATGTATTGTGTTTGTTAAACTTGTGCCAAAAATCCACTTCAACCTAAAGAATTTAAAAACTGCAACTTTAGTACTTAGTGTCTAATCACCCCCCCTCTAGACACCTCTTCTCGGTCCTTTCACAACGCCTCGCTCGGGTTCAGTTAGAGCCCAATGCCTCGCACCCACGCGCGTGCGTGTACGAGAGAAACGCGCATCGCTCGGCCCCGACCACCCAACGTAACCAGGAACACCCCGATATTTTCCTCGCCCTCGCTTCTACCATGGTTTTTTCCGTCATGGACGGCCCAAAGAAAGTCATGCAGCTGCGTCTCCGGCCCGCCCAGGACGAAAAGCCCATTTTCTGTCATGATTTTTTGTCATAGAAGTAGAACCCCACCACATCTATGATGATATCGGGTTTTGTCACAATTATCGTCATAGAACTGTCATAAGTATGACAGAAAAAAATTTCGTTCGGCCCAAAATGTCACAGATGTGTCTTTTTTTGTAGTGATATGGCTCCTGTTAGTTGCCGATAACTGTGTTACAAAACATGATCATCTCATACAATAAAATTTAGCATCATGTCTTGACCATATCACATCACAACATGCCCTACAAAAACAAGTTAGACGTCCCCTACTTTGTTGTTGCAAGTTTTACGTGGCTGCTACGGGCTGAGCAAGAACTGTTCTTACCTACGCATCAAAAACCACAACGCGGTATAGTGATTGCTTTTTGATCTTCAGAAAGAACCTTGTTCATTGAATCCGGCTCAACTAAAGCTGGAGAAACACACACCCACTAGCCACCTATGTGCGAAGCACGTCGGTAGAACCAGTCTCGCGTAAGCGTACGTGTAATGTTGGTTTGGGCCGCTTCATCCAACAATACCGTTGAATCAAGAATCAACTAGTGACGGCAAGCAATATGTATATACCCACGCCCACAACTCCTTTGTGTTCTACTCGTGCATATAACATCTACGCATAAACCTGGCTCGGATGCCACTGTTGGGTAACGTAGTAATTTTTTTTAAAAAATCCTACGCACACGCAAGATCATGGTGATGCATAGCAACGAGAGGGAAGAGTGTTGTCCACGTACCCTCATAGACCGTAAGCAGAAGCGTTATGACAACGTGGTTGATGTAGTTGTACGTCTTCACGATCGATCAATCCTAGCACCGAAGGTACGACACCTCTGTGATCTGCACACATTCGGCTCGGTGACGTCCCACGAACTCACGATCCAGCAGAGTGTCGAGGGAGAGCTTCGTCAGCACGACAGCGTGATGACGGTGATGATGATGCTACCGGAACAGGGATTCTCCTAAGCACCGCTACGATATGACCGAGGTGGATTATGGCGGAGGGGGCACCGCATACGGCTAAGAGATCAATGATCAACTTGTGTGTCTATGGGGTGCCCCCTCCCCCGTATATAAAGGAGTAGAGGAGGGGGAGGGCCGACCCTCTACTATGGCGTGCCCTAGGGAGTCCTTCTCCCACCGGGAGTAGGATTCCCCCTTTTCCAAGTAGGAGTAGGAGAGAAGGAAGGGAAGGAGAGGCCGCCCCTCCCCCCTAGTCCAATTCGGACTAGGCCTTGGGGCGTGCGCGGCCTGCCCTAGGCAGCCCCTCTCTCTTTCCCCTAAAGCCCAATAAGTCCCATATACTCCCAGGGGGGTTCCGGTAACCTCCCGGTACTCCGAAAAATGCCCGAACTCATCCGGAACCATTCCGATGTCCAAACATAGGCTTCCAATATATCGATCTTTATGTCTCGACCATTTCGAGACTCCTCATCATGTCTGTGATCAAATCCTGGACTCCGAACTATCTTCGGTTCATCAAAACACATAAACTCATAATATCGATCGTCACCGAACGTTAAGCGTCTGGACCCTACGGGTTCGAGAACTATGTAGACATGACAGAGACGATCATCGTGCTAAGCTAACGGATGGGTCAAGTCAATCACATCATTCTCTAATGATGTGATCCCGTTAATCAAATGAAAACTCATGTCTATGGTTAGGAAACATAACCATCATTGATTCAACGAGCTAGTCAAGTAGAGCCAAACTAGTGACACTCTGTTTGTCTATGTATTCACACATGTACTAAGTTTCCGGTTAATACATTTGTAGCATGAATAATAAACATTTATCATGATATAAGGAAATATAAATAACAACTTTATTATTGCCTCTAGGGCATATTTCCTACAATTGCCATTGCCAAGGAGCCCAGGTTTCACAAGAGAACCAAGAAAATCAAGCGCCACTTCAACTCTATTCATAATTATTTTAAGGATGGAGACACAGAACTTTGCAAAGTACATACGGATCTGAATGTGGCAGACCCGTTGACTAAACATGTTCCACAGGCAAAACATGATTAACACCAAGACTCCATGGGTGTTAGATTCATAACTATATGAACTAGATTATTGACTCGAGTGCAAGTGGGAGACTGTTGGAAATATGCCCTAGAGACAATAATAAATTGGTTATTATCATATTTCCTTGTTCAAGATAAAGGTTTATTATTCATGCTAGAATTTTCTTGACCGGAAACTTAAATACATGTGTGAATACATAAGCAAATAATATGCCCCTAGTGAGCCTCTACTAGACTAGCTCGTTGATCAAAGATGGTTAAGGTTTCCTAAAGATAGACATGTAATGATGTGATGGACAAGACCCAACCGTAAGTTTAGCATTCGATCATATCACTTGAGTTTATTGCTATAGCTTTCTTCATGTCAAATATCTATTCCTAAGACCATGAGATCATGCAACTCTCGGACACCAGAGGAATACCTTGTGTGCTATCAAACGTCACTTTGTAGATGGATGATTGTAAAGATGGTCTACAGGTATCTCCAAAGGTGGCTATTGGGTTGCACGGATCGAGACTGGAATTTGTCGCTCCGTGTGACGGAGAGATATCTCTGAGCCCTCTCGGTAATACAACATCGTAAAGAGATTGCAAGCAATGTGGCTAATGAGTTATTCACGAGATCTTGTATTACAGAATGAGTAAAGAGACTTATCGGTAACGAGATTGAACTAATTATGGAGATACCAAGGATCGAATCTCGGGCAAGTAACATATCGCCGGACAAAGGGAATTGCATACGGGATTAATCGAATCCTTGACATCATTATGCAACTGATAAAAAATCTTCGTGGAATATGTTGGAACCAATATGGGCATCCAGGTTCCGCTATTGGTTATTGACCGGAGAGGTGTCTCGGTCATGTCTACATGATTCTCGAACCCGTAGGTCCGCACACTTAACGTTCAGTGACACTAGAGTAATATTGGGATCTGTATGTTGGTAACCAAATGTTGTTCGGAGTCTCGGATGGGATCGGGGATGTCACGAGGAGCTCCGGAATGGTCTGGAGGTAAAGATTTATATATAGAAAGTTGTTTTTAGGGTTTCAGAAAAAGTTTTATTTTTTTTGATATTGTACCGGGAAGCTTCCAGAATCTTCGTAAGGAGTCCGAAAGTCCACCAAGGGTTCCACCATGTCCCAAGGGTTAGCATGGGCTGAGGGGAGGCACCTTGGCCTTATTGGGCCAGACGCAGATTCCCCTCAAGGCCCATGTGGCTTGGGAGAGGTGGAAAGTCCACCTGTGTATGGTAAAGGAGGGAATTGGACTAGGAGTCCAACTCCTCCCCCTTGGTGCGCCCCTAGGGATTGGAGGGATGGCCACCACGCCCCTCCACTTATATATAGAGGAGATGGGGTGCCCCAAGAGTACACACACGCCTTTGACCCCCTCTCTCTCCCGTTACTTTGTAACTCCTTTGTCTTCGTTGTTTCAGCAGCGCTCAGCGTAGACCTTCCAGAATCACTCCACCACCATCACCTTCACGTCATCGTGCTACCAACGATCCCATCTAATTCTCCTCCCTTGCTTGCTGCATCAAGGAGAAGGAGACTTCATCGAGCCGTACGTGTGCTGAACGCAGAGGTGTCGTCTATTCGATTCTTCCTCGGTTTGGATCATGATTGGATCATGACGAGTACGGCTACATTAACCGCGTGATATACACTTCCGCTTAACGGTCTGCGAGGGTACGTAGACACACTCTCTCCTCTCATTTTTATGTTGCTCCTATATAGATCTTGGGTGTTCGTAGGAATTTTTTTGATTTTCATGCAATGTTCCCCAACACCTCCCTCTCCCCTCCAACCTATAGATACTAGAGGAATTGGCACCTTTTCAACACACAAGTTTTGGAGCCTCCTCTAGTTCTAGTTCTAGTTGGTCCTATTTCATCAATTAGATCTATGCCTAGATCCTCCAATCCTCATAATTAGAATCCCAGTGTGGTTCTAACCTCCTCCCTCTAATTCCCCGCTAATGATTAGTTCTGGATGGCGAAGCGTTGCCGGATCGCGAAGACCGTATGCATGCGACTCGTAGAGAAGCTGTGCTTTCTATCTTACATTCAAGGGACTGTTTGCCGGCAGTTCGCGGGATAGTTCATCTACGGTTTGAGGGACTCCAAGTATAATCTACACCGACTCATCTTCTTCCGCTTCAACTCGGAGTCCGTAACAATCTGATCTAAACCATTTATTACATCTTCGTAGTGTTCCTGGGTGATTATAGGGCGATTTTTTTGTTTTCTACTGTGTTTCCCAACACACAGGGAATATGCTTAGAAGGAAAATTATGCATTTGGAAAGTTATGACTGTGCTTTATGCAATGAAGGCAAAGAAGAAACCCTAATGCACTTGTTTTGGGACTGCTCATTTGCTCAAGAATGCTAGGCTCTCATTATTACTAACATACAAAGAGGAATTTATCCATTTGATGAAATTTTGCTTGGATGTCAAAAACTTCCAATGTCTGTAGCACTATCATCATCATTGTGAGATGGTGGAATATTTGGACACAAAGAAATGAAAGATTTTAGAAGAGAAGCCCCAAGTCTTAATACCTATAAGTACAAGCTCAAGTAAGACTGGAGCTACTGGAGCATAGGTCCAAAATCAAGAATACAACATTTTTAAAGGAATGGATGGATTCAAATCTTTGATGCTGACCAAAGAAGCATAATCTTTCATCTTTCTCATGCTACCTGATGGCTCGTGTCCGCATCAGTAGTTTCCCCGAAGAGGAAGGGATGATGCAGCATAGCTACGGTAGGTATTTCCCTCAGTGATGAAACCAAGGTTATCGAACTAGTAGGAGAACCAAGAAACACTATGTAAACGGTACCTACACACAAAGAACAAATACTTGCAACCCGACACGTAAGAGGGATTGTCAATCCCTCTCGGGTAAAAGATAGATTGGTTTGTAGTAGATTGGATAAATAGATCTCGCGGAAACGCGAAATAAAATAAATAACAAAAAAATTGCAGCAAGGTATTTTTGGGTTTTTGAAATAATAGATCTGAAAGAAAAAGCAAATAAAAATAGATCTCAAAGCAAATATGATAAAGAATAGATCCGGGGGCCATAGATTTCACTAGCGGCTTCTCTCGAGAAAAATAGCATACGGCGGGTGAATAAATTACTGTTGGGCAATTGATAGAACTTCAAATAATTATGACAATATCCAGGCAATGATCATTATATAGACATTACGTGCAAGATTAGTAGACCGACTCCTGCCTGCATCTACTACTGTTACTCCACACATCGACCGCTATCCAGCATGCATCTAGTGTATTAAGTTCATGGAAAAACAGAGTAATGCAATAAGAACGATGACATGATGTAGACAAGATCTATTCATGTAGGAATAGACCCCATCTTGTTATCCTTAATGGCAACGATCAATACATGTCTTGCTGCCCCTTCTATCACTGGGAAAGAACACCGCACGACCAAACCCATCACAAAGCACCTCTTCCCATGGCAAGAAAAACCGATCTAGTCGGCCTAACTAAACCAAAGATTCAAAAGGAAATACGAGGCTATAATTAATCATGTATATAAGAGATCAAAACTCAAATAACTTTCATGGATAAAATAGATCTGATCATAAACTCAAAGTTCATCGGATCCCAACAAACACACGGCAAAAAGAGTTACATAAAATAGATCTCCAAGAGACCATTGTATTGAGAATCAAAAGAAAGAGAGGAAGTCATCTAGCTACTAACTATGGACCCGTAGGTCTACAATGAACTACTCACGCATCATCAGTGAGGCACAATAAGGATGATGAACCCCTCCGTGATGGTGTCTAGATTGGATCTTGTGGTTCTGGAACTTGCGGCGGCTGGAATTGTTTTTCGTCGATTCCCCTAGGGTTTTTGGATTTTCAGGGTATTTATAGAGCAAAGAGGCGGTACAGGAGGCGGCCGAGGTGGGCACAACCCACCAGGGAGCGCCTGGCCCCCAGGCGCGCCCAGGTGGGTTGTGCTCCCCTCGGAGCCCCCTATGGTACTTCCTTGGCCCATCATGTGTCCTTTAGTCCAGAAAAAATCTTCAAAAAGTTTTGTTGCGTTAGGACTCCGTTTGGTATTGATTTTCTGCGAAGTAAAAAACATGCAAAAACAACAATTGACACTGGGCACTATGTCAATAGGCTAGTCCCAAAAAATGATATAGAGTTGCTATAAAATGATTGTAAAACATCCAAGAACAATAATATGACAACATGGAACAATAAAAAAAATTATAGATACGTTGGAGACATATCACTACCTAGAACAGAGATTGGGTAGATTTTTTCCACCTTCCTTCCATTTATTTTCTTGTCTGTATATACTTACGTTTTACTCTTAGTGCTAGATACATTCGTTTGAGCGTCAACTAATTCCGGATGAAGGAAGTATAATATATGGGAAATACCATGGAACAATCGTTCTATGGTTTTGCAGTTCAAAAAAAAGTTGGGCTGAGTGGGACTCGCGACACACGAAAATGATCAAAATTCGCTCGGCGGGATGACCATCATATCAAAGCCGTTCAATAGAGCAATCGAACAATTGAGAACATTAAGTTACTATAATAGCTCGTAGGAAGCTCATTTATACTGTTTTTAATACAACATCCAAGAGAACACACACACATAGGTCTTTGATATGTCTCCAACGTATCTATATTTTTTTTATTGTTTCATGCTATTATATTATCAATCTTGGATGCTTTATGTGCATTTATATGTTATTTTATATCAAAATTTGTGACTAATCTATTAACCTAGTGCCCAGTGCAAGTTCCTTTTTTTGCTTGTTTTTAACTTTAAAAAAAATGATACCAAATGTAGTCCAAACACGATAAAACTTTAAGGTGATTTTTTCTTAACCGGAAGGGACCCTAGAAGGTTTGGAAGGAGGCCAGAAGACCTACGAGAGAGCCACGAGCTCACAGGGCACACCCAAGGGGGTAGGCGCGCCCCTTAAGCTCATGGGCCCACACAGCTCCATTGACCTAATTCCACTTCTATACACTACTAGGGAAAAACCTAGTAGTAGCGCGGGTGCCCACACTACTACTACGGCGCTACAGCTAACTTGTAGTAGTAGTAGTAGTGCGGGTGCACCCGCTCTACTACTACGTCTGTTAGTTGTAGCGTGGGTGCTACCCGCGCTACTACTATTAATTTCAAAAACAAAAAAATTATCGATCCCATGCGTGCTGTCAATGGCAGCAATGGTTGGATCCAGCGCCGACAGAGGTCACCGGAGGTGCAGAAGGGCAGAGGTAGAAGAGATCCAACGACGACTGCAGTAGAGGGACCGGATCCATGGCCGAGCAAGGCGGCGGCATGGGGCTCCTCTTCGCGGCCAAGGTAGCGAGCTCCTGGTCGTCCATGGCGACGACCTGCACGGGCAAGGACGTGGGAGGGTGAGTCAAACCAGAGGGAGAGATAAAAAAATAAAAACAAGGGAGAGAGGAAGGAGATGGAGGTAGCACCGGGGTTGGTCGCCGGTGGTGAGGTGCTCCGTCGTGGTGGCATAAAGGCGAGGGGGAAGACGGGCGAGCTCCTGGACGCCGGCGACGCGAGGAGGTGAACTCGTTGGGTGCCATGGAGGAGGAGGGTGCTTGGGCAAGAGCACCGTGGGAGAGCCTATGGAGAGAGGGGGAGAGTGAGGGAGAGAGGAGGGATTCAGCCAAGGATATGGGGACTTCACCTACCTTGTACTTAGTAGTAGTGAGGGGTATAAACCCGCGCTACTAGTATCAACTTAGTGGTAGCGCATGATATATACTATTATGGCATGTCCCGGGGAGGGGCAAGGTAGAGGCCACTTAGTACTAGCGAGGGTTATAAACCCGCGCTACTACTATCAACTTAGTAGTAGCGGGGGGCATAAACCCGCGATACTAGTAAGTAGCAGTAGCGAGGGGTATAAACCCGCGCTACTAGTAAGCGTCTACCTATAAACTTTTCCCTAGTAGTGATAAATTCTCAAATATTCCCAAACCAACAGAGCGCCACCTGAAATAATTTTTCTGCCACCGCAAGTCTATGTTTTTTTCACGATCCCATCTAGAGGCCTTTTTTCGATACTCTGCTGGAGGGGGAATCGATCATGGAGGATTTCTAAATCAACCTTGCTGCCCTTCTGATGATGTGTGAGTAGTTTATCACAGACCTACGGGTCAATAGCTAGTAGATAGATGACTTCTTCTCTCTCTTTGATCTTTAATACCATGTTCTCTTCGATCTTCTTGGAATTCTATCCGATGTAATATTTTTGTGGTGTATTTGTTGGGATCTGATGAATTGTCGATTTATGATCAAATTATTCACTGAAAGTAATTGAGTTTTTTCTAAATTTTATTATGTATAATTATTATAGCTTTGTATTTCTCTATGATCTATCCGTTTGATTTGGCCAAACTATATTGATTTATCTTCAGTGGGAGAGATGCTTCGTAATGGGTTCAATCTTGCGGTGTCCTCACCCAGTGACAGAAGAGGCAGTGAGACACGTATTTGTATTCTTGTCATTAAGGGTAAAACGGCGAGGGTTTAATCATATTGCTTGAGTTTACTTTGTCTACTTCATGTCATCATACTTCATGCATTACTCTATTTGCCATGAACTTAATACCTAGAGAGGCAAGCATAGAAACGCCCTCGAAGTGGATTAATAGTAGTAGATGTAGAATCGTTTTGCTCTATTTGTCATGGACATTATGCCTATATATGTGATCATTTTCATGAATAACATCATAACTATGCGATTTTCTATCAATTCACTAATAGTAATTTGTTTACCCACCGTATGTTATGTGTTCAAGGGAGAAGCCTCTCGTGAAAACTATGGCGCCCGGGTCTACTTTAATCATATTATAAAAACCAAAAATATTTTGCTGTAATTTATTTACTTATATTTTGTTTTGCAATTTAAATCTCCCTATACAAGATTAATCCTTACAGGTAAGGAGCTCAAGGGGATTGACAACCCTTTTGCCCGTGTTGGGTGCAAGTATTTATTTTTGTGTGTGTAGGTGATGTTTACTGGGGTTTGTGTGATTCTACTATTGATTGGATAGCCTTGGTTCTCACCGAAGGAAATAATTATCTCTACTGTTATGTTTCGCCCTTCCTCTTCGAAGAAAATACAGCTCATAAGTAACAACTTTGCAAGGCAATATACGCAAAAAAGGAGGCCTTGCATGGTAACTAGTGCAGCAAGAATCGATAAACCCATGGCATCACTTCCACAAAGAAAAAGAAAAATCATGACCAGTCATCCGTAGAATTAATACCAAAGTATATGGAATTGAAGCTAACAGCTACTCCCTCCATTTCTTAATGTGAAACTCTTTTAACATCACATTAGTGTCAAAAAAAGGTCGTAGGAAGGAGTAGTTTGGAGACAAATTCTTTGCCGGCCATGTATCAAAGTCAGGGCAAGTCTACATCAAAGATGTAAACAAAACTATCGGTGTACTGTTTACTGTATGGATTGTATATATGAAACTGTGAGATGCATTAGTTGTTCTCTAGCCTCCGGTCACCATTAATCGAGGTCGACCTTCGCCATCGGTCTCTCTCGCCGCGGCCGGCGGAGTAGCTTACATGCAAAACGACTCGGAACATGCGTCTGCCACGTACGACTTCCGTGAAGCCCAAGCAGTTGACACTGCAGTTTCGCGTCTGCTATTAATGCAGCAAGGATCTTTGTCTATTCTTGCCGCGGTTGTCGTTACTTCTTGCTCCTTGTCTCTGCTTCACTTCCGCCAGCAAACATTCTACTGCTTGACAGTTGACACTGACAGCCGAACCTTCGTGGAAACTCACATGCCTGCCTGTGCCTGGACTCACTAGCTAGCGTGGTGTGCAGGCAGCTTCGGTCGCGAGTTATTGACTCAAATGCACGTACAATATAGCGAGTAATGTTATGTTAATGTAGGATTATGTTTTTGACTGAGGAATTTGATTTCTGATCTTGATGTAGTTCGGGGCGCGTCCAACCCTTTGGACCTCTTCGCACAAGCCAAGGAACCAAAGCGAAAATCCAAGCACATACAAAGGCGTTTTAGACTGATACGAGATTCCATAAAAATTGGTGATATAAACATATGCAAATGTTGTTGATCGGTTTACGAAAGCCTCCCCCACGGAGGAAGCTTCGTCTATGCTTGACAAAGTGGTCGTCATTATTTTTTCTCCTTGTCTATGCTTGACTTACGCTAGCAAACATTCTACGTGACAGTTGACAATAACACCAGAAGCTTCGTCGAAAGTCCCATGCCTGCCTCTGCCCGACTCCCTCGCGTCGCGCATAGGCAGCTTTGGTCGCAAGTTCTTGACCGAAATGCACATATAGCTTGAATATAGCACTGTTATGTTAATGCAGTAACCAATTAACTTCCTTGAACATTGCTGCGGTGACATGCTTGTATTCGATGGATTTATCAGTCATGAGTTCTTTGAGAATGTACTGAATCCAGCATAGTACTAGTAGCCAAAGATTCCAAGTCGTCCTGCGTGTGGGCGTTTTTTTTGGCTAGCTGGCCGAAGATTCGAAGTCGCCATGGAGTATCTAAAAGGTTAATACACTGGTTGACGCGACAACTTAAGCTTCGTTTGACCTGATCATCTTTTTCTATCTACTGCTCCTACCGATGGAGGAAGCACGGGTTCCCTTTACTTCTGGCTTAAGGTACCACTTAAAGAAAGCTAATCTTAAAAATGATGTTTCTTTATCAAATATAAACTTGAATTCTTTGATTAACACACACACACACACACACATATATATATATAGAGAGAAAGAGAGAGAGACTTTCGTTGCATTGTCCAGAGATGTTGCCTGCATTACTATCGGCTTGGTAGCCGGCGGAGGATGAGGATTGGCCAGGAAATTTCGCCACCGGCCACCCTTGCCACTGTTCCACGTCGCTCCCCACGCGGTACATACATATCAACATACGTAATACGGCGGACAGTATATATAAATGGTGTACGTACATTTGTACCGTATCGACGGAGAGTAAACTACGCCGAATCAGTAGTGAGAATGCCACCGCGCGCGCGCATGGAGTGGCCGGCAGCAAGGCTCGTGCTCGTCCTCGTCACTTTGCTCACGCCCTGGAGCAGCGCCATCGCCGTTGCATCACCGCCGGTAGTGGCCTCGGTGGCGCCGGTGCGGGTGGGCGTGGTGCTGGACCTGACGAGTCACGTGGGGAGGGAGAGGCGCGCCTGCATTTCCACGGCCCTGGACGACTTCGACGCCGCTCACCCCAGCTCAGACGGCGCGCGGGTCGAGCTGCTCGTACGGGACTCGCGCGGGGATCTCGCCATGGCAGCACATGCTGGTACATTATACTAGTAGTAATATCAAAGATAAATATCCCTGGTGCCTTCATTTCAAGATACTAGATAGACCATCATAACCCATGCTTTGCCGCGGGAATAAGATACGATATATTTTAATAAAATTTAATTGCATGAACATGGATATTTTGACTAACAGTAGTTTGGACACGGTGTTTCTTAGCTGTAGCACCTATGAAGAGTAAAATCCAAAAAAAAAAGAACATTGACAAATGTTTTGAGTGCTTGAAAATTTTCATCATGAAATGACATTCGTGTAAAGTCATGAAAAAAGCAAAACCAACAGTCAGCACGAATTTCATTCAGTCATTCTATGGTAGGACTTTATAAGCATTCAAAACATTTGTCAAAGTTTGCCATAGAAAAAAAAAAACATAATGGTTTTCAATCTTTTCCGGATTTTACTGTCACGCGACCTCATCTCAGCTCAAAAACAGAAGAGGACTTTTAAAATAGTATTGCCTATCTTTAACCACATTACATACGCCCTTAGTTACGAGGGGAGTTGGAAAAAGCTGTGGGATAAGAAAACTGGATATGAAGGGCGTACGCATGCATGCATGCAATTAGTCATGTGCTCTAAAATAAGTTAGCGAGGGCTAGCTTTTTTAGGGGTAAAGGACTAGCTATTTAGGTAGAGAAATACATTCATTCAGTAAGTGAGTTCTTTTTTTAGAACTTTTTAGAAAGTTTTTCATTTTGTTTTTTTGGTTTCGTAAACATTTAAATTGATCGGGTCAGCCCGATGCAACGATGGCCCACACATCCAACCAGAGCCCAGGGCCGAAAACATCCGCTCACTTAGCCAGCAGAAGCATCGCGGTCTCCTACCCCTCTAAAAAAAAGTAGTCTCGGTCTCCTCGAGAAGCAACGCGCTCCGTCCAGCCGCCATAACCACCATCACCACCGGCGTCCTCACCAGGCCATCGCCTCAATATTCTGACGTGCCCAGTGGCGGAGCTAGATGCAGACTACGCCTAGGGCTGTGCTATGTTGAGTAATGAACTTCTATGATTTTCTATGCTTTGCATGAAGAAATTACAAAGAAAGTTGTTTCTAGGCCTGGGGCTATAACCCTAGCTGCCCCAGGCCTGTCTCCGCCACTGGACGTGCCGCCCCCGCCCCCGCCAGGATCTGAGATGCCGAGCGCTTCCTTCGCCCGCCGCCCTACACCACTGGCTATGGGTGATGACCGTTGGCCGCACCACCGTTGCCCCTCTCTAACCTGGGTTGACCAACCCAACAACCTGCCATGACCTCCATCTTCGCTGCAGCTACAGCCAATAGCCTTCTTTGCTCTGGCCCACAAGGTACATATCTGTAGGGTCGAAATTTCTTTCAAGTTGTGCAAATCAAAGTTATGCAGATGCACGACGCGCCTTAGAGCAAGTACAATAGAGCCGAGTCAGCGGACTATAAGGAATAAACTAGTATATTTTTGCTTAGTTGGAGGAAAAAAAGGAGAGAGAAGGTAAGCGGGTTCTTCGCGAAGAGCCAGCTCTAGCACATGCTCCTAGTCACTTTATGAGAATAAAAGGTGGGCCACATAATAAAAAAGTAGTACACTCTTTTGATTTACTATTGTATATGTTGGCTATAAGATGGCTTGTAAATGACATGGCACTAGCTTATAGTCAGCAGCTGGCTATACTATTAATCATGCTCTTACTCCTCACTCTGATGATGCCGATGCAAATCAATGAATAATAGTAAAACAGTAGGCTCATTTTCTTGCCTAATTGTTCCAAGATTATGCCATTTGCTCGGCTAATTCTGTGTTGCGTATATGTTTTGCAGCCGATGACCTGCTCAAGAATGGGCAAGTGCAAGCCATCATATGGGGCCCTGAGGAACTGACCAAAGCGGATCGTGCTGCACACCTGCGCCGCCACCGCAACCACATTCCGGTTATCTCCTTCTCTAGCATTATTTCCCCAGCATCGTGTGCCTTCTGGCTGGAAGATCTAACAGCTCCTGGAAGCTATGCCAAGTTTGGCTTTACACATGGAAGTGACAACATAACCTTTCCTAATCCAGAAACCGGTAGAACATACAGAAGAAAACTAGATACACGAAACTCAAGGAAGAGTTGCAGAAGCAAGGCAGGGCTGAATATAGCCGTGCCGCTAAAACTAGGTTTTCAAGTTTTTGTAAATGTTACTTATCCTTATTCCGAGAAACAAAATGTCACTGGCTACAGCATTGATATCTTCGAGGCTGCTATGATGAATTTACATCCTCTCCCGTGCTATGAATATTTGGTCTTCAATGGTACTTATGATGAGCTAGTAGGCAACGTGTCTTTGGGGGTAAGGCTTACTCCAACCCACTTGCATAATTTTTTTACGCATATTGATTTATTAACATTATAATTTCTTGTACCTAAATACCTTTTAATCTCTGCTAAATTTCTGGTGGATAAACAGGTCTATGATGGTGCAGTAGGCGATGTGACCATAACGGCTGAACGAGTCACCACCACCGACTTTACAATGCCATACACACAGTCTGGTGTGTCTATGCTTGTGCTTGCCGAGGATGAACCGGATACAATCCGCTGGACATTTGTAAAGCCACTAACTCGGAAGCTCTGGTTGGCAACCGTGGTCTTTTTCTTCTATTACTGGCTTTGTCGTGTGGATGATTGAACTACCTAGAAATCAGGAGTACCAAGGATCAAGTTTGAGACAGTGTAGCACCGCCCTCTACTTTGTTTTCTCCACTTTGACATTTTCTCATGGTCAGCACTTCAAGTTTAAACTTCTTGACAATATTTGTGAGATTATGATAAGTGTTTTGATGTAGTAACACAGTTATAAGATTACAATCTCTTGGTTATCTCATGCACAGGTCATACTATTAAAAGCCCCTTGTCAAAAATTGTTGTGGTGATATGGTGCTTTGTAGTGCTGATTCTTGTCCAGAGCTACACAGCAAGCCTGTCATCCATTTTGACTGCAAAGAGACTCCGTCCTTGGATGACAGATTTTGACCAACTCCGGCACAGTGGTGACTTTGTAGGATACCAAGATGATTCATTTGTGCGGTCGTTCTTGATGAATCATAACATCAGTGAAAGCAGGTTAAGGAACTACACCACGAAAGAAGAATATGCTGATGCTTTGTGGAAGGGGTCCAATAATGGAGGGGTGTCAGCTATCGTCGATGAGATCCCCTATTTGACTTCTTTCCTCTCAGACCGTCGGTATGGAAATGATTTTAGGATGCTCGGGTGCATTTACAAGACTCCTGGATTTGGTTTTGTAAGCTACTCAACCTAATGCCTTCGTATATTCCTAATTTGTTCTTTGTAGTGCAGCCTGGACAAAAAAATGAGTTGCTGACTTAGTGTTCTTATCTTCAGGCATTTAATCTAGGTTCTCCGCTAGTTCATAATCTTTCGACTGCCATCCTGAACCTAGCAGGAGGGGATGAGGGATCACGAATCGAAGTGAAATGGTTTGGCACAAATTCATCGCCGATACATGCTGGCACAATCCCAGACACTGATTCCGCGCCTCTCACTTTAGAAAGTTTCTCTGGTCTCTTCGTCATCACGGGATCCATTTCAACTCTCATGTTGCTGATAAGCATTATGAGGTTTATTTATGCCAAATGCATTGAGTTGAGAAGGGCTGATGTGGAAAGTGTCAGCTACAGTGGCACCGACGATGAGTCTCGTCTGTTGCAGAATGGCATAGGTGGCAACCCTAGCCCTGATCAACAACCATTACATGAAGCTGGCAATAATCATTCCGGGGGTGTCCATATGAGTGGCGAAAATGCTGGGGACACAGAGCCTAATCCAGTGCAGCAGAATGGCATGCATGGTGGCTCTGTCCCTGCAGGACACACTCAGATTGAGATGTGCGATGTCTAAGGTAAAGGAAAGCGCCAGATGCTCATTAGTACTTCTCTCGTCATTTAAGTGATGCTGCATTCCATACCTATATAGGACAAGTTTTTTTCTCTCTTCCACACTCTCTTGGAAAGAAGAGGTAGATGCTCTGTGTGCATATTCTCTTTAGATCGGTACTTATGTTTTCAAAGTAGTACCGATGTACTATAAGTTCTGTAATTTCATTTGTACATAGATGGTGATGAGACAGGTATATTCCTCAACATTTGTAAATAACAATATAATGGTACTATTTGCATTTTACAACCCTGGATCTTTGAAATTGGAGAAGTTCATGCTTTCTAGAATGTCGCCTATAATCCGAATGGAGGCAGTGTCACATATGTAGTGTATGCCCTTAAATGTGTGATTCAGCCTACTAGGAGAATGCTAAGAATGAGCCTGGTCAAGTGCAAGCAGAATGCCGTGCATTGTGGCTCTGTGCCCGCAGAGTACATGTATATTGACATGGCCACTGCCTGAGATGAATCTGCTAGGGAGCAGGGATGCTCTGTTGCCATTAAAGTGAAGCTGCATTTCACATCTTGAATTGGATATATTCAGTGAGTGATGTGCACATTTGTCTGTTCAGATTCACATTATTTATGTTGTCTTCTCGAAGCAACGATGTACTGGTTCTCCAGCTCCTTTATAGACAGTATTTTTTTTGGCGTGTCCTTTATAGACAGTTGATGGTTGAGGCAAAACCATAATCTCCAACATACATGGTCTTGGTGAAGAAAATCTCAACTTTCAGATGAGCTTATCAGTACCGAATTTGTTGAGAGAATTTTTTTTAAAGATGCTGCTTTCATTTAACCAATGATAGTTGTTTTTCTTTGATATATCGATAATAGTCAAAGTTAGAGAAGTATGCGCGCGCCTGGAGAACACTAAGTTTGGTTCTTCATTAGCCACTTGGCTGATCTGGGAACGGATGTCTGTACCTTGAAATAACTAGCACCAATGCATTACCATGAGTCCGTGATGTGACATTAACAGTTGCAGTGAGATGGGGAGAGTATGTCAATTCCACGTCAATGCTCCAATTTAATTATTTTGCATCTGCTAGATTTCCTGACGAACTCGGACCTTCATGGGTATCCCTGACGAACTCGGACCTTCATGGGTATCTTTCAGCGGAAATATTTGTTCAACTTCATCTCCCGAGCAATAGCGGGACCAATCTTGGCGCCTTATTTGTCCAGGTAAAGTTATGCTTGTTTAGGCCTTTCGTTCTTATACCAAGTTACCAGAATATTGTAAATGGAGCAGTCCACAAATAGCCTATTTCAACAGAAAGAATTGGCTAGCCAGGTTTCCGTCAAGACCTTTCTCGCTAACGATTGACCAATATTGAGAAAATGGAATGCGGTCGTTACAGATCAAATATGGTATAGCTCAAGCGGCTCATTGGCTTGAATTTTGGTTAGGCTTACAATGCCGATGACTACATACATGTTGCTGCCGAAGTCTTTCGCGTCAAGTTCTTCATCTGGTTGGCCTTGCTTGGACGATGCTGGACGGCCGACCGCCTCGCGTGACATGACCTGCCCCACGAGCCTACATGTCTACTCTGTGATCAGGAGCCCGAGACAATGCAGCATCTTCTCACGAGCTGCTCCTTCTCCCGCCAGGTGTGGCATGAAGTGCTCTCCTCCACCGCCACTATCCCGGACCAAGACGAAGAGTTCATCACCTGGCTGACCTCGGCCATCGCCGCCACGCCACACAGCCTACAACACGGGCTCGCCTCCATTGCCATCCTCACGGCATGGTGGCTATGGAAACACCGCAATGGCTGTGTCTTCAACGGCGACCACCCCTCCGTGCGTCGAGCCGTCAACGACATCCGGGAGGAAGCGAGACTTTGGGCATGCGCGGGCGCCACAGGACTGGCGCTCATCATGCCAGAGACGTAGTCTAGGGCCGCTGTGGCAGGCGCACCCACTCCCTCCCGTGTGCCATGGTTGTCGTCGCATGCCATCCTTGCGCTCATGCTCGACAGACCCCCCCCCCCCCCCCCCCCCCCCTCTGTAACATTCATGTAATCCTTCCTACTTTCTACCTATCAATGAAACGATAGCCTTTTGCGTATTCGTGAAAAAAAAGCATGCTAGGCGTCAAGGGTCGCTGGATAATGTCCAAGGGGCGTGCCATGCTGGTGTTATGCTAAGTTTCTAGTTTCATTTAATAATTTCCTCTTGCTAGGATTGTTTATCAATTTGGTGTTGTGTTGCTAGTTTCAGAGCTAGGCGTAATAGAAGAGCTAAGGGCATGTTTGGTGTCCTGCATGCAGCTCATGCAGGCTCTAGTGAGTCAAGATTTGCTTATCCCAAACAATAAGTGATGCAGTGTCCTTATCTTTCATGCCATATTTTTCTCAAAAGAAATGCCTTGAGTATTTATTGACTTGATCCACTATATATCGAGTATCCTTCTAAAATTAAACTGATAATAACCATAAAACTGTCAGAATATGTATACGCCACCTATGGGTTGCTGATTAGTCCTTGTCTAATCCAGATTGAGTAGATGTAGTTATTTGTTGATTTTCTTTTGAGAGTACCGATTACAACACACTCACACAACGTCTGCTCAAGAATGGGTAGAAGATGCAAAGCCTCAAGATTAACGAAGTCACGACAAACGTCTTACTATAGATGGAAACATCGCCTTCCACTCAAAGAATAAGCCGTAATAATGAGATACCAAAGCGTCAAACCTTGAAATTTGATTCCTACTGAGACTTGACCAAGAGATCTACATGTATTCGTGAGATCGCTCCAACTCAAGATATATATATAGTAAGGTAGAATCGCATCATATATATTCTGGAGAGACGTTGACTTATATATGCATGTATTACACAATGAAAAAATAGCGTGCCAAAATAATGTGGCTTTAAAATATACTCCCTCGGTAAAAAATATATATGAGTGTTCAGATCACTAAAGCAGTGATCTAAAAGCTCTTATATTTCTTTACTGAGAGAGTACTATTAGGATGCTATATCGCTCTATAGCATGATATTAACGAGACATTGTATACTGATTTATTTAGTGAAGCATTGTTCAGAACATTATAGCATGCTATTTTTTTGTCAATCATATTACATAACCAAAGGGCGGTGGAAGATGCTGCACGAAATTTCGCCGTTCCTCGCTGGTTCACGCCGTTCCTCGCTGTGCCGTATATATGTTATGTATCAGGTACACCAACCTACAGAGTGACACTAAATAGTAAATACACGTGCCAAACTGAAGATTCGGCTGTATGGAGTGGTCAGCGAGGCGCTTGCTCGCCGTCGCTGCGTCTGCAGGCATCCTCTCTATGCTCATGCTCCGGAGCAGTGCGGCCATGGCAGCGCCGCTTCCAGTGCGAGTCGGCGTGGTGCTGGACCTCACCAGCGACGCCGGGAGGAGGAGCCTCACCTGCATTTCCATGGCCCTTGAAGACTTCTACCTCAAGCACCCGAGCTACGCCACGCGGGTGGAGCTGCGCTTCAGGGATTCGCGCGGAGACATTGTCAGCGCCGCATACGCTGGTAAGTTCGATCCTGTTTTTGTGGTACTGGGCCAGTGAAGGATGAATTCTATGGCGACTGTCGTCGTAGGATTTTCTTTTCTTTTCTTGCACCTCTATCGACTACCATTTCTTTCCAAAACATTTACGGGTATCTTTTCCGAAATTTCTGCAAAATTTTAGTAAGCTCGTCATTCATGCATGTATGGCATCCAAATAATTGTTCTTTAGGCTACTTCTGGTATTGTCTAGCACGCTCATGTAGGAGTACGTAGAGTAATCTTTAATGCAAATGATCCATCTTTAATTAAAACTATATGAGTCTAATCAGATGATGAGTATGTGATTTTTTTATTCGATTGCACTAAGAAGGCATATCTAGAGTAGGAAAAGGAGCCCCGGTGTAGACTCCTACCGCTTTCTTCGGGCGATGAGGTTGGGATTTCTTGTCATGTGGCGAGATTTAATGTCAGATGCTTCAGATCTATGCAAGGGTTGAAGACGACGACTGCACACTAGTAGAAAACAAGGCTTTGGTCCAGGCCGGGTCAGCCCATTAGTCCCGGTTCAGTTCAGAACCGGGATCAATGTGGGCATTGGTCCCGTTTCGTGAGCCCAGGGGGCCGGCCGGGCCACGTGGGCCATTGGTCCCGGTTCATCTGGACCTTTTGGTCCCGGTTGGTGGGATGAACCGGGACCAATGGGCCTCGCTCCTGGCCCACCACCATTGGTCCCGGTTGGTGGCTTGAACCAGGACCAAAGGCTCCCCTTTAGTCCCGGCTCATTCCACCAACCGGGACCAATGAGGTGCCTATATATACCCCTCGCTCGCGAGCAGAGAACGCCAGTGCTCTGTTTTTCTCTGGCCGAGGGGGAGAGGGCTTGGTGGTGCTCTAGCTCATCTTCTATGCACACAAGGTGTTCAATGGAATGTCCGAGCCACACTACTTAAGCTTTCTCCTCTCCAAGCTCCATTTTCCATAATATTTGTCTAGGTTTAGCGGTCCGTCATGCCCCGTCCCCGTCTTCACCGCCGTCGATCACCCGCGCCGAGCTCATCGCCGGCACCACCGTGGTGAGCCTCTTGTTTTATCTTCTTTCTGAAAGGAAAAATATTCTTACTTGTATGTTTACATAGATACTTGTATTATTTTCTTACTTTTATTATTGCATCTTATATAGTGCGATGGTTTTGGTATCCGCCCCCGTCGGCCCTCGTCCTGTCTATGATTCGGATGTGGTATATATTATCTTTATAACTATTGGTTCATTTATTGTTTATGAAAATTATGCCGACCAACGTGACATAGATTTTATTTATGTAGGATGTATGTGAATCGGAAATGCCAACCGACCCTATTGTCGAGAGGTTAAATTTAGTTGAAGAAGAAAACAATTTGTTGAAGGAAAAAATAAAAAAAATTGAGGAGGAGAAGATGATATTGGAGTTGCATGTTGCGGATGTCGTCGATGATCACAAGATCAAGATGGATGCAATGCGCTTGAAGATTAGAAAGATTAGAAAATATGCCATTCATACCGAGGCTTGGTATCATTATGCCGTTGGATCAATTGTTACCTTGGTTGCGATTATGATCGCATTTGTTTTCGCATTGAAATGTTTTACATAGTTTCAATGTATGGCTTAATTAATTAGATGCTCTGGAGAGCTATATGTTGTTAGATGAGAACTATGTATGCACTTTGGTTTTAATGTGATGATGAACTTCTATTAATTTGGACACTTAATTATATATAATGCACGCAGATGAACCGGCAATTGATGTACGGTGACAGACACACCCGCGAGTACATTAAGGGCGTGCATGAGTTTCTCGATGCGGCTGAGGCAAACAAGCAGAATGGTTTTATGTGTTGTCCATGCACTGAATGTGGGAATACGAGGTCTTACTCTAACCGGAAAATCCTTCACTCCCACCTGCTTTACAAGGGTTTCATGACACACTATAATGTTTGGACGAGGCACGGAGAAATAGGGGTTATGATGGAAGACGGCGAAGAAGAAGAGTACGATGACAACTATGTGCCCCCTGAATACGGTGATGCTGCAACGGGGGGAGCTGGTGAAGATCAAGAGGAACCAGACGATGTGCCCAATGATGCTGCAACGGGTGAAGCTGCTGAAGATCAAGAGGAACCAGACGATGTGCCCGATGATGATGATCTCCGCCGGGTCATTGTCGATGCAAGGACGCAATGCGAAAGTCAAAAGGAGAAGCTGAAGTTCGATCGCATGTTAGAGGATCACAAAAAAGGTTATACCCCAATTGCGAAGATGGCAACACAAAGCTCGGTACCGTACTGGAATTGCTGCAGTGGAAGGCAGAGAATGCTGTGGCTGACAAAGGATTTGAGAAGCTACTGAAAATATTGAAGAAGAAGCTTCCAAAGGATAACGAATTGCCCGACAGTACATACGCAGAAAAGAAGGTCGTATGCCCTCTAGGATTGGAGGTGGAGAAGATACATGCATGCCCTAATGACTGCATCCTCTACCGCGGTGCATACAAGGATCTGAATGCATGCCCGGTATGCGGTGCATTGCGGTATAAGATCAGACGAGATGACCCTGGTGATGTTGACGGCGAGCCCCCCAGGAAGAGGGTTCCTGCAAAGGTGATGTGGTATGCTCCTATAATACCACGGTTGAAACGTCTGTTCAGAAACGAAGAGCATGCCAAGTTGATGCGATGGCACAGTGAGAACCGAAAGAAAGATGGGAAGTTGAGAGCACCCGCTGACGGGTCGCAGTGGAGAAAAATCGAGAGAGAGTACTGGGATGAGTTTGCAAAGGACCCAAGGAATGTATGGTTTGCTTTAAGCGCGGATGGCATTAATCCTTTCGGGGAGCAGAGCAGCAATCACAGCACCTGGCCCATGACTCTATGTATGTATAATCTTCCTCCTTGGATGTGCACGAAGCGGAAGTTCATTATGATGCCAGTTCTCATCCAAGGCCCTAAGCAACCCGGCAACGAAATTGATGTGTACCTAAGGCCATTAGTTGAAGAACTTTTACAGCTGTGGAATGGAAACGGTGTACGTACGTGGGATGAGCACAGACAGGAGGAATTTAACCTTAAGGCGTTGCTGTTCGTGACCATCAACGATTGGCCCGCTCTCATTAACCTTTCAGGACAGACAAACAAAGGATACCACGCATGCACGCACTATTTAGATGACACTAAAAGTATATACCTGGACAAATGCAGGAAGAATGTGTACCTGGGCCATCGTCGATTTCTTCCGACCAACCATCAATGTCGAAAGAAAGGCAAGCATTTCAAAGGCGAGGCAGATCACCGGAAGAAGCCCGCCATGCGCACCGGTGATCACATGCTTGCTATGGTCAATGATTTACACTACGTAATCTTTGGAAAGGGTCCCGATGGACTAGCTGTTCCGAATGACGCTGAGGGACACGCACCCATGTGGAAGAAGAAATCTATATTTTGGGACCTACCCTACTGGAAAGACCTAGAGGTCCGCTCCTCAATCGACGTGATGCACGCGACGAAGAACCTTTGCGTGAACCTGCTAGGCTTCTTGGGCGTGTATGGGAAGACAAAAGATACACCTGAGGCACGGGAGGACCTGCAACGTTTGCACGAAAAAGACGGCATGCCTCCGAAGCAGTATAAAGGTCCTATCAGCTACGCTCTTACGAAAGAAGAGAAAGAAATCTTCTTTGAATGCCTGCTCAGTATGAAGGTCACGACTGGCTTCTCGTCGAATATAAAGGGAATAATAAATATGCTAGAGAAAAAGTTTCAGAACCTAAAGTCTCATGACTGCCACGTGATTATGACGCAACTGCTTCCGGTTGCATTGAGGGGGCTTCTACCGGAAAATGTCCGATTAGCCATTGTGAAGCTATGTGCATTCCTCAATGCAATCTCTCAGAAGGTGATAGATCCAGAAATTGTACCAAGGCTAAGGAGTGATGTGGCGCAATGTCTTGTCAGTTTCGAGCTGGTGTTCCCACCATCCTTCTTCAATATCACGACGCACGTCCTAGTTCATCTAGTCGATGAGATTGTCATCCTGGGGCCCGTATTTTTACACAATATGTTCCCCTTTGAGAGGTTCATGGGAGTCCTAAAGAAATATGTCTGTAACCGCGCTAGGCCAGAAGGAAGCATCTCCATGGGCCATCAAACAGAGGATGTTATCGGGTTTTGTGTTGACTTCATTCCTGGCCTTAAGAAGATAGGTCTCCCTAAATCGCGGTATGAGGGGAGACTGACTGAAAAAGGCACTCTTGGAAGAGACTCAATAATATGTAGGGACGGATATTCTTGGTCTCAAGCACACTACACAGTTCTACAGAACTCTACCTTGGTGACCCCGTATGTCGATGAACACAAGAACAGTCTGCGCTCCAAATACCCGGAGCAGTGCAACGACTGGATTACATGTGAACACATCAGGACTTTCAGCAGTTGGTTGGAAACACGTCTCAGAGGTGACAACACTGTTTGTGATGAGTTGTACTTGTTGTCCAGGGGACCATCTATGACTGTATTGATTTACAAAGGATACGAGATAAATGAGAATACATTTTACACGATCGCCCAAGATCAAAAGAGCACCAACCAAAACAGCGATGTCCGCTTTGATGCAGCAACCGAGAGCGAAAAGGACACATATTATGGTTACATAGTGGACATATGGGAACTTGACTATGGACCTGATTTTAAGGTCCCTTTGTTTAAGTGCAAATAGGTCAATCTGTTAGGCGGCAGGGTATAGGTAGACCCACAGTACGGAATGACAACAGTGGATCTGAAAAATCTTGGGTACACTGACGAACCGTTCGTCCTAGCCAATGATATGGCACAGGTTATCTATGTGAAGGACATGTCTACCAAACCGAGAAAAAGAAAAGATAAGGAAGCGAATAAATCATACGATGAGCCAAAGCGCCACATAATTCTTTCAGGAAAAAGGGACATCCTGGGAGTGGACGGCAAGACAGACATGTCTGAAGATTATGAAAAGTTTCATGAAATTCCTCCCTTCAATGTCAAGGCTGACCCAAGCATCCTAATAAACAATAAAGATTATCCATGGTTACGGCGCAATAAGCAAATGACACAAGCGAAGAAAAAGTGAAGACTTTCTCCCGCAACTTTGTAACACACGAACATGCTACCATTGTTCGTTTTGTACATGCACATGCTATGTGGGTGAAATTATGATACCATCCCAACTTTCATCTTTTTCAGAGTTCATTTGAAATGCTTTCATGTCTTATGGTTCGGCCCTCGTAATACCATGACCATTAGTCCCTGGCCCATGCCAACTTTCAACTTTCAACTTTCTAAAACTAATGGCACTAACAGAAAGTTTATAATTTTGCTCCTCGCCCCTGGCCCATGACCATTAGTCCTGGTTTGTGCCACAAACCGGGACTAAAGGGTTGGTCCTCGTTGCGGGCAGAGTTTAGTCCCACCTCACCAACTGAAGGGGGCTCACACCGGTTTATAAGCCCTTCCCTCTCTGCCTTGTTGAGCTCCTCTCAAATTGAAAATAGATGCCCTAATAGAGAAAAGTTTAACCTAAATTCATAGTGAATTTCTCTGAAATTCATAGAAATTTTCTAGGAATTTAGGTTGAATTTTCTCTATAAGCGCATCTATTCTCATTTTTTTAGTAAGTTAATCACAAACTTGTGATTCAAACAATTTTCAAAGAAATCAAATTTTAACTATTCAAATTTGAAAACTAATGGCACTAATAGAAAGTTTATAATTTTTCTAAAACTAATGGCACTAACAGAAAGTTTATAATTTTGCTAACCTAAAAGCAAACAGAATTAAAACTTAAAGAAAAAAACAAAAGAAAATAAATAATGCAAAAAACAAATCAAAAAAACAGGAAAAAACTATTTTTATAGTAAAGTTAATCACAAAATAAAATAAATAAAGCAACAAAGAAAACAAAAAAACTAAAAAGTGTTTTCAAATTTGAAAACTAATGGCACTAACAGAACGTTTATAATTTTTCTAAAACTAATGGCACTAACAAAAAGTTTATAATTTTGCTAACCTAAAAGCAAACAGAATTAAAAATTAAAGCAAAAAACAAAAGAAAATAAATAATGCAAAAAACAAATCAAAAAACAGGAAAGAACTATTTTTATAGTAAAGTTAATCACAAAATAAAATAAATAAAGCAACAAAGAAAACAAAAAAACTAAAAAAGTGTTTTCAAATTTGAAAACTAATGGCATTAACAAAAAGTTTATAATTTTTCTAAAAATAAAAGCATAAAGAATTAAAAAAATAAAGCAAAAAAACAAAAGAGAATAAATAAAGCAACAAAAAAACAAAAAATGCCACCTACTAGGCCACCACGGCCTGAATACGACTAGAAACCCTACCATGGGCCAGGATTCAGGCCCGCAACCCAGTAGGCCCACAGGCATTGCAGTGACAGATTAGGCCCGAAAGCCTGAAGTTGAGAGGAGCTCGGGAGGGTGGGCGCAGCAGCGCTTATAAACCACTCCCGAGCCCTCTCAACTAGCGAGGTGGGACTAAACTTTTGGGCGCGGGGCAGCACAAGGCCATTGGTCCCGGTTGGTGGCACCAACCGGGACTAAAGGGGGCATTGGTCACGGTTTGTGGAACCAACCGTGACCAATGCCCCCCTTTAGTCCCGGTTGGTGCCACCAACCGGGACCATAGGCCATGGTCCCGGTTGGTGGCACGAACCGGGACCATAGGTGTGCATTGGTACCGGTTCGTGCCACGAACCGGGACTATTGCTCTGGGTATATAAGGTAGCACTTGTGAAAATTTCGCCAAGCGCTCCCATTCCCCCCCGACGCTGCCAGGCCGTTCGTCGTCGTCGTCGCCGCCCCGAGCCCGTCGTCGCCCGCTCCCCGTCGCCGTCGCCCCGCGCCGCCGCAGGCCTTCTCCCCGTCGATGCGTGCGCTGTCGCCGGCCTCCTCCTCGTCGCTGCGTGCGCCATCTCCGGCCCCCTCCCCGTCGCCCCGCGCCGCGTCGTCGGCCCAAGCCCGTCGTCGCCCGCTCCCCGTCGCCGTCGCCCCGCGCCACCGCAGGCCTTCTCCCCGTCGCTGCGTGCGCCGTCGCCGGCCTCCTCCTCGTCGCTGCGTGCGCCATCTCCGGCCCCCTCCCCGTCGCCCCGCGCCGCGTCGCCGGCCTCCCCCGCGCCGCCGCCGGCCTCCTCCCCGTCCCCAGCCTCCTCCCCGTCGCGCCCCCAGTGAGCTCCCCCCTTCCCATCAATCCCTGTCGCTCTGACCATCGCCGCCGCCGCCGCTGCTCTCTGTGTGTGATAAATTTTTTCATATGTGTATGTATATGCTCATATGTATTTGGATTTGGCTATGTATGTATGTATATGCTCATATGTATGTATGTATGTATGTATATGCTCTCTGTATATGGATTTGGCTATGTATATGCTCTCTGTATATGCTCATATGTATGTATGTTCATATAGCATTTTTTTCTATATATGAGTTATTTTTTTGTTCATAGATATATGCTAAAGAAAACGAGGGGGTGATAGATGATGATGAGGGGTCGAGAGGGGGACGAGAGGTCGAGAGGGGTCGAGGGGAGAAAAAAATGTTATCAGGGACGAGGGTCGTCGAGGGGTCGAGAGAGGAACGAGGGGTCGAGAGGGGTACGAACCGGGACCAATACTCTGTGTATATAAGCAGGACTTAGAAAGAAGAAGAGGAGAGGAAGAAGAGGAGAAATAAATAAGAAGAAGAAAAAAGAAGAAAGAGAAGAGGAGAAGAAGAAAGGAATAGTGGAGAAGAAGAGAAAATAGAATATATTCTATTTTTTCTTCTTCTCCACTATTCCTTTCTTCTTCTCCTCTTTTTTTTCTTCTTTTTTTTCTTCAATCTTCTCCTCTAGCTATTCCTTTCTTCTTCTCCTCTTTCTTCTTCTTCTTCTTCTTCTTCTCCTCTTCTGAAATAAGTTTGTCAAAAATAATGAGACACCAGAATTCAAGGGCAGATATGAGAAGATCAGAGATTACTGGCCCGCATTTGTGGCCCACAAGACATCGGAAAAGAGTAAGAAGATGTCGGCGACAAACAAGCAAAATGCTGCAAAGAAGAAGCATCACCATCGCACGGGGTCAGGTGGCTACCTCGTAGCCCGGCCTAAGTGGGCCAAGACTGAGAATGATCTGGTTGATAAAGGGATCGAACCAGAGACAATTAACTGGCCAGACCGTTGCCGGACTTGGTTCTTCAGGGCTGGCGGAACCTTGGACCCTGTAACAGGGAAGTGCATTTGGACGAACGATCAAATGGACATACCAGTCAGGAAGCTTAAGCAGTATATCAAAGCAGCGCAGCAAGGGAGGTTCTTTCCAGACAGAGAGAACGACGAGCTCACAATGGCCCTCGGGAATCCTGAGCACCCTGGACGGACACGAGGCACGCCAGGCTCCATTCCGTGGAAGGTTGGGTTTCCGGACGCAGGCGGTTACAAATCCCATGAGAGGAGGAAAAAAGTGCAGCAGACCCAAATGCAGGCGCTGCAAGCAAGGGTAGATGCGATAGAGGAACGAGAAGCAAATCGCAGCAAACGTACTGCCGAAGCTTCCCCCGAAGCTACCCCGCCATCTTAGCGCAGAAGCAGCGTGGCTTCCACCGAGCTGCTTCAGTCGGAGCATGCCTTGACGGCTCCTGCCAGCTATCTCGTGGATGCTATCACGGAGTCTCAAAATTGCCACCTTATGACGCAATGGATGAATTTGAAGGTCAAGGCGGCTGTTGGCTCTGTTTATCCTACTGAACCCGGCGCAACTTTTCACTGCCGTCCGATTCCAGAAGGATATGCTAGGGTGATGGTGGATGAAATAACGGAGGGATTTGAGGACCTCCAGCTTGATCACCCTACCGGTGAAGGGGAGACTCGGCTGGCACTAGTAGAAAAAAGGTCAAATGTGAAGCACATTAGTGCCGGTTTGAATTTGAGACGGCACTAATGTGACCATTAGTTCCGGTTCCAACGGCTAGGCGGGCGGGCATCATTAGTACCGGTTCGTGGGTAACCTTTAGTACCGGTTCATGCCACGAACCGGTACTAATGAGGCTGTGTCAGGCTATGGTCAGTCTGGGGCCCCCACGAAGACCTTTAGTACCGGTTCATGCCATGAACCGGTACTAAAGTTTCTTTGTAAGCTGATTTTTAGTCCCACCTCGCCAAGAGAGAGGCAGTATGAGCAGTTTATAAGTCGTGAGTGCATAGACAATGACGAAGAGTTGCAATGCTCACCTACATGTTGATTAGCTTCAAGCCTTGCGGAATAGCATAGATTGCACTGAGCTATGTGCAGTGCAGTCTACACTATTCCGAATGGCTTGAAGCAAATTAACCAGCATTGCACCTCTTTTTTATTTTTAATAACTTATTTGAACTCCGGACTTCTTTTGTGTTCAGTATGCAACATTCAAAGCGACGTCATCAATTTCCAACATGTTCTGACATCATTTGTTGTTTTCGGTCATTTACCTAATTGTTTAGAGACCTAAATGACCGTGAAATTGAAAATCACTACAAAATGAATCCTGAAAATATTGAAACTTGGCATGGTATCATCATATCACCCGCATAGCATGCGCGAAAGAGTAGAGAGGGTCACGGCAAAAACTGGACGCACTTCGTGTACAAACTGGACAAACTCTTTCGGAGTATCAGGGTTTCGGACGAGAACTCATCTGTTACACGGCCACTTCAATGTTTTTTAAACTTATTTGAACTCCGGACTTCTTTTGTGTTCAGTATGCAGCATTCAAAGCGACGTCATCAATTTCCAACATGTTCTGACATCATTTGTTGTTTTTCAGTCATTTACCAAATTGTTTTAGAGAGCTAAATGACCGTGAAATTGAAAATCACTATAAAATGAATCCTGGAAATGTTGAAACTTGGCATGGTATCATCATATCACCCGCATAGCATGCGCGAAAGATTAGAGAGGGTCACGGCAAAAACTGGACACACTTCGTGTACAAACTAGACATACTCTTTCGGAGTATCAGGGTTTCGGACGAGAACTCATCTGTTACACGGCCACTTCAATGTTTTTTAAACTTATTTGAACTCCGGACTTCTTTTGTGTTCAGTATGCAGCATTCAAAGCGACATCATCAATTTCCAACATGTTCTGACATCATTTGTTGTTTTTCGGTCATTTACCTAATTGTTTTAGAGAGCTAAATGACCGTGAAATTGAAAATCACTACAAAATGAATCCTGAAAATGTGGAAACTTGGCATGGTATCATCATATAACCCGCATAGCATGCGTGAAAGAGTAGAGAGGGTCACGGCAAAAACTGGACGCACTTCGTGTACAAACTGGACAAACTCTTTCGGAGTATCAGGGTTTCGGACGAGAACTCATCTGTTACACGGCCACTTCAATGTTTTTTAAACTTATTTGAACTCCGGACTTCTTTTGTGTTCAGTATGCAGCATTCAATGCGACGTCATCAATTTCCAACATGTTCTGACATCATTTGTTGTTTTTTGGTCATTTACCTAATTGTTTTAGAGAGCTAAATGACCGTGAAATTGAAAATCACTACAAAATGAATCCTGAAAATGTTGAAACCTGGCATGGTATCATCATATCACCCGCATAGCATGCGCGAAAGAGTAGAGACGGTCACAGCAAAAACTGGACGCACTTCGTGTACAAACTGGGCAAACTCTTTCGGAGTATCAGGGTTTCGGACGAGAACTCATCTGTTACACGGCCACTTCAATGTTTTTTAAACTTATTTGAACTCTGGGCTTCTTTTGTGTTCAGTATGCAGCATTCAAAGCGACGTCATCAATTTCCAGCATGTTCTGACATCATTTGTTGTTTTTGGGTCATTTACCTAATTGTTTTAGAGAGCTAAATGACCGTGAAATTGAAAATCACTACAAAATGAATCCTAAAAATGTTGAAACTTGGCATGGTATCATCATATCACCCGCATAGCATGCGCGAAAGAGTAGAGAGAGTCACGGCAAAAACTGGACGCACTTCGTGTACAAACTGGACAAACTCTTTCGGAGTATCAGGGTTTCGGACGAGAACTCATCTGTTACACGGCCACTTCAATGTTTTTAATAACTTATTTGAACTCCGGACTTCTTTTATGTTCATTATGCAGCATTCAAAGCGACGTCATCAATTTCCAACATGTTCTGACATCATTTGTTGTTTTTTGGTCATTTACCTAATTGTTTTAGAGAGCTAAATGACCGTGAAATTGAAAATCACTACAAAATGAATCCTAAAAATGTTGAAACTTGGCATGGTATCATCATATCACCCGCATAGCATGCGCGAAAGAGTAGAGAGGGTCACGGCAAAAACTGGATGCACTTCGTGTACAAACTGGACAAACTCTTTCGGAGTATCAGGGTTTCGGACGAGAACTCATCTGTTATACGGCCACTTCAATGTTTTTTAAACTTATTTGAACTCCGGACTTCTTTTGTGTTCAGTATGTAGCATTCAAAGCGACGTCATCAATTTCCAACATGTTCTGACATCATTTGTTGTTTTTCGGTCATTTACCTAATTGTTCAGTATGCAGCATTCAATTTTCAGAAGAAAATAAATAGAAGAAAAGAAATAATGCAGAAAATAAAAAAACTATTCAAAAAAATTACTCAAAAATAAATAGAAGAAAATAAATAATGCAGAAAAGAAAAAACTATATAAAAAACTACTCAAAAATAAATAGAAGAAAATAAATAATGTAGAAAAGAAAAAACTATATAAAAAATTTGTTGGCGCGCTGCCCAGTGGGCCTGCCAGACCTAGAGTGTGCAAATGCAGGCCCAGAAGGGCCAGCAGGCTCACAGGGCAGCGCGCCCTAATTAATTAGGCCCAGAAGCCTGCTATATAGAGGAGTTCGAAGAGGTAGCCGCGGCTGGGTTTATAAACCAGTGCGGCTGCCCTTCGCCCGGCGAGGTGGGACTAAACTTTGGGGTGGCAGCGCGAGGCCTTTAGTACCGGTTGGTGGCTCCAACCGGTACTAAAGGCCTCTCCTATATATACAACACTTACGAAAATTCAGTTAGATCTCCCCACTTCTTTCGTCTCCAACCTCTCGCGCGCCGCTTGAACCCGCCCTTGCCGCCCGTCGCCCGTCGTCCGTCGTCGTCGTCGTTGTCCCCACTGCCACCCATCTTCGTCGCCGTCTCGTGCCGCCGCTCCGAACACCGCGCGCCGCCGTCCGTCGTCGTCCCGCCGTGGTCCCGTACGTCTCTCGCTCTCGCGTATACCCGCCGCGCCGCCGGCCCGTACGCCGCCGCCCCCGCCCCATACGGCGGCGCCCCCGCCCGTACGTACGGGGCGGCGGCGTACGGGGCCACACACATACACACATACACACACATATATACGTACACACTACACACACACATTTTTTTTACTTATTTTCTGTTTTTTAGAAAAGTTAATTAGATGATCGAATGTTTGATTAATGTCGAATGTTAGATGAAATAGCTAGATAGAAAATTGTCGAACTAGAGATTTGAACTAGTTGAATAATTAATATAACTAGTTTATTTTTAGTAAGAAAATTATTGAACTAGTTTATTTAGGTATATGACATTTGAACTAGTTCAATAATTAATATAACTAGTTTATTGTTAGTAAGAAAATTGTCGAACTAGTTTATTTAGGTATATGAGATTTGAACTAGTTCAATAATTAATATAACTAGTTTATTTTTAGTAAGAAAATTTAGGTATCTGAGATTTGATGATCTAATTAAAATATTATTTGTTAATGAGTTTTTCTGTTTATTTAATTTTTTATATATTTTGAGTTTATATAAATGTTAGATTAATGTCGAATGTTAGATGAATTAGATAGAAAAGTTAAATATATAGTAATGTCAATTGTTAGAGATGAATATAGTTAGATATATTAATGTCAAATGTTAGATGAATATATATTTGCTAGATATTAATTAATGTTAGATAGTAATAGGTGTTTAATGTTTCACCTATATGAACATAGGAAATGTCATCTGACGACGAAAAAGATTTCATTATGTGCGAACACTGTAAAGACCAGCGCGGCCTGTGCGACAGAAATTTCCTTGTTGATGGTAGGCGCTTCAGCATCAAGCTGGATGAGACATTCGAAGTTGATACAGTAAGTCACTTTGTCAATTATTATTTGAATGCAAAACTTATGCTTCATTTGCTTCAACTTATAATTTTAAATTTTCACTATTCTACTAGAGCATCCCCTACCATGCAAATTTTTTTGTCTTGGATAAGATAGGTTTTAGTGCTATAGATGATATGGAGGTAAAGAGAGTTTACTTGAAGACGGAGCATGGTTATACTTTCAACGTCAAATTATATAATGGAGACACATACACCCATTTTGAATGCAAAACTTGGCAAGCACTATGCAAGGCTTATGCATTTGAGCCTGGTATGGTTGTCACCTTTGATATTCGTTCGGAAGATGATATTGAAGGTAATATAGACATCTGGGTCGATGTGCAAACGCCTCCAGTTCTACCATTATGTGAGTTTTTCTCAACCATGCATGCATATGTTTATGTCTTTGATACAGTTTATTCAAAAATAGTTGACAACTAATTTGTATTGTCAGCTTATTTTGGTTCAAGCAAACATGTCCGGAGCTTGGTAGACAGGACCTACTACTGCCCCGGTGCTCAACTAAACTGCGAGGAGATAAGTCATTATGTTTCATGGCTTGAGGATCTTAATACTGTCAAGACAAATTTTTTTCCTGAACTTAGAAATGTTAGTACTCAAAACGTGCGACCAATGGTGATCGTATTGAACTACGGTCACATCTATAATCGAAAGATGGTAAGATTTTAACTATTTGTCCTTAATTAGTGCATCTTTTGCATACATTATTTTTGAAGCTAAACTTTCATTGCTTAGTATATTAATTACTATACAATGTTCTTCAACAGGGACTTCCGATGACAGTTGTGCCTCAGTGGATCGAGACTAAAGGTGACATGTCAATGGTTAGCTTACGGCCAAGATATCCTACATTGCACATGAGTGCATTTAGGATTTCTGAAAGCGAAGAATGCTTAATAGTGAAAGATTGGAGCAAAATTGTTAACGATCGTAGAGAAGTACTAGGGGGCAGCAAGGAGAAGTGCAACCCAAGATTAGGAGACAGATTCATCTGCAAGCTCCAGTATGATGAATCAGGAGAGCTATACATGTTCTATGCTATTCTACCTGAGAGGGAGCAGCACTAGTTCATGCTCTTAATTAGTGTCTCATGTTCGTGTCCTGAACTTCGATGTTGGTGATGATTATGTTGAACTCGATGATATCTTTGCTTCTGTTACAAAGTGAATGTTTCCTCTTTAAGCTAGCCAGTGTTGGTGATGATTAGATAGCTAGCGGTAATGACTATGATGATTAAATAGTGGTAATTAGACGACTACGATGATTTTTAGCTAGCTAGAGTTTATTTATTTATTAATATGCGATGATGATGATGATGATGATGACGACTACAACTCATTATAACGTAAAACAATCCTAAATTAAATTGATAACACAAATTTAATTAAAAATACAAAATAAAACAAAAACCCACAAACAGTTAGTACCGGTTGGTGTTACCAACCGTACTAAAGGGCTCCCGGCCCCCGGAGCTGGCTCGTGCCTGAAGGAAATATGCCCTAGAGGCAATAATAAAGTTATTATTTATTTCCTTATTTCATGATAAATGTTTATTATTCATGCTAGAATTGTATTAACTGGAAACATAATACATGTGTGAATACATAGATAAACAGAGTGTCACTAGTATGCCTCTACTTGACTAGCTCATTAATCAAAGATGGTTATGTTTCCTAACCATAGACAAAGAGTTGTTATTTGATTACCGGGATCACATCATTAGGAGAATGATGTGATTGACTTGACCCATTTCGTTGGCTTAGCACTCGATCGTTTAGTATGTTGCTATTGCTTTCTTCATGACTTATACATGTTCCTATGACTATGAGATTATGCAACTCTCGTTTACCAGAGGAACACTTTGTGTGCTACCAAACATCACAACGTAACTGGGTGATTATAAAGGAGCTCTCCAGGTGTCTCCAAAGGTACATGTTGGGTTGGCGTATTTCGAGATTAGGATTTGTCACTCCGATTGTTGGAGAGGTATCTCTGGGCCCTCTCGGTAATGCACATCACATAAGCCTTGCAAGCATTGCAACTAATGAGTTAGTTGCGAGATGATGTATTACGGAACGAGTAAAGAGACTTGCCGGTAACGAGATTGAACTAGGTATTGAGATACCGACGATCAAATCTCGGGCAAGTAACATACTGATGACAAAGGGAACAACGTATATTGTTATGCGGCCTGACCGATAAAGATCTTCGTAGAATATGTAGGAGCCAATATGAGCATCCAGGTTTCGCTATTGGTTATTGACCGGAGAAATGTCTCGGTCATGTCTACATTGTTCTCGAACCCGTAGGGTCCGCACGCTTAAGGTTTCAATGACAGTTATATTATGAGTTTATGAGTTTTGATGTACCGAAGGAGTTCGGAGTCCCGGATGAGATCGGGGACATGACGAGGAGTCTCGAAATGGTCGAGACGTAAAGATTGATATATTGGACGACTATATTCGGACATCGGAAAGGTTCCGAGTGGTTCGGGTATTTTTCGGAGTGCCGGGGAGTTACGGGAATACGGGAGAAGAAGTATATGGGCCTTATTGGGCTTTAGGGGAGAGCGAGAAGCAGGCCGCGCGCCCCCCAAGGCCTAGTCCGAATTGGACTAGGGGGAGGGGCTGCGCCCCCTCCTTCCTTCTCTTCCGTCTTCCCCTTCCTTGTCTCCTACTCCTAATACTTGGAAGGACTCCTAGTTGGACTAGGAAAGGGGGAATCCTACTCCCGGTGGGAGTAGGACTCCCCTAGGGCGCGCCATAGAGAGGGCCGGCCCTCCCCTCCTCCACTCCTTTATATACGGGGGCAGGGGGCACCCCATAGACACACAAGTTGATCTTCGTGATCATTCCTTAGCTGTGTGCGGTGACCCCCTCCACGATATTACACCTCGGTCATATTGTAGCGGTGCTTAGGCGAAGCCCTGCGACGGTTGAACATCAAGATCGTCACCACGCCGTCGTGCTGACAGAAGTCCTCCCTGAAGCTTTGCTGGATCAGAGCGTCATCGAGCTGAATGTGTGCCAAGAACTCGGAGGTGCCGGAGTAACGGTGCTTGGATCGGTTGGACCGGGAAGACGTACGACTACTTCCTCTACGTTGCGTTAACGCTTCCGCTTCGGTCTACAAGGGTACGTAGACAACACTCTCCCCTCTCGTTGCTATGCATCACCATGATCTTGCATGTGCGTAGGAAATTTTTTGAAATTACTATGTTCCCCAACAGTGGCATCCGAGCCTAGGTTTTATGTGTTGATGTTGTATGCACGAGTAGAACACAAGTTAGTTGTGGGCGATATAAGTCATACTGCTTAACAACATGTCATACTTTGGTTCGGCGGTATTGTTGGATGAAGCGGCCCAGACCGACATTACGCGTACGCTTACGCGAGACTGGTTCTACCGCCGTGCTTTGCACACAGGTGGCTGGCGGGTGTCAGTTTCTCCAACTTTAGTTGAACTGAGTGTGGCTACGCCCGGTCCTTGCGAAGGTTAAAACAGCACCAACTTGACAAACTACCGTTGTGGTTTTGATGCGTAGGTAAGATTGGTTTTGCTTAAACCCGTAGCAGCCATGTAAAACTTGCAACAACAAAGTAGAGGACGTCTAACTTGTTTTTGCAGGGCATGTTGTGATGTGATATGGTCAAGACATGATGCTAAATTTTATTGTATGAGATGATCATGTTTGTAACCGAGTTATCGGCAACTGGCAGGAGCCATATGGTTGTCGCTTTATTGTATGCAATGCAATCGCGCTGTAATGCTTTACTTTATCACTAAGTGGTAGCGATAGTCGTGGAAGCATAAGATTGGCGAGACGACAACGATGCTACGATGGAGATCAAGGTGTCGCGCCGGTGACGATGGTGATCATGACGGTGCTTCGGAGATGGAGATCACAAGCACAAGATGATGATGGCCATATCATATCACTTATATTGATTGCATGTGATGTTTATCTTTTATGCATCTTATCTTGCTTTGATTGACGGTAGCATTATAAGATGATCTCTCACTAAATTTCAAGATAAAAGTGTTCTCCCTGAGTATGCACCGTTGCCAAAGTTCGTCGTGCCCAGACACCACGTGATGATCGGGTGTAATAAGCTCTACGTCCATCTACAACGGGTGCAAGCCAGTTTTGCACACGCAGAATACTCAGGTTAAACTTGACGAGCCTAGCATATGCAGATATGGCCTCGGAACACTGAGACCGAAAGGTCGAGCGTGAATCATATAGTAGATATGATCAACATAGTGATGTTCACCATTGAAAACTACTCCATTTCACGTGATGATCGGTTATGGTTTAGTTGATTTGGATCACGTGATCACTTAGAAGATTAGAGGGATGTCTATCTAAGTGGGAGTTCTTAAGTAATATGATTAATTGAACTTAAATTTATCATGAACTTAGTCCTGATAGTATTAGCATATCTATGTTGTAGATCAATAGCTCGCGTTGTTGCTTTCATATGTTTATTTTGATATGTTCCTAGAGAAAATTGTGTTGAAAGATGTTAGTAGCAATGATGCGGATTGGATCCGTGATCTGAGGTTTATCCTCATTGCTGCACAGAAGAATTATGTCCTTGATGCACCGCTAGGTGACAGACCTATTGCAGGAGCAGATGCAGACGTTATGAACGTTTGGCTAGCTCAATATGATGACTACTTAATAGTTTAAGGGCACCATGCTTAACGGCTTAGAATCGGGACTTCAAAGACGTTTTGAACATCATGGACCATATGAGATGTTCCAGGAGTTGAAGTTAATATTTCAAGCAAATACCCGAGTTGAGAGATATGAAGTCTCCAACAAGTTCTATAGCTAAAACATGGTGGAGAATCGCTCAACTAGTGAGCATGTGCTCAGATTGTCTGGGTACTACAATCGCTTGAATCAAGTGGGAGTTAATCTTCCAGATAAAATAGTGATTGACATAATTCTCTAGTCACCATCACCAAGTTAGTAGAACTTCGTGATGAACTATAGTATGCAAGGGATAACGGAAACGATTCCCGAGCTCTTCGTGATGCTAAAATCGACGAAGGTAGAAATCAAGAAAAACATCAAGTGTTGATGGTAGACAAGACCACTAGTTTCAAGAAAAGGGCAAAAGGAAGAAGGGGAAGTTCAAGAAGAACGGCAAGCAAGTTGCTGCTCAAGTGAAGAAACCCAAGTCTGGTCCTAAGCCTGAGACAAAGTGCTTCTACTGCAAAGGGATTGGTCACTGGAAGCGGAACTACCCCAAGTATTTGGTGGATAAGAAAGGATGGCAAAGTAAACAAAGATATATTTGATATACATGTTATTGATGTGTACTTTACTAGTGTTCATAGCAACCCCTCAGTATTTGGTACTAGTTCAGTTGCTAAGATTAGTAACTCGAAACGGGAGTTGCAGAATAAACAGAGACTAGTTAAGGGTGAAGTGATGATGTGTATTGGAAGTGGTTCCAAGATTGATATGATCATCATCGCACACTCCCTATACTTTCGGGATGAATGTTGAACCTAAATAAGTGTTATTTGGTGTTTGCGTTGAGCATAAATATGATTTGATCATGTTTATTGCAATACGGTTATTCATTTAAGTTAGAGAACAATTGTTGTTCTGTTTACATGAATAAAACCTTCTATGGTCATACACACCAACGAAAATGGTTTGTTGGATCTCGATTGTAATGATACACATATTCATAATATTGAAGCCAAAACATGCAAAGTTAATAATGATAGTGCAACTTGTTTGTGGCACTGCCGTTTAGGTCATATTGGTGTAAAGCGCATGAAGAACCTCCATGCTGATGGGATTTTGGAATCACTTGATTATGAATCACTTGATGCTTGCGAACCATGTCTCTTGGGCAAGATGACTAAAACGCCGTTCTCCGGAACAATGGAGCAAGCAACAGATTTGTTGGAAATCATACATACTGATGTATGTGGTCTGATGAATATCAAGGCTTGCAGTGGGTATCATTATTTTTTGACCTTCACAGATGATTTGAGCAGATATGGGTATATCTACTTGATGAAACATAAGTCTGAAACATTTGAAAAGCTCAAAGAATTTCAGAGTGAAGTGGAAAATCATCGTGACAAGAAAATAAGGTTTCTATGATCTGATCGCGGAGACAAATATTTGAGTTACGAGTTTGGTCTTCAATTAAAACAATGTGGAATAGTTTCACAAATTCATGCCACCTGGAACACCATAGCATAATGGTGTGTCCGAACGTCATAGCCGTACTTTATTAGATATAGTGCAAATCTATGATGTTTCTTACCGATTTACCACTATCGTTTTTGAGGTTATGCATTAAAGACAGCTGCATTCACATTAAAAAGGGGCACCATCTAAGTCCGTTGAGACGACACAATCTGAACTGTGGTTTGGCAAGAAACCAAAGTTGTCGTTTCTTAAAGTTTGGGTTGTGATGCTTATATGAAAAAGTTTCATCCTGATAAGCTCAAACCCAAATCGGAGAAATATGTCTTCATAGGATACCCAAAGGAGACTATTGGGTACACCTTCTATCACAGATCCGAAGGCAAGACATTCGTTGCTGAGAATGGATACTTTCTAGAGAAGGAGTTTCTCTCAAAAGAAGTGAGTGGGAAGAAAGTAGAAAACTTGATAAGGTAATTGTACCATCTCCCTTATTGGAAAGTAGTTCATCACAGAAATCTGTTCTAGTGACTACTACACCAATTAGTGAGGAAGATAATGATGATGATCATGTAACTTCAGATCAAGTTACTACCGAACCTCGTAGGTCAACCAGAGTGAGATCCGCACCAGAGTGGTACGGTAATCATATTCTGGAGGTCATGTTACTTGACCATGACGAACCTACGAACTATGAGGAAGCGATGATGAGCCCAGATTCCGCGAAATGGTTTGAGGCCATGAAATCTGAGATATGATCCATGTATGAGAACAAAGTATGGACTTTGCTGGATTTGCCCGATGATCGGCAAGCCATAGAAAATAAATGGATCTACAAGAGGAAGACAGACGTTGATAGTAGTGTTACTATCTACAAAGCCAGAATTGTCGCAAAAAGGTTTTCGACAAGTTCAATGTGTTGATTACGATGAGAGATTCTCACTTGTATCTATGCTTAAGTCTGTCTGAATCATGTTAGCAATTGCCGCATTTTAAGAAATCTGGCAAATGGATAACAAAACTGCAATCTTTAATGGATTTATTAAAAAGAGTTGTATATGATGCAACCAGAAGGTTTTGTCAATCCTAAAGGTGTTAACAAAATGTGCAAGATCCAGCGATCCATCTATGGACTGGTGCAAGCATCTCAGAGTTGGAATATACACTTTGATGAGTTGATCAAAGCATATAGTTTTATACAGACTTGCGGTGAAGCCTGTATTTACAAGAAAGTGAGTGGGAGCACTACAACATTTCTGATAAGTATATGTGAATGACATATTGTTGATCGGAAATAATGTAGAATTATTCTGCAAAGCATAAAGGAGTATTTGAAAGGAGTTTTTCAAAGAAAGACCTCGGTGAAGCTGCTTACATATTAAGCTTCAAGATCTATAGAGATAGATCAAGACGCTTGATAAGTTTTTTCAATGAGTACATACCTTGACAAGATTTTGAAGTAGTTCAAAATGGAACAGTCAAAGAAAGAGTTCTTGCCTATGTTACAAGGTATGAAATTGAGTAAGACTCAAAACCCGACCACGGCAGAAGATAGAAAGAGAATGAAAGTCATTCCCTATGCCTTGGCCATAGGTTCTATAAAGTATGCCATGCTGTGTACCAGATCTATTGTATACCCTACACTGATTTTGGCAAGGGAGTACAATAGTGATCTAGGAGTAGATCACTGGACAGCAGTCAAAATTATCCTTAGTGGAATAAGGATATGTTTCTCAATTATGGACGTGACAAAAAGGGTTCGTCGTAAAGGGTTACGTTGATGCAAATTTTGACACTGCTCTAGATGACTCTAAGTCTCAATCTGGATACATATTGAAAGTGGGAGCAATTAGCTAAGAGTAGCTTTGTGCAGAGCATTGTTGACATAGAAATTTGCAAAATACATACGGATCTGAATATGGCAGACCCGTTGACTAAACTTCTCTCACAAGCAAAACATGATCACACCTTAGTACTCTTTGGGTGTTAATCACATAGCAATGTGAACTAGATTACTGACTCTAGTAAACCTTTTGGGTGTTGGTCACATATCGATGTGAACTATGGGTGTTAACCACATAAAGTTGTGAACTATTGATGTTAGATCACACGGCGATGTGAACTAGATTATTGACTCTAGTGCAAGTGGGAGACTGAAGGAAATATGCCCTAGAGGCAATAATAAAGTTATTATTTATTTCTTATTTCATGATAAATGTTTATTATTCATGCTAGAATTGTATTAACTGGAAACATAATACATGTGTGAATACATAGACAAACAGAGTGTCACTAGTATGCCTCTACTTGACTAGCTCGTTAATCAAAGATGGTTATGTTTCCTAACCATAGACAAAGAGTTGTTATTTGATTAACGGGATCACATCATTAGGAGAATGATGTGATTGACTTGACCCATTCCGTTAGCTTAGCACTCGATCGTTCAGTATGTTGCTATTGCTTTCTTCATGACTTATACATGTTCCTATGACTATGAGATTATGCAACTCTCGTTTACCGGAGGAACACTTTGTGTGCTACCAAACGTCACAATGTAACTGGGTGATTATAAAGGAGCTCTACAGGTGTCTCCAAAGGTACATGTTGGGTTGGCGTATTTCGAGATTAGGATTTGTCACTCCGATTGTTGGAGAGGTATCTCTGTGCCCTCTCGGTAATGCACATCACATAAGCCCTGCAAGCATTGCAACTAATGAGTTAGTTGCGAGAAGATGTATTATGGAACGCGTAAAGAGACTTGCCGGTAACGAGATTGAACTAGGTATTGAGATACCGATGATCGAATCTCGGGCAAGTAACATACCAATGACAAAGGGAACAACGTATGTTGTTATGCGGTCTGACCGATAAAAATCTTCGTAGAATATGTAGGAGCCAATATGAGCATCCAGGTTCCGCTATTGGTTATTGACCGGAGACGTGTCTCGGTCATGTCTACATTGTTCTCGAACCCGTAGGGTCTGCACGCTTAAGGTTTCGATGACAGTTATATTATGAGTTTATGAGTTTTGATGTACCGAAGGAGTTCGGAGTCCCGGATGAGATCGGGGACATGACGAGGAGTCTCGAAATGGTCGAGACGTAAAGATCGATATATTGGACGACTATATTCAGACATCGGAAAGGTTCCGAGTGGTTCGGGTATTTTTCGGAGTATCGGGGAGTTACGGGAATACGGGAGAAGAAGTATATGGGCCTTATTGCGCTTTAGGGGAGAGCGAGAGGCAGGCCGCGCGCCCCCCCAAGGCCTAGTCCGAATTGGACTAGGGGGAGGGGCTGCGCCCCCTCCTTCCTTCTCTTCCCTCTTCCCCTTCCTTGTCTCCTACTCCTAATACTTGGAAGGACTCCTAGTTGGACTAGGAAAGGGGGAATCCTACTCCCGGTGGGAGTAGGACTCCCCTAGGGCGCGCCATAGAGAGGGCCGGTCCTCCCCTCCTCCACTCCTTTATATACGGGGGTAGGGGGCACCCCATAGACACACAAGTTGATCTTCGTGATCGTTCCTTAGCCGTGTGCGGTGCCCCCCTCCATGATATTACACCTCGGTCATATTGTAGCGGTGCTTAGGCGAAGCCCTGCGACGGTTGAACATCAAGATCGTCACCATGCCGTCGTGCTGACAGAACTCCTCCCCGAAGGTTTGCTGGATTGGAGCCCGGGGAGCGTCATCGAGCTGATCGTGTGCCAAGAACTCGGAGGTGCCCGAGTAACGGTGCTTGGATCGGTTGGACCGGGAAGACGTACGACTACTTCCTCTACGTTGCGTCAACGCTTCCGCTTCGGTCTACAAGGGTACGTAGACAACACTCTCCCCTCTCGTTGTTATGCATCACCATGATCTTGCGTGTGCGTAGGAAATTTTTTGAAATTACTACGTTCCCCAACCGTGCCACGTGGTTTCCCTTTAGCACCGGTTCGTGCTGAACCGGTACTAAGGGGGGAGGGGGCTTTAGTGCCCACACTTTAGTGCCGGTTACGGAACCGGCACTAAAGCCCCTTATGAACCGGTGCTATTGCCTGGTTCTGCACTAGTGTGGGGTCTGCTCTGAAGATTCCATGCCTATGGCGGAAGGAGCTCATCAACCTTCCGAACTGGACGCCTCCGCCTCCTCCTCCTCCTCCAGCGAGTCAGGGCACTCCGCCTCCTCCACCGCCTCCTCCTCCGGCGAGTGACGATCAGGGCCCTTGGCCGGCTCCTTCTCCGGCGTGTGGCGGCTCTCCAACTCCTTCTCCGCCTGCGCCGGCGCGCCCGAGCAGCCAACCTCCTCCTTCTCCGCCTTGTCAGCAAGGGCGGAAGAGACCCGCCGCCGCTCCGGCAGCTGCTCCGGCGCGTCGTAGTCCTTCTCCTCCGCCTCGTAAGCAAGTAAAGAAGACAACCGCTCCGCCTACTCGGCCGGCGTCTAGCATAAAACCAGAGGCGGGAGGACATACAGATTCGGTCCTTCTCTGAAGAGTCCACAGAAGTTACCATACGAGAGGACCCCGAAGGAGAACGCGAAGATCGCGCTAACCGAAGTGGATGACTGGTTTCAAGGGTTGAAAGCAAAGAGACATCCACCTCCGGAGGAGAAGGTAGATCCGGTGAAAGTGAAGCGCACTCTGGCTGCCCTGGCAAAACCACCCAAGTCTCCGCCAAAAGGCAACTATGAGCGCATTATTGCAAAGACATGGGCCGAAGCGGAGCGGTCGGGAAGTACAGTCAGTGATCAAAGGCTGAAAGAACGACGAGCAGCTGGGAAACAAATTTCCCAACTCGGCGAACAAGTGAAGCAATCATGCCCCCCGCTCAAGGTGCCTAGCGACATCGTCGATCCGAGGATGGTGCCCGGTTATTGCAATGTTGACAATTATCTGCCCGACGATGTACATTATGATCCCATGGAGGTGCAGATACACAGATACGAGTACGGGATGTTGGGGAACGTTGCAGAAAACAAAAAATTTCCTATGGTTTCACCAAGATCCATCTATGAGTTCATCTAGCAACGAGTGATCGGATTGCATCTACATACCTTTGTAGATCGCGAGCGGAAGCGTTCAAGAGAACGGGGATGAGGGAGTCGTACTCGACGTGATCCAAATCACCGGAGATCCTAGCGCCGAACGGACGGCACCTCCGCGTTCAACACACGTACAGTCAGTTGACGTCTCCTCCTTCTTGATCCAGCAAGGGGGAAGGAGAGGCTGATGAAGATCCAGCAGCACGACGGCGTGGTGGTGGATGCAGCAGTCACCGTAGCAGGGCTTCGCCGTTCTTCTGCGAGAGGGAGAGGTGTAGCAGGGGAGAGGGAGGCGCCAAGAGTCAAGGGCGCGGCTGCCCCTCCCTCCCCCCCTTTATATAGGCTCCCCAAGGGGGGGCGCCGGCCCTAGGAGATGGGATCTCCTAGGGGGGGCAGCGGCCAAGGGTGGAGTGGCCCCCAAGGCAAGTGGGGCGCCCCCCACCCTAGGGTTTCCAACCCTAGGCGCAGGGGGTGGGCCAAGGGGGGCGCACCAGCCCACTATTGGCTGGTTTTCCTCCCCAGTTCAGCCCATGGGGCCCTCCGGGATGGGTGGCCCCACCCGGTGGACCCCCGGGACCCATCCGGTGGTCCCGGTACAATACTGGTGACCCCCGAAACTCTCCCGATGGCCGAAACTGCACTTCCTATATATAATTCTTCACCTCCGAACCATTCCGGAACTCCTCGTGACGTCCGGGATCTCATCCGGGACTCCGAACAACGTTCGAGTTACTGCATATTCATATCTCTACAACCCTAGCGTCACCGAACCTTAAGTGTGTAGACCCTACGGGTTCGGGAGACATGTAGACATGACCGAGACGGCTCTCTGGTCAATAACCAACAGCGAGATCTGGATACCCATGTTGGCTCCCACATGCTCCTCGATGATCTCATCGGATGAACCACGATGTCGAGGATTCAAGGAACCTTGTATACAATTCCCTTTGTCAATCGGTACGTTACTTGCCCGAGATTCGATTGTCAGTATCCTAATACCTCGTTCAATCTCGTTACCGGCAAGTCACTTTACTCGTACCATAATGCATGATCCCGTGACCAGACACTTGGTCACTTTGAGCTCATTATGATGATGCATTACCGACTGGGCCCAGAGATACCTCTCCGTCATACGGAGTGACAAATCCCAGTCTTGATCCGTGTCAACCCAACAGACACTTTCGGAGATACCCGTAGTATACCTTTTTAGTCACCCAGTTACGTTGTGACGTTTGGTACACCCAAAGCATTCCTACGGTATCCGGGAGTTACACGATCTCATGGTCTAAGGAAAAGATACTTGACATTGGAAAAACTCTAGCAAACAAACTATACGATCTTGTGCTATGTTTAGGATTGGGTCTTGTCCATCACATCATTCTCCTGATGATGTGATCTCATTATCAATGACATCCAATGTCCATAGTCAGGAAACCATGCCTATCTGTTGATCAACGAGCTAGTCAACTAGAGGCTTACTAGGGACATGTTGGTGTCTATGTATTCACACATGTATTACAATTTCCGGATAACACAATTATAGCATGAATAAAAGACAATTATCATGAACAAGGAAATATAATAATAATCCTTTTATTATTGCCTCTAGGGCATATTTCCAACAGTCGCCCACTTGCACTAGAGTCAATAATCTAGTTACATTGTGATGAATCGAACACCCATGGAATTCTGGTGCTGATCATGTTTTGTTCTAGGGAGAGGTTTAGTCAATGGATCTGCTACATTCAGATCCGTATGTACTTTACAAATATCTATATCTTCATCTTGAACATTTTCACGAATGGAGTTGAAGCGACGCTTGATGTGCCTGGTCTTCTTGTGAAACCTGGGCTCCTTGGCAAGTGCAATAGCTCCAGTGTTGTCACAGAAGAGTTTGATCGGCCCCGATGCATTGGGTATGACTCCTAGGTCGGCGATGAACTCCTTCACCCAAATTGCTTCATGCGCTGCCTCCGAGGCTGCCATGTACTCCGCTTCACATCTAGTCTCGCCACAACGCTCTGCTTGCAACTGCACCAGCTTACTGCCCCACCATTCAAAATATACACATATCCGATTTGTGACTTAGAGTCATCCAGATCTGTGTCGAAGCTAGCGTCGACGTAACCCTTTACGACGAGCTCTTCGTCACCTCCATAAATGAGAAACATTTCCTTAGTCCTTTTCAGGTACTTCAGGATATTCTTGACCGCTGTCCAGTGTTCCTTGCCTGGATTACTTTGGTACCTTCCTACCAAACTTACGGCAAGGTTTACATCAGGTCTGGTACACAGCATGGCATACATAATTGACCCTATGGCTGAGGCATAGGGGATGACACTCATCTCTTCTATATCTTCTGCCGTGGTCGGACATTGAGCTGAGCTCAATTTCACACCTTGCAACACAGGCAAGAACCCCTTCTTAGACTGATCCATATTGAACTTCTTCAATATCTTATCAAGGTATGTGCTTTGTGAAAGACCTATGAGGCGTCTTGATCTATCTCTATAGATCTTGATGCCTAATATATAAGCAGCTTCTCCAAGGTCCTTCATTGAAAAACTCTTATTCAAGTAGGCCTTAATGCTGTCCAAGAGTTCTATATCATTTCCCATCAAAAATATGTCATCTACATATAATATGAGAAATGCTACAGAGCTCCCACTCACTTTCTTGTAAACGCAGGCTTCTCCATAAGTCTGCGTAAACCCAAACGCTTTGATCATATCATCAAAGCGAATGTTCCAACTCCGAGATGCTTGCACCAGCCCATAAATCGAGCGTTGGAGCTTGCACACCTTGTCGGCATTCTTAGGATCGACAAAACCTTTCGGCTGCATCATATACAATTCTTCCTTAAGGAAACCATTAAGGAATGTCGTTTTGACGTCCATTTGCCATATCTCATAATCATAGAATGCGGCAATTGCTAACATGATTCGGACGGACTTCAGCTTCGCTACAGGTGAGAAAGTCTCATCGTAGTCAACCCCTTGAACTTGTCGATAACCCTTAGCGACAAGCCTAGCTTTATAGATGGTCATATTACCATCCGCGTCTGTCTTCTTCTTAAAGATCCATTTATTTTCTATGGCTCGCCGATCATCGGGCAAGTCAGTCAAAGTCCATACTTCGTTTTCATACATGGATCCTATCTCGGATTTCATGGCTTCCAGCCATTTGTCGGAATCCGGGCCCGCCATTGCTTCTTCATAGTTCGAAGGTTCACCGTTGTCTAACAACATGATTTCCAAGACAGGGTTGCCGTACCACTCTGGTGCGGAACGTGTCCTTGTGGACCTACGAAGTTCAGTAGCAACTTGATCTGAAGTTTCATGATCATCATTGTTAACTTCCTCTCTAGTCGGTGCAGGCACCTCAGGAACATTTTCTTGAGTTGCGCCACTTTCCAGTTCAAGAGGTAATACTTCATCAGGTTCTACTTTCCTCCCACTTACTTCTTTCGAGAAAGGATCCATTCTTGGCAACAAAGATCTTGCCTTCGGATCTGAGGTAGAAGGTATACCCAATAGTTTCTTTAGGGTATCCTATGAAGACGCATTTTTCCGACTTGGGTTCGAGCTTTTCAAGTTGAAGTTTCTTGACATAAGCATCGCATCCCCAAACTTTTAGAAACGACAGCTTAGGTTTCTTCCCAAACCATAATTCATATGGTGTCGTCTCAACGGATTTCGACGGAGCCCTATTTAAAGTGAATGCGGCAGTCTCTAAAGCATAGCCCCAAAATGATAGCGGTAAATCGGTAAGACATCATAGATCGCACCATATCTAATAGAGTGCGATTACGACGTTCGGACACACCATTACGCTGAGGTGTTCCAGGCGGCGTGAGTTGTGAAACTATTCCACATTTTCTTAAGTGTGTGCCAAATTCGTGGCTCAAGTATTCTCCCCCACGATCTGATCGCAAGAACTTGATTTTCCTGTCACGTTGATTCTCAACCCCACTCTGAAATTCCTTGAACTTTTCAAAGGTCTTAGACTTGTGTTTCATTAAATAGATATACCCATATCTACTCAAGTCATCAGTGAGGGTGAGAACATAACGATAGCCACCGCGAGCCTCAACACTCATTGGACCGCACACATCAGTATGTATGATTTCCAATAAGTTGGTTGCTCGCTCCATTGTTCCTGAGAACGGAGTCTTGGTCATTTTACCCATGAGGCATGGCTCGCATGTGTCAAATGATTCGTAATCAAGAGACTCTAAAAGTCCATCTACATGGAGCTTCCTCATGCGTTTGACACCTATGTGACCAAGGCGGCAGTGCCACAAGTATGTGGGACTATCATTATCAACTTTACATCTTTTGGTATTCACACTATGAATATGTGTAACATTACGCTCGAGATTCATTAAGAATAAACCATTCACCATTGGAGCATGACCATAAAACATATCTCTCATATAAATAGAACAGCCATTATTCTCGGATTTAAATGAGTAGCCATCTCGAATTAAACGAGATCCTGATACAATGTTCATGCTCAAAGCTGGCACTAAATAACAATTATTGAGGTTTAAAACTAATCCCATAGGTAAATGTAGAGGTAGCGTGCCGACAGCGATCACATCGACCTTGGAACCATTCCCGACGCGCATCGTCACATCGTCCTTCGCCAGTCTCCGCTTATTCCGCAGCTCCTGCTTTGAGTTACAAATGTGAGGAACTGCACCGGTATCAAATACCCAGGAGCTACTACGAGTACCGGTAAGGTACACATCAATTACATGTATATCACATATACCTTTCGTGATGCCGGCCTTCTTGTCCGCTAAGTATTTGGGGCAGTTCCGCTTCCAGTGACCACTTCCCTTGCAATAAAAACACTCAGTCTCGGGCTTGGGTCCATTCTTTGGCTTCTTCCCGGCAGCTTGCTTACCGGGCGCGGCAACTCCCTTGCCGTCCTTCTTGAAGTTCTTCTTACCCTTGCCTTTCTTGAACTTAGTGGTTTTATTCACCATCAACACTTGATGTTCCTTTTTGACTTCTACCTCTTCTGATTTCAGCATTGCAAATACTTCAGGAATGGTCTTTTCCATCCCCTGAATATTGAAGTTCATCACAAAGCTCTTGTAGCTCGGTGGAAGCGACTGAAGGATTCTGTCAATGACCGCGTCATCCGGGAGATTAACTCCCAGCTGAGTCAAGCGGTTATGTAATCCAGACATAGTGAGTATGTGCTCACTGACAGAACTGTTTTCCTCCATCTTACAGCTGAAGAACTTGTCGGAGACTTCATATCTCTCGACCCGGGCATGAGCTTGAAAAACCATTTTCAGCTCTTCGAACATCTCATATGCTCCGTGTCTCTCAAAACGCTTTTGGAGCCCCGGTTCTAAGCTGTAAAGCATGCCGCACTGAACGAGGGAGTAATCATCGGAACGTGTCTGCCAAGCGTTCATAACGTCTTGTTCTGCAGGGAGAGCAGGTGCTTCACCTAGCGGTGCTTGTAGGACATAATCTTTCTTGGTAGCTATGAGGATGATCCTCAGGTTCCGGACCCAGTCCGTATAGTTGCTGCCATCGTCTTTCAGCTTGGTTTTCTCTAGGAACGCGTTGAAGTTGAGTACAACGTTGGCCATTTGATCTACAAGATATGTAAAGGTTTTAGACTAAGTTCATGATAATTAAGTTCATCTAATCAAATTATTCAATGAACTCCCACTCAGATAGACATCCCTCCAGTCATCTAAGTATAACATGATCCGAGTTAACTAGGCCGTGTCCGATCATCACGTGAGACGGACTAGTCAACGTCGGTGAACATCTTCATGTTGATCGTATCTTCTATACGACTCATGCTCGACCTTTCGGTCTTCTGTGTTCCGAGGCCATGTTTGTACATGCTAGGCTCGTCAATTCAACCTAAGTGTTTGCATGTGTAAATCTGTCTTACACCCGTTGTATGTGAACGTTGGAATCTATCACACCCGATCATCATGTGGTGCTTCGAAACAACGAACTGTCGCAACGGTGCACAGTTAGGGGGAACACTTTCTTGAAATTATTATGAGGGATCATCTTATTTACTACCGTCGTTCTAAGTAAACAAGATGTAAAACATGATAAACATCACATGCAATCAAATAATAATAGTGACATGATATGGCCAATATCACATAGCTCCTTTGATCTCCATCTTGGGGCTCCATGATCATCTTGTCACCGGCATGACACCATGATCTCCATCATCATGATCTCCATCATCGTGTCTCCATGAAGTTGCTCGCCAACTATTACTTCTACTACTATGGCTAACACGTTTAGCAATAAAGTAAAGTAATTTACATGGCGTTTCTCAATGACACACAGGTCATACAAAAAATAAAGACAACTCCTATGGCTCCTGCCGGTTGTCATACTCATCGACATGCAAGTCGTGATTCCTATTACAAGAACATGATCTCATACATCACATATATCATTCATCACATCCTTTTGGCCATATCACATCACAAGGCATATACTGCAAAAACAAGTTAGACGTCCTCTAATTGTTGTTGCAAGTTTTACGTGGCTGCAAGAGGGTTCTAGCAAGAACGTTTTCTTGCCTACGTTAAAGCCACAACGTGATTTGTCAACTTCTATTTACCCTTCATAAGGACCCTTTTTGTCGAATCCGCTCCAATTAAAGTGGGAGAGACAGACACCTGCCAGCCACTTTATGCAACTAGTGCATGTTAGTCGGTGGAACCGGTCTCAAGTAAGCGTACGTGTAAGGTTGGTCCGGGCCGCTTCATCCCACAATGCCGCTGAAGCAAAATAAGACTAGTAGCGGCAAGAAAGCTGACAACATCTACGCCCACAACAAATTGTGTTCTACTCGTGCAAAGAGAACTACGCATAAATCTGGCTCTGATACCACTGTTGGGGAACGTAGGAGAAAACAAAAAATTTCCTACGGTTTCACCAAGATCCATCTATGAGTTCATCTAGCAACGAGTGATCGGATTGCATCTACATACCTTTGTAGATCGCGAGCGGAAGCGTTCAAGAGAACGGGGATGAGGGAGTCGTACTCGGCGTGATCCAAATCACCGGAGATCCTAGCGCCGAACGGACGGCACCTCCGCGTTCAACACACGTACGGTCAGCGTGACGTCTCCTCCTTCTTGATCCAGCAAGGGGGAAGGAGAGGTTGATGAAGATCCAGCAGCACGACGGCGTGGTGGTGGATGCAGCAGTCACCGTAGCAGGGCTTCGCCGTTCTTCTGCGAGAGGGAGAGGTGTAGCAGGGGAGAGGGAGGCGCCAAGAGTCAAGGGCGCGGCTGCCCCTCCCTCCCCCCCTTTATATAGGCTCCCCAAGGGGGGCGCCGGCCCTAGGAGATGGGATCTCCTAGGGGGGGCGGCGACCAAGGGTGGAGTGGCCCCCAAGGCAAGTGGGGCGCCCCCCCCCACCCTAGGGTTTCCAACCCTAGGCGCAGGGGATGGGCCAAGGGGGGCGCACCAGCCCACTATGGGCTGGTTCCCCTCCCCACTTCAGCCCATGGGGCCCTCCGGGATGGGTAGCCCCACCCGGTGGACCCCCGGGACCCATCCGGTGGTCCCGGTACAATACTGGTGACCCCCGAAACTCTCCCGATGGCCGAAACTGCACTTCCTATATATAATTCTTCACCTCCGAACCATTCCGAAACTCCTCGTGACGTCCGGGATCTCATCCGGGACTCCGAACAACGTTCGAGTTACTGCATATTCATATCTCTACAACCCTAGCGTCACCGAACCTTAAGTGTGTAGACCCTACGGGTTCGGGAGACATGTAGACATGACCGAGACGGCTCTCCGGTCAATAACCAACAGCGGGATCTGGATACCCATGTTGGCTCCCACATGCCCCTCGATGATCTCATCGGATGAACCACGATGTCGAGGATTCAAGGAACCTCGTATACAATTCCCTTTGTCAATCGGTACGTTACTTGCCCGAGATTCGATTGTCAGTATCCTAATACCTCGTTCAATCTCGTTACCGGCAAGTCACTTTACTCGTACCATAATGCATGATCCCGTGACCAGACACTTGGTCACTTTGAGCTCATTATGATGATGCATTACCGAGTGGGCCCAGAGATACCTCTCTGTCATACGGAGTGACAAATCCCAGTCTTGATCCGTGTCAACCCAACAGACACTTTCGGAGATACCCGTAGTATACCTTTATAGTCACCCAGTTACGTTGTGACGTTTGGTACACCCAAAGCATTCCTACGGTATCCGGGAGTTACACAATCTCATGGTCTAAGGAAAAGATACTTGACATTGGAAAAACTCTAGCAAACGAACTATACGATCTTGTGCTATGTTTAGGATTGGGTCTTGTCCATCACATCATTCTCCTAATGATGTGATCTCGTTATCAATGACATCCAATGTCCATAGTCAGGAAACCATGACTATTTGTTGATCAACGAGCTAGTCAACTAGAGGCTTACTAGGGACATGTTGGTGTCTATGTATTCACACATGTATTACAATTTCCGGATAACACAATTATAGCATGAATAAAATACAATTATCATGAACAAGGAAATATAATAATAATCCTTTTATTATTGCCTCTAGGGCATATTTCCAACACGGGAAGCCTCTCGTCAAAGATGAAAAATCTTTAACAACGATGATGCGAAGATTACATGATTGGTACTTGAAAATCTGCAGAGAGTCTGGGGGGAGGAGTACTTTGTATGCGAGAGTTAAACCGGAGCATGACCTCGTTGGAATTGAACTGTTGCCTATTCCATTTGAGGAGTTCTATCAGTTTTTCAATCAATTGGCCCTCGATAAAACAACGGTCACCTGGTACTGTCTGTAAGTACTACTACTTCTGTCATTAAGTCTCTCTATATAGCTCATCTCTTTCATTGCATGTATTTATAATTATCCTCACTATATTATGTAGATTGAAGATCGCCGAATTGAAGAAAAGACAAATCGGTGATATTGGGTTCGTTAACACATATCTCATAGATGCAACTGAGGTTGAACATCGTCCCGAAGATACCGAGGCCAACTTGCTACGATCATTCAAAAAAATGAAAACAAAGATATAATACTCTTTCCTTACAACTTCAAGTGAGTGTTACTGTCTTGTGCATATTCGGTTTCCCTTATGTATTAGTCCAGGTTATAGTAATGTAATTGATGAGTTATGCATGCGTGCGCAGGTACCACTATATTCTCCTAGAGATTAGGCTTGAGCATGGAGTAGTAGCTATCTTGGACTCTAAACGAAAAGATCCCAAGGAGTATGCGGACATGACTGAAATCCTCAGGAAGTAAGTTAAATCGGTCATTATCCACCATATCAGCAACTTTGTTCATTTCCTGATATCAAGTAATTGTTTTCTTTGTCCGGCCGGGTTTGGAGAAAATTCACCAGAAAAGTTCCGGGACTGCCGAAGGAGCTGGAATTTAGACACCCGAAAGTAAGTACTATAGTAGCATGTTCCGCGCATCTCCTAGTGATTCAAGCGCTAGTTTCATCAATACCATTTAGCATTCTTTCTTATCAGTTTGGTTGACCTCTATTTCTTGTAAAGTGGTTGTGGCAGGAACAAGGGAATGATTTCTGTGGATACTACGTCTGCGAGTCCATCCGCCACATGACCTGTGAGCGGGGCGGGTACTCTGACGAACAATATGAAGTACGTAAATAACAACATTCACAATTTTATTTTATTACCATCATTTGTGTTGAGTTTCATTCATTCATATATATATGTATTGACCCCCTTCTTCAAATTAGATGTTTCGGAAGCGGGATGAACTCCTAGCACCAGCTCGCATGCGAGCAATTCAAGAGGAATTGGCGGCATTCTTTCTTGACCACGTGATCGCTGAAGACGGAGAATACTATGTGGACCATGAGTCCGTATTATTATATTTGTAAGAGATAATTATTGTATATATGTAGCCGGTAGTGTCGGATAGATATACGAGAACTTGTTGTTCGACCAATCTCTCGGAGAAGGAGAGGTGGTCGATATCACTTCTCTCTGTATGCATATATGTTCATGACGATCTTCTGTTTTCTTCGTTTGCTTACTAGCTAGCTAGCGTGTCTGGTCCTCTCTATACGTATGTATAGTACGTAGCGTCGACCAAGCACGGACATAAGAGAGGACACTTCACTCTATTAATTATAGCTAGCTAACACAATATATGAAACACCTAAAGTAACCCCCCAAAACCCCCAAAACCCCCAAACCCCCCTCCCTTTCAAAAACAAAAAACAAAAACCCCAGCCACAGAAATGCTGACGCGTCGATGCCTATTGGTCCCGGTTGGTGCCACCAACCGGGACCAAAGGGTCTCCTGCCTGGGCTCCGCCCACAGGCCACGTGGAGGCCCATCTGTCCCGGTTCTGGATTGAACCGGGATTAAAGGGACAGGGCATTAGTACCGACCCTTTAGTCCCGGTTCTAGAACCGGGACAAAAGGCCCTTACGAACCGGGACTACAGGCCCTTTTTCTACCAGTGGCAACTCCAGGGCGCTCGTCTTTAGGAGCACGTGCACATAGATTTCTCAGCTGTTATCGAGAAGGTCAAGCTGGCTCCGATAGAGGAGAGATGACAGTGGCACGTCAACTGCTTGTTCTAACGGTAGTAGTGATTTTGTTCGGTGGTCTCTGAATCTCGATGTAATTTTTATTATGTTTGAGATATTTTGTACTTCGGTGAACTTTTATAATAGATCTGATTCTTCACAAAAAAAGGCTCTCCTTCTATCATCATTCCGACTTTGTGTCAAGGGAGTATGCCAGCATAGAGCATTTTGAGATTAAATACCGCCAATTTTTATTTTATTTTATTTTTAAAAAGGAGTCTTTATATACTTCCTGTATCTGGATATGAAGGGCCTAATTTGTAATTCGAAATTTACTTTGACAGTCCACCAAATCAATACTACTATAACAAATATTTCATATAGTATTTATCTTGTTGACAATCAAAATAAATCTTGAAATACGAATTAGATCCTACATACTTCTTTTGTCCTATAATGTAAGACATTTTTATACATTAGTTTAGTGTCAAAAAACGACTTACATTATAAGAAGGAGGTAGTATATCCGAACGCATCTAATTAGATTCTAGGTTGCCAAGGGTCACGTGGCTGGTAGGTTCGCTCAGAAGACTAATGGCTCCCGAGGTCAATCACGTTCTGGCTATTATCAAAAGCAGTGGACCTGTTTTCCGCGTCAAAAAAAAGGCGTAGGCCCAATGGCTTGGCAACTCAGTTTACAAAACATACTGGGAACTACGCTTATGTGTTTGTTCCTAGTTGTATGAGATGATTGTACATTCCGAAAGACATTCATTTTTTACCAACTACAATTGCCTTTAGCCCGGCCAAGTTTGACATTCATAAATTTATACCGGTCAAACACACTCTGTCCATTACAAAGTATGGTGTATATACATTTTTTACGAATCAAAGCTTTGCAAAGTTTGATCCAATTTGTAAAAGATTATCAACATCACTAATACGACATAAACAGAATCTAAAAGTGTATTTCATAATGCATCTAATGGTATTGATTTAATATTATAGACATAGACATTCCTGTCTATAGACTTAGTCAAAGTTTATTTTTCTTGAATTTCGAAAAACAAATATATATATATATATATATGCAATGATTGTACATTCACTGTATATAAACACTGTAATTTTTAATGCAGAAGTATATAGATTCCACTGTTAGTAAGAAAAAATATTCTGCAAAATTATTTCGTCGATAAGATCTTATCGACGAAGGACAACGTGCTTGTTCTGCAAAAATATTTCACATATTATAAGTGAAAAAGATTGTCCAACCATTAATTTGTGGACTGAAAAGTCAGATATGTTCGACGAATAGAGTAATTTTCTTTAGAGAAAAATCCTTATTTGACATTATTTTAAAATCTGCTTCCTTATTTAATACTGGAAATTTTTTTCTTTCCTATTTAACACAAGTTTTAAATTTTATTCTCTATATGACATTTCCGTTCATTTTGAGCCTAAGTGACACATGAAAAGACTCTTTTACCCCTCATGTAATATGTGTGTGGGGAGCAATAGCATGCACACACAGCATCAGCGCGAGGGCAGGAGCACACACGCAGCAACACATACACACGCACCAACACACACGCAACAACACGCACGCGCACGTGCACAGACACACGCGCACACACACGCAACAACACGCATGCGCACGTGCACACACACACGCACACACACGCAGCAACACACATGCCCGCGCACACACACGCAGCAGCACACACGCACGCAGCACACACACACACACATACACACACACGCAGCAGCAACATACACGCAGGCAGCACATAGGCACGTAACAGCACACACACGCAGCAGCACACATGCACACACACATGCAGCAGCAGAACACATGTGCGCGTGCACCCATACACGCAACAGCACACACGCGCGCGCACACATACCCGCATGAGGGGCAAAATCGTCTTTTCAGGTGTCATTTAGGCTCAAAATGGACGGAAGTGTCGTATAGGAAATAAAATTTAAGACTAGTGTCAAATAGGGAAGAAAAATATTTCTAATGTCAAATAAGTAATCAGATTTTAAGACAGTGTCAAATAAGGAAGTTTTTCTTTTTTTTTATGTGAAGCAACACATCTTCACAAAAACAGGAACTTCATGACCATACCATTTTATTTTCCAAAATGACAAATTGGAACCCAGAAAGGACGATATATATTTGCCTAAATTACGGATGTGTCCTTTAACACAAGTTACACATACAATTTGCTTACATCAAATGATCACCGGATCTTTATGAGTGCCACATGGACACAAATTCAAGAAAGCATGTAACCAACTTTCACATCGAAAATTACTTTTTGCTCAGAAAGACAGATTAGCTCCCTGACTAAGCCATTTTTCGGTCTAAACACAAGGCCACCCTGATCATTAACCATCACTGCTGCTTTATGATGAGTTAAAGAGTTCATAAGCTAAGCTGCAAAATTAACAGGGAAACCTTTTTGCCACATTAATATTTTCTAAAATACTCATCAATTTTGTCACCAGTTTTTAAAAAATTACTTTAAAGAAGAAGAAAAAACTACTTTTTCATGTGCACTTCATGTAAGATCCCATGCAACAACACCACACTATCTAAAATGTACATCTTTTTAATAAATGGGGTCTAAACAGGGAAAATTATGTTATCAACTATACTAAAATAGCCATATTATTAATGCTTTTAGTGAGAGAAAAATAACAACACATTACACAAACATATAGGCATAGACCGTTGTATTTTAGCAGCACCCACACGTTTTAGTGAAAAGTTAAAACCCCATAATTAAATCTGGTGAGATCCATCCTACCATGATAAAACTCATGAAACAAATACAGTAAATCATTTCACAAAAGTAGACCAAAAACGTTGGTAAAACTCAGCAGGGAACCATACTGGACAAGGAACCCTATTGTCTTTCATTTGAAAAACAAGCTACTCCCTCCGATCGCCGACTTAGTATAATTTTGTACTTAGTACAAAGTTGTACTAAGTCGGAAAAAATTAATAGGGATCGGAGGGAGTGCATAATTTATCTAGAGTCCTAAAAATGTTCTGTTATTATCATCCAGATCATAAGGCATGGGGAATCTACAGAAATATTCACTATCATCTAGAAGAAAAATCAGTTTTTAAATAAAATGTTTTAATAGAAATAGAAAGCACTTTCTTCTACTTCTTATAAAACCGTAAGTAATTTAAATTACACCATTAAGAGTCTTCATTAATTTCCTAGCCCTACACTACCATTTTTCTAAAGCACATCAACAACATAAATAATTAAACAAGATTTGGTTAACTAAAGGATCACGATCATCTCCAAGGAAGCAACATAGTTCAATTTGAAAGGCCCTTCAACTTTCTGTTGAGACATGACAAAATGTAACACAAGAGGGGAATGCTCACAACTAATCCTAGGTATAACTCTCATAAGCACCAAAGCAAACATATGTTTCGAAGACAAAGAAACAAGAATCCTATATAGCTTTTCAAAAGTAGGATGTTCTGTATTATTACTTCACATACTCTCCCAGCCATCTCTATTTCTGTATGGTCCCATTGCGCAATAATAGCATTGAAAAGATGCCACCATTTAGGTAATCTTCTATCTAATGAATCCATTCCTTTTTCTAAACATTGAAGCCACCACAAGCTATAATAGGGAAAGCATTATTATCAAAAACATGCACAAGCTCAACTAAGAAGATTTTCTTATATACATATGGAGCACCATAAATGTTAACAAAATTCCATATATCCCGAGGCCGAGAGCATTTGTCCTTAGGAGCAATATGTGCTCGTCACGTCAAGGCTACAAGGGATAAAGGTAGAAACTTCTGTTGTAGTGCTATCACTATTCGCTACAATGTCTGCCATGAAACTAACAATTCCAGTTAGATATGAAAGTGAAACTGAAGCACCAGGACCTAAGTCTAAAACTTTTATTTTCCAGTTCATTTAAATTAAAACACCACCTTTTAGTTTCTTGAACACCTAAATATCTCAACATGTAATCGCGAATAGCATTTCTGAGGAAATTCCTCCTTACTTCCTCATCTAGCCCTCTGGCATTTCAGAACATGCCTGCCATCAGAATACTATTGTCCTACCTCTACCCCATAGGAAAATCTCTACCCTAGTTCCTCTCAATTAAAAATTTCTTACTCATAAGACTAGCCAATCCCTGTACTACATCATCTAAAAAACCATCTTCATCTGAAAATAACTCCTGAATAAGCTCAATATCTGAACTATTTAACATAGAAGTACCACACTCAGGCTCCTTTTTACCTTTTTCACTAGTAGAATGGGAAATGTTGCCTCTAGCATCCTCTAAATCTCAAATATTTTGAATAGTTTTCTCTACTTCTATTGGATTACCTCCTAGTTTCACACCAACTCTACTGTAGCATATGCATGCTGTAAAGTAGCATCCTTAATTTTTGATATTTACTATATTCTTGAAAAGTGGGTAACCGCTCCCCTCCTACCATCTACCGATAGTTCTCATTTTTGGTGTATGCATGTTTCTACAGCAGAGGAGCTCATGAACAAGAATGCACTCGTGCAAGCAATCATCTGGCCTCAGACATCAGCAGAGGTTGAGTTATTTGCTAGCATGGCGAAACACAACAATATCCCCGATTCTTTCTCTCTCTGCCACCATGCCAACATCGAGTTCTTCACAAGGATGCTTCTTCTTGCACACCGCAGCCAACAGCAACTCTCAGCTGGCCACGCCTATTGCGGCCATTCTCGAGGCATTCGCGTGGCACTCTGCCATCCTGTTGCACGAGGACTCACCCTATGGCATCAGCATTCTCTCGGCACTGGTCCACGCGTTCCAGGGGTCACGCGGCCTAACAGATTCTGTGGCTGTGCCCGCCGATGCAACAGACAGCCGCCTCGACGTGGCACTCCTTGCCATCAAGGCCATGCCGGCACGGGTGTACATCGTGCACATGCTCCCCGCTCTAGCGGTCCGCCTCTTTCACCGGGCCATGGTCCTGGGCATGATGTCGGAGGGGTATGTCTGGATCAGCACCACCGACATTGGTGAAGCTGCGTACAACCTCGGTGGCATTGATAACATGCAGGGTGTTGTCAGCCTGCGGCCTCATGTGCAGGAAACAGACCAAGTCAAGAGCTTCTCAAGACGAATGAATGTAAGGCTTAGCCAGGATAGCACTGCTACCGATGACCCGAGTGCCCCCATGTCTCTGATATGGTTGTATGACACAGCATGGGCAGCTGCGGCTGCAGCTGAGGTTTCCTTCCGATCAGCAGAACGAACTACATTTCTTGATGCTCTGGTCGCTGCCAACTTCGACGGCCTGGCAGGAAGATTCAGGCTGGTCGATGGGCAGCGACAAGTCTTGGCGTACGAGATCGTGAATGCCTTCAGCAAAGGTGAAAGGACGGTGGGTTTCTGGACGCCTGGGTCTGGGATCACGACGAGCTTGGACCTCAAGAGTGCACGCAAAGAGCTGAAACAGATAGTCTGGCCAGGCGAAACGGCCGCCGTGCCGATCGGGTGGAGCATGTCACCAAACGGCCGACTACTTCGCGTCGCCGTCCCGGTGAAGCGTGGATTCAGCCAATTCGTGGAGATCTCCAGCAACCCGAGCAGCGCCACCGAGAGAGTGACAGGCTACTGCATAGATGTGTTCCACGCCGTCATGACAAAGCTGAAGTATCCAGTTGTGTACAGTTATGTGCCAGTTAATGACAGCTCTGACTCCGAGTCATACGAAAGGCTTGTAGAGCTGGTGCCTGACAAGGTTAGTAGGAGCATGGTAACAGTCTAGCACTGAACTTTTTTACGTGGTAGTTCTAGTAATACTTGTGCCTAGAGATTAACAAGTTGAACTTTGTTGAAGTCGTCTTCGCAGAAGGCGGACGCGGTGGTTGGGGACGTCACGATCACCGCGAGCAGGATGAAGCTGGTTTCCTTCACGATGCGGTTGGGGACGCCGACACAGGCTGGTCAATGATCGTGGCAGAGCAAGACAACAGCAACAGCATGTGGATCTTCGTGAAGCCGCTGACACCGGGACTCTGGCTCACCAGTCTTGCCTTCTTCTTCTTCACCGGTTTCGTCGTGTGGGCAATCGAGCACAAAGACAACCCTCGATTCCATGGCACACCGTGGAATCAATTCGGCATCCTCATGTACTTCGCATTCTCGACCATGGTCTTCTCCCACAGTAAAGCACCACCACATCCCATCGCTTTTTTCTACCTACAGATACTGCATGTATATGTAGCAGCGGAAAAAAACACGCTATAGCAAAATAGCACCGGCCTTAAAATCCGCTATTAGTGTGCTATATTGTTCGTGCTATTAGCGGTCAGCGAGTCATTCCTTAGCATGTTGTAGCGTGCTATTTTTTTCAGTGATATGTAGACTAGAACTAATAGTTTGCAGCACTTGCTTGCAGAGGAGAAGCTGGAGAGCAACCTATCAAAGTTCGTGGTCATCATGTGGGTGTTTGTTGTGCTGATCCTGACGACAAGCTACACGGCAAACCTGTCCTCGATACTGACGATACGGCACCTCCAACCAGCGATTAACAACCTGAGAGAGTGGAACTATGTGGGGTATCAGGAGGGTTCCTTCATCGGGGGCATCCTCAAGGAGATGGGCTTCGAAGAGGCGAGGTTGAGGACGTACTCCTCCATGGATCAATACGCCGGCGCCCTCAAGAAAGGGTCGGACAACGGAGGCATCACGGCGATCTTCGATGAGGTGCCATACCTGAGGCTCTTCCTGTCACGCTATTGTGAAGGCTACTCCATGGCCGGTCCGACCTACAAGAGCGGCGGGTTTGGATTCGTATGTGTTCCCAACATTTTTTATACCCATTTCAGTATCGAATGTTTACTTACGAATATGGAACAACTATAAGTTTTCATGTTATTCAGGTTTTCCCAATGGGATCCCCTCTGGCGGTGGATGTGTCGCGTGCCATCCTGGAGCTGGCGGAGGAGGATAAGCTTGCCCGCATCGAGAACAAGTGGTTCGGCCACCCCGGGGCGTGCGTGGGTAGGGGCAACGGCGGGGCCGACGCTAGGCTGGGGCTGTGGAGATTCGGTGGGCTGTTCCTCACCAACGGTATCGTCTCGTGCCTCATGCTCCTTATCCACCTCGCTAAGTTTGTCTACGAGGAGCGCGGCGAGCCCAGTGCCGACGCCGATGCAGAGCTCTCGGTCGCAGCGGGAGCACTGACATGGCTACGTGCGTGTCTCCGGTGCTTCGACGCCTTCCAGGGGCCACGAGGCCAGCCCGTGAGCAACAGCCGCCGGGTGGATGAGCCAAATCATCAGGGTCTGGCCGACGGATCTACAGAGCAAGAACGAGCCACGGGAGACTCTATAGTCTCTGCTCCCGTGGATTACTCGGATTCTCGGAGAAACTCTGCTTCTGCCCCTGTTCCGGAACAAATCTTAGCACCCATAGGTGCCGTTTGATAGGGTGGCCGGTTCATGAACATATGGCAGCCTCGGCGTCCATATAATGCAGGATATATATAGATGATAGATAGACTCATCTTGGTACGCTTGGCTTAGAAATCTAAATATATCAGGTACTTACTAAAGTAAGAAACTAAAGTGGATAGTTGATAGGCAATGTTCTGTTCCAGAACTGTGACAATCACATCAGATATAAGAAAAGAAATTGCATACATTATATTAGCTGATTAAAAAGGCTTGCTGTGATAGAAGGAAATATTGCCATTAGCACATTGAGAAATATAAGCTTGCCTCGAGAAACTAAGTCAAGGTTCCTATGTATTCTGTTCAGTGCGAAGTTGGAAATTAACCTTTTTACACCAGAGTGAAAAACGCGTGGCTCAGTTACTCGGAATTTTGCATCCCTGGAAAAGGCAGAACCTATAATGTAGACAATTCTTGCTGACCTTAACTATAATAATTGCCGAAATAACACAGTAGGTTCAGGAAAAAGGAAAAAAAAGAGCAGTGGTTAATTTGATGGAAGAACAGGATGACTAGAAAATTGATTCCTACTTGAAGAGTGCCTAATCACATGGATAAGCTCACATTAGGACAACCTTGCGGAAGACATTGCACTAAATGATTAAGATGTGGAAAGAACTCTTGTTGCTAGAGGAACTGCTAGGTCCGTGAGGGTAAAATTAACGTGCAGCTCTGTGTTTTTTTTTTTGCCAACAACGACAACTTTTTGCAATGCATTTATCTAAAACCACCACCTTGGCAAGCAAACAATTCAGCAAACACTTGGAGTGCGTTGCCTACCTGAGGGAAATACGGAAGCACGGGAGGAAGGATTGGAACTGGGCAAGGAAGAGAAGCTGCTATTGGCTGGACAGAGTAGCTCAGCTCGAGGTATATCAGCGTGGTGAGCTCAGGGCCGACGCCCACGCAGAGCTCGCGGTCGCGGCAGAAGCGCTGACAGGCTACGTGCGTGGCTCCGGGCGCTTCGACAACTTCCAGGCCAGGGGCCGCGAGGCCAGCCCACGAGCAACGGCGATGTGCGGCGGATGCCTTGTGCTACTGCTGTTGCGAGGCCGGTGACCGCCTTGGATGTGACAGCATGCCATCGAGGGAGGCGAGCAGCAGAGAGAAGGCGTGCCGGGGGACACTAGGGGATTCTATTTTTTTTGGGTTTTTATATCATTTATTGTGTCCCACTATTTAGTTTTGCTATTAGGAATTTTAACCGCTCAAAAATGCCATCGCTTTGTTGGAGACATGCTCAAAAATGCCATTGGACACCTTTATTGTGATCTCAAATCTCTTTTTCTCATGATATAATGACATAAATACCTATAGACTAACATGTCAGCTCTCCTTCTATCTCACTACAATAAAGTATGGGGCCTACTTGATCCCAATAGCGTTCTTATTTTCCTATAAAATTATTCGCTTGGTTACTCCTAACAAGTGGGGCCATACTTATTATTGTGAGATAGAGAGAGAACCGACAAGTGGGTATAGGCTTATTTTTGTCATATAACATGGTCAACGGGTTTGATGTGAAAATAACAATGTTTAATGGCATTTTTGAGCAAACATCTAACAGAACAATGTCATTTTTGAGATATCTAATGGCATTTTTGAGCAAGCATCTTAGGGATCGATGGCATTTTTGATTAGTTGTAATTTCTAATGACAAAACTGAATAGTGAGATACAACTAGTGGCATAAATAATTTCATCATCGCTGAGTTTGCATTGCCCTAGAGAAGGACGCCACAGATTCATAAGGACAAGCCGGTCAAGTGTCAACACAATTCTGAACGCACGCATCACTTAAATCCAACGGCAGGGAGTGGCATCACCCTTTTTGGGCGGATACGTGGAGACCCAGGTGCGCTTGACCAGGACGTCGCGTCACATCCAACAGGCATGACTCATCACAATTTCCACCAAATCCCCTGACCATGCCGGACGAGTCATCTTCCTCTCATCTCTTCTCCCTCATCCGCCCGACCCTTCACTAGCTCTGCCGCGCTCCTGACCCCTCAGTGCCCCCCTCCCACCACCACCACCACAAAACTCCTCCCCGGCCATCTTGACCCTTCGAACACCGTCGCCGCCCTGGATACCACCATCGTACGTTCGACTATTCTCGGACCGCATCTTGGCTTGTATGTGTTTGATAAATTGTCAAATCATTTTTTGGGTGATTAGTTTGTAGGCAAAACGGTGGATTCTAATGGTTCATCGGATGAGGGGTATGGAAACACGGAGCTTGATGAATTAATGCAAAAGGACTTCCTTAATTCGCCGGAGTCGGACGAAGATGTCGAGATGATGATCCTAAGCATCCAGCAGGAGATGGACAGAGAGGAGTGGAGCACATTATGAACTTCAAGGGTTCGGTCAAAGCAAGAAGAGTTTTGGATCAGGATAGAGTCGCTAGAGCACTGCTACTCTACAAGGACTGATTTGATCCCAAATCAACATCCCCTGGTACATGGTTTCGTCGACGCTTCCGTATATGCAAACCCTTGTTCTTGCGTGTGGTGGAGAGAGTGGAGGCATATGATCCTTGCTTCAGGCCCATCAGGGATTGTTGCGGACATCTCTCGCTCTCTCCTAAGCAGAAATGCATGGCTGCTATGAGGAGCGGCCCTTTGTTTCTCTCATTAGTCACTATTGTGTTGTTTGCGTCCTGTTGTAATCAACCGTTAACTTCCCCTCCACAATCGAAAACCTCACTGCCCGTCCTCAGCACCACTATCTCTTTACCATTCTCGGCACCACTCTCTCCCGTCCATCACCATTCCCGGTTCCCGGTATTCTTTCCCTCCCCCTCCCCTCTCTCCCGGCTCTATCTGCCGGAGAGAGTTCGGTGCCATGGTTGGCATTGCATGGGCAAAGATGCAGATCTGCCATCGTTCAGTGTCGTCACTACCTTCGTGGACGTCATGGTCGTTCCATGGCATTGTTCGTCCGATCCGGTAGTTGCATTCCGCCAATCGTCGGACACCAGGTCTCTCGCGCATGTGTGTGCATGCGGTCCTAGACCTGGCATGTGCTTCATCATTCTTCGATCATGTCTGCAGCCATAATGGTGAGCTATATTCCTTTCTATTAATGTTCAAAATTGAAGTTTTTTATGCATCTTCTGGATGTGTCATTATTATTGTGCTATATAGTTTACTATGCAAGTTAGCATATTATTTGTGCATATTAAGACGATATTTAGAACATGAAGGCCTCACTACAAAGGTTTTATTTGTATCACCCATGATAAGCATGAAGGTTTTATTGATTTCACCAATGATATTGCTTGGGAGATATCACTTTTAATACTACACTTTGTACTATCACTTTTATTACTACTTATTTTGCTATCAAGTATAGCAAATAAACATGTTCCATATTTTGTGCCAACAGGTTTATGGCAATCATGGTTGTTGTTGTGACATTTTTAGTGTACTATGCTACTTGTGAGTTTCGTTGAGATTTCCTCGAAGAGGAGAGGATGATGCAGTACAGTAGAGATAAGTATTTCTCTCAATTAAGAACCAATGTTATCAATCCAGTAGGAGAATCACATAAAGCCTCGTGAACAACACCTGCGCACACAAAAGAAAATACTTGCACCCAACGCGAACAAGGGGATTGTCAATTCCCTCGGCGGTTACTTGCAAGGATTAAATCTTGTAGTGGAAGATAGATACATTATAAAGATAAAATAAAATAAAATAGAAAATTGTAGACTAGGGGGCATAGTTTTCACTAGAGGCTTGTCTCTTGAATGCATAGCATATGGTGGCTGAACAAATTAATGTTGGGCAATTGATAGAAACGAGCATAGTTATGATGATATTCAATGCATTAATCATGTGAACTAGATTATTGACTCTAGTAAACCCTTTGGGTGTTGGTCACATGACGATGTGAACTATGGGTGTTAATCACATGGTGATGTGAACTATTGGTGTTAAATCACATGGCGATGTGAGCTAGATTATTGACTCTAGTGCAAGTGGGACACTGAAGGAAATATGCCCTAGAGGCAACAATAAAGTTATTATTTATTTCCTTATTTCATGATAATTGTTTATTATTCATGCTAGAATTGTATTAACTGGAAACATAATACATGTGTGAATACATAGACAAACATAGTGTCACTAGTATGCCTCTACTTGACTAGCTCGTTAATCAAAGATGGTTAAGTTTCCTAACCATAGACATGAGTTGTCATTTGATTAACGGGATCACATCATTAGGAGAATGCTGTGATTGACTTGACCCATTCCGTTAGCTTAGCACTTGATCGTTTAGTATGTTGCTATTGCTTTCTTCATGACTTATACATGTTCCTATGACTATGAGATTATGCAACTCCCGTTTACCGTAGGAACACTTTGTGTGCTACCAAAGGTCACAACGTAACTGAGTGATTATAAAGGTGCTATACAGGTGTCTCCGAAGGTACTTGTTGAGTAGGCGTATTTCGAGATTAGGATTTGTCACTCCGATTGTCGGAGAGGTATCTCTAGGCTCACTCGGTAATACACATCACTATAAGCCTTGCAAGCATTGTAACTAATGAGTTAGTTGCAGGATGATGTATTACGGAACGAGTAAAGAGACCTGCCGGTAACAAGATTGAACTAGGTATTGAGATACCGACAATCGAATCTCGGGCAAGTAACATACCGATGACAAAGGGAACAACGTATGTTGTTATGCGGTTCGACCGATAAAGATCTTTGTAGAATATGTAGGAGCCAATATGGGCATCCAGGTTCCGCTATTGGTTATTGACCAGAGAAGTGTCTCGGTCATGTCTACATAGTTCTCGAACCCGTAGGGTCCACACGCTTAACGTTCGTTGACAATATAGTATTTATGAGTTATGTATGTTGGTAACCGAATGTTGTTCAGAGTCCCGGATGAGATCACGGACATGACGAGGAGCTCCGGAATGGCCCAGAGGTAAAGATTCATATATTGGATGATATGGTTAGGCCAAGGGGTCAGGCCCACAGGGCTATAAGTCAATGCAAAAGGAGTTTTGCGGAGGCCAGGGGGCCAAACGCCGGAGACCTTGGCGTCTGGCCCTGGGCCAGACGCCAAGGATTTGTTGGGGAACGTTGCAGAAAACAAAAATTTTCCTACGGTTTCACCAAGATCCATCTAGGAGTTCATCTAGCAACGAGTGATTAGATGCATCTACGTACCTTGTAGATCGCGAGCGGAAGCGTTCAAAGAACGGGGATGATGTAGTCGAACACGACGTGATCCAAATCACCGAAGATCTTAGCACCGAACGGACGATGCCTCCGCGTTCAACACACGTACGGAACGGATGACGTCTCCTCCTTTCTTGATCCAGCAAGGGGGGAAGAGAGGTTGATGAAGATCCAGCAGCACGACGGCGTGGTGGTGGATGCAGGGCGTCACAGTAGCAGGGCTTCGCCTATACTACGAGAGAGAGACGTAACGGGGAGAGAGGAAGCACCAAAGGCTGAGGTATAAAATCCCTCCTCTCCCCCACTATATATAGGAGGGCCAAGGGGGGGTGGTGCGCAGCCTAGGAGATCCAATCTCCTAGGTGCGGCGGCCAGGGGAGGGTTTCCCTCCCCCCCAAGGCACCTCGGGGTGCCTTCCACCACTTGGACTCCTCCGTGGTGGAAACCCTAGGCGCATGGGCCTAGTAGGGCTGGTGCCCTTGGCCCATGAAGGCCAAGGCGCACCCCCTACAGCCCATGTGGCCCCCCGGGACAGGTGGCCCCACCCGGTGGGCCCCCGGGACCCCTCCGGTGGTCCCGGTACAATACCGATAACCCCGAAACTTGTCCCGATGGCCGAAACAGCACTTCCTATATATAATTCTTTACCTCCGGACCATTCCGGAACTCCTCGTGACGTCCGGGATCTCATCCGGGACTCCGAACAACATTCGGGTTACTGCATATTCATATCTTCATAACCCTAGCGTCACCGAACCTTAAGTGTGTAGACCCTACGGGTTCGGGAGACAAGCAGACATGACCGAGACGACTCTCCGGTCAATAACCAACAGCGGGATCTGGATACCCATGATGGCTCCCACATGCTCCACGATGATCTCATCGGATGAACCACGATGTCGAGGATTAATCAACCCCGTATACAATTCCCTTTGTCAATCGGTATGTTACTTGCCCGAGACTCGATCGTCGGTATCCCAATACCTTGTTCAATCTCGTTACCGGCAAGTCACTTTACTCGTACCGTAATGCATGATCCCGTGATCAACCACTTGGTCACCTTGAGCTCATAATGATGATGCATTACCGAGTGGGCCCAGTGATACCTCTCCGTTATCCAGAGTGACAAATCCCAGTCTCGATCCGTGTCAACCCAACAGACACTTTCGGAGATACCTGTAATGCACCTTTATAGTCACCCAGTTACGTTGTGACGTTTGATACACCCAAAGCACTCCTACGGTATCCGGGAGTTACACGATCTCATGGTCAAAGGAAAAGATACTTGACATTGGAAAAGCTCTAGCAAATGAACTACACGATCTTTGTACTATGCTTAGGATTGGGTCTTGTCCATCACATCATTCTCCTAATGATGTGATCCCGTTATCAATGACATCCAATGTCATAGCCAGGAAATCATGACTATCTGTTGATCAACGAGCTAGTCAACTAGAGGCTTACTAGGGACATATTATGGTCTATGTATTCACACGTGTATTACGATTTCCGGATAATACAGTTATAGCATGAATAAAGACAATTATCATGAACAAAGAAATATAATAATAATGCTTTTATTATTGCCTCTAGGGCATATTTCCAACAGTCTCCCACTTGCACTAGAGTCAATAATCTAGTTACATTGTGATGAATCGAACACCCATGGAATTCTGGTGTTGATCATGTTTTGCCCTAGGGAGAGGTTTAGTCAACGGATCTGCTATATTCAGGTCCGTATGTACTTTACAAATCTCTATGTCTCCATCTTGAACATTTTCACGAATGGAGTTGAAGCGACGCTTGATGTGCCTTGTCTTCTTGTGAAACCTGGGCTCCTTGGCAAGTGCAATAGCTCCAGTGTTGTCACAAAAGACTTTGATTGGCCCCGACGCATTGGGTATGACTCCTAGGTCGGTGATGAACTCCTTCACCCATATAGCTTCATGTGCTGCCTCCGAGGCTGCCATGTACTCCGCTTCACATGTAGATCCCGCCACGACGCTCTGTTTGCAGCTGCACCAGCTCACTGCTCCACCATTCAACATATACACGTATCCGGTTTGTGACTTAGAGTCATCCAGATCTGTGTCGAAGCTAGCGTCAACGTAACCCTTTACGACGAGCTCTTCGTCACCTCCATAAACGAGAAACATTTCCTTAGTCCTTTTCAGGTACTTCAGGATATTCTTGACCGCTGTCCAGTGTTCCTTGCCGGGATTACTTTGGTACCTTCCTACCAAACTTACGGCAAGGTTTACATCAGGTCTGGTACACAGCATGGCATACATAATAGAACCTATGGCTGAGGCATAGGGGATGACACTCATCTCTTCTATATCTTCTGCCGTGGTCGGACATTGAGCTGAGCTCAATTTCATACCTTGTAACACAGGCAAGAACCCCTTCTTGGACTGATCCATTTTGAACTTCTTCAAAATCTTATCAAGGTATGTGCTTTGTGAAAGACCTATGAGGCGTCTTGATCTATCTCTATAGATCTTGATGCCTAATATATAAGCAGCTTCTCCAAGGTCCTTCATTGAAATAATCTTATTCAAGTAGGCCTTGATGTTGTCCAAGAGTTCTATATCATTTCCCATCAAAAGTATGTCATCTACATATAGTATGAGAAATGCTACAGAGCTCCCACTCACTTTCTTGTAAACGCAGGCTTCTCCATAAGTCTGTGTAAACCCAAACGCTTTGATCATCTCATCAAAGCGAATGTTCCAACTCCGAGATGCTTGCACCAGCCCATAAATCGAGCGTTGGAGCTTGCACACCTTGTTAGCATTCTTAGGATCGACAAAACCTTCCGGCTGCATCATATACAATTCTTCCTTAAGGAAACCATTAAGGAATGCCGTTTTGACGTCCATTTGCCATATTTCATAATCATAGAATGCGGCAATCGCTAACATGATTCGGACGGACTTCAGCTTCGCTACCGGTGAGAAAGTCTCATCGTAGTCAACCCCTTGAACTTGTCGATAACCCTTAGCGACAAGCCGAGCTTTATAGATGGTCACATTACCATCCGCGTCTGTCTTCTTCTTAAAGATCCATTTATTTTCTATGGCTCGCCGTTCAACGGGCAAGTCATTCAAAGTCCATACTTCGTTTTCATACATGGATCCTATCTCGGATTTCATGGCTTCTAGCCATTTGTCGGAATCCGGGCCCGCCATCGCTTCTTCATAGTTCGAAGGTTCACTGTTTTCTAACAACATGATTTCCAAGACAGGGTTGCCGTACCACTCTGGTGCGGAACGTGTCCTTGTGGACCTTCGAATTTCAGTAGGATCTTGATCAGAAGTATCTTGATCATCATCATTAACTTCCTCTCTAGTCAGTGCAGGCACCTCAGGAACATTTTCTTGAGTTGCGCCATTTACCGGTTCAAGAGGTAATACTTCATCAAGCTCTACTTTCCTCCCACTTACTTCTTTCGAGAGAAACTCTTTCTCTAGAAAGAATCCATTCCTGGCAACAAAGATCTTGCCTTCGGATCTGAGGTAGAAGGTATACCCATAAGTTTCTTTAGGGTATCCTATGAAGACGCATTTTTCCGACTTGGGTTCGAGCTTTTCAGGTTGAAGTTTCTTGACATAAGCATCGCATCCCCAAACTTTTAGAAACGACAGCTTAGGTTTCTTCCCAAACCATAATTCATACGGTGTCGTCTCAACGGATTTCGACAGAGCCCTATTTAAAGTGAATGCGGCAGTCTCTAAAGCATAGCCCCAAAAAGATAGTGGTAAATCGGCAAGAGACATCATAGATCGCACCATATCTAATAAAGTGCGATTACGACGTTCGGACACACCATTACGCTGAGGTGTTCAAGGCGGCGTGAATTGTGAAACTATTCCACATTTTCTTAAGTGTGTGCCAAATTCGTGACTCAAGTATTCTCCTCCACGATCTGATCGTAGAAACTTGATTTTCCTGTCACGTTGATTCTCAACTTCACTGTGAAATTCCTTGAACTTTTCAAAGGTTTCAGACTTGTGTTTCATTAAGTAGACATACCCATATCTACTTAAGTCATCAGTGAGGGTGAGAACATAACGATAGCCACCGCGAGCCTCAACACTCATTGGACCGCACACATCAGTATGTATGATTTCCAACAAGTTGGTTGCTCGCTCCATTGTTCCTAAGAACGGAGTCTTGGTCATTTTACCCATGAGGCATGGTTCGCACGTGTCAAATGATTCATAATCAAGAGACTCTAAAAGTCCATCTGCATGGAGCTTCTTCATGCGTTTGATACCTATGTGACCAAGGCGGCAGTGCCACAAGTATGTGGGACTATCATTATCAACTTTACATCTTTTGGTATTCACACTATGAATATGTGTAGTAATACGCTCGAGATTCATTAAGAATAAACCATTGACTATCGGAGCATGACCATAAAACATATCTCTCATATAAATAGAACAACCATTATTCTCGGATTTAAATGAGTAGCCATCTCGTATTAAACGAGATCCTGATACAATGTTCATGCTCAGACATGGCACTAAATAACAATTATTGAGGTTTATAACTAATCCCGTAGGTAAATGTAGAGGTAGCGTGCCGACGGCGATCACATCGACCTTGGAACCATTCCCGACGCGCATCGTCACCTCGTCCTTCTCCAGTTTCCGTTTATTCCGCAGCTCCTTTGGTGAGTTACAAATATGAGTAACGGCACCGGTATCAAATACCCAGGAGTTACTACAAGTACTGGTAAGGTACACATCAATCACATGTATATCAAATATACCTTTGGTGTTGCCGGCCTTCTTATCCGCTAAGTATTTAGGGCAGTTCCGCTTCCAGTGACCCTTCCCTTTGCAATAAAAGCACTCTGTCTCAGGCTTGGGTCCATTCTTTGACTTCTTCCCGACAGCTTGCTTGCCGGGCGCAGAAACTTCCTTGCCGTCCTTCTTGAAGTTCTTTTTACCCTTGCCCTTCTTGAACTTAGTGGTTTTATTCATCATCAACACTTGATGTTCCTTCTTGACTTCTACCTCTGCTGATTTCAGCATAGCAAATACTTCAGGAATGGTCTTTACCATCCCCTGCATATTGAAGTTCATCACAAAACTCTTGTAGCTTGGTGGAAGCGACTGGAGGATTCTGTCAATGACCGCGTCATCCGGGAGATTAACTCCCAGCTGAGTCAAGCGGTTATGCAACCCAGACATAGTGAGTATGTGCTCACTGACAGAACTATTTTCCTCCATCTTACAGCTGAAGAATTTATCGGAGACTTCGTATCTCTCGATCTGGGCATGAGCTTGAAAAACCATTTTTAGCTCTTCGAACATCTCATATGCTCCATGTCTCTCAAAACGCTTTTGGAGCCCCGGCTCTAAGCTATAAAGCATGCCGCACTGAACGAGGGAGTAGTCATCAGTACGTGTCTGCCAAGCGTTCATAGCGTCTTGGTTCTGTGGGACGGGTGGATCACCTAGCGGTGCTTGTAGGACATAATCTTTCTTGGCAGCTATGAGGATGATCCTCAGATTCCGGACCCAGTCCGTATAGTTGCTGCCATCGTCTTTCAGCTTGGTTTTCTCTAGGAACGCGTTGAAATTGAATACAACGTTGGCCATTTGATCTACAGGACATATTGTAAAGATTTTAGACTAAGTTCATGATAATCAAGTTCATCTAATCAAATTATTAATGAACTCCCACTCAGATTAGACATCCCTCTAGTCATCTAAGTGTTACACGATCCAATTCAACTAATCCGTGTCCGATTAACACGTGAGACGGACTAGTCATCGTCGGTGAACATCTCCATGTTGATCGTATCTTCCATATGACTCGTGTTCGACCTTTCGGTCTCTGTGTTCCGAGGCCATGTCTTCACATGCTTAGGCTCGTCAAGTTAACCCTAAGTGTTTTTGCATGTGTAAAACTTCTTACACCCGTTGTATGTGAACGAAAGGATCTATCACACCCGATTAACACGTGGTGCTTCGAAGCGACGAACTGTAGCAACGGTGCACAGTTAGGGGAGAACACTTCTTGAAATTGTTGTAAGGGATCATCTTATTTACTACCGTCGTCTTAAGTAAACAAGATGCAAAACATGATAAACATCACATGTAATCAAATAATAATAGTGACATGATATGGCCAATATCACATAGCTCCTTTGATCTCCATCTTGGGGCTCCATGATCATCCTTGTAGATCGTCATACTCATCGACATATAAGTCGTGATTCCTTGTACAAGAACATGATCAATCTCATACATCACATATATCATTCATCACATCCTTTTGGCCATATCACATCACATAGCATACCCTGCAAAAACAAGTTAGACGTCCTCTAATTGTTGTTTGCATGTTTTACGTGGCTGCTATGGGTTTCTAGCAAGAACGTTTCTTACCTACGCAATGACCACAACGTGATATGCCAATTGCTATTTACCCTTCATAAGGACCCTTTTCATCGAATCCGATCCGACTAAAGTAGGAGAGACAGACACCCGCTAGCCACCTTATGCAACTAGTGCATGTCAGTCGGTGGAACCTGTCTCACGTAAGAGTACGTGTAAGGTCGGTCCGGGCCGCTTCATCCCACGATGCCCCCGAATCAAGATAAGACTAGTAACGGCAAGCATATTGAACAAAATCAACGCCCACAACTACTTTGTGTTCTACTCGTGCAAGAGAACTACGCATAGACCTAGCTCATGATGCCACTGTTGGGGAACGTTGCAGAAAACAAAAATTTTCCTACGGTTTCACCAAGATCCATCTAGGAGTTCATCTAGCAACGAGTGATTAGATGCATCTACGTACCTTGTAGATCACGAGCGGAAGCGTTCAAAGAACGGGGATGATGTAGTCGAACACGACGTGATCCAAATCACCGAAGATCTTAGCACCGAACGGACGATGCCTCCGCGTTCAACACACGTACGGAACGGATGACGTCTCCTCCTTTCTTGATCCAGCAAGGGGGGAAGAGAGGTTGATGAAGATCCAGCAGCACGACGGCGTGGTGGTGGATGCAGGGCGTCACAGTAGCAGGGCTTCGCCTATACTACGAGAGAGAGACGTAACGGGGAGAGAGGAAGCACCAAAGGATGAGGTATAAAATCCCTCCTCTCCCCCACTATATATAGGAGGGCCAAGGGGGGGTGGTGCGCATCCTAGGAGATCCAATCTCCTAGGTGCGGCGGCCAGGGGAGGGTTTCCCTCCCCCCCAAGGCACCTCGGGGTGCCTTCCACCACTTGGACTCCTCCGTGGTGGAAACCCTAGGCGCATGGGCCTAGTAGGGCTGGTGCCCTTGGCCCATGAAGGCCAAGGCGCACCCCCTACAGCCCATGTGGCCCCCCGGGACAGGTGGCCCCACCCGGTGGGCCCCCAGGACCCCTCCGGTGGTCCCGGTACAATACCGATAACCCCGAAACTTGTCCCGATGGCCGAAACAGCACTTCCTATATATAATTCTTTACCTCCGGACCATTCCGGAACTCCTCGTGACATCCGGGATCTCATCCGGGACTCCGAACAACATTCGGGTTACTGCATATTCATATCTTCATAACCCTAGCGTCACCGAACCTTAAGTGTGTAGACCCTACGGGTTCGGGAGACAAGCAGACATGACCGAGACGACTCTCCGGTCAATAACCAACAGCGGGATCTGGATACCCATGATGGCTCCCACATGCTCCACGATGATCTCATCGGATGAACCACGATGTCGAGGATTAATCAACCCCGTATACAATTCCCTTTGTCAATCGGTATGTTACTTGCCCGAGACTCGATCGTCGGTATCCCAATACCTTGCTCAATCTCGTTACCGGCAAGTCACTTTACTCGTACCGTAATGCATGATCCCGTGATCAACCACTTGGTCACCTTGAGCTCATAATGATGATGCATTACCGAGTGGGCCCAGTGATACCTCTCCGTTATCCAGAGTGACAAATCCCAGTCTCGATCCGTGTCAACCCAACAGACACTTTCGGAGATACCTATAATGCACCTTTATAGTCACCCAGTTACGTTGTGACGTTTGATACACCCAAAGCACTCCTACGGTATCCGGGAGTTACACGATCTCATGGTCAAAGGAAAAGATACTTGACATTGGAAAAGCTCTAGCAAACGAACTACACGATCTTTGTACTATGCTTAGGATTGGGTCTTGTCCATCACATCATTCTCCTAATGATGTGATCCCGTTATCAATGACATCCAATGTCATAGCCAGGAAATCATGACTATCTGTTGATCAACGAGCTAGTCAACTAGAGGCTTACTAGGGACATATTATGGTCTATATATTCACACGTGTATTACGATTTCCGGATAATACAGTTATAGCATGAATAAAGACAATTATCATGAACAAAGAAATATAATAATAATGCTTTTATTATTGCCTCTAGGGCATATTTCCAACAGGATTGTGGCATTTGTTCCTGGAGTCCGAGTGGGGCTCTTGCCTTTCGGGCAAAACCGACTTTGAGGAGGCTTTTGCTCCAAGTTTCGACCCCAGGGCTCAACATATAAATAGAGGGGCAGGGCTAGCACCAAAGACACATCAAGAAACACCAAGTCGTGTGCCGGCAACCTCGTCCCTTCTAGTTTATCCTCCGTCATAGTTTTCGTAGTGCTTAGGCGAAGCCCTGCGGAGATTGTTCTTCATCAACACCGTCACCACGCCGTCGTGCTGCCGGAACTCATCTACTACTTCGCCCCTCTTGCTGGATCGAGAAGGCGAGGACGTCATCGAGCTGAACGTGTGCTGAACGCGGAGGTGCCGTACGTTCGGTAGTTGATCAGGACGGATCGTGAAGGTGTATGACTACATCAACCACGTTGATAAATGCTTCCGCTTATGGTCTACGAGGGTATGTAGACAACACTCTCCCCTCTCGTTGCTATGCATCACCATGATCTTGCATGTGCGTAGGAATTTTTTGAAATTACTACGTTCCCCAATAGTGGCATCCGAGCCAGGTTTATGCGTAGATGTTATATGCACGAGTAGAACACAAGTGAGTTGTGGGCGATACAAGTCATACTGCTTACCAGCATGTCATACTTTGGTTCGGCGGTATTGTTGGATGAAGCAGCCCGGACCGACATTACGCGTACGCTTACGCGAGACTGGTACCGACGTGCTTTCTACACAGGTGGCTGGCGGGTGTCAGTTTCTCCAACTTTAGTTGAACCGAGTGTGACTACGCCCGGTCCTTGAGAAGGTTAAAACAACACTAACTTGACGAACTATCGTTGTGGTTTTGATGCGTAGGTAAGAACGGTTCTTGCTCATCCCGTAGCAGCCACGTAAAACTTGCAATAACAAAGTAGAGGACGTCTAACTTTTTTTTGCAGGGCATGTTGTGATGTGATATGGTCAAGATGTGATGCTATATTTTGTTGTATGATATGATCATGTTTTGTAACCGAGTTATCGGCAACTGGCAGGAGCCATATGGTTGTCGCTTTATTGTATGCAATGCAATCGCCCTGTGATTGCTTTACATTATCACTAAGCGGTAGCGATAGTCGTAGAAGCAAAAGTTGGCGAGACGACAACGATACTACGATGGAGATCAAGGTGTCGCGCCGGTGACGATGGTGATCATGACGGTGCTTCAGAGATGGAGATCACAAGCACAAGATGATGATGGCCATATCATATCACTTATATTCATTGCATGTGTTGTTTATCCTTTATGCATCTTATTTTGCTTTATTTGGCGGTAGCATTATCAGATGATCTCTCACTAAATTTCAAGGTAAAAGTGTTCTCCCTGAGGATGCCTCGTTGCCAAAGTTCGTCGTGCCGAGACAGCACGTGATGATCGGGTGTGATAAGCTCTACGTTCATCTACAACGGGTGCAAGCCAGTTTTGCACACACATAATACTCAGGTTAAACTTGACGAGCCTAGAATATGCAGATATGGCCTCGGAACACTGGAGACCGAAAGGTCGAGTGTAATTCAGGAGCCATTTTTCTCACTACCAGTTGCAACTCCACCCATGACAACTATGGGAGTAGACCCGGAACCTGTCCGTCAGAAGTCGACTGAACCCGTTGTTGAGCATGAAAGGGAGGTGCAGCAGCAAATTTTAGAAGAAGTGCCAGAAGTTGAGGCACATAATGTGCCAGAAACTAAGGCCCTTAGAAGGTCTACAGGACCAAGAAAGTTAGCTATTTCTACTGACTTTAAAGTTTATAACACAGAAATGGTTCATATGGAAAAAGATCCCACCTCATATGAAGAAGCCATGAGAAGCCCTCATTCATCGAAGTGGATGAAGGAAATGGAAGACGAGATGAAATCGATGAGTTCCAAAGATGTTTGGGACTTAAAGGAAATTCCTAAAGGAGCCAAAATAGTAGGTTGTAAATGGGTCTACAAAATTATTAAGTATGACTCTAAAGGGAATATAGAAAAGTATAAAGCACGACTCGTGGCAAAAGGATTTACACAAAGAGAAGGGATAGATTACAATGAGACATTTTCTCCAGCCTCATGTAAGGATTCCTTCAGAATCATAATGGCATTAGTTGCTCATTTTGATTTAGAGTTACATCAAATGGACGTAAAGACGACATTTCTCAATGGGGATTTAAAAGAAAATGTCTACATGAAACAACCTAAGGGTTTTATCATGGAAGGCAAGGAAAATATGGGATGCCGCCTGAAGAAATCCATTTATGTGTTAAAGCAAGCCTCTAGACAGTGGTATCTAAAGTTTAATCAAACGATTAAAGGTTTTAGATTTAAAGAAAATATTGAGGATAACTACATTTATGCAGAGTTTAAAAATGGAAAATATATTTTCCTAATCTTGTATGTGGATGATATTCTGCTTGCTAGCATTGATGTTAGTCTACTACAAGAAACAAAGAAGTTCTTATCCTCAAATTTTGACATAACAGATCTTGGTGAAGCATCATATGTTTTGGGCATAGAAATGCACTGAGATAGGAACAATGGAGTCTTAGTACTATCACAGAAAGCATATTTAGAAAAGGTTCTTAAAAAGTATAATATGCATGCGAGTAAAGCCACACCTGCTCCTATAGTCAAGGGTGATAGTTTTGGGAAATTCCAATGTCCCAAGAACCAGTACAAGATCGATCAAATGAAAGCAGTACCATATGCTTCGGCAGTTGACAGCTTACAGTATGCACAAGTGTGCACTCGCCCTGACTTAGATTTTATCACCGGGGTACTCGGTAGATATCAAGAGAATCCAGGCATGGAGCACTGGAAGATGGTAAAGAAAGCATTGCGTTATGTACAAGGAACGAAGGACTACATGCTAATATACAGGAGAAGTGATTCCCTAGAGATAAAAGGGTATTCAGACGCATATTTTGCGGGGGACAAAGATGATAGAAAATCCACGTCAGGATACATCTTCACTCTTGCTGGGGGAGCTATTTCATGGAAAAGCTCCAAGCAGTCGATAGTTGCATCATCCACGATGTATGCAGAATTTATAGCATGCTTCGAGGCCACGGGGCAGGCGATATGGCTAAAGAAATTTGTACCCGACTTGAAAGTACTAGATTGTATTCACAAACCACTAAAGATGTACTATGACAACCAACCCGCAGTATTCTATGCTCACAACAACAAGTGGAGTAATGCTGCCAAAACAATAGAGATGAGGTATTATGTTGTAAAAGATAAAATCCAGGATCAAACTATAAGTCTCGAGCATTTAAGGACAAAAGATATGCTTGCGGATCCGCTAACGAAAGGCTTACCACCCAATGTGTGCAAGGAACACTTAGCCGACATGGGTTTAAGGGAAAGCCTTATGATTCCTGGATAGGCCCAAAAGGAACAGAATTTGTTTCTGAACATAACGTATGTTTTAGCTGTATGATTCTATCGACAATTAAGTTGTGACGATGAAACATGCTCTATGTACCAATATGTGATGAAACAAATAAACTAGAAAGTATAAAGTTAAAAGTAAAGTTGAGATCAAGGGAGAGAATGTTAGGTTGATCTCTCTCTCGTTCGAACCCAACGGATCGAACGGGCCCCTGACTCGCGCCCTAATCGGGGGCGCCTAACCAAACCATGGTTGGTGGGCTCCTGTGACCCACGCTATATAAACAGAGGTGGGGGCCGAGGCATGACTTACGAGGTTGATCGCTGCCACAAACCCCACCGAACACTCCCTACCGATCTAGGGTTAGCGCGGTGCTCACGGGAAGCTCCACCACCGCCGCCATCCACTCTTTGTCCACATCGTCACCGGCCCCTACTTCACCATGGCCGGCTTTGGTAGTTCCTCATCTGCACAAGGAGAAGGTAATACCACAGTAATCCACCATGAATCCCTAAATCTACTCGATCCATGGAGTAAACATTGTGTTGCTAGTTTCAGAGATATGCGTAATAGAAGAGCTAGCATGTTTGGTGTCCTGCATGCAGCTCATGCGGGCTCTAGTGAGTCAAGATTTGGCTGTTTGCTTATCCCAAACAATAAGTGATGCAGTGTCCTTATCTTTCATGCCGTACTTTTCTCAAAAGAAATGCCTTGAGTATTTATTGACTTGATCCACTATATATCGAGTATTCTTATAAAATTAAACTGATAATAACCATAAAAATGTCACAATATATACGCCACCTATGGGTTGCTGATTAGTCCTTGTCTAATCCAGATTGAGTAGATGTAGTTCTACCAGTAAGCATGTGCTCAGATTGTCTGAGTACTACAATCACTTGAATCAAGTGGGAGTTAATCTTCCAGATAAGATAGTGATTGACAGAGTTCTCTAGTCACTATCACCAAGTTGCTAGAACTTCGTGATGAACTATAATATGCAAGGGATAACGAAAATGATTCCCAAGCTCTTCGTGATGCTGAAATCGACGAAGGTAGAAATCAAGAAAAGCATCAAGTGTTGATGGTTAACAAGACCACTAGTTTCAAGAAAATGGCAAAGGGAAGAAGGGGAACTTCAAGAAGAACGCCAAGCAAGTTGTTGCTCAAGTGAAGAAGCCCAAGTCTGGACCTAAGCCTCAGACTAAGTGCTTTATTACTGCAAAGGGACTGGTCACTGGAAGCGGAACTACCCCAAGTATTTGGCGGATAAGAATGATGGCAAAGTGAACAATGCTATATTTGATATACATGTTATTGATGTGTACTTTACTAGTGTTTATAGCAACCCCTCGGTATTTGATACTGGTTTAGTTGCTAAGAGTAGTAACTCGAAACGAGAGTTGCAGAATGAATAGAGACTAGTTAAGTGTGAAGTGACGATGTGTGTTGGAAGGGGTTCCAAGATTGATATGATCATCATCGCACACTCCCTATACTTTCGGGATTAGTGTTAAACCTAAATAAATGTTATTTGGTGTTTGCATTGAGCATGAATATGATTTGATCATGTTTATTGCAATACTGTTATTCATTTAAGTTAGAGAATAATTGTTGTTCTGTTTACATGAATAAAACCTTCTATGGTCATACACCCAATGAAAATGGTTCGTTGGATCTCGATCGTAGTGATACACATATTCATAATATTGAAGCCAAAAGATGCAAAGTTAATAATGATAGTGCAACTTATTTGTGGCACTGCCGTTTAGGTCATATTGGTGTAAAGCTCATGAAGAAACTCCATGCTGATGGGCTTTTGTAATCACTTGATTATGAATCATTTTTATGCTTGCGAACCATGCCTCATGGGCAAGATGACTAAGACTCCGTTCTCCGGAACAATAGAGCGAGCCACTGATTTATTGGAAATAATACATACCGATGTATGCGGTCCAATGAATGTTGAGACTCACGGCAGGTATCATTGTTTTCTGACCTTCACAGATGATTTGAGCAGATATGTGTATATCTACTTGATGAAACATAAATCTGAAACATTTGAAAAGTTCATATAATTTCAGAGTGAAGTGGAAAATCATCGTAACAAGAAAATAAAGTTTGTACGATCTGATCGTGGAGGAGAATATTTGAGTTACGAGTTTGGTCTTCATTTGAAACAATGCGAAATAGTTTCACAACTCGCGCCACCTGGAACACCACAGCATAATGGTGTGTCCGAACGTCATAACCGTAGTTTATTAGATGGTACAATCTATGATGTCTCTTACCAATTTACCACTATCGTTTTGGGGTTATGCATTAGAAGACAGCTGCATTCACGTTAAATAGGGCACCATCTAAATCCGTTGAGATGACACCGTATAAACTGTGGTTTAGCAAGAAACCTAAGCTGTCGTTTCTTGGAGTTTGGGGTTGCGATGCTTATGTGAAAAAGTTTCATCTTGATAAGCTCAAACCCAAGTCGGAGAAGTGCGTCTTCATAGGATACCCAAAAGTAACTGTTGGGTACACCTTCTATCACAGATCCGAAGGCAAGATATTTGTTGCTGAGAATGGATCCTTTATAGACAAGGAGTTTCTCTCGAAAGAAGTGAGTGGGAGGAAAGTAGAACTTGATGAGGTAACTCTACTTGCTCCCTTATTGAAAAGTAGTTCATCACAGAAATCTGTTTCTGTGACTCCTACACCAATTAGTGAGGAAGCTAATGATGATGATCATGTAACTTCAGATCAAGTTACTACCGAACCTCGTAGGTCAATCAGAGTGAGATCCACACCAGAGTGGTACGGTAATCCTGTTCTGAAGGTCATATTAATTCACCATGACGAACCTACGAACTATGAGGAAGTGATGATGAGCCAAGATTCCATGAAATGGCTTGAGGCCATGAAATCGGAGATATGATCCATGTATGAGAACAAAGTATGCACTTTGGTTGACTTGCCCGATGATCGGCAAGCCATAGAAAATAAATGGATCTTCAAGAGGAAGACGGACACTGATAGTAGTGTTACTATCTTCAAAGCTCGAATTGTCGCAAAAGGTTTTCGACAAGTTCAAGGTGTTGACTATGATGAGATTTTCTCACTCGTAGCGATGCTTAAGTCTGTCCGAATCATGTTAGCACATTGCCACATTTTATGAAATTTGACAAATGGATGTCAAAACTACATTCCTTAATGAATTTCTTAAAGAAAAGTTGTATATGATGCAACCAGAAGGTTTTGTCGATCCTAAAGGTGCTAACAAAATGTACAAGCTCCAGTGATCCATCTATGGACTGGTGCAAGCATCTCGGAGTTGGAATATACGCTTTGATGAGTTGATCAAAGCATATAGTTTTATACAGACTTGCGGTGAAGCTTGTATTTACAAGAAAGTGAGTGGGAGCACTACAAAATTTCTGATAAATATATGTGAATGACATATTGTTGATCGGAAATAATGTAGAATTTTTCTGGAAAGCCTAAGGGAGTTTTTCAAAATAATGACCTCGGCGAAGCTGCTTACATATTGAGAATCAAGATCTATAGAGATAGATCAAAACGCTTGATAAGTTTTTTCAATGAGTACATACCTTGACAAGATTTTGAAGTAGATCAAAATGGAACAGTCAAAGAAAGAGTTCTTGCCCGACCACGACAGAAGATAGAAACAGAATGAAAATCATTCCCTATGCCTCAGGCACAGGTTCTATAAAGTATGCCATGCTATGTACCAGGTCTATTATATACCCTATACTGTGTTTAGCAAGGGAGTACAATAGTGATTTAGGAATAGATCACTGGACAACGGTCAAAATTATCCTTAGTGGAATAATGATATGTTTCTCGATTATGGAGGTGACAAAAGGTTCATCGTAAAGGGTTATGTCAATGCAAGTTTTGACACTGATCCAGATGACTCTAAGTCTCAATCTGGATACATATTGAAAGTGGGAGCAATTAGCTAGAGTAGCTCCGTGTAGAGCATTGTTGACATAGAAATTTGCAAAATACATACGGATCTGAATGTGACAGACCCGTTGACTAAACTTCTCTCACAAGAAAAACATGATCACACCTTAGTACTCTTTGGCTGTTAATCACATAGCGATGTGAACTAGATTATTGACTCTAGTAAACCCTTTGGGTGTTGGTCACATGATGATGTGAACTATGGGTGTTAATCACATGGTGATGTGAACTATTGGTGTTAAATCACATGGCGATGTGAGCTAGATTATTGACTCTTGTGCAAGTGGGACACTGAAGGAAATATGCCCTAGAGGCAATAATAAAGTTATTATTTATTTCCTTATTTCATGATAATTTTTTATTATTCATGCTAGAATTGTATTAACCGGAAACATAATACATGTGTGAATACATAGACAAACATAGTGTCACTAGTATGCCTCTACTTGACTAGCTCGTTAATCAAAGATGGTTAAGTTTCCTAACCATAGACATGAGTTGTCATTTGATTAACGGGATCACATCATTAGGAGAATGATGTGATTGACTTGACCCATTCCGTTAGCTTAGCACTTGATCGTTTAGTATGTTGCTATTGCTTTCTTCATGACTTATACATGCTCCTATGACTATGAGATTATGCAACTCCCGTTTACCGGAGGAACACTTTGTGTGCTACCAAACGTCACAACGTAACTGTGTGATTATAAAGGTGCTCTATAGGTGTCTCCGAAGGTACTTGTTGAGTTGGCGTATTTCGAGATTAGGATTTGTCACTCCGATTGTCGGAGAGGTATCTCTAGGCCCACTCGGTAATACACATCACTATATGCCTTGCAAGGATTGTAACTAATGAGTTAGTTGCGGGATGATGTATTACAGAACGAGTAAAGAGACTTGCCGGTAACGAGATTGAACTAGGTATTGAGATACCGATGATCGAATCTCGGGCAAGTAACATACCGATGACAAAGGGAACAACATATGTTGTTATGCGGTTCGACCGATAAAGATCTTCGTAGAATATGTAGGAGCCAATGAGGGAGTCCTGGATTAGGGGGTCCCTAGACAGTCAGACTATATCCTTTGGCCGGACTGTTGGGCTATGAAGATACAAGATTGAAGACTTCGTCCCATGTCCGGGTGGGACTCTCCTTTGCGTGGAAGGGAAGCTTGGCAATTCGGATATGTAGATCTCCTCCCTTGTTACCGACTCTGTGTAACACTATCCCCATCCGGTGTCTATATAAACCGGAGGGTTTAGTAGGACAACAACAATCATAATCATAGGCTAGCTTCCAGGATTTAGCCTCTACGATCTCGTGGTAGATCAACTCTTGTAATACTCATATCATCAAGATCAATCAAGCAGGACGTAGGGTATTACCTCCATCGGGAGGGCCCGAACCTGGGTAAACATTGTGTCCCCCGCCTCCTGTTACCATCCGCCTTAGACGCACAGTTCGGGACCCCCTACCCGAGATCCGCCGGTTTTGACACCGACATTGGTGCTTTCATTGAGAGTTCCACTGTGTCGTCACCATAAGGCTTGATGGCTCCTTCGATCATCGGCAACGATGCGATCCAGGGTGAGTTTTTTCTTCCCAGATAGATCTTCGTATTCGGCGGCTTCGCACTGCGGGCCAACTCGTGTGGCCATCTGGAGCAGATCGAGAGCTACGCCCCTGGCCGTCAGGTCAGGTTTGGAAACTTAAACTATACTGCCGACATCCGCGGAGACTTGATCTTCGACGGATTGGAGCCCGTGTCAGGTGCGCCGCATAGCCACGACGAGCATGACTTAGCTCTGCCGCCGGACAGTGTTTGGGAGATCACACCTGTGGCAACTCCGGCCCTTGATCCGGAGTAGATCGCGTCGTCTGAGGACGGGTGGATGGACCCCGCCACGGAGGCCGCACACTCAGCGGCGATAGAGCCGAATACTGACTTCACCTCCTACGAGACCTATGTTGCTGGACCCTTGGATTCGTCCCCGGCCATAGGCTCCGAACCGCCTGTGTCCGTGCCTATCGAATCTTATTGGGCGCCGATTATGGAGTTTTCCTCCGCGGATATCTTTCAGCACTCGCCCCTGGGCGACGCGCTGAATTCATTAAGGTCCCTCTCCTTGTCAGAAGGCCCTTGTCTAAACTATGTCCAGCTGGAGTGGGAAGCGCACGACGTATAAATTCCTTCCCCACCCACCACCCACTTAATAGCCACTGTCGATGACTTAACCGACATGCTTGATTTCGACTCTGAAGACATCGACGGTACGGACGACGATGCAGGAGAGGAACAAGAACCACCGCCCACAGGTCGCTGGAAAGCCACTTCTGTTGGAAATATGCCCTAGAGGCAATAATAAATTGGTTATTATTATATTTCCTTGTTCATGATAATCGTTTATTATCCATGCTAGAATTGTATTGATAGGAAACTCAGATACATGTGTGGATACATAGACAACACCATGTCCCTAGTAAGCCTCTAGTTGACTAGCTCGTTGATCAATAGATGGTTACGGTTTCCTGACCATGGACATTGGATGTCGTTGATAACGGGATCACATCATTAGGAGAATGATGTGATGGACAAGACCCAATCCTAAGCCTAGCACAAGATCATGTAGTTCGTATGCTGAAGCTTTTCTAATGTCAAGAATCATTTCCTTAGACCATGAGATTGTGCAACTCCCGGATACCGTAGGAGTGCTTTGGGTGTGCCAAACGTCACAACGTAACTGGGTGGCTATAAAGGTACACTATAGGTATCTCCGAAAGTGTCTGTTGGGTTGGCACGAATCGAGACTGGGATTTGTCACTCCGTGTAAACGGAGAGGTATCTCTGGGCCCACTCGGTAGGACATCATCATAATGTGCACAATGTGATCAAGGAGTTGATCATGGGATGATGTGTTACAGAACGAGTAAAGAGACTTGCCGGTAACGAGATTGAACAAGGTATCGGGATACCGACGATCGAATCTCGGGCAAGTATCGTACTGATAGACAAAGGGAATTGTATACGGGATTGATTGAATCCGCGACATCGTGGTTCATCCGATGAGATCATCGTGGAACATGTGGGAGCCAACATGGGTATCTAGATCCCGCTGTTGGTTATTGATCGGAGAGTTATCTCGGTCATGTCTGCATGGTTCCCGAACCCGTAGGGTCTACACACTTAAGGTTCGATGACGCTAGGGTTATAGGGAATAGATATACGTGGTACCGAATGTTTTTCAGAGTCCCGGATGAGATCCCGGACGTCACGAGGAGTTCCGGAATGGTCCGGAGGTAAATATTTATATATGGGAAGTCCTGTTTTGGTCGCCGGAAAAGTTTCGGGTTTTATCGGTAATGTACCGGGACCACCGGGAGGGTCCCGGTGGTCCACCAAGTGGGGCCACCAGCCCCGGAGGGCTGCATGGGCCAAGTGTGGGAGGGGACCAGCCCCAGGTGGGCTGGTGCGCCCCCCACCAAGGCCCAAGGCGCAAGGGAGAGTGGAAGGGGGCAAACCCTAAGCTCAGATGGGCCTAAGGCCCACCTAGTGGTGCGCCCCCCTCTCTCCCCCCTTGGCCGCCCCCCTAGATGGGATCTAGGGCTGGCCGCCACCCCTAGGGGTGGAAACCTAGGTGGGGGTGCAGCCCCTCCCCTCCCCCTATATATACTTGAGGTTTTGGGCTGCCATAGACACGATTCAATCTCCTTCTTGGCGCAGCCCTACCCCTCTCCCTCCTCGTCTCTTGCGGTGCTTGGCGAAGCCCTGCTGGAGTACCACGCTCCTCCACCACCACCACGCCGTCGCGCTGCTGCTGGATGGAGTCTTCCCCAACCTCTCCTTCTCCCCTTGCTGGATCAAGGCGTAGGAGACGTCCCCGGGCTATACGTGTGTTGAACACGGAGGTGCCGTCCGTTCGGCACTAGGATCATCGGTGATTTGGATCACGATGAGTACGACTCCATCAACCCCGTTCACTTGAACGCTTCCGCTTAGCAATCTACAAGGGTATGTAGATGCACTCTCCTTCCCCTCGTTGCTAGATTACTCCATAGATTGATCTTGGTGATGCGTAGAAAATGTTGAATTTCTGCTACGTTCCCCAACAGTGGCATCATGAGCTAGGTCTATGCGTAGTTACTATGTACGAGTAGAAAACAAAGTAGTTGTGGGCGTCGATATTGTCAATTATCTTGCCGTTAATAGTCTTATCTTGATTCGGCGGCATCATGGGATGAAGCGTCCCGGACCAACCTTACACGTACACTTACGTTAGACCGGTTCCACCGACTGACATGCACTAGTTGCATAAGGTGGCTGGCGGGTGTCTGTCTCTCCCACTTTAGTCGGATCGGATTTGATGAACAGGGTCCTTATGAAGGGTAAATAGAAATTGGAAATTCACGTTGTGGTTTTGGCGTAGGTAAGAAACGTTCTTACTAGCAACCTATAGCAGCCACGAAAAAACTTGCAACAACAATTAGAGGACGTCTAACTTGTTTTTGCAGCATATGCCTTGTGATGTGATATGGCCAAAAGGATGTGATGAATGATATATGTGATGTATGAGATTTGATCATGTTCTTGTAATAGGAATCACGACTTGCATGTCGATGAGTATGACAACCGGCAGGAGCCATAGGAGTTGTCTTAATTTATTTATGACCTGCATGTCAACATAAACGTCATGTAATTACTTTACTTTATTGCTAAAGCATTAGCCATAGTAGTAGAAGTAATAGATGACGAGACAACTTCAAGAAGACACGATGATGGAGATCATGGTGTCATGCCGGTGACAACGATGATCATGGAGCCCCGAAGATGGAGATCAAGAGGAGCAAAATGATATTGGCCATATCATGTCACTATTTTATTGCATGTGATGTTTATCATGTTTATATCTTATTTGCTTAGAATGACGGTAGCTTAAATAAGATGATCCCTCACTAAAATTTCAAGAAAGGTGTTCCCCCTAACTGTGCACCGTTGCGAAGGTTCATTGTTTCGAAGCACCACATGATGATCGAGTGTGATAGATTCTAACGTTCGAATACAACGGGTGTTGACGAGCCTAGCATGTACAGACATGGCCTCGGGACACATGCGAAACACTTAGGTTGACTTGACGAGCCTAGCATGTACAGACATGGCCTCGGAAGACAGAAGACCGAAAGGTCGAACATGAGTTGTATAGAAGATACGATCAACATGAAGATGTTCATCGATGATGACTAGTCCGTCTCACGTGATGATCGGACACGGCCTAGTTGACTCGGATCATGTAATCACTTAGATGACTAGAGGGATGTCTGTCTGAGTGGGAGTTCATAAGATGAGCTTAATTATCCTGAACATAGTCAAAAGGTCTTCGCAAATTATGTCGTAGCTCGCGCTTCAGTTCTACTGTTTAGATATGTTCCTAGAGAAAATTTAGTTGAAAGTTGATAGCAGCAATTATGCGGACTAGGTTTGTAAACTGAGGATTGTCCTCATTGCTTCATAGAAGGCTTATGTCCTTAATGCACCGCTCAGTGTGCTGAACCTCGAACGTTGTCTGTGGATGTTGCGAACATCTGACATACACATTTTGATAACTACGTGATAGTTCAGTTAAACGGTTTAGAGTTGAGGCACCGAAGACGTTTTGAAACGTCGCGAAACATATGAGATGTTTCGAGGGCTGAAATTGGGATTTCAGGCTCGTGCCCACGTCAAGAGGTATAAGACCTCCGACGATTTTCTTAGCCCGCAAACTAAGGGAGAAAAGCTCAATTGTTGAGCTTGTGCTCAGATTGTCTGAGTACAACAATCATTTGAATCGAGTGGGAGTTGATCTTCCAGACGAGATAGTGATGTTTCTCCGAAGTCATTACCACCAAGCTGCTAGAGCTTCGTGATGAACTATAATATATCAGGGACATATATGATGATCCTTGAGATATTCGCAATGTTTGACACCACAAAAGTAGAAATCAAGAAGGAGCATCAATTGTTGATGGTTGGTGAAACCACTAGTTTCAAGAAGGGCAAGGGCAAGGGCAAGAAGGGATACTTCATGAAACGGCAATTCAGCTGCTGCTCTAGTGAAGAAACCCAAGGTTGAACCCAAACCCGAGACTAAGTGCTTCTGTAATAAGAGGAACAACCACTGGAGCAGAATTACCCTAGATACTTGGTAGATGAGAAGGCTGGCAAGGTCGATAGAAGTATATTGGATATACATTGTGTTAATGTGTACTTTACTAGTACTCCTAGTAGCACCATGGTATTAGATACCGGTTGGGTTGCTAAGTGTTAGTAAACTCGAAATAAAAGGCTGCGGAGTAAACGGAGACTAGCTAAAGGTGAGCTGGCGATATGTGTTGGAAGTTTTTCCAAGCTTGATGTGATCAAGCATCGCACGCTCCCTCTACCATCGAGATTGGTGTTTGCGTTGAGCATAGACATGATTGGATTATGTCTATCGCAATACGGTTATTCATTTAAGGAGAATAATGGTTACTCTGTTTATTTGAATAATACCTTCAATGGTCTTGCACCTAAAATGAATGGTTTATTGAATCTCGATCGTAGTGATACACATGTTCATGCCAAAAGATATAAGATAGTAATGATAGTACCACCTACTTGTGGCACTGCCACGTAAGTCATATCGGTATAAAACGCATGAAGAAGCTCCATGTTGATGGATCTTTGGGCTCACTCGTTTTTGAAAAGTTTGAGACATGCGAACCATGTCTATTGGTGTATATGCATGAAGAAACTCCATGCAAATGGACCATTTGGACTCACTTGATTTTGAATCACTTGAGACATGCAAATCATACCACATGGGCAAGATGACTGAAAGCCCCGTTTTCAGTAAAATGGAACTAGAAAGCAACTTGTTGGAAGTAATACATTTTGATGTGTGCAATCCAATGAGTGCTGAGGCGTGTAGTGGATATTGTTATGTTCTTACTTCACAGATGATTTGAGTAGATGCTGAGTATATTTACTTGATGAATCACGAGTCTGAATTATTGAAAGGTTCAAGTAATTTCAGGGTGAAGTTGAAAGATCGTCGTGACAAGAGGATAAAATATCTATGATATGATCATAGAGATGAATATCTGAATTACGAGTTTGGCACATAATTAAGACATTGTGGAAATTGTTTCACAACTAATACAGCCTGGAACACCATAGTGTGATGGTGTGTCCGAACATCATAACTGCACCCTATTGGATATGATGCATACCCTGATGTCTCTTATCGAATTACCACGATAGTTTATGGGTTAGGCATTAGAGACAACCACATTCACTTTAAATAGGGCACCACGTAATTCCGATGAGATGACACCGTATGAACTATGGTTTAGAGAAACCTAAACTGTCATTTCTTAAAAGTTTGGGGCTGCGACGCTTATGTGAAAAAGTTTCAGGCTGATAAGCTCGAACCCAAAGCGGATAAATGCATCTTCATAGGACACCCAAAACAGTTGGGTATACCTCCTGTCTCAGATCCGAAAGCAATAAGGGATTGTTTCTAGAATCGGGTACTTTCTCGAGGAAAAGTTTCTCTCGAAAGAATTGAGTGGGAGGATGGTGGAGACTTGATGAGGTTATTGAACCGTCTTTTCAACTAGTGTGTGGCAGGGCACGGGGAGTTGTTCCTGTGGCACCGACACCAATTGAAGTGGAAGCTTATGATAGTGATCATGAAACTTCAGATCAAGTCACTACCAAACCTCGTGGGATGAGAAGGATGCGTACTACTTCAGAGTGGTACGTAATCCTGTCTTGGAAGTCATGTTGCTAGACAACAATGAACCTACGAGCTATGGAGAAGCGACGGTGGGCCTGGATTCCAAAATGGCTCGAGGCCATATAATCCGAGAGAGGATCCATATATGAAAACAAAGTGTAGACTTTGGAAGAACTACTTGATGGTCGTAAGGCTGTTAGGTACATATGGATTTTAAAAGGAAGACGGACAATGATGGTAAGTATCACCATTAAGAAAGCTCGACTTGTCGTTAAGATGTTTTCCGACAAGTTCAAGGAGTTGACTACGATGAGACTTTCTCACTCGTAGAGATGCTAAGAGTCTGTTGGAATTATATTAGTGATTACCGCATTATTTATGAAATCTTGCAGATAGGATGTCAAAACATTGTTTCCTCGATGATTTTCTTGTGGAAAGGTTGTATGTGATACCACCGGAAGGTTTTGTCAATCCTGAAAGATGCTAAGAAGTATGCAAAGCTCCAGCAATCCTTCTAAGGACTGGAGTAAGCATCTCAGAGTTGGAATGTATGCTTTGATGAGATGATCAAAGATTTTGGGTGTATACAAAGTTTATGAGAAACTTGTATTTCCAAAGAAGTGAATGGGAGCACTATAGAATTTCTGATGAGTATATGTTGTTGATCAGAAATGACGTAGAATTTCTGTAAAGCATATAGGGTTATTTGGAAAGTGTTTTTCAATGGAAAGCCTGGATTAAGCTACTTGAACATTGAGCATCAAGATCTATAAGGATAGATCAAAACGCTTAACGGTACTTTCAAATGAGCACATACCTTGACATGATCTTGAAGGTGTTCAAGATGGATCAGTCAAAGAAGGAGTTCTTGCCTGAGTTGTAAGGTATGAAGTTAAGACTTAAAGCTCGACCACGGCAGAAGAAAGAGGAAGGACGAAGGTCGTCCCCTATGCTTTTGTCATAGGCTCTATACGGTATTCCATGCTGAGTACCGCACCTGATGTGTGCCTTGCCACATATCTGGCAAGAGGGTACAAAGGTGATCTAGGAGTAGATCACCAGATAGCGGTCTAAATTATCCTTAGAGGAATAAGGATATGTTTCTCGGTTATGGAGGTGATAAAGAGTTCGACGTAAAGAGTTACGTCGATGCAAGCTTAACACCTATCCGGATAGCTCTGAGTAGAGATACCGGATACGTATAATGGAGCAACAATTTAGAATAGCTCCAAGTAGAACAGTTATTTGAAATGGCTCCAAGTGTAGCATAGTAGTTGCATCTACAAGATGACATAGAAATTTGCGAAGTACATACGGATCTGAATGCTGCAGACCCGTTGACTGAAACCTCTCTCACAAGCATAACATGATCAAACCCATAACTCTTGGGTGTTAGTCACATGGGGATGTGACCTTGAGTGTTAATCACATATCGATGTGAACTGGATTATTGACTCTACTGCAAGTGGGAGACTGTTGGAAATATGCCCTAGAGGCAATAATAAATTGGTTATTATTATATTTCCTTGTTCATGATAATCGTTTATTATCCATGCTAGAATTGTATTGATAGGAAACTCAGATACATGTGTGGATACATAGACAACACCATGTCCCTAGTAAGCCTCTAGTTGACTAGCTCGTTGATCAATAGATGGTTACGGTTTCCTGACCATGGACATTGGATGTCGTTGATAACGGGATCACATCATTAGGAGAATGATGTGATGGACAAGACCCAATCCTAAGCCTAGCACAAGATCATGTAGTTCGTATGCTGAAGCTTTTCTAATGTCAAGTATGATTTCCTTAGACCTTGAGATTGTGCAACTCCCGGATACCGTAGGAGTGCTTTGGGTGTGCCAAATGTCACAACGTAACTGGGTGGCTAAAAGGTACACTACAGGTATCTCCGAAAGTGTCTGTTGGGTTGGCACGAATCGAGACTGGGATTTGTCACTCCGTGTAAACGGAGAGGTATCTCTGGGCCCACTCGGTAGGACATCATCATAATGTGCACAATGTGATCAAGGAGTTGATCACGGGATGATGTGTTACAGAACGAGTAAAGAGACTTGCCGGTAACGAGGTTGAACAAGGTATCGGGATACCGACGATCAAATCTCGGGCAAGTATCGTACCGATAGACAAAGGGAATTGTATACGGGATTGATTGAATCCGCGACATCGTGGTTCATCCGATGAGATCATCGTGGAACATGTGGGAGCCAACATGGGTATCCAGATCCCGCTCTTGGTTATTGACCGGAGAGTTATCTCGGTCATGTCTGCATGGTTCCCGAACCCGTAGGGTCTACACACTTATGTTTCGATGACGCTAGGGTTATAGGGAATAGATATACGTGGTTACCGAATGTTGTTCGGGATCCCGGACGTCACGAGGAGTTCCAGAATGGTCCGAAGGTAAAGATTTATATATGGGAAGTCCTGTTTTGGTCGCCGGAAAAGTTTCGGGTTTTATCGGTAATGTACCGGGACCACCGGGAGGGTCCCGGTGGTCCACCAAGTGGGGCCAGCAGCCCCGGAGGGCTGCATGGGCCAAGTGTGGGAGGGGACCAGCCCCAGGTGGGCTTGTGCTCCCCCCACCAAGGCCCAAGGCGCAAGGGAGAGTGGAAGGGGGCAAACCCTTGGCTTAGATGGGCCTAAGGCCCACCTAGTATTGCGCCCCCCTCTCTCCCCCCCCTTGGCCGCCCCCTAGATGGGATCTAGGGCTGGCCGCCACCCCTAGGGGTGGAAACCTAGGTGGGGGCGCAGCCTCTCCCCTCCCCCTTTATATACTTGAGGTTTTGGGCTGCCATAGACATGATTCAATCTCCTTCTTGGCGCAGCCCTACCCCTCTCCCTCCTCGTCTCTTGCGGTGCTTGGCGAAGCCCTGCTGGAGTACCACGCTCCTCCACCACCACCACGCCGTCGTGCTGCTGCTGGATGGAGTCTTCTCGAACCTCTCCTTCTCCCCTTGCTGGATCAAGGCGTAGGAGACGTCACCGGGCTATACGTGTGTTGAACACGGAGGTGCCGTCCGTTCGGCACTAGGATCATCGGTGATTTGGATCACGACGAGTACGACTCCATCAACCCCGTTCACTTGAACGCTTCCGCTTAGCGATCTACAAGGGTATGTAGATGCACTCTCCTTCCCCTCGTTGCTAGATTACTCCATAGATTGATCTTGGTGATGCGTAGAAAATTTTGAATTTCTGCTACGTTCCCCAACAACTTCATCACACGATAAATACATGGTGGATACACCCAAAGAAAACAATGACGAGGAACGGAAGGATGCAACAAAGGATAATCCCCTCGAGAAGCAACCAAATCGACGACGTAGGCGCCGTTCCAAATACCGCCTCGGCAAAAACAACGATAACAGCGCAAGAAAGAATAATACCCCGGTCGACTCCAAAGCAAATGACGACCACATGGACCCAGCGACAGAGCAGGACGAACCAGCGGACGGAGAACATAGTACGGAGCCGCTGTTCGATCACGGCGACACCGAGGGTAAAGCTCATCAACCTATCTCCGAAGAGGAGAACAGTCCGGACGACGATGCACACATCATCCCGGAGAGGCACTTGGAGCAGGAGGACCTCCACAGAAGGCTTATTGCCACCGCGAGGAGTCTGAAGAAGCAGAATCAAAGGCTTAAAGCCGCGCAAAATACACTCAACAGTAGATGGAACAAAGTGCTTGACACTGAAGAAAAGTACGGTGGCAGCCGCCACACAAAGAGCTATCCAAAGTGCAAGCTGCTGCCTGAATTCGATGACGAGGCTTTAGAGCCCATACAGCCAAAAAATAAAACGGTCGATCAGCCGGATCGACCGCCCCGTGGCCGCGATAGGGCGGCTAACAATGTCGCACATAAGTCAGCACACAATTCATGTGAGGACTTACACCAAAAAGCCGGTATGACCAGGTCCATCTACTGATCTTGGAAACGTGCTCCGGCACAGAATCAATACCGAACACTATAACCGTCAGAATGCCATGACACATCCAAATACAGGGGTGCCGCGCACCCCCTATGCTTCACCGATGAGGTTCTGGATCACGAATTTCCAGAAGGATTCAAACCCGTGAACATAGAGGCATACGACGGAACGACACACCCTGGGGTCTGGATTGAGGACTTTATCATTCATATCCACATGGCTCGCGGAGATGATCTCCACGCCATCAAATACTTGCCCCTCAAGTTGAAAGGACTAGCTCGGCACTGGCTGAAGAGCCTCCCCGAAAACTCATTTGGAAGTTGGGAAGAGCTTGAGGATGCTTTTAGGGCTAATTTCAAGGGACATATGTCCGACCTCCGGATGTAGACGATTTAAGTCATATAATTCAACAGCCCAGAGAGTCAGCCCGAAAGCTTTGGAACAGATTCCTCACTAAGAAGAATCAAATTGTCGACTGCCCGGATGCCGAAGCCTTAGCGGCTTTCAAACACAGTGTCCGGGACGAATGGCTCGCCAGACACCTCGGCCAGGAAAAACCGTGGACAATGGCAGCCCTAATAAGCCTTATGACCCGCTTTTGCGCGGGCAAAGATTGTTGGCTGGCCCGTAGCGGCACCAGCGACCCAGGCACATCCGAAGTCAGGGATGGCAATGGAAAACCATGATGCAATAAAAGCAAGCGTCGAAACAATGAAGATAGCCCAGACAGCACGGCGGTAAATGCCGGATTCAGGGGCTCTCGACCCGGTCAACAGAAAAAGCCATTCAAAGGCAGCAGAGATGGACCGTCTAGCCTAAACAAGATTCTAGACAGATTATGTCAGATTCATGGCACCTCCGACAAACCAGCAAATCACACCAACAAAGAATGCTAGGTCTTCAAGCAGGTCGGCAAGCTAAACACCGAACACAAGGGGACGGAGACACCAAGTGAAAACGAGGATGAGCCTTGCCAAAAAAACACTAGGGGATAGAAAAAATTCCCACCATAGGTCAAAACAGTGAACATGATTCACGTAACGAAGAGGAGGAGCAAATGCGCACTCCGATACATATGCACCGCGGAGCCCGTCACCCCCAAGTTCAACCCTTTGTCAGCCTGCTCGATCACTTTTGATCGCAGGGATTACCCGACTAGTATCCGGCACGGAGGATCGGCTTCCTTGGTACTAGACCCAATAATTGACGGATACCATCTCACCCGAGTCCTTATGGACGGCAGCAGTAGTCTTAATCTGATATATCAGGACACAGTCCGCAAAATGGGGATAGACTCGACAAGAATCAGCCAAAGCAATACTACCTTTAAAGGAGTAATACCAGGCCCAGAGGCCTGTTGCACGGGCTCTCTAGTACTAGAGGTTGTATTCGGTTCTCCCAACAACTTCCGAAGTGAAAAGTTAACCTTCGACATCGCTCCATTCTGAAGCGGCTATCAAGCACTACTCGGAAGAACGGCCTTCGCTTGTTTTAATGCAATACCGCATTACGCTTATCTTAAGATTAAGATGCCCGGTCCACGTGGCATCATCATAGTTAGTGGAAACACAGAGCGTTCCTTACGTGCGGAAGAATGTGTGGAGGCTTTAGCAGCCGAACACTGAACGGCCTCTCCAACCAGAATAAACGAGCGGTCGTCAAGACCGCAGATACGACTAGACGAGTCCGGCGCACCACTAGCTGTAACAGCTCAGATAAACCTAAGACTGGGTCGATGGATATACCCCCATAGGTGGTGCTAGGGGCTTCCCACATGTAAAAAGGACTACAGTTCGGCTTGACCTTATTTAGATTCAATTTTAACGGTTTATTAAGAATAACCAATTTTTCGCACGAAAACTTCCACCTGGGCTTTTCTCTCTTACAGATGATCATCGTGCTACACCCTTCCAGGATATGGCACAACGGAGACACAGGCGCAGACGTGCAGCAGGGCCCCGCTCAAAGGTTTCTTTTTAGATTAAGACACTGTGTAAACCTTTTTTACTGTCTCTTGTTGCTTCACACCCTCCGGATACTCAACATAACCAAGAGGGATGCTGGCATTATTGGCATTTCATCACGTCAGACTAATGCACGTACCTGGAAATTCAGGGGTTATTATCGAGGGCGTTACTCAGCCCAGTATACGTTGTAAAGACCGAATACCTTAGGGAGTGTTCGGCATCGCAAGTTTGGCCTTATATGCATCAGCTCCGAATCATGTCTTTGTTCAATAGTTGGGTTTGCCCGGTTCCCATGTTTTGCTATCTTACGTTCCGCTCTATCGGCTATGGTGGCACTAGGAGAACTACTGCGATTGTGCCCTGGTTCACCTGGATGAGCACCTCAGTAGAGAAAGCCGAAAACTGACTATCATGATAAAGCGCGAGACTGGTCAACCACTCGAGGACTCAGCGGAATCTTCGCGATTCCTTCGCATTAACGAAGGACCGGTTTCCCGGTCATGTACTTACGCACACCGTATTCGGATAAGCGCGGAAGTACCAGGGGCTATATAGTAGCCCCACTGTCAAACTCCTATGGCTAAGTGAAAGTGTTAAAGCAATATGGTCCGATTGCCTTGTTCGCCGTGCTATCACCTCCTTAATGGACCAAGACGTTGGATCAAGTGTGAATACACGCTTTTCCGAACACCCCCGCATTATATGCGTGGGGGCTGAAGCCGACGACTGCAAACTTTCAGGTTATATACATACATAAATGGCCGCACAGGAGGCATCATAATACTTTCAGGCAAAAGTATAAACACAACCTTTATAATCCAAATAGCATTGTTTTTACAATTGGGATACATGTCACTCGAACATGATACTCTTCGAGCACTGAGCCTCTATTAAACGAGCGCCTTCTAGGACTTCTTCAAAATAGTGCTCGACCGAGACCTGGCCTACGGCCGGACCCCGGGTTGCAATAGCGGTGGCATCCATCTCTGCCCAGTATGTCTTAACACGGGCAAGAGCCATCCGCGCACCCTCTATGCATGCCGACCTCTTTACAGCGTCGATATGTGGCACAGCACCAAGGAATCGTTGCACTAAACCAAAATAACTATTCGGCCTTGGTCCTTCCGGCCAAAGACGATCCACGACAGACCTCATGGCAAGCCCGGACAACCTATGGAGCTCAGCCCACTCGGCCATTTGCTCATTTAACAGCAGCGGACGCGTTGGAGCACTCAAATGCGACCAGAACAATCTTTCCACTTCATGATCTTTCCGATCTTCGAAAAACTCAGTCGCATCAGCATCACTCATTGCCAGGTCCGAATACGCGTCTGCAGCACTCCATAATTTATCCAGAGGGGCATCCTTCGGATCTCCGAACTTCGTCCGCAACAAAAAGGGCTTCCCAGCCATGATATCCCCGGCCTGGCGGAGCTCCTCCTTCGTCGCTCTGATTTTAGAGCAGGTTTCCTTGGCTGCTACCATGGCTTTCTTCGGGTCCTCCGCTTTCGCTTGGCTTTCCTTTTCAAGAAGCTCATACCGGTCGGCGACATCCTTCAGCTCAACAGCCATCTTGGCTATTTTATCTTCACTTTGGCGATGAGCAGCCCGTTTAGCTCTTAACTCTTCGTCCGCCTTTAGGGCGGCCACATCACTTCTCCTGGCTTGTTCCTTGGCTCAGGCAAGCTCCGCCCGAAGGGTCTCCACGGCGGCAGCTCCATCTGAAGTCACAGCATGTTATAGATACTAGCATCATGCTCCTCTTAATATCTGTTGACCACCGGAGAATACATACCCTGTGCCTCGTCAAGCCGCTTGTTCACAAGCACGATGTCGACATCCGCCGTATCAAGTCGCCGCCTCAGTCCGGCAAACTCAGCAGTCCGGCCAGCCATCGGACCTTCAGCCATCTGCACATGAAAGCAGTGCGATCATTACCTAGGACTATGATCCTCTATTTGCCGCCTCGGGACAGCAACCATAGTCTCAGGGGCTACTATTTGTATAGAGCACACCTAGCGTGTGCGGTACCGTCAAAAAATTTATATATTACTTTGCGTACCTCAAAGCCTCTTAGCAGACTCATAAAAGCTTCATGCAACCCACTTTTGGCGGATGAAATCCTCTCAACCACCGTACCCATTAAAGTACGATGCGCCTCTGAGATAGCCGCTTGCTCCAAAAGACTCATCAGTGCGTTCGGTTGTGCACCGGACAGTCCCAGACTCTTTCTGTTGCTCTCCTTAGGAGTCGAGTGCTCCGGACTTCGGGTGGCCGAAGGGTTACCTTCTGGCCTCGGCGGATTAGCAGAAATCCTCCGTGATGACACCTCAGGGTCGTCCGCCCTAGGAGGCGGGGAGACAGGGGGAGGCGTTTCGCTCTCCATCATCTCCGGAAGAAGATCCCTCGAAGACAAACTTTGTTGAAAAGGGCTATGAGCCGGACTGCAAGATATATGTCTCCGTTATTGTCCTCGGAGATAAAGCAGGATATATCTACCAAAAGTACTCTTGATTCACTTACAGCTCGGTGGAGGGCTAGCCCCCTTTTGGGCGCTGTGCGGTAAGGACGCCCTCCGGGGCAGGGCCCCCTGGCGAAGGTTTCTTCCCTCGTTTGGAAACCTTCGTTTCCAAGTCTTCAGAGGCGGTCCTTTTCCTTCCTTGGGGAGAGGGGATTCTAGATTCTTCTCCCCCATTATCCTCCTTCGCGGAGACACTAATTCCCCCGGTTTGGATGAGTAATGCGTGAGGCCTGCTTTCGGCTTCTTTATTCCTCCCTTTATCTTCCCCTGATGGCACTTGATAAAGTGCGTGCTCAAGCATCCTGGCTAGTACAGGATCCGGTGAGCCTTCGGGAAGGGGGGGCGAACACCTGATCATCTTCGCCTTTCTTATCTAGTCCTGGCCAAGAGAAACTTTTTCAGAATGATGTTATGACAAATGAAAAGACGACGTGTTCGGCCGCAGAAATTACTTACATGGGTATCTGGACGATTGCAGTTTAGACCCGCATCCTCGGTGGTGTCCAAACACTTTATTCGTGATCCGAAGAACAATCCATACATCCCTTCGAGCGTCACGCCGAAGAATTGTTGAATAGTTCACGGTCCTTCCGGGTTGAACTCCCACATACGGAGAGATCGACGTTGGCATGGCAGGACCCGACGAACTAGCATAACTTGCATTACCCTGACGAGACTGACATCCCTCTTGAGGATATCTCAGATGCGACTTTGCAATGTCGGCACGTCATTAACTGGCCCCCAGTCCAGCCCCTTGTTCACCCATGATGCCAGCTATGGCGGGGGGCCCGAACGGAAGGCGGGAGTAGCTACCCACTTAGTACTTCGGGGAGCTGTGATGTAAAACCACTCCCAGTGCCATAAGTTGGACACCTCTAGGAAGGAACCCTTTGGCCATGGAGCATTGGCGCCTTTGCTTATTATGGCACCTCCGCATTCTACGTGTCACCCATCGATCATCTTCGGCTTCACACTGAAGGTCTTGAGCCATAAGACGAAGTGTGGGGTGATGCGGAGGAAGGCCTCACACACGACGATAAATTACGAGATGTGAAGGATGGAATCTGGGGCCAGATCGTGGAAATCGAGCCCGTTATAGAACATAAGCCCTCTAACGAAGGGATCAAGACTAAAGCCTAGCCCTCGGAGGAAGTGGGAAACAAATACGGCACTCTCGTTGGGTTCGGGAGCGGGGATGACATTCCCTTGAGTAGGCAGCCTGTGCGAGATTTAGGCGGTCAGATACCTGGCTTCCCTTAGCTTCTGGATGTCCCCCTCTGTGATAGAGGAGGCCATCCACCGGCCTTGAAGGTTGGAACCGAACATGGTTGAATGTCCGAAGCGCTTAGACTGAGCCTTGGGTGTTGGAACTCGAGGTGGGGGAGGGGAAGGATCAAGCACGAGAAGAAAAGGACAGGCCTTGGCCCCTTTATAAAGAGGATGAATATCAAGCCTCCTACGCGTGAACGTTTGGAACTTGCCTAAAATCGAGGAGTCATACGAGCAGGTGCGATTGGGTTACCCACACCCGTATTGATGAGAATCCTGTGATAAGGGGACACGATCTCTACTTCGACAAGACGTGCCAAGAAAACCACCTCGCAATATGTGCAATTGTTGGTTGAGAAAAACGGTTCGAATAATGACCAGGCCATGGTGTGATGTCGCGTTATGAAAAGTTGTCAGCAGATTAGATTTGTGGAATATTATACTCTCTACGGTGGTATGTGGAATTTGTTTTGCAGAGCCGGACACTATCCTAGTGTTCAAAATCTTCTATGGAGTATACAGAGGAAGAACCCGCCTTGCAATGCTGAAGACAATCTGCGCGCCGGACTCATCGTCATTGAAGTCTGGTTCAGGGGCTACTAAGGGAGTCCTGGATTAGGGGCTCCTCGAATAGCCGGACTGTTGGGTTATGAAGATACAAGATTGAAGACTTCATCCCGTGTCCAGGTGAGACTCTCCTTTGTGTGGAAGGCAAGCTTGGCAATTCGGATATGTAGATCTCCTCCCTTGTAACCGACTCAGTGTAACCCTAGCCCCCTCCGGTGTCTATATAAACCGGAGGGTTTAGTCCGTAGGGCAACAACAATCATAATCATAGGCTAGCTTCTAGGATTTAGCTTCTACGATCTCGTGGTAGATCAACTCTTGTAATACTCATATCATCAAGATCAATCGAGCAGGACGTAGGGTATTACCTCCGTCGGGAGGGCCCGAACCTGGCTAAATATTGTGTCCCCCGTCTCCTGTTACCATCCGCCTTAGATGCACAGTTCGGGACCCCCAATCCGAGATCCGCCGGTTTTGACACCGACAACCAATATGGGCATCCAGGTTTCGTTATTGGTTATTGCCCAGAGAAGTGTCTCGGTCATGTCTACATAGTTCTCGAACCCGTAGGGTCCGCACGCTTAACGTTCGTTGACAATATAGTATTTATGAGTTATGTATGTTGGTAACCGAATGTTGTTCGGAGTCCCGGATGAGATCACGAACATGACGAGGAGCTCCGGAATGGTCCGGAGGTAAAGATTCATATATTGGATGATATGGTTAGGCCAAGGGGTCAGGCCCACGGGGCTATAAGTCGGTGCAAAAGGAGTTTTGCGGAGGCCAGGGGGCCAAACGCCATAGACCCTGGCGTCTGGCCCTGGGCCAGACGCCAAGGATTGTGGTGTTTGGTCCTGGAGTCCGAGTGGGACTCTTGCCTTTCGGGCAAAACTGACTTTGAGGAGGCTTTTGCTCCAAGTTTCGACCTCAGGGCTGAACATATAAATAGAGGGGCAGGGCTAGCACCAAAGACACATCAAGAAACACCAAGCCGTGTGCCGGCAACCCCGTCCCCTCTAGTTTATCCTCCGTCATAGTTTTCGTAGTGCTTAGGCGAAGCCCTGCAGAGATTGTTCTTCACCAACACCATCACCACGCCGTCGTGCTGCCGGAACTTATCTACTACTTCGCCCCTCTTGCTGGATCGAGAAGGCGAGGACGTCATCGAGCTGAATGTGTGCTGAACGCGGAGGTGCCGTACGTTCGTTAGTTGATCGGGACGGATCGTGAAGGTGTACGACTACATCAACCGTGTTGATAAACGCTTCCGCTTACGGTCTACGAGGGTACGTGGACAACACTCTCCCCTCTCGTTGCTATGCATCACCATGATCTTGCGTGTGCGTAGGAAATTTTTGAAATTACTACGTTCCCCAAAAATATATATATGTATATAGGCATCACGTCCGAGACAAGTAGATCGACTCCTATCTGCATCTACTATTATTACTCCACCCATCGACCGCTATCCAGTATGCATCTAGGGTATTAAGTATAAAACAGAGTAACGGCTTAAGCAAGATGACATGATGTAGACAAAGTAAATCCAATCAATATGAATAAACTCCCTCGTTTTACCCTTAATGGCAACACTATAAATACGTGTCTTGTTCCCTACTTTTTCACTAGGATAGAGCACTTCAAGATTGAACCCATTTCAAAGCACTTCTTTCATTGAAGATAAATCAATCTAGTTGGCCAAACCAAATGGATAGACCGGAGAGAAATACAAAATTATAAAAATCATGCATAATAAATTTTAGAAAAGACTCAATTAATATTCATTAATTTGATCATAAACTCATAATTCATCGGATCCCAACAAACTCACCGCAAAAGAAGATTTCATCGAATAGAACTCCAAGAGCATTGAGGAGAATATTGTATTGAAGATCAAAGAGAGAGAACAACCCATCTAGGTACTAGCTATGGTCCCGTACGTCTGTGGTGTACCACTCACGCATCATCGGTAAGCCAGCAAGGATGATGTAGATGCCCTCCGTGATCGAGTCTCCCTCCAACAGAGTACCGAAAAGGCGTTCAGATGGGATCGCGGGAGAACGGAAGCTTGCGGCGGCGGTAAAAATGTATCGGGTGGCTCTCTGGTATATTGGAAATATTTGGAAATTTATAGAGGTGGAATTAGATGAAGAGGTGCCACGAGGGGCCCACAAGCTCAAGGAGCCCCCCATTGGGGCATGCCTGGTGAGCTTGTCACTCCCTTGTGACTTTTCTGATCTTCTCCCAAAACTTCGTGGGTCTCTTCTGGTTCATAAAAAATCACAGTAAAGTTTCGTCGTGTTTGGACTCTGTTTGATATTGATTTTCTGATAAGACAAAACAAGAAAAAAAATAGCAAATGACACTGGGCACTAGGTTAATAGGTTAGTCCCAAAAAATGATATAAAATAATATAAAAATGCATATAAAACATCCAAGATTAATACTATACTAGCATCGAACAATAAAAATTATAGATAAGTTGAAAACGTATCACACTGCGTAAAACATTTTTTTTCGTAAGAGTGTTTCGTGTAGTGCAACTAAAATGTCACATAGGGACTTTACTCTAATTTAGATTCACTAACAAAAAAGTTCAACCAAATCGCAGAGCAACTGCGGTTTGAGTTAGGCCTTAGCAATTTTTAAAAGCAAACTCTAGTTTCTTTACTTTTATCAAGTTGTTATTCACTCCCTTCATCCCAAAATTAGTATCTTAACCTTAGTATAATTTTGTACTAAAGTCAGTACAAAATTGAGACACTTATTTTAGAACGGAGAGAGTATTATACATTATTGATTCTTAAACAAAATTGATGTGTGTTACAGCTTCGAGAAAGTTGCCCGCTTCCCTTTCCCATTGATTCATTGGCATAACTATCCACTGTGTCAACCTCAAATGGGAGAAGTGCAAGGTCAGTTGATGGATTCTTAGAGTGAAAATTGCTCACTCTAGTAGGTATTTCATCGACATCAAATGTCAAGATTTCTTGGTGATCCACTATTTTCGTCGAAGTCTATATAACTTTGCATTCCATTTGCTTGGTGGCTATGATATCTCTAACATGTGGACAAAAAATGTATGAATGCAATGCTTTTATGAAAATCAATGTGGATGTGCTTGTGGATTCTGCTCTCTACAAGTCTCGTGCTTTAGTAGCTTGGGGTTGCATGTCATCACTGACCGGCCTGCCTGAACATTAGTGACGAGTCTGCAGTCAGTACACGGTAGTCATCACTGACCGGTTTTCAGTCGGTCACTAATATAGATGTGGTCATTGACTCATAGCCACAGATGCCAAAAGCACATCACACCCTTAGCCACAGTCGGTCACTCTACACAGCATGACATGCGGCGTGGAGGATAGGCACGCTCAAAGACAGGGACGACGACGGTTGCTGGTGTGTCTGGATCTTCATCGGGCAGTGTGGGTCGAGGGTGGCATGGGCGCGCGCTGGTGGTTGGCGAAGCGCGCCTAGATGAGAGGACTTGGTGGGTATGTCGATCTAGACCTGGAGCGGTCACCTCCAGCCGGTGGTTCGTGGGTAGTGCAGGTCGGTCGTCTCCGGTGGTCTTGGCTGCTGGTGGGGGCGTGGCATGGTGGAGAGCTCTAGTAGGATTGTTCAACGGTGTGTTGCTATGACGGCCTCGTCTAGGGCATGGGTGGTGTGGATCGGTGGGGACATCAGCGCTCAGAGCTAGTGGATATGCCCCCACCGGTGGAGTAGGGTGGCGCAACAGTCTTCATCTCATGGTATATAGGTTGACAGCGTGGCTGTGTGCCAGGATCGTGCTCGGGTGGATCTGTATGGGGCCCAACGCGAATCAGAGCTGGCACTCCCAGTTGATGAGATTGGGCTTGATTCAAGTGATGCCCGCAGGCGACGAGGTCCCTCTTCGTGTGGGTATTGTGGGCATTGGCGGTGGTCGGGGAACCACTACACCATCGGGAGATAAGCGTCATGGGACACATGCATGGTGATAACCCACAAGTATAAGGGATTAATTGTAGCCTCTTTCGATAAGTAATAATGTCGAACCCAACGAGAAGCTAAAGGTAGAACAAATATTCCCTTAAGTTCTATCGACCATCGATACAACTCTACGCACGCATAACGTTCGCTTTACCTAGAACAAGTTTCAAACTAGAAGTACTTTGTAGGTGTTTTCGGATAGGTTTGCAAGATAATAAAGAGCGTATAAATAAAAAGTATGGGCTGTTTATATAAAGAAACAATAAAGTTAGTATAGCAAGTGTGGAAAAGTGGTGGTAGGAGTTGCGAAATTCTCCCTAAGCAATTGACTACTTTATTAGACTGATAGCAAGTTTTATGTGGGAGAGGCCACTGCTAGCATGTCATCCCTGACTTGGAATTCTATGCACTTATGATTGGAACTATTAGCAAGCATCCGCAACTACTAACGTTCATTAAGGTAAAACCCAACCATAGCACTAAGATATATTGGTCCCCCTTCAATCCCGTATGCATCAATTTCTATGCTAGGTTGAAGCTTCTGTCACTCTTGCCCTCCAATACATAGTCCTATCAACATACAACTAACCCTATGATCCACGCGCGGGCTCATATGATGGTCACCAAAGGACAATGACATAACCACAAGCAAATTAAATCAATCATAGTAATTCATCAACCACCGATAGGACAATGAAAATCTACTCAGACATCATAGGATGGCAACACATCATTGGATAATAATATGAAGCATAAAGCACCATATTCAAGTAGAGGGTACAACGGGTTGCGGGAGAGTGGACCGTTGTAGATAGATGGGGGGAGGTGATGAAGATTTTGGTGAAGATGACGGAGGTGTTGGTGTAGATCGCGGTCACACGATGATGGCCCCGGCGGCGTTCCGGCGCCACCGGGAGAGAGGGGGAGAGAGCCCTCCTTCTTCTTGTTCTTCCTTGACCTTCTCCCTAGATGGGAGAAGGGTTTCCCCTCTAGTCCATGGCCTCCATGGTGATGGAGGGGCGGGAGCCCCTCCGGGATTGGACCCGTCTCTCTGTCTCTCTCTGTTTCTGCGCTCTCAGATTCTGCACTATCACCGTTTCTTATATAATCCCGGAGAACGATAACTCCGATTGGGCTGAAATTTTTACACGATCTCTATCCGGATATTAGCTTCCTTGCGGCGAAAGAAGGGCATCAACCGCCTTACGGGGTGGCCACAAGGGCCCAGGGCACACCCTGCCTCATGGCCCCCTTGGTCATTGTCTCACATTGATTTTTCTTCTCAAAAATCACATATATACCAAAAAAATCTCCGTCAGTTTTTATCCCGTTTAGACTCCGTTTGATATGGATTTACTACGAAACAAAAAACATGCAACAAACAGGAATTGGCACTGGGCACTGGATCAATATGTTAGTCCCAAAAATAGTATAAAAAGTTGCCAAAAGTATATGAAAGTTGTAGAATATTGGCATGGAACAATAAAAAATTATAGATACGATGGAGACGTATCAACATCCCCAAGATTAATTCCTACTCGTCCTCGAGTTGGAAAATGATAAAAAGATAATTTTTGATGTGGAATGCTACATAGCATAATCTTGATCATGTAATCTAATCATAGCATGAATATTAAGACACGAGTGATTCAAAGAAATAGTCTATCATTTGACATTAAGATAATAATACTTCAAACATACTAATAAAGCAATCATGTCTTTTTAAAATAACATGGCCAAAGAAAGTTATCCCTATAAAATCATATAGTCTGGCTATGCTTCATATTCACCACACAAAATATTCAAATCATGCACAACCCCGATGACAAGCCAAGCAATTGTTTCATACTATTGATGTTCTCAAACCTTTTCAACTTTCACGCAATACATGAGCATGAGCCATGGATATAGCACTATAGGTGGAATAGAATATGATGGTGGAGGTTGTGTGGAGAAGACAAAAAGGGAAAAAGTCTCACATCGACGCGGCTAATCAACGGGCTATGGAGATGCCCATCAATTGATGTCAATGTGAGGAGTAGGGATTGCCATGCAACAGACGCACTAAGACCTATAAGTGTATGAAAGCTCAAACTGGAAACTAAGTGGGTGTGCATCCAACTTGCTTGCTCATGAAGACCTCGGGCATTTGAGGAAGCCCATCATCGGGAATATACAAGCCAAGTTCTATAATGAAAATTCCCACTAATATATGAAAGTGATAACTCAATGAGACTGTCTATATGAAGAACATGGTGCTACTTTGAAGCACGAGTGTGGTAAAGGATAGTAACATTGTCGCTTCTCTCTTTCTCTCTCATTTTTTTTGTTTTTTTGTTTGTTTTTTCTTATTTTTTTTGATGGGTGATACATCTCCGTCGTATCTACTTTTCCAAACACTTTTGCCCTTGTTTTTTACTCTAACTTGCATGATTTGAATGGAACTAACCCGGACTGACGTTGTTTTCAACAGAATTGCCATGGTGTTATTTTTGTGCAGACATAAAAGTTCTCGGAATGATCTGAAAATCAACGGAGAATTATTTTGGAATATATAATAAATACTAGAAGGAAGATCCACGTCAGGGGGGCCTCCACCTGTCCACGAGGGTGGGGGCCGCCCCCCTGCCTCGTAGGCCCCCTGACGCTCCACCGACCTCAACCTTGACTCCATATATTCACTTTCATGGAGAAAAAACCGAGAGAGAAGGATTCATCGCGTTTTACAATACGGAGCCGCCGCCAAGCCCTAAACTCTCTCGGGAGGGCTGATCTGGAGTCCGTTTGGGGGGTCCGAAGAGGGGAATCCGTCGCCATCGTCATCATCAACCATCCTCCATCACCAATTTCATGATGCTCACCGCCGCGCGTGAGTAATTCCATCGTAGGTTGTCTGGACGGTGATGGGTTGGATGAGATTTATCATGTAATCGAGTTAGTTTTGTTAGGGTTTGATCCCTAGTATCCAATATGTTCTAAGATTGATGTTACTATGACTTTGCTATGCTTAATGCTTGTCACTAGGGCCCGAGTGACATGATTTCAGATCTGGACCTCTTATGTTTTCACCAATATATGAGAGTTCTTAATCCTATCTTGCAAGTCTATAGTCACCTATTATGTGTTAGGATTCATTAACCCCGAAGTGACAATAATCGGGACACTTACCGGTGATGACCGTAGTTTGAGGAGTTCATGTATTCACTATGTCTTAATGCTTTGTTCCGGTACTCTATTAAAAGGAGGCCTTAATATCCCTTAGTTTCCAATAGGACCCCGTTGCCACGGGAGGGTAGGACAAAATATGTCATGCAAGTTCTTTTCCATAAGCACGTATGACTATATTCGGAATACATGCCTACAATACATTGATGAACTGGAGCTAGTTCTGTGTCACCCTAGGTTATGACTGTTACATGATCGATCACATCCGGCATAATTCTCCATCACCAATCTATTGCCTACGAGCTTTCCATATATTGTTATTCGCTTATTTACTTTTCCGTTGCTATTTTATCATCACTACAAAACACCAAAAATATTACTTTTGCTACCATTACCTTTTACCACCGTTACCACTATTGTCATTTTACTTTGCTACTAAACACTTTGTTGCAGATATTAAGTTTCTGGGTGTGGTTGAATTGACAACTCAGCTGCTAATACTTTAGAATATTCTTTGACTCCCCTTGTGTCGAATCAATGAATTTGGGTTGAATACTCTACCCTCGAAAACTGTTGTGATCCCCTATACTTGTGGGTTATCAAGACTATTTTCCGGCGCTGTTGCCGGGGAGCATAGCTCTATTCTTTGAGTTACTTGGGATTTATATCTGCTTATCATTATGAAGAACTTGAAAGATCCAAGAACCAAGATTTATCCCTCAACTACGAGGGGAGCTAAGGAACTGCCATCTAGCTCTGCACTTGATTCACCTTATCTTTTGAGTAAGCTTGTGACACCTAAACCTGCTTCTGCTATTAATTCTGATATGTCGCATGTTATTGATGATGCCACTTCTGCTATGCATGATACTTATGATGAAACTACTTCTATGCTTGATACTACTGTGCCAGTTGGTGAATTTCTTGATGAACAACTTGCTAGGGCTAGAGAGAATAAAATTATTGAAATTGATAATATTGATGAAAGTGATGATGAAGATTCTCCCCCTAGATATGAATTGCCTATTGTTCCTGAGGGTTATGTTATGGATGAAGAAACTGCTAGAGACTTTCTTGCTTGCAATGATAGGAGTGATCTTAAGAAATTATTAGATAAGCTGAAGCAAAAAAAACTTTGAATGCTAGGATGAAATATGATCCTGCTTATGCTACTTCACCTATCTTTGTTACTGATAAGGATTATGATTTCTCTGTCGACCCTGAGATAATTACTTTAGTTGAATCTAATCCTTTCTATGGCTATGAATTTGAAATTGTTGTGGCACATCTTACTAAATTAAATGATATAGCCACCCTGTTCACTAATGATGAGAAAACTCGCTACTATTATATCCTTAAGATATTTCCGTTCTCATTAAAGGGTGATGCTAAGATATGGTTTAATTCTCTTGATCCCGGTTGTGTGCGTAGTCCCCAGGATATGATTTATTACTTCTCTGCTAAATATTTCCCTGCTCATAAGAAACAAGCTGCTTTAAGGGAAATATATAATTTCGTGCAAATTGAAGAAGAGAGACTCCCACAAGCTTGGGGGAGGCTTCTCCAATTACTTAATGCTTTTCCTTATCATCCTCTCAAGAAAAATGAAATACTTGATATCTTTTATAATGGACTAACCGATGCTTCCAGAGACCACCTGGATAGTTGTGCTGGTTGTGTTTTCAGGGAAAGAACACCAGATGAAGCTGAAATTCTATTGAATAATATGTTTACTAATGAAAATAATTGGACACTTCCTGATCCAATTCCTGAACCAACTCCTAAGCCAACTCCGAAGAAAAGGGGTATTCTATTTCTCAGTCCTGAAGATATGCAAGAGGCAAAGAAATCTATGAAAGAAAAAGGTATTAAAGCTGAAGATGTTAAGAATTTACCTCCTATTGAAGAAATACATGGTATTAATTTACTGCCTGTTGAAGAAATACATGGTTTTAGTCCATCGCCTATTGAGGAAACTCATGGTCTTGATAACCCGACACAGGTAGTAAAGGTAAATTCTCTCTATAGATATGATAAAGCTGAAATCCCTCCTACTAAGTTTGCTAGCCAATGCTTAGATGAGTTTGATGACTTTATGGTTAAGCAAGAAAACTTCAATGCTTATGTTGGTAGGCAATTGAAACATAATGCTTACATGATTGAACACTTGAGTGATTATATGGCCAATGTTAAAGGTGAACTAAAACTTATTAGTAAACATGCTTCTATGGTTACCACTCAAGTAGAACAAGTACTTAAAGCTCAGAATGATTTGCTCAGTGAATTAAATAGTAAGAATGATAATGTTGTTAGAGTTATGACTAGAGGTGGTAAAATGACTCAGGAACCTTTGTATCCTGAAGGTCATCCTAAGAGAATTGAGCAGGATTCTTAGAGAAATAATATTGATGTACCTAGTCCTTCTAAAAGGAAGAAAAAGAAAAATGATAGGACTTTGCATGCTTCTAGTGAACTTGTTGTTGACACACCTGAGAAACCTAATGATATTTCTATTTCTGATGCTGAAACATAATCTGGTAATGAGCATGAACCTAGTGATAATGTTAATAATGATGTTCATGTTGATGCTCAACCTAGTAATGACAATGAAGTAGAGATTGAACCTGCTGTGGATCTTGATAACCCACAATCAAAGAATCAACGTTGTGATAAGAGAGACTTTGTTGCTAGGAAGCACGATAAGGAAAGAGAACCATGGGTTCAGAAACCCATGCCTTTTCCTCCTAAACCATCCAAGAAAAAGGATGACGAGGATTTTGAGCGCTTTGCTAAAATGATTAGACCTATCTTTTCGCGTATGCGATTAACTGATATGCTCAAAATGAATCCTTATGCTAAGTATATGAAATAAATTGTGACAAATAAAAGAAAGATACCGAAAGCTGAAATTTCCACCATGCTTGCTAATTATGCTTTTAAGGGTGGAATACCTAAGAAACTAGGAGATCCCGGAGTACCAACCATACCATGCTCCATTAAAAGAAACTATGTTAAAACCGCTTTTTGTGATCTTGGATCCGGTGTTAGTGTTATGCCTCTCTCTTTATATCGTAGACTTGATTTGAATAAGTTGACACCTACTGAAATATCTTTGCAAATGGATGATAAATCAACTGCTATACCTGTCGGTATTTGTGAGGATGTGCCTGTGTGGTTGCAAACGTTACTATTTTAATGGACTTTGTTATTCTTGATATTCCCGAGGACGATAGTATGTCTATTATTCTTGGAAGACCCTTTTTGAATACTGCAGGGGCTGTTATTGATTGCACCAAAGGCAATGTCACTTTTCATGTTAATGGTAATGAGCATACGTTACACTTCCCGAGGAAACAACCTCAAGTCCACAGTATCAATTCTATTGGAAAAATTCCAAGTATTACTATTGGAGGTTTTGAATTTCCTCTTCCTACTGTCAAGAAGAAATATGATATTCTTATTATTGGGGACGTGCATATCCCTGTTGAGGTAACCTAGTGTTATTCGAAAATTCTCCGGTTCCATGTTATTTGAAATGAGTTTGTTAACAAGACCTGATCAACCTTGTTAGTGGATTCCTTTTGATGAGCATGAGATGGATGAATTTAGAACACAACTCTCCATACACTACTAGGGAAGAGCCTAGCAGTAGCAGCGGTTTTTGGCCTATCAGTAGCGTGGATAGGCGCGCTACTCATAAGGCGCTACAGCTAATGCTTAGCAGTAGCGCCTACAGGCACTCGCTACTGCTATATCTACTTAGTAGTAGCGCTTGCCTAGTCAAGCGCTACTGCTAATTACTAGTAGCGCTTTCGAAAACAATCGCTACTACTATTATTCCCTATTCCATTTCTCCTGAATTTTAGGTCGTATTCATATACCTGTATACAATTTTTCATACAGTAGCAATTTAGAGATTGTTTTTACATCATAATGAGTTATTAATTCACTAGGTGAAAGAACCTTGGATTAGTTTCAAGTGCATGGATCCAAAGTAACCAATGGTCACTTTGGATCCATCCATTTGAAACTAATCGGCGGTTCTTTCACCTAATGACATAATAACTTATCATCATCATCATAATATCATTAATAACTTATCATAATAATACATCATTGTCACATAACTCCACATAATCATCATTTTCGTCCAATGCCATATAACAACTTCATCACTAGTTATAATAACAACTCCTCATCATCATCATCATAGTAATCATAATCACTACTCCTACTCAGCATCACCATCAAGTCTAAGACATTGTAGTCGTATATAATCAACACTAACTAATTGTTCTTAATACTTAGGACCTACTCCTCTCTCCTAGCTAAAATACCATAAAACGGATAAACCGGTCCTTCACCATAATGGAGAATGGACATAAACCTATCTCCAACTTGTGGCTTGCGCACATTCATTTTGTCTCCAATTATTTGCGTGTGCGCATTCATCACTTTGCTCCATTCTTTGATTCTGAGCCTTCCATCATTTGAAGAAATCGAGTATGCAGTATGGTAAGCCTCCGAAGGAGTTGGTCGTAAGCTAACCATATGCATATCACCTTCGGTAAATAGCATATCAGGCAAAACCTGCTTCGGGAGCCTCTGTTCAAAAATGGAATAGTAACATATATAGTTAGCAATGGTTTACTTAAGAATAACGTATGCAATGAAGTTACCATCATTAACAAAATCTTACCAAGTTTTTGGCAATGAAGTTATCATCAAGCAATCTATGGACTAGTGGCACGTATCTAGTATAATTTGGGCTGATAGAGTGAATGTTTTTGAAGGCCTCAACATCTTCTATGAATGAGACAAGATAACCTTTCTCCTCACAATTAAGCTTGGAGTCATAGCTGTAGTATGTGTTGTCTACTAACTTCCAAGTATTTCTTGAAGATAAGAAATAAGCTGAAAATTATAAATAAATAAGTTTAGTATGGACGAACACCAAATAGTTTTAAATTAACAACATAAATTACTGAACTTAACAAATTAGTTTGGCAAACTCACATCTAGGCAAAACTGGAGGCATATCCACATCCACCCAGATGTCGATATTATCATCATCATCATAATCTTCGGGATGAATATCAAATCTTATTTGCATTCCGTCCTCAAATCCATAAGACTTGCAGAGAGCTTCCCAATTAGAGCAACCAAAATGGGAGCGATCGACCGCATTGTAGAATTTAACCAGAAACTCATAACCATGTTTAGTTCTTAAGTGAGCCCTCCTCGTCTCCACATTCTCAAAGTCATCTAAAGCAAAACCAAGCTTCTCCAATACATATGGTCTAGCATGGCACGAGATGTACTAATCGAATTGAAAAAAATCCATAAATTAGACGTTGAACAAAAGAAGCATAAATGATGATATTAAATACGATGAAATGCTTGTCGTTGCGTACCGTACAAACATCGAAGGTCTCTTCCAGCTTCACGGTGAAAAACCTATCGTTTTGCAGGTGAGGAAACCTGTCGCACACACCTCGGTCATCGTAGCAGTACACACACTCCGGGATCCCATCGTCATCAGACATCTCCTGTGTTCAAAATTCAAAGATTATAACTCGACGGCAAAACCCAAAAAATCTGGCATGACCTTTGCTAAAAAAAGGACATATCGAGCGCCTGAAATTTTCCGGAACGGAAATTAATCAACACTCCGGCAAAACATAGGCCACTTATCGATGGTCATTGCATTTCAATGGTTCAAAATATGAAAAAAAACATTTGAAAATATCTTATATATAATCCTAACAGTAAATAAACTAGTTTTATTAACTACTTACTAAATAAACTAGTTTTATTAACTGCTTACTAAATAAACTCGTTCTATTAAGCACTTACTAAATAAACTAGTTCTATTAAGCACTTAATATAAATAAACTAGTTATAATCATCACTTACTAAATAAACTAGTTACCTATGATTTGCAAAAACAGAGACAAGGGAGGGAGGGAGGGAGGGAGGAGAGAGGAGGGGGAGGGGGCGGCCGGAGGAGGAGGAGGGGCCGGCCGAAGGAGGAGGAGGGAGGGGTGGTCGGAGGAGGAGGAGGGAGGGGCGGTGGGAGGAGGGCTGCCAGCGCAGGAGGGAGGAGGGGACGGCCGCAGGTGGAGGGAGGAGGAGGGAGGAGGGCACAGTGGGAGGAGGAGGGACAGAAGGAGGGAGTACCTCGGTGACGGACGGACGACGGCGGTGGCGGCGACGAACGACAACGGTTATCGGCACAGGCAGGAGTGACTGAGAGAGGGAGAGTGAGTGAGAGAGACAGGGTCGGCCGTACGTGTGGGGATAAGGTAGGGTTAGTAGTAGCGCGGGCATGAGAAAGCGCTACAGCTAAGGAGAATAGCAGTAGCGGGGTAAGGCATAAGGCGCTACTGCTATAACTAGCTGGACGGCGAGGTCATGGCAATGGGAGCAGCAGCGCGGTTTAGAGATGACGTGCTACTGCTATTTTCTATTCAGCAGCGTGTTTTCACGGAACGCGCTACTGCTAAATAGCAGTAGCGTCGTATTTTGAAGAGCGTTGCTGGTAATTTTCTGTGTATAAGGTTTTCCCTAGTAGTGGTACCCTCTTTTTACTTTCTGTTATTTATATTAAATAAAGCAAAAATAGTAACTTCTGTCTGTTTTCTGAACTATCCATGCAATAAAAAATACACCGAAAATAAAGTTCTCCAAATGCCCTGAAAATTAAATATGATTTTTTTCTAGAATATTTGAGAATATCTGGCACTGAAAACACAACAGGGGGAGTAAGCACCTGGCCACGAGGGTGGAGGGCGCGCCCTACCCCCTGGGCGCGCCCCCTGCCTCGTGGGTCCACGGTGGCTCCCCTCCACTTATTCCAGCGACCACACACTCCTTCTTCCTCCCACAAACACCACTAGCCAGCTCAAACCCGAGTCCAAGCTCATTTTGCTGTCATTTTCGATCTACTTGCTCAAAGCACCTCTCACAAAACTGCTTTGGGGGATTGTTCCTTGGTATATATATGACTCCTCCAATAGTCCAATTAGTTTTTGTTCTAGTGCTTTATTCATTGCATAGTTTTGCTGCTTAGGTGACCCTATTCTTGAGCTTGCATGTCAAATTTATATGGACAAAAGTAGTTTTGATGCATGATATAGTCTCTAGGCACTTGTAGGAGTAGTTGCTATCAATTTTGTTGAGTTTGGTTCACTTTTATTTTGAAGTTATTAAAATTTTAGAAATTTTTCAGAGGAAGAAATATGTTTAGGAAAATGTACCAAGGTGGTCCTTCAGGGAAGCAAGGACCCAGGCTCACAATACGGGATGCCGATGATGAACCACCGAGGGAAGCTCAAATGCGGGCTTGTTAATGGCCTTCAGAGGACTTTATGGATCGAGCAGGAATCCAGGAAGAATTTAATGCGTATGTGCGTAATGCCGATCTTGAGAGCTTCGAGACAGATAAGTGCCGCCAATATCACTATCTCACTGATTCCTTTGTGAGAAGGTTTGAATTTTCATCATCACGTAATTCTCAAACTGTCCTATTTGATCTTTATGAAAATTCTTATACTATGGGCTTAGAGGATTTTACCACTGCTTGCAAACTTCCGCAATGGGGCAGCACTAGTGAGCCTCACAAATCTGAGGTTAGAGATTTTCTTACTAGCATAACTGTGGGGGAATCTAGAGATATAACACAAGCTACCATAGGGAGCATTCATTTTCCTGCTATACATTATTTTGCTCTCTTTATAGGTAGGTGCATAAATGGTAAGGATGAAGCATATCACATGTGCATTCCAGATCTTAGTGTTCTCAAGAGTGCTGTATTAGGAGATAGACAATATAATTTGGGAGCCATTGTTGCACGTAGTTTGCATAATAATAGATTTAATGAAGATTTCTTTGGTGAAATTTATGCAGCCCGTCTAGCTAATTTTCTTGATATACCCATTCGTGGGTATGTTATTGAGTTGCCTCCTATTTATTTAGATTATGAGGCTATGTGTCGGTGTCAAAACCGGCGGATCTCGGGTAGGGGGTCCCGAACTGAGCGTCTAAGGCAGATGGTAACAGGAGGCAGGGGACACGATGTGTACCCAGGTTCGGGCCCTCTTGATGGAGGTAATACCCAATGTCCTACTTGATTGTTCATGATGATATAAGTATTACAAGAGTTGATGTACCACGAGATCGTAGAGGCTAAAACCCTAGAAGCTAGCCTATGGTATGATTGTTGTTGTCCTACGGACTAAACCCTCCGGTTTATATAGACACGGGAGGGGGCTTGGGTTACACAGAGTCGGTTACAAGGGAGGAGATCTACATATCCGTATTGCCAAGCTTGCCTTCCACGCCAAGGAGAGTCCCATCCGGACACGGGACGAAGTCTTCAATCTTGTATCTTCATAGTCCAACACTCCGGCCAAAGGATATAGTCCGGTTGTCCGGAGACCCCCTAATCCAGAACTCCCTCAGTAGCCCCTGAACCAGGCTTCAATGATGATGAGTCCGGCACGCAGATTTGTCTTCGACATTGCAAGGCGGGTTCCTCCTCTGAATACTCCATAGAAGATTTTGAACCCAAGGATAGTGTCCGACTCTACAAAACAAGTTCCACACACCACCGTAGAGAGAATAATATTTCCACAAATCTAATCTGCTGACACGTTTTGACAGCACGACATTGTGTCTTGGCCCGGTCATTATTCGAACCATTTTTCTCAACCAGCACCGCACATATCGCGAGGCGGTTTTCTTGACACGTCTTGTCAAAGTAGAGATCGTGTCCCACTTATTACGGGATTCTCATCAATACGGACGTGGGTAACCCAACCGTGCCATCAATTACAGCGTTTGGGGAATAAGCGATTTTACCAGGCAAGTGGGGAGGCGCATCGCCTCTTCCGCCCCTATAAAGGGACAAGGATTCACCCTTTTTTACCCACGCCTTCTTCCTCCTTGCTTACCCATTGTCGCACACTTGAGCTCCAGCGCCCAAGTTCGCGTCTTTCTTCTCAAACCACTCCAAGCATGTCCGGAGCGGGAGGCAAGTGGATGGTCTCCTCCGTCATGGAAGGGAACATCACAAAGTTACGGGAAGCCGGATATCTGGCCGCGAATATCGCACACCGGCTGCCAGATGCAGGGCAGCTCATCCCTATGCCCGAACCCCATGAGAGGGTAGTTTTTCTTACCCACTTCGTCCGCGGACTAGGATTTCCCCTCCACCCGTTTGTCTGCGGGCTCATGTTCTACTACGGGCTGGATTTTCATGATCTGGCCCCCAATTTCATCCTCAACATCTTGGCGTTTATCGTCATGTGCGAGGCCTTCCTCCGCATCAGGCCCCACTTCGGCCTATGGCTGAAGACCTTCAATGTTAAACCGAAGGTGGTGGTCGGCCAGCAAGCAGAGTGCGAAGGCGCCATGGTGGGAAAAATGCCTAACGTCACCTGTCTCGAATTCTCCTATGTGGAGACCATAAAGGGGTGGCAATCGGGGTGGTTCTACATCACCGAGCCACGCGACACCAACTGGGTGGCGGCCCCCAAATTTCGATCCGGAATCCCCACGCGGCTCACTTCCTGGAAAGAGAAGGGCCTATCCTGGGGTTCCTCGGTAGAGCTGACCAGACTCCAGACCTGCATCAGGAACATGATGAGCAAGAAAATCAAGCTCGTCAACGTGGTCCAGGTCATGCTCTTCCGCCGGATTCTCCCGTGTCAACGACGGGCATTCAATTTGTGAGAGTTCGACCCGGCCAAGCACTAGACCCTGCGAGAGCTCTACGACACGACGCACAAGGACGTCTGGAGGGTGCTGTTCAAGGGCGCCGAGGTACCTCCTTCCCTCACCGAGGACCGCGGACTCAGCGCAAAGCGCCATGCCAATCTGGTAAGTTTTTGTATCTCACAGGGTATTTATTTGCCCAAGTTAAATGATGTACGGGATCTAAGCTCCCATGCCATTAACAGGACTGGATAAAGACAGCGGAGCAGCTCGATTGCCCAGCCCCCCTACCTGAAGATCCCGCAGATGCTATCCTAATGGAGATGCGGGCTCCGGCACCTTACGAGGTGCTGGCGAAGAAGACCAAGAAGAAGGCCATGGGGACCCGAAAGGGTCTCCGGCGCAAGGTTGTATCGGACTCATCGTCCGATGACTCCAACGCACACTTCTCCCACGAAAACGAGGAGGTGGAGGAGGAAATTTCTCCCCCCCCCCCAGCCGGGGAAGACAAGAAAAGGAAGGCCGACCCAACCGGGAGGCCAAAGGGTCCAAGAAGGGAAGGACCCTCCCTCCGAACTGCTCCACGACGGCCGCCTATAGCGGCGACGAGTGGCTACCCAGGGTCAAGCCCCTGGCGAAGTCGTAAGTATCCAAACACCATAGTAGTTCATGGTATGTTTTATTGCACTGCTTCTCCTCATGCCGAACATGATTCTGCAGTCTGTCCCGAGCTCATCTTGACGTATCTTCGTCTAGAGGTTCATTGGACTCGTCGGATATGAACAGCGGTTCTCTTCCGACCGCCTCCACCCCTCGTCCTACGGCCAATGTCGAGGTGTTGTCTCGAAAGGCACCGAGCCGAAGGGAGGTGGTCCTGGGGGCGCCTCGAGGAGACCTCCCAGACCCTGGGCGCAAAGGGAGCAAAACTCCCACGGGCTTCGAGTTCGGCCCCCAGTCGAACACTGCGCCGGAACCTTCGATGGTTCCGGACTCCGGCAGGCGATCCCCCGTTAAGGGGGGCCAGCCGCCCGTGCCGGTGTCCTTTGTCCATCCAGAGGCACCGGACAACTTGCTGGAAGCGCTTCGCGGCGCTTCCATCGACGAAGAGCACCACACCATCATGAGTGCGGTGATCGAGAAAGTTCAGTCCACCAAAAATGGACTAACCGAAGCTTGCGCCAGCCTCCTAACAGGCTTTGAGGTAAGCAATCAAAATATAAGAAAATATTACCGCATAGATAGTAGCCCTTGATGCTCTATTTGGCGTTCGAGAAGAAAGGCCGAATAGAGGATCAAATGATGACTCGGGAGTCTAATCAGAATATGTCTATGTGTATGTGCAGGCTTCACTGCTGGCCACTGTCGCACGTACTGCGGAGGTCTCTGCACTGAAGCAGGACCTGGAGCGGTCCGAGGACGAGCTCGGCCTTACCAAGAGGCAGCTCGAGGAGAGCAAAGGTAAGCAATACCTTGTCTACGCTATAAAAAGAAGTTCAGTTGTAAAATAATAGGATCATCATGAATTTGCCAGGGGCCACGACCGAGGTGGCGACCCTGAAGAAGGCGCTTTCCGAGGCCGAAAACAAAGCGGCCAAGGAGCGCCTTGGGCGGGAAAAGCAAGAAGCTCGAGTAGGCGAGGTGCAGCAAGAGCTCGAGGCTCTCGCCAAGAAACACGAGTCCTTGGAGCTTGACTCTAAGACACGAGAGTCCGAGCTTGTGAAGGCGCTCAAAAGCGCCCGGAGCGCCAAGGCTGAAGCCCACAAGGCCCTCCAGGAGATTGATGTGGTGAAGAAGATAGCAGCGGGTAAGGCATTCATTATGCAAAGCAAGCACATGAAGGAAACTTACCTTTTACTTACCCGAGTTCGGAGCTCTCAGGAGCGTTCGCAGATCTTCCCCACAGTGTACTAGATGCCGCGGAGTTTTACCGAGCTGAGGAGGGGAGCTTGACGGAAAAGTTGTTCTGGTCTCAGTATACTGGGACCGAACACCCAATGCCCTTGAGAGACCAGCTAAAGCAATTGGTAGAGCTTCACAAGGCGGCTGAATAGGCCATGAAGGGTCTTATAGTCCGGATGTGGCTTGGCGAGCCCCTGCCCGGCAGCTACTTCGGTCTGGTGAGGCGGCTTGTGGATGCCTGCCCACGACTTGAAGTCATAAAGCGGTCCGTCTGCATCGAGGGTGCGCGCAGGGCTTTTGCCCGGGCGAAGGTGCACTGGGCGAAGCTGGACGCCGTGAAGCTGGTGAAGGAGGGGCCACCGGAGGGCAAGGAGCATCGCAACCCCGAAATGTATTATGATAGTGTCCTGAAGGGTTCCCGTCTTGTGGCGGATGAATGTGCCAGAGATGTAATTTTTGAATGAACATGCTCATGTGATCCTATAATGTGAAACAAGTACATTTGCGCTATGCAGCGCTTTTTTAATTTAAAATATTACCTTCTGTGCGGCCGTTTATAAAATCTGAGAGTTGGCCAGTCGTCGGCTTCTGCCCCCGTGTAACTAGTACTGGGGTGTTCGGGATAAACCTGAGCACTCTTTATCCCAATTTTGGGTCCTTCGAGGGAGGTGTTCAGCACAACAAACCAGGCAATCGGACTATAGGGCTTTATCACTCTCACTTAGCCATAGAAGTCTACAATTTTAAATTTTGGCAAAGCCCCTAGTATTCGGAAGGCCGAATTTGGGGCGCTATACACACCTAAGTCGGGCAAGGCCGACTCCTCGCCCGAAGCGGAAAAAGTCTTTAAGGACTTGAGACCTCTCGAACAGTGACCAGCTCTCGCCTTATCATGACAGTCAGTTTTTGGCTTTCTCTACTGAGGTGCTCGTCTGGAAGAACCGGGACACAATCGCAGTAGTTCTCCCAGCGCTACCTTAGACGATATAGCGGAACGTAAGGTACCAAAGAATGGGACCCGGGCAAACCCAACTATTGACCCAAGACATGATTCGGAGCCGATGCATATAATGCTATAAGTTCGGGGTGCCGCACTGTCGAAAGTGTTCAGACCACTCACACCGTATTATGGGGTAAACGAAAGCCCCTGGCGTATTGACCATACCAGAATGTACGGGAGAAAGTTGTCGTAAATGAACATATAAGAAAAATGGGATAAATAATGCAATAATAGGCTAATGCTATGCATTGTTATTTAAATAATACGTCGAAGCGTACTGATACAAGTAGTGCAATAAGCAGAAAATAGGACTATTTGACATGTCCTATCCAAGGGCAAGCTGCGTATGGTAGTAGAAAGTGGGTATATCGGTTATTATTAGAGACCACCTAGGGGTTCCCGTGTACATCTTAGCTTCTTGCCTCCTTGGTTGTTCATTCTCGTAATGTGTCCGACAATCGTACTGCCGGAAAGGGCTTCCAGAGAGTTAGGTCCTGAAAGAGAAAACATGATAAAGGTATACAGCCCCTAGGGCGGTTAAGCCGCATTGCGGGACGTGCCCTGATTGTGCCCCCGCCTATGTCCATGGTATTTTGAGTGCGTAATTATGTACAGGCCACGCGGATTTCATCGCTTGGCTGGGACTGGGACGGGGGCCGAATTGCTAGGCGAGCTCTGAACGTGCCAGGCGATCCTGTTGTAGTTTACTCCGGACTCACTTGACGGTGTCCGGGGGCTGTATCGCCGAATTGGTGGTTTGCCTTAAAAGGCTGCTTTGTGCTTCTGCTGCGAGGGCCGCAGTGTGCTCTTCCGTGCAGAGCGAGCGTTCTGTGTTTCCATTGACTGTTATGACCCCCTAGGTCCTGGCATCTTGAGCTTGAGGTATGCGTAATGTGGTACCATAGTGAACTTTGCAAATGCGGTTCGCCCGAGCAGTGTGTGATAGCCTCTGCGGAACGGGACAATATCGAAGATTAACTCCTCGCTTCGGAAGTTGTCCGGGGATCCGAAGACCACTTCCAGTGTGATTGAGCCCGTGCAATGGGCCTCTACACCCGGGATGACGCCCTTAAAGGTGGTTTTGGTGGGTTTGATCCTCGAGGGCTCTATACCCATTTTGCGCACTGTATCCTGATAGAGCAGGTTCAGGCTGCTTCTGCCGTCCATAAGGACTCGAGTGAGGTGAAATCCGTCGATGATTGGGTCTAGGACCAATGCGGTGGATCCGCCATGACGGATACTAGTGGGGTGGTCCCGGCGATCGAAGATGATTGGACAAGCGGACCATGGGTTGAACTTTGGGGCGACGGGCTCTATCGCATAGACGTCCCTTAGTGCACGCTTCCATTCCCTCTTGGGAATGTGGGTTGCGTATATCATGTTCACCGTCTTCACTTGTGGGGGGGGAACCTCTTCTGTCCTCCCGTCTTCGGCGGCCGGGGCTCTTCCTCGTCATTAATATGTAGCCCCTTGTCCTTGTTTTCGGCATTTAACTTGCCGGCCTGCTTGAACACCCAGCATTCTCTGTTGGTGTGATTGGCTGGCTTATCGGGATTGCCGTGGATTTGACACGAGCGATCAGTATGCAATCCAAGCTGGACGGGCCCGGAGTACTTCTTTTGAATGGCTTTTTCCGCTGACCAGATCTAGAGCCTCTAAATCCGGCATTGACTGTCATATCATCGGTGTTATCGCCGTTATTTCGGTGCTTTTGTCTGTTACGACGTGGTCTGCTGTTGGCATCTTTGGTATCCGAAGTGCCGGATTCCTTGATGTGTTGTTGCTGCGAGCCAGCCAGCTATCCTCGCATGCGCAAAAGCGAGTCATGAGTATTGTGAGGGTTGCCATAGACTTCGATTTCTCCTGACCGATGTGTCGGGCGAGCCACTCATCACGGATGTTATGCTTGATTGCCGCTAAGGCCTCTGCATCCGAACAGTCGACAATTTGGTTTTTCTTAGTTAGGAACCCTGTCCAGAATTGCCTGGCTGATTCCCCTGGCTGCTGAGTTATATGGCTCAAGTCGTCGGCATCCAGTGGTCGCACATAAGTGCCCTGGAAGTTGTCAAGGAATGCGTCTTCCAAATCCTCCCACCTGCCGACGGAGTCTGCTGGCAAGCTATTCAGCCAATGCCGAGCTGGTCCTTTGAGTTTTAGTGGGAGGTACTTGATGGCATGTAGATCATCGCCGCGAGCCATGTGGATGTGAAGGAGGAAATCCTCAATCCATACAGCAGGATCTGTTGTACCATCATACGATTCAATATTTACAGGTTTGAAACCCTCCGGGAATTCGTGATCCATAACTTCATCAGTGAAGCATAGGGGGTGTGCGGCGCCTCTGTGTCGGGCTATATCACGACGCAGTTCATATGAGTCTTGTCTGCTGTATTCGGCCCGGCCGGATTTACCTTTAGTGTATCCGGCGCGACGGTCATCATCCCGCGTTGGCACGTGCCCCCGTGACCCGTATATCGGCCTTGCATGTTTTTCCCTATTGTCCAACACGTCTCGCAGGTCCCGTGTGTTGCCCGGGCCTTGGTATTTTTGTTTGAGTGGCAGCGGGGTGCAGGCTGAACATCGGGCTGAAATGCCTCTCTAGCTCGGCCACGAGGTGGCCGGTCAGCCGCATCGTACACTGGTGATGTGGGTTTCAATGCTTCCTCCTCGAGGTGAGGTAGCAAAATGCGCTTTGGCTAACTCTTGGAGGGGCGCTCGAGTTCGTATTCCTCGGCCGCAAGGACTTCGGTCCATCAGTCTGCTAGCAAGTCTTGATCAGCTTGAAGCTGTTGTTGCTTTTTCTTCAGGCTATTTGCTGTGGCCATAAGCCAGCGCTTGAAGCGCTCCTACTCGACGGGATCCTCAGGTACGATAAATTCTTCGTCGCTGAGGCTCACCTCGTCTTCAGAGAGAGGCATGTAATTGTCCTCCTCCGATTTTCCATCTGCTGTCTGCTCTGGAGGGCTAGCTTGTTCGCCTTCCCGCTCTACATTGTGCTGGAGGGGACTATGGTTGTCTTCTGAACTATCCGGAGTGTTATTGTATCTTGTGCCGGTATCACTACTTTTGCTGTGGCGGGACTTAGAGCGGTGCCGCTGACGTCGGCGCTTGGGTTGTTTCTTGGAGGGGTCATCCTCCGCTGTCTCGTCACCATTGCCTTCTTTGGGGGTGTCCACCATGTATATATCATATGATGAGGTGGCGGTCCAGCACCCTATGGGCGGTGGTTCCTGTTCGTCTCCTGCATTGTCGTCCATACCGTCGATGTCTTCAGAGTCGAAGTCGAGCATGTCAGTTAAATCGTCGACAGTGGCTATTAAGTGGGTGGTGGGTGGGCAGCGAATTTCTTCGTCGTCTGCGTCCCATTCTAGCCGGACATAGTTCGGCCAAGGTTCTCCTGACAAGGAGAGAGACCTTAATGAATTTAGCACATCGCCGAAAGGCGAGTGCTGAAAGATATCTGCGGAGTGAACTCCATGATCGGTGCCCAATCGGATTCGATAGGCACGGATGCAGGCGGCTCGGAGTCTGTGGCTGGAGACGAATCCCGTGGTTCGGCGACACGGCTCTCGTAAGGAGCGAAGTCAGTATCCGGATCCATCGCCACTGAGAGCACGGCCTCCATGGCGGGGTCTATCCCTCTGTCCTCGGATGGCGCAATTTTCTCCGGATTGAAGGCCGGAGTAGTTGCAGATGCGATCTCCCGAACACTGTCCGACGGCAGAGTTACGTCGTGCTCGTCGTGCTTGTGCGGCGCACTGACATGGGATTGAATCCGTCGAAGATCAAGTCTCCGCGGATGTCGGCAGTGTAGTTTAGGTTTCCGAACCTGACCTGATGGCTAGGGGCGTAGCTCTCGATCTGCTCCAGATGGCCAAGCGAATTGGCCCGCAGTGCGAAGCCACCGAATACGAAGATCTGTCCGGGGAGGAAAACCTCACCCTGGACCGCATCGTTACCGATGATCGAAGGGGCCATCGAGCCTTACGGTGACGGCACAGTGGAACTCTCAATTAAAGCACCAATGTCGGTGTCAAAAACGGCGGATCTCGGGTAGGGGGTCCCGAACTGTGCATCTATGGCGGATGGTAACAGGAGGCAGGGGACACGATGTTTACCCAGGTTCGGTCCCTCTTGATGGAGGTAATACCCTAGGTCCTGCTTGATTGTTCTTGGTGATATAAGTATTACAAGAGTTGATGTACCACGAGATCGTAGAGGCTAAAACCCTAGAAGCTAGCCTATGGTATGATTGTTGTTGTCCTACGGACTAAACCCTCCGATTTATATAGACACCAGAGGGGGCTAGGGTTACACAGAGTAGGTTACAAGGGAGGAGATCTACATATCCGTATTGCCAAGCTTGCCTTCCACGCCAAGGAGAGTCCCATCCAGACACGGGACGAAGTCTTCAATCTTGTATCTTCATAGTTCAACAGTCCGGCCAAAGGATATAGTCCGGCTGTCCGGAGACCCCCTAATCCAAAACTCCCTCACTATGGTTCGTCATTAGTTTGTTGAGAGGAACGATGAGTTCCTCCAGTACCGATTAATCTTTGACAGACGACGCACCTATCACTTCGCTCTCCCTGCTCCTGCTTTCTTTGACTCTCAGGCAAAAGGGAGATATGTTATAACCAGGGAGGAGGCGGACGAGTATAAGAGGAGGACGGAGATGGCTCGCCTCCAAGCGGCAGCTCATGAGGCAATAGCTATTGCATCTTAGTACGACCCCAGCTACAACTTTGGATATCCTCCAGCCCAGCCGTGGCCATAGACCAACTTAGGCCAAAAGCCTAAGTTTGGGGGAGTACGTATTTCTCACCGACATGACATTCATGTTCACACACTCATTGCTAGTTGTCGGTGCTCATACTTTTTCATTGTATCATCCATGATAGTTTATTTCCCTTTTTACGCTTTCTTCTTGTGTGTTTAATAAACCTTAATAAAAACAAAAAAATTAGTTGCAGCCTTTAATTAGTTTACTTTCCATTCTTGTAGTAGTAAAATTAAAAAGAAAACCCAAAAAGATTTCTCGTTCTTCTTTTGCTTGTTGGGAGCTTTCCCGTGTAAATAGTTTTATTTCTTTTCTTTGGGGTCGAGAGGAGAAGACCATGATTAAAATGTTAAGTGTCTCTTATATGCATTATTGTTGATCTAACAAACAGCCCATATTACCTTGTCTTCTCTCCTGAATTGAATGCTTGCAGATTCCAGCTTAGTCCAATGCACGTGCACTATTATTATTCACATCGTTCGGTCATGCAAGTGAAAGGCAATAATGATGATTATATGATGAACTTATTGAGATGAGAAAAGTTGGTATGAACTCGACCTCTCTTGTTTTTGTAAATATGATTAGTTCATCATTCCTGATTCAGCCTATTATGAATAAACAAGTTTGTAATGACAATTAGAGGTTATAGTTGCTTATGCCATGCTTAATTAGCTAGGAGCTTATAGTGGTTTACCTTGCGTGCCAACATGCTATTAAAACGGTTGTGATGTGGTATGATAGGATGGTATCCTCTTTTGAATGATTCGAGTGGCTTGACTTGGCACATGTTCACGCATGTAGTTGAAACAAAATCAACATAGCCTCTATGATGTTTATGCTCATTGTGCATTATATCCTACTCATGCTTTCATTCGATGTTGATTAATTTTAATGCATGTTCATGACTGTTGTCGCTCTCTAGCTGGTCGCTTCCCAGTCTTTTTCTAGCCTTCACCTGTACTAAGCGGGAATACTGCTTGCGCATCCAAGTCCATAAACCCCAAAGTTATTCCATATGAGTCCACCATACCTACCTATATACGGTATCTACCTGCCGTTCCAAGTAAATTTGTATGTGCCAAACTCTAGACCTTCAAATAAACATTCTGTTTTGTATGCTCGAATAGCTCATGTATCAACTGGGGCTATCCATATCTTCCATGTTAGGCGGGTTATTCTCAAGAGGAGTGGACTCCGCTCCTCACTCACAAGAAAATGGCTGGTCACCGGGATGCCCAGTCCCATGCTTTATGCAAATCAAATCAAAATAATTGCAAACAAAACTCCCCCGGGACTGTTGTTAGTTGGAGGCACTCGTTGTTTCGAGAAAGCCATGGATTGATGCTTGTTGGTGGAGGGGGAGTATAAACTTTACATTCTGTTTGGGAACCGCCTATAATGTGTGTAGCATGGAAGATATCGCCATCTCTCGGTTGTTATGTTGACCATGAAAGTATACCGCTCAAAATATTATTCATATCTATTTCAAAACCGAGCTCTGGCACCTCTACAAATCCATGCTTCCCTCTGCGAAGGGCCTATCTATTTACTTTTCTACTGAGTCATCATCCTCTTATTAAAAAGCACCAGTTGGAGAGCACCGCTATCATTTTCATCCATTACTGTTAGTTTACATTGAGTATGACTTGACTGGATCTCTTTTACCATGAATTACAATGTCTACTCAGTCCTTGATCTTTAAAGGTGCTCTGCATTTATGTTTTGCGGTCTCAGAAAGGGCTAGCGAGATACCATCTTGTTATATCATATCATGATTGTTTTGAGGAAGTGTTGTCATCCGAGATTTATTATTATTGCTCGCTAGTTGATTACGTCATTGATATGAGTAAACATGAGACCTAAATGTTATTATCACTATGGTTAATTCATAATCTTTGCTGAAAACTTGAATGTTGGCTCTACTTACAACAACAAGAGCAAACAGAGTTTGTAAAAGTTTTTCTTTATCACTTTCAGTTTATCAACTGAATTGCTTGAGGACAAGTAAAGGTTTAAGCTTGGGGGAGTTGATACGTCTCCGTCGTATCTACTTTTCCAAACACTTTTGCCCTTGTTTTGGACTCTAACTTGCATGATTTGAATGGAACTAACCCGGGCTGACGCTATTTTCAGCAGAATTGCCATGGTGTTATTTTTGTGCAGAAATAAAAGATCTTGGAATGACCAGAAAATCAACGGAGAATTATTTTGGAATATATAATAAATACAGGAAGGAAGATCCACATCAGGGGGGCCTCCACTTGTCCACGAGGGTGGGGGGGCGCCCCCCTACCTCGTGGGCCCCCTGACGCTCCACCGACCTCAACCTTGACTCCATATATTCACTTTCGGTGAGAAAAAACCAAGAGATAAGGATTCATCACGTTTTACGATACGGAGCCACCACCAAGCCCTAAACTCTCTCGGGAGGGATGGTCTGGAGTCCATTCAGGGCTCCGGAGAGGGGAATCCGTCGCCATCGTCATCATCAACCATCCTCCATCACAAATTTCATGATGCTCACCACCGTGCATGAGTAATTCCATCATAGGCTTGCTGGACGGTGATGGGTTGGATGAGATTTATCATGTAACCGAGTTAGTTTTGTTAGGGTTTGATCCCTATTATCCACTATGTTCTGAGATTGATGTTGCTATGACTTTGCTATGCTTAATGCCAGTCACTAGGGCCTGAGTGCCATGATTTCAGATCTGGACCTATTATGTTTTCACCAATATATGAGAGTTCTTGATCCTATCTTGCAAGTCTATAGTCACCTATTATGTGTTATGATCCGTTAATCCCGAAGTGACAATAATCAGGACACTTACTGGTGATGACCGTAGTTTGAGGAGTTCATGTATTCACTATGTGTTAATGCTTTGTTCCGGTACTCTATTAAAAGAAGGCCTTAATATCCCTTAGTTTCCAATAGGACCCCGCTGCCACAGGAGGGTAGGACAAAAGATGCCATGCAAGTTATTTTCCATAAGCACATATGACTATATTCAGAATACATGCCTATATTACATTGATGAACTGGAGCTAGTTCTGTGTCACCCTAGGTTATGACTGTTACATGATTGATCACATCCGGCATAATTCTCCATCACCGATCCATTGCCTACGAGCTTTCCATATATTGTTCTTCACTTATTGACTTTTCTGTTGCTATTGTTATCATCACTACAAAACACCAAAAATATTACTTTTGCTACCATTACCTTTTACCACCATTACCACTACTATCATATTAATTTGCTACTAAACACTTTGCTGTAGATATTAAGTTTCCAGGTGTGGTTGAATTGTCAACTCAGCTGCTAATACTTGAGAATATTCTTTGGCTCCCCTTGTGTCAAATCAATTAATTTGGGTTGAATACTATACCCTCGAAAACTATTGCCATCCCCTATACTTGTGGGTTATCAGTGGGCTTCTTTGGCCTCTTTTTTTAATTTGGGCTTCTTTGGCCTCTTTTATTTTGGTAACCTCACATGGTACAATGTTCTAATAATGATGATCATCACACTTTTATTTACTTACAACTCAATATTACAACTCGATACTAGAACAAAGATATGACTCTATATGAATGCCTCCGGCGGTGTACCGGGATGTGCAATGATCTAGCGTAGCAATGACATCAAAAAATGGACAAGCCATGAAAACATCATTCTAGCTATCTTACGATCATGCAAAGCAATATAACAATAAATGCTCAAGTCATGTATATGATGATGATGGAAGTTGCATGGCAATATATCTCGGAATGGCTATGGAAATGCCATGATAGGTAGGTATGGTGGCTGTTTTGAGGAAGATATAAGGAGGCTTATGTTTGATAGAGCGTATCGTATCACGGGGTTTGGATGCACCGGCGAAGTTTGCACCAACTCTCGAGGTGAGAAAGGGAAATGCACGGTACCGAAGAGGCTAGCAATGATGGAAGGGTGAGAGTGCGTATAATCCATGGACTCAACATTAGCCATAAAGAACTCACATACTTATTGCAAAAATCTATTAGTCATAGAAACAAAGTACTACGCGCATGCTCCTAGGGGGATAGATTGGTAGGAAAAGACCATCGCTCGTCCCCGACCGCCACTCATGAGGAAGACAATCAATAAATAAATCATGCTCTGACTTCATCACATAACGGTTCACCATACGTACATGCTACGAGAATCACAAACTTCAACATAAGTATTTCTACAATCAACAACTACCCACTAGCATGACTCTAATATCACCATCTTTATATCACAAAACTATTGGAAGGAATCAAACATATCATATTCAGTGATCTACAAGTTTTATGTAAGATTTTATGACTAACCATGTGAATGACCAGTTCCTGTCATCTCTCTAAATAGATATAAGTGAAGAAAGAGAGTTCAATTCTTTCTACAAAAGATATGCCCATGCTCTAACAAATATAAGTGAAGCAAAAGAGTAATTCTACAAATGGCGGTTTTATATGTGAAGAGAAACAGGCCATCCAAACTTCAAAAGATATAAGTGAAGCACATGAAGCATTCTATAAAGCCATACTCAAAAGATATAAGTGAAGTGCAATGAGCATTCTATAAATCAACCATGGACTATCTCATACCAGCATGGTGCATCAAGGAAAAGTGAAAACTAAATGCAAAAGACGCTCCAAGATTTACGCATATCATGTGACGAATAAAAATATAGCTCCAAGTAAAATTACCGATGATTGTTAGAAGAAAGAGGGAACGCCATCCGGGGCATCCCCAAGGTTGGTTGCTTGGGAGTCCTTGAATATTTCCTTGGGGTGCCTCGGGCATCCCCAAGCTTAGGCTCTTGCCACTCCTTATTCCTTCATCCATCGTGATCTCACCCAAAACTTGAAAATTTCAATCACACAAAACTCAACAGAAAACTCGGTAAGATCCATTAGTATAATAAAGCAAATCACTACTCTAAGTACTATTGTAAACCAATTCATATTTTTTTGCATTGTAGCTACTGTTATATAACTTTTTCATGGCTTAATCCACTGATAGAAATCGATAGTTTCATCAAAACAAGCAAACTATGCATCAAAAACAGAATGTGTCTAAAAGAGAACAGTCTGTAATAATCTAAACATTCACCATACCTCTGGTACTCCAAAAATTCTACTAAAATTAGTAAAAATAAAAAATAAATAAATAAAGATGGTGCAGAAAGTTTCAGAATCGTTTGACGTTCCAGTAAAAAATGTAAAATCGTGCACTACAGCCAAAGTTTCTGTCCTGCATCGTACAAACCAACAAGCATCTAAAACATCCTAAAGGCAAACCTTGACACATTATTTTTATAATACAATGGAATTGTACAAGGGGATAATTATTTTGTTGAAAATTTTCTGTAATCAAGATTCACAAAGTTTCCGTGAGCATGAACAAAGTTCAAGGAGCTCCCCCACTTCAACCATGCTTGTCTCTCTAACTTTCACTTTCCTTTTTGAAAAAGTTTTGGGTTCCCCTCTTTATTTTTTTTGTTTTTAAACTATATGAAAGCACTCAACAGAAATAAATGAATCTCTAAAAATTCTGGGCTGTCTCCCTGGCAGCGCTTTCTTTAAAGCCATTAAGCTAGGCATATAGTGCTCAAGTAATGAATCCACCCGGATCCCAAGGTATATCAAAGTCAATTTTAATTAACAATGATTTGTAATTTAGTAGTAAGAACAAAGTAACATATATCATGTAATGACGAAGTCTAACTCTCTTCCTATGCATCGGCATGTCATAAAGGAACAATTCATGCACACAAAGTAAAGGCCAATGCATAGTATAAACAATTTCTTGCAATTTTATCATATTGGAAACATAGAGAGACGGAGATGTAGTTCCTCTCTCATAATAATTGCAAGTAGGAGCAGCAAGCACATGCATATTATATCTATCAAAATCATCATGTGTAGTATTAAAACACAACCCATCAATATAATCCTTAATAAGGGCAAACTTCTCCGATATAGTGTAGTCGGCAGAATTCAAAAAGATAATAGGACTATCATGAGTGGGTGCAATAGCAACAATTTCATGTTTAACATAAGGAACTATAGCAAGTTCATCTCCATAAGCATAATTCATATTGGCATCTTGGCCACAAGCATAGCAAGCATCATCAAAAAGGGATATTTCAAGAGAATCAATGGGATCATAACAATCATCATAGCATTCATCCTTCAGTAAGAACGAAGGGAAATTAAACAGTGTATGGGATAAAGAGTTACTCTCATTAGAAGGTGGGCACGGGTGATCAATCCGCTCTTCCTCCTTTTGTTCTTTGCTCTCCTCCTCATCTTTTTCATTCAATGAGCTCACAGTTTCATCAATTTCTTCTTCCATAGACTCCTGCAAAATATTAGTCTCTTCTTGGACAGCGGAGACTCTCTCAATAAAATCATCAATATCAGAATTGAATTCATAATTCTCATAGCAATATTTAAGGATAGCTAAATTTTCAGGTCTATAAACTGAATCATCAAAAAATTCACACCTTTTTAACAAAGATTCAATTTCATAAGCACACATAAAAGCAACAAATTCTTCAATTTGTTCCACATCATAGTAATCATATATACCATTATCATAAGAAGCCAAGGTTTTATCATCATTAAATTTGCATGAAAAGGGAAGGTGTGGAGCCTTCACCCTAGAGCAACAAGTATAATCATATCTCAAGCATAGTTCACGAGCATGCCAATGCAACATATGAATTTGATCCCATAATAGTTTCCATTTTTGAGTCAAGCGATAATCCCTAAAGTATTCACGTTGATCCAGCGTGTCTCCCATTACATAATTGAATAGGGTTTTCTTAGGATTATCAAAGTAGTACATAATATTTTTCACATAACCAGCAAAGAGGGTTTTAGGAGGTTCCCCATCTCCATGAGTAGCAGGTACACCTAATTTTTTTTGGTATTTCATGTTCCATATTCATAACTCAAGATAGAGAAGAACTTAGAACAGCAAATAAAAATTACTTAGTGATAAAGCAAACAAGCACACACGAGAATATTCACCCCACGCTATGGCTCCCCGGCAACGGCGCCAGAAAAAGGTCTTGATAACCCACAAGTATAGGGGATCAATTGTAGCCTCTTTCGATAAGTAAGAGTGTTGAACCCAACGAGGAGCTAAAGGTAGAACAAATATTCCCTCAAGTTCTATCGACCATCGATACAACTCTACGCATGCTTAACGTTCGCTTTACCTAGAACAAGTTTGAAACTAGAAGTACTTTGTAGGTGTTTTTGGATAGGTTTGCAAGATAATAAAGAGTGCGTAAACAAAAAGTAGGGGCTGTTTATATAAAGAAACAATAAAGTTAGTATAGAAAGTGTGGAAAAGTGGTGGTAGGAGTTGCGAAATTGTCCCTAAGCAATTGACTACTTTACTAGACCGATAGCAAGTTTTATGTGGGAGAGGCCACCGCTAGCATGTCATCCCTGACTTCGAATCCTATGCACTTATGATTGGAACTATTAGCAAGCATCCGCAACTACTAACGTTCATTAAGGTAAAACCCAACCATAGCATTAAGATATATTGGTCCCCCTTCAATCCCGTATGCATCAATTTCTATGCTAGGTTGAAGCTTCTGTCACTCTTGCCCTCCAATACATAGTCCTATCAACATACAACTAACCATATGGTGTGATCCACACGCGCGCTCATATTATGGGCACCAAAGGACAACAACATAACCATAAGCAAATTAAATCAATCATAGTAATTCATCAACCACCGATAGGACAACGAAAATCTACTCAGACATCATAGGATGGCAACACATCATTGGATAATAATATGAAGCATAAAGCACCATGTTCAAGTAGAGGGTACAGCGGGTTGCGAGAGAGTGGACCGTTGTAGATAGATGAGGGAAGGTGATGAAGATGTTGGTGAAGATGATGGAGGTGTTGGTGTAGATCACCGTCACACGATGATGGCCTCGGCGGCGTTCCGGCACCACCGGGAGAGAGGGGGAGAGAGCCCCCCTTCTTGTTGTTCTTCCTTGACCTTCTCCCTAGATGGTAGAAGGGTTTCCCCTCTGGTCCATGGCCTCCATGGCGGCGGAGGGGAGAGAGCCCCTCTGAGATTAAATCTGTCTCTCTGTCTCTCTCTGTTTCTGTGCTCTCAGATTCTGCCCTTTCACCGTTTCTTATATTCTCAGAGATCCGTAACTCCGATTGGGCTGAAATTTTAACACGATCTCTATCCGGATATTAGCTTTCTTGCGGCGAAAGAAGGGCATCAACCGCCTTATGGAGTGGCCACCAGGGCCCAGGGCGCGCCTGGCCCCCTAGGGCGTGCCCCCTGCCTCGTGGCCCCCTCGGGCATCGTCTCACATTGATTTTTCTTCCCAAAAATCACATATATTCCAAAAAAAATTCTTCGTCAGTTTTTATCCCGTTTGGACTCCGTTTGATATGGATTTACTGCGAAACAAAAAACATGCAACAAACAGGAACTGGCACTAGGCACTGGATCAATATGTTAGTCCCAAAAATAGTATAAAAGGTTGCCAAAAATATATGAAAGTTGTAGAATATTGGCATGGAACAATCAAAAATTATAGATACGATGGAGACGTATCACATGGCGTCGTGCGAGCGTGCTTGGTGACAGTCGTCAGTACGTAGTCACGGGGGTGTGTGTCTCCCCTAGTCCACCAGGACGGCCGGCTGGAGACGCGGGTGTCGGCGCCTCCTACCATGGAGGCGTCGAGCCAGACTCCATGGCTGATACTGGGCTAGGAATGAAAGGAGACACATTTTACTCCTCCTACTGTGGTGGGTGTGTCGCGATGTGGGCAGTTGGGGTCTATTGGACATGGTTGCCAGGGCAGTGGCCCCGGATGGCGGTCTGAATAGTCAGCTCTCCAGCGGGCAGCATGGTGGCGGTGATGGCCTTCCCTCTTGGTCTTGTTTGTGACAACAGGTGGAGCTATGGGTGGCTTGCACTCTCTGTCACTAGCAGTAGCGGCGCCCGATCCAGATCTGGAGTTCTAAACTCGCCGCGGTTGTCCTGCAGACCTCGTGCTGGCACGGGGGAGCTATTGAGCAAATGTCTCACGCTTTGTCGTAGACAATGGAGATGCTCGCGGGTGTCGTTATCTTCTTCAAGACGTTGTCGTGGTACTTCTCTTTGTATCTGGGTTCTGGGCGAAAACCTTTGTCTGTTGTGGACTCGACAGCGGCGACGTTTAGCGTCGTTCTCCCTCGTGAGGGCGCTGTCGTGGAGCTTAGTTGTTTTAGGACGTAGCGTGGCATTGTCATGGAGCTTACTTAGTTTCAACGGTCCTTTCTTTCAGTAGCGTAGTCACGTGCGTCCTGCGTGATGTGGTTATTCCTGGATCAGCATTGTATGAGGCCAACTTCATCACCTTGTATTGTCCGGCTATGTATTCTTTCGATTGTTGCTTTATTGCTTTATTTATAAAGTGAAGTGAAAGCCTATTTTTGTTTTGATAGAATCTTTTCTTACTGTTTCGGAGGTCAAAAAATGAGTAATCTGTACGTAAGTTCAGCATTATTACTGAATCTCCATATGAGGAGAAGTACAACAGCGAAATGGGTCGTGCGTGGAACACCTTGTATACCATGGAGTATACGGAACTGAAGCACGGCATGTCTGCATCGAGGATGTAAACAAAACTGGCCAACGTACTGTCGGTGTAATCATTTACTATACGCGTACAAAACTGACAGACTGTATATGCGTGGATCATTCTCGCTAGCTTCGTCCTTAAGTCACCATATAAATCGATGTCATGTTAGAAATTTAGGGTTTGCAATATACCCCTTATTCCTCTGCACTTATTCATGGTGTCGCTCACAATTCGCATATCTGAGGCTAGGGGGCAGGAACTTTCTTATATTGTTTTTTCAAATAGTCCACCTCTTATACAGATATAAGATTCCTAGTCTTTTCCACTAGTTTTCGGGATAGAGTCCAGATCAAATTACCAACCACGATCACATTTCTCTGTTAACGGATCCTATCTGTTATGTCCCCGGAGCACGCGCTTGTGAGCAAGGCGCCATAATAGAGTGTAAATTCCTCTAATTATGTAGATCAACATTAGGGCTGTAATCTAACTATACGATCTAGCTCCTTCCAATCATTAGTGTATCCGGGTAGTCTTTCCAATATAAATACTATATTGTATTCCACTGATAATCAATCAACTTCCTTAAGCATATGTTACTTAAGTACATTCCAGCAAGTAATAATTCTATGATAAACATGTAAAGCAATTCCATGTATAAATACATGTATAATTTCATAATGAGGTATTCCGAATATTAACAATTCCAAGTAATTTGAATATAGTTGCAGGACACATAATTCCAACATCTCTCACTTGTCCAAAACAATCATTCAAATATCCGTAAACCCATAGCCTTAACATGCTTACCAAATACCTCATGACTAATATGCTTAGTCAAGGGGTCAACAACCATGTTTAAACTATGTTGAAAATCCAAAGGAATATATAGTGATACCTTCCCTCGGCATGTTTCCTTGTTGTGACACTTAAGATCACTAGAGACTTTAGTTTCCGCCTAATTATTCCAGCATAGTTGTCCTTGGCGCCTCGAGTATTCTTTCCTCGAGTGTAATTCCACCTTTATAGGCACCTTGAGTATTTTGCTTCCTCAAGTAAAATTCCGCATCAATTGTTTTCCATCACATATATCAATAATATGATTAATTCCACATCGAGACAAATAGATGATAACCATGTTGAATAAAAGTTTCAAAACCACATAAATATTAAATCCAATTAGTAAATGAAGCTTCATAAGTAACCATGTTTTGAAACAAATTCCTGACTTCGGTCAGTGAACCTGCGCCATATTAGTATTTCACAAAAAAAATGAATATGTGTACCTGGACTTATTTCTCATCTCGTAGATACAGTAATAGCTTCCTCAATGCGTTTAACTTCAATATAAATTACAAAACAAGTGACAGGTTGTGATGCACTTTCCACAATCTTATATGATGTGTGAGATTCCCTTAGCCGCTTATCTTTCCTTCCATTGCTTGAATGCAACATAAATTCCAGTAGCTAAGGTATGATAATATAATGAAGATACATACCAATTCTAGTACCATTTATTATTCCATTTTTTTCTCAGGGGTTCAAATATAGTTCCTCATTGAGTATAATTCCCTTTATCAAAGGTATTTTAACATTTTTGCAAATTTCCATAGAGAAACACTTCAAGATATTTTCTATGTATTTCCACTCCCGAAACATTGGGAGCTCCACAAATTCCTTTCATATGAAAGTTAGAAAACGACCAAGCTTACACTTCCATCAATGTGCCTTATCAATGCACAAACACCCAAAGAATGTTTATGTATACAATAATATTTTAAACTATTTTACACTTACATTTGTAGATGACCGCCAGGCTTCAGTTAGAAAACCATATGACCTGCTATTCCATTGATGTGAAGCTTGTTATAAGACAATATATTAATATATTCAATTCGCAAATCATGTCTTTAGTTCCTCTTTCCCAAAATTCCAGGAGAGAGAGTTTCCACAAAATATATTTCCCTTTGTGCAAAGAACTGAATGGCAAGAGTGGCATTATAATATTCCAACGAGACAAATTTCCTTACAAATAAATAAAAAAACACTTACAAACAATGGGCTTGCGGTTGTTTGGTGTGATAATAAGTTCCCAAACTATAGAATTCCTCATTGAGTTTATTCCTGCCCGCATTTCTTCCACCCATAGTTGACAATGATGAAAAGTTTCAAGCCTTCTTAGGAGTCTTCCTCTACTATTTAGAGTGACTTCCCCCAGAAATCACATAACAATTATCCAGATATTACGTTCCAAGTTAATTCCTCCCACTTATCCTAAGCATGTCATGTTGGGAGTGTCACTTGTAGTTTCCTTGGGGTTAAGATTATATTCCAGTATGATTGTCTATAATTCCACCCTTGATCATAAAAATGATTGTGTTCCTACTTTCCACCAGTATTCATTTTCCAGATAACTAAGGAAACACCCTTTGATCCATTAGAAGAACCATGAAAAATTCCTGGTGTGCGCTTTGTAATAACTGTGAATTTCATGCCAAAATAGAAGATTTCCTTCCAGCCAAGTGACTGTACTAGATGGACAAAGATACAACAAATGACAGTACACAATGCTTCTTTCCAAAGAAACAAGGGAGTATACAAGACAGTCAATTCCTCCATTCAATTGTGGAGTGTACGGTATATAACAATGGTGAATAATTCCATGCTCTTTACATACAAACGATATATTCCTGAAGTGTACTTCCCCCACCAATCGGTTGTTAAAACTATGATATTATTTAATCAACTGATTTTCCACTTCAGTATAACATGTGACCAGCACAATAAAACCTTTCGACTTGTATAATAAAATATAAGCATAACCATGTAAAAGTGTAATCATGGAAGGGTGAGATGAAATAAATAATGTGACCTCTAGTGGGGATGTCCAAAGAAATACCGTAAGTATATAAAAAAGAAACGATGTGAAGCCCTTTCATCCCCTTCCACTTTAATAAACAAGGTGTATTAAAAAACTCGTATATGCTTCACATGTACCATTAGTCCTCTCACTAAAGTTTAAAATTCCAGAATCAATAAGCCTCTTGATCCAGTTCCAAGATATGTGACCAAGTCGTTGATGATGTAGATAATAAGATTCCAAGCATGCGTTCCCATTGTCGATATTCCTCCATATGGAGTAATCTTTGCCCAATATAAAAAATTGGTCTACCAACTTCCAATGGACATCAAGAAAGATGGACCATTCTGTGAAAATCATAATGCACTAATTTAACCATTGAGCAATATTTCCACTCTCCCTTTTCCAAATAGTATGTCATAATCAATAGGTTCCAAGATGAAGCAATAAATTAAATCCCTTCTCACTGAAGTTGAATAGCCTGTCCTAGAACAATAATAGTTTTCCTCCACAAAGGAGTTTGATGGCATAATTTCCAATCCAAAGTATATCAAATTCACAATTAATTTCTAAGTACATTAGTTTTCTCGATAAATGAAGAGCAAATTTCCTGGAGTGACCCCCAGCTTCCTCTTTGAATAAGTGATGCTCAATAAAAACACTTCCCTGAAATCCATTTTCAGGTTATGCATAATTATCCGCAAGATATCAATTTTCTCCAGCAATAATTTTGCACTGATTAGACTAAAAATAAATGATTCCACTAAAATGATTCCTTTAGCGTGTCGCAATGCACCAATGAAATTATTCAATGTCAACGATGATATGAAAAACTCCACGGGGCGCGAACAATGCTCGGCATCTGTATGTCGTCCAAAAAACTGTAGTATTCCGGTGGGTTCCATGGTATTCCAACAAGATCCTTTTGCTATGCACTCCTTCCAGCGTACGACATCCGTTCCCGACCACTGCAACGTGTGTTCTCACTATTTCAAGAGTATGCCATCGAGTGTTCCTGTTACAACCAGTTCTAGCTAGTTTTCCAATGATAAAGAAAACCCAACTATTTCTAGATTCCTCGATTGCTTTTCAGTTTTCACCAAACATCAGTAGCTAGCTATCTTCTTGTCGCAATCCAAGTATTATACTTCCACTCTTCCTTGGCGTGCCTTCCTCAGATTGTTTCTAATTCTTTTCTTAAAAATAGAATGATTTCCTCCTTAATTGCAGCAATCAACTACTGCAACAGAGTTTGTTGTAGCCACTGTAGGAACAACTCACCCTTGGAATCCCTGTTTGGCTGCATCAGACTCGGCGAGTAGGCAGCACCCTTCCGTGAGCACCAGAACCGGATCTGGACCGCGTAACAGCGGACTCAATGACTCGGGGGAGCAGATGACTTCCCAACTCCCAAGGCAGCAGACCTCCCGGTTTTGAGAGACGGCGACGGGCGCGATACGGAGCGAAGTTGGACGCGGTGAGCCGGCGGGATTCGTACATGTTGAGAGACAGCGACGGGCGCAGAGTTGGACCCGGTGAGCCAGCAGGATTTGTACTTCCGGCGGATCGAACTCGTGGTCACGGACCAGCTACAACTTCGATCTCCGTGCGTGAATCAGAGAGGCATGGAGAGCTCCCTTCACGGGAAGAATCCATCATGGCTCCTTCCTTGAGCCACGAGTGAGATTGATCCACTTGCAAGAAGCAAGATCAGACTACGCATGTGGACGTGCTTTGCAGCTTGATTTTCCTCCTCGATTGACGCATAGGCTGCAGCACGTAGGCGAAGACGTTGAGTAGTCCATGAAGTTGACCTACCGGCGACTTGGGGAAAAACGCAAACCAGATGGTTCCTGCGACAACCGGCGGCAGAGTAGGCAGCGGATTTGGGTTCAAGTGTCGGCCGCCGAACCTTGCTAAAGATACCAATGTTAGAAATTTAGGGTTTGCGGTCTATCCCCTATTCCTCTGCGCTTATCCATGGTGCCGCTCACAATTCGCATATCTGAGGTTAGGGGGTAGGGACCTTCTTATATTGTTTTTTCAAAGAGTCCACCTCTTATATAGATATAAGATTCCTAGTCTTTTCCACTAGTTTTCGGAATAGAGTCCAGATCAAAACTTGTTATGTCCCTGGAGCACGCGTTTGTGAGCAACGCGCCATAATAGAGTGTAAATTCCTCTAATTATGTAGATCAACATTAGGGCTGTAATCTAACTATATGATCTAGCTCCTTCCAATCATCAGTGTACCCGGGTAATCTTTCCAATATAACTATTATATTGTATTCCACTGATAATCAACCAGCTTCCTTAAACATATGTTACTTAAGTACATTCCAGCAAGTAACAATTCCATGATAAACATGTAAAGCAATTCCATGTATAATTCTATAATGAGGTATTCCAAATATTAACAATTCTAAATAATTTGAATATAATTGCAGGACACATAATTCCAACATGTCAAACCTTCGCCATCAGTCTGGCCGTGGCTGTACGTGTACTTGCTACGATATCCGTGAAGCCGGCCCAAGCAGGGAAGTGCTTATTAAACTCTTTAACAGTCGCGGTAAGGGCGAACGTTCAGTGGTGCCACGTCGGATCGAAGAGAGCGTGTGGGTTGGGCAGAACCGCAGCCTGCTTGTTTTGAGTGGGCCACGTGTTGAGTGTTTATTGGGAAGATAATAAGAAGGAAAAAAAAGGCAGCAGAAGCTTAACAGGCAAGGAGAAGGACGCTCGGCACACAGATTCCTTTGCCTCTTCCTCAAGCCCACACGTAACCTTGCGACCTCTCTCTTTCCCTGTGCTCTTCGCCGCCGCCGCCGCTGCCGCCGCCCTGCCTCACCCCATCTCCTTCCCTTGGCCGGCGCTCCACCCATCCGCTCTCCCCACCGCCCCCTCTCATCTCTCACATCGCCTCCTCCTCCTCTCGCTCCTCGCCTTCCACGCCGTCCCCGCCACTATCGCCGCTCCTCCTATTCTTCCTTGTGCCCCCTTCCATCCCCTCCTGTGGCGGACGATCCTCTCGACGATGGATGTGGGAGAGGGAGAATCCGGGAAGGTGGGCGGGTCCGGGTCAACATAGGGTCGATTTCGAGGCCTCTCATGGCCGCGCCCACACCACCTGTGCTCCTCCCCTCCTGCGGCGCAGCTGCTGCTTCTGGAGCTCTGTTCGGAAAGGAATACGTCTAGCCGCCGGCCAATGGAAGGCCCTCATCGGCCTCGCGCCTCCGCCGGCCTCCAATCCCACGCATCCAGCCCCTGATTCGTGCACGCGGCAAAACGGCCGCTGCTGCCGGAGCGCCCTTCGTCAGCGAGGAGGCCCAGAGTGACACCGCCGCCGGCGCCGGTGCTCCCCAACGTAGCCACTCCGACGACGGCCAGGTGATCCATTCCGCTGCCAGAGGTGTTCTCTTTTGTGCTTGTATTTTGTTTTCCCATTGATTTTCTGTCCAATTTTATCACAGGATTGTTACTATCTGTCTCAAGTTCCTTGAAGTCACGTACATGCTCATGCCCGCGTCTGATTTGTTCTCGTGGTCGTGTTCCTGCCGTAGCTGCGTCCACGGTTGTGCAGGTTTAGCCCTCCTTTCTTTAATCCCCCTTTTTGTTTACCCTCATTTATCTTGTATTGTTCGTGAGAGAGGCTAGGCCTGCTGTCCTCTTTCCAGGTGAGGCGTTTGTTGCCTTGCTTAATTTTGTTTATTAGATATTGCCTGCCTATGCTTCATCCTATTTTTGTAGTGAGATCTATTGTTTACATATGTGCTGATTTCTGTGACTAAGGAGACTGTCAGTTCTGTCAATGACGCTAAATACTTGCAGTTAGGAAATAACAGTCCCCATATTGGAAGGCTTTTCCTCGAAAAATATTGGAAGGCTTGTTTATTTTGTCTTGGGTCAAAAAATATTGGAAGGCTTATATTTGTTTACAGAGGGAGTAGTAAATAAGAAGGCTAGCTTAGGTTCTAAGAATTGTTGAAACATACTATATACTCCTAACAGAAATATAAAACAAAGACATGGACAATTTATTCCTGCTATGTGATGAGAAGCACTATTTTAATAGATATGGAAATGCTTATTGAAATTATATGTCTGCTTTGCGATGCTTGCCAATATCCACTTCTGCTGCAAGTGCTTCTATAATTGCAACTTCGGGAAGTGTGGTTTGAAGATATGAGATGTGGTTCTTACATAAATGTTTTAATGGAAACTTATGAATTAGAAGGGAATAATTGCCTTGCCTTAGCAAAGTTTGTGTAAGGAAAATGATTGCCTCAGCTAACACTATACTTATAGGAAAGATAGATGCAAATTCAAGAACTTAATAAGATAATTATTTTTCCTTCCAGAACAATGGTCTGTTTGTGCCAGGGACTAACATATTTCATAGGAGACATGATTTATATCTTTTAGGATCAGTACAATTTTCATACAATCATGGTTTTATCTTTTGAAGTCGGTACATTTTTCATTTATTGTTTTATTCCCCTGAATGTTTACCTAAGTGGATAGCTGCTATTCACTGTATCTTTTGTCAGATGGCTTCTATCACCCTTGCTGATCTATGTTGTGGAAGACAAAATCAAATGCTATGTGTCCGGGTGTCTCGGCTTACGCACTTCCGCAGCGGTTTAGAGAGCGGTCCTATCAAGCTCATACACATGGTCATCATCGACGTGCAGGTACTGTTTAGCACATAACACGGCAGCAGACCAATTGTGCATATGTTATTCCTTTCATGATGTGTCCTTTTGTCCTAGGGTAACTGCAGTTATGCAGTTGTACCAACATCATTTGCCGGTGCTTATTTACATATCTTACAAGAGGGGATTATCTATAAGCTTGGCTACTTGATGGTCTGGCCACTGCTAAACATACTGAATCCTGCTGCAGCTCCACGCATGAGTTTATCTTAGGTACCACTGAAATTTAACTAATAATACGTAGCATCTTGCCACCTAACAGATTCATATGTGGTCACTAAATTCAATGTCTATAAACTTTTCTGAACACATATACAGTTAGCATATTGATTGCATTCTCTACTCTCATATGGTGTTGTATCTTCAACTACTTGCAGATATATATTTTCTAACTTGGTTTAGTTTTATTAATGTCTCGCCAAGCATGATGGATGCTTGCTGAAAGGGGCATTGTCTGTACTTTTCATAGTGCAAAACGACATGTTATGGCAAGATTGATCGTTTGGTAGAATGATTACTCCTGCATTATAGCGCTACCTATGAAAATTGAAAGGAAGAGTTGTGGTGGTATCACGTGGATGATTTTCGGATTATTAGTTTGCCTCTCAATGATTTGTTCAATATTGGAGGGTCATTTGCTGAGACTTGGTTTGTGCCATGACGTTCTTTTGAATTGCTAGTACACTTTTCTTTGTGATATTTCTTTACATTTGCCTATGAAAAAAGGCGCTACGTAAATTCCAGTTTTACCTGAGATAAACTAACGGTGTTGTATCTCGTATGTCCTGTTGAATAGAAGGAATCAAGGAAATGATGGCGTTAGTCTTGATCTGGGGAAGTGTTCAGTTCACGTATAGGATATATGCCATTGATACCAGTACAACACAGTTTTTGTTTGTTGCAAGGTAGCCTCTCTTTTTTATTTGCTGGTTCCTCAGACCACTACCTTTTCTTCTTTAGAACTTACTCCAAGTGACAAGTACTGATAAGCATATCCCTCAGATCACTACATTTCCTTTAGAACACACACAACATATCCAGACACACTCGGGTATCACCCTCTCATACACATGGGTAATACTCAAGATGGCAATGGGGACGAAACCCATCGGGGTTTGCCTTCCCAAACCCATCCCCACGAGAAAATCATAAACCCGTCCCCATCCCCATCACCATGCGCGGGGCTAGTTTTCCGCCCGTCCCCTAAACCCATCGGGTTTCGGGGAACCCACGGGGGACCCACAAGAAAATCAAAATATTTAAACAAACATAGTGGCGACAAAGAATAACATTTCAGCAGCAAAACAAGCACATTTCAGCAGCATAACTTGAGCAAATTTCAACAAAAAACAATATTAGATGGTTCAACAGCTATATAGAATGTATTTCAGCAGCATGACACCACATTTCAGCAACAAAAATGATCAGATTTCAGCAAGAAAGATGATAAGCCATACATGGTTCAACAAGATGTGCAATTACATAAGTTTTAAAATAGAATTCTTGGTTTGGCCTTCAACGTTGGGGGGTGGGGGCTCGGTCGCTCAGGCTCAATAGCTTTGGTTTGGGCCGCACCGGATCAGTGCTTGGTAAAAAATGTATTTTCCTGGGTTTGCCGGGTTTCGGGTTCGGGGACTGCTGAAACGGGTGCAAACCCACGAAACATGTCGGGTTGTATAATGTGCCCAACAACAGCCCCACGGGGATGAAAATACGCCCATCCCAGTACCCTAATAGGGTAAAAACCCGCGGGGACACGGGTTTCGGGGCCCCATTGCCATCTTGAGGTAATACCCTCTATCTCTAACAGTATGCAGACATATCTTCTCTTTGCCTGTTCAATTTCTTTCTCGTTGCTCTTCAGTTGATCAATTCGAACATGGTACCCCATGCCCACGATATACTCATCGTCACTGTTCCGATTCGCCCGACCCCAACGACTCAGCTACTTCCTATCACCACCTGGTACTCCTCTTTGCTTGATGCTCCTGCGCTGCTTATTGTGCTCGCCGTTGCTGATGTATTTAGTTTCATGCATTATGGTTCAGTGGGTGTCTAGAAGACTTGGTAGATTTTAGTAAAATGACCTATATATTGGTTTCAGAACATAGCGAGACTATGTCCTGATATATTTGGCTACTTTTATCTTTTTGCATCAGTTCTGAGTCAGGGTGGACACGGTCCGGGCCGGTCCGGTCCCTGACCGAGCCGCCGTTTGGACCGGCCGGCAGCGGACTGAACCGGACCGGACCGAGCAGCGCGGCGGTCTCCTTTTCCTGCACCGGACCGGCGGAGGTAAAGCTCGGGCCGGACCGAGAGGACCGCCCATGACGGCGGCGGCGGCGACGTGGTGACCACGGCAGCGGCGACAGACGACTCCGGCGAGCTCCTGGACATGATGAAGACAACTGCATGGTCGAGATCGGCGACGACGAGACGCGGTGGCGCCGGCCAGGGCGCATCTCTTAGCCGCTCATGTTTGTTGCTGCAGCTTTTCCGTTACATGCAAGTATTTTAGCGCGTCCATGAGCCCACGATTTCGTGTGTGGTGGCATTGCTGTGATTAGTGGATCAATTTTGACGTGGAGATAGTCGTGGGATGACGCCTTAATTAACGGATCGAACCTCGCTTCTTTTGCGGTTTCTGTTATCTGTTAGACGGAATAAAAGGAAAGGAAAACACCCACAATTTTCTGTGTGCGGGCCTTGCTGTTTCTGCCATCCCAGCGTTCCTTGCCCGCTACCCTGCATCGTCGCTAGGATCGTTTTAGTATCGTGCCATCCTAAGATCCGATTAAAGCGACGGGCTGCGCTAACAACCTAAGACCAACTGACCAAGTCACAAACTGAAGAAAATTCCAACTGACGAAGCTGAACTTTTAACAGTACAATTACGCCTGACGAAACTGAATGTTTGACAACAACTTTTAACTGACACCGCGGTCACCGCAGGAACGACATATGGCGTGCGTGAGTGTGTGCCGCCGCTCGCCGTGCGTGCCTGTGCAGATGCCGACTACGTGCTGGGTCATCCATCCCATCATCTCGCCTCCATGGACGTGGAGCCACTCGTTGAACGGGCTGTTCTCGGCGAACTAGAACACCATGTATGTGTAGCCGCGGTGCATGCAGTGATGCAGAGATCGAACAGGCGAACGAGGCTCGACTGGTTAAAGCGAGCCAGGATGCTCACCTCGACGCAGCGCCCACGTCGTCGGCGGCTCGGTTAAAATGCGGACCGGACCGAGGTGCTGAGCGGGCCTACTTTTCCAATCCGGACCGACCAAGTTTGCTAGCGAGCCCGGACCGTTCGGTCCGGTCCTATGCGGGCCACGAGCGGGCCAAAAAGCCCGCTTGCTGCGTCCACCCTGAGTTCTGAGTGGTATATGGAATATGGGGTTTGCAAAGTTAAATAGTGAGACAACATTTTATGTAGTAATTGTACCCTGGTGCAATAGTTGTTTTGATTCAATTCCATTAATAGGCTAGTTTACGTATGATATGGGAACTCTGAAGAAAATTTTGTATGGCCGATCCATATTTATGAGTTGTGCATGTGCGGTATGGTTGGTTGTTTATGCATTCTTGCTCTTTAGATCTTTGTTGGGCGACGATACCATTTGGTACAGAACATAACTTGAACACCCATGCTGCTTCCTGTTTCTTTACACTTCAATCATTCAATTTTTTCTTGATGCTTTTTATGTTATTTTCAGGACCAATTTAAGATTGAAAAGGATGATGGGAGGATGCAACTGACACAGTAGGATGCTCGGTGTCAAATTGTATATTTATCTTTCTTTTTAGCTAGATGAGAAACAGTAACATGTGAAACATATCGCAACATACTCTGTAGCCTGGAGTGACAGTCTAGATATATAGAGGGCATTGCCCATAAATCTGCATAGTGATAGCTTGTCGCTTCTATGAACTATCACTAAATTTAGTATGCATGTTATTTCTTCTTGATTACCTGTATCAGATTTGTGAATTTGTCATTTTATCCCTTTTTTACCCATGAAGTGTGAAGACAGCCTGCAGCCCAATCTCAGATCTTTGATTCCGCAGGGACAACGAGCGATGGCCATGGCTCAACGGCGGCGGAGAAGATGGTGCAGTGTCTCGGCTGGGGTTCAATATGATGTGTGACCTGAGGCAAGCTCTACAATGACTCTACTTCTCCTTTGGAGATCACATGTCTTTTGTAGCATGTTAGGCTTTGATTTCAATTCAATGATGTGCACTGTTATCAACCTTGTAAAACTGTCACCTATTTGATAATATCGACCTAACCTTGCTATGCCTGATGATTGAACATTTTTCTGTTAAGCTTGTTTAACTCTATTCATATTTTAACAACTGAGCTACTCTAGCACGCATATGCACGTTCACAACGTCACCGTCAAGGCAAGTGCGCAAAGGACCGCACAAGAGGCGCCATCCACTAGTGAATGTTCATTCATGTCCTGATGTTGCGGTTTGTCGTTAATTATTTTCTTTCTCCTTGTCTCTGCTTCACCTACGCTAGCAAACATTATATACTTGAGATTGCATGGACAGTGACTCACTAAGTCACTCACACAAGAAACTTGGTGGAAACTCACATATGCATGCCTGACTCTGCCTGGACTCACTCGCCGACTCACGTGTAGGCAGCTTCGGTGTAGACGCAAGCTCTGCACAGAAATGTACGTGTGTACGGTTATGTTTGTCAATGCAACACCAATTAGCTAGTCCTTGAACCTTGGATTGGCAGACATACTTGCATCCGAGGGAAGACGCCTCTCAAGGGGCGATCGGCTCATATATTTAAGCAAGATTACAAGTCTTGGAGACCAAGAAAAAACCTATACGCGTATATGTTGAACCGTATACAAACGGGAATACGCGATGTTAGCTATACAAAGTCACACTTTAACATCCCCCGCAGTTTGTGCGTCGGTCGAACGCATAAACTGTATCGAAAATCCTCGAAGAGGTGCGACGGCAACCCCTTCGTCATGACATCGGCAAACTGCTGTGAAGATGGCACGTCACTACAGGAATCAGCTACTTTGCCGTCAGCCATGGCAGACGGCAAAGGCACGGATGGCTGACGGCAAAGGTCTTTGCCGTCCGCCGCGGACGGCAAAAGGTGACGGCAAAGTAAGGTTCGGCAAAGAGGTACTTTGCCGTCTGCTTCGGGCGGCTGACGGCAAAGGAGCCTTTGCCATCAGCAGCGGACGGCAAAGAGCGCAGACGGCAATAAGTGCGCTGTTACTCCGTTAGGTGGTTAACGGCAGGCCTTTGCCGTCCGCCGCTGACGGCAAACTTCGGAAGGCCTTTGCCGTCCGCCGTGTGATGTCAGCCGACGTCACTACACGGCAGGCCTTTGCCGTCTGCCGCTGTAGGCAAAGTTTTTGCTCTTTGCCGTCAGCCACTGTAGGCAAACTGACCAAATTGGTCGGCCTCCCAGGAAGCACAGCTGCCTGCCACGTGGCCGTTTTGCCGTCCGCTGCTGATGGCAAAGAGCCCTTTGCCATCGGTGGCTGACGGCAAAGAGCCTGTATATTGTCTCTATTTTTCTGTTTTTTCTTAATCCAACAATTTTCACAGCAAATATATATGACATATATAGATATATTTAACAGCAAACATATCACATATCCAGCACATAATTCCAAATCCATATACATGTGACATAGCAAAGTTTCATCAACATATATAGCAAGTTCCATCCATACACATTGTTCCATATACATATTACATAGCAAAGTTTCATCAACATAGCAAGTTCTATCATAGCAAGCTAGATACAATGCAAAGTTTTAGCAAAGAAAAAGCAAGCACTCCATCATAGCAAGCTAGCTTCCATGAAGTGAGTGAAATCTGCAAAATGGTAAATATGAAGTTAGAAATAGGTGAATAGAACAAGAAGAAGACTATAACAAGAAGTATATGTCATTTATGACCTAACTTAGGTGGAATGGATCATTTATGAGCTAACTTAGGTGGAATGAATCATTTATGAGCTAACTAAGTTGAAATGGGTTGTTTATAAGCTAACTTAGTTGAAATGTATCATTTATGAGCTAACTTAGTTGAAATGGGTCGTTTATGAGCTAACTAAGGTGAAGGGCATCATTTTTGAGCTAACTAAGGTGAAATGGATCGTTTTTGAGCTAACTAAGGTGAAATGGATCATTTTTGAGCTAACTAAGGTAAAATGGATCGTTTTTGAGCTAACTTAGTTGAAATGGGTCGTTTATGAGCTAACTAAGGTGAAATGGATCATTTTTGAGCTAACTAAGGTAAAATGGATCGTTTTTGAGCTAACTTAGTTGAAATGGGTCGTTTATGAGCTAACTAAGGTGAAATGCCATGTTTTTGAGCTAACTAAGGTGAAATGGATCGTTTTTGAGCTAAGTAAGGTGAAATGGATCGTTTTTGAGCAAACTTAGGTGAAATGGATCATTTAAGAGCTAATTTAGGTGAAATGGATCATTTAAGAGCTAGTTTGGCAGGCCCACGGTAGACAGAATACTTGGGTCGCCTGTTGAGCCATAATATAGACATCAGGAACATCTAAATGAGTGCTTTGGTTGATTTCAACTAGCCCTATATGTTCATGAGTCCTTCTAGTCTCCTTCGGCTGAAACCAATAACATTTGAAGACTACGACATTCGGTGGGTTTTCACCATAGAACAGAAGTTCATAAATTGCTTCAACTCTCCCATAATACTCGGTACCTCCTTCGCCGATAGCAGATACACAACAATTTGTAGACTTTCGGTCGGCCATAGATAGCTCTTTGCCATAGGTACGAAAGCGATACCCGTTGATGTCGTACTTGTCAAATGAACGGACCTTATAGTCAAAGCCATTAGCGACTTGTCTCAATTCGGCGTCCATAGACTCTGAATTACCCTACAAGTTTAATATGAAAGAATTGTTGCATTATGCACAAATTAGCGAATGAAATGAAATTGTCTAATAGAAATTACCGTTTGTTTGAACCAAGAGATGAAACCGGGATAGCCACCTCCTTGCTTTGCAAGAAGCTCATACTCTTGGACGGAATCCTTTTGGATCTCCGCTCCATACGAGAATATGGCGACGTATCGACTGTATGACATATCCACGAATAAGAGTAGTTCAAAGGAAATAGAAGTTGCGAAACAATGTACCGAGAACTTACTCGATGTACGGCCGCACTTCTATCAGGTTGTTGAAGATATACAATGAAATGGTCCGCATTCTTCGTTATCCAAAGATACTGGATGTGAAACACTAGCTGGTGCGAGATTCCCTTTGAATAGGCTGAGGTTGGATCCACCCTTTTTAGGCTCGTCAGCATTGTACCAAGGCTTTGGATTATGCAAATGATGATTTTTGGTTTCGTAGTGCGCTGTTACGAAGTTTGCCGCCTCCTCTGTGATGAATGCCTCAGCCATCGATGCTTCAATTCTACGTTTATTTTTACATTTTTCTCGAAGCGTCTTCTGCATCCTCTCAGTTGGGTAGCACCAACGATTTTGCACGGCCCCCCCAATCTTGCCTCGATCGGGAGATGCAAAATCAAATGCTGCATTGGATTAAAGAAGCCTGGTGGAAAGATCTTCTCTAACTTGCAGATCAACTCCGGCGCCAACTCTTCCATTTCTTCTAGCACGCCAGGCGATAGTTCTTTCGCACAAAGAACACGGAAGAAATAGCTGAGTTCTGCCAGTACTAGCCATTCATCCTTAGGGATGAAGCCACGCAACATCACCGGCATTACCCGCTCAATCCATATGTGCCAATCATGACTCTTGAGACCAAATATCTTCAGTTTATCAAGATTCGCTCCCCTCTTTAGATTCGCTGCATACCCATCGGGGAACATCAACTGCTATTGCACCCACAAGAGAATTTCCCTCATAGCCGGCCTTCCAAGATTGAACCATGCCTTTGGCTTCGTCCAGTTCTGCTTTCCTTTCGGTTCTTTCATGTTTTGTAACGGCCTATCACATAGCGCCTCCAGATCGACTCTAGCCTTAGTATTATCCTTTGACTTCCCATCTATGCCGAACAATGTACCAAAAAGTGCCTCGGCGATATTCTTCTCAGTGTGTATCACGTCGATGTTGTGTGGGCAAAGGAGGTCTTTGAAGTAAGGCAGATCCCATAAGCATGTTTTGTGAGTCCACGCGTGCTTAGTATTATACCCCTTGAAGTACCCTGGACGTTGTGGATCTGGCTCAAGAGCGTTTAACTGATCCAGGGTCTGTTGGCCTGTCAATGCAGGTGGTGCAGAGTTTTTGACAACTCTACCCCTGATGAAGTTCTTCTTGTCTTTCCTAAACTTATGGCGAGGATTCAGAAACTGTCTATGCATGTCGAAGCAAGAAAACTTGCGACCGGCCTGAAGCCAACGAAACTCAAGAGCTCCCTTGCATGTGGGGCACGAGAACCTTCCATGCACACACCAGCCAACGAATAGCGCATACACCGGCAAGTCATGCGTCGAGTACATGTACCAGACACGCATTATGAAGTTCCGTTTGCTAAAGGCGTCATATGTCTTGAACCCATTATCCCAGGCTTCTTGCAATTCGTCCTTAAGCGGCTGCATGTACACATTCATATTTTTGCCCGGATAGTTGGGTCCTGGAATTATCAACGTCAAGAAAATGTTCTTTGTTTGCATAATCTGTCCGGGGGGGGGGGGGAGATTGAGTGGAAAGATAAATACGGGCCAACAACTGTATTGGGCTGCCGTCATACCAAACACACTGAACCCATCCGTGCTGATGCCGACTGGAGGATGCCTCGGATCTGCCGCTTTGTCAGCATGTAATTCATCAAACTTTTTCCATGCAACACCATCCGATGTGTGTACCATCATCAGATTCCCATCTGCATCTAGTTCGGTTCTTTTGCCTGTTTTGTGCCATGTCATCTGTCTGGCCGTCTCTTCGACCATGAAAAGACGTTGAAGTCTTGGTACGATTGGCATATAGTGATACGGCTCAAATAGCTTTGAGTCGATTTTATGGGGTGTCCCTGATCTTTCACCGGCGCATAGGGCTATCAGATTAGAATTGATCCGAAGCAGATGAATTAAAACAAACCAGATAAGATGTGTACGGGGCGGAAGTACTGGTATAGTTGCAGGAAGTAGTAGACGTGGTAGACGGATGGATTATGCTAATGATGATCAGCAGCGGCGGCGGCGTAATTAGCCAGATGGAGTTCACAAACTAGTAGTAGTAGATGAAAAAAAGAAAGGACTGGATCGCTCCTTGAAGAACAAGAACCGAACAAAGCTATGCCCTGAAGATCAAGTCGCCAAAACACATGCGATCACCGATCCTATTCATGGAACGCAGGAACACAGAGGGGCGCACATCATCAGATGCCTTTCTGAGTATTTTTCTTGACCAAACTAAAACCTCCCTTTTACATGGCCATATGGCCTTTATTTATAGTCGCACGCAGGCAACCTGGGCTAAGCCCAAAACTCACGAGAACACAAACCGGACTTGACAAAACTAAATAAACTAGGACTCGGCTAGATTCAAACTAGTAGACTTTCCATGTAACTAGGAGACCTTCACGTGCATGGTTTCCTACTACCACCACGAAGATGATTAATTCCAACGCGGGGGAGTCCGAAAGTTTGGCATGATATCTTGCTTTGGTGGTGTCACTGTTGATTGATATTTAACTGAACATTGTATCTTCTGTCGATTTGCACGCAGCACAGGTCCAAGTATACCTGCGCCTCTTCTCCACATGCCAGCTGCTTCTCCACGTTGTAGTGGTATGACATATTTTCTAGAACCGGACTCCCACACCTCCTTCTCAGGCGTGACCTTTTTCGACGATGCAATAATATTGGGTACATAACTAGGCATGATTACATCATCCACCCTCCCTTCACGCGAAACCGTCCTCGGTTTCGGGGCACTCTTCAAAATTTCCTTGTGAACGGCAAACACATGATCAATCTTGATAGCATGATTACCCATGGGCTGCAGCACACGTTTGATGCCAACATCTCGGAACACATAAGTGTTAGACCTCCCCTCATGTATAGCATTGCGGTCATATTGCCACGGACGACCCAATAGCAACTGACACACATCCATTGGCACAACATCGCAAATCACCTCATCGTAATACGTGCCAATATTGAACTTTACGCGTACCTTGTGAGTCACCTTCAAACGTCCGGAGTTGTACAACTACTCAATGCAATGTGGCTGCGGATGTGGTCATGCCTTCAGTCCTAAAGCATCCACCACACGCTTGCTTATGATGTTGGTGTAGCTCCCTCCATCAATAATCAACTTGCAACACTTGTTTTTGATCTTGCATTGTGACTGAAAAATTTTCCACCGTTGTCCCAAACTTGGAATTTGATCCTCTTTAGCTCGCTGCACCATGATGCATGGTAGATCATCATAATCTAAAGGATAACACATGATAGGATTAGATTCACTTTCCCCTTCCTTGGGCTCATCAGACTCCGAGTCAATTTTGTCTTCGGAAACATATCCATCATTAACAAGGAGCACTCTCTTCTTGTTCGGACAATCAATGCGTTTGTGTCCCCTACCTCCACATGTGTAACAAACAATCTCACTAGTACGCATAGCAGACTGCGCACTTGAATCAGCCCTTGAAGCCACTTTGCTCGCGGCCATAGTTTCTTTGCTCATCTCCTTGTGATCGGTAGCAGCTGACCTATAGGATGAAGCTGGCTTGACACTATCATCGTCATGCGAATAGGAACGTCACCCCATGCTGAAATTGGTGCGGCCTTTGGAAACTTGCTTGGCTTTGACCCACTGTTCGGCACGCTCCGCTTGATGAAGAAGCTCTTGCATATCATTATACTGCATCAAATCAACACGGTCACGTATATCCTCATTCAGCCCCTCAAAGAAGCGTATCATTGTTGCATCATCAGACTCATGCACATTAGTTCTGATCATCAGAACTTGCATCCGTTGGTAATACTCATCCACCGTCATGGATCCTTGAACAAGACGGCGAAGCTTTGTGTGTTGCTCCTTTTGAAAATAAGCTGGCACAAAGCGAGCACGCATTGTACGCTTCATCTCACGCCATGACTCTGGTCGTGCATCATTGCGGTTGAGCTGATCCCACCAAATTAATGCATAACCTGAAAATTCAAGAGAAGCAAAACGAATCTTCCATTCCTCGGAGTAACGGTGATTATCAAAAATCTGCTCCACACGCATCTCCCACTCAAGATACTCCTCGGGACCGGCCTTGCCTGTGAATGAAGGTATAGTAATTTTTATTCTACCAATACCTCCGTCCTCGTCCTCATCGCGGCGCCGCCTTGGTCCATCATCACGGGGATGAGCATCCTGTCGTGGTCGGCGAGGCAAGTCGCCGTGAGCATCAGACCCATCCTCGGACTCAGCATCATTATCGTCGTTGGCAACGTCCGCGTCACGGACATGTCGAGGTGCTCGCTGCTGCAGGGCATGTTGTGCCCTTGCTGGAGCAGCCGCGCCGGTTGCCCTTGCCTCTAGGCGACGGAGGGCTGCTTGCATGGCCTGGAACCCGTCAGTCACTGTCTCATCGAGGGCCTTCATGCGGTTGTCGAAGTGCTGGTATGTAGCCTTGAACATAGCACGGACACCTGGGTCCAGATCGGGACCATATTGCGGCGGCCCGTCATCCTCCTGCACCTCATCCACATCACGCTTGCTTGCAGTTGACATCGCGCGCAGTGATAAACTTGGCGCTCTCTGATACCAGATGATACGGCTCAAATAGATTTGAGTCGATTTTATGGGGTGTCCCTGATCTTTCACCGGCGCATAGGGCTATCAGATTAGAATTGATCCGAAGCAGATGAATTAAAACAAACCAGATAAGATGTGTACGGGGCGGAAGTACTGGTATAGTTGCAGGAAGTAGTAGACGTGGTAGACGGATGGATTATGCTAATGATGATTAGCGGCGGCGGCGTAATTAGCCAGATGGAGTTCACAAACTAGTAGTAGTAGATGAAAAAAAGAAAGGACTGGATCGCTCCTTGAAGAACAAGAACCGAACAAAGCTATGCCCTGGAGATCAAGTCGCCAAAACACATGCGATCACCGATCCAATTCATGGAACGCAGGAACACAGAGGGGCGCACATCATCAGATGCCTTTCTGAGTATTTTTCTTGACCAAACTAAAACCTCCCTTTTACATGGCCATATGGCCTTTATTTATAGTCGCACGCAGGCAACCTGGGCTAAGCCCAAAACTCACGAGAACACAAACCGGACTTGACAAAACTAAATAAACTAGGACTCGGCTAGATTCAAACTAATAGACTTTCCATGTAACTAGGAGACCTTCACGTGCATGGTTTCCTACTACCACCACGAAGATGATTAATTCCAACGCGGGGGAGTCCGAAAGTTTGGCATGATATCTTGCTTTGGTGGTGTCACTGTTGATTGATATTTAACTGAACATTGTATCTTCTGTCGATTTGCACGCGGCACAGGTCCAAGTATACCTGCGCCTCTTCTCCACATGCCAGCTGCTTCTCCACGTTGTGCTGGTATGTCATATTTTCTAGAACCGGACTCCCACACCTCCTTCTCAGGCGTGACCTTTTTCGAGGATGCAATAATATTGGGTACATAACTAGGCATGATTACATCATATAGCGAAGAACACTAACGGGGATTTTGGTATGTGTCTTCTCACCCATACCGTTGTCTACCACAATATACCTGGAAGACTTGCAAATGGGACAATAGTTCAAGTCCGCATAGTCAAGCCTAAATAAGGCACATCCTTTCTCACAGGCATGTATCTTCTCATAGGGCATATTCAGTGCACGGAGGATTTTGTCCGACTGGTACAGGTTTGCAGGCATTACATGGCCTTTGGGTAGAAAGCGTCCAAATACTGTCATAATTGCGTCATAGCATTCTCTGCCCAAGTTGAACTGAGCCTTCAGAGCCATTACTTGTGAGATGGCATCCAACTGACAAAGCTCAGTGTGCTCATGGAGTGGACGTTTCGAAGACTCCAACATTTCATTGAAGGCCTTTGCAGATTCCTCCATCTCCTCGTCCGAATCCCGAGCATCATCATAGCCTTGCACCATGTTTTCCATCCCGGTACCATGCTCGTCGGTGCGACGACGATCCACCTCAGCTCGGTCACGTTGGGCAGACTCACCATGAAATGTCCACACCGTATAATCGGGCGTAAAACCACTCTTCTGCAGGTGTTTTCCCATTTCAGCCTCTGTCTTCTTTTCCCAATTGCCGCACCGGAAACAGGGGCACCAGGTTTTCTTTTGGCCATTTGCAAATGCGGCTTGCACAAACCCCTTAGTTTTTGTGAACCATTCAGCGCTCCATTTCTTCTGACCAGTGTGACTGGTATACATCCACGCACGGTCACTCATCTTGACTTTCAGAGCTACTGGACACACAACAATTATATATGTAATTCACCATGTATATATTCATCAGTTGATCTACTTTGTCAATTTTATTACGTCCATGCAACCTACACTCTAATAGGTAATGATAGGTCCTAATCCCACCCGTGTATGTGTAGATTGGGTTCATTTTCCCATGCTATGCTCTGGATCCGACGCAAAATTTTGGCAGCACCTCCCCGCTGTTCTCCTGATACACGTCTCTGCAATAAACAGAGAGGATGTGTACCCGGAGAACAACAGGGGAGGCACTGACGAAATATATGCGTCGGATCCGGAGCAAAGCATATGGGAAAACGAACCCAATCTACACATACTCGGGCTATCCATGGATAGCGTTGGACAATTCGAAAGAATCAAGGTTATAAATATGCAAATGCATGCATATTTATAACTATGACGCTTTCGAACGGGAGACACATATTGGTTACGCATACTGATGATTCAAGACACATATATAGCTAGCTATCAAGTTTCATCGGAATAGATCAAATAATTAATGGGGGAGGAGGACTTGTCATTTGTGCTCACCCACGAGCGAAGGGGCAGAGCTCGTCAAACGCACGGCGAGGTCGTCGAACACCAAACCTCGCAGCGATGAAACAACTGCACATTTAAAACTACACGATCAACACAATTATATATGATGTTTTTCATAACAAAATCGAAAAATATATGACCTAACTAATAATTCACAAATATATGACCCCCTCGGCCTCTGGAAGGCCAAAGAACACCTTTTCGGGAGGTGTCGGGGGTCGGGGTGTCCTGTCGGTGTCGGGGTGCCGTGTCGGGGTCGGGGTGCTGTTTCGGGGTCGGGGGGTCGGGGTGTCGTGTCGATGTCGGGGTAGTGCCGTGTCGGTGTCGGGGTGTTGTTTTGGGGTCGGGGTGTGGTGTCGGGGTCAGGGTGTCGGGTCAGGCTCGGGGTCGGGGTGTCGGGTCAGGCTCGGGGGGTCGGGGTGTCGGGGTCGGGGTGTCGGGGTCGGGGTGTCGGGTCAGGCTCGGGGTCGGGGTGTCGGGGTCGGGGTCGGGGTCGGGGTCGGGGTGTCGGGGTCGGGGTCTCGGGGTCGGGGTGTCGGGGTCGGGGTCTCGGGGTCGGGGTGTCGTGTCGGGGTGCCGGGTCGGGGTCTGGGTACCATGTCGGGTCGGGTTTTTTTCCTTTTCTTCTTCTTCCTCTTCTTCCTTTTCTTCCTTTTTTTCCTTCTTCTTCTTCTTCTTCTTCCTCCTCCTTTCCTTTTTCCTCTTCTTCTTCTCCTCCTCTCCTCTTTTTTCTTCTTCTTCTTCCTCTTCTTCTTTTTTCTTCTCCTCCTCCTCCTCTTCTTCTTCTTCTCCTCTCCTCTTTTTCTCTTCTTCTTCTTTCCTAAAACTAAACTAAACCTAAACCTAAAACTAAAAAAACAGAAAAAGGAAAAAAATAAATCTAAACCTAAAACTAAACTAAAACTAAACCTATAAACCTAAAACTAATCCTAAAACTAAAACTAAAACTAAATCTAAATCTAAACTAAACATAAACCTAAAACTAAAAAAACAGAAAAAAGGAAAAAAAGGAAGCAGAGAGCTCACCTGGGTGGAGGAGGGGGCGGTGCGGCCTGGGCGGCAGAGGAGGGGGGCGGGGCGGCCTGGGCGGCGGAGGAGGGGGGCGGGGCGGCCTGGGGCGGCGGCGCCGGGCCCGGCCGGGGCGGCGGGGCGCGGAGGTGCCGGGGCGCCGGGGCGTGGCGGCGCCCAGACGGCAGGGCGGTGGGGGCGATGGGGGCGACGGGGCGGGGGGCGCCGGGGCGGCGGCGGGGTGGTGGGGCGACGGGGCGGGGGGCGCTGGGGCGGCGGCGAGAGTAACTCGGGTGGGAGAGAAAGAGAGAGAGGGGGGGTGTGGGGCGCGGCCGTTAACGTTACGTGGGGCCCTCCCTCTTTGCCGTCCTCCCCCCTTTGTCGTCCGCCTTCTTGCTCTTTGTTGTCCGCTAGCAGACGGCAAAGAGGGGGGCCGTTAGGTTTTTTTTTGCAGCTCGTCAATGGGGCCCCTCCCTCTTTGTCGTCCGCTAGCCGATGGCAAAGAATCTTTGTCGTCTGCCTCTTTGCCGTCCGCTAGCCGACGGCAAAGAATCTTTGTCGTCCGCTAGCAGACGGAAAAGAACTGGCTGATGGCAAAGTTGGTCTTTGGCATCAGCCAGTTCTTTGCCGTCTGCTTTTTGGAAGCTGATGGCAAAGAGCTTCTTTGTCGTCTGCTAGCGGACGGCAAAGAACTGGCAGATGGCAAAGTAGCTGATTCCAGTAGTGCGTGAAGAACCCGAATCTGACCGAGAGACACCTTCTCACGAACGAAGTGGATGTCGATCTCGATGTGCTTCGTGCGGCAATGCTGGACCGGGTTACAAGCCATGTAAACAGCACTAACATTATCACAGAAAACAACGGTCGCTGACGGAAGGGGACGATGAAGCTCAAGAAGAAGCTGGCGAAGCCAACATCACTCGGCCACGGCATGCGCCACCGCTCTATACTCCGCCTCGGCACTGGAGCGAGACACTGTGGCCTGGCGTTTGGAGGACCAAGACACCAGGTTGTCGCCGAGATAGACACAGTATCCAGATGTTGAGCGGCGTGTGTCGGGGCAGCCGGCCCAATCCGCATCGGAGTAGGCAGTGAGCGAGGTGGCCGGCGTGGAGTGGAGCTGAAGGCCGAGGTCGAGGGTGCCACGAATGTAGCGGAGGATCTGCTTGACGAGGTTGAGATGAGGCTCCCGAGGGGCGTGCATGTAGAGGCACGCCTGCTGGATGGCATGAGCAATGTCGGGGCGGGTGAGCGTCAGGTACTGAAGTGCCCCGGCAAAGCTCCGGTACTCAGTAGCATCGGTGACGAGTGGTCCCTCGTCGGCAGAGAGCTTGCAACGTGTGTCGATGGGCGTCACACACGGGTTGCAGTCCATCATACCGGCGCGCTGAAGAAGGTCGATGGCGTATTGGCGCTGCGAGAGAAGCATCCCCGAAGTAGAGCGGGAAACCAAGATCCCGAGGAAGTAGGACAAGTCCCCGAGATCGGTCATGGAGAACTCACGGTGGAGATGGTCGGTGATGTGTTGAAGAAGCCCGGTGCTGGAGGCGGTGAGGATGATGTCGTCAACATAGAGGAGCAGGTAGGCCATCTCGGTACCGCACCGAAGCACGAAGAGAGACACGTCACTCTGGGACGCCACGAACCCAAGGCGATGAGCATGATGAGCGAACCGTTGGTACCATGCGCGGGGCGGCTGTTTAAGTCCATAGAGGGACTTGTGAAGCAGACAGACGTGCTGGGGGCGCGTAGGGTCGATGAAGCTGGGTGGCTGCTCACAATGAACCACCTCATTAAGGTCACCATGAAGAAAGGCGTTCTTGACATCCAGATGATGAACCGGCCAAGCATGGGAGACGGCGATGCTGAGTACAACGCGGATCGTAGCCGGTTTGACAACAGGACTAAAAGTCTCGTCGTAGTCAATACCAGGCTGCTGGGAGAATCCACGTACGACCCACCTGGCCTTGTACCGAGCAAGACCGCCATCAGTGCCAAACTTGTGCTTGAAGATCCACTTGCCTGAAACAACATTAGCACCAACCGGGCGAGGAACCAGAGACCAGGTGCGGTTCTGAATGATGGCACCGTACTCCTCGGACATGGCGGCACGCCAAAGAGGGTCCTGAAGAGCGGAGCGATAGGTTTTGGGAATGGGAGAGATGTGGGAGTGTTCGGCTGAGAGATTAAGTCTTTCAGTCGGCTGGACGATGCCACGGTTGGCGCGCGTGAGCATGGTGTGGGTGTTGGTGGCGGGAGCGGTGTTGCTACGAGAGCGACGAGGAGGGGGAGGGGTGGCGGTGGTGGTGGTGAAGGGGAAGGGGACCGGCCGGGAGACGCGGGTGGAGTCGGCGCAGGCGAGGCGGGTGCATCGTGGGTGGGCATGGACGGCACGGAGGCAGTGCCATGCATAGCGGGCTGAGCCGATGAGGTCGGCGCCATGCTGGGCTGGCCCGCCAAGGGTGTGATGATCGCGGGAGCCGGGTGCGTGGCGGCCAGGTCGAGGAGAAAGTCGAGGTCATCCGGAGAAGAATCAGTGCGATTCGTGGCAAAGGGAAAGGTGTGTTCGTCAAATATGACGTGGCGAGAGATGATGACACGATGGGTGGATAAGTCGAGGCATCTATAGCCGCGATGCGAGGTGGGGTAGCCGAGGAACACGCATGCGGTGGAGCGCGGAGCGAGTTTGTGAGGTGCCGTGGCGGATTGATTCAGGTAGCACAAGCACCCGAAGACACGAAGGTCGGAGAAGGAGGGTTTTTGTTGGTAGAGAAGGGTATATGGGATACAGAAGTGCAACGCTTGGCTGGGGCGGCGATTTAGTAAGAAGGTGGCGACAGCGAGAGCCTCAGCCCAGTAGGGAGGAGGCATGTAAGCCTGGAAGAGGAGGGTGTGAGTGATGTCATTAAGTGTGCGAAGAGCACGCTCAGCCTTGCCATTTTGAGGAGAAGTGTACGGGCAAGACATAGGTAGGTGGATACCGTGGCGGGCAAGGAACTCAACAAAGGTGGAGTTAACGAACTCAGTGCCATTGTCGGTTTGGAAGGACACGACCGGGAGATTGAATTGTGTGTGTGCGTATGCTACAAAGTTAACGAGGATATCACATGTGTCGAATTTCCGACGTAGTGGGAAGGTCCACATAAAATGAGAAAAATCATCGACAATAACCAAGTAGTATTTGAAGCCAGAGTTACTAGCAACAGGTGATGTCCACAAATCACAATGAAGCAATTGGAATGGAACGACACAAACTGTGGATGATCTAGAAAACGGTAGACTCACGTGCTTGCCAAGTTGGCATGCATGACACACTTGAGTGCTTTTCTTACATGGAATAGCAAATTCTGAAGATAAATGTGACATAGAGTCACGACCCGGATGTCCTAAGCGACGATTGTTGGGGAACGTTGCAGAAAACAAAAAATTTCCTACTCGTTTCACCAAGATCCATCTAGGAGTTCATCTAGCAACGAGTCATCAGATGCATCTACATACCTTTGTAGATCGCGTGCGGAAGCGTTCAAAGAACGGTGATGATGTAGTCGAACACGACGTGATCCAAATCACCGATGACCAAGCGCCGAACGGACGGCACCTCCGCGTTCAACACACGTACGGGACGGGAGACGTCTCCTCCTTCTTGATCCAGCAAGGGGAAGGAGAGGTTGATGAAGATCCAGCAGCACGACGGCGTGGTGGTGGATGCAGGGCGTCACAGTAGCAGGGCTTCGCCTATACTACGAGAGAGAGATGTAACGGGGAGAGAGGGAGGCGCCAAGGCTGAGGTATGAATTCCTCCCCTCTCCTCAACTATATATAGGGGTGCCAAGGGGGGTGGACGGCCCTAGGAGATGGGATCTCCTAGGGGGGCGGCGGCCAAGGGGTGGGGGGCTTGCCCCCCAAGCAAGGGGGCGCCCCCTTTAGGGTTCCCCCCCAACCCTAGGCGCATGGGCCCTTGGGGGGTGGCGCCCCAGCCCACTTTGGGCTGGGTTCCCTCCCACTTCAGCCCATGGGGCCCCCCGGGATAGGCGGCCCCACCCGGTGGACCCCCGGGACCCTTCCGGTGGTCCCGGTACAATACCGGTGACCCCGAAACTTGTCCCGATGGCCGAAACAACACTTCCTATATATAATTCTTTACCTCCGGACCATTCTGGAACTCCTCGTGACGTTCGGGATCTCATCCGGGACTCCGAACAATATTCGGGTTACTGCATATACATATCTTCACAACCCTAGCGTCACCGAACCTTAAGTGTGTAGACCCTACGGGTTCGGGAGACAAGCAGACATGACCGAGACGACTCTCCGGTCAATAACCAACAGCAGGATCTGGATACCCATGTTGGCTCCCACATGCTCCACGATGATCTCATCGGATGAACCACGATGTCGAGGATTCAATCAACCCCGTATACAATTCCCTTTGCCAATCGATATGTTACTTGCCCGAGATTCGATCGTTGCTATCCCAATACCTCGTTCAATCTCGTTACCAGCAAGTCACTTTACTCGTACCGTAATGCATGATCCCGTGACCAGACACTTGGTCACTTTGAGCTCATTATGATGATGCATTACCGAGTGGGCCCAGTGATACCTCTCCGTCATACGGAGGGACAAATCCCAGTCTTGATCCATGTCAACCCAACAGACACTTTCGGAGATACCCGTAGTCTACCTTTATAGTCACCCAGTTACGTTGTGACGTTTGGTATACCCAAAGCACTCCTACGGTATCCGGGAGTTACACGATCTCATGGTCTAAGGAAAAGATACTTGACATTGGAAAAACTCTAGCAAACGAACTATACGATCTTGTGCTATGTTTAGGATTGGGTCTTGTCCATCACATCATTCTCCTAATGATGTGATCTCGTTATCAATGACATCCAATGTCCATAGTCAGGAAACCATGACTATCTGTTGATCAACGAGCTAGTCAACTAGAGGCTTACTAGGGACATGTTGGTGTCTGTTATTCACACATGTATTACGATTTCCGGATAACACAATTATAGCATGAATAAAGACAATTATCATGAATAAGAAAATATAATAATGCTTTTATTATTTCCTCTAGGGCATATTTCCAACAGTCTCCCACTTGCACTAGAGTCAATAATCTAGTTACATTGTGATGAATCGAACACCCATGGAATTCTGGTGTTGATCATGTTTTGCTCTAGGGAGAGGTTTAGTCAACGGATCCGCTACATTCAGGTCCGTATGTACTTTACAAATATCTATGTCCCCATCTTGAACATTTTCACGAATGGAGTTGAAGCGACGCTTGATGTGCCTTGTCTTCTTGTGAAACCTGGGCTCCTTGGCAAGTGCAATAGCTCCAGTGTTGTCACAGAAGAGTTTGATTGGCCCCGACGCATTGGGTATGACTCCTAGGTCGGTGATGAACTCCTTCACCCATATTGCTTCATGTGCTGCCTCCGAGGCTGCCATGTACTCCGCTTCACATGTAGATCCCGCCACGATGCTTTGCTTGCAACTGCACCAGCTTACTGCCCCACCATTCAAAATATACACGTATCCGGTTTGTGACTTAGAGTCATCCAGATCTGTGTCGAAGCTAGCGTCGACGTAACCCTTTACGACGAGCTCTTCGTCACCTCCATAAACGAGAAACATTTCCTTAGTCCTTTTCAGGAACTTCAGGATATTCTTGACCGCTGTCCAGTGTTCCTTGCCAGGATTACGTTGGTACCTTCCTACCAAACTTACGGCAAGGTTTACATCAGGTCTGGTACACAGCATGGCATACATAATAGAACCTATGGCTGATGCATAGGGGATGACGCTCATCTCTTCTATATCTTCTGCCGTGGTCGGACATTGAGCTGAGCTCAATTTCATACCTTGTAACACAGGCAAGAACCCCTTCTTGGACTGATCCATTTTGAACTTCTTCAAAATCTTATCAAGGTATGTGCTTTGTGAAAGACCTATGAGGCGTCTTGATCTATCTCTATAGATCTTGATGCCTAATATATAAGCAGCTTCTCCAAGGTCCTTCATTGAAATAATCTTATTCAAGTAGGCCTTGATGCTGTCCAAGAGTTCTATATCATTTCCCATCAAAAGTATGTCATCTACATATAGTATGAGAAATGCTACAGAGCTCCCACTCACTTTCTTGTAAACGCAGGCTTCTCCATAAGTCTGTGTAAACCCAAACGCTTTGATCATCTCATCAAAGCGAATGTTCCAACTCCGAGATGCTTGCACCAGCCCATAAATCGAGCGTTGGAGCTTGCACACCTTGTTAGCATTCTTAGGATCGACAAAACCTTCCGGCTGCATCATATACAATTCTTCCTTAAGGAAACCATTAAGGAATGCCGTTTTGACGTCCATTTGCCATATTTCATAATCATAGAATGCGGCAATCGCTAACATGATTCGGACGGACTTCAGCTTCGCTACCGGTGAGAAAGTCTCATCGTAGTCAACCCCTTGAACTTGTCGATAACCCTTAGCGACAAGCCGAGCTTTATAGATGGTCACATTACCATCCGCGTCTGTCTTCTTCTTAAAGATCCATTTATTTTCTATGGCTCGCCGTTCAACGGGCAAGTCATTCAAAGTCCATAATTCATTTTCATACATGGATCCTATCTCGGATTTCATGGCTTCTAGCCATTTGTCGGAATCCGGGCCCGCCATCGCTTCTTCATAGTTCGAAGGTTCACCGTTGTCTAACAACATGATTTCCAAGACAGGGTTGCCGTACCACTCTGGTGCGGAACGTGTCCTTGTGGACCTTCGAATTTCAGTAGGAGCTTGATCAGAAGTATCTTGATCATTATCATTAACTTCCTCTCTAGTCGGTGCAGGCACCTCAGGAACATTTTCTTGAGTTGCGCCATTTTCCGGTTCAAGAGGTAATACTTCATCAAGCTCTACTTTCCTCCCACTTACTTCTTTCAAGAGAAACTCCTTTTCTAGAAAGGACCCATTCTTGGCAACAAAGATCTTGCCTTCGGATCTGAGGTAGAAGGTGTACCCAATAGTTTCTTTTGGGTATCCTATGAAGACGCATTTTTCCAACTTGGGTTCGAGCTTTTCAGGTTGAAGTTTCTTGACATAAGCATCGCATCCCCAAACTTTTAGAAACGACAGCTTAGGTTTCTTCCCAAACCATAATTCATACGGTGTCGTCTCAACGGATTTCGACGGAGCCCTATTTAAAGTGAATGCAGCAGTCTCTAAAGCATAGCCCCAAAAAGATAGCGGTAAATCGGTAAGAGACATCATAGATCGCACCATATCTAATAGAGTGCGATTACGACGTTCGGACACACCGTTACGCTGAGGTGTTCCAGGCGGCGTGAGTTGTGAAACTATTCCACATTTTCTTAAGTGTGTGCCAAATTCGTGACTCAAGTATTCTCCTCCACGATCTGATCGTAGAAACTTGATTTTCTTGTCACGTTGATTTTCAACCTCACTCTGAAATTCCTTGAACTTTTCAAAGGTTTCAGACTTGTGTTTCATTAAGTAGATATACCCATATCTACTCAAGTCATCAGTGAGGGTGAGAACATAACGATAGCCACCGCGAGCCTCAACACTCATGGACCGCACACATCAGTATGTATGATTTCCAATAAGTTGGTTGCTCGCTCCATTGTTCCTGAGAACGGAGTCTTGGTCATCTTACCCATGAGGCATGGTTCGCACGTGTCAAATGATTCATAATCAAGAGACTCTAAAAGTCCATCTGCATGGAGCTTCTTCATGCGTTTGACACCTATGTGACCAAGGCGGCAGTGCCACAAGTATGTGGGACTATCATTATCAACCTTACATCTTTTGGTAGTCACATTATGAACATGTGTAGTATCACGTTCGAGATTCATAAAGAATAAACCATTCACCATAGGAGCATGACCATAAAACATATCTCTCATATAAATAGAACAACCATTATTCTCGGATTTAAATGAGTAGCCATCTCAAATTAAACGAGATCCCGATACAATGTTCATTCTCAAAGCTGGCACTAAATAACAATTATTAAGGTTTAGAACTAATCTCGAAGGTAGATATAGAGGCAGCGTGCCGACGGCGATCACATTGACCTTGGAACCATTCCCGACGCGCATCGTCACCTCGTCCTTTGCCAGTTTCCGCTTATTCCGCAGCCCCTGCTTTGAGTTACAAATGTGAGCAACTGCACCGGTATCAAATACCCAGGAGCTACTACGAACACTAGTAAGGTACACATCAATTACATGTATATCACATATACCTTTTGTTTTGCCGGCCTTCTTGTCTGCTAAGTATTTAGGGCAGTTCCGCTTCCAGTGACCGCTTCCCTTGCAATAAAAGCACTCAGTCTCGGGCTTGGGTCCATTCTTTGGCTTCTTCCCGGCAGCTTGCTTGCCGGGCGCGGCAACCTCCTTGCCGACCTTCTTGAAGTTCTTTTTACCCTTGCCTTTCTTGAACTTAGTGGTTTTATTGACCATCAACACTTGATGTTCCTTCTTGACTTCTACCTCCGCTGATTTCAGCATTGAGAACAACTCAGGAATGGTATTTTGCATCCCCTGCATGTTGAAGTTCATCACAAAGCTCTTGTAGCTTGGTGGAAGCGACTGGAGGATTCTGTCAATGACCGCATCATCCGGGAGATTAACTCCCAGCTGAGACAAGCGGTTATGCAACCCAGACATAGTGAGTATATGCTCACTGACAGAACTATTTTCCTCCATCTTACAGCTGAAGAACTTATCAGAGACTTCATATCTCTCGATCCGGGCATGAGCTTAAAAAACCATTTTCAGCTCTTCGAACATCTCATATGCTCCATGTCTCTCAAAACGCTTTTGGAGTCCCGGCTCTAAGCTGTAAAGCATGCCGCACTAAACGAGGGAGTAGTCGTCAACACGTGTCAGCCAAGCGTTTATAACGTCTTGGTTCTGTGGGACGGGAGCTTCACCTAGCGGTGCTTGTAGGACATAATCTTTCTTGGCAGCTATGAGGATGATCCTCAGGTTCCAGACCCAGTCCGTATAGTTGCTGCCATCGTCTTTCAGCTTGGTTTTCTCTAGGAACGCGTTGAAGTTGAGGACTACATGGGCCATTTGATCTACAAGACATATTGTAAAATACTTTAGACTAAGTTCATGATAATTAAGTTCATCTAATCAAATTATTAATGAACTCCCACTTAGATTAGACATCCCTCTAGTCATCTAAGTATTACATGATCCGAGTTAACTAGGCCATGTCCGATCATCACGTGAGACGGACTAGTCAACATCGGTGAACATCTTCATGTTGATCGTATCTTCTATACGACTCATGCTCGACCTTTCGGTCTTCTGTGTTCCGAGGCCATGTCTGTACATGCTAGGCTCGTCAAGTCAACCTAAGTGTTTGCATGTGTAAATCTGTCTTACACCCGTTGTATGTGAACGTCTAAATAAAACACCCGATCATCACGTGGTGTTTTGAAACAGCGAACTGTCGCAACGGTGCACAGTTAGGGGGAACACTTCTTGAAATTATTATGAGGGATCATCTTATTTACTACCGTCGTTCTAAGTAAACAAGATGCAAAACATGATAAACATCACATGCAATCAAATAATAAACGTGACATGATATGGCCAATATCACATAGCTCCTTTGATCTCCATCTTGGGGCTCCATGATCATCTTGTCACCGGCTTGACACCATGATCTCCATCATCGTGTCTCCATGAAGTTGCTCGCCAACTATTACTTCTACTACTATGGCTAACGCGTTTAGCAATAAAGTAAAGTAATTTACATGGCGTTTCTCAATGACACGCAGGTCATATAAAAGAATAAAGACAACTCCTATGGCTCCTGCCGGTTGTCATACTCATCGACATGCAAGTCGTGATTTCTATTACAATAGCATGAACATCTCATACATCACATATAGATCATTCATCATTCATCACAACTTTGGCCATATCATATCACAAACCACTTGCTGCAAAAACAAGTTAGACGTCCTCTAATTGTTGTTGCAAGTTTTACGTGGCTGAATTAGGGTTTTAGCAAGAACGTCTTCTTACCTACGTTAAAGCCACAACGTGATTTGTCAACTTCTATTTACCCTTCATAAGGACCCTGTTCATCGAATCCGCTCCAACTAAAGTGGGAGAGACAGACACCCGCCAGCCACCTTATGCAACTAGTGCATGTTAGTCGGTGGAACCGGTCTCACGTAAGCGTACGTGTAAGGTTGGTCTGGGCCGCTTCATCCCACAATGCCGCTGAAGCAAGAAAAGACTAGTAGAGGCAAGAAAGTTGACAAATCTACGCCCACAACAAATTGTGTTCTACTCGCGCAAAAAGAACTACGCATAGACCTAGCTCATGATGCCACTGTTGGGGAACGTTGCAGAAAACAAAAAATTTCCTGCTCGTTTCACCAAGATCCATCTAGGAGTTCATCTAGCAACGAGTCATCAGATGCATCTACATACCTTTGTAGATCGCGTGCGGAAGCGTTCAAAGAACGGTGATGATGTAGTCGAACACGACGTGATCCAAATCACCGATGACCAAGCGCCGAACGGATGGCACCTCCGCGTTCAACACACGTACGGGACGGGAGACGTCTCCTCCTTCTTGATCCAGCAAGGGGAAGGAGAGTTTGATGAAGATCCAGCAGCACGACGGCGTGGTGGTGGATGCAGGGCGTCACAGTAGCAGGGCTTCGCCTATACTACGAGAGAGAGATGTAACGGGGAGAGAGGGAGGCGCCAAGGCTGAGGTATGAATTCCTCCCCTCTCCTCAACTATATATAGGGGTGCCAAGGGGGGTGGACGGCCCTAGGAGATGGGATCTCCTAGGGGGGCGGCGGCCAAGGGGTGGGGGGCTTGCCCCCCAAGCAAGGGGGCGCCCCCTTTAGGGTTCCCCCCCAACCCTAGGCGCATGGGCCCTTGGGGGGTGGCGCCCCAGCCCACTTTGGGCTGGGTTCCCTCCCACTTCAGCCCATGGGGCCCCCCGGGATAGGCGGCCCCACCCGGTGGACCCCCGGGACCCTTCCGGTGGTCCCGGTACAATACCGGTGACCCCGAAACTTGTCCCGATGGCCGAAACAGCACTTCCTATATATAATTCTTTACCTCCGGACCATTCCGGAACTCCTCGTGACGTCCGAGATCTCATTCGGGACTCCGAACAATATTCGGGTTACTGCATATACATATCTTCACAACCCTAGCGTCACCGAACCTTAAGTGTGTAGACCCTACGGGTTCGGGAGACAAGCAGACATGACCGAGACGACTCTCCGGTCAATAACCAACAGCGGGATCTGGATACCCATGTTGGCTCCCACATGCTCCACGATGATCTCATCGGATGAACCACGATGTCGAGGATTCAATCAACCCCGTATACAATTCCCTTTGCCAATCGATATGTTACTTGCCCGAGATTCGATCGTCGGTATCCCAATACCTCGTTCAATCTCGTTACCGGCAAGTCACTTTACTCGTACCGTAATGCATGATCCCGTGACCAGACACTTGGTCACTTTGAGCTCATTATGATGATGCATTACCGAGTGGGCCCAGTGATACCTCTCCGTCATACGGAGTGACAAATCCCAGTCTTGATCCATGTCAACCCAACAGACACTTTCGGAGATACCCGTAGTCTACCTTTATAGTCACCCAGTTACGTTGTGACGTTTGGTATACCCAAAGCACTCCTACGGTATCCGGGAGTTACACGATCTCATGGTCTAAGGAAAAGATACTTGACATTGGAAAAACTCTAGCAAACGAACTATATGATCTTGTGCTATGTTTAGGATTGGGTCTTGTCCATCACATCATTCTCCTAATGATGTGATCTCGTTATCAATGACATCCAATGTCCATAGTCAGGAAACCATGACTATCTGTTGATCAACGAGCTAGTCAACTAGAGGCTTACTAGGGACATGTTGGTGTCTGTTATTCACACATGTATTACGATTTCCGGATAACACAATTATAGCATGAATAAATACAATTATCATGAATAAGGAAATATAATAATAATGCTTTTATTACTGCCTCTAGGGCATATTTCCAACAACGATGCCATAGCTCCGATGCGGTGGTGGTGGCGACGAGGCCAAACGGCGAGGTGGTGGTGTTGGTGTTGGCGAAGAACTCGTACAGTGGACCGGGGCTACTGCAGCGAATAATCTCGCGCCGAGTGTGAAGATCCTTAATAGAAAAGCCACACGGGTCATATTCAACAAAAACTGAATTATCAATGGTGAACTGACGAGTAGAAAGAAGATTTTTGATGATATCTGGAACAACTAGAACATTGTTAAGGTGGAAAGTGTGGCTAGGTGTGCGGAGAGTGACGTGGCCGGTGGCGGTGATGGGAAGTGGATCGCCATTGCCAACGGTGACACGAAGGGAAAGAGGAGGATGGGAGGGAGTGGAGAGTATACCAGGGTCGGAGACCATGTGCGAGGTTGCGCCGGAGTCCATGACCCATGCGCCCGGTGTGGAAGGGCCGGGGGCTGGAGTGCCGGCAGTGGCGTTCAAGGCGGCGACGAGGGCGGAGCAGTCCCATGCCGGGCCGGGGGTGTAGGGCACCGCGGGTGGGGGCGGGTTAGTGCCCCAGGCCTGGCCGTGTAGTGGTGCCAGTTGGGTCGTGTAGGCGACCTGACCTGAGGGCACCCAGGTAGACTGACAGGGCGGCGGCGCTGAAGAGGCAGACCGTGGGGCCGGCCCGAGTAGACCAGCGCCCCCGGCAGGAGGAACCGGCGCGGCGTGGGGGCGCCAGGCGGGCTGCACCACGGGTGGGGGCCGGTTAGTGCCCCAGGCCTAGCCGTGCAGTGGTGCCAGTTGGGTCGTGTAGGCGACCTGACCTGGGGGCACCCAGGTAGACTGACGGGGCGGCGGCGCTGAAGAGGCAGACCGAGGGGCCGGCCCGAGTAGACCAGCGCCCCCGGCAGGAGGAACCGGCGCGGCGTGGGGGCGCCAGGCGGGCTGCATCTGCTGAGTCTGGCCGGTGTATGGGTTGAAGCAGATCCACGGGTCGGGTGCCGCGGCAGGTTGAGTGGTGGTGGAGTTGGCTGCACCCCCGTCGGTGTTCTTCTTCTTCTTCGACCAGCAGCCGCCGTTGCCGCCCGAGTGGCCGCCCGAGTTGCCGCCGGTGGAGGACCCAACGGTGTTGCCATAGAGAGCGACTTGGGATGAGAGGGAGCCACCGGGAGCGGCGTTGGCGAGCTGGTTCTCGCGCAGAAGGAGGATGGAGCGCGTCTGCAGGAAGGTGGGAGCCGGAACCTGCATCGTGACGAGGGTCGTGATGTCGGAGAAGCGTGGGTTCAGGCCCCGAAGGCAGGTGAGGACCAAGGTCTGGTCAGTCACGGGCTGCCCCACATCCGCCAGCGCATTGTTGAGGGCCTTCAGGCGGTGGCAGTAGGCGGTGATGGTGAGGTCGCCCTGGACGAGGGCTCGGAACTGTGCCTCGAGGTAGACGGCCCGGGTGAGCTGATTGTCGAGGAAGAGGTTCCGGATCAGCGCGTAGGCGTCATATGCGGTTTGATCTTGGGCCATGATGGTGTTCAGGATGTCGTCGTTGATGGAGCCGTAGAGCCACGAGCCGACGACGTAGTCCTGGCGCTGCCACTCGGCCGTGCGAGCGTCCGGCGGCGTGACGGCGGAGATGTGATCCATGAGCTCGTACTTGCCGAGGAGGACAGTGATGAGCATGCGCCACATGGCGTAGTTGGACTGCTGCAGGTCGAGGACGACGGGGACGTGCGTCTTGACGCTAGCCACGTGGACGACCTGAGATGCCGGCGACGTGAGGGCGGGCGATGCGGCGGCGGCGGTGGAGGTGGTGAGGGCTCCGGACGTCTGCGCCCCGAGCATGGACGACGAGGATGCGGAGGTGGACATGGCGGCGATCTGGGAGGGGAGGCGGAACCGCGGCCGCCTAGGGTTTAGGGCGGCGGCGGATGGGGTTGGAGCGGCGGAAGCTAAGGTTTTAGGAAAGGAGGGCTGATGCCATATAAACGAGAATTGGTTTGAGGGAAGACGCCTCTCTAGGGGCGATCGGCTCATATATTTATAGCAAGATTACAAGTCTTGGAGACCAAGAAAGAACCTATACACGTATATGTATAATCGTATGCAAATGGGAATACGCGATGTTAGCTATACAAAGTCACACTTTAACCGGATCCATGAGGCATGAGTGCTCCTTTGGGAATCTACTATATCCAGAATTTACCTGCCAAAGATTCGAATCCTTCATGCATGTGCAGGCCAATACTGAACGTCAAGTGGCCGTTGGAATCCTAACAATTTTGTTAGGGTGTCTCAAAAATTAACTACTGTACATCGGTTGACGCGAGAACTTCAGCATTGACCCTGATGGTCATCGTTCACACACACACACACACAGAGAGAGAGAGAGAGAGAGAGAGAGAGAGAGAGAGAGAGAGAGAGAGAGTTTCGTTGCATTCTCCACAGATCTTGCTTGCATTACCATCGGCTAGCGTTCCTCAAAAAAAATTACCATCGGTACCATCGGCTAGCTAGCCGTCGGGGGATGAGGATTGTCCAGGAAATTTCGCCGCCGGCCAGCCACCCCTGACACTGTATCACATCACACGTTGCTCCCCACGCGGTACGCATCAACATACGTACACGGCGGGCAGTAGGTATATATACGCGGTACATTTGTCACTTATCGACGTACTCGCTACACCAACCCGTCTGATCGACCAGCAAGCAAATTAGACCGAATTAGTACTGAGAAACCAACCGTGCGCTCCCATGGAGTGGCCGGCAGCAGGGTGCTCGATCGCGCTCGTCTCTTTGCTCGCGCTCTGGAGCAGCGCCGCATCCGTTGCATCGCTGTCAGCGGCGGCACCGGTGCAGGTTGGCGTGCTGCTGGACCTGACGAGCGACGTGGGGAGGGAGAGGCGCGCCTGCATTTCCACGGCGTTAGACGACTTCAACGCCGCCCAGTACGCCAGCTCCGGCGCCGCCGCCGCCGCGCGGCGGGTCGAGCTGCGCGTGCGGGACTCGCGCGGGGATCTCGCCGCGGCCGCACACGCTGGTAATGAACGCCGAAGATAAATTTCTCCCAACTCTTCTTCACTTCAAGCTAGACTACCACTGCATTATCGACTCACTCCGTCCCAAAATAAGTGATTTAAATTTGTATTACCTTTAATACAAAATTAGAAAGGGAGTATCTACTTATACACACACTTGTTTTCTGTGGTAAATGCACTTGGAGAAAAAGAACCGTTGTATTATTATCCCTTTCTATGGGGAGCTCCTATTTTATGCTACTCCCATCAATTCAAAATACTTTCTCTGTTCATTTTTATAAGATCTTGAAGACATTTTAGACAATGTACAAAACAATCCACTTTGAGTTATCTGAAATGACTTACAAAAATAAACGAAGAGAGTAAAAAATTAAAACCATGACATTTATTTTGGATTGGAGGGTGTAATATTTTTTAACACAACCTCCTAGGCTTCATTGATAGATAATCATCAGTTTGGATCATACGGCAGACCAAGCCATGTGTGTCTACCTTATTCAAAGAAGATGTTAAGTGTTTCAAACTGTTGGAGCATCTATAACCAGACTTACGAAAAAGGGGTTTTCCCACTTTGTATTACAAAGCAACTATCGATACAGCTAATGATAGATGCTGGGGTCACAGCACAAACGAGCCCAAAAAGAACAGAGAAGAAAAAAAGAGAAACAAATGTCAACAACGGCAGATCAACGAAACGAAGATGACCGGCAACCGCGGCACCCTCCGGAGAAGTACCACCACGCTCCCAGCACTTTGAAACGCCGCATACCAAGCAACACCTTCAAAAAGGAGGCGACGACGACGCCGCTGTTGCCCGGACTAGTCTCCCTGGTACGCTGGGGGCAGTGGGGGGAGGGTGTACACCCACATGCGTCGTCGCGTCGGGGCCGGACGAGCCGGGAGAGATTTCTCCCGACCCAAACCCCCACCACCACCCCAGACGACCCATAGTGCACTGCCATCACGCTGCCTCCCAACATGTGCCACCACGGTCACCGAATCAACTTCGCAGTCTCCCTGAGGTCACCGACACGAGACCTGGAGGGTGGGAGAAGAGATAGTAGGCTCGGGGGCATCCGCAACATCGCCGACGTGAGGGGACAACCACCACCGTCGCCGCGGAGCCGACCGGACAAACGGGCAAGGGGCCTGCCAGGCGCCGAGGCCCGGTCGGACCCAAAAGGGCCCGGACAGCCCCTGCCGTCACGCTGCAGCTTGCCGGCCGACGAAGCCGCCACCACCTCGCAGACCACCGCCTCCTCGCCACCAATCAGGGAGCAGCGTCGCCGCTCACCGAGTCGCTGACCCGCCCTAGCCCAGATGGAGCCTGAAAGGGCCCAGATCTGGGCCGCGCGGGCGTCGCCGGTCACCAGCACCGCCACGCCGCCCCGCGGCCAACGGCCGCGCCGCTGCACCAAGGACCCCGAAGCCCGTCGAAATCCAGCTGCCGAGCCACACCGCAGTCGGCCGACCCCCCTCCCCCCATGAGCGCGCGGGGAAGGAATGGCTTGCCGCCGCCAGCGCCACGCGGGAAGGGCCCGACGAACCAAGCCGGCAGCGGTAGGGGGGAGAGGGATGGGGAGGAGGCCGGAGGAGAGGGAGCGGCAGGGCCCCGCCTGTCGCCCGCGGGGGACGAGCGAGCGGACGGGAACGTGGGGGAGGGGTGGGGAAGAGGGAGGCGGGGCGCGCGCGGCCGGCGGCCTGCGGCGGCGGGAGGGGGCGGCCGACGGCGGCGGGGGGGGGGGAGGAGGGAGGGAGGAACTCTAGCCTCCTCACTAGCGATTTCACTAAACGACCTAAGGAAAAGGGTCTTCTGAGGACACAAATGTATAAAATACAGTTCTAATCTACAACCAGACTTAGCAGACCTGGCTCTCTAAACGCCCGCGGACGCGTTCGGTCAATGATCGGGTGTGTCTGTTTTGAGCCCCTATTTATCCGTTCATGCAACAACACTCCTCGTTTTTTCCCTTATATGTCCGATCACTTCCAGACGATTGGTAGAGACGAAGAGAGAGAAAGAAAAGAATGAATAAAGAGCGAAAAAAGGTGGTCCAGAGTGGGCCGCGTCCTACGTGACGGATTGATCGGACACATCCAGACTGTCCGCGAACCCTCGGACGCACCCAGGCGTATAGGGATAATATGAGGGTTCCAGTTAGATCACTTTTTTCTCTTTCTCCTGTCCAGTCATTGACCGATCGCGTCCGCGGACGTTTGAGAAAGATTTGAGGATGCCGACTGTAGATGCTCTTACTTTTCGCATCGAAGCTCGCTTAGGTGGGCCGGCCCGTTACTGATCATGTCTCAATTTATTTCTGTCTAACCAGTTTTCGATTAGTTTTGTATTTTGTTTCCATAATTAAAAAGACATATTTTCAGAAAACCCTAACATTTTAGAAAATTATGAACATTATTTAAAAAATCAGGTTTTTTGAAAATAATTGACATGTTCTTGAAAAAACGACAACATTCTTATATAATGTGAACATTATTTTAAATTTGTGAAAATAGTTGAAAGAGAAAAAACCAAAAAGGAAATGAAAAATAAAGAGTAAAACTGAAAACAAGTAATTATCTTGAAAATAGAAAAAAGAACAAACCAAAATTGAACCTTCTAGAAACTTCCTAAAACTGATAAAACCTGAGCTAGAACCTTACCAAAGCTAAATCCAGTTAATTGGGCCGGCCATTTGCTCACTCGGTTTGCTCCGCAGAGAGTGATTATTTTTAGAGAATGGAGGTTGGTTGTTTTTTAGTTAAATATAAACATAATTTATACATCAACTTGTCTTCGATGCTCACTTTGCTCACTAAACTTGCTCGGTGTGCTTATGGCACGCTGAGCCTTTTGTTTTTAGAGAGAGAGTTTGATTTTTTTTTTTTTGAGAAACGAGAGTTTGATTGGTTTGGTCACAGTAAACCGGCCGGGCCGGCCTAATGCAACGCTGGCCCACACAACGCACCTGCTCCAGGGCCGAACATCCACTGGCTTCAGCAGTCGCGGTCTCCTCGGGAAGCAACGGACGCCGTCCAGCCGCCGTAACCCCCATACCGGCGGCGTCCTCTCCGTCATCCCGCCCCCGCCCCCCCAGCCCGGATCCGAGATGTCGAGCCCTTGCTCCGCCTGCCACCCAACCAGCGGGCTGCCATGGCCTCCACACCCCCTGCAGCTAGCGCCAATGCCTCATTGTCTCTCGCTCACAAGGTACAGAGCGGCAGTGCCGAAATTTCTTTCAGGTGGTTTTGTTTATGTGCCGAATTTAGGAAATAAGAGTGATGAGGATGCACGGCACTCCTCTAGTCCCTTGCTCTGATGATGCAGATCCACAGCACACCTCTAATCACTTACTTGGATGTGAAACTGCAGTGAGTAATTCCCCAAAAAAAAGACCTTTAACAGGCTAATTATGTTGTAATCCCGTCGCCACAGAGACGCTTTCCTTTCTTTCCCCTCCCCCATGTTTCTTATGCACTTTTGCTGCGTTTTCTCCTGTTTCATGTAATGGACTATGCGTCCCCAGGCTGCGGCCTGTTTGAAATATATAAGGTAGAAAGAACTCTACCTTTTATTTTCAAAAAAAAAGACCTTTAACGAATAATGCAACAATAGACTTATTTGATTGCCTAATTGTTCCAACATTATGCTAATTGCTCGGCTAATTCTGTGATGCATATGAGTTTTGCAGCCGATGACCTGATCAAGAATGGGCAAGTGCAAGCCATCATATGGGCCACTGAGACACTGACCAAATCAGACCGCGCCGCACACCACCGCAATCACATTCCGGTTCTCTCCTTCTCCGGCATTTCTCCAACATTGTGTGCCTTCTGGCTGGAAGATCATGTAGCAGGTTCCCAGGGTCATGTCAAGTTTGGATTTACACTTGGAAGTGATAGTATAACCTTTCCTAATCCAGAACCTGATAGAAGATATAGCAGAAGACTAGAAACAAGAAAATCAAGGAAGAATTGTAGAGGTGAGACAGGGCTGAAGATTGCTGTGCCACTGAAACTAGGTTTTGAAGTTTTTGTGAATGTTATTGATCCTATCTCCAAGAAACAAAATGTCACTGGCTACAGCATTGATATCTTCAAGGCTGCTATGAAGAATTTACATCGTCATCCGTGCTATACATTTTTTGTCTTCAACGGTACTTACGATGAGCTAGTAGGCGACGTCTCATCAGGGGTAAGGCTTACTCCTACACCTCTTGTATTTTATTATTTTCTGAGTATGGATTTGTTAACATTATAATTTCTTATACCTAAATATACCTTTTGATCCATGCTAACTTTCTGGCGGACAAACAGATGTATGATGGTGCAGTAGGCGACGTGACCATAACGGCGGAACGAGTCATCACCACCGACTTTACAATGCCATACACACAGTCTGGTGTGTCTATGCTTGTGCTTGCCCAGGATGAATCGGATACAATCCGTTGGACATTTGTAAAGCCACTAAATGGGAAGCTTTGGTTTGCAACCATGGTCTTCCTCTTCTATACTGGCTTTGTCGTGTGGATGATTGAACTACCCAGAAATCAGGAGTACCAAGGATCAAGTTTGAGACAGTGTAGCACCGCCCTCTACTTCGTTTTCTCCACTTTGACATTTTCTCATGGTCAGCACTTCAAGCTTAAACTTCTTGACAATATTTGATGCATTATAATAAGTGGTTTGATGTATTAACACAGTTACAAGATTAAGATCTCTTGGTTATCTCATGGACAGGCCATACTATTAGAAGCCCCTTGTCAAAAATTGTGGTGGTGATATGGTGCTTTGTAGTGCTGGTTCTTGTCCAGAGCTATACAGCAAGCCTGTCATCCATTCTGACTGCAAAGAGGCTCCGTTCTTGGATGACAGATTTTGACCAGCTGCGGCACAGTGGTGACTTTGTAGGATACCAAGATGATTCATTTGTGCGGTCCTTCTTGATGAATCATAACATCAGTGAAAACAGGTTAAGGAACTACACCACGAAAGAAGAATATGCTGATGCTTTGTGGAAGGGGTCCAATAATGGAGGGGTGTCGGCTATCGTCGATGAGATCCCCTATTTGACTTCTTTCCTCTCAGACCGTCGGTATGGAAATGATTTTAGGATGCTCGGGTGCATATACAAGACTCCTGGATTTGGTTTTGTAAGCTACTCAACCTAATGCCTTGGTATATTCCTGATTTGTTCTTTGCAGTCTGGACAAAAAAATTAGTTGCTGACTTTGTGTTCTTATCTTCAGGCATTTCGTCTAGGTTCTCCGCTAGTTCATAATCTTTCGACTGCCATCCTGAACCTAGCAGGAGGGGATGAGGGATCACGAATCGAAGTGAAATGGTTTGGCACAACTTCATCGCCGATAGGTGCTGGCACAATCCCAGACACTGATTCCGCGCCTCTTACTTTAGAAAGCTTCTCTGGTCTCTTCGTCATCACTGGATCCATTTCAACTCTCATGCTTCTGATAAGCATAATGAGGTTGATTCATGCCAAATGCACTGAGTTGAGAATGGCTGATGTGGAAAGTGTCAGCTACAGTGGCACCAACGATGAGTCCCATCTGTTGCAGAATGGCACAGGTGACAACCCCAGCCTTGATCAACAACCCTTCCATGAAGCTCGCAATAATAATTCTGGGGGCGTCCATATGAGCAGCGAAAATGTTGGAGACACAGAGCTTGACACATTGCAGCAGAATGGCATGCATGGTGGCTCTGTCCCTGCAGGACACATTCAGATTGAGATGCGCGATATCTAAGGTAAAGGGAAGCGCAGATGCTCATGAGTACTTCACTGACTGCATTCCATATCTTGGACTATATAGGACTTGTTTTTCTCTCTCTTCCGCGCTCTCTTGGAAAGAAGAGGTAGATGTTCAGTGTGCATATTCTCTTTAGACAATTTACTTATGTTTTCAAAGTAGTACCGGTGTACTAGAAGTTCTGTAATTTCATTTGTAAATAGATGGTGGTTTAGACAGGTATAGTCCTCAACATTTATAAATAACATTCTAATGGTATTGTTTGCATTTTACAACCCTGAATGTCCGAAGTTGGGGAAGTTCATGTTTTATGGAACGTTGCCCTGTAAACTGAGCGGAGGCAGTATTACATATGTAGTATATGACTTTACATGTGTGCTTCAGCCTACCAGGAGATCTGTTGCTATTAAAGCAACGCTGCATTCCACAAGTTGAATTGGATATAAACAGTCGTATTCTTTCCTTTCTCTTTTGCGTATTAAAGATATACTCTCTCCGTCCTATTAAGGGCGTTTTTGACACTAGTGATGTACACAGTTGTCTGTTTTTTTTTTTTGTTGCAAGGCACATTTGTCTGTTCAGAACTTCAGATTGACATGATTTATGATATCGTCTTGAAGCAACAATGTACTGGTTCTCCAGCTCCTTTATGGACAGTTTTTGTTACGTGTCCTTTATAGACAGTTGATGGTTCAGACAAAACCATAATCTCCAACATACATGGTCTTGGTGAAGAAATCTCAACTTTCAGATGAACTTATCAGTACTGAATTTGTTGAGAGAGAAAAAATTAACAGTACTATCTCGATCCGTTTCTTCTCCGGTGCTGCATCTTGCAACACCGTGTGGGTAGCTGTGCCGCTCCTCTAGCTGCGCCGCTGGCCATTCCGGCCGCGGCGGCCACCCTTCTCCCTAGCTGCGCCGTGGGCCGCTCCGGCCACGGCGGCCACCTCGCAGCGCCCGCCAGCTGCTGCCTGCTGGCCGGCATGGGTCCGCCACGCTCTCATAGATCTAGCACTAGCGGTAGCCTGCGTGCATCTTCTCCGGCCTCCCCTGCGTCCTCTGGTCCGTCCGTGGTGCCGGACTCGCAGCTGCCCCGCGATTTCAATGCGCGAGATCCCGGTTCTCCGCCCCGGATCCTGCTTCGTGGGGAGTGCTCATCCGTGGCGCCCCCTTCCCGCCCGGCGGATCTAGCCGCTGACCCTGCCTCGCTTCTTTTTTGGGAGCGACCACGCCTTCAATCCATCGTAGTTGCTCCCGCTGCTGGCGTTAACTCCCCCCCCTGAGCTGGATGGGAGTTGGACCGAGGTCTCGTCCCGGAAAAACAGGCGCCCGAGCTCTGGCACGGCGGGCTATAGGCCGCGCCCCTCTCCGGCTCGGCATGGGCGCCGAGGCGACATCAATGCTGCTGCCGGCCGGGCTGCTTTCTTAAGCAGGTTCGGCGGCAAGTGCTTTCGCTGCTTGAGCAAGAAGCACCATAGAAAGGACTGTCGCGATCCGATCTGCTACATCGTCTACAACCACTCCGGCCACTCCGGTCGCGAGTGCCCACAGAATCCAAGGGGCAACCCCCCGCTAGGGTGCCAGTGCGGGATAGGATCCGCTTTGCCTCCGCTGCCCCCCCCCCCCCCCCCCGCTGCCGCGCCTCCTTCCGCCACCACACCACCGCCCATTGCCATGGAGGGCACCCACGTCACCGACCCCGTGCGCCGCCCGCGGCACAGCTGCAAGGTGGTGATGTCCACCCCTGCGCTGGAGCACGCCACCTTCGTCCTCAAGCGTCAGGCGGTGTTGCTCACGGCGGCGGATGCGCGGCGCACGTCCAGCGCCATGGCGGTTGGTCAAGAGCTTGAGGCTCGGCTGCGCATCCCGCCGCACCTGCTGCGGATCACCAGCCATGACCCGGAGGACTACCTCATCATCTTCGATCTGCCGATCCATCAAGACCAAGTTGTCAAGCTGGGCTCACTGTCGGTTGACGGCGCCAAGTTCTTCATCAAGCGCTGGCATGAGGACGACCACACGGTGATTCAAACCTTCAACTACCATGTCCGGGTAGTCACCGAGAAGATGCCGCAGCAGTTCTGGTCCGTCGAAGGGGCTGAGGAGGCTCTTGGCTACCGTGTTGACCGCCTCGACAGCCGCACGTACGAGCGCAGCCACACCAAGAGCTTCGCCTGCTGGGTGTGGGTGTGGGACGTGGACCTCATCCCGACCAAGCACAGTTCTGGCGGATGGAGCGTGGGGCTGGCCGCGTGGAGGAGATGCTCGGCTTCTCGCCGCCGGGTCGTGTCATCGCCGCGCCTCCGTCTGCAAGCCGCCACGACGTCCTCATCCATGTGGACCGCATCGAGGACTGGTCGCCCTACGAGCCGCGGTCGCCGCGCTCAGCGCAGAGCGGCCTGCCTTCCTCGGACTCTGACAACGACGATAGACCCATGCCGCGGATCATCCCCGTTGGCTCTTGGAAGAAAGGAGTGGAGGACGGCCAGCGCGAGCCGCATCCCGGCGTCAGCTTGCCGTGCTTGCTGACATGGGCTGCCGCGGTGCCCCCCGCGGTGGCGGCGGCCGCAAAGATGACGACGGAGAAGACCAGGGAGGGCGCAGATCCTGGAAGGACACGCTGCTAGGTCGAAGCCGCGCCGGGAAGGAGAAGGCGCCGGAGTAGGAGGGCTCCTCTCGACGCCGCAGCCGCAGCCGCTCACCGCCTGGGCAACGTCGCTCGGAAAGCTCGCGGGGCCGGCACAACACCAGCCGTCGCCACGTCACAGGTGCGGGGGGGTGCTCTTCTCCAAGCACCGCGCCCCTGCCCCCGCCTCCGCCCCCTGCCATCGCTGCTGCTGTTGCTGACCCCATCGCCGACTTCTTCGCCGGCGCCAAGAGCCAACTGCCGCAGCCACCCCCCTTCAACTGCATGGCTGCGGAGATGGAGGCCCACGTGGAAGCTGCTATCTCCGCACCGCTGGAGTTCAACAGCCAAGTCAGCACCGTCAAAGCACCATCTCCGGGCCTGCCAGATGCCTTCGGCCCAACCCTGGCCGGCCCACGCGCTGCGGTGGGCCTGCTCAACCGCAAAGAGCCGGCCCGCCCCGCGGCGGTGGAGATGCAGCTGGGGGCCGTCACCTAGCAAGTCTGTTGTCTTCAGCTTGGTGCAGAGGGCGAGGTTTCAGAGCCGGCCGCGGCCCCGCTGCGCCTCTTCCAAGCCACCAAGCCGCCGCTAGTGCCGGAGGCGCCGCTGCGTCGCTCGTTGGCCCCGCCCAAGACTAGAGCCACTCCCGCCCCTGTTCGCCATAGCGCCAGGCAAGTTGCAAACCCGACGACCGTGCCTGTCGCGCAGCAGGGGACGCTGCGGCTGGTGCGCGAGCTAGGCTTGCTTGGTCCAAAGGAGAAGATGACTGCCAAGACGGCCGAGAAACTGCTGCGCAAGTTCGACGAACCGCTCACCGATGGTGACATTGCCTGCATTGCCAAGCTAACTCGCCTCAATAAGGAGGCGCTGCGTGTGGCGGCCGCCATGGCCGGCGCTGATGGAGCCGCCGAGGAGGCCGCGGTGTGATCATGTTAGTGAAATGCTTTAGATGTCTCTAGCGGCGCCCAGCCTTAAGCGGGGTTGAGTTAGGATCCTTTGTAATTCTTGTAGGGTTAGTTGTTAGGAGTAGAAGGTGCTGCTGCAATTTGGGGCCTATTGGTGGGCATCAGCGCTCCCTGGTAGAAGACGGAGTGTGTCGGTCACTGTCATTTGGTTTATCTTCTATCAATGAAAGTAGTAGTCGCTGGAGTATGATCATGTTTCCATATGGATGACAACCTTTGTCCCATAGTTAGCTGGAATGTGCGAGGGCTCAATATGCCGGCCAAACGTGATGCTGTCTGCGAAGCAATAGTTGCGCATCAACCGACGATCCTCTGCCTTCAGGAAACCAAGATCGACGTCTAGTCCCCGGCCTTAGTGAAGGACATAGGTGGTAGCAGGTTAGTCGACTGTGTAGTGCTACCTGCGATCGGCTCGAGGGGCGGGGTTGCCATTTTTTGGGACAGCCAGATCGTTTCGATTGTGTCTCAGGCCGTAGGAGAGTTTGCCATCACTGTAAAAGTGACCGTCGTCCGATCGGCCACCGTCTTTTGGTTAACTGCAGTCTACGGGCCGGCGGACGACGCTCGCAAGGATGCTTTCCTTCTCGAGCTTGCAAGATCTGCACCCCCCTAGTGATCCCTGGCTTCTAACCGGCGACTTCAATATTATCTACGAAGCTAGAGATAAGAACAATTTCAACCTGAACCGGTGAATTATGGGGAAGTTTAGGGCGGCGCTAGATGCGGCTGGCTTGCGGGAAATCAAGTGTAAAAATAGAAGGTTCACATGGAGTAATGAACGCCAAAACCCCACGCTGGTTAGTATAGATAAATTCTTCTGCACGGTGAGCTGGGAGCTTCTCTTCCCCGCCTATGGCCTGATGGCCGCAGCCACGACATGCTCTGACCATTGCCCACTGATCCTGGCGCCATGCAATGCCCCGATCCGTCGTGCTAGCTTTAGATTTGAATCCTTCTGGCCGAAATTCCCGCACTTTCACATACTGTCGAGCATGCTTGGTATAGGCCGGTTCAGCAGCGCTGCGCTTTCGCACGCTTGCAAATCAAGCTCAGCAGGGTGGCACACGACCTGAAGATCTGGAGCAGATCCCTGTTCAGCGACGCAAAGGTGCAGTTCCACATCGCCAATGAGATAATTCTGAGGTTGGATGTGGCTCAAGAGACAAAAGCTCTGTCAGAAGCCGAGTTTAAGCTGCGCAAGCTGCTCAAGGTTCGTCTGGTGGGGCTTGCGGCCATTGAAAGGGCCAGAAGGAGACAAGCCTCCAGGGTGCTCTGGCTGCAGGCGGGTGACACCAGCACAAAGTTCTTCCATGCCAAATGCTGCTCCAGAAGACGCAAGAACTTCATCCATACAATTCAGAGCGATGATCGATGCGCCACGACTCATAGTGACAAGGCATAGATCATCTATGATCACTTCAGCAAGATGATGACAGCGGACACCGGTCGAAACGTGATGCTGAACTAGAACGAGCTGCAGTTACCAAGAATTCAAGCAGCCGGCTTGGATAATCCTTTCACGGAAGGAGAGGTCTAGACTGCCATCATGCAATCGCCGACGGAGAAGGCGCCGGGCCCTGATGGTTTCACTGGGGCATTCTTCAGAGCTTGTTGGTCGATCATCAGCAGCGACATCATGGCGGCCCTTCACCAGTTCTATCACCTTGCTGGTGGTAATTTGGCTGCTCTGAACACTGCCTTTGTCGCACTGCTGCCAAAGAAGGACGGAGTCGTGCGGATGACATACTTTCGCCCAATTAGTCTCATCCATTCATTCGCTAAGCTGATCACTAAGGTGTTGTCAATTAGGCTGACCAAAGTAATCCACACGATTGTCTCCCCTGCACAGTCAGCCTTCCTGAAGACGAGGTGTATACAAGACAGCTTCCTCTATGCTCAGAATGGAGTGCGTGCTCTACACCGCACCAAAACCCCAGCTCTCCTGCTCAAACTAGACATCTCCAAAGCGTTTGATAGCATATCCTAGGATTACTTGCTGGAGCTGTTGTAGGAGCTGGGTTTCAGCGCTAGATGGAGAGATTGGATTGCCTGGCTGTTGGCTTCTTCACACTTGGAATTCCTGCTTAATGGAGTGCCATGGAGGAAAATACAGCACCGCAAGGGCCTTCGCCAGGGCGATCCACTCTCCCCTCTGCTGTTCATTTTAGCCATTGACCCGTTGCAACACCTGATTGATGCAGCAGTCCAGCGACAGATGATGCAACCATTGCCAAGAAGGGAACTGAAGCTCAGGGTCATCCTTTACACGGATGATGCAGTCGTTTTCATGAACCCAGACCAAGAGGAGATGGAGGTGCTCAACACCATTCTGAATATGTTTAGCGAGGCATCGGGCCTGAAGATCAATAGACAAAAATCAACGGCAACACCAATTCGATGTGACACTATGGACATCCAGCAGCTTCTTCAGAGTTTTGGAGGCACCACCACCTCATTCCCGCTTAAATATTTGGGCCTCCCGCTTACTCTGACAAGAACACGGCTAGTGCACCTTCAGTTTGTCTTGGATCGAATCAGAGCAAGATTGGCTGGATGGAAGGGCAAACTCATGACTATTGCTGGACGATGGGTGCTCGTCAGAGCAGTGTTGACTGCCATCCCAGTTTTTGCTATGACAGTACTCCGTATGCCAAAGAAATTCTTCAAGGAAATTGACAAAGTGAGGTGTCGCTTTCTGTGGGCAGAAGAGGAGGAGCTATCCGGAGGCAAATGCAAAGTAAGCTGGAGCAAAGTTTGCTCCCCGTTGAGAAAGAAGGGTTGGGCATTCTCAATCTGGAGCATTTTGGCCGGGCCCTGCGCCAGCGATGGCTTTGGCAAACCTGGAAACACCCGGACAGGCCATGGGTAGGAATGGAGGTGCCATGCTCGGACTCCGATCGGCTGTTTTTCAGCGCGGCCACCTCGGTCACGGTGGGCGACGGCCGGACGGCCAGGTTCTGGACCTGTTCCTGGCATCAGGAGGGCACGCTTCGATTGCTCTTTCCGGCGCTCTATAAGCACTCGAGGAGGAAGAATAGAACAATCGCTGATGCCCTTAGCAATGACCGCTGGATTCTTGATCTGGCGCATGGGTAGACAGACCTGATCGTCTGCGACTGTGTGGCCTTGGCGCGGCTGCTGCGCCTGATGCCGATCAACCTTACTACAGAGGTGGGCGACGAGATAAGATGGAACTTGGAGGCCAGCGGCTGCTACACTGCTGCATCAGCATATACGGCGCAGTTCCAGGCGATCCACGCCTCAAATTTCCCTCAGATCATTTGGAAGACTTGGGCGCCAGGGAAACTGAAGATTTTCTTTTGGTTAATGCTGCTCAACAGGCTCTGGTGCAATGACCGCCTTCAGCGACGTGGATGGCCCAATTCTTACTTCTGCCAATTCTGTTTCAGAAACCTTGAGACGGCTGATCACATATTCTGGTCGTGCCCTTTCACCAAGGCGATTTGGAGCAGCCTGTCATCTTGGTTTGGCTGCGAAGCTCTGAGACAACAAGCCTCTCGCCAACCGCACAGTGCTGCTGATCGCATTGTGGGTATAGCGGAGGACACAAAACCTGAGTTCAGAAAAGGCATAAGGTCCCTGATGATGCTAGCAGCTTGGGAAATCTGGAGTCACCGAAACGACTGCACATTCAGGAGCAAGGAGGCCTCGAGGCGTGAGGTTCTGCAGGCCATCAGGCGGGGCACTGAGCTATGGAGGCAGGCTGGAGCAACGTGTCTACTGCACCCGTTCACGCTACCACCGGAGGGGATAGGCTGATGGATAAGCTAGTTCTTGGCCGAATGTAGTTTTTAGTTTTCCCTCTCAATTTCTTTTCTTTTGCTCCTTTTGTGATCTTCGGATCCCCGCCCATGTATTTTCTCTTTAACCACTGCTCCCTGCTATGATCAACATGAAAAGCCAGCATTGCTGGATCTTTCAAAAAAATTAACAATATTGCTTTCATTTAATCAATGATAAATGTTTTTCTTTAATAATATCCATAACAGTCAAAGTTAGAGAAGTATGCATAACAGACTGACAGGAGAACGCTAAGTTTGGTTCTTTAATTAGCTGCTTAGCTGATCTGGGAACGGATGTATGTACCTTAAAATACAAGCACCAGTGCATTACCTTAATATAGTATTCCATCCGTTCGAAAAAGTTTGTTTTTCAAATAGATGTATCTAGCACTACCGAGGAAGTAGTTCTTAATTATTACACAGTTTCAAGCTTTCTTAGCTCAGCTTATTTGTCAAGTTGTTTTTTTTCTTTCGAAAAAAAGATAAGATATATGTACCTTCGTCGAGTCGTTCACCCCCGCAGAAGAAGAGGAAAAGAAACGGCTTCTCTCACAGACAGGGACAGTTGCAATGAGATGGAGACTGGAGAGAGTACGTCGATTCCTCGTCGATGCTCCAATTTAATTATCTTGCATCCGCTAGATTTTCTGACGAACTCGGATCTTCAAGGGTATCTTTCAGCGATTTTACTAAATCTAGAAAGTTCGGTAATAACCCCTCGCGTCGCCTCCCCCTGGGCGACGCCAGGGGCCCCAACCCTAGTGCCGCCAGCACCTCCCCCTCCACCCCCTCCTGCCGCCGCTGCCACCGGCATGGGCCGCGGTGGCGGCGGGCCCGGTGCCAAAGGTCCTGGGCGGAGGGAGGCGGCGGATCCCATCTAAGGCGGCAGGGGTGGCCCTTCTCATGAGATCCAACGGCGGCGGCTAGGACGGAGTATCCGGGCTGTGCGGCGGGGGCCCGAGCACCATCGCCGGCGGAGCGGCGGCCCTGCATGGACGGCGGCGGTGGCAGCGCCCCATCCGGCGAGGTGGGCTGTCCTGCTCATGATGGTGACGACGGCTACTGCGGATCCAACGCCCCGTTTGGATCCGTCGCGGGGAGGCCTTTCGCCGACCGGCGGCGCGTGGAGGGACCGGTGAGGAGATGCCGGATCTCCGCCGGAGTACCGACGGCAACATACGTCTTCGTGGCCAGGTTCCGCTCGGTTCCAGCCAGCCACGAGGTCGGGAAGACGTGGCTTCCAATGAAAATCGCGCCAGACTGCGGTCTTGGCGGACGATGGCGGCGTCTCAGACGTCGTTTCCTTCTGGAGGCATCGTCGTTGCAGGTCTCATCAACCTGATCGGGAAGTTCTGGGGGAAACCCTAGATCTGAGTCTACCGGATCGGACGATGACGGTGCTATCGATATCGTTCTCTCTCACGGGGGCATCGTTTTGGAGCGAGTGCTGGTTGGAGGGGACAAGAGGAGGAGCGGTGTTTCATCTGCTCCATTGATGACGGCGGATCTCGGCGACGTGGCGCAGTGGAGACTCGGCGCCTGATGAGCGGAGATGGACTCGCGCAGGAGGGTGACGCTGCCTGGCGTCATGGTGGCGTCGGCGGCAGTTGGACCGGCCAAGGTTGATGCAGCAGTACAGCTCTGAAGATGAATTCGTGGCAGGTGGCTGCGGCGGCCTCATACCCGGCAGGGGTCCTGGCTGAGAAGCACGCCGGACTGGTGGGTGTCCATGCCCGGCAGGCGTCTTGGGTGGGACCTCAAGTCTTTAGCTGTTTAGGTTTGGCTGCGTGGTCTGTTTGGTATTAGGCCTAGACTTTCAGCGCCCCTACATCAACTGGATAGGGATAGCGACAGTTGTTGTTTAGTTTGGTGGCTTTAGACTTATTGTTGTATGACTCTATACGGTCTTGTGTCAATAATTAATAAAGTGACCGTATGTATGGTCCAGATGCAGAGGCCGGGGGTCGCGATTTTTTTTATCAACTTCATCTTCCGGGCAACAGCAGGATCATTCTTGGCTAGGTACGTATCTTTCAAAGTCAAGCTTGCTTAGGCCTTTCGTTTTTAGCAGAATATTGTCAGTGAAACAGTCCGCAGATAGCCTATTTCAACGGGAAGAACTGGCTAGCCAGGATTTCCGCCAAGACCGTGCTTGCTTACGACTGACCAATATAGATAAAATGAATGTGTTGGCTGAAGATCAAAGACGGTATAGCTCAAGCGGCTCATTGGCTTGAATTTTTGTCAGGTTTTTACACAGACGAGGACTGCGCGTACTACAGAACAACGAGGCAAAGCTGCTGTTACAGGTTGCGGCTGAAGTCTTTAGCAGAAGTCGAATCTGAGCACTCTTGGCATTAAGGATCGCTGGATAATGTCCCACATGCTGGTGTTGTGCTAAGTTTCTAATTTATCTTGCATGTATTCTGGACGGGTCCAGGCTCATTATCCTTTATATAACACAGTGCGGACGTAGACACTCGTACATACACACATACTCTTACCTTTATGAACGCATGCACGTATAACCTACTTCTATGAGCACCTTCGAGAGACCAAGCTGGCACATCATCTTGAGATTGATAAAATCGCCATAGACGTCTTCGTACCTGATAGCTTGACAAACAGTTTTATATTATGAGACGGAGGGAGTATATTTTGAATTAATAAATGTGTGTTTTATTGAAAAAGTGCATTTACATGGTGGAAAACTGTTAATTGGAAGGAGGAGATTGCAAGCATCGATAATTCATTGATCGTGTGCATGATGCACATATATAGGTACATGGTGGACCGGCCTCTACTTGTCTCCCAAGATGTACAAATATACAAGGGGGAGAGAGAGATACAATGGTATAAATACAGACCTTAGTCCTATACACGTACCGAGGACAACGTTCACTCAACACCCCATCGCAGTCGAAGCGTCACCGGAGGCACAGAGACTGGACCGAAACTCCTCGAAGACTAGGGTCGGTAGTCCCTTAATCATAACGTCGGCGAACTACTGAGCAATAGGGACGTGCAAAACGTGAACCCTCCCAAGTGCCACCTGCTCTCGAACGAAGTGGATGTCAAGCTCAATATGCTTCGTGCGGCGATGATGAACAGGGTTGGCGGAGAGGTATACGGCGAAGACGTTGTCGCAGTAGACGGTCGTGGCCTTAGGAACCACACAAAGCACTCAGCAACAGCGTTAGCCACTGCCCGATACTCCGCCTCAGCACTCGAGCGAGAGACCATGAGTTGTCGCTTGGACGACCACGAAATCAGCGAGGGCCCGAGGTAGACGCAGTAGCCTGACGTAGAGCGACGAGTGTCCGGGCAGCCAGCCCGGTCAGTGTCGGAGTGGGCGACCATGTAGATGGAGGTGGAAATCATCAAAGTGAGTCTCAGGGTCAATGAGTCGCGTATGTACCAGAGGATACGCTTCACCATAGTCCAGTGGGAGTCACGAGGTGAGTGCATGTGAAGGTACACCTGCTGCACTGCATACTGCAGGTCAGGCCGAGTGAGGGTGAGGTACTGCAAGGCACCGACGATGGAGCAGTAGAAGGCGGCGTCAAGCGCAACAGAGCCCTCCAGAGCAGAGATCTTTGCCTTAGTGTCAACAAGCGTGGTGGCGGGCTTGCAGTTAAGCATACCCGTGCGCTCAAGAAGCTCATGAGCGTACTTCTGCTGATGTAGAAAGAACTCGTCGGCACGGCGGATAACCTTGATGCCAAGGAAGTAGTGCAGCGCTCCCAGATCCTTGAGGGCAAACTCACCACGAAGACGAGCCGTGAGCTGCTGGAGAAGCTCAGGGGAGGATGCCGTCAGGATGATATCGTCAATATAGAGCAACAGATATGCAGTAGTAGTGCGTTGATGATAGACGAAGAGGGAAGTGTTGGAGCGAGTGGTGTGAAACCCAAGCTGCTGCAAAAAAACCGCCATAAGCTGGTACCACACCCGGGGCGCCTGCTTCAGCCCATAAAGAGACCAATACAACAAGCACACGTGATCAGGATGCTCGACGTCGACGAAGCCAGTAGGCTGCTCGCAAAACACCTTCTCAGTGAGATGGTCATGCAAGAAAGCATTTGAGACATCCAACTGATGCACGGACCAGGCACGGGAGACCGCCAGCTGCAACACAATACGAATCGTGCCCAGTTTGACAACCGGAGAAAAGGTGTCGGTGAAGTCAATGCCGACATGCTGTTGGAAGCCGCGCACCACCCAGCAAGCCTTGTAGCGCTCGAGAGAACCGTCAGGGCGGGTCTTATGGTGAAACACCCATTTTCCACTGATGACGCTGGCATGAGGGGGCCATGGAACAAGATGCCACGTGCGGTTGTGTTGCAACACATCGAACTACTTGCGCATCGTAGCAAGCCAATGTGGGTCACGAAGGGCTACATGTGCGGATGAGGGGATGGGCGATGGTGAAGACGACGAGGCCGACGCAATGCACGCATACTCATTAGAGGTGTAACGCGTGCTGCATCGGTGGATACCGGCGCGAGACCGAGTCATCACACCGGCAGGTAACAGGTCGACCGCCGAGGGAGCAATGGACAAGGGTGAGGACGAGTCCGTCGCAGCCTGTGCCTCAGAGGCGGTAGCAGAGGCGGCTGGTGCAGCCGCACGTGGGGCGGCCGCGCCCGAAGTGCCTGGGTCCGAGATAGCCGCACCTGAAGGGGCCGCTCGAGGCCATGCCGGGGCCACGTCCGAAGCAGCCACCCCCGAAGGGGCTGCTCGGGGGCGCGCCGGGGCCGAGGACCTGGCGGGGACAGCCGCACCAGGGGAGGCGGCAGTAAAAGATGGAGCGGGCGGCCTGCCAACAGGTGGGGCAGGAGCATGCCGGGCTCGAGATCCGTCGAGAAGCGCCGAGTCCTCTACAGAAGGTTGTACCTAGTGGAAGGGAAACACCCGCTCATCAAAGTACACGTGCCAGGAGGTTTACACATGGTGGGAGACAGGTTCATAGCACCGATAACCTTTGGTGTTGGTGGGATATCGTAGGAAAATACACACTACGAAACAAGGTGCAAGTGTGTGTAGTGTGGTGTAGGCGGTACTAGGATAACAAAGACAACAAAAGATGCGAAGACAATCGTAGGATGGAGGGGAGCCGAAGAGAAGATGATGAGGAGCGTCGTTCCAACGAGGACGACACGGTCGAATGTTAAGGAGGAGGGTGGCGGTAGCGAGAGCATCAGGCCCAAACCGAGGGGGTACATTGGAGTGAAACAACAATGTACAGACGTGGTCGTTGAGAGTGTGTAGAGAATGCGCTTGGCACGGCCGTTCTGCTGGGAGGTGTAGGGGCATTTTATGCAATAGGTGGTGCCGTAGGATGCGAGAAGCTGGCGAACGGCGGCGTTGTTAAACTCTTTTCCATTGTCAGTTTGAAGTGTGAGTATATGGCGACCGAACTGGATGGTGATGTAGGAGTAGAATGACGTGAGCGTGGCAAAGGCGTTGGACTTGCGACGAAGTGGAAACATCCACACAAAGTGAGAAAAATCATCAAGTAGCACAAGATAATATAGATAGCCCGTATTGCTCGCAACCGGAGATGTCCATACATCACTATGAAGTAACTAAAACGAAAAAGTGGAAATATTCGTTGACACACTAAAGGGTCGACGAACGTGCTTGCCGAGACGCAAGCATGACAAGTGTTCTTGTCGAGTTTATTACATGAAAATGAAGAACTCTTAAGAATCTGACGAAGAACTGTGGATTTGGGATGACCCAAATGTGCATGCCAAAGGTCGACCCTAGCGGAGAGGGCAACTGGAGGGGCAGTGATGGTGGCGGTGGTGGCAGAGTGCACCGGGTACAGGTCATCAGGGTTGTCACATCAGTGGAGAACCATCCGTGTATAAGCGTCCTTCATAGAGAAACCAAGATCATCAAATTCAACGGTAAGAGGTGTTGGGGAACACAGTAATTTCAAAAAAATTCCTACGCACATGCAAGATCATGGTGATGCATAGCAACGAGAGGGGAGAGTACCGTCTACGTACCCTCGTAGACCGTAAGCGGAAGTGTTATGACAACACAGTTGATGTAGTCGTACGTCTTCACGATCGACCGGTCTAGCACCGAAGGTACGGCACCTCCGCGATCTGCACACGTTCGGCTCGGTGATGTCCCGCGAACTCACGATCCAGTAGAGCTTCGAAGGAGAGCTTCGTTAGCACGACGGCGTGATGATGGTGATGATGTTGCTACCGAAACAGGGCTTCGCCTAAGCACCACTACGATATAACTGAGGTGGATTATGGTGGAGGGGGGCACCGCACACAGCTAAAAGATCAATGATCAACTTGTGTGTCTATGGGGTGCCCCCCTCCCACGTATATAAAGGAGTGGAGGATGGGGAGGGGGCCGGCCTCCTAGATGCGCCGCAAGGGGAGTCCTACTCCCGTCGGGAGTAGGACTCCCCCCTTGCCTTGTTGGTTTTAGGAGAGAAGGAAGGAGAGGGAAGAAGGAAGGAAAGGGGGGCCGGCCCCCCTCCCAATTCAGATTGGGCTTGGGGGGGGGGGTACGCCCCCTCCTTTGCTTCTTTCCCCTCTCTTCCACTAAGGCCCAATAAGGCCCATATACCTCCCGGGGGGTTCCGGTAACCTCGCGGTGCTCCGGTATACTCCCGTTTTCACCTGGAACCATTCTGATGTCCAAACATAGGCTTCCAATATATCGATCTTTACGTCTCGACCATTTCGAGACTGCTCTTCATGTCTGTGATCAAATCCGAAACTCCGAACTACCTTCGGTACATCAAAACACATAAACTTGTAATACCGAACGTTAAGTGTGCGGACCCTATGGGTTCGAGAACTATGTAGACATGACCGAGACATGTCTCCGGTCAATAATCAATAGCGGAACCTGGATACTCATATTGGTTCCTACATATTCTACGAAGATCTTTATCGGTCAAACCGCATAGCGATATACATTGTTCCCTTTGTCATCGGTATGTTACTTGCCCGAGATTCAATTGTCGGTATCTCAATACCTTGTTCAATATCGTTACCGGCAAGTATCTTTACTCGTTCTGTAATGCTACATCCCATAACTAACTCATTAGCTAGATTGCTTTCAAGGCTTATAGTGATGTACATTACCGAGAGGGCCCAGAGATACCTCTCTGACAATCGGAGTGACAAATCCTAATCTTGATCCATGCCAATTCAACAAACACCATCAGAGACACCTGTGGAGCACCTTTATAATCACCCAGTTACGTTGTGATATTTGGTAGCACACATAGTGTTCCTCCGGTATTCGAGAGTTGCATGATCTCATAGTTATAGGAACATGTATAGTTATGGAGAAAGCAATAGCAACAAACTAAATGATCATCGTGCTAAGCTAACGGATGGGTGCTACCGCTTGAGCACTGCATTGGTTTTTCCTTGAAGAGGAAAGGGTGATGCAGCAAAGTAGCGTAAGTATTTCCCTCAGTTTTTGAGAACCAAGGTATCAATCTAGTAGGAGACCACGCGCAAGTCACCTCGTACCTACACAAAGAAATAAGAACCTCGCAACCAACGCGATAAAGGGGTTGTCAATCCCTTCACGGCCACTTGCAAGAGTGAGATTTGATAGAGATAATAATAATAAGATAAATATTTTTGGTATTTTTATGATATAGATTGAAAGTAAAGATTGCAAAATAAAATAGATTGGAAACTTGTATGATGGAGAATAGACCCGGGGGCCATAGGTTTCACTAGTGGCTTCTCTCAAGATAGCATAAGTATTACGGTGGGTGAACAAATTACTGTCGAGCAATTGATAGAAAAGCGAATAATTATGAGAATATCTAGGTATGATCATGTATATAGGCATCACGTCTGTGACAAGTAGAACGACTCTTGCCTGCATCTACTACTATTACTCCACACATAAACCGCTATCCAGCATGCATCTAGAGTATTAAGTTCATAAGAACAAAGTAACGCCTTAAGCAAGATGACATGATGTAGAGGGATAAACTCATGCAATATGATATAAACCCCATCCTTTTATCCTCGATGGCAACAATACAATACCTGTCGTTTCCCTTTCTGTCACTGGGATCGAGCACCGCAAGATTGAACCCAAAGCTAAGCACTTCTCCCATTGCAAGAAAGATCAATCTAGTAGGCCAAACCAAACTGATAATTCGAAGAGACTTGCAAAGATAAACCAATCATACATAAAAGAATTCAGAGAAGATTCAAATATTGTTCATAGATAGACTTGATCATAAACCCACAATTCATCGGATCTCGACAAACACACCGCAAAAGAAGATTACATCGAATAGATCTCCAAGATAATCGAGGAGAACTTTGTATTGAGATCCAAAGAGAGAGAAGAAGCCATCTAGCTACTAGTTATGGACCCGAGGGTCTGAGGTAAACTACTCACACATCATCGAAGGGGCCATGTAGTTGATGTAGAGGCCCTCTCTGATCAATGCCCCCTCCGGCGGAGCTCCGGAAAAGGCCCCAAGATGGGATCTCTTGGGTACAGAAGGTTGCGGCGGTGAAAATAGGGTTTCGTGGTGCTCCTGGACGTTTTCGGGGTATATGGATATATATAGGAGGAAGAATTAGGTCGGTGGAGCAACGAGGGGCCCATGAGGGTGGAGGGCGCGCCCCTGCCTCGTAGCCTCCTCGATTGTTTCTTGACGTCCACTCCAAGTCCCCTGGATCACATTTGTTCCAAATATAACGCTCCCGAAGGTTTCATTCCGTTTGGACTCCGTTTGATATTCCTTTTCTGCAAAACACTAAAATAGGAAAAAAAACAATTTGGGCTGGGCCTCTGATAAGGTTAGCCCCAAAAGTAATATAAAAGTGTAAAATAAAGCCCATTAACATCCAAAACAGATAATATAATAGCATGGAACAATCAAAAATTATAGATACGTTGGAGACGTATCAATAGGTCAAGTCAATCACATCATTCTCTAAAGATGTGATCACGTTAATCAAATGACAACTCATGTCTATGGTTAGGAGACATAACCATCATTGATTCAATGAGCTAGTTAAGTAGAGGCAAACTAGAGACAGTCTGTTTGTCTATGTATTCACACATGTACTAAGTTTCCGGTTAATACAATTCTAGCATGAATAATAAACATTTATCATGATATAAAGAAATATAATAACAACTTTATTATTGCCTCTAGGGCATATTTCCTTCAGTCTCCCACTTGCACTAGAGTCAATAATCTAGATTACATTGTAATGATTCTAACACCCATGGAGTCTTGGTGTTGATCATGTTTTGCTCGTGAGAGAGGTTTAGTCAACGGGTCTGCAACATTCAGATCCGTATGTATCTTGCAAATCTCTATGTCTCCCTCCTTGACTTGATCGCGGATGGAATTGAAATGTCTCTTGATGTGCTTGGTTCTCTTGTGAAATCTGAATTCCTTTGCCAAGGCAATTGCACCAGTATTGTCACAAAAGATTTTCATTGGACCCGATGCACTAGGTATGACACCTAGATCGGATATGAACTCCTTCATCCAGACTCCTTCATTTGCTGCTTCCGAAGCAGCTATGTATTCTGCTTCACACGTAGATCCCGCCACAACACTCTGTTTGGAACTGCACCAACTAACAACTCCACCATTTATAAAAACATGTATCCGGTTTGTGACTTGGAGTCATCCGGATCGGTGTCAAAGCTTGCATCAACGTAACCGTTTACGACGAGCTCTTTGTCACCTCATATACGAGAAACATAACCTTAGTCCTTTTTAGGTATTTCAGGATGTTTTTGACCGTTGTCTAGTGATCCACTCCTGGATTACTTTGATACCTCCCTGCTAAAATTATAGCAAGGTACACATCAGGTCTGGTACATAGCATTGCATACATGATAGAGCCTATGGCTGAAGCATAGGGAACACCTTTCATTTTCTCTCTATCTTCTGAAGTGGTCGAGCATTGAGTCTGACTCAACTTCACACCTTGTAATTGTTGGGTTTCGTAGTAATTTCAAAAAATTTCCTACGCTCACGCAAGATCATGTGATGCATAGCAACGAGGGGGAGAGTGTTGTCTACGTACCCAACGCAGACCGACTGCGGAAGCGATGACACGACGTAGAGGAAGTAGTCGTACGTCTTCACGATCCAACCGATCAAGCACCGAAACTACGGCACCTCCGAGTTCGAGCACACGTTCAGCTCGATGACGATCCCCGGACTCCGATCCAGCAAAGTGTCGGGGTAGAGTTTCGTCAGCACGACGGCGTGGTGACGATCTTGATGAACTACAGCAGCAGGGCTTCGCCTAAACTCCGCTACAGTATTATCGAGGTATATGGTGGCAGGAGGCACCGCACACGGCTAAGGAATAGATCACGTGGATCAACTTGTGTGTTCTAGGGTGCCTCTACCTCAGTATATAAAGGAGCCAAGGGGGGAGGGGGGCGCCGGCCAGGGAGAGAGGCGCAGGAGGAGTCCTACTCCTTCCGGGAGTAGGACTCCCCCCCAATCCTATTCCAACTAGGATTCCCCAAAGGGGGAAAGAGGGAGAGGGGGGCCGGCCACCTTCTCCTAGTCCTAATAGGACTAGGGGAGGGGGAAGTGGCGCAGCCACCTTGGGCTGTCCCTTTCTCCTTTCCACTAAGGCCCATGAAGGCCCATATGGCTCCCGGGGGGTTCCGGTAACCTCCCGGTAACCCGGTAAAATCCCGATTTCACCCGGAACACTTCCGATGTCCAAACATAGGCTTCCAATATATCAATCTTTACATCTCGACCATTTCGAGACTCCTCGTCATGTCCGTGATCACATCCGGGACTCCGAACAACCTTCGGTACATCAAAATGCATAAACTCATAATGTAACTGTCATCGTAACCTTAAGCGTGCGGACCCTACGGTTCGAGAACAATGTAGACATGACCGAGACACGTCTCCGGTCAATAACCAATAGCGGGACCTGGATGCCCATATTAGCTCCTACATATTCTACGAAGATCTTTATCGGTCAGACCGCATAACAACATATGTTGTTCCCTTTGTCATCGGTATGTTACTTGCCCGAGATTCGATCGTCGGTATCCAATACCTAGTTCAATCTCGTTACCGGCAAGTCTCTTTACTCGTTCCGTAATACATCATCTCACAACTAACATATTAGTTGTAATGCTTGCAAGGCTTATGTGATGTGTATTACCGAGAGGGCCCAGAGATACCTCTCCGACAATCGGAGTGACAAATCCTAATCTCGAAATACGCCAACCCAACATCTACCTTTGGAGACACCTGTAATGCTCCTTTATAATCACCCAGTTACGTTGTGATGTTTGGTAGCACCCAAAGTGTTCCTCCGGCAAACGGGAGTTGCATAATCTCATAGTCATAGGAACATGTATAAGTCATGAAGAAAGCAATAGCAACATACTGAACGATCGGGTGCTAAGCTAATGGAATGGGTCATGTCAATCAGGTCATTCAACTAATGATGTGACCTCGTTAATCAAATAACAACTCATTGTTCATGGTCAGGAAACATAACCATCTTTGATTAACGAGCTAGTCAAGTAGAGGCATACTAGTGACACTTTGTTTGTCTATGTATTCACACATGTATTATGTTTCCGGTTAATACAATTCTAGCATGAATAATAAACATTTATCATGATTATAAGGAAATATATAATAACTTTATTATTGCCTCTAGGGCATATTTCCTTCAGTCTCCCACTTGCACTAGAGTCAATAATCTAGATTACACTGTAATGAATCTAACACCCATGGAGCTTTGGTGCTGATCATGTTTTGCTCGTGGAAGAGGCTTAGTCAACGGGTCTGCAACATTCAGATCCGTATGTATCTTGCAAATCTCTATGTCTCCCACCTGGACTAGATCCCGGATGGAGTTGAAGCGTCTCTTGATGTGTTTGGTCCTTTTGTGAAATCTGGATTCCTTTGCCAAGGCAATTGCACCAGTATTGTCACAAAAGATTTTCATTGGACCCGATGCATTAGGTATGACACCTAGATCGGATATGAACTCCTTCATCCAGACTCCTTCGTTCGCTGCTTCCGAAGCAGCTATGTACTCCGCTTCACATGTAGATCCCGCTACGACACTTTGTTTAGAACTGCACCAACTGACAGCTCCATCGTTTAATGTAAACACGTATCCGGTTTGCGATTTAGAATCGTCCGGATCAGTGTCAAAGCTTGCATCAACGTAACCTTTTACGGTGAGCTCTTTGTCACCTCCATATACGAGAAACATATCCTTAGTCCTTTTCAGGTATTTTAGGATGTTCTTGACCGCTGTCCAGTGATCCACTCCTAGATTACTTTGGTACCTCCCTGCTAAACTTATAGCAAGGCACACATCAGGTCTGGTACACAGCATTGCATACATGATAGATCCTATGGCTGACGCATAGGGAACATCTTCCATATTCTCTCTACCTTCTGCAGTGGTCGGGCATTGAGTCTTACTCAACTTCACACCTTGTAACACAGGCAAGAACCCTTTCTTTGCTTGATCCATTTTGAACTTCTTCAAAATTTTGTCAAGGTATGTGCTTTGTGAAAGTCCAATCAAGCGTCCTGATCTATCTCTATAGATCTTAATGCCTAATATGTAAGCAGCTTCACCGAGGTCTTTCATTGAAAAACTTTTATTCAAGTATCCCTTTATGCTATCCAGAAATTCTATATCATTTCCAATCAGCAATATGTCATCCACATATAATATTAGAAATGCTACAGAGCTCCCACTCACTTTCTTGTAAATACAGGCTTCTCTGAAAGTCTGTATAAAACCAAATGCTTTGATCACACTATCAAAGCGTTTATTCCAACTCCGAGATGCTTGCACCAGTCCATAAATGGATCGCTGGAGCTTGCATACTTTGTTAGCTCCCTTTGGATCGACAAAACCTTCCGGTTGCATCATATACAACTCTTCTTCCAGAAATCCATCCAGAAATGCAGTTTTGACATCCATCTGCCAAATTTCGTAATCATAAAATGCGGCAATCGCTAACATGATTCGGATAGACTTAAGCATCGCTACGGGTGAGAAAGTCTCATCGTAGTCAACCCCTTGAACTTGTCGAAAACCTTTCGCGACAAGTCGAGCTTTGTAGACAGTAACATTACCATCAGCGTCAGTCTTCTTCTTGAAGATCCATTTATTCTCAATTGCTTGCCGATCATCGGGCAAGTCAACCAAAGTCCATACTTTGTTCTCATACATGGATCCCATCTCAGATTTCATGGCTTCAAGCCACTTTGCGGAATCTGGGCTCACCATCGCTTCTTCATAGTTCGTAGGTTCATCATGATCTAGTAGCATGACTTCCAGAACTGGATTACCGTACCACTCTGGTGCGGATCTTACTCTGGTTGATCTACGAGGTTCAGTAGTATCTTGTTCTGAAGTTTCATGATCATTATCATTAACTTCCTCACTTATTGGTGTAGGTGTCGCAGAAACAATTTTCTGTGATGTACTACTTTCCAACAAGGGAGTAGGTACAGTTACCTCGTCAAGTTCTACTTTCCTCCCACTCACTTCTTTCGAGAGAAACTCCTTCTCAAGAAAGTTTCCGAATTTAGCAACAAAAGTCTTGCCTTCGGATCTGTGATAGAAGGTGTATCCAATAGTTTCCTTTGGATATCCTATGAAGACACATTTCTCCGATTTGGGTTCGAGCTTATCAGGTTGAAGCTTTTTCACATAAGCATCGCAGCCCCAAACTTTCAGAAACGACAACTTTGGTTTCTTGCCAAACCATAGTTCATAAGGCGTCGTCTCAACGGATTTTGATGGTGCCCTATTTAATGTGAATGCGGCCGTCTCTAAAGCATAACCCCAAAATGATAGCGGTAAATCAGTAAGAGACATCATAGATCGCACCATATCTAGTAAAGTACGATTACGACGTTCGGACACACCATTACGTTGTGGTGTTCCGGGTGGCGTGAGTTGCGAAACTATTCCACAGTTTTTCAAATGTACACCAAACTCGTAACTCAAATATTCTCCTCCACGATCAGATCGTAGAAACTTTATTTTCTTGTTACGATGATTTTCAACTTCACTCTGAAATTCTTTGAACCTTTCAAATGTTTCAGATTTATGTTTCATTAAGTAGATATACCCATATCTGCTTAAATCATCTGTGAAGGTGAGAAAATAACGATATCCGCCACGAGCCTCAATATTCATCGGACCACATACATCGGTATGTATGATTTCCAACAAATCTGTTGCTCTCTCCATAGTACCGGAGAACGGTGTTTTAGTCATCTTGCCCATGAGGCACGGTTCGCAAGTACCAAGTGATTCATAATCAAGTGGTTCCAAAAGTCCATCAGTATGGAGTTTCTTCATGCGCTTTATACCGATATGACCTAAACGACAGTGCCACAAATAAGTTGCACTTTCATTATCAACTCTGCATCTTTTGGCTTCAACATTATGAATATGTGTATTACTACTATCGAGATTTAATAAGAATAGACCACTCTTCAAGGGTGCATGACCATAAAAGATATTACTCATATAAATAGAACAACCATTATTCTCTGATTTAAATGAATAACTGTCTCGCATTAAACAAGATCCAGATATAATGTTCATGCTCAACGCTGGCACCAAATAACAATTATTTAGGTCTAATATTAATCCCGAAGGTAGATGTAGAGGTAGCGTGCCGACCGCGATCACATCGACTTTGGAACCGTTTCCCACGCGCATCGTCACCTCGTCCTTAGCCAATCTTCGATTAATGCGTAGCCCCTGTTTCGAGTTGCAAATATTAGCAACAGAACCAGTATCAAATACTCAGGTGCTACTGCGAGCATTAGTAAGGTACACATCAATAACATGTATATCACATATACCTTTGTTTACTTTGCCATCCTTCTTATCCGCCAAATACTTGGGGCAGTTCCGCTTCCAGTGACCAGTCTGCTTGCAGTAGAAGCACTCAGTTTCAGGCTTAGGTCCAGACTTGGGTTTCTTCTCTTGAGCAGAAACTGGCTTGCCGTTCTTCTTGAAGTTCCCCTTCTTCTTTCCTTTGCCCTTTTTCTTGAAACTAGTGGTCTTGTTGACCATCAACACTTGATGCTCTTTCTTGATTTCTACCTCCGCAGCTTTCAGCATCGCGAAGAGCTTGGGAATAGTCTTGTTCATCCCTTGCATATTATAGTTCATCACGAAGCTCTTGTAGCTTGGTGGCAGTGATTGGAGAATTCTGTCAATGACGCAATCATCTGGAAGATTAACTCCCAATTGAATCAAGTGATTATTATACCCAGACATTTTGAGTATATGCTCACTGACAGAACTGTTCTCCTCCATTTTGCAGCTATAGAACTTATTGGAGACTTCATATCTCTCAATCCGGGCATTTGCTTGAAATATCAACTTCAACTCCTGGAACATCTCATATGCTCCATGACGTTCAAAACGTCGTTGAAGTCCCGATTCTAAGCCGTAAAGCATGGCACACTGAACTATCGAGTAGTCATCAGCTTTGCTCTGCCAGACGTTCATAACATCTGGTGTTGCTCCAGCAGCAGGCCTGGCACCCAGCGGTGCTTCCAGGACGTAATTCTTCTGTGCAGCAATGAGGATAATCCTCATGTTACGGACCCAGTCCGTGTAATTGCTACCATCATCTTTCAACTTTGCTTTCTCAAGGAACGCATTAAAGTTCAACGGAACAACAGCACGAGCCATCTATCTACAATCAACATAAACAAGCAAGATACTATCAGGTACTAAGTTCATGATAAATTTAAGTTCAATTAATCATATTACTTAAGAACTCCCACTTATATAGACATCCCTCTAATCCTCTAAGTGATCACGTGATCCAAATCAACTAAACCATGTCCGATCATCACGTGAGATGGAGTAGTTTCATCGGTGAACATCATTATGTTGATCATATCTACTATATGATTCACGCTCGACCTTTCGGTCTCCGTGTTCCGAGGCCATATCTGTATATGCTTGGCTCGTCAAGTATAACCTGAGTATTCTGCGTGCGCAACTGTTTTGCACCCGTTGTATTTGAACGTAGAGCCTATCACACCCGATCATCACGTGGTGTCTCAGCACGAAGAACTTTCGCAACGGTGCATACTCAGGGAGAACACTTCTTGATAATTTAGTGAGAGATCATCTTATAATGCTGCCGTCAATTAAAGCAAGATAAGATGCATAAAAAGATAAGCATCACATGCAATCAATATAAGTGATATGATATGGCCATCATCATCTTGTGCCTGTGATCTCCATCTCCGAAGCACCGTCATGATCACCATCGTCACCGGCGCGACACCTTGATCTCCATCGTAGCATCGTTGTCGTCTCGCCAATCTTATGCTTCCACGACTATCACTACCGTTTAGTAATAAGGTAAAGCATTACATCGCGATTGCATTCCATACAATAAAGCGACAACCATATGGCTCCTGCCAGTTGCCGATAACTCGGTTACAAAACATGATCATCTCATACAATAAAATTCAGCATCATGCCTTGACCATATCACATCACAACATGCCCTGCAAAAACAAGTTAGACGTCCTCTACTTTGTTGTTGCATGTTTTACGTGGCTGCTACAGGCTTAAGTAAGAACCAATCTCACCTACGCATCAAAACCACAACGATAGTTTGTCAAATAGACTCCGTTTTAACCTTCGCAAGGACCGGGCGTAGCCATGCTTGGTTCAACTAAAGTTGGAGAGACAGTCGCCCGCAAGCCATCTCTGTGCAAAGCACGTCGAGGGAACCGGTCTCGCGTAAGCGTACGCGTAAGGTTGGTCCGGGTCGTCTCGTCCAACAATACCGCCGAACCAAAGTACGACATGCTGGTAGGCAGTATGACTTGTATCGTCCACAACTCACTTGTGTTCTACTCGTGCATATAACATCAACATAAATAACCTAGGCTCGGATGCCACTGTTGGGTTTCGTAGTAATTTCAAAAAAATTCCTACGCTCACGCAAGATCATGTGATGCATAGAAACGAGGGGGAGAGTGTTGTCTACGTACCCAACGCAGACCGACTGCGGAAGCGATGACACGACGTAGAGGAAGTAGTCGTACGTCTTCACGATCCAACCGATCAAGCACCGAAACTACGGCACCTCCGAGTTCGAGCACACGTTCAGCTCGATGACGATCCCCGGACTCCGATCCAGCAAAGTGTCGGGGTAGAGTTTCGTCAGCACGACGGCGTGGTGACGATCTTGATGAACTACAGCAGCAGGGCTTCGCCTAAACTCCGCTACAGTATTATCGAGGTATATGGTGGCAGGGGGCACCGCACACGGCTAAGGAATAGATCACGTGGATCAACTTGTGTGTTCTAGGGTGCCTCTACCTCAGTATATAAAGGAGCCAAGGCGGGAGGGGGGCGCCGGCCAGGGAGAGAGGCGCAGGAGGAGTCCTACTCCTTCCGGGAGTAGGACTCCCCCCCAATCCTATTCCAACTAGGATTCCCCAAAGGGGGAAAGAGGGAGAGGGGGGCCGGCCACCTTCTCCTAGTCCTAATAGGACTAGGGGAGGGGGAAGTGGCACAGCCACCTTGGGCTGTCCCTTTCTCCTTTCCACTAAGGCCCATGAAGGCCCATATGGCTCCCGGGGGGTTCCGGTAACCTCCCGGTAACCCGGTAAAATCCCGATTTCACCCGGAACACTTTCGATGTCCAAACATAGGCTTCCAATATATCAATCTTTACGTCTCAACCATTTCGAGACTCCTCGTCATGTCCGTGATCACATCCGGGACTCCGAACAACCTTCGGTACATCAAAATGCATAAACTCATAATGTAACTGTCATCATAACCTTAAGCGTGCGGACCCTACGGGTTCGAGAACAATGTAGACATGACCGAGACACGTCTCCGGTCAATAACCAATAGCGGGACCTGGATGCCCATATTGGCTCCTACATATTCTACGAAGATCTTTATCGGTCAGACCGCATAACAACATACGTTGTTCCCTTTGTCATCGGTATGTTACTTGCCCGAGATTCGATTGTCGGTATCCAATACCTAGTTCAATCTCGTTACCAGCAAGTCTCTTTACTCGTTCCGTAATACATCATCTCACAACTAACATATTAGTTGTAATGCTTGCAAGGCTTATGTGATGTGTATTACCGAGAGGGCCCAGAGATACCTCTCCGACAATCGGAGTGACAAATCCTAATCTCGAAATACGCCAACCCAACATCTACCTTTGGAGACACCTGTAATGCTCCTTTATAATCACCCAGTTACGTTGTGACGTTTGGTAGCACCCAAAGTGTTCCTCCGGCAAACGGGAGTTGCATAATCTCATAGTCATAGGAACATGTATAAGTCATGAAGAAAGCAATAGCAACATACTAAACGATCGGGTGCTAAGCTAATGGAATGGGTCATGTCAATCAGATCATTCAACTAATGATGTGACCTCGTTAATCAAATAACAACTCATTGTTCATGGTCAGGAAACATAACCATCTTTGATTAACGAGCTAGTCAAGTAGAGGCATACTAGTGACACTTTGTTTGTCTATGTATTCACACATGTATTATGTTTCCGGTTAATACAATTCTAGCATGAATAATAAACATTTATCATGATTATAAGGAAATATATAATAACTTTATTATTGCCTCTAGGGCATATTTCCTTCAGTAATATTGGCAAGAACCGTTTCTTTGCCTGATCCATTTTGAATTTCTTCAAAACTTTATCAATGTATGTGCTTTGTGAAAGTCCAATCAAGCGTCTTGATCTATCTCTATAGATCTTGATGCCCAATATATAAGCAGTTTCACCAAGGTCTTTCATTGAAAAATTCTTATTCAAGTATCCTTTTATGCTATTCAGAAATTCAGTATCATTTCCGATAAACAATATGTCATCTACATATAATATCAGAAATGCTACGGAGCTCCCACTCACTTTCTCATAAATACAGGCTTCTCCAAAAGTCTGTATAAAACCATATGCTTTGATCACACTATCAAAGTGTATATTCCGACTCCGAGAGGCTTGCACCAGTCCATAAATGGATCGCTGGAGCTTGCACACTTTGTTAGTACCTTTTGGATCGACAAAACCATCAGGTTGCATCATATACAACTCTTCTTTAAGGTATCCATTAAGGAATGCAGTTTTGACATCCATTTGCCAAATTTCATAATCATAAAATGCGGTAATTGCTAACATGATTTGAACGGACTTAAGCATCGCTACGGGTGAGAAAGTCTCATCGTAGTCAACTCCTTGAACTTGTCGAAAACCTTTCGCAACAAGTCGAGCTTTGTAGACAGTAACATTACCGTCAGCATCAGTCTTCTTCTTGAAGATCCATTTATTCTCTATGGCCTGCCGATTATTGGGCAAGTCAACCAAAATTCACACTTTGTTCTCATACCTGGATCCCATCTCAGATTTCATGGCTTCAAGCCATTTTGCGGAATCTGGGCTCATCATCGCTTCCTCATAGTTCGTAGGTTCGTCATGGTCAAGTAACATGACTTCCAGAACATGATTACTGTACCACTCTGGTGCGGATCTTACTCTGGTTGACCTACGAGGTCCAGTAGTAACTTGATCAGAAGTTTCATGATCATCATCATTAGCTTCCTCACTTACTGGTGTAGGAATCACTGGAACTAATTTCAGCGATGAACTACTTTCCAATAAGGGAGAAGGTATAATTACCTCGTCAAGTTCTACTTTCCTCTCACTCACTTCTTTCGAGAGAAACTCCTTCTCTAGAAATGGTCCATTCTTAGCAACGAATATCTTGCCTTCGGATCTGTGATAGAAGGTATACCCAGCACTCTCCTTTGGGTATCCTATGAAGGCACATTTCTCCAATTTGGGTTCGAGCTTATCAGGTTGAAACTTTTTCACATAAGCATCGCAGCCCCAAACTTTAAGAAACGACAACTTAGGTTTCTTGCCAAATCACAGTTCATAAGGTGTCGTCTCGACGGCTTTAGATGGTGCCCTATTTAACGTGAATGCAGCTGTCTCTAAAGCGTAACCCCAAAATGATAGCGGTAAATCAGTGAGAGACATCATAGATCGCATCATATCTAGTAAAGTACGATTACGACGTTCTTACACACCATTACGCCGTGGTGTTCCAGGTGGCGTGAGTTGCGAAACTATTCCGCATTGTTTCAAATGAAGTCCAAACTCATAACTCAAATATTCGCCTCCACGATCAGATCGTAGAAACTTGATTTTCTTGTTATGATGATTTTCCACTTCACTCTGAAATTCTTTGAACTTTTCAAATGTTTCATACTTATGTTTCATTAAGTAGATTTGCCCATATCTGCTAAAGTCATCTGTGAAGGTGAGAAAATAACGATATCCGCTGCGAGCTTCAATATTCATTGGACCACATACATCAGTATGTATGATTTCCAATAACTCTATTGCTCGCTCCATTGTTCCGGAGAACGGAGTTTTAGTCATCTTGCCCATGAAGTATGGTTCGCAAGTACCAAGTGATTCATAATCAAGTGATTCCAGAAGTCCATCAGAATGGAGTTTCTTCATGCGCTTTACACCAATATGACCTAAACGGCAGTGCCAAAAATAAGTTGCACTATCATTATCAACTCTGCATCTTTTGGCTTCAATACTACGAACATGTGTATCACTACTATCAAGATTTAGTAAAAAATAGACCACTCATCAGGGGTGCATGACCATAAAAGATATTACTCATATAAATAGAACAACCATTATTCTCTGATTTAAATAAATAACCATCTCGCATCAAACAAGATCCAGATATAATGTTCATGCTCAACGCTGGCACCAAATAACAATTATTTAGGTCTAAAACTAATCCCGAAGGTAGATGTAGAGGTAGCGTGCCGACGGCGATCACATCGACTTTGGAACCATTTCCCACGCGCATCGTCACCTCGTCTTTAGCCAATCTTCGCTAAATCCATAGCCCCTGTTTCGAGTTGCAAATGTTAGCAAATGAACCAGTATCAAATACCCAGGCACTACTGCGAGCATTAGTAAGGTACACATCAATAACATGTGTATCAAATATACCTTTCACTTTGACATCCTTCTTTTCCGCCAAATTCTTGGGGCAGTTCCGCTCTAGTGACCAGTTCCTTTGCAGTAGAAGCACTCAGTCTCAGGCTTAGGTCCAGACTTGGGTTTCTTCACTTGAGCAGCAACTGGCTTGTTGTTCTTCTTGAAGTTCTCCTTCTTCCCTTTACCCTTTTTCTTGAAACTGGTGGTCTCAGGATGTTGTGCCGCTCGGAGAAGCTCTCATGGCCAGGGACGGCTCATAGCAACGCCCACTGTGGCTTTGGCCTCGTAGTAGCACACCTCATCCTGCGACTTCATTGCACCCCGCCGCCACTTCTAACATAGACACACCTGAGCGGGATGGGGGTGGGGACGGTGGCTTGAGAAGAGATGGTGGTGGGAGCCGGGGAGAAGCTCGGACGAGGAAGACGACGGTGGGGAATTTGATGGGGCGCGCGACAAGATAAGGATGTCTGGTAGCAACTGGATAAGGAAAGAGATGGACGCGTCCGTGGCAAGAGATAAGAGGGTTGTTTGGTTCTTGCCTATGTGAGCCCTGCCAATCGTTGGCTAGCCAATTTATTGGCGCATGATTTGAACGCCCCAGACTTGCCAACTTTTTGGCGTCGAGCTGAACTTGGGAAGTGGGAGTGGGCTGGGTGCACCAAAATATTGGTTCCCATCCAAACGGAAAGCCAGACTTGGTCAATGAGCAATTTTTTTGGTTCGGCGGCTCAGGCTGCAATCCAAAAAGCCCCAAGGAAAGAGTGGGTCCACGGCTAACGAGGCGACATGAGCCCGAGGCAGCCGGCCCAATTTTTAGCCGGTCGTCCGGCGTTAAATGTTTCCCATGTATATATGCTGCCATGTATACGCGAAAAAAAGTCCAAAACAAACCTCGAACTTGTAGACAAAAGATAAATCAAACCCTGAACTTTTAATTCCGGAAATTAGCACACCGAACTTTTTGATCCCGGTCTATTTTAAACTTTAAGAGCGTTTAGCTAGTATTTGCTGACGTGGCAAGAATCGTTGACTGGGCTGGCTGGACATCAGGACAAATCGGGCCGGCCCAGTAGCGCGGTCGCTCGCGCGCTCATTATGCTTACTTTTTTTTCATGTTTTTCCTGTGTTTTACATTTTTGTAATAATAATAAATTCGTTTACATTTTCATAATGAAAATAAACAATTTCTAAAATATACATGAACCCACTTTTCGTATATTAGGAGTGACAAAAATAGAAGCAACAGTGAGCATGTGAGAGGTCCCGAATTAGCTAGGGACCTGGAACTCGCGCCGGCCGGACATAGACAATCGCCATGACGGCTGCTTGTCATTATAAATTGCGCGTTGCATACAAGAACAGAGAGGAACGTTTATATATAAACACATTTTTTAAAACCTTCGAAACATTTATTAAAAAAATCTGAACAAATTTAAATAACGAATATTTTTTAGCACAAATTATGTACGAAATTTCAAAAACATTTTTCGAAAATGTGACAGGGTAACATTCTGTCAAATATACATTTTACATTTTATAAAACTATACGTACATTTCTTACATTGTTTAAAAAAAATTTGTTCAGGTTTCAATATTTGTTGCATCTTTGATAAAAATGTTTATGTTCCAAATATTTTGCACCTTTTCAAAATTGATTGTGTTTTCAAAAAAAATGTTCATTTAAAAAAAAGTATTCAGAATTTTTAGAAAGTGTTTGCACTTAAAAAAAATGATATTTCAAAAGTCGTTAGGGCCTGCACGTTTCCAATATACGTTTGCCCTCAAAGATATTTCCAAATCTTTTTTTTGTGCCCTAAAAGAAATTTTCAAATCTAGACACTACGATCTGTGGTTAAATTGCTCGGGCCTCTAATTATAGCACTAACAGCCACTGCTTCTAGTAGTGGCTAGTGGGTGGAGTTCGAACCTCGTGAGCCCAAATTCCATTACTCTAGAGTTTTTTTTTGGAGGTAATATCACCATTGGTGGTTAAACTTGTTATCAATGTTCATTTTAGTGTCTAAACTTGAAAAATACAGCGAATTGGTTCTAGAACTTGGCACGAGCATGCAAATACGGTGCTAATCCTATCCACAGAAGTATAATGTGCTGACATTGCACCGTATTTTGATTAGCATTATGTATGTCTCCGTGACCAGGGAGGCTACATGTCAGAATAAAGGGAAATAAGCGATAAAAACAGACAAAGACAGGACTACTAAGTCAAGCTAGCTAACGCTTATCCTAACCAATGCACCACTTAGGTTTTCTTGTCAACTAAGGATAATGACGCTCTATATTATAAAGGAACACACTAGTGTGCTTTAAATGGGTTGCTGTCTACGCGGCCCATGTTGCACGTGAAAGCTTTTTTTATTTTTAGAATTTGTGAAATGTACATAAATTATCGTCTTAAAAAATGTACGTAAATTATAATGACAGTAATAAATATAAAATCAAAACATTCGTTTGTTAAAAATATTATACATACAAAAAGTAATTCATTTAGAAAAAATGTTAAATAATTTTAAAAAGCTTTGACATCTTATTTTTGAGAAAATCATACAAATAAAATAATATTTATTACTATAAAAATATTTGTATCAATGATACAAATATTTTCAAAATGACGACTAATAATTATTGTTTTAGTTATACAAAATATTTGAATAATCATGCGCACATTTTTATAATTCATAATATTGTCATTTAACTATTTTGTGCAATTTAAAAATATTCATGATTATTTCATATTTCAAGTTTTATAAATATATACATGTGACTAAATTGAAGTTATAGGGAAATTAAGAATAGCTTCCACGAGGGAAAGCTATCACAAGTTAACATTGATAAAAATGTTTGCATCCATAATTTTGTACAATTTAAATATAAGCCACGAGGTATAATTTTTGTACATTTACTAAACAATTGATAGTTTTGTATATACTAAATGTTTTCGATATGATCCACGTGTAAATAATGAGTATTTTAAAAATTAAATTAACATTTTTGAAATAAATTATTTTATTTTTACTTATAAAATTTGTAACATGCAAAAACTCAATTTTTATTTACTGTGATATTAGTTTACAAACTTTTTTACAAATTTCTAAAAATAATATGTGCGAATGGGCTGCATTGACTGCAACCCATTTAAAAGCGATGAACATGTTCCTACACAAGACATTGACCATGTTATCGTTATTGTTCATGCAAAATTGTATAGCGTTGTGGCCCGGGCAGACCTTTGCTAGCCCCACATTTCGAGTCCTAGCGGTTGCAATTTTTTACGTTATAATTCCTCTGTGCTGACATGTGGGGCCCACTAGTCATAAAGGTATATATATAGCAATCTGTGCATGCTAATCAAAATACGGTGCCACATCAGCACATTATACGTCTGCGGATTGGACTAACACCGTATTTGCACGCTCGTGTCAAGTTCTAGAATCAGTTCTGCGTATTTTTCAAGTTCAGGCACCAAAGTGAACATTCGTGGCAAGTTTAAGCACCACTCATGATATTACCTCTTTTTTTGGGTGTTTTTACTTCCGTGTTGCAAAAAAGAAAAAGAAAAATTGGTTTGTGCCTATTGGGCCGGCCCAGTCGCACTCAACTATCCCGGGATTCGACGTGCCACATCAACGATCCGGTTTAAAATAGACCGAGATTAAAGAGTTCGGTGTGCTGATTTTCGGGATTAAGAGTTCAGAGTTCGAATTCTTTTTTGTCTACAAGTTCAAGGTTTATTCTGGACTTTTTCCGTATTCGCGTGACTAAACATATGTTGCTAGCTTGGCCCACGCTTCTGCTAGTGTATGGTTGTATTTGTACAGCTCTACCAAAACAAACTACCATTTATTTTATTTACTAGTTAAATGCCCGTGCGTTGCTACGGGCAACAATGCAAAGTGTCTGCATTCGTTATTCTACTTTATTCGCTATGTGCAATAATTCAAAGTCTATGTGAAATATGTGTACATCTGTTATGTTATTTTGTACATATGTTTAGTTTATATTTACCTCGTAGCTATATATGCAAACATATTTCATTTGTCCCCTCCCTCTTGGCCATGTGCACCCATCCTATAAAAATGCCCCACGTACATGCTGAGCATGGTTTCTATAGCACTACTATTAATTGATGGTCACGTCTTTGTCTCCCTACCTACCACCCCTCATCAACAAATGGAAACTCCGACGACATTTAGCAAATGAAAACGCTTGACATGCAAGGGAACGACAACCAACTACAGTTATATGGAAAACCATCCTTCATCAATAAATAATAATAATAGGGCATCTTCAACAGTGACTCTCAAACCGTCCGCATCTTTCAGGACCGAGCGGTCCGGACGCATTTTACCATCAATGCAGTACCCCATCCACCCATGGACCGGTCTGGACATTCAACTTCCCGCGAACCGAAACCCAACCGGGGGGGGGGGGGGGCGCTTTGCCGGCGTCCGGACCGCTTTCGCCTATAGGGGTACATTAATTATCCTTCAAAAAATAACACAATGCACGATTGCAGCATGGCTTCCAAAAAAAATGGATGTGGCATTTTCTTTAGGGCTGGAATCGACAATGCATATAGGGAGTAAAAAATATATGCACCTACAAATTGGAATTTCTCTCAAAAAACCGATATACCTAATATTAAGGAACGGAAGGAGAATATAATTCAGTGCAAACAAATGCAACCATTCTCGTCGCATTCAGTGCAAACTACTTTGGTAATCATTCATCAACCGGGTACAACAATGCAGACTCAAACATATACTCAGCGATTTTGAAAGAAGAAGAAAAAACATATACCCAGGAAAGTGCACACACCTTAATTAATATAAAGGGTGTTTTCGCATAAACTTGTTCGACCCTCGTAATTTATTTTTGTTATCCTTCCTGATGCAATGCAGCAATGTGCCATGATGATTTCCAAACCTGACTACTAATCATGCATAAGCTCTGTGCTGCTCTAGCATTATATGCACTAAGCAGAGATGCAATTAGCTGTTCATAATAAGAATTATCTTATTCGTTAATATAAAAAACCAAGAAGAAATGACTGCTGCTAGGACTCAAGTCAGTGGAAAATCTGCACAAACAATACATCAATCTCTTCGGTTCTATTGCTCTTAACAAGTGTACAACAAATGCTTTATACAAAAAAAATCTACATAGTAAAGAGATCTCTCAGAGAAAGGAATGTACGAGTAGCAAAGCATTCTGATTCACATCCAGCACAATGAAGGAATTAACAAAGAGCAAAAACATATGTCCAGGAGTCGCAGACAATGGTGATCTGGTCATACACATGATTAAAAATTAATCTTCCTCTGAACCAGGTGAGGGACTGTAGTACGAACAATGGGGACTGAGATTGATCGACAATGTGGAGAGACAACGCGATAGCCAGGAGTCACAGACAATGAAGGACTTGATGACGATGGCCGCTCTCCATGCGTACACCGCTATGAGTTCCACTGCTGCGTCCTGCAGCTCGCAATCATGCCTCCCCGCGCCCTCTCCTCGTCATTGCATAATTACACCGTCCTAGCTTGTTCCTTGAACGTCCAAACAGAAATTGCAACCAATCCAGAGCTGCAAGATGTGCGGGATTCACCGGGGCGTGGCGAGCGCGATATACACGAGCCAAGAAACTCGATCGTGCGTTTGATGGTGGTAGAATTATCTTGGGTTCTCACGTAGGTATGCACACATGGAAGGCAGGAAGGGCCACGTGATTGATGGAATCAATCTCAGTCATTCCGTATGGAATGTGTGATTAATGCGAGATCGTGGGAGGAGCGAAAACTTTGGTAGAAGAGAAACAGAAATGGAAGGAGGTGAGAAACGGAAGGACAGATTTATGTCTCCTTCCATTGCTACGGACGATTTTTACAGACATGATTTGCAGCAAAAATTAGGGCAGTTTTTATAAACTATTTATTAGGTGCCAAAAATAGATGGACGTGAGGTTACGAAGGGTGGGGAGGTGCGGACGAAAACAACGACGTAAGAGGGGAAACGGAACCTTTCAATTCTTTTAGGTAGTAGAGATAGAGATTGCATACTGGACAGACGTGATGCAATGGGTCACACAACTAAGAGGAATGATGATGTTGGAAAACAAATAAAGTGACGACACACGATTGCAACCTTAAAAAACAACACCATTGGCCATATCTTCACTCGTGGGTCGACCTCAAGAAGCTCCACCGAGCCACCTACTTGGCGGCCGCGGTATCATCAGCAGCCCAGCGAGCCCGCAGCTGCCCGGCGTACTCCAGCATACTGCTCATGGGCGGCTTCACCATCTTGGCCGCCTCCGTCTCCAGGAACCTCTCGGTCCACGCGGCGAAGCGCGGGGTCCTGCCCTCGTCGATGACCATCACGCCGAACATCTCGCTCAGCGCGTCGAGCCAGAAGAGCTGGCACCCGAGCGCGAGGTCGAAGTACCCGATGGAGTCGCCGCCGGAGGAGAAGGCCGAGCAGGTGGAGAAGGCCTCCTCCATGGGCGCGAGCACCGCGAGCGTAGCGGCGAGCTTTTGCGCTCTCTCCTCCTCCGTGGCCGCGCGCAGGATGGCTAGCCACGCCGGGAACAGCTTGTCGTCGACGTAGGCGGCCCAGAAGCGAGCGCGCTCATGATGCATGCATCATCATGATGCAGAGGCCGGGGGTTTTACCTCCATTTCCAAAAAAAAAGCCTTCAAGCAATCCGATTCCATATCATTTGGCACATTAATTACTGCACTCTTAGGCTAATGAAATATCTTCCATGAGGGTCAAAATTTCAGACTCCAAGGTATCATCCCATGTATGGAGATGCCAGCAAGAACTGAAGAGGATAGCACCCTCATGATCCCTAAGAATCATTCCTGCACGAGCACTATCGTTGGACATTGATCCATCCGTGTTCGGTTTGACTCATCCAGGGGCCAGCGTCTGCTCAGATCATATGGTGTTGGCCTCCACGGCTTCCCACAATGGCCATTGGAACGTCTTGTTTCGGTTCACATTTATGCTCGTGGTGACCGTGGAGTGGGCTAACTTGCGAGCTGCCCTCCCACCGGTGCTCTTGGAATATCCGGATGCCTTATATTGGTGGTTGACCCCTTCGAGGATCTTTTATTTTGGCTCGGTGTAGCATTTCTTGTGCCGACGACAGTTTCTTTTCCGGACCTTTCCTATGTGGAAAGCACCTTTGCCTCTCAAGATCAACTTTTTTGTCTGGCAGGTGCTACGAGATCGCCTCCCATATGAGACGGAGGTGATTAAGTGGCACAACCCTGGTGGTCAGTTGTGCCCCCTCTGTGTGGTCCCAAAGATGGGGACACACATCTTCTTTTCGTGCCCGGTGGCGTGGCTTCTTCGGAGCTTTGTCCATGAGGATCTAGGGGCCCATTGAGAAGCCCTAGACCTAGTCGGGTTCCTTCAGACCCGGACCAACCAGACCGGAACGAGGAGACTTGTCTTCTGACTTGTGTTTGCGGTGTTAGCATGGACCTTGCGGATGACGCACAACATTACAACAAGACGATTATTGAGCGGGTCTTTCTTAGGCGTGCTTCTGACTCTAGCTTCAAATTCCACGCATTTTTGCAGCACTAGCACCTGCTATGTAGATAGAGGGATCATGACCGGCTTGCCCTCATGATGACCGCGATGACTGTTGCCGCGCTCCGACTTGCCACACCCAAGGGCCATTGATTTCCCGGACACTTGGTTGTCTTTTTTCCCTTTTCTTTTATGTTTCTTTGGGCATGCTTCTGTTATTGCTCTAGCAGACTATTTTTTCCTTTGCTGCACTTGAATTTGTTGTATAGTCCAGCTAGCATTTCCACAGACCCCTATTATTAAAAGCATTCAATCAATACAATGTTCTCCAAGAGATCATCAGTGCACTTGAATTTTTTGTATAGTCTGACTTCAGCCAGCATTTCCACAAACCCCTATCACTGCAAGCATTCATCCAATACAATGCTCTCCAAGAGATCATCAGCAACAAAGCAGAGATGACTGCAAGAGATATTTGGTCCATTGGAAGATCCTCTTATAAATTTTCCTCCGTGAAGTTGTACAAAGCAATCACAGGAGTAAGCACAGCGCACAACATCTTTAATTTGCTTTGGAAATCTGCCTGCAGACTCGGACACAAAATTTTCTTCTGGCCACTCATGCATGATAGAACTAGCACAAGAAACATGTTACATTGCAAGAACATGTACCTGGAAGATTATAACTATGCCTTATATGCAGATGCTACAAAGAAAAGAATTTCTCACTTACGTTGGGATTGCCAATTTGCCTGGTCATGCTGGAACTTGCTCATCCCCACCAACACACAGAGGAATATCTTCATATGATGAGATACATCTCACTATGAACAACTTACCATCAGGTATTGTGCTAGAGATCATTATCATGGGTTGCTGGATTATCTGGATGATCAGAAATGACAAGATCTTTAGAAGGGCACCACCGCATTATGATTCTTGGATATATTATCTCAAAAGAGGGGCTTGAAGTATCTAGAATCAGAGCAAAGCCTGTGCGCACCCCTTTCCATTGGGCCTGTGCGCACCCCTTTCCCCTGTATGCGCCACCGTAGCTCTCACTGACGCTCTCCCGTGTACGTACTTGTAAGGCTACTCCTGTAACTGCTATTTTTCCCCTCCTATCAATGCAATGATACGCAACCCTTTTGCGTATTCGTGAAAAACAGAATCAGAGCAAAGTGGGATAAGGTTGATCTGATCAGCACTTGGATAGCACAGAACTTGTAATTTTTTCTAGGTTCACAAAACCGGTATTGAGTGATCTTTTGGACTGGACTTGTAAATATTTTTTTGAATTAATGAAAATACCGTAGAACGATTGTTCCACGGTTTCGGCTCAATTTTTTTTGTTGTATAGTCGTGGTCATTGCTTTACTTATAAAGTGGGGCGAAAGCCTGTTTCGAAAGTGAACGAACTCACCAACATGCCCAATAGCTGCAGGGCACCTTCACCACCCATCCTTTTCTTCTTCTTCTTCAATCACTTTGGAGCTAGTAGACTACTGACCTACGTATGTGTTCTTCTTAACTTAATCTGAAATTGTAGGCTTGTTCTCATCGGAATGCCTAATGGAGCTCGAGCTTCCATGGAGCCTTTTATTTGAAAACATTAAAATTCAAAATTTTAACTTCCAAAAAATTCAGGGAAAAAATACACATATACATATGGATGTATACTACCTGACTGTAATGTTTCAAGAACGAAATACATTTTGATGTGAGCTACGCAAAAATAAGAAAACCGCGTATTTCCAGCACATGTGCTATTCACTATAAAATCTTATTATTTTGTTTTTCCTGTACAGGCCACATATAAACGTCTTTGGTGATGAAATTTCACACACATCTAATATACGTCTATAAGTAATTGTGTATTTTTTCAGATATTTTTGGAACTCAAAAGGTTGATTCTTGAATGATTGAAAATAGCGGGCTCCATCGAGCCTGATAGCAAAAAATCCACTCTCCGCTCTGTGCTGAGTAGTTCCTTTACTTTGCGGGGGAAATTGAGCTGTGAGCAGTTGTTGAAGGAGGATTGAGCTGCGCACGGCTGCTAGAGCAATGGAAATGTGTATTAGTGGGTCTATGTGCATCACCGGTGACGCATCATGCACTCAGATTAGTTACCTGCGGAAGAGCCAGTTCGTGCATGGTTGGTGTACTCTTTTGTTGGATTGTTTTGTACTCTTTCATTGGATTATACAGGAGAGAAAACGCTTTGATTTTAATACGGGTAGGAAACCGGCCAATTTGTTCCGAACAGATCGATTTAAAGGATCTAATTTGGTGCCACTCCCGGTACCTGCTCCTGCACGCGTGCGTAATCCTCTTTATGGGACGCAACGTTGACTTGTTTTTCTTTTTGAGTTGTCACATGTCTTCTTTTCTTGTATACGTAGAGATGAGACTCCGTCGTTCACGGCTGCTGGCAGCATCGCTGAAGGCCTGAAGCCTCCTCATGTTCCTCCTACTACAACTACTGAATCCTCAAGACATTCAAGGATTAGATTATTGTTCGACATCTATTGGACCAGATTTTTTTTTTTTAGCATCAGTACAGACACAAGTGCTCATATACACGCGCATACACTCACCCGTATGAACGCACACACGCACACCCTACCCCTATGAGCACCTCCGAAAAACTGAGCCGGCATATCATCTTGAGATTTACGAAGTCACCGTAGGCGCTTCGTCGTCGACGGGAACATCTTCTCTCACTGAAAACGCATCGCCGGAAATCCTGAATAAATCCAGGAATAATGCGAGCACCAGGATTTGAACCCTGATGGGTTGGGGATACCACTGTCCACCTAATGAACTCAACCACAGGTTGATTCGCTATTGGACCAGATCCTAACCAAACAGCAGTCCGACATATTTAGACGAGACCCGCTTCGGTACAACCCCTTTTTAAACGTATAAAGGGCAATAGTTCTTTTTTTTTACACGAGGACAATAGTTCTTTGACAAGTCACATATACTTACCCCTCAAAAACAAAGTCACATATGCGAACCAACCTCTAGTTGAGATGGTTAGGTGGACAGTGGTATCCCTAACCCACCAGAGTTCAAATCCTGGTGCTCGCATTTATCCTGAATTTATTTTAGTAATTCCGGCGATACGCTTTTAGTGGGAGGTATTATGCGTGTTTATATGAGCGCTTGCGTCTGTACTGTGTTAAAAAAAAGTCACATATACGTACGTTCGGGTGTAGCGAACCATTTTTTTCTTCCTGTTTCAATTTTCTTTTTCTTTTTTGTTTCTTTTTCCTTTTTCAAGTTTTATTTTCTTTTCAACAAAATGTTAACGCATTTAAAAATTTGTTCAAAATTTCAGAAAATATTCTCTTCTATCCAATTTTGTTCATAAATTATAAAAAAAATCACATTTTCAGAAAATGTACAATGATTTTTACAAAATGTTCGTGTCCTTAAAAGATTGTTCTGAATGATAAAATGTGAACATTGTATGAAAAGCACGAACAAAACTTTGAAAACGAACAACTTTTAGAGAACACGAACAAAAATTCGAATTTTCAAACATTTTTTCAATAAGTCGAACAAAAAATTGAAACCAAAAACATTTTTTGAATATCCTCAAGCATTTTGCTGAAGTTGTGAACAGAAAAATTGAAAGACGGAACATTTTTTTAAATTCCAAACAAATTATAAAAGCGTGAACATTATTTGTGTTAGAGTTATATTAATGATGTCTTTTGGCCTTTTGTATTCTAGTCTCTTGGCATTCTCTTGTAGCTTTTTGGCATCCTTATGTATGTGTATATATGCTAGCTTTGGCCTCCTAATAATACTAAGTTGCTATTCTCCTAACATCAACATGGTATCATGAGCCTAGGTTAGGGAATTTTTTTTCTCTGGGTATCGCAACTTGCCCTTCCAATCCATATCCTGGCTATGCTGTTCCACATTGCTGCTGCCTCCCTCCTCCTCTACTGCCGCAACACTCATACAGCCTGCCGTGCCCGATCTAGGCAGAAGGCTTCTGTTGCCCGGAGCTCCTTCCGCTGCTGTAGGTCCGGATCGATCCGATCCTCTTCCTGATTCGAGTTGCCAGCCACCACCAACCAAATCTCTGCCGCCGGCTGTCTCTGTCAACTGCAGCTGGATCTCGTCCGGCCGCCGCTCGGTTCGTCTTCCGGCCGCCGCCCGCCGCCCATCGGAGTCTGCACTTTCGGTCGCCGCCCGGTGCTCCTCCGGCCCCGTCCGCCGGCCGCCACCGGCGGCCACCCGTACGGTCCCGCCCTCTCCGAGTCACTGCTGGCTTCTACGGGCGCTCGCGTGCGTGCGTATGAAACTGCCGCTGTTTAAGTCCAGATCGATCGCTGCCTTGGGCTGCTGTGGGCCACCGTGTTTGGCCTGCCTCAGTCGGCTTGCCTTTTCTTTTGACTCTTGACGCTGCTGCTGGTTTATGTAAAAGAGAGAGAGAGAAAGTAAAAAAAAAGAGTGAGAGAGACATGTCGTTTCGGTCGGGCTCCATCGCTGCCCACAGACAACTGATGGTGTTCCTTATATTGATCCTATCTCGCATATGCGCTGCCGCTCGGTGCTCGGTGCTCGTCGGCCTCTGATGTTGCCCTCTATGGCATCTTCGCAGGCTGTGATGGTCGTTATTTGTCGATTCTTCTTGCAGCTTCTGTCTGTGGTGGTGTGATACGTCTTCAACGTATCTATAATTTTTGATTGTTTCATGCTATTATATTATCTGTTGGATGTTTAACGGGCTTTAATATGCACTTTTATATTATTCTTGGGACTAACTTATTAACCGGAGGCCCAGTGCCAGTTGCTGTTTTTTTGCCTATTTCAGTGTTTCGCAGAAAAGGAATATCAAACGGAATCCAAACGAAACGAAATCTTTGCGAGGATCTTTTTTGAAACAAACGCAATCCAGGACTTGGAGTGGAGGTCAAAGAAGCAACGAGGCGGCCACGAGGTAGGGAGGCGCGCCCCCCACCCTCATGGGCCCCTCGTAGCTCCAGCGACCTACTTCTTTTGCCTATATATATACTCTTATACCCTGAAAACATCCAGGGGAGCCACGAAACCACTTTTTCACCACCACAACCTTCTGTACCCGTGAGATCCCATCTTGGGGCCTTTCCGGCGGTCTGCCGGAGGGGGATTCAATCATGGAGGGCTTCTAGATCAACACCATAGCCTCTCTGATGATGTGTGAGTAGTTTACCACAGACCTTCGGGTCCATAGTTATTAGCTAGGTGGCTTTTCTCTCTTTGGTTTTCAATACGAAGTTCTCCTCGATGTTATTGCAGATCTATTCGATGTAATCCTTTTTGCGGTGTGTTTGCCGAGATCCGATGAATTGTGGGTTTATGATCAAGATTATCTATGAACAATATTTGATTCTTCTCTGAATTCTTATATGCATGATTTGATATCTTTGCAAGTCTTTTCGAATTATCAGTTTGGTTTGGCCTACTAGATTGATCTCTATTGCAATGGGAGAAGTGCTTATCTTTGGATTCAATCTTGTGGTGCTCGATCCTAGTGACAGAAGGGAACCGACACGTATTGTATTGTTGCCATCGAGGATAGAAAGATGGGGTTTATATCATATTGCTTGAGTTTATCCCTCTACATCATGTCATCTTGCCTAATGCGTTACTCTGTTCTTATGAACTTAATACTCTAGATGCATGCTGGATAGCGGTCGATGTGTGGAGTAATAGTAGTAGATGCAGAATCGTTTCGGTCTACTTGACACAGACGTGATGCCGATGTTCATGATCATGCCTAGATATTCTCATAACTATGCGCTTTTCTATCAATTGCTCGGTAGTAATTTGTTCACCCACCGTAATATATGCTATCTTGAGAGAAGCCACTAGTGAAACCTATGGCCCCTGGTCTACTTTACATCATATAAGTTTCCGATCTATAATTCGAGTTTACTATTTATTTTGCAATCTTTACTTTTCAATCTATACAACAAAAATACCAAAAATATTTATCTTATTATCTTTCTCAGATCTCACTTTTGCAAGTGGTCATGAAGGTATTGACAACCCCTTTATCGCGTTGGTTGCAAGGTTCTTGATTGTTTGTGCATGTACTAGGCAATTTGCGTGTAGTATCCTACTAGATTGATACCTTGGTTCTCAAAAACTGAGAGAAATACTTACGCTATTTTTCTGCATCACCATTTCCTCTTCAAGGGAAAACCAACGCATGCTCAAGAGGTAGCATGGTGGTGCCTGCTCTACACCGACTGTCGTGCGTGTCGGTGACCGCTCTACGTCGACTCACTACTCTCAGACGACTCTACACACGGCTTTCATGGGTGATGGCGACCGCTCTTTGTCAGTAGATGGTTCTACCTCATCGTCTACCACTGTGTCTTTGTCTGAGCATGAGATTGCGCAACTCTGATGCCCAGGACGGAGCCAGGATTCTACCATAGGGGAGGGGCGAAGACAATGACATAAGAGATTTTTCTTCCAGTAGGTTAATCCGTTATTCACTAATATCTTAACAGAATTAACTAGCCTGTTACAGCGATAAGAGGAAAAAGAGATAGCAAATCTGAGTACTAATAGAAAGACAACGACACAAGAGATGTAGATTCATGAAATTTTATTAATGACATATTTTTTTGATTTGGAGCTTGCATATCAATTAAATTATGATCTGGCTATTACCTTGATTCTTGGAATCCTCATATTCACCATTTCCTCGAAAAGGACATGCTTGAAACATTTACCGCTGATGCAATCAACAGAGAATACTTATTGGATATTATGTAACAAGAATTTTTAGTGTCTAAAAATTAAATAATTCTTGCTTACCTCATAGCGTAAATGGAGGTCTTTAGCCTTAGTTAGGATTAGGCTGGTTTGCTTCGCCAGATTGTGCAGGAGCATCATGTTCTGATGGTGAGAGCTTGAACCAATTGGTTTGAAAAATTTATGAATCAATTCAGCTGTCTTTCTCTTCATGTCTACAAAAGCACAAATACATAACTGGAAATGTTATATTTGATAATTAATGCACATAGTTTGTATGATTATACTTCTAATAGGATGTGAAAACAAATTACCTTTTCCCTTTGTGTTGTTGCCGCACAACCGCCGTGTGCCCTGGCTGCCGACTGCCACAACCGGCGCCGTGTCCGTGGATCGGCGCAACGGGCCTGCCTGTCCCCGTGTCTCCTTTCCTTCTCTAATTCTCGATGGCGGCAGCGCGACGCGATGGAGAGATCCGATCGGAGTGGATCGCAGCACGGCTTGGAAACGAACAGACGTCCAGCGATACGTGTGGGTTTGTGCTGTAATGAACATGGCCTCCTTGTTCTCCACCATGGCCTGCTTGGCATTTTTGTGCTTCATATCTAATGGGCTGTACCAGTACATGGGCTGAGAATTCACGCCAATTACCATGGCCGAGCGTGATAGGGGGGCGAAGCATGTTACGTACATTGCTACCTCTTGAGCACTGCGTTGGTTTTCCTTTGAAGAGGAAAGGGTATTGCCATCTTTGGTAGGCAATCCATAGGTGGCTCTCATAATAGATTCATATGGTAATTTAATTTTCTTTCTAGGGAAGTGTTCCATGCCTTTCCTTAATAGAAAATGGAATCTAATATTCCCTTCCTTCATATCAATAATTGCACCAATCGTTCTAAGGAAAGGTCTACCAAGAATAATAGGACATGAAGGATTGCAATCTATATCAAGAACAATGAAATCCGTGGGCACATAATTCCTATTTGCAACAATAAGAACATCATTAATCTTTCCCATAGGTTTCTTAATAGTGGAATCCACAAGGTGCAAGTTTAAAGAGCAATCATCAAATTCACGGAAACCTAGCAAATCAGACAAAGTTTTTGGGATCGTGGAAACACTAGCACCCAAATCACACAAAGCATAACATTCATGATCTTTAATTTTAATTTTAATAGTAGGTTCCCACTCATCATAAAATTTTCTAGGGATAGAAACTTCCAACTCAAGTTTTTCTTCATAAGATTACATCAAAGCATCAACGATATGTTTAGTAAAAGCTTTATTTTGACTATAAGCATGGGGAGAATTTAGCACGGATTGCAACAAGGAAATACAATCTATCAAAGAGAAATTATCATAATTAAATTCCTTGAAATCCAAGATAGTGGGTTCATTGCTATTTAAAGTTTTGACCTCTCCAATCCCACTTTTATCAATTTTTGCATCAAGATCTAAAAACTCCGAATCATTGGGATGCCTTCTAACTAAAGTTGACTCGTCTCCAGTCCCATCATTATCAAGATTCATATTGCAAAACAAGGATTTAATAGGGGACACATCAATTACTTTTAGATCTTCATCTTTATAATCATGAAAACTAGAAGAATACGCTTTCACAAAGCAATCTTTCTTAGCACGCATCCTAGCGGTTCTTACTTTGCACTCATCAATGGAAATTCTCATGGCTGTGAGAGACTCATTGATATCATGATTAGGTGGAATAGATCTAAGTTTCAAAGAATCAACATCAAGAGAAATTCTATCCAAGTTCCTAGCCAACTCATCAATCTTAAGCAATTTTTCTTCAATCAAAGCATTGAAACTCTTTTGAGAACTAATAAATTCTTTAATACTAGATTCCAAATCAGAGGACATCTTATTATAATTTCCATAATAATTGTTATAGGAATTACCATAATTATTAGAGGAATTACTAGGAAACGGCCTAGAATTAAAATTACCTCTATACGCGTTATTACCAAAATTGTTCTTACCAACAAAATTCACACCCATAGATTCATTATTATTCTCAATCAAGGTAGACAAAGGCATATCATTAGGATCAGTAGGAGCACTCTTATTAGCAAATAATTTCATAAGTTCATCCATCTTTCCACTCAAAACATTAATCTATTCAATTGCATGCACCTTTTTACTAGTAGATCTTTCCGTGTACCATTGAGAATAATTAATCATAATATTATCTAGGATTTTGGTAGCTTCTCCTAAAGTGATTTCCATAAAAGTGCCTCCCGCGGCCGAATCTAAAAGATTTCTAGAAGCAAAATTCAATTTGGCATAATTTTTTTGTATAATCATCCATAAATTCAATCCATGTGTAGGGCAATTACGCATCATTAATTTCATCCTCTCCCAAGATTGTGCAACATGCTCATGATCAAGTTGCTTAAAATTCATATTATCGTTTCTAAGAGAGATGATCTTAGCGGGAGGAAAATACTTAGAGATAAAAGCATCTTTGCACTTATTCCATGAATCAATACTATTTTTAGGCAAAGACGAAAACCGAGCTTTAGCACGATCTCCAAGAGAAAACGGAAATAGCTTAAGTTTAACAATATCATTATCCACATCTTTTTTCTTTTGCATATCACACAAATCAACAAAGTTGTTTAGATGGTTAGCGGCATCTTCACTAGGAAGGCTAGAAAACAGATCTTTCATGACAAGATTCAGCCAAGCACTACTAATTTCACAAGATTCAGCATCGGTAAGAGGAGTAATCGGAGTGCTAATAAAATCATTATTGTTGGTATTGGCAAAGTCACACAATTTAGTATTATCTTGAGCCATCGCGACAAGCAAGCAATCCAACACACAAGCAAACAAGCGAAGAAGCAGAAGAGGCAAACTGGAAAAGAGAAGGGGAACAGAAAAAGAGAGCGAATAAAACGGTAAGGGTGAAGTGGGGGAGAGGAAAACGAGAGGCAAATGGAAAATAATGTAATGCGAAGGATAAGAGTTGTGATGGGTACTTAGTATGTCTTGACTTGGCATAGATCTCCCCGGCAACGGCGCCAGAAATCCTTCTTGCTACCTCTTGAGCATTGCATTGGTTTTCCCTTGAAGAGGAAAGGGTGATGCAGTAAAGCAGCGTAAGTATTTCCCTCAGTTTTTTAGAACCAAGGATCAATCCAGTAGGAGACCACGCGCGAGTCACCTCGTACCTACACACACAAGTAAGAACCTCGCAACCAACGCGATAAAGGGGTTGTCAATCCCTTCACGGCCACTTGCAAGAGTGATATCTGATAGAGATGATAATAATAAGATAAATATGTTTGGTATTTTTATGATATAGATTGAAAGTAAATATTGCAAAATAAAGTAGATGGGAAACTTGTATGATGGAGAATAGACCCGGGGGCCATAGGTTTCACCAGTGACTTCTCTCAAGATAGTATAAGTATTACGGTGGGTGAACAAATTACTGTCAAGCAATTGATAGAAAGTGAATAATTATAAGAATATCTAGGCATGATCGTGTATATAGGCATCACGTCCGTGACAAGTAGACCGACTCCTGCCTGCATCTACTACTATTACTCCACACATCGACCGCTATCCAGCATGCATCTAGAGTATTAAGTTCATAAGAACAGAGTAACGCCTTAAGCAAGATGACATGATGTAGAGGGATAAACTCATGCAATATGATGTAAACCCCATCTTTTTTATCCTTGATGGCAACAATACAATACGTGTCGTTTCCCTTTCTGTCACTGTGATAGATCACCGCAAGATTGAACCCAAAGCTAAGCACTTCTCCCATTGCAAGAAAGATCAATCTAGTAGGCCAAACCAAATTGATAATTCGAAGAGACTTGCAAAGATAAATCAATCATACATAAAAGAATTCAGAGAAGATTCAAATATTGTTCATAGATAGACTTGATCATAAACCTACAATTCATCGGATCTCGACAAACACACCACAAAAGAAGATTACATCGAATAGATCTATAAGAGAATCGAGAAGAACTTTGTATTGAGATCCAAAGAGAGAGTAGAAGCCATCTAGCTACAAGCTATGGACACGAAGGTCTGAAGTAAACTACTCACACATCACCGGAGGGGCCATGGAGTTGATGTATGAAAGTGCGTTATATCGACTAGAGGGGGTGAATAGGCGATTTTTATGAATTCTTCACTAAGGAATTTCAGGGTGAGGAAATTCCTGAGTGAAGAACTACTTGCGGCGGAATAAGTACTCAGAAGTAAACATAACAGAGCATGAGCATGGTCTTCAAGCTGAAATGAAAACAAGCACGTAGTACAGAAAGCGTAGACACATGATAAATAGAGTGAAGACAAACAGACTGAAGAAATTGAGCTGAGGAAATAGAGAAGTCTTCAGTTAAAGTCTTCAAACAGATATGAACAAGCACACAATACAGAAATGAGGAAATGAAGAGGTTGAGGAATTGGAAGTAGGTAGCTCGGTGAAGACAATGATTTGGTAGACCAGTTCCAACTGCTGTGACAGTTGTACGTCTGGTTAGGCCGGCTAGGTATTTAAACCTGAGGACACACAGTCCCGGACACCCAGTCCTGAACACGCAGCTCAGCTCACTCAGTCCTCACCGTATTCCCCTTGAGCTAAGGTCACACAGACCTCGCCCAATCACTCGGGGTAAGTCTTCAGGTGACTTCCAAACCTTCACAGACTCGGTCACTCGGCGATCCACAATTTCCTCTTGGATGCTCTAGACCATGACGCCTAACCGTCTGGAAGATGCACAGTCTTCAAAGGTAACAAGTGTTGGATCCACGCAGGATCAATCTCTTCAGTGATGCTCAATCACATGGGGTTTGTAGGTGTTTGGGTTTGGGTTTTCCTCACTTGATGATTTTCACTCAAAGTCCTTGGAGGATGGGATGCTCTCAAATGACAAGTGTTAGTTTCTCTCGGAGCAGCCACCTATCTAGTTGTTGTAGAGGGCGGCTATTTATAGCCTAGGGAGCAGCCCAACATGATAAGACATAAATGCCCTTCAATGATATGACCGTTAGGTGGGTAGATATTTTGGGACAGCTGGCGCATAGCACAACAACGGTCGGAATTTTGAGTATCAAATTCCACAGGGCTATCATGTTCCTCACTGTGTAGGTAATCCACACTAGCAAATTCCTAACTCCTCAGTCAGAACAAATTCCTCAGAGACCAGAAGAGCTTCGTCTCTGTCACTGAAGAAATTTGACTGAACTGTATGAGATTTCCAATGGCTTCACTCGAAGGGATTGGTAGGTGTAGGATTTGAGTTGAGCATCACTTGGAAATTTTTCCTTAGTATTTCCTCGACCCCCTTTAACAGTATAGTGTTTCCTATGACTCAAGAAATAGAAAATAAAACAAAGAAAACAAAAGTCTTCATGCTTCATGTTCCTCGAATGAATACCAGGTCTTTAGGATCACACCAATTTCTTCACTTCAAAGTCTTTAGAAAGTCTTCAGAAATCCAAAGTCTTTAGTCGAAGAACTTCATTTTTAGGGATCGACTTTCTCTGTAAATATCAAACTCCTCATAGACTTATAGACCTGTGTACACTCATAAACGCATCAGTCCCTTAACCTATAAGTCTTCAATACACCAAAATCACTAAGGGGCACTAGATGCACTTACAATCTCCCCTTTTGGTGATTGATGACAATATAGGTTAAGTTTTCAACGGGGATAAACATATGAAGTGTAAATACTGATATTGAGGAATTTGATTGCAAGATATAGAAGAACTCCCCCCTGAAGATGTGCATAGTGAGGAATTTGCTTTTGAAGCAATGCACACTTGAAGAGTAGAATCATGGGGATCTCCCCCTATATCTTGTAATTCATACACACATTTAACATATAATATGAAGAATTTGAAATGCATGATGAAATATGGTGACTGATGTAATTCAGCATGTGTGCATTAACATTAATGAGGAATAAGCATGTAGAAAAAAACTCAGCAAAAGTATCAGACCACCATAGAGTTTAAGTTTATAACTCGATCCAGCAAAGTCTTCAAAAGAACAAGAGTTGTAACTTAGGAAAAAACGCCCATATAGGTAGACCCGCTTGAAGACTAACTCAAATTTCTCCCCCTTTGTCATCAAATGACCAAAAGGATCGAAAAATGAGGACTAACGTCCCTGAAGAATATCAAGTTGATGGAGGAGCGCCAGTGTTGTTGGGGTCGTTTGTCGTTGTAGGGCATGCCGCAGTGTCGTCCAAGTCTTCATACTCGTCGGTGTCGCGGGATGAAGAATATGAGCTGGCCACCAAGGAAGGAACTTTCACCTTCTTGAATTTCTTCGGAGGAGGTGCAGACCAGTCAAAGTTCTCCTTGATACCCATTTGCTTCAGATCTTCTTCACCATACAGATGTGATAAAATAGCCCAGGTGCGACCGAAAACTTTATGGAGGTAGTAATGGTTTTTCTTCACTGCATTATGTGTAGCAGTCATGTTGTGAAGAATAGAACCAAACTGACACTTAACCCATTTATGGTTTCGATCCACCTTCTGGTGAAGACGAAGAAGCAGCTCACGGTTAGTCATCACCCTAGGAGCTGTGGCTTGAGGATTTGGCTTGGCTGCATTTGCAGCAGAATCATGAGTGGCAGAGTCATCATTGGTGGAGTAAGATGCAGCTTTGCGAAACTGACCATCCAATGGACGAATGCCTTCATCAATGACAGCAGGTGCCTTGCCCTTTTCATCAGCTGAGGTATAAGTCTGCTTGAGGACTTCAATCAGGGGCAAGTAGCTGAGATGATTCTGAAAATCAGCATTGTAGTTGAGTGAAGACCTTGTTCTGAGGAATCTTATAATCCAAGGAGCATAAGGCTTCAAGTCAAACAGAGGGAGTGCAACATTGGCCAGAGTCTTGATGAAGAAATCATAATAATTGACAGGAATACCATGTATGATGTTGAATAGCAGATTCTTCATGATGCCAACAATTTCCTCATCAGACGAGTCGTGGCCTTTGATAGGACTCATTGTCCTGGTTAGAATGCGATAGACTGTTCTGGGCACATACATCAAGTCCTTCACGAGGAATTTGGTCCTTGGGGCTTGACCGGGCTTCAGAGGCTTCATCAGCACTTGCATGTAATGGGCAGTGAGTTCAGGCTCCTGGTACAGGCAACGAGCTCCTTCAATGGGTGGACTAATGGGCAGTGCGTGAAGTAATTTAGAGGCCGGTGCCTTATAATGAGTGTTCTCGATCATCCAGTCCAAGACCCAAGTGTTGATATCATCAGCATCACCTGTAATGTGCAGTGTTGCGTAGAACTGAAGAATAAGCTCTTCATTCCAATCAACAATGTCAGAGAAAAAGTTGAGGAGACCTGCATCATGAAGCACACTGAGGACATGAGAGAAGCAAGGCAATGATTCCATGTCCACGTGAGGAATATGCTCGTGGTAGAAGACTTTATCCTTGTTGAAGAGTAGTGAAGAATAGAAATTGGCCTGGCTGGCAGTCCAGAAGCGCTTCCTCCTAAGACGAGCAAAGTCATAAGGATTGTAGTCCGTGAAGAGTACATGCTCGCCGAAGAAGTCACCAGCCTTGAATTTTTGCTTCTTTGAGAAAGGGTCCTTTGGCTTGGGGTGAGGTGTGTCAGCCAATTGCATCACAACCTCAGGGATCTCGATCTTAGGTTCCACAGGCTGAGGAATTTCAGGTTCTTCTTCAGTGGCAGCCTGGGACTTCAATTCTTCATTACATTTGCTTCAGCACTAGTGGCTGGAATCTCTTCATGGACAGACGGTGTGGCATGAGGTTCTTCAGATCCCATTTGTTCTTTAGTAGGGACAGGGGACTGAGGAATTTGTTGTAGGGGTGTGAAGAGAGGAGAGTTAGGATGCTGACTTTCCCAAAAGTCATCGTTCAACACTGGAGTGGTGCATCCAATGTCCACATCTTCGTCTTCATACATTTCTTCAACGCCGGCCTCTTCAGCAGTGAACTGAGGCATGGGCGATGAGACTATTGGGGTTGAAGGGATTGCATCCGCTTCAATTTCTTCATCCAACTGCCCTAAGGAAGCAGTAGAAGGAATGTCTCCATCGGATCCGTTTGGGATCACGTATTCTTCATGAAAAGGAACGAGGTCCTTTGATGGCATAGATGAGACAGGAACAACATCAATTGGATTTTCAAATGAGCTGGTCAGTGGCTTCATTTTCTTTGGAGATAAAGAATCTGATGCAGTTGATGCCTTCCTTTTCTTCACATCTGCACGCTCTGCAATCTTGGTCTTCTTCACATCTGATGCAGATGGAAGGATCGGAGTTGGTGTAGGCGCAGGAGGAGCAGAGGAATTTGGTTCAAGATCTTCAGGCACAACTGATGCAGTTGCCCTGACTTCTTCATTTTCTTCAGGCACAACACTAGTGGTTGCCCTGGCAATTTCTTTAGCGGCTGGAATGCAGTCATCAGCCCTGGAAGTAGCATTTTCTTCAGCAGCCTGAGTATCATCAATGGTGCTGACATTTTCCTCAATAGGCTGAGCAGATGCTTCAGCCTAAGGATTTTCTTGTTGCGTTGGGGCTGCAACATTGGAAGTGAACTGATCAGTTAGTTTCACAAAACAGACCTTGGCTCCCAGCCAATCAGCACGGTATGCGTCAAATTCATCACTGAGTTTCTTGATCTCAGATTGAATAGTGACTAGTTCTTCAGTTGTCATGGAGACAACGTTTTTTCCTTCAGGATGCGCTCCTTTTTGTACCGCGCTTTCTTCAATTGCCTGGCCTTTTCAAATTTCCATTTTTCTTCCGAAATGAAGTGAGTCAACATATGACTTTGGCCAGGAGTCAGTTTGAAGTCAGGCATGGGAGTGTTGGGGTCCTTGTGCCAGAGATCAATGTAGTCATGGATCAATTTTGGATCCAAAAGCAGAGGCACACTTGTGCCTTTGGCCCTAGCGGCCCTGACTATTGGGGAACGTAGTAATTTCAAAAAATTTCCTACGCACACGCAAGATCATGGAGATGCATAGCAACGAGAGGGGAGAGTGATGTCTACGTACCCTCGTAGACCGAAGCGGAAGCGTTGCCACACGGTAGAGGAAGTAGTCGTACGTCTTCCCGATCCGACCGATCCAAGCACCGTTACTCCGGCACCTCCGAGTTCTTAGCACACGTTCTGCTCGATGACGCACCCCGAGCTCCGATCCAGCAAAGCTTCGGGGAGGAGTTCCGTCAGCACGACGGCGTGGTGACGATGATGATGTTCTACCGGCGCAGGGCTTCGCCTAAGCACTGCAACGATATGACCGAGGTGGAATATGGTGGAGGGGGGCACCGCACACGGCTAAGGAACGATCACGAAGATCAACTTGTGTGTCTTAGGGTGCCCCCTGCCCCCGTATATAAAGGAGGGAGGGGGAGGTGCGGCCGGCCCCAAGGGGTGTGCCTGGAGGAGTCCTACTCCCACCGGGAGTAGGACTCCTCCCTCTCTTGCCTTGTTGGAGAAGGAAAGGGGGAGGGAGAAGAGGAAAGGGGGGCGCCCCCCCTTCCTTGTCCTATTCAGACTGAGGGGGGAGGGGGCGCGTGGCCTGCCCTGGCCGGCCCCTCTCTTCTCCCTTATGGCCCATGTAGGCCCATTAACCCCCCCCGGGGGGGGGGGTTCCGGTAACCCCCTGGTACTCCGGTAAAATGCCGATTTTCACCCGGAACAATTCCGATGTCCAAATATAGGCTTCCAATATATTGATCTTTATGTCTCGACCATTTCAAGACTCCTCGTCATGTCCGTGATCACATCCGGGACTCCGAACAACCTTCGGTACATCAAAATGCATAAACTCATAATAACCGTCATCGTAACTTTAAGCGTGCGGACCCTACGGTTCGAGAACAATGTAGACATGACCGAGACACGTCTCCGGTCAATAACCAATAGCGGGACCTGGATGCCCATATTGGCTCCTACATATTCTACGAAGATCTTTATCGGTCAGACCGCATAACAACATACGTTGTTCCCTTTGTCATCGGTATGTTACTTGCCCGAGATTCGATCGTCGGTATCCAATACCTAGTTCAATCTCGTTACCGGAAAGTCTCTTTACTCGTTCCGTAATACATCATCTCACAACTAACATATTAGTTGTAATGCTTGCAAGGCTTATGTGATGTGCATTACCGAGAGGGCCCAGAGATACCTCTCCGACAATCGGAGTGACAAATCCTAATCTCGAAATACGCCAACCCAACATGTACCTTTGGAGACACCTGTAGAGCTCCTTTATAATCACCCAGTTACGTTGTGAAATTTGATAGCACACAAAGTGTTCCTCCGGTAAACGGGAGTTGCATAATCTCATAGTCATAGGAACATGTATAAGTCATGAAGAAAGCAATAGCAACATACTAAACGATCGGGTGCTAAGCTAATGGAATGGGTCATGTCAATCAGATCATTCAACTAATGATGTGATCTCGTTAATCAAATAACAACTTCTTTGTCTATGGTTAGGAAACATAACCATCTTTGATTAACGAGCTAGTCAAGTAGAGGCATATTAGTGACACTCTGTTTGTCTATGTATTCACACATGTATTATGTTTCCGATTAATACAATTCTAGCATGAATAATAAACATTTATCATGAAATAAGGAAATAAATAATAACTTTATTATTGCCTCTAGGGCATATTTCCTTCAGTCCCCCACTTGCACTAGAGTCAATAATCTAGATTACACAGTAATGATTCTAACACCCATGGAGCCTTGGTGCTGATCATGTTTTGCTCGTGGAAGAGGCTTAGTCAACTGGTCTGCTACATTCAGATCCGTATGTATCTTGCAAATCTCTATGTCTCCCACCTGGACTAGATCCCGGATGGAATTGAAGCATCTCTTGATGTGCTTGGTTCTTTTGTGAAATCTGGATTCCTTTGCCAAGGCAATTGCACCAGTATTGTCACAAAAGATTTTCATTGGACCCGATGCACTAGGTATGACACCTAGATCGGATATGAACTCCTTCATCCAGACTCCTTCATTTGCTGCTTTCGAAGCAGCTATGTACTCCGCTTCACATGTAGATCCCGCCACGACACTTTGTTTAGAACTGCACTAACTGACAGCTCCACCGTTTAATGTAAACACGTATCCGGTTTGCGATTTAGAATCGTCCGGATCAGTGTCAAAGCTTGCATCAACGTAACCGTTAACGATGAGCTCTTTGTCACCTCCATATACGAGAAACATATCCTTAGTCCTTTTTAGGTACTTCAGGATGTTCTTGACCGCTGTCCAGTGATCCACTCCTGGATTACTTTGGTACCTCCCTGCTAAACTTATAGCAAGGCACACATCAGGTCTGGTACATAGCATTGCATACATGAGAGAGCCTATGGCTGAAGCATAGGGAACATCTTTCATTTTCTCTCTATCTTCTGCAGTGGTCGGGCATTGAGTCTTACTCAACTTCACACCTTGTAACACAGGCAAGAATCCTTTCTTTGCTTGATCCATTTTGAACTTCTTCAAAACTTTGTCAAGGTATGTGCTTTGTGAAAGTCCAATTAAGCGTCTTGATCTATCTCTATAGATCTTAATGCCCAATATGTAAGCAGCTTCACCGAGGTTTTTCATTGAAAAACTCTTATTCAAGTATCCTTTTATGCTATCCAGAAATTCTATATCATTTCCAATTAGTAATATGTCATCCACATATAATATCAGAAATGCTACAGAGCTCCCACTCACTTTCTTGTAAATACAGGCTTCTCCAAAAGTCTGTACAAACCCAAATGCTTTGATCACACTATCAAAGCGTTTATTCCAACTCCGAGAGGCTTGCACCAGTCCATAAATGGATCGCTGGAGCTTGCACACTTTGTTAGCTCCCTTTGGATCGACAAAACCTTCCGGTTGCATCATATACAACTCTTCTTCCAGAAATCCATTCAGGAATGCAGTTTTGACATCCATCTGCCAAATTTCATAATCATAAAATGCGGCAATTGCTAACATGATTCGGACAGACTTAAGCATCGCTACGGGTGAGAAGGTCTCATTGTAGTCAATCCCTTGAACTTGCCGAAAACCTTTTGCGACAAGTCGAGCTTTGTAGACAGTAATATTACCGTCAGCGTCAGCCTTCTTCTTGAAGATCCATTTATTCTCAATTGCTTGCCGATCATCGGGCAAGTCAACCAAAGTCCATACTTTGTTCTCATACATGGATCCCATCTCAGATTTCATGGCTTCAAGCCATTTTGCGGAATCTGGGCTCACCATCGCTTCTTCATAGTTCGTAGGTTCATCATGATCTAGTATCATGACTTGCAGAATAGGATTACCGTACCACTCTGACGCGGATCTCACTCTGGTTGATCTACGAGGTTCAGTAGTACCTTGTTATGAAGTTTCATGATCATCATCATTAGCTTCCTCACTAACTGGTGTAGGTGTCACTGAAACAGTTTTCTGTGATGCACTACTTTCCAATAAGGGAGTAGATACAGTTACCTCGTCAAGTTCTACTTTCCTCCCACTTACTTCTTTCGGGAGAAACTCCTTCTCTAGAAAGGATCCATTCTTAGCAACGAATGTCTTGCCTTCGGATCTGTGATAGAAGGTGTACCCAACAGTCTCCTTTGGGTATCCTATGAAGACACATTTTTCTCCGACTTGGGTTCGAGCTTATCAAGTTGAAGTTTTTTTCACATAAGCATCGCAGCCCCAAACTTTAAGAAACGACAACTTTGGTTACTTGCCAAACCATAGTTCATAAGGCGTCGTCTCAACGGATTTTGATGGTGCCCTATTTAACGTGAATGCGGCCATCTCTAAAGCATAACCCCAAAACGATAGTGGTAAATCAGTAAGAGACATCATAGATCGCACCCTATCTAGTAAAGTACGATTACAACGTTCGGACACATCATTACGCTGTGGTGTTCCGGGTGGCGTGAGTTGCGAAACTATTCCGCATTGTTTCAAATGTACACCAAACTCGTAACTCAAATATTCTCCTCCACGATCAGATCGTAGAAACTTTATTTTCTTGTTACGATGATTTTCAACTTCACTCTGAAATTCTTTGAACTTTTCAAATGTTTTAGACTTATGTTTCATTAAGTAGATATATCCGTATCTGCTTAAATCATCTGTGAAGGTGAGAAAATAACGATATCCGCCACGAGCCTCAACGTTCATCGGACCATATACATCTGTATGTATGATTTCCAATAAATCTGTTGCTCTCTCCATAGTACCAGAGAACGGCGTTTTAGTCATCTTGCCCATGAGGCACGGTTCGCAAGTACCAAGTGATTCATAATCAAGTGGTTCCAAAGGTCCATCAGTATGGAGTTTCTTCATGCGCTTTACACCGATATGACCTAAACGGCAGTGCCACAAATAAGTTGCACTATCATTATCAACTCTGCATCTTTTGGCTTCAACATTATGAATATGTGTATCACTACTATCGAGATTCATCAAAAATAGACCACTCTTCAAAGGTGCATGACCATAAAAGATATTACTCATATAAATAGAACAACCATTATTCTCTGATTTAAATGAATAACCGTCTCGCATCAAACAAGATCCAGATATAATGTTCATGCTCAACGCTGGCACCAAATAACAATTATTTAGGTCTAATACTAATCCCGAAGGTAGATGTAGAGGTAGCGTGCCGACCGCGATCACATCGACTTTGGAACCATTTCCCACGCGCATCGTCACCTCGTCCTTCGCCAGTGTTCGCTTAATCCATAGTCCCTGTTTCGAGTTGCAAATATTAGCAACAGAACCAGTATCAAATACCCAGGTGCTACTGCGAGCTCTAGTAAGGTACACATCAATAACATGTATATCACATATACCTTTGTTCACCTTGCCATCCTTCTTATCCGCCAAATACTTGGGGCAGTTCCGCTTCCAGTGACCAGTCTGCTTGCAGTAGAAGCACTCAGTTTCAGGCTTTGGTCCAGACTTAGGTTTCTTCTTCTGAGCAGCAACTTGCTTGCTGTTCTTCTTAAAGTTCCCCTTCTTTTTCCCTTTGCCCTTTTTCTTGAAACTAGTGGTCTTGTTGACCATAAACACTTGATGCTCCTTTTTGATTTCTACCTCCGCAGCTTTCAGCATTGCGAAGAGCTCGGGAATAGTCTTATTCATCCCTTGCATATTATAGTTCATCACGAAGCTCTTGTAGCTTGGTGGCAGTGATTGGAGAATTCTGTCAATGACGCAATCATCTGGAAGATTAACTCCCAATTGAATCAAGTGATTATTATACCTAGACATTTTGAGTATATGCTCACTGACAGAACTGTTCTCCTCCACCTTGCAGCTATAGAACTTATTGGAGACTTCATATCTCTCAATCCGGGCATTTGCTTGAAATATTAACTTCAACTCCTGGAACATCTCATATGCTCCATGACGTTCAAAACGTTGTTGAAGTCCCGATTCTAAGCCGTAAAGCATGGCACACTGAACTATCGAGTAGTCACAGCTTTGCTCTGCCTGACGTTCATAACATCTGGTGTTGCTCCAGCAGCAGGCCTGGCACCCAGCGGTGCTTTCAGGACGTAATTCTTCTATGCAGCAATGAGGATAATCCTCAAGTTACGGACCCAGTCCGTGTAATTGCTACCATCATCTTTCAACTTTGCTTTCTCAAGGAACGCATTAAACTTTAACGGAACAACAGCATGGGCCATCTATCTATAATCAACATAAACAAGCAAGATACTATCAGGGACTAAGTTCATGATAAATTTAAGTTCAATTAATCATATTACTTAAGAACTCCCACTTAGATAGACATCCCTCTAATCTTCTAAGTGATCACGTGATCCAAATCAACTAAACCATAACCGATCATCACGTGAAATGGATTAGTCTTCAATGGTGAACATCATTATGTTGATCATACCTACTATATGATTCACGCTCGACCTTTCGGTCTCTGTGTTCCGAGGCCATATCTGCATATGCTAGGCTCGTCAAGTATAACCCGAGTATTCTGCGTGTGCAAAACTGGCTTGCACCTGTTGTAGATGGACGTAGAGCTTATCACACCCGATCATCACGTGGTGTCTGGGCACGACGAACTTTGGCAATGGTGCATACTCAGGGAGAACACTTCTTGATAATTAGTGAGAGATCATCTTATAATGCTACCGTCAATCAAAGCAAGATAAGATGCATAAAAAGATAAACATCACATGCAATCAATATAAGTGATATGATATGGCCATCATCATCTTGTGCTTGTGATCTCCATCTCCGAAGCACCGTCATGATCACCATCGTCATCGGCGCGACACCTTGATCTCCATCGTAGCATCGTTGTCATCTCGCCAATCTCATGCTTCTACGACTATCGCTACCGCTTAGTGATAAAGTAAAGCATTACAGGGCGATTGCATTGCATACAATAAAGCGACAACCATATGGCTCCTGCCAGTTGCCGATAACTCGGTTACAAAACATGATCATCTCATACAATAAAATTTAGCATCATGTCTTGACCATATCACATCACAACATGCCCTGCAAAAACAAGTTAGACGTCCTCTACTTTGTTGTTGCAAGTTTTAAGTGGCTGCTACGGGCTTAAGCAAGAACCAATCTTACCTACGCATCAAAACCACAACGATAGTTTGTCAAGTTGGTGCTGTTTTAACCTTCGCAAGGACCGGGCGTAGCCACACTCGGTTCAACTAAAGTTGGAGAAACTGTCACCCGCAAGCCACCTCTGTGCAAAGCACGTCGGGAGAACCGGTCTCGCGTAAGCGTACGCGTAATGTTGGTTCGGGCCGCTTCGTCCAACAATACCGCCGAACCAAAGTATGACATGCTGGTAAGCAGTATGACTTATATCGCCCACAACTCACTTGTGTTCTACTCGTGCATATAACATCAAACCATAAAACCTAGGCTCGGATGCCACTGTTGGGGAACGTAGTAATTTCAAAAAATTTCCTACGCACACGCAAGATCATGGAGATGCATAGCAACGAGAGGGGAGAGTGATGTCTACGTACCCTCGTAGACCGAAGCGGAAGCGTTGACACAACGTAGAGGAAGTAGTCGTACGTCTTCCCGATCCGACCGATCCAAGCACCGTTACTCCGGCACCTCCGAGTTCTTAGCACACGTTCTGCTCGATGACGCACCCCGAGCTCCGATCCAGCAAAGCTTCGGGGAGGAGTTCCGTCAGCACGACGGCGTGGTGACGATGATGATGTTCTACCGGCGCAGGGCTTCGCCTAAGCACTGCAACGATATGACCGAGGTGGAATATGGTGGAGGGGGGCACCGCACACGGCTAAGGAACGATCACGAAGATCAACTTGTGTGTCTTAGGGTGCCCCCTGCCCCCGTATATAAAGGAGGGAGGGGGAGGTGCGGCCGGCCCCAAGGGGTGTGCCTGGAGGAGTCCTACTCCCATCGGGAGTAGGACTCCTCCCTCTCTTGCCTTGTTGGAGAAGGAAAGGGGGAGGGAGAAGAGGAAAGGGGGGCGCCCCCCCTTCCTTGTCCTATTCAGACTGAGGGGGGAGGGGGCGCGTGGCCTGCCCTGGCCGGCCCCTCTCTTCTCCCTTATGGCCCATGTAGGCCCATTAACCCCCCCCCCCGGGGGGGGGGGGGGTTCCGGTAACCCCCTGGTACTCCGGTAAAATGCCGATTTTCACTCGGAACAATTCCGATGTCCAAATATAGGCTTCCAATATATTGATCTTTATGTCTCGACCATTTCAAGACTCCTCGTCATGTCCGTGATCACATCCGGGACTCCGAACAACCTTCGGTACATCAAAATGCATAAACTCATAATAACCGTCATCGTAACTTTAAGCGTGCGGACCCTACGGTTCGAGAACAATGTAGACATGACCGAGACACGTCTCCGGTCAATAACCAATAGCGGGACCTGGATGCCCATATTGGCTCCTACATATTCTACGAAGATCTTTATCGGTCAGACCGCATAACAACATACGTTGTTCCCTTTGTCATCGGTATGTTACTTGCCCGAGATTCGATCGTCGGTATCCAATACCTAGTTCAATCTTGTTACCGGCAAGTCTCTTTACTCATTCCGTAATACATCATCTCACAACTAACATATTAGTTGTAATGCTTGCAAGGCTTATGTGATGTGCATTACCGAGAGGGCCCAGAGATACCCTCCGACAATCGGAGTGACAAATCCTAATCTCGAAATACGCCAACCCAACATGTACCTTTGAAGACACCTGTAGAGCTCCTTTATAATCACCCAGTTACGTTGTGACGTTTGGTAGCATACAAAGTGTTCCTCCGGTAAACGGGAGTTGCATAATCTCATAGTCATAGGAACATGTATAAGTCATGAAGAAAGCAATAGCAACATACTAAACGATCGAGTGCTAAGCTATTGGAATGGGTCATGTCAATCAGATCATTCAACTAATGATGTGATCTCGTTAATCAAATAACAACTTCTTTGTCTATGGTTAGGAAACATAACCATCTTTGATTAACGAGCTAGTCAAGTAGAGGCATACTAGTGACACTCTGTTTGTCTATGTATTCACACATGTATTATGTTTCTGATTAATACAATTCTAGCATGAATAATAAACATTTATCATGAAATAAGGAAATAAATAATAACTTTATTATTGCCTCTAGGGCATATTTCCTTCACTGACTTGCTTGTACCTGATGATTTCAGCAAGTTCTTCATCATCAGCTTCGTCTTCATCAGACATCACTTGAAAAGCGACCTGCTTCTTTTGAGGACTTGGTCGAGAGCCTCGTCCAGCAGTGGCCTTTGTCTCCAGCAGAGAGGGGCCAGTTGATGAATTTGGTGCAGCTGAAGAACTAGCAGAAGCTCCTGAGGCAATAGAGATGCCTATTGTCCTTTGGTACGAGGCGAGATGCACAGGTGCTGAGGATTTTGAAGGAGGAGCTGAGGACTTTGGAGGAGCTGGTGCGGGTTGAGGAATTGGCCGTGAGGGCTTAGCTGAGGAACTTGGTCGTGAGGCATTGGGGTTGAAGCACTTGGCTTATGAGCAGGCTTCTTTGGCATGGATTTCTTGGGCTTGCTTGCAGAGGCCTCAGCAGTGGTAGAAAGAGCAGCAGAATCTTCATTAAACTTCCTCACTGCTTCCTTAGCTATTTTGGCTAGCTTGGCCTGACGCTTGGCCCATTCTTTCGGAAATTCTTCACCTCTTCTGATGCTAGAGGGATCAGCTTCTTGGCCAGGTGCCAATGGAGGTCTTGGGCATAGAGGGTTTACTGCAAATTTCTTCATGTATTTGGGTGTAACATATTGATATTCCCTCCATTCTCTGGCCCATCTTCTCTCAATCCTCTGGATGCGCACTTTGTGCTCATTCTTAGTCTCCTTACCATGTTTGGCCTCATCAGAAGTGCAATATTCATCATAGATATCCTCAGGGATTTCAAAAGAAGTGGTGACTTCTAACTTATTTCCTCCCTTCTGAGGTTTCTTGCCATCTGCCATTTTCTTCAGCTGAGGAATCTGAATGATTGAGTTCTCTGAAGAGGTATGCAACTTTTCTTCGAGGGACGCTGCAAATGAGTTAAGTTGATGAGAACCTAGAGATTCAGCGGCAGACATGTGTACCTGTGAACAGAGTATAGGTGCGAAGAATTTGGAGAGGCCATATGCGTTCTCATAAGTTTTTGCAAAAAGAACAAGTTGGAGGAATTTGACCGAATGAATCTTGAGGAATTTCACTAAGCGTTCTTTGACTTAGGTTCCAGAGTTGTACAGATTTGAAAATCCACACAATTGAGGAATCTTGAAGAAAAATATTGCTTAGAGAAACAGATCAAGAACAGATGATATGTGAGGTGTCCAGTGTGTGAGGATTTGGAGAATAAACACCTTTTGAAGATTTGAAGAAAACATCAGAATCAACAAGGGTAGTAAAAGTAACTTTTAATTACCCTGGACGAAGAACATGACGAACTGAGAAGAGCAGATTTGAAGCTCGTCGGTTCAGATCTTCCACACCCTAACTTGGCTGAGGAAGACGGCTACGGTGGCGGCGGAGTGAAGAAATCCACGTCCAGCGTGAGTATGGCGGCGACGAGGTCGAGGCAGTGAAGCTCTTCCTTACCGGCGACGATGGAAGTAGCGGTAGCGCTAGGGTTTGAGAGCTCGAGCGAGGGCGTGAGATCGAGCGGAGTAAAAAACGAAGTGAGGAAGGGAGAGGGGTATTTATAGCCGAAGTGAAAAACCGCTCGCCTGAAGAAATTGGACGAACGTGCCCTTGACCCTTCTCATTCGGGCAAGATGTGTCACCCACGTACTAAGAGGTGACGATCATGTGCGATCGTGGGTGAAATGATAAGCATTATCGTGGAAGGTGTAACAGTTTGAGCGGCAAAAGCCGAAAATTTAGATTAGATAAGTTTTAAAGTTCCGTTCGCAATTTCTTCAGCTGACAAGGACACAGTGACGATTTTAAACGAGTTTCAAATAAAACGCACATGAAGAATTTGTGAATAGACTAGGTTGAGTTAAGCATAGAGGGGAAAAGGGTCCGATCACATTCACTTAGTAGAACAAGCAACTTGAAGAAATAGCAATAAGTGAATGTTGTAGAGGACATAAACTCTTATATATATACACACACACACAAAAGTTTTCCTATTGGGTAACTCTGCACACATGGCTATCCTGACCCTTGGAGCTGCTATGGGATCCGTGTCACAAGCTCCTCAAAACTTTCCCTACTAGAATTCCATGATTTTTCAGCGTCCGTCCTTATTTCTTCTTTTAGCTGGTGTGGTCATAGTAGGCTCACAGGCTAGGGTGACAGGCCTAGTATATTTCATCACACATGGCCAACGAACGGTGCCCAGACTCCAAAAGTTCTAGTAAGTTGCAGCGTTGCTTTCCCATTAGCCGGCCTTGAAGGTACACACTGTTGGAAACGAAAAAATTGATTCAGAGACCCTCCTTGTTGTCTAGTGCACCACGGTGTCCTACATTATTGGAAAATCGGGCTGTTGCTGCATTTCTGGCCGGTTGCATCAGTTAATGTTCAGGACTAGGATTTACATCTTGATGGGCAATAAGCCACGGCACTACGTCCAGAGCGTGTGTGTGCTCGAGCTGGGCGTGTCGGGTGTAGTCTGTGGTCACGTGAGTCATAGACTAGGCATAGTCTGACCATTGTATGGCCATGGTTTGACTAGTGCATGGCTTGACCATGGTCTGGGCATAGTTCGACTTATGTCTAGGGTTAGTCTGGCTTGTACGGGTGTGTGTGTGTGCGGTGAGCGTGTTGGACGCGAGTCCGTGGCCGCGCCCAGTCCCTGACAAGTGTGCATGCGTGCGTGAGTCTGTTGGCGAAAGTAGCGGGAGGTTGCATGGCAATCGGGTGCAGCCGGGTGCGTAGGACGCGTATGCGCATAAGTCTCCCTCCTGTGTAATGGTTCAGCCGTGGGTGCAGTTCGTGCCGCGGGAGAAAATATTTGCCGTTCGTGCGGCAGGCGTTCGAGTGCCGGGGAAACCACCACCGTGTCCACTGCTGCTTCTTCTTCCTCCTTTCTTCTTCAGCGTGTGCGAGAGAGAGAAGTACAGAGAGCTCCGGTGAGCGAGGGAGAAGGCTGCAGCTCCAACACATCTTCAATTTGGTTTCACGATCATCTGCAAATGGTTATGAACTTTTTTTGCACATGTTACGGCAAAGGCTATATGAATCCGCTTATTGCGCAGTACTCTGATACAGTTACTTATTGATAGGTTGCATCAAGAGAGGAGAGCAGGGAAAAGATGATGTGGCAATGTTTTCCAGTGGTGCAGAGAGGTATCTGAACTCGGAAGCTCTTCGCACAGGTGAAGCAAGAGTGCGTCAACGTCAACATGACCTTCTGATGTTTGGCTCAAGACAATGACAACTTAGGGGTGATCCTCTTTATCAACTCTAGCTTATAATAAGTGATTGTTTAAGTTACTCAAATGCCTGACTGTTTATCAAGAGATGGAATGAATCACGCTAGTGTCATACTAGTGCTACATTTTTATGGAAGAATTATATCTTGGTTGACGAATAGCCCATCTTGGTTGCAGTGTTACAGCCCATAAAATCATGTACTGATGAGTGGTTCTAATCCTACCGAGTATCGTTTCACAAGGCAGCAATGTGCATTCATACTGTCCATCTTAACACCGTCTCAAATAGTAGTTTGTGTGTGTGTGTGTGTGTGTGTGTGTGTGTGTGTGTGTGTGTGTGTGTGTGTGTGTAACAATGTATGTCATTTAGGCAACCGTGCATCGATTGCGTGTGTCGTGGAACACGCCGAATATATGTCTTCTAGTTAATACAACTTTCTTCAAACTTGGCTAGTGTCAGTCTTGCAGAAGCCTGCACCGAAACAGTTCGCTCAAAAGCAGGTCAAAACCCTGCGCCTTAGATGTCGCCTGCCATGATTCCTGAGGTGCATACTATCGCTACATCACGCAAATCTTCAGAGGCTTGAGTCCTTCATGGGTCCATGATTGCAGCCTGTCGCAATAACTTTCTTGCCCCCTCACCTCTAACCCAGCTGATGATCCGTCAACGCGTTTCAATAGCCATCAACCTGCCGGCTAGCGTCCAGGACGAGATCAATGTCCATTGACAGAGCATCTAGCAGGTACCTGCGGCTTTGCTCTTCCAGAACCTCATAAACAAGCTTCATCAGGTCAAAGGCTAGAAACGTAGTAGCTTAAGCATGCTAGTTTTATTGACCCACCTAGTATCTCTGTTTCACGCATACCTTCAGCCTCGAATTCTTCACGGGACGCGTACTCGTGGGAGGTTGCGCAGGACTACTAGGTCCTACAGTTTTTTTTCTTTTTGCTAGAAAACTAGGTCCTACAGTACAACAGAATACACACATGCTCCCTTCGTTTCTTTTTACTCCACGTATAAACTTTGGTCAAAGTCATATTACATAAAATTTGACCAACTTTATATAAAAAAATATAAACATCTACAATACTAAAACTATATAGTATGAAAATACATATCATGGTGCATCTGATAATATTGATTTCATATTGTGAATGTTGATATTTTTAATATAAACTTAGCCAAACTTTATAAAGCTCGACTTTGACCAAACCTTACATGCAGACTAAAAAGAAACTTTGAGAGTACACATGAACTGATGTACATCAGATATAAAACACATTAGGGCATCTCCAACACCGACCCTCAAACCTCCCGCATCAGTTCGGACCGCGCTGTCCGGATAGCGGAAGCCATCTAGCACGGTCCTGTATCGGTCCGCGAGACGGTCCACACACGATTTCTCCCGCAAACCGGAGAGAAACGTGAGAGCTTTATGGGAGTCCGGACCGCTCCCAAGCCCGCCTCTGACTGTCCCTGGCTCGCCCAAAACCTTTCCCCACTCCCGCACGCGCTTCCGGTCTGAAACGGTTAGCGCCGGTCTAGAGACTCAGTGCCTGCATTCATGCCCGGCCAAATCGGACACGGTCACTCACTGGCGCCGACATTAAAGCGACGTGCTGGCCGAGAGACCGCCGCCCGCGCCGCTTCCCGGTGCAGGCGACTGCTGTGTGTTTAAATGACATGACGGCCGCCCGTCCGTTTGACTGTCACCCACATTGATGGCACACAGTTGTCGAGGCGTCTCCTCCAGCGCCCCCGGTCCGTCCCTCTGCCGCCCGCCATTGCTATATAACCGATGCCCCGGTCATAGCCGCAGTCATTCGCCTTCGATCCCTCTTCACACCACACTGACCATGGATTCCTCCCCCGCCAAAGCTCTCACGCCGGACCAGAAGAAGGAGATGGCTGCCATTATTGTCGGCTGGCAGGCTGGCAGACATTCGGAGAACGACGACGTCCCAATGGAGGACGTGGCCGACAACGACGAGCCAGCGCCACCATCCTCCTCCACGCCTCCCTCTTCCTCTTACAAGCCGCCCTCACCGGTGCATTGCACCATGACCATTGGCGAGGCCCGTGTCCATTACATGGACATGGTGCAATGGGATGAGCAGTTCCAGGAGGTGCAGGCCGATGCCGCCTACAACCACCACCTCCTCGAGGAGCATCTGTAGGCGGAGGAGCAGGTCGCTGCCGGCAGGGCGGTCGCGCTGGATGCGGACATAGCGGAGTAGGAGACGTTGCTCGAGTCGTACAGCACCACCCGTGAGTTCTGCCTCACCCGCTAGCGGTACCGCCAGTCGGTGCAGTCGCCGGCAAGGAGTTCGAAGACGAGGCGAGCGAGGCGGTGTTCAGCGAGACCGACGACGAGGAGGACATCGCCGAGGCCGCGCCCCGCCGCCACGACCGCCCTTCAGACCGATATAGACCCGCGTTGGATGGCACAACATGTCCGGACAGTGCGATTCGGACGTATGCGGGCGGTTTAGCGGTCGGCTTTGGAGACGCCCTTGCAAGTTTGCTTTTTTTTCTTTTTGTGTGGTCTTACTGCTTTTGTAGGCATAATAATGTCGAAAGGTACAAACTTTCATACGTTAATTGCGTAAGTACTACTACCTCCGTCATGGTTTATTGGTCCCTTTCGTATTTCGTGTCAAATTTTGACTAGATATTTAACTAAGAAAATGTTAATGCATATCACAAAAAATTATGTCGTTGGATTGAAGTAAAACGTTTCTTCATGTGTTGCACATCTAAGTCATCAATTTTGCGTAAGTGTTAGGATGAGTGTGCTTTTGAAAGAACATTCGTAGATTTTAGGATATTTATCTCACACCACAACTTGCTAAATCTTTTCTCATCCAAGGGCTTAGTGAAGATATCGGCTAGCTGTTCTTCAGTCTTCACATGCTCAATAGAGATGTCGCCCTTCAACAGATGATCACGAAGAAAATGATGACGAATCTGAATGTGCTTTGTCTTCGAGTGCTGAACTGGGTTATGAGCAATCTTGATGGAACTCTCATTGTCACAGTAGAGTGGCACATTCTTCACGTTGATGCCGTAATCCTTGAGAGTTTGCTTCATCCATAGCAGTTGAGCACAACAAGAACCAGCAGCAATGTACTCAGCTTTAGCAGTAGACAGTGATACACAGTTCTGTTTCTTCGAGGACCAACAAACCAAGGATCGTCCGAGGAAATGGCATGTGCCAGATGTTGACTTGCGGTCCACACGATCACCAGCATAGTCAGAGTCTGAATATCCAATGAGATCAAAAGCCGAGCCCTTGGGGTACCATAGTCCAAGTGTTGGTATATGAGCTAGATTTCGAAGAATATGCTTCACAGCCTTATGGTGTGATTCCTTCAGTGTAGCTTGAAATCGGTCACACATGCAAACACTAAGCATAATATCTGTCCTAGATGCAATAAAGAACCAATCATGGACCGGTATACCTTTTGACCGAAGTCAATACCATTTTCATCAGTGCATAGATGGCCATTTTTGGGCATAGGGATTTTGACTCCTTTGCAATCTTGCATGCCGAATTTCCTCAGTACATCCTTGAGGTATTTCTCCTGAGATATGAATATGCCATTGCGCTGTTGACGAACCTGAAGACCTAAGAAGAATTTCAATTCTCCCATCATAGACATTTGATATTCTTCACTCATCACATAGGCAAATTCATCACTGTAACGTTGGTCAGTACATCCAAAAATGATGTCATCAACATAAATTTGGCACACAAAGTGTTCACCATCATAAGATTTAGTGAAAAGAGTTGGGTCAAGTGAACCGGGTTTGAAGCCTTTCTTCATGAGGAATTCCTTCAAAGTATCATACGACGCTCGTGGGGCCTGCTTGAGGCCATAGAGGGCCTTATTGAGTCTGAAGACTTTGTCAGGATGCTTTGGATCTTTAAAACCTGGGGTTGAGCAACATATACTTCTTCCTCAAGCTTACCATTGAGGAATGCACTTTTCAGATCCATTTGATATAAGATGATATCATGATGGTTAGCATAAGCAAGTAATATGCGAATAGCTTCAAGTCTAGCAATAGGTGCAAAAGTTTCATCGAAATCAATTCCTTCAACCTGTGTGTAGCCTTGAGCTACAAGTCGTGCCTTATTCCTCGCCACAAGGCCATTTTCATCTTTCTTGTTGCGGTAGATCCACTTTGTGCCGATGATATTGTGCTTGCAAGAATTTGGACGTTTGACCAGTTCCTAGACGTTGTTGAGCTCGAATTGTTGCAATTCCTTTTGCATAGCTTGAATCCACTCAGGCTCCATAAAATGCTTCATCTACCTTAGTTGGCTCTGTGATAGAGACAAAATCAAAGTGCCCACAAAAGTTAGATAAATGTGAGGCTCTTGAGCGTGTGAGCGGACCTGGGATGTTGATGTCACTGATGATTTTATCAATTTGCACTTCATTCGCAATGCGAGGATGAGCGGGTTGTCGTTGAGGAATTTGATCAGCATTCTCTTCAAAACCATTTTCCTCAGGTGTAACAGCATGACGTTCTTCATGTTCTGGAATGACTTCTTCAGCAGATTCTTCGGTAGGAATGACATCCTCAGTAGCCTTGAACTTAATAGATTCCTCAGGAGGTATTTCATCTGTCATAGGAGGTAGGTGCTCTCTTTGTGAGCCATTAGTCTCATCGAACCGCACATCTACAGTTTCAACAACCTTGTGATGACAGGTGTTGAAGACTCTGTAGGTGTGCGAGTCCTTACCATAACCGAGCATAAAACCCTTCATGTGCTTTCAATGCAAATTTAGAGCTGTGATGATGATCTCTAATCCAACATTTAGCACCGAAGACTTTGAAATAACTCACATTGGGTTTCTTGTCAGTAATAAGTTCATATGCTGTCTTCTTGAAGAATTTGTGAAGTTATACCCTGTTAATGATGTGGCACGCAGTATCAATTGCCTCAGGACAAAAGCGAGGAGGTGTCTTGTACTCATCAAGCATAGTGCGGGCCATCTCCACAAGAGTCATGTTCTTGCGCTCCACGACGCCATTTTGCTGAGGAGTATAGGGAGTAGATAACTCATGAGTAATACCAAGTTCATCAAGAGAGTCATCAAGACCAGTGTTCTTGAACTCAGTTCCATTATCACTTCTGATGTGCTTGATCTTCAGACCAAAGTTGGTTGAAGCCCTCGAGGAAAATCGTTTGAAGACTTCTTGCACTTCAGTTTTGTAAGTGATGATATGGACCCATGTATATAGAGAATAATCATCAACAATGACAAAGCCATATATGGATGCAGCATTAGTAAATGTGGCATGGTGAGTAGGGCCAAAGAGATCCATGTGAAGCAATTCAAATGGTCGAGTATTTGTCATGATAGTCTTCGCTGGATGCTTGGCCTTGGTCATCTTTCCAGCTTCACAGGCTCCGCATAAGTGATCCTTCAGGAATTTGACATTTTCAATGCCAATGACACGCTTCTTCTTCACGAGCGTGTGCAGATTCCTCATGCCAGCATGACCAAGTCGTCAATGCCATAGCCAGCCTTCTGAAGCTTTTGCAAGTAGACATGTAGCAGGTTGTGGTCCTGTAGAGAAATCAACAATATACAAATCTCCTCTCCTAAAGCCTTCGAAGACTTTGGAATTGTCATCTTCCATGATCACAACACAACGATACTTGCCAAATACAACAACCATATCAAGATCACAAAGCATTGAGACAAACATGAGGTTGAACCCTAAGGACTCGACAAGCATGACTTTGTCCATGTGTCGATCCTTTGAGATTGCAACCTCACCTAGACCCAATACCTTGCTTTTTCCTTTGTCAGCGTAGGTGATATGCTTCAGATGTGATGGAGATAAAGCAGAGTCCATCAGTAAGCTTCTGTCACCAGTCATGTAATTTATACAACCACTATCGAGGACCCACTCAGTGGCTTTGGGTTGATCATCCTGCAGATGAATTAGTGCAGCTTACAAACGCATATACTTCAATAGTGAAGAATATGATATCAATTTCATCACGCAATAGAACAGATAAAGCAGTATGAGGACGTGAGAAATGAAAATCGTTTCTTCATGATTAGCTTGCGTCCTTTCAAGCATATTCAGGTCTCCATCAAATTCTTCAGATGATTAAGTTCGTCTGGAGACCTGACCCTGCATAAGAGATTAGTTCTTTTTCTTCACCACCCACATCTGAAGGGGTGGCAAAGAGTTCATCATTCTGCGAGCTCCATAAGAGAAAGGTGGCATAGATGCCAATCCACTTCGTTTCACATAAGAGGGATTAGGGTAAGCAGAGAAATTCTTCGAGGACTTATGAACATAATGTTTTGAAGAATAATGCACATATCCATATTCCTTAGATCTTCCCTGCGAAACAGACGGGTTAGCATGATGATGTTCATATGAGGACTTTGATCCTTTTGAGGAATTTGATCCACGTGAGGAGTTTGGTCCGTATGAGGACTTGGATCCATAAGAAGAATTTGGTCCATATGAAGAAGTTGATCTGGGGTTCCTATTCTTCACAGGTGGTGTCATGATGACATTCACCTGAAGATTTTCAAGGCACCTTTTGGGAACCCAGATTTTCTTCATAGGAGGACCGTTCCTGCAGTTAGTGCCAACATATCTAGCAAATACTTCAAAATTCTGACTTTTGAACAGTTTATAGTTGGAGCCAATCGACTCATCAGAAGAATATGAAGATTCACATGTAAAGCCAGATAAAGTAGATGGATCCACTGAAGGTCCCTTTGCAGCAACCCATGAGGTTTTAGGATACTGCTCAGGTTTCCAGTAGGTCCCATCAGCATTAAGTTTCCTCTCAAAGGCAAGACCCTCTTTCCTAGGGTTCCTTTTGAGGATCTTCTTTTTAAGCACGTCACAAAGAGCCTGGTGCCCTTTGAGGCTTTTGTACATGTCTGTCATATACAATTCCTTCAGCCCTGCATCATCAGTGATACTAGCAATGTTCTCAGATGAGGAATTAGTGATAGCATAGGCAGTTGAAGAATTTGCAACAATGGAAGTATTTGAGCATTCAGGTGAAGAATTAGCAGTTTCACGTTCAATGCACTTCAAACATGGAGGAACAAATTCATCCTGAGTAGCACTGATCTGTTGAGCAAGTAATGAATCACGCTCCTTCTGAAGATCTTCATAACACTCTTAACTGCTCAAGATCTTGCTTTCTTTGAAGAATTTCAAAAGAACGCTTCTCATGATCAGATAGGAGAGTGTTATGATGACCTTGAAGATTGTCAAACTTGGACTGAAGTCTTTGAAGATTTTCAGTCAAAATTTTAGTGCGATCCATTTCCTCGCCCAACATATCATCGCTTTTATGTAGCATGTTTTGAACCTTTTCAAGAGCCTTTTGAGGTTTCACAACAATCTTAGCAAGTTTAGAATAGCTGGGTTTGAGCTTTTCATCAGATTCATCCTCACTAGATTCAAAGGAGGGATATTTGAGTGCCTTTGAGCCTTTTGCCATGAAGCAATAGGTGGGGGCGTAGTCCTCATTGCCGTCATCAGTAGTGTTGGGGAGGTCCTTTTCTTCAGAGTTGAAGATGGACTTGCTGACGAACGCAGTTGTGAGGGCTAGGCTCGCCACACGAGAGTCTGACTCTTCAGATTCCTCCTCTTCCTTATTTTCCTCAGACTCAGCCTCAAAGTCCATTTCCTTGCCAATGAATGCTCGAGCCTTCTTGGAGCTACTCTTCTTGTGAGATGAGGACCTTGAAGATTTTGATGACGAGGACTTTGAAGATCTCTTCTTCTTGTTTGAGTCATCTGAGCTGTAATCCTTGCACTTATTCTTCTTTGATTCCTTTTTCCACTTAGGACAATCTTGAATGTAGTGTCCAGGTTTCTTGCATTTGTGGCAGAGTCTCTTCTTGTAATCATGGGATGAGGGATCTGATCTCAAGTCACCACCTCTTGAGGTTTTACCAAAGCGACCTCGTCTTGAGAATTTTTGGAACTTCCTCACGAGAATTGCTAGCTCTTGTCTCAGTTCTTCAGGGTCACCAAGGCTGCTGCTAGAATCTTCATCTTCAGATTCAGACACTGCCTTGGCCTTCAGAGCCCTTGATCTACCATAACTTGGTCCATAGAGATCTCTCTTCTCAGCAAGCTGGAACTCATGAGTGTTTAGTCTCTCAAGGATATCAGCGAGATCAAGTGACTTATAGTCTCCACGTTCTTGTATCATCAATGCCAAGGTATCAAATGAGGAATCGAGCGATCTCAGCAATTTCTTCACCACCTCATGGTCGGTGATGTCAGTGGCACCAAGTGCTTGAAGCTCACTTGAGATGTCAGTGAGGTGATCGAAGGTTTGATGAACATTTTGATTGTCGAGTCTTTTGAAGCAGTTGAAGAGATTGCGAAGAACGTCAACTCGAGAGTCACGCTGTGTTGAGACTCCCTCATTGACCATGGACAGCATGTCCCAGATGAGTTTTGCTGTCTCCAAAGCACTCAATCTGCCATACTGCCCTTTGCTCAGATGTCCACATATGATATACTTCGCTTGAGAGTCGAGTTGGTTGAATCTCTTCACATCAGCAGCGTTGATGGTGGGAGTGACAGAGGGAACACCATTCTCCACAACGTACCAGAGATCGTTATCAATTGCCTCAAGATGCATGCGCATCTTATTCTTCCAGTAGGGGTAGTCCGTCCCATCGAAGGTAGGACACCCAGCAGAAACCTTGATCATACCTGCGGTCGACATAACTAAAACTCCAGGTGGTTAAACCAAAATCACACAGAACAAGGGAGAACCTGGTTCTGATACCAATTGAAAGTGCGTTATATCGACTAGAGGGGGGTGAATAGGCAATTTTTATGAATTCTTCACTAAGGAATTTCAGGGTGAGGAAATTCCTGAGTGAAGAACTACTTGCAGCGGAATAAGTACTCGGAAGTAAACATAACAGAGGATGAGCATGGTCTTCAAGATGAAAAGAAAACAAGCATAGAGTACAGAAAGCGTAGACACAGGATAAACAGACTGAAGACAAACAGACTGAAGAAATTGAGCTGAGGAAATAGAGAAGTCTTCAGTCAAAGTCTTCAAACAGATATGAACAAGCACACAACACAGAAATGAGGAAATGAAGAGGTTGAGGAATTGGAACCAGGTAGCTTGGTGAAGACAATGATTTGGTAGACCAGTTCCAACTGTTGTGACAGTTGTACGTATGGTTAGGGCGGCTAGGTATTTAAACCTGAGGACACACAGTCCCGGACACCCAGTCCTGAACACACAGCTTAGGACACTCAGTCCTCACCGTATTCCCCTTGAGCTAAGATCACACAGACCTCGCCCAATCACTCGGGGTAAGTCTTCAGGTGACTTCCAAACCTTCACAGACTCGGTTACTCGGTGATCCACAATTTCCTCTTGGATGCTCTAGACCATGACGCCTAACCGTCTGGAAGATGCACAGTCTTAAAAGGTAACAAGCGTCGGATCCATGCAGGATCAATCTCTTTAGTGATGCTCAATCACTTGGGGTTTGTAGGTGTTTGGGTTTGGGTTTTCCTCACTTTATGATTTTCGCTCAAAGTCCTCGGATGATGGGATGCTCTCAAATGACAAGTGTCAGTTTCTCTCGGAGCATCCACCCAGCTAGTGGTTGTAGGGGGCGGCTATTTATAGCCTAGGGAGCAGCCCGACATGATAAGACATAAATGCCCTTCAATGATATGACCATTAGGTGGGTAGATATTTTGGGACAGCTGGTGCATAGCACAACAACGGTCGGAATTTTGAGTATCAAATTCCTCAGGGCTATCATGTTCCTCACTGTGTAGGAAATCTACACTGGCGAATTCCTAACTCATCAGTCAGAACAAATTCCCTAGAGACCAGAAGAGCTTCGTCTTTGTCACTGAAGAAATTTTACTGAACTATATGAGATTTCCAATGGCTTCGCTCGAAGGGATTGGTAGGTGTGGGATTTGAGTTGAGCATCACTTGGAAATTTTTCCTTAGTATTTCCTCGACCCTCTTTAACAGTACGGTGTTTCCTATGACTCAAGAAAGAGAAAATAAAACAAACAAAACAAAAGTGTTCATGCTTCATGTTCCTCGAATAAATACCAAGTCTTCAGGATCACACCAATTTCTTCACTTTCAAAGTCTTCAGAAAGTCTTTAGAAATCCAAAGTCTTCAGTCGAAGAACTTCATTTTTAGGGGTCGACTTTCTCTGTAAATATCAAACTCCTCATAGACTTATAGACCTGTGTACACTCATAAACGCATCAGCCCCTTAACCTATAAGTCTTCAATACACCAAAATCACTAAGGGGCACTACATGCACTTACAATGTAGAGGCCCTCCGTGATCAATGCCCCCTCTAGCGGAGCTCCGGAAAAGGCCCCAAGATGGGATCTCTTGGGTTTAGAAGGTTGAGGCGGTGGAAATAGGGTTTCGTGGTTCTCGTGGATGTTTGCGGGGTATATGGATATATATATATATATATATATATATATATATATATATATATATATATAGGAGGAAGAAGTAGGTCGGTGGAGTGTTGACCCACAAGTATAGGGGATCTATCATAGTTCTTTCTATATGTAAGAGTGTCGAACCCAACAAGGAGCAGAAGGAAATGATAAGCGGTTTTCAGCAAGGTATTCTCTGCAAGCACTAAAATAATAGGTAACATATAGTTTTGTGATAGGATAATTTGTAACGAGTAACAAGTAACAAAAGTAAATAAAGTGCAGCAAGGTGGCCCAATCCTTTTTGTAGCAAATTACAAGCCTGGACAAAATCTTATATGATGTAAAGCGCTCCCGAGGACACATGGGAATATCGTCAAGCTAGTTTTCATCACGTTCATATGATCCGCGTTCGGTACTTTGATAATTTGGTATGTGGGTGGACTGGTGCTTGGGTGTTGTCCTTACTTGTACAAGCATCCCACTTATGATTAACCTCTATTGCAAGCATCCGCAACTACAACAAAAGTATTAAGGTAAACCTAACCATAGCATGAAACATATGGATCCAAATCAGCCCCTTACGAAGCAACGCATAAACTAGGGTTTAAGCTTCTATCACTCTAGCAACCCATAATCTACTTATTACTTCCCAATGCCTTCCTCTAGGCCCAAATAATGGTGAAGTGTCATGTAGTCGACGTTCACATAACACCACTAGAGGAGAGACAACATACATCTCATCAAAATATCGAACGAATACCAAATTCACATGACAACTAATAGCAAGACTTCTCCCATGTCCTCAGGAACAAATGTAACTACTCATAAAGCATATTCATTTTCATAATCAGAGGGGTATTAATATGCCTATAGGATCTGAACATATGATCTTCCACCAAATAAACCAACTAGCATCAACTACAAGGAGTAATTAACACTAATAGCTGAAGGAAATATGCCCTAGAGGCAATAATAAAGTTATTATTTATTTCCTTATATCATGATAAAAGTTTATTATTCATGCTAGAATTGTATTAACCGGAAACATAATACATGTGTGAATACATAGACAAACAGAGTGTCACTAGTATGCCTCTACTTGACTAGCTCGTTAATCAAAGATGGTTATGTTTCCTAACCATGGACAAAGAGTTGCCATTTGATTAACGGGATCACATCATTAGTTGAATGATCTGATTGACATGACCCATTTCATTAGCTTAGCACCCGATCGTTTAGTATGTTGCTATTGCTTTCTTCATGACTTATACATGTTCCTATGACTATGAGATTATGCAAGTCCCGTGTGCCGGAGGAATACTTTGTGTGCCACCAAACGTGACAACGTAACTGGGTGATTATAAAGGTGCTCTACAGGTGTCTCCAAAGGTACATGTTGGGTTGGCGTATTTCGAGATTAGGATTTGTCATTCTGATTGTCGGAGAGTTATCTCTGGGCCCTCTCGGTAATGCACATCACTTAAGCCTTGCAAGCATTGCAACTAATGAGTTAGTTGCAGGATGATGTATTACGGAATGAGTAAAGAGACTTGCCAGTAACGAGATTGAACTAGGTATTGGATACCGACGATCGAATCTCGGGCAAGTAACATACCGATGACAAAGGGAACAATGTATGTTGTTATGCGGTCTGACCGATAAAGATCTTCGTAGAATATGTAGGAGCCAATATGAGCATCCAGGTTCCACTATTGGTTATTGACCGGAGACGAGTCTCGGTCATCTCTACATTGTTCTCGAACCCGTAGGGTCCGCACGCTTAAGGTTTTGATGACAGTTATATTATGAGTTTATGAGTTTTGATGTACCGAAGGAGTTCGGAGTCCCGGATGTGATCATGGACATGACGAGGAGTCTCGAAATGGTCGAGACATAAAGATTGATATATTGGAAGCCTATGTTTGGATATCGGAAGTGTTCCGGGTGAAATCAGGAGGTTACCGGAACCCCCTGGGAGGTATATGGGCCTTAGTGGGCCTTAGTGGAAGAGAGGAGAGGTGGCCAGAGATGGGCCGCGCGCCTCTCCCCCCTTGGTCCGAATAGGACAAGGAGAGGGGGTCGGCCCCCCTTCCTCCTCTCTCTCCTCTTTCCCCCCCTCCACGAATCCTATTCCAACTAGGAAGGGGGGAGTCCTACTCCCGGAGGGAGTAGGACTCCTCCTGGCGCGCCTCCTCTTGGCCGCCCCCCCCTTTGAGCCTTTATATACGGAGGCAGGGGCACCCCCTAGAGACACAAGTTGATCCACGTGATCATATTCTTAGCCGTGTGCGGTGCCCCCTTCCACCATAGTCCTCGATAATATTGTAGCAGTGCTTAGGCAAAGCCCTGCGACATTAGTACATCAAGATCGTCACCACGCCGTCGTGCTGACGGAACTCTTCCCCGACACTTTGCTGGATCGGAGTCCGGGGATCGTCATCGAGCTGAACGTGTGCTAGAACTCGGAGGTGCCGTAGTTTCGGTGCTTGATTGGTCGGGCCGTGAAGACGTACGACTACATCAACCGCGTTGTCATAACGCTTCCGCTATCGGTCTACGAGGGTACGTAGACAACACTCTCCCCTCTCGTTGCTATGCATCACCATGATCTTGCATGTGCGTCGGAATTTTTTTGAAATTACTACGTTCCCCAACAATAGCAACCCACAGGTACCAATCCTGGACTTAGAGACAAGAATTGTATACAAGAGATGAACTAGGGTTTGAGTGGAGATGGTGCTGGTGAAGATGTTGATGGAGATTGCCCTTTCCCGATGAGAGGAGCGTTGGTGATGACGATGGTGACGATTTCCCCCTCCCGGAGGGAACACTAGTAGAAAAAGGGCCTATTGTCCCGGTTCGTAAGGGCCTTTTGTCCCGGTTCCTGAACCGGGACTAAAGGGTCGGTACTAATGCCCTGTCCCTTTAGTCCCGGTTCAATCCAGAACCGGGACAGATGGGCCTCCACGTGGCCTGTGCGTGGAGCCCAGGCAGGAGGACCTTTGGTCCCAGTTGGTGGCACCAACCTGGACCAATAGGCATCCACGCGTCAGCATTTCTGTGGCTAGGGTTTTTGTTTTTTTGAAAGGGGGGGGGGGGTTGGGGGTTTTGGGGGGTTAATTTAGGTGTTTCATATATTGTGTTAGCTAGCTATAATTAATAGAGAGAAGTGTCCTCTCTTATGTCCGTGCTTGGTCGACGCTACGTACTATACATACGTATAGGGAGGACTAGACACGCTAGCTAGCTAGTAAGCAAACAAAGGAAATAGAAGATCGTCATGAACATATATGCATACAGAGAGAAGTGATATCGACCACCTCTCCTTCTCCGAGAGATTGGTCGAACAACAAGTTCTCGTATATCTATCCGACACTATCGGCTACATATATACAATAATTATATCTTACAAATATAATGTCCTAACATACGGACTCATGGTCCACATAGTATTCTCTGTCTTCGAAGTTTCCCCGGCAGAACAGCTCCGCCGGAGCCCTAGATTGGTTCCGCCTCGTGGCGGCGGAGTCTCGTCCGGAAAGATGGCTTATGATTTTGTCCTCATCGAAAGACTCCATATAGCAGAAGATGGACATCGGAGGGCCACCAGGGGGCCTGTCGGTGTCAAAACCGGCGGATCTCGAGTAGGGGGTCCTGAACTATGCGTCTAAGGCGGATGGTAACAGGAGGCAGGGGACACAATGTTTTACCCAGGTTAGGGCCCTCTTGATGGAGGTAAAACCCTACGTCCTGCTTGATTAATATTGATGATATGGGTAGTACAAGAGTAGATCTACCACGAGATCGGAGAGGCTAAACACTAGAAGCTAGCCTATGGTATGATTGTATGTTGTCCTAAGGACTAAAACCCTCCGGTTTATATAGACACTAGAAAGGTTAGGGTTACACAAGGTCGGTTACAAAGGAGGAGATACACATATCTGTATTGCCTAGCTTGCCTTCCACACCAAGTAGAGTCCCATCCGGACACGAGACAAAGTCTTCATTCCTGTATCTTCATAGTCTAACAGTCCGGCCAATGGATATAGTCCGGCTGTCCGGAGACCCCCCAATCCAGGACTCCCTTAGTAGCCCCTGAACCAGGCTTTCAATGACGATGAGTCCGGCGCGCAGTATTGTCTTCGACATTGCAAGGCGGGTTCCTCCTCCGAATACACCACAGAGGAATTTGAATACAAGGATAGTGTCCGACCCTGCAAAATAAGTTCCACATACCACCGTAGAGAGAATAATATTTCCACAAATCTAATTTGCCGACTTGTTTTGGCAACACGACATTATGTCACGGCCCGGTGATTATTCGAACCGTTTCCTTTAACTAGCCCCGCACATAACGCGAGGCAGTTTTTTGACACATCTTGTCAAAGCAGAGAACGTGTCCCCTTATCACGAGATTCTCATCAATACTGGTGTGGGTAACCCAACCGCGCCATCAATTACGGCGCTTGGGGGATAAGCGAGTTTTACCAGGCTAGTGGGGACGCATAGTTTCGTCTGCCCATATAAAGGGATAAGGATTTACCTTTTCATCCATGCCTTCTTCCTCCTTTTCTCATCCGTTTTCGCACACTCGAGCTCCAACGCCCAAGTTCGCATTTCCCACCTCGACCTTCTCCAATCATGTCCGGAGCGGGAGGCAGGTGGATGGTCTCCTCCGTCACGGAGGGACACATCAAGAAGCTGAGAAGAGCCGGATACCTGCCCGACGACATCGCGCACCGGCTCCCAGAAGAGGGGCAGCTCATCCCCACCCCCAGGCCCCATGAGAGGGTAGTGTTCCTTACCCACTTCCTCCGTGGACTGGGATTTCCTCTCCACCCATTTGTCCGGGGGCTCATGTTCTACTACGGCCTGGATTTCCATGATCTGGCCCCGAACTTCATCCTCAACATCTCGGCGTTTATCGTCATGTGCGAGGCTTTCCTCCGCATCAAGCCCCACTTCGGCTTATGGCTAAAGACCTTTAATGTGAAGCCAAAGGTAGTGAGCGGCCGCCAGGTGGAGTGTGGAGGCGCCATGGTGGGCAAGATGCCCAACGTCACATGGCTCGAGGGCTCCTTCGTGGATACCATAAAGGGGTGGCAATCGGGGCGGTTCTACATCACCGAGCCGCGTGACCCTACATGGGTAGCAGCCCCCGAGTTCTGATCTGGCTTCCCCACACGGCTCACCTCCTGGCAAGAGATGGGCCTGTCCTGGGGTAGTTCGGGAGAGCTGACCGGACTCCAAACATGTATTCAAAACATGGTGAAAAAGAAGCTCAAACTTGTCAACGTAGTCCAGGTCATGCTCCACCGCCGGATCCTCCCGTGCCAACAACGGGCCTTCAACTTGTGGGAGTTCGACCCAGCGCAGCACCGGACTCTGAACAGGCTCTTCGACACAACTCACGAAGATGCCTGGAGGGTGCTGTTTAAGAGCGCTGAGGTCCCCCCTCCCACTACTGAGGATCGCGGATTCAGCGCGAAGTGCCAAGCCAGCGCGGTAAGCTGCTTTACCTATTACATGATACTTTTTTTTCATAGCTTGACTCCATGCGGGATCTAAACTCCCATACCTTTGACAGGACTGGCAGGAGACGGCCGGACAGATCGACTGTCCGACTCCTTTGCCCGAAGGCCCAGCAGACGCTCTTATGCCGAAGATGCTGACTCCGGCTCCTTATATGGTGCCGGAGAAGACCAACAAGGCCAAGGGAACCCGAAAGAGTTCCCAGCGCCAGGCATCATCGGACTCACCGTCAGAGGACTCTACGGCGCAATCCTCCCCCGAAGACGAGGAGGCAGAAGATGATGCTCCCCCTCCAGATGGGGGAGATAAGAAGAGAAAGGCCGCCCCAACTGGGGAGGCCGAAGGGTCCAAGAAGGGAAGGACTCTCCTTCCGGACAGCTCTACCACCGCCGCCGACGGCGAAGACGAGTGGCTGCCCAGGGTCTAGCCCCTGGGGAAGTCGTAAGTATTCGGATACCAGAGTAACTCACAGTATTCCTTTGTCGCACTACTTCACCTAACGCCGAAATATGATTATGCAGGCCGCCCCGAGCCCGCATCGATGTATCATCGGACGGCTCCCTGGGCTCGTCGGATATGGACAGCGATCCATTTCCGACCACCACCTCCCCTCATCCTGCGGACGACGCCGAGGTGGTGTCTCAAGAGGCACCGGGTCGAGGGGAGACAGTCCCGGAGGCGCCTCAAGGCGGCCTCCCGGACTCTGGGAGCAGGGGGGACAAAGCCCCTGAGGGCTCCGAGTTCGGCCCTCAGCCGAACACCGCGCCGGAACCTCCAGTGGTTCCGGACTCGGGCAGGCGGCCTTCTTCTAAGAGGGGCAAGACGCCTGCGCCGGTAACCTCTGTCCATCCAGAGGCGCCGGACAATCTGCTGGAAGCGCTTCACAACGCTTCCATCGACGAGGAGCACCACACTATTATGAGTGCGCCAGCCTTCTAACAGGCTTTGAGGTAAGTGTTTAAAGTATAGGAAAAATATTACCGCATAGACAGTAGCCCCTGATGCTCTGTTCGGTGTTCACAAAGAAAAGCCGAATAGAGGATCAAACAATATCGCAAGAGTCTAATATAAGTATGTCAATATGCATATGCAGGCTTCGCTGCTGGCGTCCGCCGCACTGACTGCGGAGGTCGCCGTACTGAAGCAGGACCGTAAAGGGTCCCAGGACGAGCTCGGCCTTGCTAAGAGGCAGCTCGAGGAGAACAAAGGTAAGTAGTACCTAGTCTATAGATATGTATAAAAAGAATGCAGTTGCAAAATGACAGGATCATCATGAATTTGCCAGGGGCCACGACCGAAGTGGCGACCCTAAAGCAAGCGCTGTCCGAGGCCGAAGATAAAGCGGCCAAGGAGTGCACTAAGCGAGAAAAGCAAGAGGCTCGGGTGGGCGAGGTGCAGCAAGAGCTCCAGGCTCTCGTGACGAAGCACGAGGCGTTGGAGCTTGACTCGAAGACGCGGGAGTCTGAGCTTGCCGCGGCCCCCGAGAGCGCAAAGAGTGCCAAGGCTGAAGCCCAAAAGGCCCTCCAGGAGATCGACGCAATGAAAAAGATAGCGGCGGGTAAGGCATTCTATATGAAAAGCAAGCATGTAAAAGTAAATTACCGATTACTTACCCGAATCCGGAGCTCTCCAGGAGCATTCGCAGATTTGCCCCGCAGCGTGTCCGATGCCGCACAATTTTACCAGGCCGAGGATGGAGGCTCAACGAAGAAGCTGTTCTGGTCTCAGTATACTGGGGCCGAACACCTGGTGCCAATGAGTGACCAGCTGAAGCAGCTGGTCGAGCTACATAAGGCGGCCGAACAGGCCATGAAGGGTTTTATAGTCTGGCTGTGGCCTGGCGACGCCCTTCCGAACAGCTACTTCGGCCTGGTGAGGCGGCTTGTGGATGCCGGCCCGCGGCTGGAGGTCATCAAGCGATCCGTCTGCATTGAAGGTGCACGCCGGGCTTTCGCCCGTGTGAAATTGCAATCGGTCAAGCTAGACGCCGTGAAGCTGATCAAGGAAGGGCCACTGGAGGGCAAGGAGCATCGCCACCCCGAGATGTACTACGAGGGTGTTCTGCCGGGTGCCCGTCTCATAGCGGACGAGTGCACAAAAGATGTAATATTTGAGTAAAACTTGCTTGTGTGATCCTGTATTGATGAAAACTTGTTTCATATGAGCTATGCAACGCTTGTTTGAATTTAAAATATTACCTTCTGTTTGGTTGTTTATCCAATCTGAGAGATGGCTAGTCCTCAGCTTCTGCCCCCATGCCGCAAGTGCTGGGGTGTTCAGGATAAACCTGAGCACTCTTGTTCCCATTTTTGGGTCCTTCAAGGGAGGTGCTCAGCACAACGAACAAGGCAACCGGACTAATAATGCTTTATCACTCTCACTTAGCCATAGAATTCTATAATTTTAAATTTCGGCGAAGCCCCTGGTATTCGGAAGGCCGAATTCGGGGCGCGATACACGCCTTTAAGCCGGACAGAGCCGGCCCCTTGCTCTAAGCGGCATAAGTCTTTAGGGACTCGAAACCTCGCCGAACAGCGACCAGTCTCTCGCCTTATCATGACAGTCAGTTTTAGCTTTCTCTACTGAGGTGCTCAGCCAACCAGAACCGGGGCACAATTGCAGTAGTTCTCCTAGCGCTACCTTAGCCGATAGAGCAGAACGTAAGGTACCAAAACATAGGAGCCGGGCAAACCCAACATTTGACCAAAGACATGATTCGGAGCTGATGCATATAATGCTATAAGTTCGGGGTGCCGCACTTGTGAAAGTGTTCGGACTTCTCACACCATATTGTGGGTACTCAAGCCCCTGGTGTATTGGCCATACCAAAGTATACGGTTGCAAGGCGTCATTAATGAACACACATATATATATATATATAACATGAATGAAATAATAGTCGTAATGTTATGCATTGTTTATTCAAAAATGTGCGTTAAAGAAGAATGTTACAGATAGTGCGATAAGCAAAGAGTAGGACTATGTCCCTTCCAAGGGCAAGCTGAGGAATAGTATAAATCAAACATTTTGCTCGTTACTGTAATCCACCTGGGAATTCCGCGGTGTGACGTAGCTTTCTGCCTCCTTGGTTGCTGCATCATGTGTTCGGCAATAGTGCTGCCGAAAAGGGTTTCCAGAGATTAATGTCCTGAAAAAGAGAAAAAATAACTAAGCAGGAAGCCCCTAGTGCGGGTTAAGCCGCGTCTTGGGGCGTGCCGCAGTTGTGCCCCCTCCCCGCCTGTGCCCATGGTATTTTTGATGCGTAATTATGTACGCGTGGCACGAGTTACGCCGCTTGGCTGGGACTAGGGTGGGGGCCGCATTGCTACGCGAGCTCAGATTGCGCCAGGCAGTCTGGTTGCCGATTGCTCCGAGTGCGCTTGAAGGTGTTCGGGTCTTGAAATGCCGAACTGGTGGATTGCCTTGAGAGGCTGCTTTGTGCTTTGCTGCAAGGGCCGTAGTGTGCTCCTCCATTCGGAGAGAGCGCTATGTGTTTCCATTAACTGTAATGACCCCACGAGGTCCTGGCATCTTGAGCTTGAGGTATGCATAATGCGGTACTGCATTGAATCTCGCAAATGCGGTTCGCCCGAGCAGTGCATGATAACCACTGTGGAACAGGACTATATCGAAGATTAATTCTTCGCTTCGGAAGTTATCCAGGGATCCGAAGACCACTTCCAGTGTAATTGAGCCTGTGCAATGGGCCTCTACTCCTGGAATGATGCCTTTAAATGTCGTTTTTGTGGGTTTTATCCTTGAGGGGTCGATACCCATTTTGCGCACTGTGTCCTGATAAAGCAGGTTCAGGCTGCTGCCGCCATCCATAAGGACTCGAGTGAGGTGAAATCCGTCAATGATTGGGTTGAGAACCAGTGCTACGAATCCGCCATGACGGATACTAGTGGGGTGGTCCCTACGATCGAAAGTGATCGGATAGGAGGACCATGGGTTGAACTTTGGGGCGACTAGCTCCAACGCATATACGTCCCTGAGCGCACGCTTCCGCTCCCTCTTGGGGATGTGGGTTGCGTATATCATGTTCACCGTCCGCACTTGTGGGGGAAACCTCTTCTGTCCTCCGGTGTGTGGCTGCCGGGGCTCCTCCTCGTCATCGCTATGTGACCCCTTATCCTTGTTTTCGGCAATTAACTTGCCGGCCTGCTTGAACACCCAACAATCCCTGTTGGTGTGATTGGCTGGCTTGTCTGGGGTGCCGTGTATTTGACACGAGCGATCGAGTATGCGGTCCAAACTGGACGGGCCCGGCGTACTTTGGTTAAATGGCCTTTTCCACTGACCGGGTTTAGAGCCTTTGAATCCGGCATTGACTGCCGTATCCTCAGTATTATCACTGTTAATGCGGCGCTTATGTTTGTTGCGACGGGACCTGCTATTGCCGTCCTTGGTATCCGAGGTACCATGGTTCTTTAACATATTGTTGCTGCGAGCCAGCCAGCTGTCTTCTCCCGCACAAAAGCGGGTCATGAGTGTCGTGAGGGCTGCCATAGATTTCGTCTTTTCTTGACCAAGGTGCCGGGCTAGCCACTCGTCGCGGATGTTATGTTTGAAATCCACTAGGGCCTCTGCACCCGGACAGTCGACCATTTGATTTTTCTTTGTTAGGAACCGAGTCCAGAATTGCCTGGCCGATTCTTCTGGCCGCTGAATTATGTGGCTCAAGTCATCGGCATCTGGTGGTCACACATAAGTGCCTTGAAAGTTGTCGAGGAATGCGGCCTACAGATCATCCCAACAGCTGATGGACTCTGCTGGCAAGCTGTTAAGCCAATGCTGCGCTGGTCCTTTGAGCTTTAGTGGAAGGTATTTGATGGCGCGTAAGTCATCACCACGGGCCATGTGGATGTGGAGGAGGAAATCCTCGATCCATACCGCAGGATCTGTTGTGCCGTCGTATGACTCAATATTTACAGGTTTGGAACCTTCTGGGATTTGATGATCCATTACTTCGTCTGTGAAGCATAAGGGGTGTGCGGCACCTCTGTATTGGGCTATATCGCGATGCAGCTCAAATGGGTCTTGCCCGCTGTGTTCGGCCCGGCCGGATTTACTTTTACTGTATCTGGCGTGACGTTTATCATATCGCATAGTGGCGCGCCCTCGTGATCCGTAGATCGATCTTGCATGTTTTGCTTTGTCCTCCAATACGTCTCGTAGGTCTGGCATGTTTCCCCATGCTTTTTTATTTGAATGACGTTGGGGTGCGGGCTGAGCTTTTGGCTGGAATGCCTCTCTATCACGGCCACGAGGTGGCCGATCAGCCGCATCATACGCTTCTTCCTCCAGTCGAGGTAGCAACCTGCGTTTTGGGTAACTCTTGGAGGGGCGCTCGAGTTTATATTCCTCAGCCGCGAGGACTTCAGTCCATCTGCCCGCTAGGAGATCTTGATCAACTTGAATCTGCTGCTGCTTTTTCTTAAGGCTATTTGTCGTGGCCATGAGCCGGCGCTTGAAGCGCTCTTGTTCGACGGGATCCTCTGGCACGGCGAATTCGTCATCGCCGAGGCTTGCCTCGTCTTCGGAGGGGGGCATGTAATTATCATCCTCCGCCTCTCCGTCTGCCGCTCTCTTAGGAGAGCTAGGTCCTCCATCCTCCCGCTCTAAATCTTGCTGGAGGGGGTTGTTGTTGTCTTCGGCACTATCCGGAGTGTTATTACCTCCTGTGCCGATATCACCACTTTTGCTTTGGCGGGACTTAGAGCGGCGTCGCTGACGTCGGCGCTTGGGTTGCTTCTTGGAGGGGTCATCCTCCGTTGTCTCGTTGCCATTGCCTTCTTTGGGTGTATCCACCATGTATATATTGTATGATGAGGTGGCTGTCCAGTGCCCTGTGGGCAGTGGTTCCTCTTCGTCTCCTGCATCGTCGTCCATACCATCGATATCTTTGGAGTCGAAGTCGAGCATGTCGGTTAAGTCATTGACAGTGGCTACTAAGTGGGTGGTGGGTTGGCCGCGAATTTCTTTGTCGTCCGCATCCCAGTCTAGCCGGACGTAGTTCGGCCAGGACTCTCCTGACAAGGAGAGAGACCTTAATGAGTTCAGTATGTCACCGAAGGGCGAGTGCTGAAAGATATCCGCGGAGGTAAACTCCATGATCGGCGCCCAATCAGATTCGATAGGAACGGGCGCAGGCGGTTCGGAGTCCGTGGCCGAAGAAGAATTCGGCAATTTAACAACACGGCTCTCGGGCAAGTTAAGGTCGATGTTCGGCTCGATCGCCGCTGAGGGTAACGCCTCCGTGGCGGGGTCCATCCACCCCTCCATGGACGGCGCAACTGGCTCCGAATTGAGGGTCGGAGCGGCTGCCTCTGCGATCTCCTGAACATTGTCCGATGGTAGAGCTAAATCGTGCTCATCGTGACCGCATGACGCACAAGGCAGAGGCTCGAATCCGTCAAAGATCAAGTCTCCACGGATGTCGTCCGTGTAGTTTAAGCTTACAAACCTGACCTAGTGGCCAGGGGCGTAACTTTCAATCTACTCCAGATGGCCAAGCGAATTGGCCCGCAGTGCAAAGCCGCCGAACACGAAGATCTGCCCGGGGAGATAAATCTCACCCTGGACTGCATCGCTATCGATGATAGCAAGAGCCATCAAGCCTAACGGTGACGACACAGAGGAACTCTCAATGAAAGCACCAATGTCGGTGTCAAAACCGGCGGATCTCGGGTAGGGGGTCCCGAACTGTGCGTCTAAGGCGGATGGTAACAGGAGGCAGGGGACACAATGTTTTACCCAGGTTTGGGCCCTCTTGATGGAGGTAAAACCCTACGTCCTGCTTGATTAATATTGATGATATGGGTAGTACAAGAGTAGATCTACCATGAGATCGGAGAGGCTAAACCCTAGAAGCTAGCCTATGGTATGATTGTATGTTGTCCTACGGACTAAAACCCTCCGGTTTATATAGACACCGGAAAGGTTAGGGTTACACAAGGTCGGTTACAAAGGAGGAGATACACATATCTGTATTGCCTAGCTTGCCTTCCACGCCAAGTAGAGTCCCATCTGGACACGAGACGAAGTCTTCATTCCTGTATCTTCATAGTCTAATAGTCCGGCCAATGGATATAGTCCAGCTGTCCGAAGACCCCCCCAATCCAGGACTCCCTCAGGGCCCACGAGGTAGGGGGCGCGCCCAGGGGGGTAGGGCACGCCCCCACCCTCGTGGGCAGGGTGTGGCCCCCCTGGTGAACTTCTTGCGCTCAGTATTTTTTATATATTCTAAAAATGTCTTCTGTGAAGTTTCAGGACTTTTGGAGCTGTGCAAAATAGGTCTCTAATATTTGCTCCTTTTCCAGCCCAGAATCCCAGCTGCCGGCATTCTCCCTCTTTATGTAAACCTTGTAAAATAAGAGAGAATAGGCATAAGTATTGTGACATAATGTGTAATAACATCCCATAATGCAATAAATATCGATATAAAAGCATGATGCAAAATGGACGTATCAACTACCCCAAGCTTAGACCTCGCTTGTCCCTAAGCGAAAGCCGAAATCGAAAAATGTGTCCACATGTTTAGAGATAGAGGTGTCGATAAAAATAAAATATGGACATAAGGGCATCATGATCATTCTTAGAACAACAACTTGTATAATTTTTGTCATATGATTTCTTATGCTAGAGTAATAATTCAATCACAATTTCAAGTATGAATCATAAACTTCATTGAAAACTAACAAACTATAATCTCAGTCGTTGGAGCAATTGCAATTTATCATAACATAGGAAAGAGTCAATATAAGAGCTTTTCAGCAAGTCCACATACTCAACTATCATATAGTCTTTCACAATTGCAAACACTCACGCAATACTTATGGGTATGGAGTTTTAATCGGACATAGAGAAAGATATGGGCTTATAGTCTTGCCTCCCAACGTTTTACCTCAAGGGTAATGTCAACAATAATAGTTCATGAAAACTCACATCCAATTAGCCATATATACCAGGATCTTTCCAACATGTTGTGCTTGCCAAAAGATAAAATGTAAAAAGGAAGGGTCAAGATCACCATGACTCTTATGTAAGGCAGGAGGTAAAAATAAAATATAGGCCCTTCACAGAGGGAAGCAGAGGTTGTCATGCGCTTTTATGGTTGGATGCACAAAATCTTAATGCGAAAGAACATCACTTTATATTGCCACTTGTGATATGGACCTTTATTATGCAGTCCGTCGCTTTTATTTCTTCCATATCACATGATCGTATAAAGCTTATTTTCTCCCACACTAATAAGTCATACATATTTAGACAGCAATTTTTATTGCTTGCACTAATGACAACTTACTTGGAGGCTCTTACTCAATCCATAGGTAGGTATGGTGGACTCTCATGGCAAAACTGGTTTAAGGGTGTTTGGTAGCACAAGTAGTATCTCTACTTGGTGCAAATAATTTGTCTAGCATGAGGGGGAAAGGCAAGCTCAATCATGTTGGATGATCCAAGACAATATAATTTATCTCAGATGTAAGAAACCATAACCCATTACGTTGTCTTCCTTGTCCAACGTCAACTCTTTAGCATGTCATATTTTAATGAGTGCTCACAATCATAAAAGATGTCCAAGATAGTATATTTATATGTGAAGACCTCTCTTTCTTTATTACTTCCTATTAATTGCAACGATGACCAAAACTATGTTTGTCAACTCTCAACAGCTTTTATTCATCATACTTTTTCTATGTGAGATCCTTACTCTCCATAAGATCCATATGATCTCTTTGTTTTCCTTTTATTCTTTCTCTTTTCTTTTATTCACTCAAGATCATGGCAAAATAAACAAGCCCTTGACTCAACACTAATCTTTATTATATATAGCTCACGGACTCAATTACATAGAAGGATCATAAAGCAAAACTCACAACTAGATCATACTAAAAGCTTTTATTCTAATAGATCAATATATTATCAAAAGGATCGAACTAAGAAAAATGGTAAAGATAGAAGTCATGGTGATACGATACCAGGGCACTCCCCCAAGCTTGGCAGTTGACAAGGGGAGTGCCCATACCCATGTGATTATGTCTCCTTTGTTGGTGAAGAAGATGGTGGTGATGAAGGGTAGTCGCACATCGAGCGTAGGAGGTCTTCCAACTTGCGGATAATGCCCTTGAGTGCGATGATATGCTCCTTCAACAAAATATTTTCACGTGTGAGATACTTGTTTTGTATACGAGCTAGCTCAATCATCTTGAAAGCTTCGATATCAGTTGGGGTAAGAAGATTGTGATCAAGTTGAAGGATGTCTTCTGTTGCCGGAACTTGGTCCTCCGTGGCCTTCTTGATCCCTTCATCCTTGTTGATCGCCATGGGTTCTTCTCTCTTCAGCTCTATATTCATTAGCCAAGCATCGTTGCCCTCATTGTTGGAGGAGGAGGGAGACGACACGATGCTTGGCTTTGACAACCCTGGCAGAAAACAGCTCGAAACAAGAACATGAGATTTTTGCGTGATACAGTGGTCAAAACCTTCGGGAGGTTATATAATGAATTTTTACCAACCAGAATACGTGACGTGTAAGAAAATGGAGTCCGGAGAGCACACGAGGTGCCCACGAGGTAGGGGGTGCGCCCAGGGGGTAGGGCGCGCCCTCCACCCTCGTGGAGGCCTCGTGTCCCTCCCGGACTGCTTCTTATTTTTCTATTTTTCTAAATATTCCAAAACAGAGAAATATTGCCATAAAAACTGTTTTGGAGTCGGTTTACTTACCGTACCACGTACCTATTCCTTTTCGGAGTCTGAAACATTCCGGAAAGTGTCCCTTATGTATTCCTCCGGGGTTACGGTTTCAATAACATTGGTTTCAACATTTATAGGATTACCTGAGATATAATGTTTAATTCTTTGACCGTTCACCACCTTCGGATTTGTGCCTTAGAAGTTGTTGATTTTTATGGCACCGGAATGATAGACCTCCTCGATAACGTAAGGACCCTCCCATTTAGAGAGAAGTTTTCCTACAAAAAATCTTAAACGAGAGTTGTATAGCAATACATAATCACCTACATTAAACTCACGCTTTTGTATCATTTTGTCATGCCATCTTTTAACCTTTTCTTTAAACAACTTGGCATTCTCAAAGGCTTGGGTTCTCCATTCATCAAGTGAGCTAATGTCAAATAACCTCTTCTCACCGGCAAGTTTGAAATCATAATTGAGCTCTTTAATAGCCCAATAAGCCTTATTTTCTAGTTCGAGAGGTAAGTGACATGCTTTTCCATAAACCATTTTATACGGAAACATACCCATAGGATTTTTATATGCAATTCTATAGGACCATAATGCATCATCAAGTTTCTTGGACCAATTCTTTCTGGATCTATTAACAGTCTTTTGCAAAATTAATTTGAGTTCTCTATTACTCAATTCTACTTGACCACTAGACTGTGGGTGATAAGGAGATGCAATTCTATGATTAACATCATATTTAGCAAGCATTTTACGGAAAGCACCATGAATAAAATGTGAACCACCATCAGTCATTAAATATCTAGGGACTCCAAACCTTGGAAAAATAACTTCTTTAAGCATCTTAATAGAGGTGTTATGATCAACACTACTAGTTGGAAAAGCTTCTACCCACTTAGTAACGTAGTCAACAGCAACTAAAATATGTGTGTATCCATTGGAGGCAGGAAAAGGTCCCATATAATCAAAGCCCCAAACATCAAATGGTTCAATAACAAGTGAATAATTCATAGGCATTTCTTGATGTCTACTAATATTACCAATTCTTTGACATTCATCACAAGACAAGACAAACTTACGGGCATCCTTGAAGAGAGTAGGCCAATAAAAATCGGATTGTAATACCTTATGTGCAGTTCTATCTCCAGTGTGGTCCTCCATAAGCATCGGAGTGACACTTGCGTAGGATATGTTCTTGTTCATGCTCAGGTACACAATGTCTAATAACACCATCTACTCCTTCTTTATAAAGATGTGGGTCATCCCAAAAGTAATGTCTCAAATCATAGAAGAACGTTTTCTTTTGCTGGTATGTAAAGCTAGGTGGTATAAATTTAGCAACGATGTAATTAGCATAATCAGCATACCATGGAGCAGCATGAGAAGCATTTATAACATTTAATTGTTCATCAGGAAAGCTATCATCAATAGGTAGTGGGTCATCAAGCACATTTTCTAACCTAGACAAGTTGTCTGCAACGGGGTTCTCAACTCCCTTTCTATCAATAATATGCAAATTAAATTCTTGTAGCAAGAGAACCCATCTAATAAGTCTAGGTTTAGCATCTTTCTTTTCTATAAGATATTTAATAGCAGCATGATCAGTGTGAATAGTCACTTTAGAATCAACAATGTAAGGTATGAACTTATCATAAGCAAATACAACTGTTAAGAATTCCTTTTCAGTAGTAGCATAATTTCTCTGAGCATTGTCTAGAGTTTTACTAGCATATTGAATAACGTTTAATTTCTTATCAACTCTTTGCCCTAGAACAGCACCTACAGCATAATCACTAGCATCACACATAATTTCAAAGGGTAAATTCCAATCAGGTGGCTGAACAATAGGTGCAGAGATCAATGCTTTCTTAAGTATTTCAAATGCTTCTACGCAATCATCATCAAAAACAAATGGTATATCTTTTTGTAATAAATTAGTCAGAGGCCAAGAAATTTTTGAGAAGTCCTTAATGAACCTCCTATAAAATCCGGCGTGACCAAGGCAAATTCTTATACCTTTGATGTCCTTGGGACATGGCATATTTTCAATAGCATCAACCTTAGCTTTATCAACTTCAATACCTCTTTCAGAAACTTTATGCCCCAAGACAATACCTTCATTAACCATAAAGTGGCACTTCTCCTAATTCAAGACAAGGTTAGTTTCTTCACATCTCTGCAAAACTCGATCAAGGTTGCTTAAGCAATCATCAAAAGAGGATCCATACACGGAGAAATTGTCCATGAAAACCTCACAAATCTTTTCACAAAAGTCAGAGAATATAGCCATCATGCATCTTTGAAAGGTAGCAGGTGCATTACATAAACCAAAAGGCATACGTCTATAAGCAAAAGTACCATAAGGGCAAGTAAAATTAGTCTTTGATTGATCATTGGCCGACACAGGTATTTGAGAGAAACCAGAATAACCATCTAGAAAGCAAAAATGTGTATGTTTGGATAATCTTTCTAGCATTTGATCGATAAAAGGTAAAGGGTAATGATCTTTTTTAGTAGCTTTATTTATTTTGCGGAAATAAATTACCATCATATAACCTATAATAATTCTTTGCGGGACCAACTCATCTTTATCATTAGGAACGACAGTAATACCTCCCTTCTTAGGGACACAATGGACAGGACTTACCCACTGAATATCAGCAACGGGATAAATTATACCTGCCTCAAGAAGCTTTAGTATTTCCTTTCTTACCACTTCCTTCATCTTAGGATTCAGCCGTCGTTGATGATCACGAACTGGTTTGGCATCTTCCTCCAAATTTATTTTGTGTTGACATAGAGTGGGACAAATGCCCTTAAGATCATCAAGAGTATATCCAATAGCAGCACGGTGCTTCTTCAGAGTTTTCAGTAATCTTTCTTCTTCATGCTCTGAAAGGTTAGCACTAATAATAACAGGATATATCTTTTTCTCATCAAGATAAGCATATTTAAGAGTATCAGGTAACGGTTTGAGCTCAAACACGGGATCACCCTTGGGTGGAGGAGGATCCCCTAGGATTTCAACATGCAAATTGTGTTTCAGGATGGGTTCATGTTTAAAGAATACTTCATCTATTTCCCTTCTTTCATTCATAAACATATCATTTTCATGGTCTAGCAAATATTGTTCTAAGGGATCACTAGAAGGTACGACAATAGAAGAAATACCAATAATTTCATCTTTACTAGGCAATTCCTCTTCACGGTGTTGTCTACGAAATTTAGAGAAATTAAACTCATGAGACATATCACCTAAATCAATAGTAACAACATCCTTTTTGCAGTCTATCTTAGCATTAACAGTGTTCAAGAAGGGTCTACCAAATATAATTGGACAAAAGCTATCTTGTGGAGAACCAAGAACTAGAAAATCAGCAGGATATTTAGTTTTCCCACACAAGACTTCAACATCTCTAACAATTCCAATTGGTGAAATAGTATCTCTATTGGCAAGTTTAATTGTGACATCAATATCTTGTATCTCAGCAGGTGCAATATCATGCATAATTTCTTTGTATAAGTCATGAGGTATAGCACTAGCACTGGCAGCCATATCACATAAGCCATGATAACAATGATCTCCTATTTTAACAGAAATAACAGGCATGCCTACCAAAGATCTAGGTTTATCTTTAGCACAAGGTTTAGCAATTCTAGCAGTCTTATCACGGAAATGAATGACATGCCCATCAATATTATCAGACAAGAGATCTTTAACAATAGCAATATTAGGTTCAACTTTAATTTGCTCAGGAGGTGTATAGGTTCTAATATTGCTTTTATGAACCACAGTTGAAGCTTTAGCATGATCCTTTATCCTAACAGGGAAAGGTGGTTTCTCAACATAAGAAGTAGGAACAATAGGATCATTATAAGTGATAGTCTTTTCTTCAACTTTAATAGGTGTAGCTACTTTTACTTCTATAGAAGGATTATATTTAAACCACTTCTCCCTAGGGAGATCAACATGAGTAGCAAAAGATTCACAGAAAGAAGCTACTATCTCAGAGTCAAGTCCATATTTAGTGCTAAATTTACGGAAAACATCGGTATCCATAAAAGATTTAACACAATCAAACTTAGGTGTCATACCTGACTCCTTACCTTCGTCGAGGTCCCAATATTCAGAGTTGTGTTTAATTCTTTCCAATAAATCCCATTTGAATTCAATAGTCTTCATCATAAAAGAGCCAGCACAAGAAGTATCAAGCATTTTGCGATTGTTATCAGAAAGCCGAGCATATAAATTTTGAATAATCATTTCTCTTGAGAGCTCATGATTGGGGCATGAATATAACATTGATTTAAGCCTCCCCCAAGCTTGAGCGATGCTTTCTCCTTCGCGAGGCCAAAAATTATATATATAATTGCGATCACGATGAACAAGATGCATAGGATAAAACTTCTGATGAAATTCCAATTTCAATCGTTTGTAGTTCCATGACCCCGTATCATCACATAGCCTATACCATGTCAATGCATCTCCCTTCAAAGATAAAGGGAAGACCTTCTTCTTAATAACATCTCCGGGAACACCTGCAAGCTTAAATAATCCACAAACTTCATCCACATATATTAGGTGCTCATCGGGATGTAATTTTCCATCTCCTGCAAAAGGTTAGCTAGCAATTTTTCTATCATACCCGAAGGAATTTCAAAGCAGACATTTTCATTTTCATTTTCATTTTCAGTAGGTTCAGTAGGTTGAGGAGCAACTCTTTGCTCTATTGGTTGGGGTGAAGATACCCCGAACATGCCCCTCAAAGGATTACTTTCCATAGTAACAAGTGACAGTAAATTTCAGCACACTATATAAATTTTTCCTTACCAAGTTCCACCTACCAAAGGCGCTTCACTCCCGGGCAACGGCGCCAGAAAAGAGTCTTGATGACCCACGAGTATAGGGGATCTATCGTAGTCCTTTCGATAAGTAAGAGTGTCGAATCCAACGAGGAGCAGAAGGAAATGATAAGCGGTTTTCAGCAAGGTATTCTCTGCAAGCACTGAAATAATAGGTAACAGATAGTTTTGTGATAGGATAATTTGTAATGAGTAGCAAGTAACAAAAGTAAATAAAGTGCAGCAAGGTGGCCCAATCCTTTTTGTAGCAAAGGACAAGCCTGGACAAACTCTTATATGATGTAAAGCTCTCCCGAGGACACATGGGAATATCGTCAAGCTAGTTTTCATCACATTCATATGATTCGCGTTTGGTACTTTGATAATTTGGTATGTGGGTGGACCGGTGCTTGGGTGCTGTCCTTACTTGGACAAGCATCCCACTTATGATTAACCTCCATTGCAAGCATCCACAACTACAACAAAAGTATTAAGGTAAACCTAACCATAGCATGAAACATATGGATCCAAATCAGCCCCTTACGAAGCAACGCATAAACTAGGGTTTAAGATTTTGTCACTCTAGCAACCCATCATCTACTTATTACTTCCCAATGCCTTCCTCTAGGCCCAAATAATGGTGAAGTGTCATGTAGCCGACGTTCACATAACACCCCTAGAGGAGAGACAACATACATCTCATCAAAATATCGAACGAGTACCAAATTCACATGACTACTAATAGCAAGACTTCTCCCATGTCCTCAGGAACAAACGTAACTACTCATAAAGCATATTCATGTTCATAATCAGAGGGGTATTAATATGCACATAGGACCTGAACATATGATCTTCCACCAAATAAACCAACTAGCATCAACTACAAGGAGTAATTAACACTACTAGCAACCCACAGGTACCAATCCCGGACTTAGAGACAAGAATTGGATACAAGAGATGAACTAGGGTTTGAGAGGAGATGGTGCTGGTGAAGATGTTGATGGAGATTTCCCTCTCCCGATGAGAGGAGCGTTGGTGATGACGATGGTGATGATTTCCCCCTCCCGGAGGGAGGTTTCCCCGGCAGAACAGCTCCGCCGGAGCCCTAGTTTGGTTTCGCCAAGGTTCCTCCTCATGGCGGCGGAGTCTCGTCCGGAAAGATGGCTTATGATTTTTTTTCCTCGTCGAAAGACTCCATATAGCAGAAGATGGACATCGGAGGGCCACCAGGGGGCCCATGAGGTAGGGGGGTGCACCCCCACCCTCGTGGGCAGGGTGTGGCCCCCCTGGTGAACTTCTTGCGCTCAGTATTTTTTATATATTCTGAAAATGTCTTCCGTGAAGTTTCAGGACTTTTGGAGCTGTGTAGAATAGGTCTCTAATATTTGCTCCTTTTCCAGCCCAGAATCCTAGCTGCCGGCATTCTCCCTCTTTATGTAAACCTTGTAAAATATGAGAGAATAGGCATAAGTATTGTGATATAATGTGTAATAACAACCCATAATGCAATAAATATCGATATAAAAGCATGATGCAAAATGGACGTATCATGGAGTGATGTCTACTACACAACCTTCTTCTTGTAGACGTTGTTGGGCTTCCAAGTGCAGAGGTTTGTAGGACAGTAGCAAATTTCCCTCAAGTGGATGACCTAAGGTTTATCAATCCGTAGGAGGCGTAGGATGAAGATGGTCTCTCTCAAGCAACCCTGCAACCAAATAACAAAGAGTCTCTTGTGTCCCCAACACACCCAATACAATGGTAAATTGTATATGTGCACTAGTTCGGCGAAGAGATGGTGATATAGGTGGTATATGGATGGTAGATAATAGTATTTGTAATCTAAAATAATAAAAACAGCAAGGTAGCAAGTGATAAAAGTGAGCATAAACAGTATTGCAATGATAGGAAATAAGGCCTAGGGTTCATACTTTCGCTAGTGTAAGTTCCCTCAACAATAATATCATAATTGGATCACATAACTATCCCTCAACATGCAACAAAGAGTCACTCCAAAGTCACTAACATCGGAGAACGAACGAAGAGATTATGGTAGGGTACGAAACCACCTCAAAGTTATTCTTTCCAATCAATCCGGTGGGCTATTCCTATAAGTGTCACAAACAGCCCTAGAGTTCGTACTAAAATAACACCTTAAGACACAAATCAACCAAAACCCTAATGTCACCTAGATACTCCATTTTCACCTCAAGTATCCATGGGTATGATTATATGATATGGGTCACACAATCTTAGATTCATCTATTCAACCAACACAAAGGACCTCAAAGATTGCCCCAAAGTTTCTACCGGAGAATCACGACGAAAACGTGTGCCAACCCCTATGCATAGGTTCATGGGCGGAACCCGCAAGTTGATCACCAAAACATACATCAAGTGAATCACGTGGCATCCCATTGTCACCACAGATACCCACGGCAAGACATACATCAAGTGTTCTCAAATCTTTAAAGACTCAATCCAATAAGATTACTTCGAAGGGGAAACTCAATTCATTACAAGAGAGAAGAGGGGGAGGAGAAACATAAGATCCAACTATAATAGCAAAGCTCGCGATACATCAAGATCGTGCCAAATCAAGAACACGAGAGAGAGAGAGATCAAACACATAGCTACTGGTACATACCCTCAGCCCCGAGGGTGAACTACTCCATCCTCGTCATGGAGAGCGCCGGGATGATGAAGATGGCCACCCATGAGGATTCCCCCCTCCAGCAGGGTGCCGTAATAGGGCCCCGATTGGTTTTTGGTGGCTACAGAGGCTTGCGGCGGCGGAACTCCCGATCTAATCTCTGTTCTGGAAGTTTTACGATACGTAGGTATATATGGGTGCAAGGGGTACGTCGGTGGAGCTTCGGGGGCCCCACAAGGCAGGGGGCGCGCCTTAGGGGGGTGGGCGCGCCCCCCACCCTCGTGGCCAGCTCCCGTATCTTCTAACGTAGAGTCCAAGTCTATCTGGTGGCTTTCCTTCCAAAAATAACTTCTCCAGTTGATTTTGTTCCGTTTCGACTCCGTTTGATATTCCTTTTCTTCAAAACACTGAAATAGGCATAAAACAGCAAATCTGGGCTGGGCCTCCGGTTAATAGATTAGTCCCAAAAATAATATAAAAGTGGATAATAAAGCCCAATATTGCCCAAAACAGTAGATAATGTAGCATGGAGCAATCAAAAATTATAGATACGTTGGAGACGTATCAAGCATCCCCAAGCTTAATTCCTACTCGTCCTCGAGTAGGTAAATGATAAAAAGGAATTTTTGATGCGGAGTGCTACTTGGCATAATTTCAATGTAATTCTTCTTAATTGTGGTATGAATATTCAGATCCATAAGATTCAAGACAAAAGTTCACATTGACATAAAAATAATAATACTTCAAGCATACTAACTAAGCAATTATGTCTTCTCAAAATAACATGGCCAAAGAAAGTTATCCCTCCAAAATCATATAGTCTGGCTATGCTCCATCTTCACCACACAAAATATTTAAATCATGCACAACCCCGATGACAAGCCAAGCAATTGTTTCATACTTTTGATGTTCTCAAACTTTTTCAATCATCATGCAATACATGAGCGTGAGCCATGGACATAGCACTATAGGTGGAATAGAATGGTGGTTGTGGAGGAGACAAAAAGGAGAAGATAGTCTCACGTTGACTAGGCGTATCAACGGGTTATGGAGATGCCCATCGATAGATATCAGTGTGAGTGAGTAGGGATTGCCATGCAACAGATGCACTAGAGCTATAAATTTATGAAAGCTCAAAAGCAACTAAGTGGGTGTGCATCCAACTTGCTTGCTCATGAAGACCTAGGGCATTTTGAGGAAGCCCATCATTGGAATATACAAGCCAAGTTCTATAATGAAAGATTCCCACTAATATATGAAAGTGACAACATAGGAGACTCTGTATCATGAAGATCATGGTGCTACTTTGAAGCACAAGTGTGGTAAAAGGATAGTAGCATTGCCCCTTCTCTCTTTTTCTCTCATTTTTTTATTTGGGCCTTCTCTTTTTTATGGCCTCTTTTTATTTGGGCTTCTTTGGCCTCTTTTATTTATTTATTTTCTTCCGGAGTCTCATCCCGACTTATGGGGGAATCATAGTCTCCATCATCCTTTCCTCACTGGGACAATGCTCTAATAATGATGATCATCACACTTTTATTTACTTACAACTCAAGAATTACAACTCGATACTTAGAACAAGATATGACTCTATATGAATGCCTCCGGCGGTGTACCGGGATGTGCAATAACTCATGAGTGACATGTATGAAAGAATTATGAACGGTGGCTTTGCCACAAATACGATGTCAACTACATGATCATGCAAAGCAATATGACAATGATGAAGCGTGTCATAATAAACGGAACGGTGGAAAGTTGCATGGCAATATATCTCGGAATGGCTATGGAAATGCCATAATAGATAGGTATGGTGGCTGTTTTGAGGAAGGTAAATGGTGGGTTTATGGTACCGGCAAAAGTTGCGCGGTACTAGAGAGGCTAGCAATGGTGGAAGGGTGAGAGTGCGTATAATCCATGGACTCAACATTAGTCATAAAGAACTCACATACTTATTGCAAAAATCTATTAGTTATCGAAACAAAGTACTACGCGCATGCTCCTAGGGGGATAGATTGGTAGGAAAAGACCATCGCTCGTCCCTGACCGCCACTCATAAGGAAGGCAATCAATAAATAAAGCATGCTCCAACTTCATCACATAACGGTTCACCATACGTGCATGCTACGGGAATCACAAACTTCAACACAAGTATTTATCAAATTCACAACTACTCGCTAGCATGACTCTAATATTACCATCCTCATATCTCAAAACATTCATCAAGCATCAAACTTCTCTTAGTATTCAAAACACTCATAAGAGAATTTTATTATTAATCTTGTATACCTAGCATATTAGGATTTTAAGCAAATTACCATGCTATTTAAGACTCTCGAAATAATATAAGTGAAGCATGAGAGTTCATCTATTTCTTCAAAATAAAACTACCACCATGCTCTAAAAGGTATAAGTGAAGCACTAGAGCAAATGACAAACTACTCCAAAAGATATAAGTGAAGATCAATGAGTAGTCGAATAATTGTGCAACTATGTGAAGACTCTCTAACATTTAATAATTTCAGATCTTGGTATTCTATTCAAACATCAATAAAATAAAAATAAAATGACATTCTAAGAATGGCAAACATCATGTGAAGAAGCAAAAACTTAGGATCAACCGAAACTAACCGATAGTTGTTGAAGAAGAAAGGTGGGATGCCAACCGGGGCATCCCCAAGCTTAGATGCTTGAGACTTCTTGAAATATTATCTTGGGGTGCCTTGGGAATCCTCAAGCTTGAGCTTTTGTGTCTCCTTAATTCCTCTCATATCACAGTCTCCCTAAATCTAAAAAGCTTCATCCACACAAAACTCAACAAGGACTCATGAGATAAGGTAGTATAAAACATTGCATATCAACTCTACTGTAGAAAATCACTAAAATTGTTATTCAACATTGCATACTAAATGCCTCTGCATATTTAATAGTCCTATCCTCAAATAGAATCATTAAAGAAGCAAACATATCCAAACAATGCAAACATAACAGCAATCTGCCTAAACAGGATAATCTGTAAGGAATGCAGCAACATCCATACTTCCCTAGCTCCAAAAATTATGAAAGAAAATTACCACTGTAGTAAATTTATCAGAGCTTAATATGCAAAAGTTTTCAACATTTTATCACATTCTGACTTTTCTAGGGAATTATTGCAACAGCGGTAAACTTTCTGTTTTCAAACAGCAACATGTGGACTTCTAAAATAGGCATAGTAAAGGCTATCAATGCCACTTTTATTGAAATAAAAGATGAAAAACATTGTTCTAAATAAAAGTAAGCAAATACTAAAAAAATAAATTGACGCTCCAAGCAAAACACATATCATGTGGTGAATAAAAATATAGCTCCAAGTAAAGTTACCGATGAACGAAGACGAAAGAGGGGATGCCTTCCAGGGCATCCCCAAGCTTAGGCTCTTTGTTGTCCTTGAATATTATCGGGTGCCTTGGGCATCCCCAATCTTAGTATCTTGCCACTCCTTATTCCATAGTCCATCGAATCCTTACCCAAAACTTGAAAACTTCACAACACAAAACTTAACAGAAAACTCGTAAGCTCCGTTAGTATAAGAAAATAAATCACCACTTCAAGGTACTGTAATGAACTCATTCTTTATTTATATTGGTGTTAAACCTACTGTATTCCAACTTCTCTATGGTTTATAAACTATTTTACTAGCCATAGATTCATCAAAATAAGTAAACAACACATGAAAACAGAATCTGTCAAAAACAGAACTGTCTGTAGTAATCTAGATCAAACGTATACTTATGGAACTCATAAAATTCTCAAATAAATCGCTGGACCTGAGCAATTTATCTATTAATCATCTGCAAAAATAATTAACTCAATAGCACTTTCCAAATAAAAATGGCAGAAATTCTTGTGAGCGCTAAATTTCTGTTTTTTACAGCATGATCAACAAGACTTTCCCCAAGTCTTCCCAAAGGTTCTACTTGGCACAAACACTAACTAAGAATAAAACCACATATAAACAGAGGCTAGATGAATTATTTATTAATAAACAGGAACAAAAAGCAAGGAACAAAAATAAAGTTGGGTTGCCTCCCAACAAGCGCTATCGTTTAACGCCCCTAGCTAGGCATGATGATTTCAATGATGCTCACATAAAGGATAAGAATTGAAACATAAAGAGAGCATCATGAAGAATATGACTAGCACATTTAAGTCTAACCCACTTCCTATGCATTGGGATTTTGTGAGCAAACAACTTGTGGTGACAATAATCAACTAGCATAGGAGGGTAAAACAAGCATAACTTCAAAACTTTAAGCACATAGAGAGGAAACTTGATATTATTGCAATTCCTATAAGCATATGTTCCTCCCTCATAATAATTTTCAGTAGCATCATGAATTAATTCAACAATATAAACAGAACCTAAAGAATTATTTTCATGATCTACAAGCATAGAAAATTTACTACTCTCCACATAAGCAAAACTCTTCTCATGAATAATAGTGGGAGCAAACTCAACAAAATAACTATCATGTGATTGAAAATTAAGATCAAGATGACAAGGTTCGTTGTTATTATTATTATTTAAAGCATACGTGTCATCACAATAATCATCATAGATAGGAGACATGCTTTCATCATAATAAATTTGCTCATCAAAACTTGGGGGACAAAAAATATCATCTTCATCAAACATAGCTTCCCCAAGCTTGTGGCTTTGCATATCATTAGCATCATGGATATTCTAGGAATTCATACTAACAACATTGCAATTATGCTCATCATTCAAATATTTAGTGCCAAATATTTTATTGATTTCTTCTTCTAGCACTTGAGCACAATTATCCTTTCCATCATACTCACGAAAGATATTAAAAAGATGAAGCATATGAGACAAACTCAATTCCATTTTTTTGTAATTTTCTTTTATAAACTAAAGTAGTGATAAAACAAGAAACTAAAAGACTCGATTGCAAGATCTAAAGATATACCTTCAAGCACTCACCTCCCCGGCAACGGCGCCAGAAAAGAGCTTGATGTCTACTACACAAACTTCTTCTTGTAGACGTTGTTGGGACTCCAAGTGCAGAGGTTTGTAGGACAGTAGCAAATTTCCCTCAAGTGGATGACCTAAGGTTTATCAATCCATAGGAGGCGTAGGATGAAGATAGTCTCTCTCAAGCAACCCTGCAACCAAATAACAAAGAGTCTCTTGTGTCCCCAACACACCCAATACAATGGTAAATTGTATAGGTGCACTAGTTCGGCGAAGAGATGGTGATACAAGTGGTATATGGATGGTAGATAATAGTATTTGTAATCTGAAATAATAAAAGCAGCAAGGTAGCAAGTGATAAAAGTGAGCATAAACGGTATTGCAATGATAGGAAATAAGGCCTAGGGTTCATAATTTTTCTAGTGTAAGTTCCCTCAACAATAATATCATAATTGGATCACATAACTATCCCTCAACATGCAACAAAGAGTCACTCCAAAGTCACTAATATCGGAGAACAAACGAAGAGATTATGGTAGGGTACGAAACCACCTCAAAGTTATTCTTTCTAATCAATCCGGTGGGCTATTCCTATAAGTGTCACAAAAAGCCCTGGAGTTTGTACTAGAATAACACCTTAAGACACAAATCAACCAAAACCCTAATGTCACCTAGATACTCCATCGTCACCTCAAGTATCCGTGGGTATGATTATACGATATGGGTCACACAATCTCAGATTCATCTATTCAACCAACACAAAGGACCTCAAAGAGTGCCCCAAAGTTTCTACCGGAGAATCACAACGAAAACGTGTGCCAACCCCTATGCATAGGTTCATTGGCGGAACCCGCAAGTTGATCACCAAAACATACATCAAGTGAATCACGTGGCATCCCATTGTCACCACAGATACGCACGGCAAGACATACATCAAGTGTTCTGAAATCTTTAAAGAATCAATCCGATAAGATTACTTCAAAGGGGAAACTCAATTCATTACAAGAGAGAAGAGGGGGAGGAGAAACATAAGATCCAACTATAATAGTAAAGCTCGCGATACATCAAGATCGTGCCAAATCAAGATCACGAGAGAGAGAGAGAGAGATCAAACACATAGCTATTGGTACATACCCTCAGCCCCGAGGGTGAACTACTCCCTCCTCGTCATGGAGAGCGCCGGGATGATGAAGATGGCCACCGGTGAGGATTCCCCCCTCCAGCAGGGTGCCGGAATAGGGTCCCGATTGGTTTTTGGTGGCTACAGAGGCTTGCGGCGGCGGAACTCCCGATCTAATCTTTGTTTTGGAAGTTTTACGATATGTAGGTATATATGGGTGCAAGGGGTACGTCAGTGGATCTTCGGGGGCCCCACGAGGCAGGGGACGCGCCCATGGAGGTAGTCCCAAAAATAATATAAAAGGAAAACCTAGGAGGACCAGCCCATCCCCCTAGGGCGCGCCCCCACCCTCGTGGCCAGCTCTCGTATCTTCTGACGTAGAGTCCAAGTCTATCTGGTGGCTTTCTTTCCAAAAATAACTTCTCCAGTTGATTTCGTTCCGTTTCGACTCATTTTGATATTCCTTTTCTTCGAAACACTGAAATAGGCATAAAACAGCAAATCTGGGTTGGGCCTCCGGTTAATAGGTTAGTCCCAAAAATAATATAAAAGTGAATAATAAAGCCCAATATTGCCCAAAATAGTAGATAATATAGCATGGAGCAATCAAAAATTATAGATACGTTGGAGACGTATCATGGAGCAACGAGGGGCCCACGAGGGTGGAGGGCACGCCTAGGGGGGCGGGCGCGCCCCCTGCCTCATTGCCTCCTCGATTGTTTCTTGACATCCACTCCAAGTCTCCTGGATCATGTTTGTTGAGAAAATCACATTCCCGAAGGTTTGATTCCGTTTGGACTCCGTTTGATATTCCTTTTCGACGAAACACTGAAATAGGGAAAAAATATTGGGATGGGCCTCCGCTTAATAGGTTAGTCCCAAAAATAATATAAAATTGTAAAAATAAGACCATTAACATCCAAAATAGATAATATAATAGCATGGAGCAACCAAAAATTATAGATACAGTGGAGACGTATCATACATGCACGCAAGCAGAAATATCAGGGAAATCCTGATCGCTATCGAGGGACGACTCGATCGTTAGGGGGGGGTCTCGTCCCCTCATCCCCCCTTAATCCGTCCCTGCCGATGACTTCTTGATACTTGGTATTCTTCACCGATAGGTTCTGCTGGTTCTGCGCCTAAGTTTTCGGGCAATGAGAGGCCACCTTCTACTCATTCAGGTACATCCTCATGGATTTTTGATTATGGAGCATCTTTTCATATGACTTATGATTCCTCCACTTTGACATCCCTTCGACCTGTCGAGTCTCGTGTTCGTGTTCATACTGCTGATGGTACTCCCCTCCTTGTCGCTAGTCGAGGCACTCTTAGCACATCTTCTTTTCTTGTTCCCTCTGTTTCTCATGTTCCTCGACTTAGCATGCAACTCTTTTCAGGTAGTCAGATTGTTGACTCTAATTGTAGGGTCAATCTTGACTTCAATTCATGTTCTATTCAGGATCATCGCATAGGCGCTCTGCTTGGTGCTGGCCCTCGACACCATGATGGTCTTTGGGAGCTTGACTGGCTTCGTCTTCCCTCTGATGCCACCACCGCCAGTCTCGTGGCCCCTGTTGCCGCATCTGCTAGCTCTTTTCATCAGTGGCATCATTGTCTTGGCCATTTATGTGGTTCTTGTCTCTCGTCTTTAGTTCATCGTGGTGTTCTGGGGTCTGTCTCCGGCAATGCACTACAAAAAAATACACTTCCGTGATGATACGTGTTTGTCACAGTAGGTCGCGTTTTTTGTCATGCATGTACATCCATGACAAATTTATGACAGAATCAAGATAGTCATACCTGTGTTGTCGTAGAAGTGTTCCATGACATTACCAAAATTATCATCACGGAAGTGTCCACTTCCATGACGATAAATCGCGCATCACAGAAGTGCTTTCGTCAAGGTGACCGACACATGGCATCCACCGTAACAGAACGCCGTTAAGCTATCGGGTCGGGTTTTGGATCCGATAACCCGTTAACAGCCCCGACCAATGGGGATTTTCCACGTGTAAAATCATCATTGGCTGGAGGAGACACGTGTCAGGTCCGCGTTGGCACAGGTGTCACTCATCCAATGGGCGAGACGCACCGTTGATATGTTGACACGTGGACCGGCCCATCAAGTTTAAATGGGCCGGCCCAACTAAAGGCCCACGAGATTTTGCGGACCATAATGGGCTGGCCCAGCTAAAGGCCCACGTGATTTTGCAGACCATAATGGGCTGGCCCAGCTAAAGGCCCACAAGATTTCACTTTCGGCCCATGTATGGCCCACGACGTCTTTCGGCCCATATGAGGCCTTCGTATCTTTCGGCCCATTACAGGCCCATGGTGACTCTAGCCCATAATGAACAGTAATTTTCTTTATACCCGTTAACGGCCCGTGATTTACATGGGCCGTGTCCAGCCCGTGTTAGCTTTCGGCCTATTGACGGCCCATACGTTCTTGGGCTCCTTTTCAGCCATCGATTACTTCCAGCCCGTTACTGGCCTGTTCCCCTAATGGGCCAAATTCGGCCCATGGCAAGAGTCGGCCCGTTACTGGCCTATTCCACTAATGGGCCAAATTCGGCCCATGGCAAGAGTCGGCCCGTTATTGGACTGTTACCCTAATGGGCCAAATTTGGCCCATGGCAAGAGTCGGCCTGTTTTGGCCTGTTAACCCGTTCGCCGTTTCCAGCTCGTCCTATATTCTGGCCCATTAACGACCCGTTATGCCTGTGACAGAATTGAGCCTTTGCTGTCCTACGGCCTGTTAACGGCCTGTTACCGTGCTGGGCCGATACCAATTACGCCCGATTATGGCCCATGTAGACCCATTTATCCGACGGCCCGAGGCCCACCAATTACAGGCCCATTTATCGACGGCCCGTAGGAGACCCATGGATCCTACGGCCCGTATATGGCCCATGGTAGTTGTGGCCACTAGCAAACCAGGGAAAAAGAAGACTAGGAAATAAATAAGGCCGAAACTAACGCTAGGCTATTAAGGCGATTGCACAGCTTACATCCACTCGGCATCAAAGATCGCCACCAGTGCAAATATAGGGAACACCCTACACTATACAAAAATGGCTTGCTGTTTTCTTCAGGCGGTGGCTGCACATTAAGAATAAACTTTGTATCGCACCAAAACAAATTACAACTATATAACAAAAGGGCAGACTAAGGCATAGCCTAGTGGTTGGAAGGGGCTGATGCTTTCCCACCCACCCAGGTTCAAGGCATGGTACTTGCAATTTGGGGTTGTTGCACCAATTATACTGTAGGGGGTTCCCTTACAGTCTTTTTGTCAAAAAAAACTATATAACAAAAGGAAGGTTGGCATAAAACTTAACAGTCTAGCAGATAAATGCACCACCAGAAGTTCAGAAGCTCAGTTCATTTGACCCGACTGTTATGTTTTCATGCTGTATTGTCTGATGGAGCACCATAACCCTCGCCTTCATTTCCCCTAGGCTCCTGAACAACATAGAAAATGTCTGATAGTCTGGTTTCAAAACCATGCAAATCTTGATGACATTGAGCAATGTTTCTCCTTGTTTCACAAAGGGTCTCTGTTAGGGAATGGACTTGTGTATGGAGCGCAGATATAACATTGCTTTGAGCTTGCATATCTTGATCATGAGGCAGTTTGGACGATATTGCCTTAACAACCAACCCAGTATTACGCAGGAACGTGCTTTTGACACTGTTAGTGGACAGGTACTGACCCACTGTAGCAAGAGCTGACATTGAGGTTATAGTTGCCTCGCCACCTTTAGAAGGTGGCGGTTCCACCATTTTTTCCATAGCTCGCTGAAAAGTTGAGGTTTTACATTAGTAGTACCAGAATAGAAGATATTAAGGAGGCAGAAAAACCAAACAAAATAGCTTTGGTCTATATACAGAACTTATTCTGGTGAACCCATGTAAAATATTAGTTGTATTTTATTGCAAAGTACATAATAAAACCAGGTTCCAAACATATGACCATGTACCATCGCTAATATATTGTCTATTTCTTCAAATTGTATTGAGGGCTAAGGATAAAGAGACGAAGTTTATAATACGGTAAGCATAGTATGACGTCATTCATATCACAAAACAACTGAGAACAGACAAACAAGCAATTGTAACGTTGTGTGGGCAAGTCCAGCACGGAACTAGATTACGGGTCAAGATCAAAGGAACATCACTCCTCTCTTTTAAACCTTGTAAGGTGCAATGATACGCTAAGACTTAAAAGGCATGAGGATTAAGGACTTACAACATCGGCTTTGACTGGTGTAGTCATGCCCTTCTTCTTGCTGGTGTGACAGTCCTTGAAGATTTCCACAGCATTTGGTTCAGGTACTTTTTGGTCCTTGCGGGCTTTCCTCTGCATTTGGAACAAGTCAATATAGATCTGATAATATGGTACAACGAAAAGAGTGAAACATCAGCTAATTACAAGAGCCTCGCAGTGTGCAATATAGCTATGAGATCCCGTCGTCTGTTGGAATTTCACTTTCATACGGTTGGCCTTGTTCTTTGAACAGTTCACCTACAAAAAGATAGATTTGTGTGGCACATGCGTAAATAGAACTTCAACATGTGATCTGATGACATATATATAATGTACTTGATACTTCGGATCGGACGAATGTTTAACGAGGCCTCTCCAGTCTTCATCAGATATATTTTCCACTGGAGATGTTTGGGCAAGTTCACTGTTAGCCTTGCCTTCAAAGTGAGTTTTCCTCAAGTTATACCGATACTGTCACAGAGCAGACTTGAAAACATGGGTGCAAGCTTGTCTGGTTGCATCATCTTGGCTATCCAACTTGAACCTCATCTGTTGAAAATTATGGGAGTCTCATTATCAGCAACCTAGAAAGTATTGGACAGAGCAAGACGATATTACTAGTTTCCATACATAACCATACTTACAGATAAATGGTCGAGGAAGATGTTGAACTGGGTTTCGTCTTTGTCATTCCTGTACTGAATCCATGTTTGGAGGATACGTAATGACACCTAACAGCAACCGCTGCCTCTGATACTAACTTGGCTGACTCTGTAGCATCACGTGGCCTTTTTAAACCTGCCTCAAAACGGATCAACATTCTTCATCCTCTAGATTTATTTAACCTATCGAGCATTATCCCTGATGTTTGTTTCCTCTTGCGCCTAGGTGCTAGTCCAACAACAAACATAGGAAGTGTTAGTGTACATCAAACTGTGAGACTACATATAAAGAAGCATGCAACTGTAACTTCACTCCAGCAACTACCTTCTTGTTGTTGAAACTCACAAGGTTCATCTGATATTGCCAACTCGTCTTGTGTCAAGAGTGCTTGGGAAGTAGTGTCAGGTGGCAAGGGAGCTTAGGAACTGATACGTCTCCAACGTATCTATAATTTTTGATTGCTCCATGCTATATTATCTACTGTTTTGGACTATATTGGGCTTTATTTTCCACTTTTATATTACTTTTGGGACTAACCTATTAACCGGAGGCCCAGCCCAGAATTGTTGTTTTTTGCCTATTTCAGTGTTTCGAAGAAACGGAATATCAAATGGAGTCCAAACGGAATAAAACCTTCGGGAACGTGATTTTCTCACCGAACGTGATCCAGGAGACTTGGACCCTGCCCCAAGGAACAAAAGAGGCGGACACGAGGGTGGGGCCCCCCTAGGGCGCGCCCCCTGCCTCGTGGGCCCCTCGGAGCTCCACCGACGTACTCCTTCCTCCTATATATACCCATGTACCCCCAAATGATCAGAAGGGGAGCAAAAAACCTAATTCCACCGCCGGAACTTTCTGTATCCACGAGATCCCATCTTGGGGCCTGTTCCGGAGCTCTGCTGGAAGAGGGCCGTCATCACGGAGGACTTCTACATCATCATAGCCTCTCCGATGAAGTGTGAATAGTTTACCTCAGACCTTCGGGTCCATAGTTACTAGCTAGATGGCTTCTTCTCTCTCTTTGAATCTCAATACAAAGTTCTCCCCCTCTCTCGTGGAGATCTATTCGATGTAATCTTCTTTTTGCAGTGTGTTTGTTGAGATCGATGAATTGTGGGTTTATGATCAAGTCTATCTATGAATAATATTTGAATCTTCTCTGAATTCTTTTATGTATGATTGGTTATCTTTGCAAGTCTCTTCGAATTATCCGTTTGGATTGGCCAACTAGATTGGTAGTTCTTGCCATGGGAGAAGTGCTTAGCTTTGGGTTCAATTTTGCGGTGTCCTTTCCCAGTGACAGAAGGAGCAGCAAGGCACGTATTGCATCGTTGCCATCGAGGATAACAAGATGGGGTTTATTTCATATTGCATGAATTTATCTCTCTACATCATGTCATCTTGCTTAAAGCGTTACTCTGTTTTTAACTTAATACTCTAGATGCATGCTGGATAGCGGTCGATGAGTGGAGTAATAGTAGTAGATGCAGAATCGTTTCCGTCTACTTGTCCCGGACGTGATGCCTATATACATGATCATGCCTAGATATTCTCATAACTATGCTCAATTATGTCAATTGCTCAACAGTAATTTGTTCACCCACCGTAGAATACTTATGCTCTTGAGAGAAGCCACTAGTGAAACCTATGGCCCCCGGGTCTATTCTCATCATATCAATCTCCATCACCTTTATCTTGCTTTGCTTTTTTACTTTGCCTTTTCTTTTCACTTTGCATCTTTATACCAAAAATACCAAAAATATTATATCTGTCAGATCTCACTCTCGTAAGTGACTGTGAAGGGATTGACAACCCCTAATCGCGTTGGTTGTGAGTAGCTATCATTTTGTGCAGGTACGAGGGACTTGAGCGTGGCCTCCTACTGGATTGATACCTTGGTTCTCAAAAACTGAGGGAAATACTTACGCTACTCTGCTGCATCATCCTTTCCTCTTCGGGGAAATCCAACGCAAGCTCAAGACGTAGCAAGAAGAATTTCTGGCGTCGTTGCCGGGGAGTCTATGCAAAAAAGTCAACATACCAAGTACCCATCACAATCCCTATCTCTCGCATTACATTATTTTCCATTTGCCTCTCGTTTTCCTCTCCCCCACTTCACCCTTGCCGTTTTATTCGCCCTCTCTCTCTATCCTCCCTCTCTATTTGCCTCTTTTGCCCGTTTACCCTTGTTTGCTCGTGTGCTAGTTTGTTTGCTTGCTTGTCACTATGTCTAAAGTTGGGGAAGTTATCGCCGATATGGGCGATAACAATGTCATAGAAAATTCTGATGCTCCGGCTGAAGAACCCCCTACCTATCATACAAAAAGATTTCGAATCGGTAGTGGTAATATTATTGGAAAAGAAGTCATCCAAGATTTTTTTTACTTGTGCCGGTGCTTTGCCCTCTATGGGCGGTTCTATTCTTCATAGAACCAGTAGTCTTGCGGACGCTATTGCCATGCTTATCGTTGAACCTGAAAGGCAATTTATGCATATGCACCCATCTATACAAAGAATTTTCTTAGAATTTTCTAATATCGAGCATTCTTCTGTTAAGCGTGCCGCTACTATCTTTTTGGCTCATGAATTCAGATTTATAATAAAAGAAGCCAAAGAAATCTTTGCGCACAATAGGGTGGACGCTGGTCGTCCTCCCATAGAATCTATCCTCTTTGATCAAGAAGAAATTATGCGCTTTCAATCTCTTGACTATGTTGCTTTCAATGAAAACCTTAGAAAAAAAGGTGCCAATCAATATTTCAATTGATAGAATCACTGAACTTAATGATGATTTGGCCATTCGAAACAATGAGCTAGGATGCTCTCTTGAGTTTAGTCTCACAAGGTTCTGTCAAAAGAATGCTTATAATGATGAATTGGTTGTGCAATACGAAGGGCCGAAAGAGGAACCTATACCTCCTAAAATTGATCTTGGGGACCTCTGTCCTATTAAATTTAGCCCTTTTGTTTACTTTTGCTTGCCTCAAAGAAAACTTGCTGCCGAACGTAGAGAATATGAAATGAGTTTCACCGATCTATCTTATTACTACGGCAATACCTAGATCTATCCTCGTTGTTATGCCTAGCTAGGGGCGTTAAACGATAGCGCTTGTTGGGAGGCAACCCAATTTTATTTTTATTCCTTGCTTTTTGCTCCTTTTTAGTAATAAATAAATTATTTAGCCTGTGTTTTGGTTGTGTTTTTTGTGTTTCATTAGTGTTTGTGCCAAGTAGAACCGTTGGGAAGACTTGGGGAAAGTCTTGTTGAACTTGCTGTAAAAACAGAAACTTTAGCGCTCACGAGAACTGCTGTCATTTTTATTTGGTGAGTGCTATTTAGTTAATTCTTTTTTTAGATGATTAATAGATAAATTCCTCACGTCCAGTAATTTATTTTAGAATTTTTGGGGTTCCATATCCTGCTCTAGCTACATATTACTACAGACTGTTCTGTTTTTGACAGATTCTGTTTTTCGTGTGTTGTTTGCTTATTTTGATGAATCTATGGTTAGTAAAATAGTTTATAATCCATAGAGAAGTTGGAATAAAGTAGGTTTAACACCAATATAAATAAATAATGGGTTCATTACAGTACCTTGAAGTGGTCTTTTGTTTTCTTTCGCTAACGGAGCTCACGAGTTTTCTGCCTTAAGTTTTGTGTTGTGAAGTTTTCAAGTTTTGGGTAAGGATTTGATGGATTATGGAACAAGGAGTGGCAAGAGCCTAAGCTTGGGGATGCACATGGCACCCCCAAGATAATCTAAGGACACCTAAAAGCCAAAGCTTGGGGATGACCCGGAAGGCATCCCCTCTTTCGTCTACTTCTATCGGTAACTTTACCTGGAGCTATATTTTTATTCACCAACATGATATGTGTTTTGCTTGGAGCGTCTTGTATTATTTGTGTCATTGTTTGTTAGTGTGCCACAATCATCCTTGCTGTACACACCTTTTGAGAGAGCCATACATGAATTAAAATTTGATAGAATGCTCTATGTGCTTCACTTATATCTTTTGAGCTAAGTAGTTTTGCTCTATGTGCTTCACTTATATCTTTTGAGCTAAGTAGTTTTGCTCTATGTGCTTCACTTATATCTTTTGAGCCAAGTAGTTTTTCTCTATGTGCTTCACTTATATCTTTTGAGCTATGTAATTTTTCTCTATATGCTTCACTTAGATCTTTTAGAGCACGGTGGTGGATTTGTTTTAAAGAAACTATTGATCTCTCATGCTTCACTTAAATTATTTTGAGAGTCTCTTAATAGCATGGTAATTTTCTTAATAATAATATGCTTGATATTCAAGATTTTTGAAACTTTCTTTTGAGTGTGTTGAATACTAAGAAAAGATTGAAGCATGATAATTGTTTTGAGATATGGAAGTGATAATATTAAAGTCATGCTAGTTGAGTAGTTGTGAATTTAAAGAATACTTGTGTTGAAGCTTGTGATTCCCGTAGCATGCACATATGGTGAACCGTTATGTGATGAAGTAGGAGCATGATTTATTTATTGATTGTCTTCCTTATGAGTGGCGGTCGGGGACGAGCGATGGTCTTTTCCTACCAATCTATCCCCCTAGGAGCATGCGCGTAATACTTTGCTTTGATAACTTCTAGATTTTTGCAATAAGTATATGAGTTCTTTATGACTAATGTTGAGTCCATGGATTATATGCACTCTCACCCTTCCACCTTTGCTAGCCTCTCTAATACCGCGCACCTTTCGCCGGTATCATACACCCACCATATACCTTCCTCAAAACAGCCACCATACCTACCTATTATGGCATTTCCATAGCCATTCCGAGATATATTGCCATGCAACTTTCCACCGTTCTGTTTATTATGACACACTCCATCATTGTCGTATTGCTAGCATGATCATGTAGTTGACATCGTATTTGTGGCAAAGCCACCGTTCATAATTCTTTCATACATGTCACTCTTGATTCATTGCATATCCCGGTACACCGCCGGAGGCATTCATATAGAGTCATATCTTGTAATTTTTGAGTTGTAAGAGAAATAAAAGTGTGATGATCATCATTATTAGAGCATTGTCCCGGTGAGGAAAGAATGATGGAGACTATGATTCCCCCACAAGTCGGGATGAGACTCCGGATGAAAAATAAATAAAAGAGGCCAAAGAAGCCCAAATAAAAAAAAGAGGCCATAAAAAAAGAGAAAAGGCCCAAATAAAAAATAAAAAAATGAGAGAAAAAGAGAGAAGGGACAATGTTACTATCCTTTTACCACACTTGTGCTTCAAAGTAGCACCATGATCTTCATAGTAGAGAGTCTCTCATATTATCACTTTCATATACTAGCGGGAATCTTTCATTATAGAACTTGGCTTGTATATTCCAATGATGGGCTTCCTCAAATTGCCCTAGTTCTTCATGAGCAAGCAAGTTGGATGCACACCCACTTAGTTTCTTTTTGAGCTTTTCATATACTTATAGCTCTAGTGCATCCGTTGCATGGCAATCCCTACTCACTCACATTGATATCTATTGATGGGCATCTCCATAGCCCGTTGATACGCCTAGTTGATGTGAGACTATCTTCTCCCTTTTTGTCTTCTCCACAACCACCATTCTATTCCACCTATAGTGCTATGTCCATGGCTCACGCTCATGTATAGCATGAAGATTGAAAAAGTTTTGAAAAAGTTGGAGTATGAAACAATTGCTTGGCTTGTCATTGGGGCTGTGAATGATTTAAATATTTTGTGTGGTGAAGATAGAGCATAGCCAGACTATATGATTTTGTAGGGATAACTTTCTTTGGCCATGTTATTTTGAGAATACATAATTGCTTTGTTAGTATGCTTGAAGTATTATTATTTTTATGTCAATATAAACTTTTGTCTTGAATCTTTCTAAGTCTGAATATTCATATCACAATTAAGAAGATTTACATTGAAATTATGCCAAGTAGCACTCCGCATCAAAAATTCTCTTTTTATCATTTACCTACTCGAGGACGAGTAGGAATTAATCTTGGGGATGCCTGATACGTCTCCAACGTATCTATAACTTTTGATTGCTCCATGCTATATTATCTACTGTTTTGGACTATATTGGGCTTTACTTTCCACTTTTATATTACTTTTGGGACTAACCTATTAACCGGAGGCCCAGCCCAGAATTGCTGTTTTTTTCCTATTTCTGTGTTTCGAAGAAACAGAATATCAAACGGAGTCCAAACGGAATAAAACCCTCGGGAACGTGATTTTCTCACCGAACGTGATCTAGGAGACTTGGACCCTGCTCCAAGGAACAAAAGAGGCGGTCACGAGGGTGGGGGGCGCCCCCCCTAGGGCGCGCCCCCTGCCTTGTGGGCCCCTTGGAGCTCCACCAACGTACTCCTTCCTCCTATATATACCTAAGTACCCCCAAACGATCAGAAGGGGAGAAAAAAACCTAATTCCACCGCCGCAACTTTCTGTATCCACGAGATCCCATCTTGGGGCCTGTTCCGGAGCTCCGCCTGAAGAGGGCCGTCATCACGAAGGGCTTCTACATCATCATAGCCTCTCCGATGAAGTGTGAGTAGTTTACCTCAGACCTTCGGGTCCATAGTATGATGTCATTCATATCACAAAACAACTGAGAACAGACAAACAGGCAATTGTAACATTGTGTGGGCAAGTCCAGCACGGAACTAGATTACGGGTCAAGATCAAAGGAACATCACTCCTCTCTTTTAAACCTTGTAAGGTGCAATGTTACGCTAAGAAAATTGTGTATAAAATTGAGAAGAGTAATAGACATTGGCTGCAAACCATGCAGTTCAAGGCACAAGTCAGAGTAAGTAGTAGTTAAAAGGCATGAGGATTAAGGACTTACAACAGCGGCTTTGACTGGTGTAGTCATGCCCTTCTTCTTGCTGGTGTGACAGTCCTTGAAGATTTCCACAACATTTGGTTCAGGTACTTTTTGGTCCTTGCGGGCTTTCCTCTGCATTTGGAACAAGTCAATATAGATATGATAATATGGTACAGCGAAAAGAGTGAAACAACAGCTAATTACAAGAGCCTCGCAGTGTGCAATATAGCTATGAGATCCCGTCGTCTGTTGGAATTTCACTTTCGTACGGTTGGCCTTGTTCTTTGAACAGTTCACCTACAAGAAGATAGATTTGTGTGGCACATGCGTAAATAGAACTTCAACATGTGATCTGATGACATATATATAATGTACTTGATACTTCAGATCGGACCAGTGTTTAACGAGGCCTCTCCAGTCTTCATCAGATATATTTTCCACTTGAGATGTTTGGGCAAGTTTACTGTTAGCCTTGCCTTCAAAGTGAGTTTTCCTCAAGTTATACCGATACTGTCGCAGAGCAGACTTGAAAACATGGGTGCAAGCTTGTCTGGTTGCATCATCTTGGCTATCCAACTTGAACCTCATCTGTTGAAAATTATGGGAGTCTCATTATCAGCAACCTAGAAAGTATTGGACAGAGCAAGACGATATTACTAGTTTCCATACATAACCATACTTACAGATAAATGGTCGAGGAAGATGTTGAACTGGGTTTCTTCTTTGTCATTCCTGTACTGAATCCATGTTGGGAGGATACGTACATGACACCTAACAGCAACCGATGCCTCTGATACTAACTTGGCTGACTCTGTAGCATCATGTGGCTCAACATTCTTCCTCCTCTAGATTTAGTTAACCTATCGAGCATTATCCCTGATGTTTGTTTCCTCTTGCGCCTAGGTGCTAGCCCAACAACAAACATAGGAAGTGTTAGTGTACATCAAACTATGAGACTACATATAAAGAAGCATGCAACTGTAACTTGACTCCAGCAACTACCTTCTTGCTATTGAAGCTCACAAGGTTCATCTGATATTGCCAACTCGTCTTGTGTCAAGAGTGCTTGGGAAGTAGTGTCAGGTGGCAAGGGAGCTTGGGAACTGATACGTCTCCAACGTATCTATAATTTTTGATTGCTCCATGCTATATTATCTACTGTTTTGGACTATATTGGGCTTTATTTTCCACTTTTATATTACTTTTGGGACTAACCTATTAACCGGAGGCCTAGCCCAGAATTGCTGTTTTTTTGCCTATTTCAGTGTTTCGAAGAAACGGAATATCAAATGGAGTCCAAACGGAATAAAACCTTCGGGAACGTGATTTTCTCACCGAACGTGATCCAGGAGACTTGGACCCTGCCCCAAGGAACAAAAGAGGCGGACACGAGGGTGGGGCCCCCCCTAGGGCGCGCCCCCTGCCTCGTGGGCCCCTCAGAGCTCCACCGATGTACTCCTTCCTCCTATATATACCTATGTACCCCCAAACGATCAGAAAGGGAGCAAAAACCTAATTCCACCGCTGCAACTTTCTGTATCCACGATATCCCATCTTGGGGCCTGTTTCGGAGCTCCGCCGGAAGGGGGCTGTCATCACGGAGGGCTTCTACATCATGATAGCCTCTCCGATGAACTGTGAGTAGTTTACCTCAGACCTTCGGGTCCATAGTTAGTAGCTAGATGGCTTCTTTTCTCTCTTTGAATCTCAATACAAAGTTATCCCCCTCTCTCATGGAGATCTATTCGATGTAATCTTCTTTTTGCGGTGTGTTTGTTGAGACCGATGAATTGTGGGTTTATGATCAAGTCTATCTATGAATAATATTTGAATCTTCTCTGAATTATTTTATGTATGATTGGTTATCTTTGCAAGTCTCTTCGAATTATCCGTTTGGTTTGGCCAACTAGATTGGTAGTTCTTGCCATGGGAGAAGTGCTTAGCTTTGGGTTCGATCTTGCGGTGTCCTTTCCCAGTGACAGATGGGGCAGCAAGGCACGTATTGCAGCGTTGCCATCGAGGATAACAAGATGGTGTTTATTTCATATTGCATGAATTTATCTCTCTACATCATGTATCTTGCTTAAAGCGTTACTCTGTTTTTAACTTAATGCTCTAGAGGCATGCTGGATAGTGGTCGATGAGTGGAGTAATAGTAGTAGATGCAGAATCGTTTCGGTCTACTTGTCACGGACATGATGCCTATATACATGATCATGCCTAGATATTCTCATAACTATGCTCAATTCTGTCAATTGCTCAACAGTAATTTGTTCACCCACCGTAGAATACTTATGCTCTTGAGAGAAGCCACTAGTGAAACCTATGGCCCCCGGGTCTATTCTCATCATATCAATCTCCATCACTTTAATCTTGCTTTGATTTTTACTTTGCCTTTACTTTTCACTTTGCATCTTTATACCAAAAATACCAAAAATATTATATCTATCAGATCTCACTCTCGTAAGTGACTGTGAAGGGATTGACAACCCCTAGTCGCGTTGGTTGCGAGTAGCTATCGTTTTGTGTAGGTACGAGGGACTTGAGCGTGGCCTCCTACTGGATTGATACCTTGATTCTCAAAAACTGAGGGAAATACTTACGCTACTCTGCTGCATCATCCTTTCCTCTTTGGGGAAATCCAACGCAAGCTCAAGACGTAGCAGGAACGTGCTGCTAGCTCAGTTAACGCACGAGTATGTCGTGCAGCTGGTAGTACTGTGGTAGGTGTTGCAAGAACTAGGGCTGTCTCTGCTTGTTTGGTGGAAGCTATTTGTTTTTGTTTGTCTTTTTTTGCAACTTGTGTAGCATGGGATGTCGTGTTTGTAGAATTTTCTGCTGGACTTTGACCTTGTATTGCACCATCAGTACCAGCAGAATCTGCAGGATTCATCCTCTTCTCATTCCCTGCCATTCTATGTTTCTTCCTCTTTCCCTGTGCCATGTTAAGTCAAGCCGACAAGAAAAACGAATAACAATTTAGTTATTCAGAACAAATTGATGCGTGATGCAGACGAACTAAACTTTGATGTTAGACAACCACATGATAGGAGGATGTAATATGTATGAAAAACAGGACGGAAGAGATAACCAGAACTATGATGTGTAAACTAAGAAGAAGACATTTCACCAAATTAGAAGCAATGCAATGGAAGGTAGACACCATATGAAAGATGCTACAAATATCGCTCTGCCAAGTTAACAGTGTCTCATCATAAATGGCGTTTAAACAAATGTGAAGCAATACAAGAAATAAATCATATGCAAGATGCAAACAACATCACACTACCATGTTAGAGGTCTCTCGTCATTAGTGCCATTGCATATTTACAACATTGCATATTCACAGCTTATGATGTGTAAACTAAGGAGAAGGAATTTCAACAAATTAGAAGCAATGAAAGCTAGACACCATATGGAAGATGCAACGAATATCACTCTACCAAGTTAAAACTGTCTCGTCATAAGTGTCATTTCAACAAATTAGTAATACAAGCTAGAAAAGAATGTGAGATGTAACCTATATCACACTCCAAAGTCAAACATGTCTTATGATAAGTGATTGTTGCAGGTTACACAACAGTAGTAATTTGATGTAAGAACATGGTGTGATAGACAGATATTGTATGTTCTAGAAACAGGAACACGTGTCTTATTCAAGTATAATGTGTAAAGTAAGCAGATGGAATTCAACAAAATTAGAAGCAATATAAGCTAGACATCACACATAACATGCAACCACATATAACAGTGCCAAGTTAGAGGGAGCACCGGTGATGCTGCACTAGGGGAGACGTGCTCATCATAAACACACCTTTGTTGAGTGTCTGTGCATGTGTTGTATTGGAAATCATCTTGGGGGTGTGGAGGAGTAGAAACAGTAGAGGCCCTTCGTTCGGAAGGAGTACCTTTATCCGCTGCCTTGCTAACTTCCTTCCGCTTTATTGATTTTGAATTGTCAAGTAAAACCGACAAGAAAAAAGCAATAAAATTCTCTCTTCAGATCTCATTCATGCATGATACTGACAATCACTACTTTGATGTAAGGCAAACACATGATACCAGGATGGAATATGTACGAAAAATAGTACTGCATGGCATGTTCACAACTGTTTGTGTAAACTAAGCAGAAACCATTTCAGCAAATAAGAAGCAATGCAAGCTAGACACCACATGAAAGATGCAACCAATATGACTCTTCCAAGTTAAAAGCGTCCCATCATAAATGGAATTTCAACAAATTAGAAGCAGCGCATGCTATAAATCATATGAAAGATGCAACTAATATCGCACTACATATACTAAAGGTGTCTCGTCATGTTGATTGATGCGGGATACAAAAAAACAATAGTTTTATGTAAGGACATGCTTAATAGACAGATGTACTATGTACTAAATACAGGAAGGCATGTCACATTAACAGGTATAATGTATAAGCTAAGTAGACTAGCACATGCAGTTTAACTAGATTGGAAGAATTACAATCTAGACACCATATGCAACATGCAACCACATATCACGCTGCCAAGTTAGAGCAAGCACCTGTGATGCTAGTGTAGGGGAAATGTTGTAATCAACTACAGAGCTACATTCACTATCTTCATCTAGCATTTCTATTTCTTGAGAATCATGTCGGGAGGCTGACGCTGCATTCTTTAAGTGAAGAGTAGTCCCCTTGCCTGCCTGCCTCGTCATAAGTGATTGACGAGGGATACACAAGAACATTAGTTTGATGTAAGAACATGGTTAATACACAGATGTACTAGTATGTACCAAAAACAGAAAGGCATGTCATATTCAAAGGTATAATGTCTAAGCTAAGCAGATGAAATTTAACCAAATTGGAAGCAATACAAGCTAGACATCCGGCTGGAGTTGTGAGCATGATCATCTAGGACCTGAGAGCCTGGTGGGAGGCGGGCTGCTTCGCCACCATCGCAGCTTTTTAGTTGGCTTCCAGGTGATGCCTATCTTTGCTGGGCTTGTCCCTGGTTCGGCCAGTGCCCTGACTAGCTATTTGTCTTCTGGTGCTCACGGGATGGTGGTTCATGTAAAAAATATCTTTACTTATCTTACGGACTTCGGCCTTTGAATACAAGCTAGACACCATATGGAACATGCAACCACATATGACACCGCGAAGTTAAAGCAAGCACCTGGGATGGTGGTTCATTGCGAGCGAGGTCATCAACTCTAGAGCTACGTTCCCCGTCTCCATCTGCTGACACTACACCCTTTAAAGCGTTCAAATGTGTCTTGCCTAGCCGCACACCAAACTGGAGCGACCTCTCTCTTTTATTTTTGGCTTCTCTCATGGCAGCAGAGTCTGAAATACCTTGCATAAAAACACAACAGTTAGAGTAAGGGTGAAGTGTGTGCAGAACTAGTGCACAGTAAAAGTAGCAGATAGCAGGTGGCTGAAAAATAAATGACAGGAGACATATGATAGCTCTACAACATTGCATGGCAAACAAAATTAGATTCTACTCTGTATGATTTTGTAATATATGAGCACAGGAAATGCAGGTACTCCTCCAGCACACCACCACATGTGTTCATATCTAAGATAACAGTCGACTGAAAATAAATAGGTCAGTCGATTTTTTTAATGAACCGTCCGATCTATAAGGAACGGGCAGATGGCCTTCGTCTACCTCCCGCCAGTCACTGTTGACGATCTTTCTCGAACCGCCAGCGACCACCGGCCCAGACCCCTGCCTCCGCCGCCCCGCCCTCCCATCGATCTCACACCACCGTCGTGCTTGGCAGTGCCCCCAGGCCATCCCTTTAATCCCGGCCGACCTCCAGATCGGGCGCCAGTAGCTCTAGGACGCACACGCCCCTAAGATAAACAGCAAGGCGTTGCTTCCCCGGCGTAATAGGCGTACTAGCGCCTGTTACGCCGGGGAATGCTTCCGTTAATTGGGAATCAAGTGGCCAGAAATTGAAATTCAGGGGGGCGACGGACCTCTAGCTAAGGTGAAATAGTATATGAGGAGAAACCTTGTGCATCGTGAGTTACTAGGAACATCTAGTATCAAGAAGAAGCGGTCAACTAGTGTCTTCTATGGGATGAATACCGTGCAAGCAGAGACGTAAGATTTGCACGAATAAGGGAAGAGGAGTACCTTTTTCGGTTGCCAGTGTGGTCACCTCCACAAGTTGCGCCGATTTTCTTCTTTTTACCGGGGAAACCGATGTTCTGGAGGGTGCAGGCTTGGAGGAACCCATGGCCAAATTGTTGACTGTGTTGCCGTGGCCGTATGTCAGCGGAGGGGAAGCAGATCCGAGGCGGCGAAGGTCGGCATAGCAGGAACAACTCCGGTGCGGTGGAGGGTGGCGAAGTTGGAGCGGCAGCAGTGAGGCGCAGGACAGCGTGGTTGAACTGGCTCGGGTACGGACGGCTCGGCCTCGGCTTCAACTACTAGCCGTGGAGGGCGTTGCGGTTGAGGTTGCGGTGGACGACGACGTCGGGGTATCGGCTCCGGCGTGATGGAGGAGGGTGGCGGTTGATGGGTGGGATGGGGTGGTGGACGGAGGATGCCGAGGTTTCATGGCTGGTGGAGAGGTAGTTTTGGCGCCCATGGAGTATGAATGGGGAATCGGACGGGTGGGGGGAACCATGTTTCGGTCTGGGACACGCTTGTTTTTGGCTTTTTTGAACGGAAGATGGGACGCGCTTGTTTGAAATTTGGGGAAAGTACAAACTTTGCCCCCTCTTAAATTTTGGACCTACTGCAGGTCGGGGGTAGGATGGTAATCCCATGTGTCCCAAATAGTGGGCGGGAGCGATTTTGGCCGCGCGCATGTGTGCTTAGGCGGCCATTGTGTATGAATGTTTTTCGGATGCGGTTACGTGGCGTCTACATGAAGCTACAAACCTACCCCGGTTTAGACCTTTGGACGTCGGGCCGGTAGGTTTCACGGGTCGGAGTTATTAGAAAAGTAATTTCCTTGTACTACCAAACATTGGTCTCACACGGTTTCGGGCGAGTAGAGGCTCTTTTGGCGCTTCGTTCGAAATTTTGAAACACAAGCATTCATGTTTAGAGTACTCTTGAACTATGAGGATTGACCTAAATATACAACGTTATATTTGACCTTGTATGTTTGAAAACCTCATTAAATTATTCACTTCTTTTCGAAATTTTGACACTTGAAAATCCTATAATTACGATTATTTTGGAATGGAGGAGCTAAATTTGAATCTATTTTGTACACGACTACATATGCTATTATGTACAAAATCAGAGCAAAGATTGGTGCCCCCATAATTTAGGTATGGTTTACAAATGCCATGATATCAAATTCAAATAATTGAATGGACTTCATGTTGAATTCGACTTTTTTGAACCACCTTAAGTTGAATTCAAATGTATGCTAGTTCATAGGTAGTAGCTATTTATAATGTCCATTGTGTAACTTTCGTATGTATAATGTGCTTTACACACACCATGAACTATACTCACGTTTATATTCGATTGCTAAAGCGATGCATTGTCTGGAGTTCAAAATACTAACTATGTGGATCAATTGTGTCGAATAATAACATAGACATGCTCAAATTCGATAGAATCTAGATGTCTGATGGATCAATAACCGCTCCTTACGTGAATTGCAAATATGATCCCATCCTAATATTTGGATACAATTTATATCTTTAATCAATGTGTAGAGCAGTCTTTTACGTGTAGTTTCACTCTCCATCGGTGGTCTCTCACACATGCTCACACACTCTCTCCCGAGGTGTCTTTCTCGCACACATGCTCTAGATATAACCCTCCCTCCCTCTCGTAACCATTTACAACTGTTTTCACTAACCGTTATCACAAGCACTCTTCCTCTCGCAAACATACACATGCACAATCCTCATCGACCCTTTCTATATACATGGACCTGCCTACGTGTCTCATGTATGCACATTATCTTTACGCCTGTCTCTCACACATTGTCTCACACCTCTCTTCCTAATCGACGAGTATGATTCTAGCAGAGCATTTTGTAGGATGCCCCTTAAAGTTAGGTTGGATGAATAGTAATATCAGAGATAAAGGGGTTACCTTAGTCCGAGAACCTACGGTTACAAATCCTAGCCGGCTTTGTCAGTGGACATAGAGTCCTTCACAATTCTGCTATCTTTGTCTTGTACGACTAGTCATCCATGGGTCTTCCTAAATGCATCACGGGCCGACCAATGTGGCGCAGGATGGAACAGAACGAAGGGCCTCACCTCGACCCACTGGACCTCACGCGGTGACACACCCTTTGCCCCCACGTCTCATTATATTCTCACACCCACACATACCAACACAAACACCACACACATAGAAAATTTCTCCTGGTGCCTCTATTCCCTCCCCCTTGCATATACACACTCAAGGGAATGGAATCTCTTGTCGTGACGTCATATTCGTCTCTCTCTCTCTAGACCACTCTCATTTCTCGTGCTATCTCTCCCACGCCCCCCCCCGGTCGGCCCCTCTATCCATGCCTCTCTCGAATACATAATACACACACATACCTCTCTAGGCCCCGCCAAATGCATCAACTACACATTCACACATGTTACATCACATACCCCATTGATCTAAAAAGCCCTCTCTTCACGTTTATTTCGCATACAACATTCCTTTTGAATAAAGTGTGGCCAAAAACTATTTTAGAGTTTCTACATATATACAACATTACAAAGTTATATAGAGGAGTAGGAACGCTAATTCGCATTGCATGGTGCCCACAATGATATTTATTCTGCACTGTGAATTTGTATATTTTTATACTATATACAAAGTTAGTCATAATAAAGAGAAACGAAGAGCATCTCTCTCTCCATCGCATACCCCCCTGTACGCCCCTTTCACGTATGCACACAAAACTATCTCCAGGTCCTCTAAAAGTAAGCCCCCAGAAAATTCATGCATGTTTCATCTTTCTCTCGCGATGTATGCAATGACGATCATTGTATTTGAAGCCAAAGCACGATACGTACATTGGACTTCAGAATCCACTCATTACGGTCACCATTTACGTTTAGTGGTTATTATGCAGTCACGGGCTCACCGTACAACTCTGTATTTGCTCATGACATGACTAGTTGACCAGTTAAACGCTCCACGTGGCACCTCTAGTGTTGCATCACATTATCTCACTACCATCGTGCCCACCTGTCGACTTGTATCTACTCTACATCTACAGTCTTATAAAATACATAAAATACACTCTTATAAAAAACAGAGTTGGTGATGATGGTGTGCCTACCATCCTGCCATATAGGCCGTCCAATTTATATCTGACGGATAGGAAAGAAACTATGGCAATTTTGCAAAAAGGTACCCACACACCTCTCCACATTTGCAAATAAGGCCTTCCCTCGTTCATCCTTTTCTCTCACAAGATAAACAAGTCATACAAATGAATCTTGATGTTACATGCAACGCACGGGCATCTTGCTAGTAAGAATGAAAACAAATGACAAAAAAATATTTGGATGATGGTTCGAAGTCATGACCGCGGGAACAGCGGACAAGGTGGCCTTGTATTGGTATGCTGAGCCATCTGTTTTAACACACAGGAGCTGGTGTGGTGATTATACACACACGCATGCATGCACACGAACTGCATCCACGCAACACTCACATAAACACATGCACCCACTCACGCACGCAACACTCACACGTACACACGCAGCCACACACGCACGCAACACTCACACGCACGCACGCAACACTCACACACACACACGCACGCATGCATGCACACACCCGTACACCACACGACCAACACACACTCTCACGCTCAAGTGCTCAACCTACACGTGCATGCGCACACATCAGGTCCTGACAGACACATACACAACCAGGTGATTCCCGCGCACGGGTTGGAGCCTTGTCGCGCCAGCGTAAATTTGTGTTTATCTGACCTTTTGCCTATGCGAACTGACAGGTGGGACCCACAACGAACGTGGTCAATTTAACTAGTCAACATGGCGCCACGCAGACTATTTGGTCGGTCAACAGAGTGCAATCCGATGCTGAGCTGTGAGCAAGTGACCGTATAATCACCGTAAAACGTATATAGTGACCATAATCAGCTTATTCTGAAGTTCGGCGACCGTATTACGCTTTTCTCTCTGTAGGCCCTCCAAAACTACATCTCTACACGTTCTCGCATGTTACATCTAACAACTATGCAATACATCACTACTACTACACTCTAACACAATAAATCATATGTGTTTTTAGTTTTACTAGATATCATATTGTTATTTATAATTATTCAGTTTGCATACATTAAAATTGTCTTTGAAATGTATGGCCAGTATCATCTACCGCGCGGGAAAAATCCCACCCTTTCCTGTTTAATTGGGTTTGTATCGATGGATCGTGCGAAACAGCAAAACTATAGTACTATACAGTACAAGTGACAGTTCACTGGGTCGTCGTGTCGTCTACTCCTCCGTCGTAAGAGTGGAGCGCTCGCTTTCATAAATCTTCTAGTCCCTTTTGCCGACATGTGGGACATCAAGCTACCGGGTCAACGTGCCATACCGGAATACAGTGCAGAGCAGCCGGGGTGAAGCACCCAAGTCATGGCACCGGCGTAGTAATGAGCAATGAGGCATCAAATCACAAAGCTGCACCTTTCCCGCAGTTAAGTTGGAGGGACGAAGCAACCATCATTTCACTCGTTGCTGATTCCGCTTCTCCCTCATCTTCTTCAACTTAACCACGTGTTGCTTCTGCCGTTGTTATGCCTCATGTGGGACGCGGATCGGCTTGGTAAAGCACTGACACATGGGACCGCATGTTAGCAAACCGCCAGGACAACGTCCTCCGAAAATAAGAAGCCTAATCCTAGACTTACAAAGGGCTATGTAGCTGCTACATATACTTTCCATCTAATCTATATATGCCCCCCTGATTTTCAGGTGGGGTGGGCCTAATCCTCTCCTTTAATCCAATCAAATAGTCCCACATCACATCAGTTCATAACTTTACGTAAACCATTACGTGGATGTAGCATTGCTCAAATAAGAAACCTCCCCCGCCATCCGCGTGGCAAAATCACCTCCTTTTTACTAATCTCGATTCTATAATTCTTTAGATCAATATAATTGAGATTTGTATAGATAGCACATAGGAGCAAAACCAAGTGGTACGGTTAAGGGCATCCACAATGTGTAGCCAAATGTGAAAATAGCTTTTGGCATCGTGGGAACCATTGTGGACGGTGATGCCAAAGCCAAAAAGATGGAACCGAAGCTCCTTGATTGATTGATTGAAGGAATAGAAAAATGCAACGTCTCTCCTCTTTATCCCATGCTTGGACGCATGTAGTACAGTATAGAGCACAGAGTCTACTCCCCTGTCCCTTCTATCACAAATCACAAAGCAGTGAGGTGTCAAATCACAAAAGCACGGACGAAGCAACCATCATTTCACTCTTCGCTAACTCCGCTTCTCCATCGTCTTCTTCGAGAAGCCATCTCACCGCATTAGTTACTCCTAGTAGTACTAGTAAAGGACTTCTTGGATGCAAATAAGGCGGTTGTCTCGGCTTGCAGGCAGCACTTGCAAACGACTTACAGTAGTCTCCCTCAATGGTGTTCTCCGTCGAACGCACTTCACCAAACCACCCAAAAAAATATCGTCGACGTCACCGCAATGGGGAAGGAAGTCAAATATAGTTACTACCTCCATTTTTTTGTACACAAGACCAGTATATCAAAATTACAATTTACAAAGGGCCACTAACACTAATCGAGGCAAAATTGATGGGGTTAGCAACCAAGGACATTAATATCCCATGCATGCATGCGGAAGTGAGAAGGTTGGTTTGCATGGCGCTGCATTAATCAAGCGATGAGGAGTGAGATGGTTAGCTCTTTGGTCTTTGGAGAAAAAAATACGCATTAATTGACACGTGAAACGAGGATTTGTATCGATTAAATCCCGCGAAGGAAAACCCAGCCTTTCTTTTTTAACACTAGTACTCCTAGTACGTACGTACTTATCCTGTTTGGGTCTAGGCCTTGCATTGCCAAACTTCGCCACACATTTTTGCCAAGCTTGCCTAAAGTTTTCAAAATGAGAAGGAGGTACACTTGTGCACGGCTATCACGGTCGCACCGCACCCTCACACGGTCGCTCCTGCACGCCGCGGTTGCACCGCACCCTCACACAGTCGCTCCTGCACGCCACAAACCCAACCAAGGGAACGCACCCTCACTGACACGTCTTGTCGCATGTGAACACACCAAACTCAGCCATCCTATCGCTGACACATAATTTTCGTTCATAGAGTATGTTTATCCAACCGCATGTTGGGGAGTATCCGTACGGCCCGTGTGGTGGTCTGTTGGGGAAGAAGAAGAGGTGAGGAAGAAGGAAAGAAGGGTTAGGAAACGTAGGATATTCATCCAACCGCCTGAAATGGTAGACTGACCCAAGTCAGGCGACTTGCATAACAAATATATGTTTTTACACAGCAAAAGATCCATAAAAACAACAACATAAAGAAAAACTATCACTGCTCGCGGAAAGAGACGACCTCGTCGTCTTTGGCTGCCAGCGCGAACCAGCCGTCATTGCCGATGTGTGTCTCCGCACCGTGGTTGTCATCGGCCTCCAGCTACTCGTTCAAGCGGAGCATGCGGGCGCTCTGCACGGACGAGAGCACAACCCGGTTCAAGTCGAGGACGTCCTGTTCGCCTGCAGGAGGGCCTCGATGGCAGCGGCATCCGCGCGCTCCGCGTCGAGTCGAGCCTCCGCCGCCCGGTTCAAGTCCAGGACGTCTGGTTCCGCCTGCAGGAGGGCGTCGATGAGAGAGGCATCCGCGCGCTCTGCGTCGAGTCAAGCCTCTGCCGCCCGGTTCAAGTCCAGGACGTCCGGTTCCGCCTGCAGGAGGGCCTCGATGGCAGCGGCATCCGCGCGCTCCGCCTCAAGTTGAGCCTCCGTCGCCCGGTTCACATCCACGACATCCGGTTCCGCCTGCAGGAGAGCCTCGATGGCAGCGGCATGCGCGCGCTCCGCATCGAGTCGAGCCTATGCCTCTCGGTCCTCCTTTAGTATCGCCATGTCGAACCACTGGTCCGCCTGCACCATGGGGGACTCGGACGCCGGCACGAAGTCGACGTCCATCGTCTCATACCCATCGGGGGCCTTCTGTGCCGTGACCTCCGCCATGAACATTGGATCGGCTTCCTCCTCCTTGTAGCTTGGCTCCAGAGAACTCGGGGATTGTCCCGCCGCAAAGCGAGCTTGGGAATGGAGGTCTGTGGCGCCGACCGCCACTGCGATTTCTGCGCGGCGCTCGGCGTCAGCATCTTGTAGTAAGTGATCTTACGGCGCACCATGGCTTTCCGGTGAACTAGGGGATGCTTGATGCGGGCTAGGGGATCGAAAGGTGGGGGAATGGGCTAGAGATTTGGTGTGGTTTTAGGGCAGTGGCTGGCGTAGGCCGAGCAGCGAAGGTTCTGGTGTGAATAGTGGTTCCGGTGATGACCGGTCAATCTGTTTTGACTATACATCGCTCTTGTCGCGTTCGCGTTGCAGCCCGGCACGCTGGACCCTCCACGTCGCTCACCGAATGGAACGCGCTTCGTCTTGCGTTTTCGCTCGCTTGTGGGACCGCAGTTGAGAGCAAACCGACGTCCCTCCCCCTCCCCCGCCCGCGTCATTTATTATACCACCACTCCCTCCGTTTTATGCGGAGTAAATCAAAATGGAGGGAGTATACTACGGATGAGGATCCCCTGACGTGGCCGAACCCATTGAGTAACTGACATGCGGGGCCTAGCAAGCATGGGGTCCGCCAGTAAGTGACCGAAAGGGAGGGTAAGGCAGGGATACCAACGTCAGAGGATCCACTTCCACTATACTACTTTGACCAAATGTTAGAGTAATAATATATGACATGCAACTTACACAAATGTTAGAGTAATAATATATGACATGCAACTTACACAAAGCATACAGGGTCTAATGCGTTTCTCGAGGCTAACTTTGACCAAATGTTAGAGTAATAATATATGACATGCAACTTACACAAAGCATACGGTCAAATTTGTATGTGAAAGGAGTTTCCAATGATATAATTTTCACATTATACATCTCATGTACTATTAATCTTGTCAATAGTCAAATTGGAAACCATCTCGAGTACAAATCTAGGAGTACGTACAAATCTAACAATATTGATTGGGCGTTGTTGAATGTTGATACCTTTTTGATCAAAGTAGATATACTTTGACTACACATAAAACTCATATGTAAACTAGAAAGGATAGGAGGGGGTATATTGTACGTTCAAAAACGAAACGAACATTGAATACCCTTTATATATGATTTGCGGATGCTATGATCACCGGTTCAAAATTTTGAATCCGCCTTAGGTATCACGTGCCCCCACTCATTCCCTCTCGACTTCATCTCGGGGTCTGGAGATCTATTGAAAGAGGACTAGGGTGGGTACATGCGAATGATACTCAGCGGAATGTTCAAATGAGGCATGTGGGAGGATGGACTCGACTGGAGGGCAACATGATCGATGGAGAAGAGGGTTGGAGAGGAATGAGAAATAAGCAAACGCCACATGATTATACTTGAATGGCTCAAATAAATAATAAGTTGTCTCGCTTAGCCTACATAGTGAAAGGCTTAATGTGCAATGTGGAGCTCTGACGCTCGAATATGGCCGGGAAAACAGGGAAACAGACATGTGGGGCACACCCGTCGGGACGACGTAGCGCAGACTAGTCCAATGGAGGAGCTGGCCCATGACCTCCTCGCCACGGACAACCGTTCATGTGGGTCGTTGGGGCGAACAATGGGGCGCAGCTCCAGCACCGCCTCTGGACACAGCGACCGCGGTGAGCAACACGCTCATATTGTTGCTAGACACGGTTGGTTTCAGTTTGCCGAGGGTGGCGTTAGTGCTGTGGCATGACCAATGGTATGTTTGGTTTGTGCCCAAGGTTGCCCCATCAAAGCATTGGGTAGCCAAAATTTTGGTTGAGGTATTGGTTGCCCATGATTTGGCCGACATTGGCAAGAAAAATGAACTTGAGTTGGCTAGAGTTCATTGGCATGCCAAAGAAATGGCAACCATCCAAACAAAGACCAATCTTTGGGTCATGACAAAAATTTTGGTTGAGGTATTGGTTGCCCATGATTTGGCCGACATTGGCAAGAAAAATGAACTAGAGTTGGCTAGAGTTCATTGGCATGCCAAAAAATGGCAACCATCCAAACAAAGACCAATCTTTTGGTCATGACCAAAATTTTGGCAAGGTGCACTTTGGCCACAATCCAAACACACCCCAACACCCGGCTCGTCGAGGATGCACTGGGCGCCGCGACGCGTCCGCGGAGTGGTGTAGCATGGCCAACTGCATCCTCTGGACCTGAGACCATGCCGGGTCGTCTTGCTTTTTCAATGACATGCGGGGATCGCATGTGAGCAAAGGGCATCTCCAACGTTGCCACGACCGCAGCTGACTACCTTGACACACCAAAACCCTCGTCCCTCGCGCCGTCGCGCAGTGCGTTCCCAGCCAGCGCCAGCTGCCCGCATTCATTCCTTCCGTTCGTATGTCGTCATTAAGAGGCTCGGTGCCCGTGGAACCAACTCCGGCAACTTAATGACGCACCCGGACGCTTGGCCTCACCGGAATGCGCTACTTAAAGTGGCAACGCCCAGCTAACCTCCACACCATAGCGCATCGTTCTCCTACCTGGAACCACATCCACCATGACCGCGAGCGCGAACGCTCTGCGGGAGAGCTTGTCTTCGGGGATGGAGCTCGAGGTCGCCGCCCTCGCTCAAGTCACCGCACAAGCGGTGGCCACGCTGGCGGCCGACGACGGGAGCACCGTCAGCCACGCGTCCTACTTGCCGCCGCCCAACGTCCGGCACGGCCAAGGTCGGGGACTCCTCCGAGGATGAGTAGGGCATGGGAGGCGGCAGGGAATGGTGTGCCAACTGGCCGGTCCGTCTCCCGTGTTCTACTTTTCCTCGCCGGAGACCGCACCTTCACTTCACGGGTCTTGAACCCCGCCCCCGTACATGGAGATCACAGATGGAGGACGTCGGTCGTCGCCGTAGAATAGGTTTAGGGTCAGGTTTCTTTTATTTTTTTGTCCTATAAAAGTTCGAAATGTAATGAAAATCTGCCGTGTTTGCATTAATCTCGGCCGGTGTATAGGAACTTTCACAATAATATACATATTGTAGGAGTACTAGCAAGAAGCCCATGCGTTGCACGGAAGATCAAGATCTTGTGAGAGAAAAGGATGAACGAGGGAAAGCCTTATTTGTAAATGTGGAGAGGAGTGCGAGTAAATTGTCATAGTTTCCTTCCTATCCGTTAGATATAGATCGGACGGCCTATATTGCAGGATCGGACAAATCTTTCTACATCTAAGGGAACCTACGAAAGGGTTAACGTAAATTGCCTCTCTCTCTCCTCCCCTGATTTTCATGGTGGTGGCCCCCTCCCTCCGCCCAATCTACAATCAACAGCTCACACGTTTCACATTACGTTAATTACGTAACTGGGAATACGTAGGTGTAGCATTAATCGTCCTAAAAAACCCAACTAAGCCAACCTCCCAGCATATCGCGTGGGAAAAGACCCGGCCGCGCCGTTTTAGTCGGGATTACTGGATTACTAGTAGTCGTAGCGATGGATCGCGCGAAGCAAAAAATTTGTTTTTGAGGGGGCGAAGCACCTAGTTTAAAAGGAAAAAATGTGGTACACTCACATCACTCCTGTCGCGGTCGCATTGCACCCCACACACGTTCGGTCCTGCACACGGCTCACGCAAACGGAATGCGCTTCGGCTCGCCTCTTCACTGACACGTGGGACTGCACTTGGAGAAACCGACCATGCGCCAAACTCCCCCCGCCCACCGCGTGAAAATCCTCCCCCCCCCACACCCAAAAATTCCCCCCAAATCCGATTCAACCGCCCTTCGGCCAACTAGCCAATAATATTCCCCAAACCCCCCCTCCCCCTTGTCCCCCTCCACTCCATTCGCTCCGCCAAAGCCGCCCTCCCCACCGCGCCGATACGTCGGCGCCGCGGTTCGGCGATCCTCTCGCTCCCACAGTACGCTCTTGTAGACTGTCGTCCTCTAGCCGCGCCGCCACCTCTGGCTACGTTCTTGTGGAGGTGCACGGCGGCCAGCGCCGCCACCGCTGGCGACGTTCGTGTGGAGACGCACGGCGGTCAGCTTCTCCCACGGTATGCGCATTCTAGACTGAGGCCCCATTCATGTCGGTGTAGCGCTGAATGTTAGCTGATGGACGCTGTTAATCTCACTGTTTGCTGAAGTAGCTTACTGTCAATATGCTCTGCTTAAGAAGCTTCCTTGCCCTGTTCTGCACTCAATCTGCTTAGCTGAGATGGCATGCCAAGGCCGATTAGTTGCTAAAATATCCTGCCATATATTCATTGTGACGTAGATTGCCATGGTCTAGTAGCCAATCTGTTAGCTGAAATAGCTCTACAGCGTTTTATACTCGATCTTTGTTGCTGCGATGGACTTCGATAGTTCGATGGCTGTGTGCTCGGCCTCATTGACTGCTGAAATAGCCTGCCATAATTTGGCACTCAAATCTGTTTGCTGAATTAGCTTTACATATATTTCGTTACTTAGATCTGCTCATCCAAATATCTTGCCATAGATTTAGACATCGACCTAGGTATTTTTTTATGGACTTCATAAAATAGCATATATGTTTTTCCTGTAATATCTAGTAGAAGAACTAATTTGTATGTCTAACAGATGGAGAGGACTTGGATAACTTCTTCTCGAAGATTCTCCGCTGCATATGTCAAGGGGGTTGAAAACTTCATGAACTTTATCAAAGTTGAGTACGGTGGTCCGAAATTAGATGTGCTCTGCCCGTGTAGCAGTTGTATGAATTCAGTTACAAGACCCCAGTCAACTGTGCAAAATCATCTACACTTGTGTGGGATGTCGGTCACATATACTAGGTGGGTTCATCATGGTGAAGCTGTGAACGTCAATGTTATTGACTATGTGGAAGCAGCAGATCACCATCTTGATCTTCCTGATGCTCAGGTGGAAGAGGAGGCGGAGGAGGTGGTGGTGGCGGAGCCAGTGAGTTTGACCAACATTGAAACAATGCTGCGAAATGCTCGTGCATTCCATGAACTTTCACCTGCAGAAGAAAAACGGTGGGCCCGCATGTTGGAACAATGCAATGCTGCTGTCACCCCAGGAAATAAGCTGTCAGTATTCTCAGCTATGGTCACCTTTCTTTAGGTGAAGACATCTGACCGGATGACCAACAAATCATTCAATGCGATGTTGGCTGCTTTCCGCGAATCTTTCCCAGATGCATCTGAGCTGCCACACACCTACAGTAAAATGAAGAATTTCCTTCGTGTAGTTGGAATTGGATATGATATGATCCATGTTTGTAAGAATAATTGTGTTATGTTCCGGAAGGATTATGCCAACTTAAGTGAATGCCCGAAATGCAAATCATCAAGATGGAAAGATGGCGATGCTGTGAAGAGGATTCCTCATAATGTTCTGAAACATTTTCCAATTACACCAAGATTGCAGAGGTTGTTTCATGATGCTGAAACAAGAGAGGATGTACTGTGGCATTCTAGGAACCAGGAGTATAGAGATCAGAATGTAATGAGCCATCCATCTCATGGTAGTGAGTGGAAAAGCTTCAATGATAAACACAAAGAGTTTGTTGCTGACCCGAGAAACATTAGACTTGGCTTAGCTTCAGATGGATTTAACCCATTTGGCCACTAGAGCGCCACATATAGCATGTGGCCAGTGCTTGTTATCCCTTACAACATGCCTCCAAATGTCTGCACCAAAGAATCAAACTACATGATGGCCTTGCTCGTCCCAGGTCCAAAAAGTCCTGTAAAGGATTTTGATTTGTTCATGGAGCCTCTTGTGGAGGAACTTCAATAGCTATGGAAGGGTGTTCTCACTCGAGACCTATATAGCAGCCCACCAGCTGATTTCTTTCTATGTGTTGTTATAATTTGGTGCATCCATGATTATCCGGCTTTGGGCACTATGTCAGGGCGAACGACACATGGTTACAATGCATGTGTTTGCTGTGACAGGAATCCGCTGTCATACGCAATACTTAGCAAGATCTGTTACATTGGACACCGTCGTTTCCTTGCCAAGGACAAGCCGCATCCTAGAAAATACCGAAGACATGTGTTCAATGCAAAGCATGAAAACCGTGATGCGCCAAAGAGGCTCACTGCCGATTAGTTGCAAGTGGAATTAGAGAAGGTCGGGCATATTACACCAGGAAACCATCCTGGTTATGGTAGCGGGAAAAGGAAGCGTGGCAGGGTAGAAGAGAGATTATTGTTTACCCGCAGGTCCACTTTGTGGGACTTGGAGTATTGGAAAGATTTGGATCTGCGGCATAATCTTGATGTGATGCACATCGAGAAAAATATATGTGACAACATTATCGGCACACTTCTTAATATTGAAGGCAAGACGAAAGATACCTTAAAATCTAGGATTGATTTGACACACCTGGGTATCAGAAAGGATTTGCACGTGCAAGATGAAGGTAAACCACGGGATATGGCACCAGCCATGTACGTCTTGGACAAGGTAAAAAGAAAAGAATTCTGCGAGGTCCTGTCACGTGTGATATTCCCACATGGATTTTCTTCCAACCCTGAAAGGAGAGTCAGTGCAGATGGAAACAAGGTACGAGGGTTGAAAACTCATGACTGCCACGTCCTACTTCAAAGGGTTTTACCTGTTATCCTTAGAGGATTGGGCCGCCCTGACTTATACAGAGCAGTTGTAGAGTTGGGACAATTCTTCAGGGAACTCTACAGTAGGAATATCAGGATAGATGCTTTGGAGCGTCTTAGAGACAAGATACCAACTATCCTATGCGACCTTGAGAAGATATATCCTCCAGCCTTCTTTGATGTGATGGTGCATTTAGCTGTTCATCTACCTGATGAGGCACTACTTAGAGGTCCAGTAGAGTATGGCTAGATGTACCCTATTGAAAGGCGGCTAGGCACTTTCGAGGGCTATGTTAGGAACAGAGCTAGAACCGAGGGTTCCATTGTAGAGGCCTACATTGCTACAGAAGCATTGACATTCTGCTCAAAATACATTGAAACAGCTGATCAGCTTAGCAAAGAGGTGGGTGAAGACAATCCCAGGCTCAATGTTTTTGATTATTCTGTTAGAGTTACAGGGAAGAGTCGACAAGAGGACAAACCTAAAGATTTGGACAAAATGGTTTGGTATGTGTTAACTAACTGTCCTGAGATACTACCTTATATCAAGTAAGTGCAGTACTGCAGCTTATACATCATAATCTACTAAACTTGCAGCACATTGTTATATATTTAGATGTTTGACGCGATCACTACGTTGTGCAGCATCTACAAAGAGGAGTTACTGCCGCAAAATCCAAGAAACATTGACAAACTGGTTATGGCAGGATTTGCGAAATGGTTCAAGAACCATGTAAGCTTTTGAAGTGCACCGTCAGTTTTTTTAATATATTGAGTACATAAGATGATCATCTTGTCTATTTTCTAACCATAGGTTAAGAAGATGCGGGAGGATGGGCAGGCAGTTGATGATGCCCTTTACTCACTAGCAATGGGTCCTGATACTCGGGTAAGACATTATGAATCTTGCGTTGTTGGAGATGTGCGCTACAACACCCTTGCACGAAACGAAGGCAGGAAGACACAAAACAGTGCCATCATGAGCATGGATACGTATGACAAAGAGACAACTGAAATGTATGCTAACATAACAGACATTATTCAGTTGCAGTATATCTCCAGTTTCGAGGATCATCGGTGTGTGGTTCTGTTGTGCTGTCGTTTGTATAACCTGTTTTTCAGGATCGCAAAACCCAGAGCTGATGATTATTTCAAATCCATCAATGTCAAGGCGGCGTACCAGACCAATGAGCCATTTATTTTGGCAAATCAAGCAACACAGATATTTTTCTTGGAAGACACATTTGCACGTAGCGATGACTGGAGAGTATTGCAAAGGTTTGAGCAGAGGAATTCGTTTAATGAAGTTGCACAACAAGATGATGCTTACACTGCTCCTGATGTACAAGATAACACAGATGTTCCTAATATCTTTGAGAACCATCACGTTAATGACGCCGGCGAAAAGATTGCCTGTCGTGCTGTGGACATACAAGAGTTGATCAAGAAGAAGCCAACGTTCAAGGACGTTGAGGACGAAGAAGAAGATGACACCATGGGGAATTACGATTCAGACTGATACACATGGCGAAGATGTTGACGCTGCTGCTGCGGATGATGATTACATTGCTTTTGTCGTATTTGCCTGTCAGAAGACGTTTTTTTATCTACTATGTGAAATTGTGTTTGCTATGACAACTGAAACCTGATGAACATGTTGTTTAGTATTTTGCTGTGAGAACATCACTTGTTATGTATGATGATTTGTGTTTGGTGATTGTATGACAACTAAAACATGATGACATTGTTGTTTAGGTGTACTCATATTTGGCTGTGAAACTTGAATTTGATGACATAGTTTGTTGTTGGACTGCAATTTGCTCGACGTCTTCGAATGAGAACAAAGCTGGCCCGACAGGGCCTCTGCTATTTATTTATTTATATGAGCAAAAGGAGATACCCCTGATTTCCGTTAATAGAAATAATTAGATGTTCACAACACTACGCCCAGCCTGCTACACAGGTTTTATTCATTACTAGTTTCAGCAAAGTGCTCATGTCGTAGCCACTGAATATATCACGAGTGCTACATACACTGCAAATAAAGAGACAATCATCCTACAGAGCACATCAATTTTTCCCATTATCTTCACAAGCTCTTTCATCTCCTCATTGCTGTCAATGCCGTTCAGCAGCTGTAGCTTGGCCATGATCAGAGGAACTACATCTTTAACCTTCTGCTCTGCATCTTCCTCTTCTGTCGTTCCTTCAGTTACTTGTCCAACACCCCAACCTGCTGGTATTGGGATTCCTCGGCTAACCAAATAATTAGCGTAGTTGCATTCCCCCACATCAGGAACTTCCCAGAAATACAAATCACACGAATCTTCCCTTTTCTGCACGAATCAAATTAGTAGATCATCTACCAAACTATTAAAAAAATCAGCAACTGAAAGCAGTAGAACAACACTTAAACATATTATTACCCCATGATTCGGGCATTTGTGGAAGACTCGGCCAGGGTTGCGGATTGTGGTTGAGACGCGACGGATGACTCTGCGTGATTTGCAGCAGTGGCACCACACCAATGACAGCGGGTTGCGATGAGCAATCGGCTGCGGTGCGCGTGCCGGCGAGGGTGTGATGAGACCCACAGGCGATGGTACGGGTGGCGACTTGGTTGTTGCCTGCTGAAGAGCAGGTGGACGAGCAGCCAGCGGACATGGTTGCTGCGGCCAGAGCTTCTGATGCTAGGTAGAGTAAGTAGAGAAGAGGAGAAGCGAACGTTGGATATGTCAGTTTCATTACTTGCACAGTAGCATAGCACCATATATAGTCATAGTCTAGGTTTGGATTCGAACCAGCTACATGAGCGCGTCTTTCTTTTTTCTAAAACTCGGCAACGTCTCTTTACTGGTACACTAGCTTGTTCTGTACGCCTTCCCAAGTCTTTGATTTTCTTTCCCTTTTTTTGCGAGGAAGGAAGGAGGACAAAATTGAGAGTTCCTGGGACTCGAACCCAAGACCTCTCCGTTGAAAACCAAGGGTGCTAGTCACTTATGTGGCGAATGTTCCCTGTGAGGAGGACGGCAGACGAACGCATTTTCCTCGCAGTTTTCTTCCTATATAAAAAAAAGTATGCTACTTGGTGTCTGCTTAGTCAACAAACGATTGTGCCAACCTTGACCGTTGGATTGACATTCAACGTCTGTTGCATTTCTTCAGTCTATTCTTCCTCGAGCCGCCAAAGCCAAACCAGCGCCGGTGGGTCCGCCGGCTCCCGCCTCCCACGGCTGGCTGTGATCTGCCCCGGCTCATGTTCATTCCCGTCCGAGGCCTCACCATCGTCCTCCGCCTTGGTTCACTCGCCGCGGCGCCACCCTCCGGTGTTGTCAACATGGTCAACAACCGAGAGGAATAAGGAGATGACTGTACATGGTGAGGATGACAATAGGGACCCAGCAGCGCGCGCAGTAATTTTTTTTTCGGGACGAAGAAGGGTATCAACTGGGTTGTGCGGGACCCGTGGCCCGTCTAGACCAGGCTTTTATTTCATATGTTTAGCACATGACCAGCCCAGTTTGTTTTTTCCTTTCTGAAAATTGCTAGCCAGCTATTTTGTTTTTTGCAGAATAACCAACGTAGGCCTACTTGCTTTTCTATGCCCTGCTGGGCCGGAAATCTTTCAAGACGAGGAGGGATGCATTTTGCCCAGAAAATGGTCTATAAGTAATAAGAAATGGGCTATAAGTAATAATAAATGGGCTGTAAAATGAAAAAATACAGCAAAGAGACAATTAGTTCCAAAATACTATTTTCTTTCGGATTTTGATATTTTAAATTTCATTGTTTTTGTGCGGGTAAAATTTCATTGAATTTAAGGTATATTTAGATTTAAAATTAATTTGAATCTGGCTAGAAATTTCAGGCTGTATGCTGTTTGGGACAGATTTGGAGACTAACTTGTGGGTCTACTAGGTCGACATGTATTTTGGCTTTGTCAACTTAGTCCACAAACGATTCTAGCAGCAGCGACCGTTGGATGTTAATCCAACGGCCGCGCTGCTTCTTCAATATCTGATCTTCTTGCTCCAGCCGCCCAAACCAGCTCCGGTGGGACTGCCTGCTCCTGCCTCCCGTGGCCGGCTGTGCTGCCGCACAGGCCGCACCGCCCCACCCTACTTCATTGCTGGCCAGGCCATTCCTCTACTCACCCACACCTCCTGTTATTTTCCGGCGATGGCAGCCGGACCAGTAAACCCTCGTACTCCCCACCGCGTGGGCAACCATTGCCGAGTCCTCCCCGGCTTCGTGTCGTTCCCTTCCTAGGCCTCGCCGTCGTCCACCGCCATGGTGCTCTCGGCGTGGCCTGGTCAACTTGGTCAATGAACGACATCCATCGGTCATAGACTGTACGCGCAAAATAATGATTCCTCCACCTGACAGCTGGGACCCACCGGAAGGGCCTCTGTATTTTGCGAAAAAACGTTCCCCCCGCTGACATGTCGGACCCACCAGCTATATCTTCGCATGCAAGGAAGTGCCTCCTTATTACGCACAAAAAATGAATACCCCCTGCTAGCTGGGACCCATCATAGTGGGAGGATGACTTGTGGGCCAACAAGGTTGACGGGGACGGAGGGCTTTGTCAACTTAGTCAATATGAACGATTGTAGCTCCAGTGACCGTACGATGTCCATCCAACGGCCGTAGTGCTTCTTCAACCTCTGGTCTTCTTGCTCCAGCCGCCCAAAGCAGCGTCGGTCGTGTCGCATGCTCCTGCCTCCCGTGGACGAATGTGCTGCCGCGGAGGCCTCACCGCCCCTACTATTCCCACCGCTAGCCAGGCCCTGCGGCGATGGCAGCCTCACACCGCAGCCGAACAAGTGAACCCTCGTACTCCTCTCCGCGTGGGCTTCCACTGTCGCGTCTTCCCCGGCTCCGCGTCGTCCCCTTCCTAGGCCTCACCGTCATCCACCGCCGTGGTGCTCTCTGCGCGGCGTGGTCAACATGGTCAAGGAACGACTTCCATCGAAAGAGTACCGTACGTGGGGAGGCTGACAGCTGGGTCCACGGCCACAGCCCAGTTTTTTTGTGATTTGCCAAGTAAGTCACTTTGTCAGGCCTGTTGGGCTGCAAATCTTTCAAGACGAGGAGAGCTTTCATTCGGCTGGCCGAGAAAATGGCCCATTAGTAATGAGAAATGGGCTATACATTTTTAAAACACATCAAACCGGCAATTAGTTTCAAATATCTTTTTTTCATTTCAAGATTTTAAATTACATTAATTTTTATGCGTGTAGAATTTGTTGGATTTTATATTTATATACATTTATTTTTAAAATCAGTTTGAATGTGAGTCGAAATTTTGGGATTAAAAACAGTTCGGACCGCACCGAAATATGCAAAAATTCGTATAATTTTTTAAGCGTGGCCACAATTTGGGCTGTAATGCTAACAAAAAGAATATGGGCTCCAAAAAACCTTAAGAATTAGCAAATGGGCTGAAAATTATTAGAAAGAATGGCAGATGGGCTGTATGCTGTTTTCCACAGATTTGAGGCTTTCCTAAAAAAAGGTTGACGCACAAGCAGTGACTGTTGGATGTCCATCCAACGACCATCATGCTTCTTCAATCTCTGCTCTTCCTGCTCCACTCGCTCAAACAAGCGTCGGCGGGACTGCGTGCTCCCTCCTCCCCGCGGTCGGCTATGCTGCCGCGCAGGCCTCATCGCCCCACCGTTCTCCCATCGTTCGCCTAGCCATTCCTCTACTCACGCACACCTGCTGTTATTCTCCGGCGACGGTAGACGAACCAGTAAACCCTCGTACAGTCGTACTCCCCTCCGCGTGGGAAACAACTATCGAGTCTTCCCTGCCTCCGTGTCGTTCCCTTCCTAGGCCTCACCGTCGTCCACCGCCCTGGTGCTCTCGGCGCGGCCTGGTCAACATGGTCAACGACCGACATGCATCTGAAATGGACTGTACGTGGAGAGGCCGACAGCTGGGTCCACGGCCGCACGCAAGGAAATGCCTCCTTATTACGCGCAAAATAATGATTTCCTCCACCTGACATCAGGGATCCACTGAAAGGGCCTCTGTATTTTGCGAAAAAAAACGTTACCGTCGCTGACAACTCGGACCCACCAGCTATATCTTCGCACGCAAGGAAGTGCCTCCTTATTACGCACAAAAAAAATGAATACTTGCCCTGTTAGCTGGGACCCAATATAGTGTCAGGCTGACTTGTGGGCCTACTAAGTTGACGGGGACGGAGGGCTTTGTTAACTTAGTAAATATGCATGATTCTAGCTCCAGTGACTGTAAGATGTCCATCCAACGGCCGTAGTGCTTCTTCAACCTCTGGTCTTCTTGCTCCAGCCGCCCAAACTAGCGCCGGTCGTGCCTCGTGCTCCTGCCTCCCGTGGCCGGCTGTGATGCGGCGGAGGCCTCACCGCACCCTACTACTCCCACCGCTGGCCAGGCCATCCCTCTAGTCACCCACACCCTCTGTTACTCTGCGGCGACGGCAGCCTCACACCGCAGTGAACCAGTGCCCTCGTACTCCTCTACGTGTGGGCATCCACTGCCACGTCTTTCCCGGCTCCGTGTCGTCCCCTTCCTAGGCCTCGCCGTCGTCCACCGCCCTGGTGCTCTCGGCGCGGTGTGGTCAACGTGGTCAAGGAACGGCTTCCATCGAACGTGGACTGTACGTGGAGAGGCTGATAGCTGGGTCCACGGCCGCAGCAAGGAAGTGCCTCCTTATTACGTGCAAAATAATTATTCCTCCACCTAACAGCGGGGACCCACCGGACGGGCCACCGTATTTCGCAAAAAAATGTTTGCCCCTGACTGCTGGGACCCACCAGCTACATCTTCGCACGCAAGGAAGTGTCTGACAGTTGGGACCCACCTGGTCGAAGCGTACGTAGCGTTGTCATTCTGGTCGCGAACGTGTACGTACATATATACTGGTGGATGTAGAGGCGCGCACGTAGCATGTACACGTACGTACAGCGGCCAGGGTGCAAGAAAGAAAATACGGCCACGTATGTGTACATACGGGCGGGGTCTCGACCGCCTACTCGCGCATACGTACGGCCAGGGCCCGTGTACATGGCTGGGTCGGAACGGAGAAACAGCGTCGTCGTCATGTTCATGGGGAGGCAACGGAATGCGTCGTGTTCATCGGGCGGCAACAGAATGCGTCGTGTTCATCGGGAGGGCTTGGACGAAACAGGCGATGGAAATGAGGCCTGACGTACCGCAGAACGGAGAAAACGGCCTTGTGTTCGACCGGCCACATTCGAAACGGGATCCTGTTGATCGGGAGGGGTCTGGCGTACCGCAAAACAGAGGAAACGGACCTCCTACGGTCGAAACGGGGGTCCTGTTCATCGGGAGGGGTGTGGCGTACCGCAAAATGGAGGAAACGGATTTGTGTTGGAGTGCTACGGTCGAAACGGGGGTCATGTTCATCGGGAGGGGTGTGGCGTACCGCAAAACGGGACTCCACGGGATACTGTTCATCTCCACCGTCGACCCCCTCCGGCCTCCACGAGCTACTGTTCATCCACCATCGACCCCCTCCAGCCTCCACGAGCTACTGTTCATCCACCGTCGACCTCCTCCAGCCTCCACCTGCGACTGTTCATCCCACTGGCTCCTGTTCATCCAACCTCCACCGCGCGATACTCCACCGGCTACTGTTCAACCAGCCCTCTCCACGGGCTTCTGTTCAACCACCCCTCCACGGGCTACTGTTCATCCTGCCCTCCACCATCTACTGTTCATCCAGCCCTCCACGGGGTCCTGTTCATCCAGCCCCAACCAGCTCGATCGATCGGGGTCCTGTTCATCCAGAGGCAACACCACGGGGTCCTGTTCATCCACCCCCACCGGGAACTGTTCATCCAACCCCCCCCCCCCCGCAACGCTCACTGTTCATCCAGAGGCAGCATCGATCGGCTTCAGTTAGTAGCAGTAGCGAAGGAATCGCTCAATCGGGTTCAGTTAACAGCCATCGATCGATCGCTCGGGTTCAGTAACGCGTAGCCTGCAGTGCAATCGCTCGGGTTCAGTTAGAGCCCAATGCCTTGCTCGGGTTCAGTTAGAGCCAACGCCTCGCACACACGCGCGTACGTGTACGAGAGAAACGCACATCACTCGGCCCCCGACCTCCCACCATAACCGGGAACTCCCCGAAATTTTCCTCGCCCTCGATTCTACCACGGTTTTTTCCGTCATGGACGGCCCAAAGAATGTCATGCAGCTGCGTCTCCGGCCCGCCCAGGATGAAAAGCCCATTTTCTGTCATGATTTTTTGTCATAGAAGTAGGAGCCCAACACATCTACGATGATACCGGGTTTCGTCAGAATTATCGTCATAGAAGTGTCATATGTATGACAGAAAAAAATTTCGTTCGGCCCAAAATGTCATGGATGTGTCTTTTTTTTGTAGTGATGCTTCATTGGATTGTCTAGGTTGTAGGCTTGGTAAGCAGATTCAGCTACCCTATCCTCACAGTGATTCGGTGTCTAAGCGTCCTTTTGATCTCGTTCACTCAAATGTTTGGGGTCCTGCTCCCATCACTTCAAAAGGGGGTCATCACTACTATATTCTCTTCATAGAAGATTTTACTCGCTACACCTGGATATATTTCATGTCTTCTCATAGCGAGGTCTTATCTATATACAAAAAATTTGCTGCCATGGTTCATACCCAATTATCCACTCCTATTCATGTTTTTCGCGCAGATTCTGCTGGTGAGTATATCTCTCGTGTGTTGCAAGGATTTCTTGCTGAACAGGGTAATGTTCCTCAGTTCTCTTGTCCAGGTGCTCATGCTCAGAATGGTGTGGCTGAGCGCAAGCATCTTCACCTTCTTGAGACGGCGCGTGCGATGATGATCACTGCCTCTCTTCCCCCTCACTTTTGGGCTGAGGCTATTTCCACTTCCACCTATCTCATCAATATTCAGCCATCTACTGCTTTACAAGGTGGTATTCCTTTCGAACGTCTTTCTGATTGTTCTCCTGATTATTCGGTGCTTTGTTTGTTTGGTTGTGTTTGCTATGTTCTTCTTCCCTCACGTGAACGCACCAAGCTAACCGCTCAGTCTGTTGAGTGTCTTTGTAGGATACAGCAATGAGCATAAGGGTTATCGGTGTTGGGATCCTGTCGGTCATCAGATGCGTATTTCTCGGGATGTGACTTTTGATGAGTCTCGTCCTTTCTACCCACGTCCATCCTCCTCGACCTTTTCTGTAGAGGACATCTCTTTTCTCACATTTCCGGATACACCTCCCTTTGTGCCCCATATTCCTACTCCTTATTCCCCCATTGTTGCAGATACAGCGTGATCCTCACCCACATTTTCTTCTCCTCCCTCATCGCATGACTCTCCACCTTCATCCCCGATACCTTCTTCGTCTCAATCTTCATCAACGATGCCTTCCCCATTAGCACCGATGTCTTCCCCATCTCCACCTCCGGTAATTCCTACCCATCCCTCTTTTCCTTTTCATTACACTCGTCGTCCACATGTTGTGGATGGGTCCACTAATGCGCCATCTACTTCCCGTGTGCCTTCTTCCTCATCTCAGCCAACTTATGGTCTTCGACCTCGGCCTTGTTCTCCTCCTGGCTGCTATTCTCCTTCCCAATATGGTCTTTCGGCTATACTTGAGCCTACCTCTTATCACGATGTTATTGTTCATCCTAAATGGCAGTTTGCGATGGCTGAGGAGCTTGCTGCTCTTGAGCGCACCGCCACGTGGGATCTTGTTTCTCTTCCTCCTGGTGTTCGTCTCATCACTTGTAAGTGGGTACAAGGTTAAGACTTGCTCTGATGGTTCTCTTGAGGCTCGTCTTGTGGCTCGTGGCTTTCAGCAGGAGCATGGTCGTGATTACGATGAGACTTTTGCTCCTGTGGCCCATATGACCACTATTCACACACTTCTCGTTGTGGCCTCTGTTCACCACTGGTCTATATCTCAGCTTGATGTTAAGAATGTCTTTCTTAATGGTGAGCTATGTGAGGAGGTTTACATGCGTCCACCACCTGGGTATTATGTTCCTGATGGCATGGTATGTCGTCTTCGTCGCTCTCTCTATGGCCTTAAGCAAGCCACTCGCGCTTGGTTCGAGCGTTTTGCCTCTGTGGTGACTGTTGCTGGCTTTTCAGCGAGTGCTCATGATCCGGCGTTGTTTGTCCACCTCTCTGCTTGTGGGCGCACTCTTCTTCTTATATATGTTGATGACATGATCATCACTGGCGACGATTCTGAATATATTGCCTTTGTCAAGGCCCGTCTCAGTGAGCAGTTTCTTATGTCTGATCTTGGTCCTCTTCGTTACTTTCTTGGGATTGAGGTTTCTTCCACCTCTGATGGCTTTTTCATTTCCCAAGAAAAGTATATTCATGATCTTCTTACTCATGCGGCTCTTAGTGATGAGCGCATTGTTGAGACTCCTATGGAGCTCAATGTTCAACTTCACGCTTCTGATGGTGAGCCTTTGTCTGATCCGACGCGTTATCATCATCTTGTTAGGAGTCTTGTCTATCTTGCTGTCACTCGTCCAGATACCTCCTATCCTATCCATATTTTGACTCAGTTTGTTTCTGCTCCCACTTCAGTTCACTATAGTCATCTTCTTCGTGTTCTACAATATCTTCGTGGCACGATCTCTCATCGTCTCTTTTCCCCGTTCTAACTCGTTACAGCTCCAGGCCTATTCTGATGCTACGTGGGCTAGTGATCCTACGGATCACCGTTCACTTTCTGCTTACTGTGTTTTTCTTGGTAGTTCTCTCATTGCCTGGAAGATGAAGAAACAGACTGCAGTTTCCTGTTCGAGTGCTGAGGCTGAGTTACGAGCTATGGCTCTCCAAACTCAGTGTTGTGGATCCACCATGAGTTTGAGGGAGGGGGTGTTAGAGTTATATTAGTGATGTCTTTTGGCCTTCTGTATTCTAGTCTCTTGGCATTCTCTTGTAGCCTTTTGGCATCCTCATGTATGTGTATATATGCTGGCTTTGGCCTCCTAATAATACTATGTTGCTATTCTCCTAACATCAACAATTTGAAACTCCAAAACATTTCTAAAATATGTGAATAAATTTTGGAAAAGGGTACTTTTTTGAATTTGTGAGCAAATTTTGTAAACTATAACATTTTTAAATTGTGATTTTTTTGGAAATGACGAACATTTTTTGAAATTCCTGAACATTTTTTAAGAGTACACCATAAGTCTTAAAACCATTCGGTGTGTGTCAAATTAGTCGGAATACTATGAAAATTCATATATGGGTCCTAAAAAATGAGAGAGCTCGTGCGGCCATAGATATGCCCACCCTTGCCGCGGTCTGGACTACGACAACCCCTTAATGGAGTCAGCGGAGAGCCAATGTGTCCACACATCGGATCCTTTGTTACTTGTATGGTTGTTGTGAACTTAATTAATATGTTGTTACGAAGATTGTTATGTGACTTGTGTTTAATTATTTCGAGTTGTCATGATCATACTCGATCCATGTTGAAGTCATAACATTTGCTTACGATGGAAGAAGAAATAACAACTAGTCCGCGGACAGAAGCTTAATGTTGATGTCAATCATTCTCCATTCCTAACACATAGCGATTTCACTATGATGGAAGAAGAGAACCATTGAGAACATAATGGCTTTTGAGTTCTTGACTATCCCATTCTGAAATTAGGGAGTAGGATCATGAAGAACTCGAATGTCGTTATGTTCGGAATGGTTGTCTTTTCTTCCATCTTTGGCAAACCCCTGTGTGAGAGGGAATGCAGAATGTTTGACTTCCCGACATTAAACATTCTCTATTCCGAACACATAGCGGTTCTCTTAGGATGGAAGAAGAAATAACAACTAGCTAGGTTTCGATGGATAGAAGCTTAATGTTGAAGTCAATCATCCTCCATTCCTAACACATAGCGGTTTCGCTACCATGAAAGAAGAGAACCATTCACAACATACCGGCTTCCGAGTTCTTTACTATCCTACTCCCTAATTTGAGAGTAGGATAGTAAAGAACTCAAAAGACATTATGTTCAAAAGGGTTATCTTTTCTTCCATCTTGTGCAAACCCTATGTGACATGAATGCAGAATGTTTGGCTGCCCGGCATTATTATTTGATGCTCGATATTTATGTCAATTTTTTTGTCACACATTGTTTTTGTTAATGTACTGAAGGGTGTTAGCACTGAAACATGGGCATGGCGTCGCCCTATGATGCCGCTCCCGTTAGGGTGGACTCTCTGGTCGATGTGGAGGTGTACTTGGCGTCTCTCATTCTTGCAAACCCACAGTTGCTTGCTAAGAACTGTGTACTCTACGAGTCGATCTAGGATGATCAAGCGGAAGGCCGAGAGCATCTGCGAGATGATGGCCCGCCTATGTGCCAAGTAGCAGAAGTTTATTAAGGAGCAATCCAAGAAAGAAGCCCTGCCTGAGGAGAGTGATGACTTGGTACCATTGACTCTGCCGACCGCCAGTGCCAACGACGCTGCCTCCTTCATTTGGGGGAGATCCCCACCTACTCCGACTCGGAGTAGAGCTCTATTCCCAGAGTAATCTAGCTTGGTAATTTGACGTCGATGTAAGGATGTAGTTATGTAGCTGGTGATGTGGATAGGGATGACAACTTCTTATGCTTTTGGTATATGAATCATGAATCTTGGTGTTGCTTATGCCTCCATATATGAATCATGAAACATTGGTATGCTCCCTTTTGTAGATGAGGTGGTATTTGGTGTACTCAGGTAGACATACAAGAGTCTATGATTCATGGAAACCATGCCATGAACAAGTGTATCGCTACAAAGACAATTGCTACAAAGGGTATGATAATAGAGTGGACATAGAGCATGCCTACTCCAACTATTTGCTCCAAGATGGAAGAAATCTGATCGGGTGGAGTTGGATGAAGAACTTGTTTGTCCTTATTGTGGTCTTTCTTAGTGTGGTCCTTGTGTGGTCCATGTAACATAAATTAGTTGGATTGAGATTTAGTGACTACTTGGGACTTGTTATGATGCTTTTGTCAGTTTATGAAGATTTGGGACCTGTTATGATCCATTTCTTAGTGTGTGATGCTTATGGTATTGCCTATGATGTTGTATTATCAGTGCTACAATTTGCTATACATATATGTATTTTTGTTGCAGGGCTGATGCAGAAACAAATATAATAAAGTCTATGAATTTATGATTGCCGAGTACACAACTGGGCAAAGAGTAGTTGCCGAGAACAAAGCTCGGTGAAAAAGCCACGTGTCACGCTCTAGTGACCTAATCCATGGTTTGCTAAGTGCAGCCACAAGAATCTCCGCCAAATTAGGCCGTTGGGACTTGCCTGGGCGAGGTATCACCGAATGGGCTGTACTCGACAAAATAAGCACTCGGTAAATACATGGTTCCCCGAGAACCCAAGGCCCAATCTCCGCAAATAATGGAGGGCCACGTGCCTCGTTCCTAGACTTCCAAGTTCGTCGAGTCCTCTATTAAGGTTGAGGGAGTCCTGGATTAGGGGGTGTCCGGGTAGTCGGACTATACCTTCAGCCGGACTCCAGGACTATGAAGATACAAGATTGAAGACTTCGTCCCGTGTCCGGATGGGACTTTCCTTGGCGTGGAAGGCAAGCTTGGCGGTGCGGATATTCAAGATCTCCTACCATTGTAACCGACTTTGTGTAACCCTAACCCTCTCCGGTGTCTATATAAACCGGAGGGTTTTAGTCCGTAGGACAACTTCATCATACAACAATCATACCATAGGCTAGCTTCTAGGGTTTAGCCTCCTTGATCCCGTGGTAGATCTACTCTTGTACTACCCATATCATCAATATTAATCAAGCAGGACGTAGGGTTTTACCTCCATCAAGAGGGCCCGAACCTGGGTAAAACATCGTGTTCCTTGCCTCCTGTTACCATCCGGCCTAGACGCACAGTTCGGGACCCCCTACCCGAGATCCGCCGGTTTTGACACCGACATTGGTGCTTCCATTGAGAGTTCCTCTGTGCCGTCGTAATCAGGAACGATGCCTCTTCCCATCTTTAAAGACGGCGCCATTACTAAGGGAGCCTTGGCTGTCGGCCAAACTCTTGGGCTAGGTGGTTTTCTCATGACCGCCTGTTCGGCTGTTGCGCCGACGGTGACCTCTCGGGTCATCAAAAGCAATCTTCACATCAGCTCGGAACTCATCGAGCAGTTAGATCCAATGGAGCTCTCTTCCGTAAACGAGCTCTTGGATCGCATCGCCGCCTTGGGGGTCACTACGGATTATGACCAGGTTGGGCTTAAACCCGATCTAAGAGAAATTAATTCTCCCCAAGTCACTCATCACGTTGCCGTGGTAGAGGCACAGCGTGGCGACTCTTCATCTATCTTAAGGACTAGCTACGTCCAGATTCCCGATCCCTCCAAGCCGGATACCCGCGGAGGGGAGGATGTAACTCAAGACCTGAACTTAGAATCAGGCAACGGGCTAGATTCACTGGACAACATTCAAGAATCCAAACTTCAGAGTTCGGAAACTCCTTGGCCTCTGAGTCTTAGATTGGGTGAAGTTCCGGATTTAATTCCACCCACCCACCCGAACATAAGCGATCTATCCCAAATCAGGAAAAAGCCCGAAGAAACAGTACATCATTACTGGGCAAGGTTCCTCCTGGTTATGAACAGGATAAAGGACTGCCACGAGGAAGACGCAATCTCAATCTTCTGCAATAATTGCACGGACAAGGGAATCCTCAATGCCATAGGTCATCGTGATCTTACACGCTTCACTGACTTGGCAACCATAGTACAAAAGTACTGTGCGATGGAAAGCGCCCGGAAAACCGAAACTAAATTTTGGGACAATCCGGCCCTGAATAGAAACCTCGTCCGAAATAAAAGGGTGCATCATCATCAGACACCCAGGTTAAAAACCAAAAAACCAAAACCCTCTACAGGGCATGGAACCGTACTGGAGGGATGGCTTAATGGACCCTGTAAAATTCATAGTACAGAGGACGCCACACCAACTCATAGCCTTAGAGCATGTTGGATACTCTGGCAGGTGGCCAAAAGGGGCGAAGATCTCCTAATTCCGGAGGCCGCAGAAAGCCACCTCAGGGACTCCAGTACAGTCTTAACAGTCTTCGAGACTTTCGCATCAAATAATATGCGAAAAATAACACTCCGCAGCCTCGCTGAAGTCTACCAACTAGCAACAATAAACCCATGGAGTGACACGGCTATTACTTTTAATGCCAGTGATGAACCTAAATTCCGAACAGCTCGAGCACCAGCCGCATTGGTACTCAGTCCTATAGTGGACGGCTTTCGCATCACCAAGGTACTCGGCGAACCAATGCTATTGTACATTGCAGCAACCCATCAAGTTGTCAGCGCAGTACTCGTCGTCGAGCGGGAAACGGACGGACACAAATTCCCCCTTCAAAAGCCGGTTTACTATGTGTCCACTGTCCTCACCCCATGCAAATCACGGTACCCACATTATCAAAAAATTGCATATGCGGTATTCATGGCATCCCGGAAGCTACGACACTACTTTCAAGAGTGTTCAATCACAGTAGCATCGGAAGTACCACTCAACGATATTATAAACAACCGTGACGCAATGGGCCGGATTGCAAAATGGGCCATCGAGCTCCTCCCATTCGACATAACATATAGGCCACGGCGAGCTATCAAGTTGCAAGTTTTGGCCGACTTCGTCGCAGAATGGACGGAGGCCGAACTCCCTAAAGAGTACGACACATATTCAAACTGGATCATGCACTTCGACGGTTCCAAAATGTTGGCCGGACTAGGGGCCGGCGTCGTTTTGACATCCCCCACAGGAGACACAGTTCAATATGTATTCCAGATTATGTACACGGACTCCAACAATGCAGCCGAATATGAGGCCCTTTTACATGGTCTCCGGATGGCAGTATCCATGGGCATTCAACGCCTAGAGGTGTGCGGGGATTCGAACCCCGCGATATCCCAAATAAATGGAGACTTCGATGCCAAGGATCCAAAAATGGCAGCTTAATGCAACACCGTCCTCAAAATGTCAGCTCGGTTTGAGGGGCTCGAATTTCACCATATAGCTCGAGAAAACAATCAGGCGGCAGACGTCCTGGCACGCATCGGCGCAAAACGCGATGCGGTCCCCCCCAACATCTTCCTGGAAACGTTGTTCAAGCCATCCGTAGTATGGGAAGGGGAACATGGCAATATTAGCCCGGACCCAACCACACTGTCCGACGCCGAACAATCTGACATAATCGGAGGCTCTGCCAATGAAATCACAACCTCAGCCCACGTACTAATGGCCGTTATCGCCCCATGGACAGAATCATTCCTAGCCTACCTTACTAGGCAGGAACTCCCAGAGGACCAAAACGAGGCACGCTGTATAGTGCAGCGATCTAAAGCCTATAAAGTCCATGAGGGAGAACTTTATAAGAAAAGCACTACCGGAGTCCTTCAAAGGTGCATCTCCGAAGAGGAAGGGCGGAACCTGCTGGCTGAAATTCATGCCGGACTCGGTGGCCATCACGCCGCAGCCCGGTCCCTTGTAAGCAAGGCTTTCCGTACAGGCTTTTATTGGCCGACGGCCCGGGCGGACGCTCAGGACTTGGTCCAACGATGCGCCGGTTGCCAGCTTTTTGAAAACCAAAGACATATGCCACCCACCGCCCTCCAAAATATCCCCATCACTTGGCCTTTCGCGGTCTGGGGGCTTGACATGGTGGGACCCCTTAAAGGCGGAACCCACAAGAAAAAATACTTACTGGTCATGGTGGATAAGTTCACCAAATGGATAGAAGCCAAGCCTGTTAAGACGGCCAAATCTGGACCTGTGATAGACTTTATATTCGGGGTCGTACACCGTTATGGCGTCCCCCACAGCATCATCACCGATAACGGCATGAACTTTACGGCCGATGAGGTAAAACTCTGGTGCAAAAACATGGGCATCAAGCTCGATTATGCTTCCGTCTATCACCCACAAACTAACGGTCAGGTCGAACGTGCAAATGGTCTCATCATGAGCGGCATCAAACCCAGATTAGTGCGGTCCCTCAAGGAATCTAACACGCACTGGGTAGAGGAGCTCGACTCCGTACTCTGGGGGCTGCGGACCACGCCGAATCGCACCACCGGATACACACCATTTTTTATGGTGTACGGCGCAGAGGCAGTCTTGCCCTGTGACATAATTCATGACTCACCTCGAGTGCGCATGTATGAAGAAAGGGAAGCCAAGCTCGATCGGCAGGACAGTTTGGACGCCTTAGAGGAGTAGCGCGACGTGGCAAAAGCCCGTTCCGCATTCTATCAACAGCAGGCTCGAAGATATCAAAGCAGAGAAGTGCGGGCCAAAAACTACAACGTTGGCGAATTAGTTCTACGCCTGTCGGACAAGAAAAAGGACAAGCTGAAGCCCAAGTGGGAAGGTCCCTTCATAATCGACCAAGTCCTGACTGGTGGAGCATACCGCCTGCGAGATGCGTCGGATAACCGACTCGAGCCGAACCCATGGAACGCAGCCCGTCTCCGAAGATTCTATGCCTAGCGCCGGACTCTGTGTTTGTCTCCTTCCTCTGTCCATTTTTTACATTTTCTATCTTACATTTCTCTCCTTCCCCTTTTTTCTTTTATAGCCCTTAAATGCTCCTCAAGTGACGTGCTACTCACGCTCATTAAACCTGGGGGCTTCTTTAACAGAAGCTTATTTACACGGGCTTCACGCCCACCATATGTGTCAAACTTCCGCATGTACCTTTTCTTCACCATTATATGCATCGATATGACTTAAGTTTTGGCCAAGCTGGGTTGCCTGGCTCCTGTGCTTACCCCGACATTCCCGATTGTTCGGCTAGGTGGTAAAGGGAGCACCTCTGCGATTGTTACTGCCGGATCAGCCGGATGTGTACCTCAGACTGGGTGAAGCCGAAAGCTAGCGTTCTTAAGGGAATATTCGGTCGGTGAACTAAAAGATGACCTTTTTTACTTATTTATATATATGCCCCCAGATGATTCCTGCGTTTTCAGTCCGGACATGCACTTTAGGGCATGCCTCCCAGAGAAAGGAACCCCTAATGAAACTATTCTCTCTGGAAGATGTTTCTTACTAACCATGTAATATAACATAACTAGTTGGGCACTTGTCTGATAAAGCACTAATGACCCCTACGCCTGGTCTCCACGCATACCCCGGTTCTTACATAACCGGTAGGGTATTCGGACACACTCCGGACCGTCAGGTCCTGAGGTTGAAGCGAAAAGGTCGGCAACGACAAACGATCTACAATCCGGCTAGAAGGCATTACACATGTCAATTAAAATTACATAGTCACTCTGACTGATTGTATTCCTCTTTAATACCATCTAACAGGCTATCTAACTTACAGTCTTGCTGGGAATACTTTGTGGCCAATTCTACTTGGCCGTACACTAAGCTTACAGGGATCTCCTTCCCGTCAGGCCCCATAGTCCGACCTCGGCCATATGGTTTGGGTCAGACTTCGTGTACCGCGTCTTCACCATGGCCCAGGCCTCCCTAGCGCCTTGTCGGAAGGCCGATATCTTCCACAATCGGAAGCGCCGCCGAGCTCCCTTAAGCTTCTCCGACAGCTCTCCAAGGCCCTCGCGCATGGAGTGGGAAAGCCATAAGGCTTGGGCAACGCCTCGCATCGCCTGCCGAACTCGCCCGTGCAGTTGCGAGAGCTCGGGAAGAAGGTCACCCGTAGAACCGGGCATCTCCTCTGCAGGACGACCCGTTAGCATACCTATAGACATTACTCTGTTAGTCGACTTCCTCGCCGAACTCTTTTCTTTCAAAGATTCGCTTAAGCACTTACTAAATATGCCGCGTCGAAGCCGCTGATTCTCCTTAGTAGAGTCCGACAGCTGGCCACGAACATCTTTAAGTTCAACGTCCAGCTTGGTGTTGGCATCCTGAAGATCATTCTTCTCCCGCCTCACCCTTGTCAGCATACTCTCACCGGCCTTTAGCCGGCGTAAGAGTTGTTGCCTCTCCGAATCCAGTCCGGCGCCATCTGCAATATGAGTTGTCAGATTTACACCCACGCTGCACTTTGCAAAATACTAATATTTCGAAGCGTATCTTACCAGAGGGGGTCTCTTTGGGCTCCCCTGCCGCGGCTAGTGCGGCCTCCAGTTGGGCTTTGCACTCTTCCAGCTCCTGGGACAGTACGGTATTCTTCTCTGTAAGAACCTGCATAACAAATGATCCTTAAATCAGTTACTCTAACTGTTTCAAGTCTCGGGGGCTACTGGTATATATATATTTACCAAAATTTTCTTACCCGCATGTCTTTTACATATTGCTCCGTGGCTCTGGCTAAACCATTTTGAGTGGCACGGAGGTACGCATCTTCCGAATTGAAGGCATCTAATGCCTCTCGGGAGAAACAAGCGTCGCAAAGAACTGTCCGGCGACGCCTGTGGTTCATGGCACTCTCCACCTCGGAATTGGTGACAGACAGCCTGTCCGCATCCTCTGTCGGAGGAGTGTCCAGTGCGCGCCTTGTGTTCGCTTCTGCTTCCGGGCCAGGCGTTGGAGCCTGGCTGGTGGAGGCGCGATTGGCAACCTCTCCGGATATAGTCCGGCGAGGTCTCTTCGTCCTGAAGATAGCACGAACATTAATATGCCCTGAAGGAATAACACCAGGGAAAAAGAGGGTGCGCTATACCTTTGAGTCGGCGTCTCAGTCCGGACTACATTCCTTTTTACCCCACGGGGCCCTGCGGCCCCTCGTTGGCTAGCCGCCGCAGGTTCGGCCTCCCGCCTCGGAAACCTCCCCTGCAAAACACGGTCGTTGTCAGGAAAACTGAAATGCGTGAGAATGGATTCCTTCTCAAGGGGATGAGACTCCGCTCTCTATTACCTTGGAGGCCGGGATTAACCCTGGGTAATCAGCCGTAATGGCCACCAAGGTATTGTCCTTGCTTAGCTGATGAAACACCCCGTCAATCAGCTCCACCGATATGTCCGGATCCTCTTCAGAGTTCGGATCGAGGGACCGTTCTGGATCCTCGGGCTGTGGGGGACGACTGTTTATATCCTTTACTTCCTGACGCAGTTCCTGCGTTGAAATCGTTAGACTACATATTTAATCATGGGAGTATAAAACGGATGGGTAAGCACAATTGTCCACTTACCCAACTCGGAGGGTTGTACATAGTAAATCCGCCCTGCGGGTTGACGCGGAGAAATTCCTCCTCTTCTCCCTTGTACAAAGAGGATAAGGTCTTTACTAGAGCGGCAGCTGAGGCTGGCCCCTTACGACCGTAACGGGTGGCGTCATCCTCCCCGTTAAAATCCCACATGGGGTGGCCTCTATATTGAAGCGGCTGCACCCCCCGCATAATGCATGCGGCCATGACTCCAATCATGGTTAGTCCGGAATGAGCCAATAGTCTTATCCGACCCATCAGGTAAAGGACGTCCCTGTCGCTTTCTCTCTGAGAGCTCCGCGGACGCCAGCTTAGGCGTTTCTTTAAGGGAGCACTGTTGAATTCAGGGAGACCGACCCGGATAGGATCCGGCAGCGGGACATCATCTATATAAAACCATTCCGAAGGCCAGTCCTCGGACGCCTTCTTTGGGGTTCCGGATAGATATCCGGTTCCGGCGATACGCCACACTTCGGCTCCGCCCACTTGATATATAGACCCCTCTTGAGAGCGGGGCACCAAGCAGAATAACCTCTTCCACAGCGCGAAATGAGCCTCAACACCCAAGAATAGCTCGCAAAGGGCGACGAAGCCCGCGATATGCAATATAGAGGCGGGCGTGAGATTGTGCAGCTGGAGGCCGTAGAACTCCAGAAGCCCATGGAGAAATGGATGAATTGGAAATCCAAGTCCTCTTATTAGATAAGGGACGAGGCACACCCGCTCTCCTTTGGAGGGATTGGGGGTGCTCTCCGATTGCTCTCCACCATTATAGGGGGCGAGTCTGGCTCGAACCGGGACCATATAGGCCTGAGGGAGAAATCCCTTGGCCTGAAGCGACACTAGCTCGCTGTGCGGGATGGAGCACCTCTCCCAGTCTCCAGGTTTAGGACTGGAAGGGCGAGAGGAGGAGCTGTGACGGCTGGCCATGTTGGAATGGACCTTTGCTGGAGGCGCTCTGATGATTACTCACGGGGAGGAGAAGGTGTGGTTTGGATCTGAATCCCCATCCCATTAAATAGGCGGCTCGTTTATGCGGCTAGGGGTGTGAATGTAAAAACACCCCGACTTTTCGCATTCGTTTGACACGTGGAAGACGGCCATTATTGGGCGTTGAAGCCAAGGTGCGCTACATTACAAAAATCGAACATTATTCAGCAGGTACACGGAATTTGGAGAAGAACCCGCCTTGCAATGCCGAAGACAATCTACGCGCCGGACTCGTCGTCATTGAAGCCTGGTTCGGGGGCTACTGAGGGAGTCCTGGATTAAGGGGTGTCCGGGTAGCCGGACTCCAGGACTATGAAGATACAAGATTGAAGACTTCGTCCCGTGTCCGGATGGGACTTTCCTTGGCGTGGAAGGCAAGCTTGGCGGTGCGGATATTCAAGATCTCCTACCATTGTAACCGACTTTGTGTAACCCTAACCCTCTCTGGTGTCTATATAAACCGGAGGGTTTTAGTCCGTAGGACAACTTCATCATACAACAATCATACCATAGGCTAGCTTCTAGGGTTTAGCCTCCTTGATCTTGTGGTAGATCTACTCTTGTACTACCCATATCATCAATATTAATCAAGCAGGACGTAGGGTTTTACCTCCATCAAGAGGGCCCGAACCTAGGTAAAACATCGTGTTCCTTGCCTCCTGTTACCATCCGGCCTAGACGCACAGTTCGGGACCCTCTACCCAAGATCCGCCGGTTTTGACACCGACAAAGGCTCTCGGCAAAGTGCCCTGCTATGTGGCAGCCACCGTCTCCGTCCGGCCCGTCAAGTGCCCTTTGTTTGCCAAGTCCCCCACTTAGGGCTCGGCAAAGCGTTTGCTGAGTCCCCGATGAACGGTCCTCAGCAAAGTCGGCTTTGTCTGAAGGGATCGGGCCGAATACCCTTAGCCGGGAACTACACTCGGCAAACTCTCTCCTAAGTATGAAATGGCTTTCGCCAAGTTTTTCTGGTACTCGGGAAACTTGGAAGTTGGGATTAAGTGGGATCTGCACTTCACTTCACAAGTTGCAATCATTTTTACTGTAGCATGCTGTTTTGAACTAGAATCTTGTGTGAATTGGGATTAAGTGGGATCCCACTTACGCCCATGTATTTTTTTTAGGTAAACCGTGCAATATTTAATTGGATGTTAAATATTGCCCACCAAACAAAATTGGGACTAGGTAGGCTATGGCGGGATGCCCACCAACAGTCCCACTTGCAGCCTGAGGAGCAGCGAAGCCTGCAAGCCTCTAGACTAAAAATTATAAATGGTCTGTCTAAGTCACCGAATAAGGGCATCTCCAATGAGCAAACCGCAATTTTTTTTCCGCGTTCATCCGTAGACACAGGGAGATCAGTCCATGCACACGGATACGGGACGACGCCATCAACCGTAGCCGCATACATTTGGACAACAAAACAACAGAACAACTTAAACTAGTCAGACGAAATTCGTTCAAATACGTGCGGATTTCATATAAACATGACAGATTTCATTACATTTACATCAACTAAGCGGAGCTCGTCCGGCTAGGTCTAAATGGTCGCCGGTGGCCGTTCCCATGGCCATGAGCTCCGAGAACTGAAGCCTCACCGTCTTCAGTTCTGCCTCGGCGCTCTCCGGTTCCGCTTCAATACCCTCCACCTTCGGAGGCCCGGGAAGTGAAGTTGTCCGCCTCCACATCGCCACCAAGCAACTAATCGCCCAAAGATGTTGAGCCCACCAAGCTTGGCGTCAACGGGAGGGGAGGAGCGGTCGCCTTCCTGGGACACAAGCGGCTGCGACCTAACGTGCACTACTCTTCCTCGCTGTCGGCGGCGCCCACGGACGTGCTGGCTTCATGATCGTCTCGGCGGGCTGTGGACTCAGCGATGCCCTCCTCCTCCTCGACGGTCTCGCCAACACCGCCTCACCCACGTCGTCGCTCTCCTTGTAGGCGGCCTCCACCTCCGCCACCGTTTGTGCCTCCTAGAACTGCTCCTCCCGCACCATGTCCATGTAATGGGCATGGGCCTCGCCGATGTTCATGGTGCAATGCACCGACGAGGGTGGCGCCGGTTCGCCGTCGGTAGCGTCCTCCATTGGTACATTGTCGTCCTCCGGCTGGCCGGTAACAATGGCGGCCATCCCCTTCTTCTGGTCTGATGTCAGTCCGACCCAGAGAACTTTGGCGGGGGAGGAATCCATGCTGGGAGTGGTGCACGTTGAAGAGGCCCGCCCGCCTATGTGAGCCTTGCAGCACTCTCGAAACGAGGCATGAATATGACCAAGGTTGATTGGTGGGACGACCCACAAATCAGAGCCATGCAATAGTGAAACCGAACGGCTAAGAACAACAAATCAATGTAGTGGCTTGTAGGTAGCTCGGTTTTACTGTTCTTTTTTATAATACTTCTTTCAATACATTTTACTCTGTATATTAGATTTGTGTCAAGTCAAACTTTGATCAAATTTATATTAAAAATATCAACATTTACAATATCAAATATATATACTATGAAACCATATTTCAGAATGAATCTAACAACATGATTTGACATTTTGAATGTTGATACTTTTTTCAATAAGTTTGGTCAAAGTAAACATACTTTGACTCAGACAAAACTTATATGCAGACTAAAAGGACTAGAGAGAGTACAACAGCCAAGAGAACACACACATAGACATCGGTCTTGCAAGGTAATTATCCACACACACAAAAAGGTCTTGCATGGTAATTGGTGTAGCAAGGATCGATAAACCCATGCCATCAATTTCACAAACAAAAATCTACGCTCAGCTGGTCGCCCGTATAATTCTTAATATATTAAACCTAGCTAGGTTTGATTAACCTGGGGTTTTGGACTTTTTCTATCAGTGAAAATCAGGCCAATGGAGAGGCGATACCTTATTTAGTGGGGGGTTTGGCTGGGCAAGACCTTGTGTGCCTAATGATCTCTACTCCTAATCTCTACTCCTAATGTCTCAGTTCGTAAGTCGTTCGTTCGTTTCGTTCGTTCCACCCTTCCATCGATCTCCCCCTCCCCCCATGCGATCTCCCTCCCACAGATTTTTGTGCTCCCTCCAAAAACCAAGACCGGTTTTAATTCATGCCCAGAAAAACCAAATCAACCCTTCCATATAAAACACCAATCCTTCCATCCTTCCCTTCCATATACGACGCCAATCAAATCATATGAGCCACCCACCGATTTTTTACCGTACCGAGATCCCTTGCCGTATCTGGTTTTTGTTGCCTTTTTTCGCCATACCAGCCGATCATGCAATATTTGTAGATGGATAGATGGAAAATCGCACAATTACAGGATGCCAGTTATCTGCTTACGATCCCATCTAATCAATCTCTTCCTCCAGAAATTACCGTCGGTGGAGTGCTCCCTCTCTCTCTACGCTCTTGCCTCTCTTCATCTTCCCCATGGAGTCATGGGCGTTCTAGACCTAAACCTACTACCGATCCACCATGGAGCCGACGAGTTCGAAGGGCATGCGATCGATTTGGAGTTCTGGACTACGATCGATCTCAGGAGTCATAACACTCTATTGCCGTCAATTGGCTGTTGGGCCGGCGGGAACTACGATGCCTCGCCGCTGCGTAACGGAGCAGGTGGCGGAGGTGGCTACAGTGGGGCGGAGGAAGTAGGAAAGAGGTGAGGCGGGGCGGCTGGGTGTGCTCTAATTGATGTTGTGGTTGGCGGCCTTGTGCTTTATCCTCGCGATGGCGGTGTTCGCATCGATAGATTGCAGCATGCTGTTGTAGCTGGCACTGTTCAGGTTACTGCTTACGGCGATCGTGATTGCGTTGCTCTCCTCGTCTCCCTTCCTTTGTCGCGACGCCGCCCAGACTATGGTGTGGTTTCCTCGCCGGATCCCATGGGCATGGGCGGATCAGTGTGGAGAATAGGAACCCACACTCGAGCCGAAGCCATGTGTGAGGAGACACAGGGTTGACGGCGTCATGGTGCTGCGTGCGGTGAGGATTGGAGCCAGGCGGCCGCATCGCTGAGTAAGTGGAGTGGCTGAGGCGTCATGGCGTGGGTGGAGGAGGGGCAACGGTGACACCGTGCCGGGACGAACGAGAAGGACAGCACCGTGATGGTCCGAGCATGGAGGGGTGGGATGGGGTAGGAAGAGCACGTGGTGGAGAAGGAGCACCGCTGTGGAGAAGAAGATGAGACAACACTAGCAACATCCATTTTTCTGTTCTCATGTATGAATGACAAATTGAGTATCGAGTTAAGATATTTTCACACGTTTTGGATGGTGGTGTACTATTGAATTTGAGTCAGATGTCAAGTATCCATCCATGAGCGCCATGAGAAAACAAGTACTACATGGATTCGTTGCTCGTGTTCTTTTTCATCAAGATGTGACAAAGTTTAATTACCTCTAATGTGCATGCCCTTTTCAGTCTTAAGAACATGTAGCCTGCTTATTTGTCCAACATATGCCCTTGGGTGCAGATTCTAGACCTGCCAGCCTATTTAATAGGCCAATTGCCTATACAGAATATCTGTCAAGAATGCACTAATACGACTTATGCAGACATCTTTCATTTGTTTGAGAAATTTGCAAGAAGAAAAGTGCAGTGTTGTGAATAAAATATAAGACAGGGATCAGTGTTTCTGCAACAACACAGGTGTGTTTCATGTATTTTTTGATCGTATTACCTTTTCTGCCATTCCCAATAATCCATGCCTTGCCACATATTCAATTAAATTCTTCTAATTCTGGCTTAGTTGTTTCCTCAGCTTCTGTCTGACGAGGATGCGATGGATCCAAGGAAGTTCCTGATGCAGAGATAGCTTTGGAAGAAAGTTTTGCAGCGTCGTGTTTACATGCTGGTGGTACTCTTGGTGGTTTCTATAGTCTTATTGTCAAGTAAAAAAAAGTAACATAACATTTGTTGGGCTTTATTCATCCATCAATGCCAAAATATAAAAGGCTGAAAAACAATAATGAATAGTTATGTGGCCTGTTGAAGTAAAATACAAAAGGGAAAAAAGATAATAGTATTTCTGAACTCTGAAGGTATTTGTCTGGAAATTCAACAATACCCATTTTATATATTTATTTTGAAAGATGTAACTATATTGACCAGAAGTTTCATATAGAGAACTCTTATAAGATTATATATTTATTTTGAAAGAAGTAAATATATTGATCAGAAGGGTTTGCATGCTAATATACAAGAAGAGGGAAGAAGAATTACAAAGAGGTCAATTACAGGACAAGAGAATCTATGTGTTATTCTTCAAATCTAAAAGAGATAAAATAAAGATCCTTCTTAAACATAACCTTTCAATGTGCAATGGAAGGCACCTTCCCCTCAAAGACCAGCCAATTTCTTCTATGTTTCCAAATATTCCATAGTACACATACAACCACTTCAACAAATCAGGTTCTATTCGTGTTTTCTTCCTTGATTAGAATTTTTTCATTGTTGCACTTCATTGATATAATTTAAAGAGATAGTTTCCCCCCCTTTTTCCTTTTCACTCTATTTTCTTTATCTTAAGACAATAGGGGCGCGTAAATACAAGTCACCATGAAATAAGCTTGGCGGCATCTCGTATTCTCGTCAAAGTGATGTATGTGTTGCAGACCACTTTTTGTCAAGTTTCAAGTCAGTGCCTATTCTCAAGATAGTCACCAGGGACATAAGTGTGTGTGAAAGTTCAGTAAGAAACTCACCAACCTAGGGACCTTGCATCTAAAGAGAGAAGAAGTAAGAATAAATCATGTCAACGGAATGAGCTACTACCACTGGATAGAATCTGTTTTTAGAATTTATGTAAAGGACACGGCTTAACTAATTATTGGGTTTAATCTTTAGATTATTGTAGAGGCACGCGTAAATATAATCTGACATTGATAATAGAAGATATGCGATTTCTCAATGCAGAGAGCACTCTTCTCTATATTATCACAGAAAGCCATTTCCTCCCAAAACTAGCTGGTAGCGGAGCTTGAAAAGCACCGGATGATTTGTGTGTTGGATGTGCTGCCTCTACATTTCTTGACAAATGATAATTGATAAAGAGTGGAAGTTGTTTTGTATATTATTGCTTACTTGGGAGACTTTTAACATGCAAAGTAAGTAATACATTAGGGGTATGTAAACTTAGTTGCATGTACAATTTTGTTTTGAATCTCATGCCAGGTACATTGTACGTAAAATTATGCTTGGATGACTGATGATGACATTATTTAGGGGTTTGGTCATCCGCGCACATATTGTAATATGTAATGTACCCGTCAGTGGAAGAAGAAATAGTGCTATTGACTACATTGTTCTTTGCTATTGACAACATATAGAAAAGACAGGGGAAGAGCATCAATTGTCATTGTATTTGATAATCTTTGATCGATAGAGATGAACTTTTAAAGAAGTCTGATTGCTAATATTTATTCTAGGATATTGATTTGTAATTTTAAAAAAACAGGAATTGACTGCTGATTATTGGTTGCTATTGATACGTATTGCTATGATGGCTGATCTGAGTGATGCTTCATAGTACAACCTGGCTAAAAAGTAAGGTCGGCAAAAGTATAGCTTTGGAATAATTAATGTATGATAATATTTGGTGCGACTAAGATAAATATAATTAAAATATGTGAAGAAAAAAGCTTGAGTGGGGTGATGTGATTGCTTGTGTAGAGGAGACAAGTGTAAGGCAATATTTTTCCCAACACAGTCATAAGCCGCATGCTACGTCGATGCTTGTAAATTATAAAGTTGTTTTGATCAATATTTGTACATATAAATTAGTTTTTTCCGCGGCAGTAGGCTCTCAACGAAATGGCTGACAAATGCTTACCAACATGGACAACGGCCACAACGCACTCGCAATATGGGTGACCAAGCATTTGCCAAGATGGATGACTACCGTGCTCTGGAGGACGTCCACAGGCTAACGGTCGCCAAAACATACGCAGGGGCGCAATAGGACGAGGTTGACGATCATTCCCTCAAGGACGACCAAGCGTTGATAGTCGAAGGCTCTAACCGCGCCTTCAAAGATGACGGTGAGGACCGAGGACAATCGGTCACACGCCATCACTCTTTAAATATTGTTCAATCACGTAGCAATGCACGGGTATTTAGCTATATTATATGTTTTTGAGATATAATGCTTATGGTAAGACATCAAAGAAATATTTAGAATTGCCGATGAAGGTAACCTGGAACATTGATTTAGTAAACAAATATGCCCGGCCATCACATCAAGGAAAGGTTCCATAGACAACTCCAAGGATTTCCCAAACTATAAAAATAATGTGCAAAGCAACTCAGAATCAAAACATACCCTTTGATTCAGACTTGTTGCTCCCATCCCCTTTCAGGACCTCCTTCTTCTCCTTCAGGAAATCTGAAACAGTAAGGGCCAAATGTCAACACAGCCACCAACTAAAGTGGATCAAAGGAAACCCAAAACCAGGAAGAAAGCTTACTCTTTTTCGACTGGTAAGAGAACAGCCGCCGGGACTGCGAGTTGGCGAGCAGGAATCTCCAGTCTCGGACCTTGCCGGCCCCATTGGCTGATGAAGCCCGGCTCCCAAGAGTAGACGTCAGGTAGCAACGCATGAGACACATCCCAGCGATGGGTAACAGAGGGGAGATGGGGAGGGGCGGTGGGAAGTGACCAGAATGTGTGGGGGCGGTGGGGAGGATGACTGTGACGTTCTTTTTCCAATATACACGTATTAGACAATTACCAAAGAGATAGTGAGTGAGTGCAACGTTGTTCAAGTCAAAAACAAAATCTAAAAAAGTTCATTCTTTTCTACGGCGTCCGATTCAGCAGCGTGAGTGTGATTTTTTTTATCGTCGGGACTTGTTACGGTAATATCATTGGATGATTTTTAATTTTTTTATAGAAATAATAACTTTATATAAAAATTGATAACTTTTTATTGAATATACTCACTTAGATTCAAAATAATTAACTCTCATTAAGTACAACTTTAGCGGCAATTAATTTGGATCGAAGGGAGTATTTAAATTCCGTAATATGCAGGTCATCTTATGGCCGCCAGGGATGCGGGGGAGAGGAGGAGAGCGACACGGGGAGGGGAGTGGATGACGTTTAGAGTGAGAAGACTATGGACTGGCCGTATAGTGATAATAGGTTAGGTGAAAACCTTTTAAAAAAGTTAGGTGACAAAAGGAAAAAACAGATTTTATGTTTACAAATAAAAACAGTTGTGTTAGTTTCATTTTATCTTTATTATGTACTAGCGGCCGGGAAGAAGCACCGGGTCTCGATCTGGGAGGAAAGGGAGGGAGAGAAGGTGAGGGCTAGCGGTGCAGCAAGCCAGATGATGAGAGGGGTGAAGAGATGAGCTTGAGGAGGGGAGCGAGCTTTGTCCATGGCATGGGTGGGAGCAGAGGGAGGTCCATCCATGGCGTGACGACAGGGGCGCTGAGCGTGGAAGAAGCACAGGACCCCTACTCCTCTCCTAGCGTGCGAGCTCTTCCGTCGAGGTGGAAGATGACTGTCCATCAATGACGGCGATGGCGACCTTTGTGTGATGTTGGTCGCCAAAACCAACCTGCGTGGTGAGTGTGTCGTCCTCCTTGGCCTTCGACAAGCTGGCGCGCACGTAGTGGTCGCCCTGCGGGATCTTCCTTAGTACGGCGATGGCGAGGCCGTCGGTGAGGACATCGAGGGTGTTGGCCGCCGTTGGATGAGTGGAGGGAAGGGGATGGGAGGGGTGGTGGCGGGAGACGAGGGAGCCGATTGTGCCCGCATCTGATCGCCGTCGGATGAGTGGAGGGGATGGGATGAGAGGGGCGGCGGTGGGAGATGAGGTCGTCGACTGTGGGGGCAAGAGCGGGGGGAATGGAGTGGTGAATCCGTCGAGATCTAGGGATGGTGCCAGAGTGAAGAGAGTGAGTGTGAGGGATACTGATGCTGTTTTTTGGGGGAAGGGGCGGGTTAGCTTGGGTGCTGGTTGGACCGTGCTGGATAGCCGATTTGGGCCTCGGATTGCATCAATGACGTTTTGTCTCTGGTCTCAGAAGGAAAAAAATAAATTAAAGTATGTATTTTTTATATTTATTAGATATGTTTAGAGTATCACAAAAAAATCAAAATCTTGAGAGAAGAAACCGAATATACTTGATTTATGTTGGACCGCTTCCATGTTTTTATCTTCTGTCGGACAAATTTCCTTACCCTATATAAATAAATTAAAAATTCTCAAAAAATATTAAAAAAATAAAATAATTTAAGAAATTTCAGATGACATATTATTTATATATCAACATTATAGTTGGTTGTTTGCTCCGAAAGAAATGCAACATCTTTTTTTAATAGGTTTGTCAAATGACATATTATTTATGTATGACACATTATTTCTTAAGCGTATCAAGTAGATCTTAATAATTTATAATAGATTTTTGGTTGGATCATCAGTTTATATGTACCCATTGTCAATTTGCTATCTCGTGATCAGTTTTACATTACAAGTGAAGTGGAGTTTAATTATTATGCAATTGTGACCGTGTTATATTGTCTCTACCTATGAAATTTAGCATGCATTATTTTTATACGATTTCAGTCTTTAACAAACTATTTCAGAAGCCCATGACAACGCACGGGCATTCTACTAGTTTTACATGGGATTTGAGACATTCCATTTGTTGTATTGTCAGTTTGTGCGTGAATGCATGTATCTGATTTGACTACATAGATCAAATGAATCTTGCTGACTAGCTTTTTTGGCAGTTTGTACGCGGCGCGGACGTGGTGATTGCATGTGCATGCAATTTGCATGTCCAGAATTGTCTCGGCTACAAGCTGCCATTGCGCCTACAAGCTGGACCTTGTGAAAGCATACGATCAAGTTGACTGGAATTTTTTGGAAGGGGTGCTCCGAAAGCTTGGTTTTGAGGATAAGTTCACGAAGTAGGTGACGACTTGCGTCGGAACGGTCAAGTTTTCTGTCAGATGCAATGGAGAGCTCCTGAAAATCTTCTCCCCTTCGAGAGGTCTCAGACAAGGTGATTCCCTTAGCCCTTACCTATTCCTATTTGTGGCTGACAGTCTAGCAACCTTGCTCAACAGGGAGGTGAGTAACGGAGGTATAACACCAATCAAGGTCGCACAAGGGTGCCCGGGAATCTCAAACCTGCTTTTCGCCGATGACAGTCTCCTTTTCTTCAAAGCAACAACGCAGCAAGCGAGGAGATCGAAAGAGGTACTTAAGGAATTCCAAATGGCCACGGGCCAACTCCTAAGCCATAATAAATGTTCACTATTAAGGATAGTATAACCGCACCTAAAGTGAGCCTCTCAGCGCTCCGCGTTTCTGGCCGTCAGATTTCACGACCCGAGTGTTTCTGGTCGTTGGATCTCTGTCTAATGCGATACTGGGTCTACTGTCCTGTGGGCGGCTGCTCCACAGGCTGAAACGGCGCTCTGTGGTAAACTGGGCTGCCAGCCCATCTAACCAAGCAAGGACAGCCAATTTGGTCCGATGTGTCTCGCTGGATAACCTAAACCAACCCCACCCCTCCCGACCTCTCCGCCTTCCACGCAGAAGACAATAGGGACAGGACACGGCGGCGCGTCAGCTTCCCACGCTCGCCGCAGCCTTCCGGCCTGGGACGCCATCGGGCATGCCGCTGCCTTCCAGTGGAGCGCCGGATCGCCGCCACCTCCTTCCCCGCCCGACCCGGACCGCCGGCCCCGCCACGACCCCAAGCCCTCGGAAGACAACGGGGTCCCCAAGCCCAGCAAGGTCGACGACCTCCCGCGCTCGCGCGCCATGGTTTCGACGGGGATGTGGAGTACGGCCACTGGACGAGGCGGTCTAGGGCTTCTGACGACGAGACGGAGGACGACCGCCGGCGGAGGCGTCCTAGGGCCTCTGACGACGGGAGGGATGACCGTCACGACAAGCGCGACCGTGACTGGCGGTGCGGCCGTCCTAGCACCAGCTCGGAGTCGCGAAAGGTGCACCGGCCAGCATGAACACCTCCTTCGCTCCGCGTGTTGGCTTCACGCGATAAGGCGGGCGCCTCCACTCTCATGCCGCCGCCGTGATTACTCTTCTGCAGGTCAGCCAATGCAAAGGTAGGTTTGGGGCTTCATTCCTCATCTTCCACACTGGATTTGATCTCTGCATGTTTGTTGTACTTTGAAATCTTTCATGGATCTAAAGTTTCTGAATATGTATTTCAGCCGTGAACGATTTCAGTATTCATCTTTGATCCATGTGTTGTGCTTGTGTACTGGACGTGTTATTCGTCTTTTCTGGTGCTTTTCTACCGTTTAATTTGCTGCGTCGGTGGACAAGCGAGGTTGCTGGAAGAAGGGTTGCCTGGGACTGGGAGGTTGCCACCTCCAGCAACGTAGAGGAGGAGGGGTGTTGCCGTCCGCCACATCATCTGGCTTGTCCCCAAAATTGTTGAACTTCTCCTCCTGATGAGGAGACAAAAGTGATGCAGCAACGGGGTGAGGTGATCAGAGTGATGTATCAAAGCCTCCCGTTCCACATATTCAGTACTTGCACCTCAATGTCACTTTTGAGTAGGTTAGGTCGATCCCTAATCTCTGTTCCAATTTATTCTGTGGTCATTATTCTCAGGCTCCTTTTAAATTAGTGATCTATGCTTTGCTTCGGCGCCGCCGCCCTATAGTCAAGATTCTCTTCTTTTGCCTCGCTTAGCTAATTGATCTGATTGCTCCATTTTCTGTTTATTTGCAGGTACTACACGACCTTGGGAACACGTTGTGATGCTTACGGAGGAGATTAAGAAGGGCACCGGTTCCGTCCCTGACGTCGAGGTTACCATCTGGTAATTGGTAATTTTGATTAGTAGATGTATTTCATTGCATCATCTGTTTTGGAGTTAACTTTTAGAATTTTAGATCATAGATCCAAAGAATGCATCTTGCCTCATTGTTCTATGACAAATCGGTTATGCAGTCAATGTTTCTTCATAGGTTAATACAGGATTTGCATCTCATGACTATATGGTTTGTAAATCGATCATCTTGTCAGCATTTCTTCACAACTATGATGTTGCATCCCCGTGCTTCTCTTAGCTTGCTGCTCATTGCAGGTGTGCTTGCTGCCACTGGTTATGATAGAACTGATGTATAGTTTATTGAAAACCTTGCTTTGTATGTCACCAACATTGGGAATTATTTCAGGTTGCATATCAACTCTTTGTGATAAGAAATTATGCTTGCAATAACCGATCAGATGGAACGGGTACTAAAGTTTGCAACATTTGATCTTTATTGCCGAAGATATAAGGAGCCAAGTGAGTGCCTTCTACTGTGTCTTTTGGATTACTTGATAGTGCACCCAACTTTGAGTTTGCAACTCTTGTAGGCTGATGAGAATTTTTTTAATCTTATATATGTACTTTCAGGGCAGTATGATTATATGCTAATTATGCATGGATTCACTTGTTGTTCTTTAGGGCTAAATAACTCCACAGCCTTGCAATTTGTATTTTCAAGAATACTCGCTGCTTCAACATCCATTTTTCACATTTTTTCATAAATTGTTCTTACTTGCAAACGCTTCAACAATTTGTCGTGAAGGAGGTATATAGCAGTGTGAGAGGATTGCAACTATATTCATGTATAATTAATGCAAACTTCCAAGGCTTTTCAGATGGATGTATTAACTATTTATCTCCCACTTCTATTTACAATGCATGAAATTCCACCCTTGGCTTCCTCTATGGCAAGAAATTAGAATTTTTATGATATCTTTGGCTCTTTCTATATGAAACATGTGATGTAACTATGGTCCCTGGGGTATTACAATATAAATTAATTCTCTATATTTCTATGATTTATTATTGGAAGAAATAGTGTCATCACATTAGCCTCTGTGGTTATGTTATTGTAGATTGTTACATTCTTCGAGCATGCCTACTAGCATGTCACTTCAATAATTTGAGGAAAGCATAGAAGCCATTGTATCTTCTTATATCAAATATATGGTGAATGCTCACAACACAAATGCATTGTAGCAATCCACATGGTTTTTCACATTTACTAAATATTTCAAAGATTAGTCAAGGATATGTTGCACCGTTTGCATTACAAATGCACTAATCATATGAGTGTCAGTGTGACTTCATTAATATATCAGTGATTAAACAATGTTCTTTCCTCCATTTCCATTGTTCATTTTCATTTTGTGTGCTCAACTCTATAAATTATCTATTTCCTAAAATGTGTTGCAGTAATGCATAGGGACTATTACATCATGCTACTTATCACCTACATTCTTGTGTTGTGCAGAAAGCTTTGATTATTTAACCTTGCTCGTGAAAAGGGGAAATTTGATTATTTAACCATGATGTGTTATGAGATTTCTTCCCCTTTTTAGTGGTGCCAAATGAAGACCCTTTTAGATTGCAATACTTCTATGCATGCCTTCAGCATGCCTGGATGTGTGTACATCTGCATTCCTTAAGTGAACGATGGCATCAAGACTGGTATAGTCTAGGAAGGATATTTTAGTTTTTGTACACTATTACAAATTGTGCTTTCTGATGAATTTCATCTAAGATGTAGCTTCTTCCCAGCGCCAGGGCTTCTCCTTTTTTTTGGTTTGGTTCTTTTGCTATGTGTGGTTAATCTATCTGCTTCCAAAAATCATCCTGAAGTTCAAAAAACACATTTGAATGAAAGAATGGAGGTTATGAAAGAACCATCAGTTCAGATCTTTGTGAAAAACATTATCTGCAAAAACATTTTAGTAAACAATTAGGATGCTATGTCATTATTATAATCTTACCATGATTAGTTGAAGTACTATTTAATACACCCTTCTGTTTTAGATTTGTGCTTACTTTTGATTCTAACATTTATTTATTTTTAACCTTCATTGAACATATAAAGGATGAGCAAGTGCGTCCAACTAGCGGCACCAGCCACGTCTCCTTTTATTCGCGCGTCCTCTCCTCTTCCTTTCCCCTCGCTCACTTCCTCCTCCGTCACCCGCAGAACCCTAGCCGCCTTCTCCCGCAGAACCTCAGCCGCCTCCTCTCCCTCTCCACCCAGCCGCCCCCTCCTTGACGGCAACCGCCCCCCCCCCCCCCTCTTCTCCGGGCCGCCCGAGCACCTCCCCGGGAAGCAGCATGTTCTCGTGGTGCGGTGGTGCTGCTGGGAAGAAGGAAGAGGTCAGCCGCGTCCCTGGGGTGCTGGTGGAGCCGCCCCTCCACAAGATCCGGCCGCGGAGAGAGCCATGGTGACCCAGCCCTTCTCCTCCCGCGTCCCTTTCTTTATCACCAAGCTCGCGTTGGTGCTCTTGTTGACTTCTTCCTCCTCCTCGGTGCTCAACAGGTTAGGCGAGGCTGTTGGTGGGGCGAAGAAGCAGGGGAGGCAGGCGACAAGGACGAGAAGCAGCGGGTTGTCGTGGTGCGGTGGTGCTGCTGGGAAGAAGGAGGAGGTTAGCCGCGTCCCTGTGGTGCCGGTGGAGCTGCTCCTCTCAAGCAGGTGCACACACTCTTGTCATCTTCCTAATTTCCCTCCTCCTTTCAGTGTATTTGTTTGTGCACATTTTGTTTCTGTACGCCTACAAGGTGTTCGATGAAAGTCTTAGTAGGCTGGAGGGAAGGAGTGCTCTATGTAACCATGTGATTTCATTCTTCCAAAGACCGCCTAACGGTGTTTGATGAATGTCCTAGAAGTCTAGAGGAGAGGAGTGATCTATGTATGTGATTTCATTCTTAAAAAAATCAGTTCCAGTCAGTTATAACAAGATGATTTTGTGATTAATAAGTTCCATGAGGTAAATAAAAGTGTAAAGAACAAAAAAACTATCCGATCAAAACATTAGTTCCAGTCAATCATAGCAAGAATCTGTGTGGTAGATATTTGCTTCTATCTTGTGGGGTTCTCGACCCATAAACTAGCATTTGGTAGCTTGATTTCCTTCCCTGCTCGATAGGACTGTAGGAGACATGAAATTGTATATATTTTGTTTCATCACCAGGATATTTTTGGGTTCGCTTATGTTTTATTTGATCTTTTCCAAACATGGATAAGAAAAGACAACTGAAACATATGTTCACTAAAATGCATGCCTTTCTTTTCCATGAACCAATCAATTTTTAATAAGAGTTGCATGAGAGAAAAAAGAGAGCATGAACCATATATTTTCCTTTTGATCTTTGATGGCAAACTGAAAATCCTTGCGTATAATTTGTTGGGAGTCTCATTAGCCTATGATGTGATGTGGCTGCCGTTGGAAATTTATTCTGTCTATCCCGAGGATACTATATTAAGCTTGAAATTAATCCTTTAGAGTATTGTTCATGTTTTGTTGTTTCTTTCTTTAGGTGGCATCCTCTTGGAACTGTTATGCATCCGCCCGTGATAAAAAATCTGGTCCAAAATTATGTGGCGTACAGTTTCTCAAAAACTTGCTTGAATTTATCTAATGTTAGTAGCAACAATCTTGATATGATGCTTGAAAGTAAATTAGTTCGAGTTATCTATTTTATGTTCTATGCTTTGTAGACAAAAATACAGATGCTCAGTGCTATATATAATCATGTGGTATAAATAAGATAATTAAGCTATATATTTTTGTTCTTCAACCTCCTTTCAGTTTCAGATGGCCAACCATTAACTGTTAGAGATGAGAAGTACCTAATGTAAGACCAAAGGTGGGGTTCTGATGGTTTTGCTGGATGGCTGCACCTAATCGAGTGGTGTGAGACCCCTCTTGTGTCCCCAAGACATTGGTCCATGCTTCTTATTTTTGGATGCGTGCCTCTGACAAGCAGAATTCTTGTTTTTGCAGCTACGCACAGCAAGATTTTACACGTAAGATGTTTGCTTACATTCCCACCTTCAGTGCCTTGTACAACTGCTACTTTCCATCTCACTTTTTCCTGCAATGTGTCATGTTCAGAGTTGTCAATGTCGACCTCACTTGATATCTTTTGGTTTTGTTACGAGAAGATCAAGATCTTTGATAATATAGTAATGACACTTTGTTCTGCAATCTAGGAATGAATGAAACTTCAAGACCCTGTTGAACATGCACTCAATTTAGCCACAAAGAAACATAAGAACAATTGTGTTGGGCAACCTCACCCACAGGAGGAAAATCTCACAGTTTGGATGAGGATCTATAGTCCAAAGGTTGGTCAGGTCCTGATGGATTGAGAAGGTGAATAAATCTATTCTTGTGATTGGTTTCTTTGTGCTTATGTTTCAATTGATTTAAGAGGTGAGAAACCTTGAGATTTCTGAATGTTTTTCCCAGTATGGTTGATCTTGGTTTTGGACAGACTCATGTTTAATAAGCCTTGTATTTTATGTGTTCTGGCCAAGGAGTGGAGAGGTTTAGGGACCATTATACTTATCTTCATGCAACTAACTGTATGTTTATATTTGTTAGCTATAGAAGTCTTTGTACTCTTTGGCTGTTTAGTTAGTTCTAAAGACAGATGGTGAATTGATTTTGCAACTACAGTGGTTAGAAAATGATTTTTTGTAATTGTTGACCGTTTAGTTAGAAATGTGTCAACAATCTGTGATGTATAAAGATTGCACTGATCATTAGAGTCTATAGTTTTGGGTTAAAAAAGAGTCTCGGGTTTGATCTTCAGTTTGATACAAATTTTGCAGCTTTGCAGCCCATGACATGCTTGAATTTTGGTACATGTAAGATGTTAGATTATCCATTTTTATTATTTTTATACACTGTCTTCTTTGCTTTCACTTACCAAGTACCTTCCTTACGGAACCTTTGCTCTCAACCTGTATTAATTTACTTTACCCTTACAACCTAAGTATCTTTGCTTTCAACCTGCATTATTATTACTATCTCCAATGCAAGATAAACATATATCTTTGCTTTCACTTACTGGGTACCTTCCTTACTGTACCTTTGCTCTCAACCTGTATTAATTTAAAATTGAGGGATATTGAGTAGGAGTGCCTTTTTTATATAAAATGGATTCAACAACCAACTTTAGCCAAGAACAAACCATCAACAAGGAAGTGTAACCTGGGATAGGTGTGCAGAAATCCTTGAGAAAAGACACAAATCACACTGAAATGCTACTTTTCAGGGATTTATTATGGTTCGTCAAATTTTCACTACAAAACTAAAAATGGTTATCGAGAGAGGAAGTTGATTTTCGCATTTCACTTCACTATACAATTTAAATTTTTTGTTGAAAGAAGAGTGAGTTCAGCCATGAACATGCATGATTATATAATTACATGCTTGCACCTCAACGACAATCGACGTCTGCTGGACCTATGAGTTTTTTTGGTCTGATGAGTTCGTTCCCGTTTGTTTTGCAGGTTCTATGATATCGTGATTTCTTCCATCTCTGTTCTATTCATCAAGCTTTTCTCATTTCAAAAGGAGAATCCCTGCAGGGCAGCCACACATGACCTCACTCCCCAGTTTATTCGTTCATGGCACATCAGCTCTTTCACCCACTTGACCCAGTGATAAAACAAAGGGTTCAGTTCACCCAGTCATGTCCAAAGTAGCCTCACTCCCTTGTATTCCCTTGCAGGACTTGATCCGCTGTCACTCTCCGACTTATTATCATTCAAGATGGAGGTTTTACTTTCTAGCTTCAGCAATTTGTTAGATTTGGTAATTGAGGTCACGAGTGCAAAAGTAATACAGGCATGCCAAACAAATCTGAGCCATTCATGTCATCCTGCTCCTCATTCATTTCATTCAAAAATTAAATCAGAAAAATTGTGGATGTTATTGTGGCATCAATACGGCTTCATTCCGTTTGATCCGGCATGGCAGAGGTCAATCTTCATCATGAATGCCTATATATATTTATTAATATCTTTTATTGTTTGTGTTTAGTGAATAAAAACTGCAGTAGATTCCCACCTCTTATTATGGATGCACAAGTGCTTCACAATGTTTCCGTTGCTGATATCTTTGCCCTGTCTGTCTAGGTTAAATGTCAGTGCTTCATAATGCGCCTTTTACTTTGCACGATCTAACAATGCATGCCAGACTTCTGATAATTATACAATAGTATGCAGCGGTGCTACTAAGGCATGCTGAATGCGGAGTTTTATTTCATTTATGTTAGTACCCATGCGAATATTGAATTGTTTTACTTCAATGGTTTAACACATGTCATAATATAGTTGGTAGTTAGGAGAAGGCATTAATCTTTTTGTTTCTTTAGCAAATACTCCCTCTGTTTCAAAATAGATGACTTAGTTTACTACAAAGTTGGGTCATCTATTTTGGAACGGAGGGAGTAGTTCTCATGTTACAGGGTGCGTGGACAAACAGATGCAAGGGGCATTGTTTCACACAACACCCACACCAATGACCACTGGACGAGTGAAGCAAAAGGACTTGTGAACAACATGAAAAAGTTTCAGCCATCTTTTGATTACACGGAAATATGCCTTTGATGCATCCGTGTTATTATTTAGTGACCGATTGTGTTTAGCAACTTCAGTGTGTATATCAAAATTACTACTCCCTCCATTCGAAAAAGCTTGTCCTTCAAATGGATGTATGTAGCATCAAGTTAGTACTAGATACATCCATTTGAGGAACAAACTTGGGACAAGCTTTTTCGGACGGAGGGAGTATATGATGTAATTGACCACTATCACTGAGAAGTGCTCCTGGACACAATGCTCTATATTATCATGTCTTTACTGCATTTTATTGTGCCACCTGCGTATATAGCTACTTGAATCTTCTAATTGCAAACTCAAACATTTGCATTTTGTTCTTTGTTTTAGTTGGGCTTTTACGTCAATTTTATCAGTTTCATACATTATAAATGAGAAAAATATATTTTTATACAGATCCACGATGCTTCGCAAAAGAGCATACATCAACATCGTCTGCTACCAAAATAACAAAGTAATCTCTTTTAGTTCTTGCTTCAAATTTGTCTCACGTGCCAAATGGCACGACAGGTCATCTAGTATATTTAAATTCCTATAATTCTATTGGCATAATGGATGGGTGCGGCAACGCGCACCATCGATGATCTAGTTATTCAGTGAAACGAGCCTCACCGAGGAAAGAGAGAATATCAAAGAAATTTTAGGGGTGGAATCGATCTCTTTTGAAAGCAAATATCTCGGTCTACTGACGCCGGAAGGTAGAATGAAGAATGGCAACTTTCAACCAATCATGGAGAGATTTGGAAAAAGGTGCAACAACTGGAACGAGAGGTTCATGTCCCAAGCGGCAACAGAGGTAAACGTCAAAGCAGTGTCGCAGTCTTTACCTACTCATGTCATGGGGGTTTTTGAACTCAACCAGAGCTTCTGTGATAACTAGCTGAATGCCCGTGCGTTGCCACGGAATAAAAAAAGTTTACACCAAAATGTATGTCATTCTTGATGGATGTGGTTTCCATTTATACATCGATAAGATGTAATTCTCAGTCACTTCTTACATCATTAACAATTGTGGTGTCTCCTTAGCAACATCATTAGCATGTCCCCTCGTACCCATCAACTTTCATTTTCTTCACCTCCCTTGCTCTAGCAATGGTATTGCTTAAAAGGGATATCATCTAGTGAGACATTAACATCATGGTGTATCTCTAATTTACAATGCAAACACTTCTCGTCTATCACTTGAAATAATGGTAAGTCAATGACAATGACAATGTCTCCTTAGCGACAACTTTAGCCTGATCCCTCACACCCACCGACTTCCATTCTCTTTAACCCCCCCCCTCCCCCCCTTGATCTAGCATTGGCATTGCTTAAAAGGGCTACCATCTAGCGAGACATACCATCATGCTGTATCTCTGATTTAAAAACGAAACACTTATCATCTGTGGTGAGAGATAATCATAGTCCAGTGACAATGACAATGTCCCATTATTCTTCAATGACAACAAAGAAACACTTTTGTGCTCGTGAGAAACATAAACAGAAATACGGTTCCAAGAAAATGTAACTAAAAAAGGCATGATTTACTAAACTGGCCCTTTCCTTAAAATTCTCCTATTTACTATGCTATGCACATTGACTTGCGACGTACAAATTTAACTATAATAGATGGTTAGTAAGAACACTTAAACGAAGTCTCTTCGCTGGACGTCTCACTCACTATTCCCACACAACCAATTGAAAAAACACATGGAAGCAAGCCCCCTCAAGCAGCTCTGTCGGTGAGGTCTGCCATGTCTAAGAAGATCGAGGGAAAAGCTAGACAATCCTCCATCGCCGATCCCTTTCTCATCCTCCTACGGCACCCCTCGCAAGTTGGGCCTACCGACAACATCGAAACGGAGATGACAAGCTGCTAGTACTTGTTTTCCCATCGTCCTCCCCACTGGCCACGAATTTTTCCTCTCCACTTGCCTCCCCACCGTTTGTTGTTGTAGCCCCCTAACTCCAATGAATTCTTTAGACATTGGAATGAATACCAATATTTATTCCCCTATTACTTTATAAATATCACTACATGACTAAATGTTTCAGATTTCTATCCCTACGCAAAGTAAAATTTTGATCTAAATGTAACATTTGTGCGACTAATGTCTCAAATCTAAATGAAGGACCAGTTCACATCTTTTGAAACTTACAGAAACTGCAGTTTGACCATATCTTGCCCCTATATTTTAATAGATAAATAAGAAAAGCCTCTAGTAATTTATAAATAGCATGCTCTTGATTATCCATGTGTCCCTAGTATTTGCAACTATTCCATCCAAATCTACAATGTATTTTTACTTGTTTTTAGTTGTACAACAGTACAATATTACAGTGCCCTCAAACATGTGCCCTCAAACAGTACAATATTACACGCTCCATCCAAAATTTACTAATCCTATCAGCCTGGGCGATGACCCCAAAAAGATCATGGGCCGGTTTGTAATATCCTCTACCAACTTTCTAATGCAAAGTGGCTGTGACGAGACCTGGTTTCTCTGCACACTGCATGGATCCTGTACGCAGCATCCTAATCAATGTTAACTTTGGTGATTACTACAGAACAATCAGATCCAAACATTATAGAAAGTATCAGCAACGCATACCAACCTAGATCTATGCATCAAGCATTATATCCCTGAGCCGATCAACAAAACCATATATTTTGAAAAGCTGAAATTATTTAGTGCAACCGTAGTGTGTTCTTTTAAATATCATCCGACACACTAATCGAATACTTTTCTTGATACCTCCTTTCATTTCTCACACTAAACTGCTGAAACATATAAGCAAAATTACAAATAATTACTCAACATGTTGCACGTATACATTGTTTTGTTCTCATATTTGCACTGCTCGTCTGACGACGCAATGGTTCTAGAACCCAAACATTAGATCCAAATGATAATATGAATAAAAATGGAATGACATATACCAGAATTAATTCTAGGTCGTACATAAGAATGAGTAAATGTGTCCTGCGCCAACATCATATCAACTTGCATACAAGAAAATTTCTTCAGAAATATGAAAATTCAGGTTTCGTCACTTATCGGGTATCGTCTTGAATGCACTGTGTTTCTTTATATCACTGTCAGAACAACCTTCAGCCAAACAGTGCACATTGTAAGGTATAAATAAAGAACCGAGTTCCCCAATGTGTTTTGAGTTTTCCAACTAAACTTCAGTCATAAGCTTCTCTCTATTATGGCTAAATGTAGCCACCAGAAGATTGCATCATAATCTTCTGACACTCAAGAAAATCACAGCCCTGACCACTTGCAGTCCCTATCCACTTGGGGCAAGATATTGGATTAGTGTGTCGGATCATATTTTAAAATAACGCACTACGGTTGACACTACATGTGTCCACTTGCAGTCCATGCGATCGACACTACCTGTCCACTGGTAAGGTGTGCATGCGAAAACGTGTCAGACGCCGTCCTCGCACACTCTTAGTCCCAGTGTTCCTGGGATGATGAGGCCCTAACAGGACAAGTTTTTGCATGATATTCAGATTGCATCACCTGCCAGGATATTGTGGTTACATACTTGGCAACAAATAAGGGTATGAGTGAATAAGGTTTTATTGAAGCGATTAAGAAATAGAACAACGGAAGCAATGATCCCAGAAATCGACGAAAAAAACTAAATAGAAACCTCAGTAAATCTTTTTAAAAGTAAGACAGGAGCGCTGCCCATTCTATTAGCAGGAAAGAAAAGGTCTTGGTTACTTAGCCTAGATGATCACTAACAATCCTGACAACATTTAACAAATATAAACACCTCTTGCAATGTAATGCTGGTCGGCTTTGTTTCTAACTTCGTCTCCCCTCCAGGGAATCCACATCCTTTAGTTTCTGTATATTGCCGAAGGCTCTTTCTTTTAGCATTGACACCTGAGACACACCTTAGTTTTTATCTCCAATTTGCAACTTGGCATAGAAATTGAATATGTCTAAAAAATCAAGAATTGCAACATCATGATGCCTATTGATCAATCTAGGCACTGTAAAAATGTACAAAAAAAATCCACTACCTTAACTGTGTATTCACCTAAATAAAAACATTGCTTTGTTGCTAGGATAATCCTGCTAGTACAACCGTAGCCGTTAGGATAATCACCTTGTTGACCAACCTTTGTGAGGTCCTTCCTGAATCTGGTCTGCTATAAAATATAAAATCTACCCTTATGTTCATAATATTCAGAACTTTCAAGTGGAAAAGACTCCTAGCATTTGCCGAATACAACAAAACCTGGCATACAAGAACTTTCATGCTTCTAGGACTTAAGGGATATATACCATAGGTATGAATTTATGTAATTTCTTTCGAAATATGTGTCAATTCAACACAGCTTATGCAGACACATTCTGAACATTTCACAGATTAGCCTAAATAAAAATATCCATCACAACAGTGAGATAATGTTCTGTCATGAAGTTCAGATAGCAAGAAAACAACGTATCATATCCATATTAGCTCAAGAGAAATGCATAAATAAGGAGAATAGCTTGAGGTGAGGAGTTAAAGTAAAATATTAAGATATGCTTCACATACGTATTCCAGATGCATCCGTTGACCATGAAGGTATGGAATTTTTGTTGAGTCATAAATATCATTGGTGGAAGGAAGAAGAGAGCAGGAAGGCATGCTGATGTTGCAATGAACTGGACCCTTAAACAGATCAACATCAAATTTGTTTTTGAAAGAAAGGGGGTTGCCCCCTGCCCCATTTTATAGAATGAAGCAGACAGCAACCAGTCCACAGATTACAAAGATTTAAGCATCGACTACCACAAAAGCATCTAACTCGACGATAAAGACCTACAGCCAAATAGCAGTTCCTGGCTAGGACACAAACTTGTCCACCTGAATATTACAGAGTATCAACAGGAAAATAGGAAAACAGAGAAGAACGGAGTCCAAATCAGATCTTCAATGATTTTCACCCATCTCCAGCGTCCTGATTTTCAGTTGGTACCCCCAGCCTCACCTCCAGGCGATCCGGAGGAGTTCCCCACGCCGTTTGTCCAGCAGGAGGACAGATCAACATCAATGAGCACTTGATCATACAAATTGAGTGTGAAATCTCGCCATAAATAATATAACGTAGCAGAAAATAAGGCAACCAATTTGACAAGTCCAAATCTACCATGGACAAGCCTGAAATTGTTGAACCTAGATGACCTGGCAAAAGAGGATTACAAGGGCAACGGTGGTGTACAGAAATTAAATTTGTAAGCGCTTCATTAAGAAAACAGATGAGAAGGGTCCCATCGCCTCCTATCTTCCCTATCTTGCCTCTGTAACCGCATGCATGGGCCTTCCCACCAAGCAAAGACCCCGACGAGGCGTACCTGCGGAAGCGGCGACCTAGGTTTAGGGTACGGATCCATCGTTGTGCCGAATCATTGGAGCTCAACCCAGATCGTGGTGTGCCAAACCTGTTCAAGAACTGGTGCACCAACTGCTCTCCGGCGGCGACAACGGGGAAGAGGCCATGGGATCGGCTCAGAGCCCTACTGATGGCATCTTTGCCTTTGGGCTAGCAAATCGGTGCCTCGCCGTCTCGCCTCCCGATGAAGCGGAGGTGGAGATCGCAGGAGGGGAGACGTGCGTGCCTATGTTGGGGGCTTGGGGCTAGGTTCGGCGCTTGTTATCGCATAGGGGAGATTGCGTGCGTGGGTAAGTTGTTTTTTCTTTTTTCTTTGGTTTATATTGCTCTAAACCGGACGTGGGAGTGGAACTTACGATGGTAAAAAAATCGGTGTGATGCGAGAGGGTGGGAGGACGTATCGATAGGGATGGGAGTGGAGGTAGAACCATCATGATGTTCGATTCTCCTTTAATAGTAGAGAATTATGAGAAGGTCATTAGAGATTTCTGATGGGGTGACAAAGACGACAAGCGCAAGGTTCACTGGATGTCATGGGAAAATATGACAAAACCAAAATGCGAAGGCGGGATCGGATTCCGGGATATGCATTTGTTCAACCAGACACTGCTAGCAAGACAAGGCTGGAGACTGCTTCAGAAGCCAGAAAGCCTATGTGCTAGGGTGCTAAAATCAAAATACTATCCTAATGGTAATTTCCTTGATACTGTTTTCTCGTATGATGCATCTCCTGTGTGGAGAGGAATTGAATTTGGTTTGGATTTGCTGAAAAAGGGTCTCATCTGGCGAATTGGTAATGGCAGAAACATTCAGATTACAAGAGATCACTAGTAGAAAACAGGGCTTTGGTCCAGGCCGGGTCAGCCCATTAGCCCCGGTTCAGTCTAGAACTGGGACCAATGTGGGCATTGGTCCCGGTTCGTGAGCCCAGGGGCCGGCCGGGCCACGTGGGCCATTGGTCCCGGTTCGTCTGGACCTTTTGGTCCCGGTTGGTGGGACGAACCGGGACCAATGGGCCTCGCTCCTAGCCCACCACCATTGGTCCCAGTTGGTGGCTTGAACTGGGACCAAAGGCTCCCCTTTAGTCCCGGTTCATGCCACCAACCGGGACCAATGAGGTGCCTATATATACCCCCTCGCGCAAGAGCAGAGCACAGTGCTCTGTTTTTTCTGGCCGAGGGGGAGAGGGCTTTGTGGTGCTCTAGCTCACCTCCTATGCACATGAGGTGTTCGATGGAATTCCCGAGTCACACTACTTAAGCTTTCTCCTCTCGAAGCTCGACCTCCAAGCTCCATTTTCCTCGAGATTTGTCTAGATTTAGCGGTCCGTCACGCCCCGTCCCCGTCTTCACCGCCGTCGATCACCCGCGCCGATCTCATCACCGACACCACCGTGGTGAGCCTCTTGTTCTTATCTTCTTTCTGAAAGAAAAAATATTCTTACTTGTATGTTTAGATAGATACTTGTATCATTTTCTTACATTTATTATTGCATCTTATATAGTGCGATGGTTTTGGTATCCGCCCCCGTCGGCCCTCGTCCTGTCTATGATTCGGATGTGGTATGTATATTATCTTTATAACTATTGGTTCATTTATTATTTATGAAAATTATGCCGACCAACGTGACATAGATTTTATTTATCTAGGATGTATGTGAATCAGAAATGCCAACCGACCCTATTGTCGAGAGGTTAAATTTAGTTGAAGAAGAAAACAATTTGTTGAAGGAAAAAATAAAAAAATTGAGGAGGAGAAGATGATATTGGAGTTGCATGTTGCGGATGTCGTCGATGATCACAAGATCAAGATGGATGCAATGCGCTTGAAGATTAGAAAGATTAGAAAATATGCCATTCATACCGAGGCTTGGTATGATTATGCCGTTGGATCAATTGTTACCTTGGTTGCGATTATGATCGCATTTGTTTTTGCATTGAAATGTTTTACATAGTTTCAATGTATGGTTTAATTAATTAGATGCTCTGGAGAGCTATATGTTGTTAGATAAGAACTATGTATGCACTTTGGTTTTAATGTGATGATGAACTTCTATTAATTTGGACACTTAATTATATATAATGCACGCAGATGAATCGGCAATGGATGTACGGTGACAGACACACCCGCGAGTACATTAAGGGCGTGCATGAGTTTCTCTATGCGGCTGAGGCAAACAAGCAGAATGGTTTTATGTGTTGTCCATGCACTGAATGTGGGAATACGAGGTCTTACTCTAACCGGAAAATCCTTCACTCCCACCTGCTTTACAAGGGTTTCATGCCACACTATAATGTTTGGACGAGGCACAGAGAAATAGGGGTTATGATGGAAGACGGCGAAGAAGAAGAGTACAATGACAACTATGTGCCCCCTGAATACGGTGATGCTGCAGCGGGGGGAGCTGGTGAAGATCAAGAGGAACCAGACGATGTGCCCAATGATGCTGCCACGGGTGAAGCTGCTGAAGATCAAGAGGAACCAGACGATGTGCCCGATGATGATGATCTCCGCCGGGTCATTGTCGATGCAAGGACGCAATGCATTAGTCAAAAGGAGAAGCTGAAGTTTGATCACATGTTAGAGGATCACAAAAAAGGGTTATACCCCAATTGCGAAGATGGCAACACAAAGCTCGGTACCGTACTGGAATTGCTGCAGTGGAAGGCAGAGAATGCTGTGGCTGACAAAGGATTTGAGAAGCTACTGAAAATATTGAAGAAGAAGCTTCCAAAGGATAACGAATTGACCGACAGTACATACGCAGCAAAGAAGGTCGTATGCCCTCTAGGATTGGAGGTGGAGAAGATACATGCATGCCCTAATGACTGCATCCTCTACCACGGTGCATACAAGGATCTGAACGCATGCCCGGTATGCGGTGCATTGCGGTATAAGATCAGACGAGATGACCCTGGTGATGTTGACGGCGAGCCCCCAGGAAGAGGGTTCCTGCGAAGGTGATGCGGTATGCTCCTATAATACCACGGTTGAAACGTCCGTTCAGAAACGAAGAGCATGCCAAGTTGATGCGATGGCACAGTGAGAACCGAAAGAAAGATGGGAAGTTGAGAGCACCCGCTGACGGGTCGCAGTGGAGAAAAATCGAGAGAAAGTACTGGGATGAGTTTGCAAAGGACCCAAGGAATGTATGGTTTGCTTTAAGCGCGGATGGCATTAATCCTTTCGGGGAGCAGAGCAGCAATCACAGCACCTGGCCCGTGACTCTATGTATGTATAACCTTCCTCCTTGGATGTGCATGAAGCGGAAGTTCATTATGATGCCAGTTCTCATCCAAGGCCCTAAGCAACCCGGCAACGAAATTGATGTGTACCTAAGGCCATTAGTTGAAGAACTTTTACAGCTGTGGAATGGAAACGGTGTACGTACGTGGGATGAGCACAGACAGGAGGAATTTAACCTTAAGGCGTTGCTGTTCGTGACCATCAACGATTGGCCCGCTCTCAGTAACCTTTCAGGACAGACAAACAAAGGATATCACGCATGCACGCACTATTTAGATGACACTGAAAGTATATACCTAGACAAATGCAGGAAGAATGTGTACCTGGGCCATCGTCGATTTCTTCCGACCAACCATCAATGTCGAAAGAAAGGCAAGCATTTCAAAGGCGAGGCAGATCACCGGAAGAAGCCCGCCATGCGCACCGGTGATCACGTGCTTGCTATGGTCAATGATTTACACTACGTAATCTTTGGAAAGGGTCCCGGTGGACTAGCTGTTCCGAATGACGCTGAGGGACACGCACCCATGTGGAAGAAGAAATCTATATTTTGGGACCTACCCTACTGGAAAGACCTAGAGGTCCGCTCCTCAATCGACGTGATGCACGTGACGAAGAACCTTCACGTGAACCTGCTAGGCTTCTTGGGCGTGTATGGGAAGACAAAAGATACACCTGAGGCACGGGAGGACCTGCAATGTTTGCACGAAAAAGACGGCATGCCTCCGAAGCAGTATAAAGGTCCTGCCAGCTACGCTCTTACGAAAGAAGAGAAAGAAATCTTCTTTATATGCCTGCTCAGTATGAAGGTCATGACTGGCTTCTCGTCGAATATAAAGGGAATAATAAATATGCCAGAGAAGAAGTTTCAGAACCTAAAGTCTCATGACTGCCACGTGATTATGACGCAACTGCTTCCGGTTGCATTGAGGGGGCTTCTACCGGAAAACGTCCGATTAGCCATTGTGAAGCTATGTGCATTTCTCAATGCAATCTCTCAGAAGGTGATCGATCCAGAAATCGTACCAAGGCTAAGGAGTGATGTGGCGCAATGTCTTGTCAGTTTCGAGCTGGTGTTCCCACCATCCTTCTTCAATATCATGACGCACGTCCTAGTTCATCTAGTCGACGAGATTGTCATCCTGGGGCCCGTATTTCTACACAATATGTTCCCCTTTGAGAGGTTCATGGGAGTCCTAAAGAAATATGTCCGTAACCGCGCTAGGCCAGAAGGAAGCATCTCCATGGGCCATCAAACAGAGGATGTTATCGGGTTTTGTGTTGACTTCATTCCTGGCCTTAACAAGATAGGTCTCCCTAAATCGCGGTATGAGGGGAGACTGACTGGAAAAGGCACTCTTGGAAGAGACTCAATAATATGCAGGGACGGATATTCTTGGTCTCAAGCACACTACACAGTTCTACAGAACTCTACCTTGGTGACCCCGTATGTCGATGAACACAAGAACAGTCTGCGCTCCAAACACCCGGAGCAGTGCGACGACTGGATTACATGTGAACACATCAGGACTTTCAGCAGTTGGTTGGAAACACGTCTCAGAGGTGACAACACTGTTTGTGATGAGTTGTACTTGTTGTCCAGGGGACCATCTTTGACTGTATTGACTTACAAAGGATACGAGATAAATGGGAATACATTTTACACGATCACCCAAGAACAAAAGAGCACCAACCAAAACAACGGTGTCCGCTTTGATGCAGCAACCGAGAGCGGAAAGGATACATATTATGGTTACATAGTGGACATATGGGAACTTGACTACGGACCTGATTTTAAGGTCCCTTTGTTTAAGTGCAGATGGGTCAATCTGTTAGGCGGCGGGGTACAGGTAGACCCACAGTACGGAATGACAACAGTGGATCTGAAAAATCTTGGGTACACTGACGAACCGTTCGTCCTAGTCAATGATGTGGCACAGGTTATCTATGTGAAGGACATGTCTACCAAACCGAGAAAAAGAAAAGATAAGGAAGCGAATACATCATACGATGAGCCAAAGCGCCACATTGTTCTTTCAGGAAAAAGGGACATCCTGGGAGTGGACGGCAAGACAGACTTGTCTGAAGATTATGAAAAGTTTCATGAAATTCCTCCCTTCAATGTCAAGGCTGACCCAAGCATCTTGATAAACAATGAAGATTATCCATGGTTACGGCGCAATAAGCAAATGACACAAGCGAAGAAAAAGTGAAGACTTTCTCCCGCAACTATTATGATGATACCATACCAAATTTGTAACAGACGAACATGCTATCATTGTCCGTTTTGTACATGCACATGCTATGTGGGTGAAATTATGATACCATCCCAACTTTCAACTTTTTCAGAGTTCATTTGAAATGCTTTCATGTCTTATGGTTCAAGGTTTTATGTGTTGAGGCAAATGGATCAATATGTCAGGAGGCGGGGTACAGGTAGACCCACAGTACGGTATGACAACAGTGGATCTAAACAATCTTGGGTACACCGACGAACCATTCGTCCTAGCCAATGATGTGGCGCAGTTATTGTCCGAAACTTTGATACTTCGAAAGTGATTGTCCATTTTGTGCATGAAGTGCATCAAGTTTTTGTCGTAACCCTCTCTACTTTTTGGAACATGCTATGTGGGTGAAATGATGATACCATGCCAACTTTCAACCTTTTCAGAGTTCATTTTTAAATGCTTTCCAATTTCAGAGTCATTTAGCTCAAAGAATGAATTAATAGCAAACAGAATGAACTACAAAACTTTTATGAAAATAAAAACAATCAATTAAAATATTATGTTATGATCAACTAAAATAAAACTATAATATTCTTCAATAGCAAAAAGAATATAATTTTTGTGACCTAAAATCAAACTATAAGTATAAATAAAAAATAAATAGCAAAAAAGAAAAAAAATTCTATTTTTATAGTAAAGTTATTCATAAACTAGTGATTCACACAAATTTTAAAAAATACAAATTTAAACTATTCAAAATTTTAAAACTAATGGCACTAACAGAAAGTTTATAATTTTTGTGACCTAAAATCAAAAAGAAATCACTAAAAAACTATAAGTATTTAGTTGTAAGTATAAATAAAAAATGAATAGAAAAAAATTCTATTTTTATAGTAAAGTTATTCATAAACTAGTGATTCAAACAGATTTTTAAAAATTCAAATTTAAACTATTCAAAATTTAAAACTAATGGCACTAACAGAAAGTTTATAATTTTTGTGACCTAAAAGAAAAAAAGAAATCACTAGAAAACTGTAAGTATTTAGTTTTAAGTAGAAATAAAAAAAATAAAAAACCAAAAAAATGTAGAAATAAAAAAGAAAAAACCAAAAAAAATGCCACCTACTGGGCCTCCACGGCCTGAATACGACTAGAAACCCTACATGGGCTAGGATTCAGGCCCGCAAAAGGCCCAATAGGCCCACATGCAGTAGCAAGTTTAGGCCCGAAAGCCTGCATTAGAGAGGAGCTCGAATGGGGAGGTACACCAGCGCTTATAAACAAGTGCCGGCGCCCTTCAGCTAGCGATGTGGGACTAAACTTTTGGGCGCGGGGCAGCAAAGGCCATTGGTCCCGGTTGGTGGCACCAACCGGGACTAAAGGGGGCATTGGACACGGTTCGTGACACCAACCGTGACCAATGCCCCCCTTTAGTCCCGGTTGGTGCCACCAACCGGGACCAAAGGCCGCCGCTTCCCGCCCTTTGGGCTGCTGAAAATTGGCCTTTGGTCCCGGTTGGTGGCACGAACCGGGACTATAGGGAGCATTAGTCCCGAGTCGTAGCACGAACCGGGATCATTGCTCTGGCTATATAAGCCAACACTTGTGAAATTTTGGCCAACCGCTCCCATTCGCCCCGACGCCCCCAGGCCGTTCGTCGTCGTCGTCGTCGCCGCCCACTCGTCGTCGTCGTCGTCGTCGTCGCCGCCTGTCGTCGCCCGCTCCCCGTCGCCGTCGCCCCGCGCCCGCCGCCCCTGCCGGCCCCGACACCATCGTCGTCGCCGCGCGCGCCGCCCTTGCCCCGACCCCGTCGCCGTCGCCGTCGCCGCGCGCGCCACCCGTTCCCCGACCCCGTCGTCGTCGCCGCGCGCGCCGCCCCTTCCCCGACCCCGTCGCCGTCGCCGCGACCACACGCCGCCACCTTCGGTCCGGCCGCCGGCGCCCTTTATCACTGATTTTAGGTTGATGATATGATGATGTTGATGATATGATGATGTTTTTTTTCTGTTGATGATATGATGATGTTTTTTCTGTTGATGATATGATGATGTTTTTTTTCTGTTGATGATATGATGATGTTTTTTTTCATATATGCATTTTTTCATATATGTATTAATTTTTTTAAGTTGTTAGTAGATATCGATTTTAGGTTAGTGCATTTTATCACTGATTTTAGGTTAGTTGATCGATTTAGTGCCTTTTATGTTTGTTGCAATTTAGGTTAGTGCATTTTATGTTAGTGGAGAGGAAAAAGTAAAATAAGGAAAAGGAAATAAGTAGAGAAAGAAGGAGAAGAAGAAGGAGAAGACGAGGAGAGGAAGAAGAGGAAGAAGAAGAAAAAAAGAGGAGAAGAAGAAGGAATAGAGGAGCTTCTTCTCCTTTTTTTTTCTCCTCTTTGTTTTTCTTCTTCTTATTTTTTATCGGGAACGAGGGTGTCGAGGATCGCCGAGGGGTCGAGGGTCGGGAACTAGGGTAGAGGGTCGAGGGTCGTTAAGGGGTCAAGGGTCAAGGGTTTCAGGGTCGAGGGTTCGAAGGTTCTATAGGGTCGAGGGTCGAGGGTTCCAGCAGGGTCGTCTAGGGGTCGAGGGTTCCAGGGTCGTCGAGGGTTTGAGGGGTCGAGGATCGCCGAGGGGTCGAGAGAGGTTTCCTAGTGTCAAAGCATTGAAGAAATCCATGCGAGAGGCGGGGAAGAAGGGGAAGAAGAGGGAGAAGAAGAGGAGAGGAAGAAGAGGATAAAAAAAGATCCCCTCTATTCTTTCTTCTCTTCTTTTTGCTTCTTCTTCCTCTTATTTTTTTATCGGGAACGAGGGTCGTCGAGGGGTCGAGGGGGGGGGGGGGCGGCGAACATTCATGAGAGAGGCGGGGAAGAGGGAGAAGAAGAGGAGAGGAAGAAGAGGGAAAAAAGAAGAGGAAGAAGAAGAATAAAAAGAGGAGAAGAAAGAATAGAGGAGAAGAAGTTCTTCTCCTCTATTCTTTCTTCTCTTTCTTTTTTCTTCTTCTTCTTTTTTTATCGGGAACGAGGGCATGTCGAGAGTGTCGTCGAGCGGTCGAGGGTCGGGAAACTAGGGCTTACCCAAAGAAGGAGAAGAAGAGAAGAGGAAGAAGAGGAGAAAAAAAAGAAAAGGAAAAAAAGAGGAAGAAGAAGAAAAAAAAAGAGGAGAAGAAGAAGGAATAGAGGAGAAGACTTTGTCAGTTCTTCTTCTCCTCTAGCTATTCCTTTCTTCTTCTCCTCTTTCTTCTTCTTCTTCTTCTTCTTAATTTTTATCGGGGGTTCGAGGGTTCGAGGGGTCGAGGATCGCCGAGGGGTCGAGAGAGGTTTCCTAGTGTCAAAGTATTGAAGAAATCCATGCCTTCATCATTAGCCGGAAGTAACCAGGGCATGTTGGTACGAAGTTCTGCAAAGTTGTTCTGGAATGGAGTCCCGGATAGAATAATCCGCCTTTTGGTACGAATTCAGCAAAGGCCTTTCAAATAGCGATATTCGAAAGGCTCTTGCTGAACTTTGTACCAAAAAGCGAATTATCCTATCTGGGACTCCGTTCCAGAACAACTTTGAAGAGCTTCGTACCATCATGCACATGTTACTTTCGCCTAATGATGAAGACATGGTTTTGTTGAATCCTTTGACACTAGGCAACCTCCCGACCCCTGGGCGATCCTCTCGAACATGAGAGGAAGAAGAGGGTCGTCTAGGGGTCGAGGGTTTCAGGGTCGTCGAGGGTTCGAGGGGTCGAGGATCGCCAAGGGGTCGAGAGAGGTTTCCTAGTGTCAAAGTACTGAAGAAATCCATGCCTTCATCATTAGCCGGAAGTAACCAGGGCATGTTGGTATGAAGTTCTGCAAAGTTGTTCTGGAATGGAGTCCCGGATAGAATAATCCGCCTTTTGGTACGAATTCAGCAAAGACCTTCCAAATAGCGATATTCGGAAGGCTCTTGCTGAACTTTGTACCAAAAAGCGAATTATCCTATCTGGGACTCCGTTCCAGAACAACTTTTAAGAGCTTCATACCATCATGCACATGTTACTTTCGCCTAATGATGAAGACATGGTTTTGTTGAATCCTTTGACACTAGGCAACCTCCCGACCCCTCGGCGATCCTCTCGAACATGAGAGGAAGAAGAGGGTCGTCTAGGGGTCGAGGGTTCCAGGGTCATCGAGGGTTCGAGGGGTCGAGGATCGCCGAGGGGTCGAGAGAGGTTTCCTAGTGTCAAAGTACTGAAGAAATCCATGCCTTCATCATTAGCCGGAAGTAACCAGGGCATGTTGGTACGAAGTTCTGCAAAGTTATTCTGGAATGGAGTCCCGGATAGAATAATCCGCCTTTTGGTACGAATTCAGCAAAGGCCTTCCAAATAGCGATATTCGGAAGGCTCTTTCTGAACTTTGTACCAAAAAGCGAATTATCCTATCTGGGACTCCGTTCCAGAACAACTTTGAAGAGCTTCGTACCATCATGCACATGTTACTTTCGCCTAATGATGAAGACATGGTTTTGTTGAATCCTTTGACACTAGGCAACCTCCCGACCCCTCGGCGATCCTCTCGAACATGAGAGGAAGAAGAGGAAGAAGAGGAAGAAAAAAAAAGAGGAGAAGAAAGAATAGAGGAGTTCTTCTCCTCTATTCTTTCTTCTCCTCCTTTTTTCTTCTTCTTCCTCTTTTTTTTATCGGGAACGAGGGTCATCGAGGGACATAGATGTAGTGTCGTCGTTGTCGATATATACCCCTCCCGATAGCTTACTATGATTAGGTAGCTAGTTCTACGTTTGGCACTAATATATCCATCTGTCATGTTTGAATAATAATTGCCATGTTGTAAATATTTGTAGAAACTATGGACACCGCCCTAGACGAAGCAAAAGAAGCGTTGTTGAGGGACATAATCGCAGAAGGAAGTGATGCCATCTCGTTGTTTCTCAACGAAACCGATGGTCTAGAAGGAGAGGGTGAACAAGCTGGCTACGGTGACCTAATGCCAGTGTAAGAAGAAGAACATGAGGACGGCTCCGGTGACCCAATGCCGGTGCAAGAAGGAGACCGTGATGACGGCTCCGGTGACCGAACCAAGTCCGGCCAGGTATATATATTAGTTAAGCCTATGCTGACTAGCTGATTGATGCATTCATTGTTTTGGTATGTACACATATTAATTAAGTCTTTGTTCTTTTTTTTAGCCCTCCGGATCGAGCACAACTTCGGTAAAGAGACGAGACCCGAAGAAAAAGTTGAGCTCGGATGAAAAGTTTGAGATCATAGCAATCGCGCCCAACGGCCAACCTATTGAACCCCTCAGGACAAAGAGCGCATTTGTTGCTCAGTGCGGGGTTCTGGTTAGGGACAAGATCCCGATAAGCATCCAGCAATGGTTTAAGCCAGCTACAGAAGACCCTGAGGTGTCTTATGTCAATGATATGCAAAAAAATGATCTTTTGACTGAGCTGAAGTCAAATTTCACCCTACCGCCAGAGGATAATCCAGAGAACCCAGTTAAAGAGAAATTAATCAAGTCTTTTGCTCTGAAGAGGATGACAGAACTATTCAGGAGGTGGAAGAAAGAGCTGAATAAGTTTGTCGAAAATAATGAGACACCAGAATTCAAGGGCAGATATGAGAAGATCAGAGATCACTGGCCCGCATTTGTGGCCCACAAGACATCGGAAAAGAGTAAGAAGATGTCGGTGACAAACAAGCAAAATGCTGCGAAGAAGAAGCTTCACCATCGCACGGGGTCAGGTGGCTACCTCGTAGCCTGGCCTAAGTGGTCCAAGACTGAGAATGATTTGGTTCATAAAGGGATCGAACCAGAGACAATTAACTGGCCAGACCGTTGCCAGACTTGGTTCTTCGGGGCTGGCGGAACCTTGGACCCTGTAACAGGGAAGTGCATTTGGACGAACGATCAAATGGACATACCAGTCAGTAAGCTTAAGCAGTATATCGAAGCAGCGCAGGAAGGGACGTTCTTTCCAGACAGAGAGAACGACGAGCTCACAATGGCCCTCGGGAATCCTGAGCACCCTGGACGGACACGAGGCACGCCAGGCTCCATTCTGTGGAAGGTTGGGTTTCCGGACGCAGGCGGTTACAAATCCCATGAGAGGAGGAAAAAAGTGCAACAGACCCAAATACAGGCGCTGCAAGCAAGGGTAGACGCGATAGAGGAACGAGAAGCAAATCGCAGCAAACGTACTGCCGAAGCCTCCCCCGAAGCTACCCCGCCATCTCAGCGCAGAAGCAGCGTGGCTTCCACCGAGCTGCTTCAGCCGGAGCATGCCTTGACGGCTCCTGCCAGCTATCCCGTGGATGCTATCACAGAGTCTCAAAATTGCCATCTTATGATGCAATGGATGAATTTGAAGGTCAAGGCGGCTGTTGGCTCTGTTTATCCTACTGAACCCAGCGCAACTTTTCACTGCCGGCCGATTCCAGAAGGATATGCTAGGGTGATGGTGGATGAAATAACGGAGGGATTTGAGGACCTCCAGCTTGACCACCCTACCGGTGAAGGGGAGACTCGGCTGGGGTCTGCTCTGAAGACTCCATGCCTATGGCGGAAGGAGCTCATCAACCTTCCGAACTGGACGCCTCCGCCTCCTCCTCCTCCTCCGGCGAGTTAGGACAATCCGTCTCCTCCACCGCCTCCTCCTCCGGCGAGTTAGGACAATCCGTCTCCTCCACCGCCTCCTCCTCCGGCGAGTGACGATCAGGGCCCTCGGCCGGCTCCTTCTCCGATGCATGGCGGCACTCCGCCTGCGCCGACGCGCCCGAGCAGCCAACCTCCTCCTTCTCCACCTCGTCAGCAAGGGCGGAAGAGACCTGCCGCCACTCCAGCTGCTCCGGCGCGTCGTAGTCCTTCTCCTCCGCCTTGTAAGCAAGTAAAGAAGACAACCGCTCCGTCTGCTCAGTCGGCGTCTAGCAGTACAACCAGAGGCGGGAGGACATACAGATTCGGTCCTTCTCTGAAGACTCGAGAGAAGTTACCATACGAGAGGACCCCGGAGGAGAACGCGAAGATCGCGCGAACTGAAGTGGATGACTGGTTTCAAGGGTTGAAAGCAAAGAGACATCCACCTCCGGAGGAGAAGGTAGATCTGGTGAAAGTGAAGCGCACTCTGGCTGCCCTGGCAAAACCACCCAAGTCTCCGCCGAAAGGCAACTATGAGCGCATTATTGCAAAGACATGGGCCGAAGCGGAGCGGTCGGGAAGTACAGTCAGTGATCAAAGGCTGAAAGAACGACGAGCAGCTGGGAAACAAATTGCGCAGCTCGGCGAACAAGAGAAGCAATCGTGCCCCCCCCTCAAGGTGCCTAGCGACATCGTCGATCCGAGGATGGTGCCCGGTTATGGCAATGTTGACGATTACCTGCCCGATGATGTACATTATGATACCATGGAGGTGCAGATACACAGATACGAGTACGGGAAGCCTCTCGTCAAAGATGAAAAATCTTTAACAACGATGATGCGAAGATTACATGATTGGTACTCGAAAATCTGCAGAGAGTCTGAGGGGAGGAGTACTTTGTATGCGAGAGTTAAACCGGAGCATGACCTCGTTGGAATTGAACTGTTGCCTATTCCATTTGAGGAGTTCTATCAGTTTTTCAATCAATTGGCCCTCGATAAAACAACGATCACCTGCTACTGTCTGTAAGTACTACTACTTTTGTCATTAAGTCTCTCTATATAGCTCATCTCTTTCATTGCATGTATTTATAATTATCCTCACTATATTATGCAGAATGAAGATCGCCGAATTGAAGAAAAGACAAATCGGTGATATTGGGTTCATTAACACATATCTCATAGATGCAACTCAGGTTAAATTTCATGCCGCAGATACCGAGGCCAACTTGCTACGATCATTCAAAAAAATGAAAACAAAGATATAATACTCTTTCCTTACAACTTCGAGTGAGTGTTACTGTCTTGTGCATATTCGGTTTCCCTTATATATTAGTCCAGGTTATAGTAATGTAATTGATGAGTTATGCATGCGTGTGCAGTTTCCACTATATTCTCCTAGAGATTAGGCTTGAGCAGGGAGTAGTAACCGTCTTGGACTCTAAACGAAAAGATCCCCAGGAGTATGCGGACATGACTGAAATCCTCAAGAAGTAAGTTAAATCAATCATTATCCACCATATCAGCAACTTTGTTCATTTCCTGATATCAAGTAATTGTTTTCTTTGTCCGCCAGGGTTTGGAGAGAATTCACCAAAACAGTTCCGGGACTGCCGAAGGAGCTGGAATTTAGACACCTGAAAGTAAGTACTATAGTAGCATGTTCCGCGCATCTCCTAGTGATTCAAGCGCTAGTTTCATCAATACCATTTAGCATTCTTACTTATCAGTTTGATTGACCTCTATTTCTTGTAAAGTGGTTGTGGCAGGAACAAGTGAATGATTTCTGTGGATACTACATCTGCGAGTCCATCCGCCACACGACCTGTGAGCGGGGCGGGTACTCTGACGAACAATATGAAGTACGTAAATAACAACATTCACAATTTTAGTTTATTACCATCATTTGTATTGAGTTTCATTCATTCATATATATATGTATTGACCCCCTTCTTCAAATTAGATGTTTCGGAAGCGGGATGAACTCCTAGCACCAGCTCGCATGCGAGCAATTCAAGAGGAATTGGCGGCATTCTTTCTTGACCAAGTGATCGCTGAAGACGGAGAATACTATGTGGACCATGAGTCCGTATGATTATATTTGTAAGAGATAATTATTGTATATATGTAGCCGGTAGTGTTGGATAGATATACGAAAACTTGTTGTTCGACCAATCTCTCGGAGAAGGAGAGGTGGTCGATATCACTTCTCTCTGTATGCATATATGTTCATGACGATCTTCTGTTTCCTTCGTTTGCTTACTAGCTAACTAGCATGTCTAGTCCTCTCTATACGTATGTATAGTACGTAGCGTCGACCAAGCACGGACGTAAAGAGGACACTTCTCTCTATTAATTATAGCTAGCTAACACAATATATGAAACACCTAAATTAACCCCCCAAAACCCCCAACCCCCCCCCCCCCCTTTCAAAAAAAAAACAAAAACCCCAGCCACAGAAATGCTGACGCGTGGATGCCTATTGGTCCCGGTTGGTGCCACCAACCGGGACCAAAGGGTCTTCTGACTGGGCTCTGCGCACTGCCCACGTGGAGGCCCATCAGTCCCGGTTCTGGATTGAACCGGGACTAAAGGGTCGGGGCATTAGTACCGACACTTTAGTCCCGGTTCAGGAACCGGGACTAAAGGCCCTTACGAACCGGGACTATAGGCCCTTTTTCTACCAGTGGATCAATGGATTCCAAGGAGAGACGGATTGAAAGTGGCCTCTTTTATAAGGAGATCCACGCTGAGGTGGGTAAACCAACTGATCGACACACAGACCAAGGAGTGGAATGTTGAACTAGTGAGGCAGATTTTCCACCCCTTTGATGCAGATGAGATATGCAAAATTAAAATTCCACGGACTGAAATGGAGGACTGCTATACTTGGCACTATGAAAAATCAGGTGTCTTCACGGTTAGGAGCGCCTACAAGCTAGCCAATTCACTTAAAAGAAATGGTACGGAAAAAGCAACAAGCTCCTCAAGAGATCTGGGCGACCGGAGCATATGGGATGCAATTTGGAAGGCGAAGATACCAGAGAAAGTAAAGGTCTTCAGATGGAGAGTAGCTACAAACTCGCTCGCTACTAAACACAATGCTTTCAGAAGGACATTAGCGGATGACAGTGTATGTGAAATTTGCGGAAGATGTGCTGAAGATGAGTACGATGCTGTTATCACATGTACTAGGAGTGCTGCCCTTCGCCACTCCATGAGGGCCTTTTGGGAAATACCTAGGGAATCTGAATTGAAATACTCTGGTGTGGACTGGCTACAACTGATGCTACTAGGCCAGCACACGGAGGTCAGAAATAAGCTGATGTTAATCATGTGGCAGGCCTGGAGCTTAAGGAACAACGTGGTCCATGGTGATGGATAACAAACGGTCTCAGGTTCTGTCCAATACCTGCTCAGACTCCATGACGATATCCAGTTAGCTGCATGCGACCCGATGAACGAGGACGATAAGAACAAACAGTCCCTGTTTCCGGCCAAACCGAGCATACTGACCACACCTGAACCTAACCATTGGACTGCCCCTTCAGCGGGCAAAGCAAAGCTAAACACAGATGCTGCTTTCCTGAAGGAATCAAGGGAAGCGTGGGGTGGTGCGATCGCGAGAGACAATAAGGGCCATGTGTTTTTATCCGTAGGACGGCGACTTCCCAAATGCAGTTCGGCGGAAGAGGCAGAAGTTGCGGCTGCGGTGATGGGATTAACTGAATTTGCAAAATACTACTATGGAAATTTGATCCTAGAGATGAACAATGCCGGAGTTGCTCGGGATCTAAGAGCGGATGAGAGATGCAGATCGACCTGCCACGCATGGATTGCGGATGCTAAGGCCCTCCTCTTGGGCTACTCAAATGCAAAGATCAGTGCTGTCAGAAGGGAAAAGAACAAGCTGGCTCATGAGCTAGCTTCGAAAGCCACGTGTCTCAGGAGATTTTATGCTACTCGCTGACGTCCCGGCTGATATTAGAGATGTAACGAGGAACGAATATGCACCCACCATGGTGTAACTATGTAGCCATGGTTCTAAAAAAAAGAATTGTCTCGGCTATTGCCGATTGGAGTGGACAGGTGCAGCTTCTTTCCTCCCATGTGTTTTGGTTATACCTGGTGCGACCACGTGTTGTATGGTACTGTAGAAACTTTAGCACTTTTCTCTCATCCATCCACATCTCTCTCTCTCAGGACCGTAGCAACTACGTGCACGACTTAACCACCGCTTTACCGCCATATGAGCCTGTAAAATCTGCGCTGACATTAACTCCCAGCATCGCCATTCCTCAGTCCACCGTGGAGTAGCGGTAGCCCATCCAAGCCCTTCTGCGCTTTAAGCTCGCGGCTGCTGCGATCGACCTCGTGTTAGCCGTCGTCACCTCGACCCGCTCTCCTCTACCCTGCTTTATCTTCCGTCTTGTTTGGTCGTTCCATCCCATGCTCCACCGTCCAGAGGTGTTGCCGAGTCTCAGCGAGCTAGGCCGTCGGTACGCGGTGATGGCATATGGGCGCACACCGGCTAGGGCAGAGGCCCTGATTTGCCGCTGGAGTGTGCCTTGCGGACACGGCGGCCTCCGTGGCCGCTACGTTTGACATGGTCTTCACGGTGGTCGACGATCTTGAGAAGATCATGGTCGGCAACCCCGATGACGTCCGTGCCGTCGTCGACTGCACCATGTGGCGGTCATGAAGGTGCCCCAGAGGGAGGTGCATGCAGAATTGCAGACTATGGTGGCGGTCATGAACGCGACCATGGTGTGTGGGCACGTGAGTTCCATCAGGCTGTTGTTGCCGGACATCACAGGCGTCGACGATCTTTGGAAGGTTTGCAGCACATGAACACAACCTGATGAGCTCCGGGTCTCCGGTTTCTGCCGGTAGAAGCAGAAGGGGTGCACGGACATGGCGGTGCGGACGAGAGGTTGTGGCGGGTCATCTTCACCGCGGACGCTTCGAAGACCTGCAGCACGGCCATCGGATGTCGTCATCGGGACGCAGATTTTTAGAGCACTTGCTCCCAGGCCTTGTTATCCTGACTCTTTAATATTGCCTTAAAATCCACGCGAGAAAACTAACTTTGTATATGAAAATTTCTCTTTTTTATTGTTGAGTAACTGATTGTATTAAAAAACATAAATTAGACTAGGAAATATTCTGACTTGTCTTATACTCTAAATAGATTATGTATTTCTATATATATGCCCACGAGGCTCAAGCAATACAACGAACGAACTATTCCATCAATCCTCTCTCCCTTCTAACATGGTCTTTCCGGGTTCTAAACCCTAGCCGCCGCCGCTTCCGCACCCGCGCGTCGCTCCCGGGGCGGTCAGCCTCCATGACCGCCGCCGGGGGCTGCGCCGCCCGTACCTAGGGTTCGTCCGCCGGCCCTGTTGGCCGGCTGCCTTAGAGAGTCTTTTTTCTGAGCCCTTGCTCTGGGGTTTTCTTTCTCCTGCCAGTCAACTTGATCGGTGGTTTTTTTTGGTCTTCCGATCTATTCTTGATCGGTTTGCGTCGTCCATCGCCGCCGTCGACTCCGAGCGCCTCTACTCCGACCCCGACGTGACCAGCCGACCTTTCCTCCGACCCGGCGGCCACGCGCGCCGAGGCGGCCCGTCACTGCCAGCCACCGTCCGCGTGTCGATCCGCCCGTCGCCCTGCGCTGGCCGTCACCGCCTTTCTCCGACCGGCGGCCTCGTGCCATGCGACGGCCAATCATAGTCGTCGCTCACGCGCCGGCCCGCCCATCGATCCAGGTCACCCGCCTCCGCCGTGTCTGCACAGCGGCCCGGCGGTCTACCTCGCCGGCCTCGTTCTCGGTTGTGTCGGGACGGCTACGTCAGCCTCGTCGGCTGCCTCAATTCGGACGCCACTGCTCCGTTGGTCGCTCGGGCCTCGCTGTCCGGGCGCCGGCGCTGCTTTGGCAGCCCGGGTGCCGGTGCTGACAAGCTCGTCCGCGACGTCCCATGGCGTCCGTCGTCGCTGACTTCATCTCGGACTCCGCCGCCATCACGCCTCCACCGAGCGGCGTCTCCGACCTCGCGCGCGGTCGGCTTGATCACCCACTTGCCGCCGCGATCCGCCTCATCTACGCCGCGCGACCGACCTGGCCCGTCGGCTATGCGCGCCTCCGTAGGTCCCGTGAAGATCGTTCCCGAGTTCAGCGCACCTCTCCATCGATCGAGCATCGGGCTGCCGATGCGTCGCCCCGTCGGGCTGCAGCGTCACCGCCCCGTGGTTCTCCTCGCTGCTGCATCGACTCGTGCGTCGCTGCTGTGTCGCCCCTTCGGGCCGTAGTGTCGCGATACGTGGTCCCCGCCGCCGCCCCGAGGCCGTCCCCGCGGCTGCACCGACTCGCGCACCGCCGTTGCATCGCCCCTTCGGGCCACAGCGTCGCGGCGCGCCGTCGCCCCGACTCGCCTGCCGCCGCTACGTCGGGCCATAGCGCCGCGGCCCGCGGTCAGCTCCGCCGTCACCGCGCGTCGACCCCCTCGTGGTATGCGCTGCGCCGTCTTCCTTGGCGCGGGAACGCCACCGTCCGCGCCGATCTTCGTCACACTGCCAGGATTCTTCGCCTACTTCGAGCACCGCCGCCGCACTTCTAACCTAGCCGCCGCCGCCGTCAGGCCGACGCCGCCGCTCTTCTTCGGCCGCCGCCGCGGCTACCTCCGTAACTGCCGCCGCCGCCCGTCCACCCCCTTCGTCTTCGTCCAAGTACCAGCCCGTCGCCAGCATCGCCATCATCTACCCCGGCCACTTCGTCTACTCCGACCACCGTTGGTGACATCGGCCCCACACCGATGGACGCCGCAATCGTTGTCGAGTTCTTCTCTGCTGGCCCCTCCGACTTCTCCGACATGGCGTACAGCTTGTGCAGGTCCCTCGTCTACGCATGTCTGGTGCTGACAACACCGATGCGTGCCTTCATCCAAGCCTGGTCGGCGCTTCGTCAACTTCATCTTCGTCCGTCTACGCATGCCCAGTGCTGGCAACACCGGTGCGTGCCTTCGTCCATGATGTGTCCCCGGGCTTGGCAAACCCGCCGCGACGCGTCGTCAACAACATCTTCTCCCCGACGCACCACTACATCGACACCACTGCGCCCATGCTAACTCGGCGCACCCTTGCGCCCGCGGCTCCACGGCGACTTCCTCGACACCGGCCACCCTGACTCGACATCGACCACGGCATTCTTCGCATGGCTACCTCGACCACGGCTCCACCACCCACGCTCTCGACTACATCGACAAACGGCACAAAGGGTAACCGCCTGCTTGACCAACCTCGTTGGTTTCCACTCCAACCACGACTCTGTGATGCGTCGACCGTTACGACTGTGGGTTGGGGGGGAGGGGGGAGGGGGAGGGAGGGGTCCGTCTGCTTGCCTTTGGATTTTTCTCCAGTCTCACCGTCTGCGTCGCTACCGTTGTGACTGCGGGGGGATGTTGAGTAACGTGATTGTATTAGGAAACATAGGTTAGACTAGGAAATATTCTGGCTTGCCTTGTACTCCAAGTAGATTATGTACTCCTATATAAATGCCCACGAGGCTCAAGCAATACAACGAACGAACTATTCCATCAATCCTCTCTCTCCCTTCTAACATTTATTTCTGTCATATAGAACATGTTTTGAACTTCAAACTTTGCAGCGCAACAAAACCTACTAACTAGAATGTGGGATAAAACTTTCAGAATTTTTCGTCCAACATAAATACTAAAAAATATTTTTTAACCAAATAAAACTTATTTTGTATATTTATATTGGACGAAAAAAATCTTAAATTTTAATCTCAATTCTAGCAAGAAAGCTTTACTGTTCTGCAAAGGTTTGAACTTGAAGACATATTCTATGTAAGAGAAACAAAAAAAAATGTACTTACACGAATCTTGATGCGAAGAATGGATGGCTAGATAAGAGGGGCCTGGGTGCAGGTGCTCTAAAATATATTTTCGTGTCGTCATCTCCGCGACTCCGCCTCACGCTCCCGTAACAAAACAGCGTCAGCGCCATGGCCCTCGACTCCGGGACCCTATGCCCCCTTCATCCTGGTCGCGACCGCCTCCTATGGCCCTCCGCTTCGTGGAGGGTGGATCCCGAGTGTGGACGGACGGAACTGTGACACTGCACGCCTCGTCGTTCGTGAGGCGACCAGAGGCCAGAGGCACCATGTACCCAACCCATGCTCCATGCGCCACTTCGCCACCCCAGGGTTCTTGGTCGTTTCCATGACGCCGCAGTCGCGACCGCGAGTCGCGTCATGTAGCGCCCGCCTGTATGCAACCATCTCGGGCGTGGAAAAGCACGCCACCCAGCAGCCGTGCTCGCGATCAGTCGCCGTGGCCACGCTGTTGTTGTCGCTCGCCGGAGCCGGCGCCGCAGGCTGCGTCGCCTCAGACGCTCAGTAATCAGTATCTGTGCGTTGCCTTGGAGGTGTTCTCCTGCAGGTTGCTCAGTATCCGTGCCTTCCACCCTGCATCCGCCCAGATCAAGGCAGCACATGCTAGCCCGGTGGTGACCACCACGGCCAGGAGCAGCGTCCAAGAGACCAGCACCGATGTTGGCGTACTGGCCCCCCTGCAGCGTGTTGATCTACTCGTGCTGCGATATTTCTCCTATGTGTTTGTTGTCGGAGACGTTGAGCAGCATGACGAAGGAGAGGCCGGAGAACAATTTTGGTACAAGATCCACCACAGCGAATTCTTTTTGCTATAATCTGGTTCAGTTACACGCCTAATAAATCGCTATAGCCTAGCCCTGTATGTGTCGATCATGAGCAACTTGATAAAGCTATAATTTCGTCTTTGGTTAACAATTGCACTCTTAAATTCTACTGTCAATGGAGTAAATCTAGACATGAATTGCAATCAAGATTAGTCATTGGATGTTCTCTCTTTCTTTGACCTTGATTAAGATTGTGTTATCAGGAAAAGGTAATTAGGTATCTCCCTTGCTGCATATTTTTGCAAATTATTCTATTTCAGATGACATAGCAATGTTGTTGAACATGCCTCTAAACAATACCTGCATAGGTGACCACGTTACGGCCAAGAGCAGTGGCCAAGAGGCCGTACTGAAATAGAGCTTCCCATCGACGTTTTTTGAACAAGCTCTCAAACTGAAGGTGCATAGTGTTGCTCCCACCCCTTTCTGTAACTAACTTATCGATGGGGCGCGGCATACCGCCGCGCAACATGGCTATTTCTCCGACAAGTATTTTCAAACGGAGGGGGTAGAAAATAACACCAGATCCAACCAGTGAATATTGGCTCAAATTAATAGGTAACTCAGAGGAAATTTACTCTTTCAACACTACATTCTACAACTCGAATAACCATTAACAACTCGAATGACTATTCATTAAAGAAAAAAGATTAATATTCCCTTCAACTAATTGTCGCTCAAACAGATGTATTTAGCACTGAAATACGTCTAGATACACCCGTTTCAACAATAAACAATAATTAATATGAATCAGAGGAAGTAGTTAAAAATTATATATTACACAACTAATCTTACATAATGTCTCAACAAAAATTTGCAAAGGCCCTTTACCACTTCACAGGAACCAATTATGCAGGGAGCTCCACCAGAATATTGTAGACCAGAAGTGAATGTACTGTGTTTAATATTGTTCGAAATGTATCTATGTGCTTCATGTTCCCTGATATGCACCACACATGGTGAATATAAATGTCTAATTTTTGGTTGCTTCTAAGCATGACTTCCTTTATTATGCCTACAACCTTACTCACATAGTTATTTAACTTCAAAGTGAAATTCATTGTATACAGCAAAGACAAAGATATCATGTATAAAGTGTAAACACAGCGTATCGCCGGGGCGCGGCGCTGCGCGGGTATGCTAGTTATACACGGAACTGGAGCTAGCAGCTAGGTTGGAGACAAATCCTTGCCGGCCATGGATCAAAAGAGTCAGAGCAAGTCTGCATCAAGATGTACACAAAACTGTCGGTGTTTCATTTACTGCATGTATGAAACTGCGAAGATTCTTTGGTTGTTCTCTAGCCCCAAGTCACCATTAGTCGACCTCGACCTTCGCCATCGGTTCCGCCTACTCGGAACATGCGTGTGCCACGTACGTACGACCTCCATGAAGCCCACGCAGCTGACACTGGGATTTCGTGTCTGCTATTAATGCAGTAAGGATCTACGTCCATTCTTGCGTCGTTATTTTTTCTCCTTATCTATGCTTCACTTACTCTAGTGAACATTCTACTACCTGACAGTTGACACTGACACCAGAAACCTTGTGGAAACTCACATGCCTGCCGCTGATTGGAGCCCTGGACACACTCGCCGAGTCGTGAGAATGAGGAGGTGTTTGTTTCCAGAGACTTTTTTATGTAGGGAGTAGAAAAAGTCTCTCAGAGATTTTTTTATCAAACGGGAGGGATTTTTTAGGAACTAAACTAGGCATTTGGGACTAAATGAAGAAGATTCTCAAGGAGAGTCTTTTTGGGACTTTTTGAGACTTTTCCAACAATGCCCTTTCATGCACCTATTGGCCCGCCACCCCATAATGTTGTTTGATTGTTATTTTTCTATATACTAGGGGCAACATGATCATTTAATAACCTCTAGAAAAGGACTAGGGACTTTTTAGTCTATGGAAACAAACAGGGAGGGAGTTTTTTAGAGACTTCAAATCTATTGTTTGGTTGGGGTAGTTAGAGCTAGGGAATGGGAATTGAAGGGGTACGAGACTTCAAATCTATTGTTTGGTTAGGGGGATTGGGAATTGATAAGGGAATAGTCATGGGACTTGAGACTCCAACTCCCACCGTTTTATTAACAGGGGATGGGGTGGGAGTTGGAAGGGAATTGTTTTAGTGAGTCAATCTTAGCCATTCATTATAACTTACGTTAATTTCCCTTGTCTATTTCCTTGTCAATTCCCACGAACCAAACACGGGAATACAATTTCTCATCAAACTCTCATACATAATTTTTATCATGCGCCAAACAGAGGATTGGGAATAAAACGACTCATCCCATGTCTAATTTTAATATAACTCCCTACATTAAACTCTCATTCCCCTTCCCATTTTTTGCCAAACACGCTGTAGAGACTTTTTAGTTGGGATTAGAAAAAGTCTTAGGACTAAAGAACCAAACACCACCTGAGCCAAGAGACCGAAGATGATCGGTCAAGCGGCTCAGGGCGCCTTTTCTATGGCGCCACGCTTCTCGCTTTGCACCCAAGTGATTTCTTGAGGCTGCCAGATCTTAAAACTTTTGATTGCCACATATCTGATATCTCTCACACACACCAGACAGAGACAAGAGACAGAGAGGGAGAGAGGGAGACTTTGAGACTTTCGCTGCATTTCTAGAGAACTTGCTTGCATTACTATCGTCGGAGGATGAGGAGGATTATCCAGGAAATTTCGCCGCCGGCCACCATTGCCACTGTTCCACCTTTCACGTCGGCCCCCCCTGTACATACGCATCAACATACGTAGATGGCGGACAGTATATATACACGATGTAGGTGTACAGTACAGTCCTACCGTATCCACGGACGGACACAGTAAACTACACCGAATTAGTAAGGAAGAATGCCACCGCGCGCGCACATGGTGTGGCCGGCAGCAAGGCTTGTGCTCGTCCTCGTCACTTTGCTCACGCTTTGGAGCAGCGACGTTGCCGTTGCATCGCTGTTGGCGGCGTCGGTGCGGGTCGGCGTGGTGCTGGACCTGACGAGCGTGGGGAGGGAGAGGCGCGCTTGCATTTCCATGGCGTTGGACGACTTCCATGCCGCTCACGCCGGCTCCGGTGCCACGCGGATCGAGCTGCTCCTACGAGACTCGCGCGGGGATCTTGCCACGGCTGCACATGCTGGTAAAAGAATATACTTTTTTTTCGGTTTATAAAGCTTATCTTAAAATTTTAGTTTTTCCATTTTATAGGGCTCAATTTGATTGTTTCTCATCACAAGTTTACATTTCAAGGTGTATTAAATAATTAAATGCAAGTATTAAGAGAAAATTGGCCAATGCATGTACTTTATGCATGCATGCATTGTAATTAATACATTGGTAAACATAAACTTTTGAGAAAAATAAGAGCATTAATTGGGTGGTTTTACAAATTACAAAAAATATTGCACCACTCACCATCTATCTTGGTTGATGAGATTTTTGAATTGAGCCCTATAAACCGAAAAGTAGGGAGTACGTCGAACCCAAATATCTCTTTCTAGTCGTCTTCGCTTCAACATATCTCGCTCCTGCATGTATCTCGTTCCTTGAGCTTAAATTCAAAGTTTTTTCTTTTCCATACAATCCAAATTTGGACTTAAATTTAAAGATGAGTAGATGACATACAAGTTCATTCAGTTCAAGTGAACTCGTAATCCCTTTTACTCAAAAAAAGTTCATTCAGTTCAATACACACACTTAATATCTCCGCAAAAAAACACATTTAATTTTCTGGGATCAATATCAAAGGATTTCATTCATATTAATGTTTTAGGAGTATTTTTTTAGGAAAATGAGGTTTTTGTTTTTTGGCGAGAGATATTTTGGTTCAGTTCTTTTTGTTAAGAAAAGTTCTGTTTTTTCTTTGAGCAAAAGATTTTGGTTCGCTTCGTAAATCGATTGGGTCAGCCAAGTGCAATGTTGGCCCACGTAACGCACCAGCCTTTTAGGCCCCAGGCACCTTTTTTTGACAATTGGGCCCAGGCACCTAGTAGTAGTACCACACTGCAGATACCCAAACACCCACTCGCTTCCGTCGTACAGCCGCCGTAACCCCAGCACCGGCGGCGGCCTCAGCAGGCCACCCCCTCAATGTACGGACGCGCCGTACTCCCGCCCGGCGCCGAGATGCTACCACTGGCTATGGGCAACGGCTGCACCACCCACGGTCCCTCTGAGGCTCTGACCTCTGTTGACCCAGCGGACCGCCATGGCCTCCATCCTTGCTGCAGCTAGCGGCAAAGCCTCCTTAGCTCTCGCCCACAAGGTACTCTTTCTCGCGACTCCACTGGCTGGCTAGTGGGTACGGAGTGGCAGGGCAAAAAAATATTTCAAGTTAATTTTGTATGTACGGAAGTTAGGAAAGCCGAAAGAATCTGTTATGCCGATGCACGACATAACTCTAGAATATGGACGTGGCTAGGGAGCGCTGCTGCGTTCGTTTGTTGTCTGGAGCGCAACGCTGCATATAGTAAGTGCATGTTCTTGTATCCAGCTGTCTGCACTAGAAAAGAAAATTGTTTCACAACATCCTATAGCATACATGTGTGCCGATTGAATCAGTCTAAATCCTGTCCCCACATGCATTTATTTCGGAGTTTGAAAGTTGTAAAAGCCTTAACTTTTGATTCAAGCATCGAAATCCAGTTCCATTTTCACCGTCAGATTTCTGACGACGAGTTCTTCAAAACTAGATCTCATATGAGTAGGTTTCGTCAAACTTTTTTTGAGGGCAACTTTGGATGCAATGGAGGCAACTATAGTGCTATACGGAAGCAACTTCTTCTTTTTCGCCTAGTTGGACTGACTATTATGTTGGTTTGCGTAAAAACGAGAAAAAACACACAAAACATAAGGCATATTTAGTGCGACTTCACTGCACTATGTGTATCTGTGAGTTTTGTTAACATTATCCCAACTTGCCTATCATGACTGCTCAATTGCCTACTGTTGATACTTAGTTGCCTATAGTTGATGTTCAATTTACTATAAATGGTATAAATTGCCTATATTTATGTCTAGTTGACTGCTATCGGTAATTAGTTGCCTACAATTGCTTCGCAGTTGCCCAAATTTTCAAAATAGTTGCCTACAATATTATGAAGTTGTTTATCATTGTTTTTCTAAGTTGCCTACAAATACTCTGAAGTGGCCAAGATTCACCATCGTGTTATCTATCATAGCTAGCAATAACAAACACAAGAGCATCATCAGTAGACAACATCATAGTATTATAAGCCATTTAGAAACAAACGACGACATACGAGTATGAACAATAGGCAACTTAGAAGTACTGGTGAGGAAGTTAGGAGAGTGTTACATAAAATTAACTAGGATATAAAATGTAGTGAAGTTGCCTGCTTTTAGGACTGAAGTTGCCTCTTATCGAAGGAAAGTTACTTATGAAGGTGATGTGATATTATCTACCTCCATTTCGAAGTTGTTCTGTATTGTTAGTTGGTTGCTTATTGTTGCTAATTAGTTATTTTTAGGAGTGACGTTGATTCTGTTTAGAACTAAAGTTGCCTCATCTAGAGTAAAAGTTGCTTTTGGAAAACAAAATCAAAGGAACATATCCATATGGGGTTTAGTTTTGACCTGGCTAGCCAACTCATGTGTTTCGCATCATTATATCTGAAGATTTTAATGATTTTCACATACTACTTGATCGAAAATTAAGAACTTGCATAGGTTTGCGGGAAATTGTCTAATCCGTCCCCTTGTCATTAACCCCTATGCAACTTCTTATCTAATAGTCGCGACCTGGCTAGCCCACAAATGCACGCTCCGTACCGTTAGCAACTTATGTCCAAAGTCACCTATATATGAAACTAAGTTGTATGCAACTAAATATGATGTTAAGCTACTAGCTAGTCATGGTAGCCATCTTAGGATATTGTTAGCCTGCCTTGAAAACTAAGTTGCCTATAATACTATGAACTTAGAGGCGAAGCTAGTTATGATAGACTACTTACTTGTTATGGTAGGAAACTTAAAGAGTGAAGGTAGTTAACTTGGTAGTCACGATAGTCAACTTCAAAGGGATTTTCGTTGATAGGCGATCATATACTACACATACCAAGAAGAAGTCGCTTTTTTATAGCACTAAAGTTGCCTCCGCAACATCTGAAGTTGCTTTAAAAAAAGTTTGTCGAAACATATCAATATGAGATCTAGTTTTGAAGAACTCATCGCGACAAACACAATGGTGAAAACGGAATTGAAATTCGACACTCGAGTCAAAAGTTATAGATTTTAGAAAAATTTGAAGCTCCAAATAAATGCATGCACGTGGGATCTTGCTGAATAGCGAGGCGGATGGGAACGTGAAGATGTGAGGGGACCAACTGACCAGGTACTTTTTCTATTGGACGTGGCTAGAGGGCGCACGAGCGCCAGTTGTTAGGATCGAGCGCTTTTCTAAATATGGAAGGAGCAATTGACGCGCCTGACGTGGTACACAAAAAAAGAATCTTGTCCCGACGTGCATTTATTTGAGGGTCCAAAATGTTTAAAAAATTGTAATTTTTGATTTAAGCGTCGAAATCCAGTTTCGTTTTCACATTTGGGTTTCTCGCGATGAGTTCTTCAAAACTAGATCTCATATTGATAGGTTTCGTCGAACTTTTTTTTGAGGCAACTTTGGGTCTGATGAAGGCAACTTTAGTGGTATAAGAAGGAACTTCATTTTTTACCTAGCAGGCATGCCTATTAGGTTGGTTTGTGTAAAAACGAGAAAATCACACAAAACATGAGGCACCTTTAGTGCTACATATAAGCAACTTCATTGCACTATGTGTATGAATGGATTTTGCTAACATTATCACAACTTGCCGACCATGGTTGCTCAGTTGCCTATCGTGGATGCCGTGTTGCCTACAATACTATGAAATTGGCCTATCATCGACGTCTAGTTACCTTCTATTGGTAATTAGTTACCTACCATTGCTGCTCAGTTGTCTAACTTTGCAAATTAGTTGCCTACAATATTATGAAGTTGCTTATCGTTGTATTTTTTAAGTTGCCCCAAAACACTATGAAGTTGCCTATTAATGATGCTTAGTTGACTGCCATTACTATTTTAGTTTCCTATAATATATTAAAAAGTTGTTCGTCAATGTTGCCAAGTTGCCTATATATGAAACTAAGTTGCTTACCACACTGAAAAGGTGTTATATGCAATTTCGGATAATGTTAGGCTACTCACTAGTCATGGCAGGCAACCTAGGATAACGTTAGGCTACCTCAGAAAGTAAGTTTCCTATAGCACTATCAACTTGGAGATGAAGGTAGCTATGGTAGAATACTTGTTGGTCATGGTAGAAAACTTTGAGATTGTTATGCACTCGAGTGACACACAAAAAAGTTAGCAAGTTTTGGGGTGTGTTTATACAACTACAGTGCACTCACCAGACTACTCCTGTGTACTTTGAGTTAGTATCTAAAAAAAGCAACCACATATAGAAAAATATAAATTCACCATTGATGGGCTATTGGAGGCAAAACGAGGACAATAACTTTAAGATTGTTATGCACTCGAGTATCACACAAAAAAAGTTAGCAACTTTTAAGGTGTTTTCGTGCAACTCCAGTGCATTCAACAAGCAACTAATGTGTGTTTTTCATCATTATATCTGGAGATTTTAATGATTTTTGCTGACAACTCGTGCCAAAATTATGAACAACTTGTGTAGTTTTGCGAGCAACTGTCTAATCCGCACCCTATGAAATTTCTCATCACCCCCTATGCAACTTCTCATCTGTCCTCACTTTTGCAACTAGTCAACACCCGCGACCTAGCTAGCTAACACACGCGCGTTCATTAGCGTAGGCTAGTAGACTACCCCAGAAAAGGTAAGAAAAAAGCTCTCATACCATCCATCCCCACATAGTTCGGAATTTGGATCACGATAGAAACCTTAGATCCCACAAAAACTTTTCGACATTGTCACTTATGTCCCTTGATGGACGACTTTCATAGTATTTTATGCAATTGGGGATCATTCGTAGGCAACTTCGTAGCAATATAGACAACTTGGTTTCTGAGGCTGACAACTTAGAAGCCATGTTAGACAACTTTCCACTCTACGGTAAACAAGTTTCACAGTATCATTGGCAAGTAAACTATCTACAAATTAGTTTTCGATGTATGCAACTTAGCAACCATGGTAACAATCTATTAGACTACTACGCACAACTATTAGTAGGCTACTAGATGAATTCACTAATACACACGATGCAATTCATCTAGCATCAAAGTTGCTCCTATTTAGCACTAAAGTTGCCTCATTTAGCATCGAAGTTGCTTTTGAAAAAAAACTTCAAAACATATTCATATGGGATCTTGTTTTGAAGCGTTTGTCATGAGGAACCCAACGGTGAAAACCGATCATCATTCCAACACGTGGTTTAAAAGTTATAGCTTTTTGAATTTTTCCCATACTGGAATTAATGCATGTTACGTCATCATTGCATTGACGTGTTTGATCAGACCACATGGAGAAAAATCAACGCATTGTTGTGGAGGAATCTTTTCATATATAGAATGGATGGGTGGGAATTTTTTTCCAAATCTGGGTGATGATTGTGTGGGTCGCGAGCCATCGAATGACTGCAGCGCGTGCGCTTGACTTCGCCAGAGAGCGCAGCTGCACTTTTAAGCATTCAGGTTTTCTATTTCGTCAGGTATCGTCTTTTGAAACGCAGGGACTAATAGCAATGCAATCGGATTAAGAAAACTGAGATCGGACGGCTTAAACGGATGCGCTTGCTCCAACCAAATGAGAAAAATTCACTGTAGGTCACAAAACTTGAGCCGGCTGACACTTAAGTACCACTACTTCAAAATACCCGAAATACAGTCCATCTACTTGCGCAGGGGGTTCACTTTGGTCCGTATATACGATTAGAGCTACGTATTTGCTGACTTGGCCGAGTCAGCCGTTGCCAGCTGTGCTTTGACCGCCACTTGTGCAGCACCTGTCGGGGGGGGGGGCGTTAATACTAGATGGCTGGAGGTTTTTTTTTTGCAAATGCGCACACCTGGTCGGACTGCACCGGGTCGCTCCTGTCTCCTCCCTCCCGCAACCCACCTGGTCGCCCTGCCTTATCCCCTCTCGCTCTCCGCTTCCTCTCCTCCGAACCCTAGCCAACTCCCGTCCGCGCCGCCGCCGTCGCCTTCCGCCGCCGCAGCCATTGCCGACGCCCTCCTCCGCCTCCTCTGTCTCCTCCTTCATGTCGTCTTCCAGCTCCATCCGCTCAGCGCTGCATGGCCGCTCCGTTGCTGTACCACTGATCGGGTGCCCGGATTGCGGCGAGCAGGTGAGGTTCTACCGGTCTAGCACCGATGAGCACGATGGATGGATCTTCTACAAGTGCGTGAACCACCATGTAAGTGCCAGTTTAGTAGATTCATGCCGTGTCAGCTCACTTTAGTAATGAAGCAGAGCAGCTGGTTAACTAATGCAGTAGTTTAGAGCAATGCAGTAGTTGAATCATTAAATCTGTAATTTTCTGGAGTTGGTTAACTAATTTTGCCATTGATTAATCAGGTCACTTGTGATCTCTGGCACTGGGAGCTTGAGTATGTGCAGCATCTGGTTGAAACAAGGCGTCTGGTTGGTGATGCTGTTGTAGATGCAATTGGTGCTATTGAGGACAAGAGGGAAGAGCTTGAGAGGCAGAGGACTGAATCAATGGCAGGCAGAGGCACAGCTGGAAGGGTCATGGCTGGGAGAGGCAGGGCTGGAAGAGATAATTATGGCAGCTCCAGTGAGAATAAGTATGCTACCAAGCAGCAAATTGCTATGCTTTTAGGGTTAGGCAGAGAGATTTTGATGCTGCTGAAGCTGATGATTGGTTTTGTTATAGTGCTTTGTGTGATGTGTTTCACCTTAATTATGAAGAAGTGAAGTGTTGTTAATTCAATAGGTGCAGGTGTGTAAACTGAGCATACTAAAATGGTTGCTTTTGTTTGCTCAGTAATGCTTAGTTGTAATGGTTGTTGCAATGGATAATATGTCAGTAATGTGAAGCCTTCTTGATCTACTTGCTTTGAAATGCTAGACCTAATTGCTTTGAAAAAACTGACAGATGTATTTCATGTCAGAAGTGTAGTTAAACTAATTCTGACAGAATATTTGCAGTTCACTGAATTTTTATAGTTAACTGAATTTAGTTTGCAAAGTTAAACTCATTGTACTTAACCTCATTGCTTTCAAATTAATTACTGTAATGAACTAACTTTGCAAACTTTGTAAACTAATTGCTGTACTAAATGAAGTAAGTGAATCTCAGCACAACTGAACTCAAAAGCAAGCATGTACTTGCACCTACTGCAAACACCCACCCAACAACTTGCACTCTACATGTAGCTTTGGTCCACCAGTCGACCACCACCACCAGATCCCCTTCTTCTTCCTCATCTTTCATCTTCAAGTTCGTGCACCACCAGATCCCTTCTCTCCTCTGTCCAATAGCCCCAACAGATCCCCTTGTCATCTTCAGCTAGCAGCAACCATGGTGTCCTGGGATGATCTTCCCAGTTCTTCTGAAGATGACTCTGTGACCAGCAAGGTTAGTGTGCTCCTTAATCTCACACAAATCCAGTCTAGGGTTTCTCAGCTAGGGTTTCTCTCTCAATTGATTCCAAATGTCTCTCTTTTGTTTAGCCACCTGCCACAATATCCTGTGAGGAATGGAGTGGCTTGGCTACAGATCTGCCTAGCTTTAGATGTGGGCATGGATCTTTGTGTGAGAAGAATGTGGCATTTGAATCTGTTGATACTGGAAGAAGGTTTCTAGCTTGTGCACAAAAGGTTAGTAATTTTTTTGCATTTTGCACTGTTAAACATTTTTCTCTTTGTAGTATGTCTTAAGTTCCATCATCAGGCACAGTACTGAATACTGGCAGTTAACTGAACCTCTTTTTTGTATGTTCTAAATTGTTAGGAAGTACCCAAATGCAGATATATTGAGTGGGTTGACCCTGAGTGGCCTGATGCTCTGAAGATGCGCCTAGCTACTATATGGACCATGTATGAAGAGGAGAAAAAACAGAGGCTCAGACAGAATATTGTGAGTGCTGAAGAAAATTTGAAGGTTCTTGAAGAGAAGAAGAAGAAGATGGAGAATGAGTTGAGGCATTTCAAGCTTGATTTTGCTAAGATGGTGGCTGAGAAGGAGCAGGCAATGAGCCAACTAGGCAGCACACAACTTACTCTGACTAATCTAAAGGAAGAACTTGAGAAGAAGAAGATTGCAGACAAGTCAGTAACCAACATTCACCAGGTATTCAGGGTTAAAGCAGAGAAAGAGAGGGATCAAACAGTGCAAGAGAGGGATGACTTGAAGCATGAGAAAAGGAAGCTTGAGTACATGATTGATGACCTATTCAAACACAAAGAGGCCACCAAGGAGAAGATAAGGAAGCTGAAGGGCATACTGAATGAATTTGATTGAATCTGTGTCGTTGTAAAAAAAACCACTTTGTATCTTTCCTCCTGGATCTGTGTCAACTAAATTGTGTTAAGATAAGATATTGAAGTTGAAGTGGGTTATGATAAGAAACTGAAGTTGGTTCAGATAAGAAAATGAAGTTAACTGTCTCTGTCTTATATGACTGAATTTGCCTGAATTTATATGCCTGCAGTTGCCGTTTTATATGACTGAATTTGTCTGAATTTATATGTCTGCAGTAGCTTTTTTATATGACTGAATTTGTATGCCTGTAACAAATTTTTCTTAAAGAAAAAAATTACACAAAAATAGTTTTGCCTAGGTCTCGAACCCAGGACCTGTGGTATTGAACGTTGGTGGCAATGCTAGTGTGGTAATTAGTAGTGCTTTGATCAGGGGCAGGTACTAACCTACCTATTTAGCAGTTGCTAGTGGCCCAATGGCTCACACCTCTTCCGTTTCCTTCTCTGCTCTTTAAGCCCACCACCCACCGCTCCACTCTCCACTCTTCACTCAGTCCACCGCGTCGCCACGGTTACCCCACACCAAACCCCCACGAAGCCGTCAAGAAAACCCTCGCCGCCGACCACCACACCGCCGCCGCGGACATGGAGAACAGCCCCGCCTGGAAGAGAGTCATCGATGACCTCGCAGGCGACGACAAGGCGATGCGCGCAGACCTGACGGAGATCGGGAAGTGGTTCCCCAGCATTGGGATGCTGCGTCGCCATGCGCGTGGCCTCCTGAAGGTGATGATCGACGACGAGCTGGACCGCGCCTGCGACGACCCCCAAGGTATCCCTCCTGCGCTCGTCCTCCACTTCGCGATGCAGGAGACGTGCTCTGACGACCCGGGGCAGCGAGCCCGGTGGTGGATGTACCGGTCCGCCACCGCACCGCGCCAGCCAGATCCGTTGCGCGTTGGCTCGCGAACGGAGCGCGTCCACAACGTCGACCTGGCCGTCCCCGCGCCTGTCAACACGGCGTACTGGGACCACTACCAGCCCGACCGTCTCGGGCGTGACGACGTCTCGGAGTACATCTCCTCCGAGTCAGAGTACGACTCTGGCTCCGACGAAGACTCTGGCTACGCCGCCGACTCGTCCTAGTCGACTGGCTGGGAGGAGCCAGAGGTGATTCTCCTCTCTGACGACGAGTCGGAGGTCAAGGTCGCGGCGCCCGTCGTCCCCGAGCAGGAGGTCCAGATGGTGGTGCCCGTCGCCAGGGAGGGTGACAAGCACCACCCCATTGACGTCGAGCTTCTTCTAGATGTTCCTGACATCGTCAAGCAGGAGGTGGAGGTGGTGTTGGCCCTTCAAGCACAGGTGGACGTCGCAGCGCAGCAAGAAAGGAAGAAGAAGAGGAAGGTGGCAGCTGACATGGAGGTTCGCCGCTCGGAGCGCCTCCAGAAGTTGAAGAACTGAAGATGATGCAGTTGCAGTAGAAGGCATGAAGAAGATACAGTTCCAGTAGTTAGGTATGCTGAAATATACAGATTTTCAGCATATAAGTTATAAAATATTAGTTTGTTAGGTGTGCTTGTATATTAAGCACATAAGTTATTTGTAATTTCTGTCTGTTGAACTATGTTGAACTGGCTGTTGATGCTATATAAGTGTTGAACTGGCTGTGATGCTATATATGTGCTGAACTGTGTTGATGCAAAAGTGGCAGTAATCCAAAAGTGTTTTGTTGGTATGTAATGGTGTTGATGCAGTCTTGTTGCTATATAAGGCAACAATCCGAAATTCTCTTGTTGCTATATAAGGCAATAATTCCAAAAGAAGTAGCTGCTAAGGTTTTGAATCTTAACTGAATTTTTGTCTGAATCTTTATCTTAACTGAATTCTGTCTTAACTAAATTCAGACAATTGTTAAGATTCAGTTAACTATAATCAAATCAGTTAGCTTTTCAAACTCAATTCAGACAACTGTAAAAAATCTGTTAGCTTTTCAAACTAAATTCAAATATCTTTGCAAACTACATTCGGTCAACTGTAAAAATTCAGATAACTTTGAATCCAGTGAACTGTAAAAATTCAGTTAAGTAGGTTGGAGGGGAGTGGAAATATACTAAGTATGTTGTCAAGTAACACTTGAGCAAAGCACCGTTCCTATCACACTAGCATTGCACCCTGTTTATCACACCACAGGTCCTAGGTTCGACACCAGGCCAACCTTTTTTGTTTTAATTTTTTAATTTTATGCAGTTAATTATCTATACTCCAACAGTGAATAAATCAATGAACTCCAACTGAATAATAAAGCCACTGAACTCCAACAGTTTTCATTTGAGTTCTCTTTTCATTTTGAACTCCAACAGTTTAACTTTTGAATGGCAGTATGAAGCCACTGAATCTTCACATTTCCAACAGTTCAAAGAGTCTCATTGTAGTTTTTGCCAAAATATTACAAGTGCAAAAGCACTGAATCATCCCAACTCCAACAGTTTCAAAGAGTCTCATTCAAGTTTTTTGCCAAAAAATTACAAGTGCAAAAGCACTGAATCATCTAAACTCATCAAACATGTTCACTCTCTTCGGCTTCTTGGGCACATGTCCACTTGGTCCTGCCTGCTTCCTCTGCTCAGCTCTTAATCTCTTGGCCTCTTCTTGCTGTATCTTCTTTGCTTCTTGATCTTCTTTTCTCTTCAGTGCTGCCATAGCTCTATTTGCTTCTTGATCTTCTTTTCTCTTCAGTGTTGCCTATGCTTTAGCTGCCATTGCTTCAAGGGCTCTGGCCTCCTTCTCTTCTTGCAATGCAGCTTTTCTTGCTGCTGCAGCTTCCTTCCTTGCTGCAGATTCCAAAGCTTTCTTCTCTTGTGCTGCTCTTCTTCTTCTTCTTTGTGAAGACTCTGCTTTCCTCCTTGCAATTTCTTGCCTTTTTGCTTCTGCCTCCTCTGTTTTCTTCTCTGCCATCTCATTCATGGCCTCAAGTGCTGCATCTCTCCTGGCTGCCATCTGTCTTTCTTTGTCTCTCTTCATCTTCAGCAACTTCATGGTCAGGTTGCCTTCATTTGTAGTTGTTGTTGTCTGTGCTGCAGTGTGAGAACTGGCTGCATTTGAGATGAATGAGGAATCTGGCAAAATGATTTCAGGTTTTTCTCTAGGAACAGGTCTGGATTGTTGCATCCTATGAAGCATTGTAAATCCAAAGTCCTGCACCTGTACAAAACAAACATCACATGAAAACATCAATACAACAAAATGACTAGACAAAAGAGGTCAAAATTAAGGGACAAAAGTGGAGAATTTGCCTGAAAAACAACTGGTGCATCTGCTCCATCATCTTGTGTGACAATGACCTCATCATCTTGTGTGACAATGACCTCCTCATGTGTATCATGGCCATCAACATGGGCCTCCTCATGTGTAACTTGGCCATCAACATGGACCTCCTCCTGTGTAAGTTGACCATCCTTTTGTGTGACCTGAACCTCCTCCTGTGTACCTTGGCCATCATCTTGTTGTGCCAAAACAATTTCATCATCTGACACATCATCAGGAATGGCCCTTGGACCCCTTCTTGTTGTTCTCTCTGCTAGATTTGGCAAAATGCCAGCCTTTTTGAGATTACATCCTTTGATGTTGTGGCCTGTTTCATGGTAGTATGAACATGTTATTGTGATTTCATGTCTGCTCATCACCTTGGTCCCATCTTTCTTTTCAATCTCATAAGGCTTCTTTCTCCTACTTTTGTTTGAAGGCCTCCCTACTTTTTTTTCAAAGACAGGTGGCTTGATTTCACAGCCATTCATCTTCTGCCACTCACTCCTATCTCTGCAAGGCTTGATAATGGGTTTGTATGCTAGCTTGAATGCTTCTATACTGTAAAAGGAGTGCACCAAACTCTCAGGATCAATCCTCTCATGTCTGCAGCATGCAATTGCATGGTGACATGGAACTCCACTAAGATCCCACCTTTTGCATGTACAGCTTTCTTCCTTCAGGTCAACAATGTATGTCCTGTTCCTGTTGTCAACCTGAAAGATGCCATCACCAGCCCCTGAAACCATGCATGTAGCTGACAGCTCTATATTCTTCTCAATTCTTTTCCTAATTTTTGGGCATATTGAGCCAGGCCAGGTCTCTGCCACTTTTCTTTTGTTGTAGAACCTGACCATGAGCTGTGTTTTGATCTTGTCAATCATTGATCTGAGATGCATCTCCCTAGCCTCAAGAATATATTTGTTGAAAACCTCACAGTTGTTGTTCAGAAGGATATCACACTTGACCAATTCTCTTTGGAAGCCCCTAACCCAAGTGTTGGGTGGTAGCTGCTCAAGCCACTTGTATGCTTCTAGGCTTATGACCTTCATTTCCTCCATGCTTGCAGCCCACAGTTCTGGTGTTATGCTCCTTGCACACTTCCCATAGCTGGTTTTTAAGAACATCTCCTTTGTGTGTTTGCTGAAAATTCTGCCATATATGCCTAACACAGTGTCTGTGCTCTGCATCAGGAAAGTGCTGCCTCACTCCCTTGATCAGGCCCTTTTGCTTGTCTGACATTATAGTCCATGGGTCTGTGTTTACAATTCCCAAGTCACTCTTCAGATTTGACAGAAACCATTTCCATGTGTCAGTGTTCTCTACCTCAACAACTGCAAAAGCTAGAGGGTAAATGCAGTCATTAGGATCCATGCCAACAGCACACAGCATAACACCTCCATACTTTGTCTTCAGGTGGCATCCATCCAAACAAATGACACGCCTACAAGCTTGCATGAAACCCCTTTTGCAGGCATCCAGAGAGAAATAACAACTTGCAAATATGCCATTACTGACACCCACATAGAAAGAACTCCCTGGGTTTGATCTTCTGAATTCTTGTGCATAATCCCACATGCTCTTGTACTGCTCCAACTCATATCCTTCAATAACTTTCTTCACTAACCTCTTAGCCCTTCTAAGCTTGCTTCTTGTTGCTGTCATGTTCCAATCTTTCTGAACCACCCTTGCAAAAAATTTCATGTTCATGTTTTCATCTGCTCTGAAAGAATCAAGATATTTTCCAGCCATAAAAGGAGCAGTGAATGACTTAACACACCATTTATTTATGCATGTATGCTTTGGGTTGTATTTCTTGATCATGACGCAGTTGATTCTCCCATCAAATGATGCAGACAAGGTCCAAGGGCACCCATCTTCACAAATGGCATTCGGTCTTTTCCTATCATTTCTAGGGCACCTAATGTCATCTCTCTCCTGACAGCTGTACTCTTTGATAGCTTTCCTAAGGAACTCAACAGATCCAAAGGTCTGGCCAACTTCAAACTGTGGTTTAGTCAGGTCTTCCTCTCTAAAACTTTTGAAATTCAGCTTCACCTTATCTTCATCAGAGGATGGCAGACAAATATCCACATCTTCAGTAGGATCATCAACTTCTTCTTGGACTGCTGGTCTTTTGCCCTTCTCACAATCAACATGTTTGTCAAACAAGTCATCATCATCCTGCAGATCAATGTCTGAATCAACAATTTGTGGAATATAATCTTCATATGAATCCTGCACTACTGTGTCTGCTGCATCCATGTTCAAAAACCTGCAGGATTTCCTTGCCCTAAACCCAAACTGAGATGAAAGGTAAGTAGTTCCAGGCTGGGGTGGACTTGGTATGAAATCATCTTCTTCTGACTCTGCTCCACTTTCTAACTCTGCTTCATCTTTCTCATGCTCTTGATCAGAATCATGCTCTTGATCATGCTGAGCCAGCTCATGTTCCACTAGAGTGAGCTGATCCTGCTCCTCTTGCAACTGCTGTGTCTACTCTGCTTGCTACTGGTGGGCATTCTCCTTCTTTGGCCTAGTGCCACTGAACCTGACAATTGGTGGATCCTCATCATCAGAGTGGACTTGAACAACAGAAATATATGATCTCATGCTCTCATCATGATCAAGAAATATCTGTTGGAAGTGGTTGCCATTTAGAACACAATCCTTCATGTTTTCTGTCATAGTGTTGTCCCCTATCTTGATCTCTCTTAATCCATTCTTATACACTGTCAATCCAGGAACACACCAATAAGCCCTGATCCTGCCCTCAAACTCATATCCAATTTCCTCCACTAGACTGGCAACAACATTAGGTGTCCGATTATCTATGTCACAATAATCATACCAAATGGAGTGACCTTTGTGATAACCCCTATGCTTGCCAGCACACAGAAAGTAGCCACCATGTATGACCTCAACAGAGAAGTGGTTGCTTAAGTGACCTGCAAAACAATCAAGTTGAAAAAGTTCAGACATTTCAGACTACAGAGAGATTCAGACATTTTAGACTACAGTTCAAAGATTCAGACCTTTTTACTTTTTCAGAAAGAAAAACATAGATTCATGGCTCCAATTAACAAATGTATGATCTTACAGGTCGAAAAGCAACCATCTTTGGTCAATCTGACACAATGTAATTGCAAATTACAACAATTTTTGGTCCAATTAACACTCTGACACTAAGAGCAAACTTTACTGCTTAAACCCTAGACCCCTGGACCAATGAAAAATTGGGGGGAGAAAGAACCATAACCACTCCAGACTCTGCAAACATGGCCAAACCCTAGCTCCATGAAGCAGCCCTATTTTTGGCCTGTTAGAAAGATCTTCACAAACTGCTAAAAGCCTACCACCCCACACCCAATCCGTCAGAGAGTAGAACGAATGGCCAAACCCTAGCTCCTACGCGCAATTGATGCGGCCAAGAACTCTTTACGGGAGCTAAATTGCACAGATCGAGCAAAGGAGCTGCTGGCGATGGCGACGTACCGTACATGGGCGGCGAGGCATCATCACGACGACGCGAAGGAGCAAGAGGCACGTCGCGCAGGCCCCTCCCGAATGGCGCAGACGGCGGCGGCTCAGCGTCCGACGACGTGCTCATGGAGCCGTCGTCGACGCCAACGACGTCCGACCTCAGCAGCGACGATGAGCAGAGAGGATGCGGGAGCAGAGAGGTTGCGGGAGGGAGGAGAAAGGAGTGACCCGGTGCGGTCCGACCAGGTGCGGGCCGTTTAATGACCAGGTGGGGTGCGGTCCCACCAGGTGCGCGCATTTGCAAAAAAAACCTCCAGACATCTAGTATTAACGCCCCCCCGACAGGTGTTGCACAAGTGGCAGTCAAAGCACAGCTGGCAACGGCTGACTCGGCCAAGTCAGCAAATACGTAGCTCCAATCGTATATACAGACCAAAGTGAACCCCCTGCGCAAGTAGATGGACTGTATTTCGGGTATTTTGAAGTAGTGGTACTTAAGTGTCAGCCAGCTCAAGTTTTGTGACCCATGGTGAATTTTTCTGTTAAATTCTTGCTGTTCCAAGAATTTATCTGTTAAATTCAGTCTTTTCCTATCAATTCTTTCTCTTAAATTCATCAAAGTGAGTGACCTATGTTAAATTCTTGCTGTTCAAAATGATGTTCCTTTTACCTTGTTGTCATGATTTCTATCTGCATTCTCCATGTATCCTTGCTCTTCAGAAGGATGTGCAATTTTAGATTCCTGAAAATGCAAGTTAACTCAAAGTACGAGTACTGACGAAATTATATGCAATTTTTTTGCCATTTCTAGGCATGAGTAATTTTTGAAGTGTGATGATGCTTTTTGAAATGCAAATGCAAATTCAGCTCTGACACTATGCAAATATAAAGCATATGTTAAATTCTTGCTGTTCAAAATGATGTTCCTTTTACCTTGTTGTCATGATTTCTATCTGCATTCTCCATGTATCCTTGCTCTTCAGAAGGATGTGCAATTTTAGATTCCTGAAAATGCAAGTTAACTCAAAGTACGAGTACTGACAAAATTATATGCAATTTTTTTGCCATTTCTAAGCATGAGTAATTTTTGAAGTGTGATGATGCTTTTTGAAATGCAAATGCAAATTCAGCTCTGACACTATGCAAATATAAAGCATATGTTAAATTCTTGCTGTTCAAAATGATGTTCCTTTTACCTTGTTGTCATGATTTCTATCTGCAATCTCCATGTATCCTTGCTCTTCAGAAGGATGTGCAATTTTAGATTCCTGAAAATGCAAGTTAACTCAAAGTACGAGTACTGACAAAATTATATGCAATTCTTTTTCCATTTCTAAGCATGAGTAATTTTTGAAGTGTGATGATGCTTTTTGAAATGCAAATGCAAATTTAGCTCTGACACTATGCAAATATAAATCATATGTTAAATTCTTGCTGTTCAGAACGTTGTGCAATTTTGGATTCCTGAAAATGCAAGTTAACTCAATGTATGAGTAGTGACAAAGTTATCTACAATTTTCTAATTTCGAAGAACAAGTAATTTTTGAAGTGTGATGATGCTTTTTCAAATGCAATTGCAAATTCAGCTCTAACACTACACAAGTATAAATCATATGTCAAATTTTTTGTTCACCTGCAATTTTTGCACGCCAATTGTTTGACAATTTATTGATTAATAGCAGTGTTTATAAATTTTTTTTGCCGTTTACCTTGTTGTCATGACTTCTATCTGCATTCTCCTTGTATTCTTGCTGCTCAGAATAATGTGCAATCTTAGGTACCTGAAATTGCAAAATTACTTTCAGCAATGCTGTAAATCATCTCTCCTTTTTTAGCTTGATGATGCATCTTTTTCAGGTGATTATTTTCTGACTTCTTTTTTCAGGTGATCTATGTACATGCTTGCAGATCATTGCAGAAAAATTCAACAAAATAAACCAATTATTGCATACGAAATGGAGGTGGTGAAATACCTTTGCCTGACCACAAGCACTTTTATCACCAGGTTTCCTTCTTCTTCGTTTCGTTCTTCCTGCTGATAGATCTGTGATCTGCGTTCCATTTTGAGGATCATTCATTTCTGCTTCAGATCTGACAAAGAATTCCTGGGGATTGGGGGAGAAGTATGTCTAGAGGAAGAATTGTCTGGAGAACTTCAACCAAAGGCACAGAAGAGAGCAGAACTACAGAGGTATGGTTCCCCTCCCATGGCGGCTGTGTGGGAGTCGATGAAGAGAGGTGAGTCGCAAGGAGGAAGACCTAGTGCGCCGTCACTTATTTAGCTTACCGGGTTCAGGCCCGTTTTCTTTTCGTGGGCTAACAACAAGAGTCGTTTTCCTGGACAGAAACAGAAAGCATCTATACCTTACCGGGTTCAGGCCTGTTTTCCTCTTTTTTAAACAGATGACAGATAGAGAAGATAGAAACAGGAAGGCCTCAGACTGTTGGGATGAAGTCAAACAGATACACAAGCAGAAATCGACTGACCACAAAATTGGGCCAGTCATTTTTCTTCAGCGTTGCAACATTCCTCAGAATTGTACCAATCGACGGACCTCTTTATTCTGTCAGTCGATTGATCTGTAGCCACTCCCTTACATATATATACACCCCATGGAGTGGGCACACAGGCCGGGGGAAGTCGGTTCAGATCCTACAATCTAGGAGGCGACGTGCGCACTACATACAATCACAAGTACATGTTAACACCCCGCTTAGCTGGAACGCCGTTTGGGAGGACGTTCAAGCTGGATTGAAACTCAGTGAAGACCTGTGAAGGAAGCCCCTTGGTGCACAAGTCTGCAAACTGAGAATTGGACGGTACATGTAGAACACGCACTTCGCCGAGTGCCACACGATCTCGAACAAAGTGAAGATCAATCTCTATATGTTTAGTGCGCTGATGCTGAACCGGATTATAAGAGAGATAAGATGCACTGATGTTGTCACAATATACAATGGTGGCGCGAGAAGGAGGTCGCCGTAGCTCGTGGAGAAGCTGGCGGACCCAACAAGACTCGGCAGCGCAGTTGGCAAAGCCACGGTATTCAGCCTCGGCACTGGAGCGGGAAACTGTCGGCTGGCATTTCGACGACCAGGATATCAAGCTATTCCCGAGAAAGACATAGAACCCCGACGTGGATTTTCTCGTATCAGGGCAACCTGCCCAATCGGCGTCGGTGTAGGCTACACGATGAAGAGAGGGGTACTTGTAAAGTTGAATGCCAAAGTGTGTGGTACCCCGTAGATAGCGAAGAACGCGCTTGATGAGTTGCATGTGAGTATCCCTTGGTTGATGCTTGAAGAGGCAAATTTTTTGCACCGCATATGATATGTCCGGACGGGTAACAGTGAGGTATTGCAAGGCACCGGCAAGGCTGCGATAGTTGGTTGGGTTAGAAAGGAGGTGACCATCGGTGGCAGAGAGTTTGGCATTGGTGTCAAACCAGAGTAAGATCCGCACCAGAGTGGTACGGTAATCCTGTTCTGGAGGTCATGTTACTAGACCACGACGAACCTATGAACTATGAGGAAGCGATGATGAGCCCAGATTCCACAAAATGACTTGAGGCCATGAAATCTGAGATGGGATCCATGTATGAGAACAAAGTGTGGACTTTGGTTGACTTCCCCGATGATCGGCAAGCCATCGAGAATAAATGGATCTTCAAGAAGAAGACAGACGCTGATGGTAATGTTACTGTCTACAAAGCTCGACTTGTTGCAAAAGGTTTTCGACAAGTTCAAAGAGTTGACTACGATGAGACCTTCTCACCCGTAGCGATTCTTAAGTCTGTCCGAATCATGTTAGCTATTGCCGCATTTTATGATTATGAAATTTGGCAAATGGATGTAAAGATTGCATTCCTGAATGGATTTCTGGAAGAAGAGTTGTATATGATGCAACCAGAAGGTTTTATCGATCCAAAGGGTGCTAACAAAGTGTGCAAGCTCCAGGGATCCATTTATGGACTGGTGCAAGCCTCTCGGAGTTGGAATAAATGTTTTGATAGTGTGATGAAAGCATATGATTTTATACAGACTTTTGGAGAAGCCTGTATTTACAAGAAAGTGAGTGGGAGCTCTGTAGCATTTCTAATATTATATGTGGATGACATATTGTTGATTGGAAATGATATAGAATTTATGGATAGCATAAAAGATACTTGAACAAGAGTTTTTCAATGAAAGACCTCGGTGAAGTTGCTTACATATTAGGCATCAAGATCTATAGAGATAGATCAAGACGCTTAATTGGACTTTCACAAAGCACATACCTTGCCAAAGTTTTGAAAAAGTTCAAAATGGATCAGGCAAAGAAAGGGTTCTTGCCTGTGTTACAAGGTGTGAAGTTGAATAAGACTCAATGCCCGACCACTGCAGAAGATAGAGAGAAAATGAAAGTCATTCCCTATGCTTCAGCCGTAGGCCCTATCATGTATGCAATGCTGTGTACCAGACCTGATGTCTGCCTTGCTATTAGTTTAGCAGGGAGGTACCAAAGTAATCCAGGAGTGGATCACTGGACAACGGTCAAGAACATCAAATACCTGAAAAGGACTAAGGATATGTTTCTCGTTTATGGAGGTGACAAAGAGCTCATCGTAAATGGTTACGTTGGTGCAAGCTTTGACACTGATCCGGACAATTCTAAATCGCAAACCGGATACATGTTTATATTAAACGGTGGAGTTGTCAGTTGGAGCAGTTATAAACAAAGCGTCGTGGCAGGATCTACATGTGAAGCGGAGTACATTGCTGCTTCGGAAGTAGCAAATGAATGAGTCTGGATGAAGGAGTTCATATCCGATTTAGGTGTCATACCTAGTGCATTGGGTCCAATGAAAATCTTTTGTGACAATACTGGTGCAATTGCCTTGGCAAAGGAATCCAGATTTCACAAGAGAACCAAGCACAACAAGAGACGCTTCAATTCCATTCGCAATCAAGTCCAGGTGGGAGACATACAGATTTGCAAGATACATACAGATCTGAATGTTGCAGACCCATTGACTAAGCCTCTCTCATGAGCAAAACATGATCAGCACCAAGGCTCCATGGGTGTTAGAATCATTACTGTGTAATCTAGATTATTGACTCTAGTGCAAGTGGGAGACTGAAGGAAATATGACCTAGAGGCAATAATAAAGTTATTATTTATTTCCTCATATCATGATAAATGTTTATTATTCATGCTAGAATTGTATTAACCGGAAACTTAGTACATGTGTGAATACATAGACAAATAGAGTATCACTAGTATGCCTCTACTTGACTAGCTCATTAATCAAAGATAGTTAAGTTTCCTAACCATAGACATGAGTTGTCATTTGATTAATGGGATCACATCATTAGGAGAATGATGTGATTGACTTGACCCATTCCATTAGCTTAGCACTTGATCGTTTTAGTTTACTGCTATTGCTTTCTTCATGACTTATACATGTTCCTATGACCATGAGATTATGTAACTCTCGATTACCGGAGGAACACTTCGTGTGCTACCAAACGTCACAACGTAACTGGGTGATTATAAAGGTGCTCTACAGGTGTATCCAATGGTACTTGTTGAGTTGGCATAGATCAAGATTAGGATTTGTCACTCCGATTGTCAGAGAGGTATCTCTGGGCCCACTCGGTAATGCACATCACTATAAGCCTTGCAAGCATTGTAACTAATGAGTTAGTTACGAGATGATGCATTACAGAACGAGTAAAGAGACTTGCTGGTAACGAGATTGAACTAGGTATTGAGATACTGACGATCGATTCTCGGGCAAGTAACATACCGATGACAAAGGGAACAACGTGTGCTGTTATGCGGTTTGACCGATAAAGATCTTCGAAGAATATGTGGGAGCCAATATGAACATCTAGGTTCCGCTATTGGTTATTGACCGGAGACGTGTCTCGGTCATGTCTACATAGTTCTCGAAGCCATAGGGTCCGCACGCTTAAAGTTTGGTGACGATCGGTATTATGAGTTTTTGTGTTTTGATGTACCGAAGGTAGTTAGGAGTTCCGGATATGATCACGGACATGACGAGGAGTCTTGAAATGGTCGAGACGTAAAGATCGATATATTGCATGACTATATTCGGACACCGGAAGTGTTCCGGGTGATTTCGGAGAAAAAACCGGAGTGCCGGAGGGTTACCGGAACCCCCCTCCCCCGGGAGAAATAATGGGCCTTATGGGCCTTAGTGGAGAGAGAGAGGGGGCTGGCCTAGGGCAAGCCGCGCGCCCCTCCCCCTCTGGTCCGAATTGGACTAGGAGAGGGAGGGGGGGGGCGGCGCCCCCTTTCCTTCTTCCTCCCCCCTCCTTTCCCCCTCCTAGTAGGAGTAGGAAAGTGGGGAGTCCTACTCCTACTAGGAGGAGGACTCCTCCTCCTGGCGCGCCATAGAGGGCCGGCCAGCCTCCCCACTTGCTCCTTTATATACGGGGACAGGGGGCACCTCTGGACACACAAGTTGATCATTGATCTTTTAACCGTGTGCGGTGCCCCCCTCCATCATAATCTACCTCGATCATATCATAGTGGTGCTCAGGTGAAGCCCAGTGTCGGTAGCAACATCATCACCGTGTGAGGTTCCTTAAGCGGGGTTTTATTTTCCTTTTTTGTTTTTGTTTCTTTTTTACTTTTTCTTTTCTGTTTTATCTGTTTCATTTTTGTTTTCTTTTATTTTTTCCCTTTTTCCTTTTCTATTTCAAAATAAGTGTGAGAATTTCAAAATATTTTTTTGAAATTCAAAGAAAATCTTGTTTTTCAAAATTGTTTGGAGTTTCAAAAACATTTCCCATTCAAAACTTGTTCTCGTTTTTTTAATGTTCAAAATTTCAAAAAAGTTCATGCTTTAACAAAAATGTTTGATAATTGAAAAAATGTTCCCATTTTCAATTTTTGCACACAAATTCAAAAATGTTTGGGAATTTTGAAAAATGTTTGTATTTTCAAAAAATAATCTTATTTTTGATATTTTTTTTGCTTTTTCAAAAATTTGTTCGTGTTATCAAAAAATTTTCATTGATTCAAAAATGTTCTTATATTCAAATTTTGTTCGCATGCTCAAAAATGTTTATATTTCAACTTTTGTTCGGAGTTTGCAAAAATATTTGTGTTTCCTATTTTATTCCCAATTTCAAAAAATATTTCCATTAAAAAAAACAAAATGAAAGAATGTTCAAATTTCTAAAATTTTGTTCGAATTTTTATGCATATTCCGAGTTTCAAAAAGTATTCACTTACTCCAAAAAAACGTGTTTGAATTTACTGCATGTATGAAACTGCGAAGATGCCTCGGTTGTTTCATACATGGAGTAATTATCCACACACAAAAAAGGTGTTGCGTAGTAATTAGTGCAGCAAGGATCGATAAATCCATGCCATCACTTTCATAAAGAAAGATCTGTGCCCCAGCAGGTCGTCCGTAGAATTAATACATTCACCCTGTACTATACGGAACTGGAGCTAGCAGCTAGGTTGGAGACAAATCCTCGCTGGCCATGGATCAAAGAGTCAGAGCAAGTCTGCATCAAGATGTACACAAAACTCTCGGTGTTTCATTTACTGCATGTATGAAACTGCGAAGATGCCTCGGTTGTTCTCTGGCCTCAAGTCACGGTCGTAATGGAGAGCATCATCTACTTGTATCATGCATATAATACCAGTATATGATATTACTTCTTTAATGCATAATATTATAAATTAGTATTTTAGGTTGCCTTATTAATGGCCATGGATAACACAAAGTAATGCAACATTTAATATGATACGGTATCGTACCACATCATCTCTTTGCTCATTTAATAGTATGCCACATCATCCTAAAAGTCTAGTTAGCATGCATGATACTGATTATAATACTTCCATTACCATCAGCCTTAGTCGACCTCGACCTTCGCCATCGCTCCCGCCTACTCGGAACATGCATGTGCAACGTAGTACGTATGACCTCCCTGAAGCCCCACGCAGACACTGGGATTTCGATTCTGTTACTAAAGGCATGTACAATGGTTGATAAGATAATCTTATCTTAAATCTTACATGTAATTTAGAGATGACAAAAAAAACATGTATAATGGGTCATTTCTTAGCCTTATCTTTAATAACTACTAGTAATTTCTAAAAACATGATGAGACATATTATGCTAAGAGATCATCTCTTGTCTTCTCTTAAATAAGAGAAGTGCAAGCCTTTTCTTATGACTTCTCTCTCCTCCACCTTACCATCTATCCTACGTGTCATTATAAGATAGCATTGTACATGCCCTAATACAAGGATCTATATATGTCCATTCTTGCGGCTGTCGTTATTTTTTCTCCTTGTCTGTGTTTCAATTACCCTAGTGAACATTCTACTTGACAGTTGACACTGACACCAGAAACATCGTCGAAACTCACATGCCTGCCGCTGCCTGGACACACTCGCCGAATCGTGAGGACGAGCCAAGAGACCGAAGATGATCCATCAAGCAGCTGAGGGCGCCTTTTCTATGGTGCCACACTTCTTGCCTTTGCACCCAAGTGACTTCTCGAGGCTGAGTCAAGAGACAGAGAGAGGGAGAGAGAGAGAGACTTTCTTATGGATATATATTATGCTAAGAGATCATCTCTTGTCTTTTCTTAAATAAGAGAAGTGCAAGCCTTTTCTTATGACTTCTCTCTCCTCCACCTCATCATCTATCGTACGTGTCATTCCTAAGATAACATTGTACATGCCCTAATACAGCAAGGATCTATATATGCCCATTCTTGCGGCTGTCGTTATTTTTTCTCCTTGTCTGTGTTTCAGTTACCCTAGCAAACATTCTACTTGACAGTTGACACTGACACCAGAAACATCGTCGAAACTCACATGCCTACCGCTGCCTGGACACACTCGCCGAATCGTGAGGACGAGCCAAGAGACCGAAGATGATCCATCAAGCAGCTGAGGGCGCCTTTTCTATGGTGCCACGCTTCTTGCCTTTGCACCCAAGTGACTTCTTGAGGCTGAGTCAAGAGACAGGGAGAGGGCGAGAGAGAGACTTTGGCTGCATTTCTAGAGAACTTGCTTGCATACATGAAATTTCGCCCGAGGATAAGGAGGATTACCCAGGAAATTTCGCCGCCGGCCACCATTGCCACTGTTTCACGTCGCTAGCCGCGCAGTACATACATATCAACATACGTACACGACGGATAGTATATATACATGATGTAGGAGTACAGTCCTACCGTATCCACGGACGGACAGTAAAGTACACCGAATTAGTAGGGAAGAATGCCACCGCGCGCGCGCATGGAGTGGCCGGCAGCAAGGCTCGTGCTCGTCCTCGTCACTTTGCTCACGCTTTGGAGCAGCGCCGTTGCCGTTGCATCGCCACCAGCGGTGGCGTCGGCGGCGCCGGTGAGGGTGGGCGTGGTGCTGGACCTGACGAGCGACGTGGGGAGGGAGAGGCGCGCCTGCATTTGCATGGCGTTGGACGACTTCCACGCCGCTCACGCCGGCTACGGCGCCGCGCGGATCGAGCTGCTCGTACGAGACTCGCGCGGTGATCTCGCCACGGCCGCACATGCTGGTAAATGAACATACGTCGAACCTAAATATCTCTTTCTATTTTTTTTTAGAAAAACAAGGTTTTTATTGGCGAGAGAGATTTTGGTTTGGTTTTTTTTAGAAAAAAGATTTTGGTTCGTTTCGTAAACCCTAAATCGATCGGGTCCGCCCAGTGCAATGTTGGCCCACGTAACGCACCAGCCTTCCAGGGCCCAGACACCTAGTAGTACTAGTATCACACGTCCAAACATCTACTCGCTTCCGCCGTAATCCCAGCACCGGCGGCGGCCTCAGCACTCAGCAGGCCACTTCCTCAATGTCCAGACGCGGTACTCCCGCCCGACGCCGAGATGCCGAGTCCTTGCTCCACCTGCCGCCCTGCCACCACTGGCTATGGGCAACGCCGAGATGCCGAGTCCCTCTGAGGCTCTGACCTCTGTGGCTCTGTTGACCGCCATGGCCTCCATCCTCGCTGGAGCTAGCGGCAAAGCCTCCTTATCTCTCGCCCACAAGGTACTCTTTCTCGCGACTCCACTCGCTGGCTAGTGGGTACAGAGTGGCAGGGCAAAAATTTCCTTCAAGTTATTTTTGTATGTTCGGAAGTTAGGAAAGCGGAAAGGATCTGTCATGCGGATGCACGGCATACCTCTAGAATATAGTTCCTCACTTTCGTGATGCTGATAATCCCTTACTCTGATGTGAAACTACAACGTACTCACTAGCCGCTAGCTGCAGTTTGAGTAGTGTGTAAATCAAAGTTTTAAATAGCCGGCTATAGCTAGGGCTGGACACGAGCCGAGCCGAGTCGAGCTTGATCCGAGCCTGGCTTTGGCTCGCTCTGGAGCGGCTCGGCTTGGCTCGGCTCGCTCAACCAATGAGCCTACTTCAAGTGGCTCGGCTCGTTTTTGGTATGGCTCGGCTCAGACCGAGCCGGCTCGAAAGCCAACTGCCGCCAATCTTTATTTTTTACTTACAGAAGACAGAACCTCTGTATATAGTCCACAATCTTAATTGTTTTGCAGCAATTAAACTCATATTTTGAAAATAAAACAGTTTATACTGCTTAAAATGAAACATCCAGCAGTATATTGTTTAAAAAAATGGTCATATAGTAATTGAAAATAAGCTTTCTTCTATGATTTCTTCTACAAAAATTGTAACAATGGAACGGATATGAGAGGAAGAATTGGGCAGCATTTCTATTGAATTTTGGACAGCACATCCTTTGAACTTTACACAACAAAACATCAAATATTGACAGCGAAATAAAGAAACTTTCACTATCCGCAAACTCATCTGAATCTGATTTGTCATCAACCCCAGAGGGCACCTCAAACAAAGTATCTTGCTCTTCCTCGTCCTCGTCCTCATCCTCATCCTCTTCCACCTCTTCATGATCCTCCTCCGCTTGCTTATCATGCTCCATTGCCTAACACACAAACACAAGACACATATGAGCTTGGACACACATATATTTGACTTTTGGATAGCAAAAACAGCACACACATTAGCTTGCACAAACATATATTTGAGATTTGGACACCAAAAAAAGCACACACACATGAGCTTGCACAAATATATATTTGACATTTGAATATCAAAAACAGCACATATGAGCTTGGGCACACATAAATTTGACTTTCAAAAAGCAAAAACAGCACATACATGAGCTTGCACAAATATTTATTTTGCACGGACATACCTGGGAAGATGTAGCCTCCCTCTCATAGTCGTTTGCGGAGCCGGAGGCAGCGGCGATTTCGGCACGCACGCCAGCGCTGGTGGGGTCAGGGGGATGTCGAGGCGGTGGTCCCCGAGACCGGCAACTTACTCTTCATAATGGAGTCCAAGGTCCTCTCTTCCTCCTTCTCCTTCACATTCTCCTTCCCATTTTCCTTGTCTATTGTGGCGACGATAGGCCTCTGCACACATCAGCAAACAACAAACGGTCAGTCATCAACAACAGTAAACTAATTACACATGGAATCAATGTAATTTTCCAGCAAGTAGATTTTTTTTCAAGCTGCTATGCTACAGCAAGTAGATCATCAACAATAGAAAACTAATTACACATGGAATCAACGAAAATTTCCATCTACCAATCCATTCTGCCCTATAACTTCATCCATCCATGATCCATCCATCCGGCTCTTCTAGATCTAGCCCTACATGCTACAATACATCCATCCACGATCCATCCATCTAGCCCTACATCTACCTGACCGCGTCCATCGATCCATCCATCCATCCATCAGATGTGTACTAGTGCAGACACCTACGGCTAGGGTTTGGGAAGTTCATCCATCGATCCATCCATCCATTGATCCATCACATGCGTACTACTAAAGTTCAGAGAGCTGCGGCTAGGGATTGGGAAGGAAGGAGGTACCTGCTCCGGCTCGTCACGTTCCGCGAGAAAGCAGGGGAGGCGCGTCCGTCTACGTCTGGTGTGGTGAGGAACGGTCGCGCCGCCCGTCGCCGTCGGTGCCGAGTCCATTGCTGTCGGTGTGGCGAGGAAACACGGCATCGCTCATCGCCATGGATCCAGATTTGCGGTGTGGCGAGGAAACGCGGCATCGCTCGTCGCCGTGGATCCAGATTTGCGGCGTGGCGAGAGAGGGGCGAGGCGGCGCAGAGCAGTGAAAGGGAGAAACGAGAGACTGGCTGTGGTTGCTCGTGCCCTAATGCGCTAGCCATTGTGATGGACGGTGGAATTGGGTTGGGCCGCAAGCGAGCCACCGAGCTAGACCGGCCGAAACTCGGCTCAGCTCGGTCGCGAAATGGGCCTGTTTTCAGACCTCGGCCCGCTCGCTAATCCTATCGAGCCGAGCTGTATCGGGCCGAGATGGAGCGAGCTTCGGGCCGAGCCGAAAAGCTCGCTCGTACGTCCAGTCCTAGCTATAGCCTCATTATAGCGGTTTGAGCAATGTGCCGCTAAATGATCAGCTATAAGATTCATGTACAATTGTCCAATAAGGTTATGCAATAGCCAGCTATAGCTAGATAATTTGGAGGACTGCTGCTATCTCTGGCATAGCCCGCTATTTAAAACAATGATGTAAATACTTAAACGAATAATGCAACAATAGGCCTATTTGCTTGCTTAATTGTTCCAATATCATGCTATTTGCTTGGCTAATTCTCTATGATTTTGGCAGCCGAGGACCTGATCAAGAATGGGCAAGTGCAAGCCATCATATGGGGCCCAGATCATGTCACACACCTGGGCTATAGCCGCAACCAAGTCCCGTTTCTCTCCTTCCCCAGCATTTCTCCAACATCGTGTGCCTTCTGGCTGGAAGATCCCGTAACAGTTCCTAGGGGCTATGCCAAGTTTGGCTTTACACTTGGAAATGACAGTATAACCTTTCCTAATCCAGAAACCAATAGAAGATACAGAAGAAAACTAGGTGCAAGCAATAGTTGCGGAGGTAAGGGGCTGAAGATTGCTGTGCCGCCGAAAAAAGGTTTTCGAGATTTTGTGAATGTTACTGATCCTAATTCCAAGAAACAACATGTCACTGGCTACAGCATTGATATCTTCGAGGCTTCTATGAGGAATTTACGTCCTCTCCTGTGCTATGAATATTTCGTCTTCAATGGTACTTATGATGAGCTAGTAGGCAACGTGTCTTTGGGGGTAAGGCTTACTCTGACCCACTTATTTTTCACGTATGTTGACTTATTACCTGAATACCTTTTAATCTCTGCTAGATTTCTGGTGGATAAACAGGTCTATGATGGTGCAGTAGGCGATGTGACCATAACGGCTGAACGAGTAACCACCACCGACTTTACAATGCCATACACACAGTCTGGTGTGTCTATGCTTGTGCTTGCCGTGGATGAACCCTATAGAATCAGTTGGACATTTGTAAAGCCACTAAATGGGGAGCTTTGGCTTGCAACCATTGTCTTTTTCCTCTATACTGGCTTTGTCGTGTGGATGATTGAGCTACCCAGAAATCAGGAGTACCAAGGATCAAGTTTGAGACAGTGTAGCACAGCCCTCTACTTTGTTTTCTCCACTTTGACTTTTTCCCATGGTCAGCACTTCAAGCTTGAACTTCCTGACAATATTTGATGCATTATAGTAAGTATTTTAATTCACCACAGTTATAAGATTAAAATATGTTGGTTATTTCATGCGCAGGTCATACTATTAGAAGCCCTTTGTCAAAAATTGTTGTGGTGATATGGTGTTTTGTGGTGCTGGTTCTTGTCCAGAGCTACACTGCAAGCTTGTCATCCATTCTGACTACAAAGAGGCTCCATCCTTCGGTGACAGATTTTGAGACGCTCCAGAAGAGTGGTGACTTTGTAGGATACCAAGATGAATCATTTGTGCGATCCTTCTTGATTAATCATACCATCAATGAAAACAGGTTAAGGAACTACACGACGAAAGAACAATATGCTGAAGCTTTGAAGAAGGGATCCAAGAAAGGAGGAGTATCGGCTATCGTTGATGAGATCCCCTATTTAACTTCTTTCCTCTCTGACAGTCAATACAAAAATGATTTTAGGATGCTCGGGTGCATATACAAGACTCCTGGATTTGGTTTTGTAAGCTACTCAACCTAATGCCTTGTATATTCCTGATTTGTTCTTGCAGCGCTACGAGACAATCCGGATACAAATTAAGTTGCTGACATCGTATTCTTATGTTCAGGCGTTCCGTCTAGATTCTGCGCTAGTGCATAATCTTTCGACTGCCATCCTGGACCTAGTAGGAGGGGATGAGGGCTCACAAATCGAAGGGAAATGGTTCGGACAAGCTTCACCTCCAATGGGTGCTAGCATGGTCTCTAACATGGACTCCGCCCCTCTCACTCTCCAAAGTTTCTCTGGTCTCTTTGTCATCACCGGATCCATTTCAACTCTCATGCTGCTGATAAGCATTATGAGGTTGGCTGATGTGGAAAGTGTCAGCTACAGTGGCACCGACGATGAGTCCCATCTGTTGCAGAATGGCATAGGTGACAACCCCAGCCCTGGTATACAAACCTTCCATGTAGCTGGTATTGGAAATTCCGGGGGTGTCCATTTAAGCGGCGAGAATGTTGGGGATGTGGAGCCTGACCCAGTGCAGCATAATGGCATGCATGGTGGCTCTATCCCTGAAGGACACATTCAGATTGAGATGCGCAATGTCTAAGGTGAAGGGAAGCGCCAGATGCTCATAGGTACTTCTTTTGTCATTGAAGCGATGCGGCATTCCAAACCTTGGACTAGATAGAAGTAGTAAAATAAAAATCACTCTTTCCTACTCATTTGGAAAAAAGAGATAGGTTTCCAGTGAGCATATTATCTTCAGACTGATACTTATGTTGTTTTTCAAGTACTACTGATGTACCTAGAACTTCTCTAATTCTATTTATAAATAGATGGTGATTTAGATAGGTACAGTCTTCAACATTTTTAAATAAGATGTATTGTTTGCACTACAGCCGGCGCGTGTTCGAACCTTGGTTCAGACGTGTGTCTCACACTTCCCTCTCTTAATTAAAAAGCTGAAGGGGCTCCTCCCCCTACTGGTCTACTTTTTTTTATTTGCACTATACAACCCTGAATCTTTGAAGTGGGGAAGTTCAGGCTTTCTAGAACATCGCCTGTAATCCGAACCGAGGCAGTATTACATATGTAGTGTATGACTTTACATGTGTGCTAAGAATGCTAAGAATTGGCCTGGCCAAGTGCAAGCAGAATGGCATGCATGTTGGCTTTGTGCCTGCAGATTGCGACGGCTATGTCTGAGACGAATTATTAAAGCATGCTGCATTCCACACCTTCAGTTAGATATATTCAGTGAGTGATGTGCACACTTGTCTCTTCAGATTGACATTACTTATGTTGCCTTTTTGAAGCGACGATGTGCTGGTTCCCCAGCTTGTTTATAGATGTTGATGAATCAGACAAACCATACATGGTCTTGGTGAAGAAAATGAAAATCTCAATTTTCAGTTGAAACATATCAGTACCGAAATGAATCAGACAAACCATACATGGTCTTGGTGAAGAAAATGAAAATCTCAATTTTCAGTTGAAACATATCAGTACCGAAATTTGTTGAATGAAAATCTAAGAGTACTTGTGGGGCAAGCTTCAATTGGTTTAGCTTAATGATTTAGAGGATTCTATTTCCTGGACTTCGATGACGGATGGGTCTTATTAAGCTCTTTCAGCATACAAAATTTAGTTTCTTGGTAGGATCGGAGGACGCCATCTTCAGCGAGCCTGACAGGTCAGGGCCGAGGAGAAGATTAAGTTCTTCACTTGGTTACTTCAAAATCGACTATGGGCGGCTGGTCAGCTTCAGACGAGAGGATTTTAACTTATGCGATCAGGTTATGGAGAGCATTGGCACAATTTCCATGTTAGCCTTCCTCAACTTCAGCTCGGTGTGCATATCGGTATCCTCAACTTCAGTTAATTATTTTACAGCCAACCCAAATGTTAGAAGTTGGAGAAGTTCATGATTTCTATACTGCCTCCTATAATCTGGACGGAGACGGTATTAGATATGCAGTGTATGACTTTATTATGTGCTTCAGCCTACCAGGAGAATGCTAAGAATGAGCCTGGCTAAGTGCAGATTGAGATCGTCACTGTCTAAGACGAATCTTGCGGAGAAGGGATGCTTCTGTTGCCACTAAAGCGACGCTGCATTCTACACCTTGAATTGGATATATACAGTCGTTTCTTTCCTATATCTCTTGCATAGTAGAGATATACATTCGGTGAGTGATATGCACATGTCTCTTCGGATAGACATTATTTATGTTGCCTTCTCGAAGCAACGATGAACTGGACCAGACAAAATCCTAATCTCCAACATACATGGTCTTGGTGAGGAATATCTCAGCTTTCAGATGAACATATCTCCTACCACATGCTCTCAAATCTAGCTACAACGAGTATAGAGAAGGGGGTGATTGAACTCACAGAGGCCATCGTTGCAGCCCGAGGGAGACACGGAACATATTGGAGAAGAGGAGGACACGAGTCGCCGCCGCTGTGCACCACTGGCCGGAGAAGGAGCGCCCCTTACCTGCTCGTCGGTGCCGATGCGCGTCGGAGGGAAAGCTCACAAGGGGGGAGAGTGGTGGCGGGAGTTTCGGCGGTGAGGCGAAGGGGGCTATATAGGGCGACCGAATCGGCGTGAGGTAATAACCCGAAATCCTCCCGCCGCTTTTTTAGAGACGCGTGCGAGCTCGCACCATCTCCGTGGTCGCATGAGCTACGCGCCGCGTTCCCCTCCCCTGTTTCGGTCGAGTCTGCCTCGCTAGAAACTGTTGATTTGGGGTTCCTAGCGGGCCTGGTTGTGAGGTACTTTAAACATCATGCTATGCATGCAATACAGTCAATGCGGGCAACCAAACACGTCCTAAGTTTTCGGCTGCAGCCCGGGATTTGTTGCATTCTAATGCTTAGAGTTGGAGTTTGATCTGGACTGAACCCATAGGGGCGGCACTATTTCGTTATTAACATCTTTTTTTTACTTGGTTCATGGTCAACAGTAAACGGATGGTGGGAATTTTGTTGATTCGTAGAATTTCTATGGAAGACATGTAGTACTAAAATACTCGGAATCTTTCTCTATGTGAGAGTGAATCTCACAGAAAATTCAAGAATTCCTCTTCACTTCATCCAAACTTCAAAGTCATAGTCAAAGTCAAAGTCAAAGTAGATTAAATATTCTCCAAGCTTCTTGTGTCCTTCGTTGCCCTAAAAATATCGTTTTAAATCGACAAGTAATTTTGACCTTCATAGATATTGATTTCCTGTAAAATAAAAAAGGATGCAGAAAACCGGAACTGGCATGGGACACTAAATTAATAGGTTAATCATAATATAAAATGATATAAAAAGTATTCAAAGTGATAATACAAAAGCATGAAACAATAAAAAATTATGAAGACATTTGAGACGTATCAAGCGTTTGCTTTACCACATTACTAGCTATGCCCGCGCTCCACGCCCCATCGATACATCATGTCTACACATGTTGTTTTTATTGTTTACAGTGAAACTCAATTTAAAGCAAGAGAGCTACGTAGGTGCGATTGCAATCGCAAAAAGAGAAGCTAAAAAAGTTGTATATCAGGAAACAGGGAGTATATTCTAGTACTTTTCTAATAAGTTCAAACAAACACGATGCCCTCACTTCTATCTTAGACCATTCTAGTGCGGCCTCCTGCGGGATTGGTGCCTTTTTTTTGGCGATCTCAGGATTGGTGCCTGTGATGAAGTGGTGTAGAGTCTTTGCAAATTCTTGCATATGATCTGGTTTGAGGGCATGCTTACGCAATGGTATAATGTTTGAAAAATCATCGCATATGTCTTCCAAGATCTTAGTTTGTATTGTGAACCTATTTTCTTGAGCATTTATTTCCACAGTCGACGGTAGCAGGCGGACCGTCCAGGACATACATATGCACCTTCAGTTTGAGAGCTTCTTCAGAAACCGTCGAAGGAAAGCTCTACTTCAGTACGGCCTCTTGGCACTCCTGGCCGTGGGGGTCACCTATGCAAGTATTGTTGAGAGACATGTCCAGCAACGGTGTTATGCCATCTTAAATAGAGTAATTTGCATAATTCTGGAGCAAGGGAGACATCTAATTACCTTTTTCCTGGTAACACAATCTTTATCCAAGTTTAAGAAAGAGAGAACATCCAATAACTAATCTTGATTGCAATTCATGTTTAGATGTACTGCATTGACATTAGAATCTATAAGTGCAATTGTTAACCAAAGATGAAAATTATAGCTTTATCAAGTTGCCCATAATGGGCACTAAGACACCGCAGCAAGGGCAGATTAACACGCTGCCGGCAAGCCAGTATGCCAACGACACTCGCCTATGCGGCATGCAGCAAGCCAGCGACCGGCTGCCGAAAGCAAGCATGTGCAGCCTCTTGGCCACTGCTCCTGGCCGTGTTGGTCCCCCCGGGCTGGCGTCCGTCGATCTGGGCGGATGCAGTGCGGAAGGCGCTGATACTGAACAACCTGCAGGACGATACCGCGGAGGTCTGCTGCCACCCTCTCTCTCTCCCACGGCTGGTGTGCCTTCGATGAGGAAACAACGCGAGGCAACAGCGACGACAGGCGGCGTGGATATTGCAAGCAGAGAAGCAGTGGAGCACCAGCCGCCGCGGCCGCATGAAGCGAACGAAGTGGCGGTGGCACCCGTGTGCCTAGGATGGCGAGCTTCCGCAGGGGTGATCGTGAGGTGACATAGCCTGCGGCGCCAGCCCCGGTAAGCAACAACGACAGCGTGGCGGCGGCGAGTCGGCGCCGTGCGATGGCCGGTGGTTCCCGCGCCCGAGATGGTTGCATACAGGCGGGCGCTAGCGGTCGCGGCTTTGGCGCCGTGGAAGCCCTGGGACGGCGAGGCGGCGCATGGACGTGCAGTGAGCCAGTGACTCTAGTCGCCTCATGGATGACGACGTCTGCAGTGTCACCCTTCCCTCCGTCCGTACTCGGGAACTCGGGATCCACCCGCTACCGAAGCCAAGGGCCATGGGGAGGACGTAGGGGCCATATGGGTCCTCAGAGTGACCCTCCAATGTTCCATGTCTTCCTACAACAGGCGAGGCTGCGAGGCGTCCCGCTCCAGCCTTCCCGTGTCTGACTCTGACGTCGGCATTCCCACGGCAACGTTCGCGCAGTTTTCTCGTCCCATAGCTCCACAGGACGTGGATTTTTAGAACATCTGCACCCGGGCCCTACTATCCTGGCTGTCCAATATTGTTTTAAGATCTATGCAACACAACTAACTTTCTATATGAATTTTTCTCTTTTTTGTTTCTCTCGCATAAAATATGTTTTGAAGTTCAAACCTTTGCAGCGTGGCAAAGCTTTCTATCTAGAATCTAGGATAAATCTTTCAGATTTTTTGGTACACCCCATGGAGTGGGCACGCAGGCCGGGGGAAGTTGGTTCAGATCCTACAATCTAGGAGGCGACGTGCGCACTACATACAATTACAAGTACATGTTAACACCCCCCTCAGCTGGAACTTCGTTTGGGAGGACGTTCAAGCTAGATCGAAACTCAATGAAGACCTGTGAAGGAAGCCCCTTGGTGAACAAGTCTGCAAACTGAGAATTGGACGGTACATGTAAAACATGCACTTCACCGAGTGCCACATGATCTCGAACAAAGTGAAGATCAATCTCTATATGTTTAGTGCGCTGATGCTGAACCGGACTATAAGAGAGATAAGATGCGCTGATGTTGTCACAATATACAATGGTGGCGCGAGAAAGAGGTCGTTGTAGCTCGTGGAGAAGCTGGCGGACCCAACAAGACTCGGCAACGCAGTTGGCAATGCCATGGTATTTAGCCTCGGCACTGGAGCGGGAAACTGTCGGCTGGCGTTTCGATGACTAGGAGATCAAGCTGTTCCCGAGAAAGAGATAGAACCCCGATGTGGATTTTCTCGTATCAGGGCAACCCGCCCAATCGGCGTCGGTGTAGGCTACACGATCAAGAGAGGGGGACTTGTAAAGTTGAATGCCAAAGTGCATGGTACCCCGTAGATAGCGAAGAACGTGCTTGATGAGTTGCATGTGAGCATCCCTTGGTTGATGCATGAAGAGGCAAATTTGTTGCACCGCATATGATATGTCCGGACAGGTAAGAGTGAGGTATTGCAAGGCACCGACAAGGTTGCGATAGTTGGTTGGGTTGGGAAGGAGGTGACCATCGGTGGCAGAGAGTTTGGCATTGGTGTCAATTGGTGTCGGAACGGGTTTGCAGTTGAGCATATTGGCGCGGTCTAAAACCTCTAATGTGTATTGTTGCTAGCTCAAAAATAGGCCGGAGTTGTTGGGTGTGACATTAATGCCAAGGAAGTGATGGAGCTCGCCGAGGTCGGCCATGGAGAATTCTGCTTTGAGGGATTGAATGATGGAATGGAGAACATGCGGTGTGCTTGCTGTAAGAATTATGTCATCTACGTAGACAAGGAGGTATGCAATGGAGGACCCGTGGGACATAATGAAGAGTGAGGAGTCACTCTTGGATGCATGAAAACCAAAGGATAAGAGGAAGGACTTGAAGCGATGAAACCACGTACGGGGGTCTTTTTTCAAGCCATAGAGAGACTTACGTAGGAGACAAACATGATCTGGGTGAGAAGGATCGATTAAGCCGGATGGTTGGGCACAATAGACGGTCTCCTTGAGTTCTCCATGAAGAAATGCGTTCTTGATATCGAGTTGATGGATGGGTGATAACCCACAAGTATAGGGGATCACAACAGTTTTCGATAAGTAAGAGTGTCGAACCCAACGAGGAGCTAAAGGTAGAACAAATATTCCCTCAAGTTCTATCGACCACCGATACAACTCTACGCACGGTTAGCGTTCGCTTTACCTAGAACAAGTATGAAACTAGAAGTACTTTGTAGGTGTTTTTGGATAGGTTTGCAAGATAATAAAGAGCACATAAATAAAAAATAGGGGCTGTTTAGATAAAGACACAACTAAATTAATTTTAGTAGAGAGCTTTTTGTTATGAGAGAGTTATTTGTCCCTAGGTAATCGATAATTAGACCGGTAATCATTATTGCAATTTTATTTGAGGGAGAGGCATAAGCTAACATACTTTCTCTACTTGGATCATATGCACTTATGATTGGAACTCTAGCAAGCATCCGCAACTACTAAAGATCATTAAGGTAAAACCCAACCATAGCATTAAAGCATCAAGTCCTCTTTATCCCATACGCAAACAACCTACTTACTCGGGTCTGTGCTTCTGACACTCACGCCACCCACCATAAGCAAATCATGAACATACTGCAAACCCTACAGCGGGAATCCCTCACGCTTGCGCGACACGGAGAGCACAATAGGACAGCACCAATAATAAAACATGCAACTCAAACCAATCACGATCATCAATTAACCCATAGGACAAAAAAGATCTAGTCAAACATCATAGGATAGGCATACATCATTGGAAAATAATATATAGCGTTGAGTGATAACCCACAAGTATAGGGGATCGCAACAGTTTTCGATAAGTAAGAGTGTAGAACTCAACGAGGAGCTAAAGGTAGAACACATATTCCCTCAAGTTCTATCGACCACCGATACAACTCTACGCACGCTTGACGTTCGCTTTACCTAGAACAAGTATGAAACTAGACGTACTTTGTAGGTGTTGTTGGATAGGTTTGCAAGAATATAAAGAGCACGTAAATAAAAGGTAGGGGCTGTTTAGATAAAGAAACAATAAAGTAAATATAGCGAGTGTGGAAAAGTGGTGGTATGAGTTGCGAAATTGCCCCTAAGCAATTGACTACTTTACTAGACCGATAGCAAGTATTATGTGGGAGAGGCCACTGCTAGCATGTCATCCCTGACTTAGAATTCTATGCACTTATGATTGGAACTATTAGCAAGCATCCGCAACTACTAATGTTCATTAAGGTAAAACCCAACCATAGCATTAAGGTATATTGGCCCCCCTTCAATCCCGTATGCATCAATTTCTATGTTAGGTTGAAGCTTCTGTCACTCTTGCCCTCCAATACATAGTCCTATCAACATACAACTAACCCTAGGGTGTGATCCACGCGTGCAGTCATATGATGGGCACCAGAGGACAGCAACATAACCACAAGAAAATTAAATCAATCATAGCAATTCATCAACCACCGATAGGACAACGAAAATCTACTCAGACATCATAGGATGGCAACACATCATTGGATAATAATATGAAGCATAAAGCACCATGTTCAAGTAGAGGGTACAGCGGGTTGTGGGAGAGTGGACCGCTGTAGATAGAGGGGGGAAGGTGATGGAGATGTTGGTGAAGATGGCGGAGGTGTTGGTGTAGATCGCGGTGATGATGATGGCCCCCGGAAGCGAGGGGGGAGAGCCCCCCTCCTTCTTCTTCTTCCCTGACCTCCTCCCTAGATGGGAGAAGGGTTTCCCCTCTGGTCCATGGCCTCCATGGCACGGGAGGGGCGAGAGCCCCTCCGAGATTGGATATGTCTCTCTATCTCTCTCTGTTTCTGCGTTCTCAGATTCTTCCCTTTCACCGTTTCTTATATTCCCGGAGATCCGTAAATCTGATTGGGCTGAAATTTTAACACGATCTCTATCCGGATATTAGCTTTCTTGCGGCGAAAGAAGGGCATCAACCGCCTTACGGGTGGCCCACGAGGGTCAGGCGCGCGCCCCCTGCCTCGTGGCCACCTCGGGCACCGTCTCGCGTGGATTTTTCTTCCCAAAAATCATATATATTCCAAAAAAATCTCCGTCAGTTTTTATCCCGTTTGGACTCCGTTTGATATGGATATTTTGCGAAACAAAAAACATGCAACAAACAAGAACTGGCACTGGGCACTGGATCAATATGTTAGTCCAAAAAATAGTATAAAAAGTTGCCAAAAGTATGTGAAAGTTGTAGAATATTGGCATGGAACAATCAAAAATTATAGATACGACGGAGACGTATCATCGAGGACCATGTTTAAGTAGAGATTACAGCGGGTAAAATAGGGGTTACACCGCTGCATAGAGGGGGAAGAGTTGGTGATGATGGCGGTGAAGTTGTTGGTGAAGATTGCGGTGATGATGATGGCCCCCGGTGGCACTCCGGTGCCACCGAAAGCGAGGGGGAGAGAGCCCCCCTCCTTTTTCTTCTTCCTTGACCTCCTCCCTAGATGGGAGAAGGGTTTCCCCTCTGGTCCTTGGTCTCCATGGCATGGGAGGGGCGAGAGCCCCTCCGAGATTGGATCTGTCTCTCTGTCTCTCTCCGTTTCTGCGTTCTGGTATTATGCCCTTTCACCGTTTCGTATATATGGAGATCCGTAACTCCGATTGGATTGAAACCTTCGCCGGGATTTTTTCGTGAAAATTAGCTTTCTTGCGGCCGAAGAAGGGCATCAACCGCCTTATGGGGGGCCACGAGGGTCAGGGGCGCGCCCAGGGGGGTGGGGCTCGCTCCCCTGCCTCGTGCCTCCCTCGGGAACCGTCTCGCGTTGATTTTCTTCCCATATCTCACATATATTCCAAAAATAATCTCTGTCCATTTTTATCCCGTTTGGACTCTATTTGATATGGATTTTCTGCGAAACAAAAAACATGCAACAAACAGGAACTGGCACTGGGCACTGGATCAATATGTTAGTCCCCAAAAATAGTATAAAAAGTTGCCAAAAGCATATGAAAGTTGTAGAATATTGGCATGCAACAATCAAAAATTATAGATACGACGGAGACGTATCAATGGGCCACGAGCCGGAGGTGGCGAGGCTGAGAACCACATGGATTGTGGCCGGTTTCACCACCGGACTGAAGTGTTAGGGAACGTAGTGATTTCAAAAAAATTCCTATGCACACGCAAGATCATGGTGATGCATAGCAACGAGAGGGGAGAGTGTGATCTACGTACCCTCATAGACCGACAGCGGAAGCGTTATGACAACGCGGTTGATGTAGTCGTACGTCTTCACGGCCCGACCGATCAAGCACCGAAACTACGGCACCTCCGAGTTTTAGCACACGTTCAGCTCGATGACGATCCCCGGACTCCAATCCAGCAAAGTGTCGGGGAAGAGTTCCGTCAGCACGACGGCGTGGTGACGATCTTGATGTTCTACCGTCGCAGGGCTTTGCCTAAGCACCGCTACAATATTATCGAGGAGTATCGTGGAAGGGGGCACCGCACACGGCTAAGAAAACAATCACGTGGATCAACTTGTGTGTCTAGGTGTGCCCCCTGCCCCCGTATATAAAGGAGCAAGGGGAGGAGGCCGGCCGGCCCTAGGGCGCGCCAAGGAGGAGGAGTCCTCCTCCTAGTAGGAGTAGGACTCCCCTCTTTCCTACTCCTACTAGGAGGGGGAAAGGAAGGGGGAGAGGGAGAAGGAAAGGGGGGCGCCGCCCCCCCTCTCCTAGTCCAATTCGGACCAGAGGGGGAGGGGGGCGCGGCCCACCCTGGCCTCCCCTCTCTCTCTCCACTAAGGCCCATAAGGCCCATTACTTCTCCCGGGGGGGTTCCGGTAACCCTCCGACACTCCGGTTTTCTCCGAAATCACCCGGAACACTTCCGATGTCCGAATATAGCCGTCCAATATATCAATCTTTATGTCTCGACCATTTCGAGACTCCTCGTCATGTACGTGATCACATCCGGGACTCCGAACTAACTTCGGTACATCAAAACTCATAAACTCATAATATAACTGTCATCGAAACCTTAAGCATGCGGACCCTACGGGTTCGAGAACAATGTAGACATGACCGAGACATGTCTCCGGTCAATAACCAATAGCGGAACCTGGATGCTCATATTGGCTCCCACATATTCTACGAAGATCTTTATCAGTCAGACCGCGTAACAACATACGTTGTTCCCTTTGTCATCGGTATGTTACTTGCCCAAGATTCGATCGTCGGTATCTCAATACCTAGTTCAATCTCGTTACCGGCAAGTCTCTTTACTCATTTCGTAATACATCATCTCGCAACTAACTCATTAGTTGCAATGCTTGCAAGGCTTATGTGATGTGCATTACCGAGAGGGCCCAGAGATACCTCTCTGACAATCGGAGTGACAAATCCTAATCTCGAAATACGCCAACCCAACATTTACCTTTGGAGACACCTGTAGAGCACCTTTATAATCACCCAGTTACGTTGTGACGTTTGGTAGCACACAAAGTGTTCCTCCGGCAAACGGGAGTTGCATAATATCATAGTCATAGGAACATGTATAAGTCATGAAGAAAGCAATAGCAACATACTAAACGATCGGGTGCTAAGCTAATGGAATGGGTCGTGTCAACCACATCATTCTCCTAATAATGTGATCCCGTTAATCAAATGACAACACATGTCTATGGTTAGGAAACATAACCATCTTTGATTAACAAGCTATTCAAGTAGAGGCATACTAGTGACGTTTAGTTTGTCTATGTATTCACACAAGTATTATGTTTCCGGATAATAAAATTCTAGCATGAATAATAAACATTTATCATGATGTAAGGAAATAAAATAATAACATTATTATTGCCTCTAGGGCATATTTCCTTTAGTCTCCCACTTGCACTAGAGTCAATAATCTAGATTACACAGTAATGATTCTAACACCCATGGAGCTTTGGTGCTGATCATGTTTTGCTCGTGGAAGAGGCTTAGTCAACAGGTATGCAACATTCAGATCCATATGTATCTTGCAAATCTCTATGTCTCCCACCTGGACTAGATCCCGGATGGAATTGAAGCGTCTCTTGATGTGCTTGGTTCTCTTGTGAAATCTGGATTCCTTTGCCAAGGCAATTGCACCAGTATTGTCACAAAAGATTTTCATTGGATCCGATGCACTAGGTATGACACCTAGATCGGATATGAACTCCTTCATACAGACTCCTTCGTTTGCTGCTTTCGAAGAAGCTATGTACTCCGCTTCACATGTAGATCCCGCCACAACGCTTTGTTTAGAACTGCACCAACTGACAGCTCCACCGTTTAATGTAAACACGTATCCGGTTTGCGATTTAGAATCGTCCGGATCAGTGTCAAAGCTTGCATCAGCATATCCATTTACGATGAGCTCTTTGTCACCTCCATATATGATAAACATATCCTTAGTCCTTTTCAGGTATTTCAGGATGTTCTTGACCGCTGTCCAGTGATCCACTCCTGGATTACTTTGGTACCTCCCTGCTAGACTTATAGCAAGACACACATCAGGTCTGGTACACAGCATTGCATACATGATAGAGCCTATGGCTGAAGCATAGGGAACATCTTTAATTTTCTCTCTATCTTCTGCATTGGTCGGCCATTGAGTCTTACTCAATTTCACACCTTGTAACACAGGCAAGAATCCTTTCTTTGCTTGATCTATTTTGAACTTTTTCAAAATTTTGTCAAGGTATGTGCTTTGTGAAAGTCCAATTAAGCGTCTTGATCATTCTCTATAGATCTTAATGCTCAATATGTAAGCAGCTTCACCGAGGTCTTTCATTGAAAAACTCTTATCAAGTATCCCTTTACGCTATCCAGAAATTCTATATCATTTTCGATTAGTAATATGTCATCTACATATAATATCAGAAATGCTACACAGCTCCCACTCACTTTCTTGTAAATACAGGCTTCTCCAAAAGTCTGTACAAAACCAAATGCTTTGATCACACTATCAAAGCGTTTATTCCAGCTCCGAGAGGCTTGCACCAGTCCATAAATGGATCGCTGGAGCTTGCACACTTTGTTAGCTCCCTTTGGATCGACAAAACCTTCCGGCTGCATCATATACAACTCTTCTTCCAGAAATCCATTCAGGAATGCAGTTTTGACATCCATCTGCCAAATTTCATAATCATAAAATGCGGCAATTGCTAACATGATTCGGACATACTTAAGCATCGCTACGGGTGAGAAGGTCTCATCGTAGTCAATCCCTTGAACTTGTCGAAAACCTTTTGTGACAAGTCGAGCTTTGTAGACAGTAACATTACCGTCAGCGTCAGTCTTCTTCTTGAAGATCCATTTATTCTCAATTTCATGCCGATCTTTGGGCAAGTCAACCAAAGTCCACACTTTGTTCTCATACATGGATCCCATCTCAGATTTCATGGCTTCAAGCCATTTTGCGGAATCTGGGCTCACCATCGCTTCTCCATAGTTCGTAGGTTCATCATGATCTAGTAGCATGACTTCCAGAACAGGATTACCGTACCACTCTGGTGCGGATCTTACTCTGGTTGATCTATGAGGTTCAGTAGTATCTTGTTCTGAAGTTTCATGATCATCATCATTAGCTTCCTCACTAATTGGTGTAGGTGTCACAGAAACTGGTTTCTGTGATGTACTACTTTCCAATAAGGGAGCAGGTACAGTTACCTTTTCAAGTTCTACTTTCCTCCCACTCACTTCTTTCGAGAGAAACTCCTTCTCTAGAAAGTTTCCGAATTTAGCAACAAAAGTCTTGCCTTCGGATCTGTGATAGAAGGTGTATCCAATAGTTTCCTTTAGATATCCTATGAAGACACATTTTTCTGATTTGGGTTCGAGCTTATCAGGTTGAAGCTTTTTCATATAAGCATCGCAGCCCCAAACTTTCAGAAACGACAACTTTGGTTTCTTGCCAAACCACAGTTCATAAGGCGTCGTCTCAACGGATTTTGATGGTGCCCTATTTAACGTGAATGCGGTCGTCTCTAGAGCATAACCCCAAAACGATAGCGGTAAATCAGTAAGAGACATCATAGATTGCACCATATCAAGTAAAGTACGATTACGACATTCGGACACACCATTACGCTGTGGTGTTCCGGGTGGCGTGAGTTGCGAAACTATTCTGCATTGTTTCAAATGTACACCAAACTCGTAACTCAAATATTCTCCTCCACGATCAGATCGTAGGAATTTTATTTTCTCGTTACGATGATTTTCAACTTCACTCTGAAATTCTTTGAACTTTTCAAATGTTTCAGACTTATGTTTCATTAAGTAGATATACCCATATCCGCTTAAGTCATCTGTGAAGGTGAGAAAATAACGATATCCGCCACGAGCCTCAACATTCATCGGACCACATACATCTGTATGTATGATTTCCAACAAATCTGTTGCTCTCTCCATAATACCGGAGAACGGTGTTTTTGTCATCTTACCCATAAGGCACGGTTCGCAAGTACCAAGTGATTCATAATCAAGTGGTTCCAAAAGTCCATCAGTATGGAGTTTCTTCATGCGCTTTATACCGATATGACCTAAACGGTAGTGCCAGAAATAAGTTGCACTATCATTATCAACTCTGCATCTTTTGGTTTCAACATTATGAATATGTGTGTCACTACTATCGAGATTTAATAAGAATAGACCATTCTTCATGGGTGCATGACCATAAAAGATTTTATTCATAAAAATAGAACAACCATTATTCTCTAATTTAAATGAATAGCCGTCTCGCATCAAACAAGATCCAGATATAATGTTCATGCTTAACGCTGGCACCAAATAACAATTATTTAGGTCTAATATTAATCCCGAAGGTAGATGTAGAGGTAGCGTGCCGACCGCGATCACATCAACTTTGGAACCATTTCCCACGCACATCGTCACCTCATCCTTAGCCAATCTTCGCTTAATCCGTAGTCCCTATTTCGAGTGGCAAATGTTAGCAACAGAACCAGTATCAAATACCCAGGTGCTACTGCGAGCATTAGTAAGGTACACATCAATAACATGTATATCACATATACCTTTGTTCACCTTGCCATCCTTCTTATCCGCCAAATACTTGGGGCGGTTCCGCTTCCAGTGACAAGTCTGCTTGCAGTAGAAGCACTCAGTTTCAGGCTTAGCTCCAGATTTGGGTTTCTTCTCTTGAGCAGCAACTTGCTTGCTCTTCTTTTTGAAGTTCCCCTTCTTCTTCCCTTTGCCGTTTTTCTTGAAACTAGTGGTCTTGTTGACCATCAACACTTGATGCTCCTTCTTGATTTCTACCTCCGCAGCTTTCAGCATTGCGAAGAGCTCGGGAATAGTCTTATTCATCCCTTGCATATTATAGTTCATCACGAAGCTCTTGTAGCTAGGTGGCAGTGATTGGAGAATTCTGTCAATGACGCAATCATCTGGAAGATTAACTCCCAATTGAATCAAGTGATTATTATACCCAGACATTTTGAGTATATGCTCACTGACAGAACTGTTCTCCTCCATTTTGCAGCTATAGAACTTATTGGAGACTTCATATCTCTCAATCCGGGCATTTGCTTGAAATATCAACTTCAACTCCTGGAACATCTCATATGCTCCATGACGTTCAAAACGTCGTTGAAGTCCCGATTCTAAGCCGTAAAGCATGGCACACTGAACTATCGAGTAGTCATCAGCTTTGCTCTGCCAGACGTTCATAACATCTGGTGTTGCTCCAGCAGCAGGGCTGGCACCCAGCGGTGCTTCCAGGACGTAATTCTTCTGTGCAGCAATGAGGATAATCCTCAAGTTACGGACCCAGTCCGTGTAATTGCTACCATCATCTTTCAACTTTGCTTTCTCAAGGAACGCATTAAAGTTCAACGGAACAACAGCACGAGCCATCTATCTACAATCAACATAAACAAGCAAGATACTATCAGGTACTAAGTTCATGATAAATTTAAGTTCAATTAATCATATTACTTAAGAACTCCCACTTAGATAGACATCCCTCTAATCCTCTAAGTGATCACGTGATCCAAATCAACTAAACCATGTCCGATCATCACGTGAGATGGAGTAGTTTCATCGGTGAACATCATTATGTTGATCATATCTACTATATGATTCACGCTCGACCTTTCGGTCTCCGTGTTCCGAGGCCATATCTGTATATGCTTGGCTCGTCAAGTATAACCTGAGTATTCTGCGTGCGCAACTGTTTTGCACCCGTTGTATTTGAACGTAGAGCCTATCACACCCGATCATCACGTGGTGTCTCAGCACGAAGAACTTTCGCAATGGTGCATACTCAGGGAGAACACTTCTTGATAATTTAGTGAGAGATCATCTTATAATGCTGCCGTCAATTAAAGCAAGATAAGATGCATAAAAAGATAAACATCACATGCAATCAATATAAGTGATATGATATGGCCATCATCATCTTGTGCCTGTGATCTCCATCTCCGAAGCACCGTCATGATCACCATCGTCACCGGCGCGACACCTTGATCACCATCGTAGCATCGTTGTCGTCTCGCCAATCTTATGCTTCCACGACTACGCTACCGCTTAGTGATAAAGTAAAGCATTACAGCGCAGTTGCATTGCATACAATAAAGCGACAACCATATGGCTCCTGCCAGTTGCCGATAACTCGGTTACAAAACATGATCATCTCATACAATAAAATTTAGCATCATGTCTTGACCATATCACATCACAACATGCCCTGCAAAAACATGTTAGACATCCTCTACTTTGTTGTTGCAAGTTTTACGTGGCTGCTACGGGCTTAAGCAAGAACCCATCTTACCTACGCATCAAAACCACAACGATAGTTTGTCAAGTTGGTGCTATTTTAACCTTCGCAAGGACCGGGCGTAGCCACACTCGGTTCAACTAAAGTTGGAGAAACTGACACCCGATAGCCACCTTTGTGCAAAGCACGTCGGGAGAACCGGTCTCGCGTAAGCGTATGCGTAATGTCAGTCCGGGTCGCTTCGTCCAACAATACCGCCGAACCAAAGTATGACATGCTGGTAAGCAGTATGACTTATATCGCCCACAACTCGCTTGTGTTCTACTCGTGCAAATAACATCAACACATAAAACCTAGGCTCGGATGCCACTGTGAGGGAACGTAGTAATTTCAAAAAATTTCCTACGCACACGCAAGATCATGGTGATGCATAGCAACGAGAGGGGAGAGTGTGATCTACGTACCCTCGTAGACCGACAGCGGAAGCGTTATGACAACGCGGTTGATGTAGTCGTACGTCTTCACGGTCCGACCGATCAAGCACCGAAACTACGACACCTCCGAGTTTTAGCACACGTTCAGCTCGATGACGATCCCCGGACTCCGATCCAGCAAAGTGTCGGGGAAGAGTTCCGTCAGCACGACGGCGTGGTGACGATCATGATGTTCTACCATCGCAGGGCTTCTCCTAAGCACCGCTACAATATTATCGAGGAGTATGGTGGAAGGGGGCACCGCACACGGCTAAGAAAACAATCACGTGGATCAACTTGTGTGTCTAGGGGTGCCCCCTGCCCCCGTATATAAAGGAGCAAGGGGAGGAGGCTGGCCGGCCCTAGGGCGCGCCAAGGAGGAGGAGTCCTCCTCCTAGTAGGAGTAGGACTCCCCTCTTTCCTACTCCTACTAGGAGGGGGAGAGGGAGAAGGAAAGGGGGGCGCCCCCCCCCTCTCCTAGTCCAATTCGGACCAGAGGGGGAGGGGGCACACGGCCCACCCTGGCCGCCCCTCTCTCTCTCCACTAAGGCCCGTAAGGCCCATTACTTCTCCCGGGGGGGTTCCGGTAACCCTCCGGCACTCCGGTTTTCTCCGAAATCACCCGGAACACTTCCGGTGTCCGAATATAGCCGTCCAATATATCAATCTTTATGTCTCGACCATTTCAAGACTCCTCGTCATGTCCATGATCACATCCGGGACTCCGAACTAACTTCAGTACATCAAAACTCATAAACTCATAATATAACTGTCATCGAAACCTTAAGCATGCGGACCCTACGGGTTCGAGAACAATGTAGACATGACCGAGAAATGTCTCCGGTTAATAACCAATAGCGGAACCTGGATGCTCATATTGGCTCCCACATATTCTATGAAGATCTTTATCGGTCAGACCGCATAACAACATATGTTGTTCCCTTTGTCATCGGTATGTTACTTGCCCGAGATTCGATCGTCGGTATCTCAATACCTAGTTCAATCTCGTTACCGGCAAGTCTCTTTACTCGTTTCGTAATACATCATCTCGCAACTAACTCATTAGTTGCAATGCTTGCAAGGCTTATGTGATGTGAAGTACCGAGAGGGCCCAGAGATACCTCTCCGACAATCAGAGTGACAAATCATATTCTCGAAATACGCCAACCCAACATTTACCTTTGGAGATACCTGTAGAGCTCCTTTATAATCACCCAGTTACGTTGTGACATTTGGTAGCACACAAAGTGTTCCTCCGGCAAACGGGAGTTACATAATCTCATAGTCATAGGAACATGTATAAGTCATGAAGAAAGCAATAGCAATATACTAAACGATCGGGTGCTAAGATAATGGAATGGGTCACGTCAACCACATCATTCTCCTAATAATGTGATCCCGTTAATCAAATGACAACACATGTCTATGGTTAGGAAACATAACCATCTTTGATTAACAAGCTAGTCAAGTAGAGGCATACTAGTGACGTTTAGTTTGTCTATGTATTCACACAAGTATTATGTTTCCAGATAATACAATTCTACCATGAATAATAAACATTTATCATGATATAAGGAAATAAAATAATAACATTATTATTGCCTCTAGGGCATATTTCCTTCATGAAGGTCTCATCAAAGTCCACGCCTGCCTTTTGAGTGAACCCGCGAACAACCCACCGAGCTTTGTACCGCCAAAGAGCCATCAGGGTTGAATTTGTGGCGATATATCCATTTGCCAGTGACCACATTAACACCTGCAGGTTTGGGAACCAGAGACCAAGTCGAGTTCTTGATTAAAGCATTAAATTCATCTTGCATTGCATGTAGCCAATGAGGGTCTCGGAGGGCTGAGCGATATGTGGCTGGGATGGGTGAGATGTTGGATTCCGTTTGGGTGGTGATAAAGAGGCGTTTGGGCTGACAGAAGCCAGATTTGGCGCGTGTACGCATTTTATGCGCGTTAACAGGAGGCTAGATCGAGATCACACGGGGAGGATGACATGGCGGAGTGTGGTAGGCTGGGGCATATTCGCTGGGGCCGAAAGTGGGCGCGTGACTCGAGGAAGATTCGGCCAGAGGAGGAGTGGACGAGGTAGGCGTGCGATTCGAGGTAGATCGGGTGGCAGCGCTGCGGTTGGAGGCAGTGCGCTGCGGCCCAGCAGGTGGGGACGGCGCGGGAGGCGAGGTAGATGCGGTCGGGCTGGCGGAGCGCGGTGGGGTGGAACACGTGGAGCGGGCTGATAGGGTGGCCGGTGTGTGGGGCGACACGATTGGAGGATCGCTCGATGGTGCGGGTGCGCACGGGTGCTGGGGTCCAGCCGGTGCGTTGGGATCGGGGAGGCGCAGCTGCAGCGGGATTAGGTGGGTGGGATCCTTTGTGGCGGGTGGCGGGCTGGTAGGTGATGTGGGAGAGATATATGGAAAATTTGTCTCATCAAACAAAACGTGACTAGAAACGATGATGTGTCTGGAATCTAAGTCATAGAGGTGGTAGCCTTTGTATTCGAGTGGGTATCCCAAGAAGACTTAGCGGGTAGACCGTGGGGCAAGTTTGTGAGGAGTGGTGGCATAGAGGTTTGGGAAGCAAAGGCAACCAAACACTCGAAGGTGATCATAGGTGGGGTGAATGCCGTGGAGACGATAGTAAGGTGTATGGCCATGAATGGCACGTGATGGTCCGCAATTGAGGAGGTATGTGGCCGTGTGGAGGGCCTCCACCCAAAACGGCGGAGTGAGGTTGGCTTGGAAGATGAGGGTACACATAGCGTCATTCGTGGTACGGATGAGACGTTCGTCCTTGCCATTTTGAGGGGATGTGTGTGGGCATGAAAAACGGTAGGAGACGCCGTGGGTGGAGAAGAAGGAGCGGAGGCTGGAGTTGATGAACTCACCGCCGTTATCGCATTGGAGAGTGATGTAGGGTGGAACCCTATACGGTCGATCTTTCACGAAAGGAGCGGATCCCGCGAAGAACACGAGGGGGAAAACGAGGGGAAACACGAGGGGAAACACGAGAGAAACACTAAAACTAACAAGAACAATCACACATGTGCTAGATCCTCGAAACACAAAGAGATACACGGTCCAAATCCAACAAGGGACGATACAAAGGGTAGCCGGTTCTTCTCTGTAGAGGAGGTCTTGAATCCACAAGGGGATCTTCCCATGAGGGGTCTTGAATCCAAGGTGGATCTTCTCCGTAGAGGGGCCGCGGTCTCTCTCGTGAAGTAGATCCGATATGGATGAACGAAGCTCTATCTCACAAATGAGCTAACACAACGCTAACCCTAACTAGGAGGAGGGGGAGTAGTATATATAGTCTAAGCCATGAAGGGGTAAGTGGGAAAGAGGGATACATGGGCCTTTGGCCCGAATCTGCGTGCAGGCAGGCGCCGGATGTCCGGGCTGGGGGGAGGATGTCCGGCTGTTCGCGAGACGCCGGATGTCCGGGGCACGGGCCGGATGTCCGGCCTGGTGGTGGCCGAATCTGTTCTTCTCTGGATAGGCATCGCCGGATTTCCGGGGTTGGTCGCCGGATGTCCGGGGGTTGCTGATACGTCTCCAACGTATCTATAATTTTTGATTGTTCCATGCTATTATATTATCAACCTTGGATGTTTTATATGCATTTATATGCTATTCTATATGATTTTTGGGACTAACCTATTAACCCATAGCCCATTGTCAGTTTCTGTTTTTCCCTTGTTTCAGTGTTTCGCAGAAAAGGAATATCAAACGGAGTCCAAACGGAATGAAACCTTCGGAAAAATTATTTTTGGAAAGAAAGCAATACAAGAGACTTGGAGTGCACGTCAGGGGATCAACGAGGAAGACACGAGGCAGGGGGCGCACCCTCCACCCTCGTGGGCCCCTCGTGGCTCCCCTGATGTATTTCTTCCGCCTATATATATCCATATACCCTAAAACGATCGGGAAGCACAATAGATCGGGAGTTCCGCCGCCAGAAGCCTCCGTAGCCACCGAAAACCAATCTAGACCTGTTCTGGCACTCTGCGGGAGGGGGCAATCCCTCTCCGGTGGCCATCTTCATCATCTCGGTGCTCTCCATGACGAGGAGGGAGTAGTCCACCCTCGGGGCTGAGGGTATGTACCAGTAGCTATGTGTTTGATCTCTCTCTCTCATGTTCTTGATTTGGCATGATCTTGATGTATCGCGAGCTTTGCTATTATAGTTGGATCTTATGTTTCTTCTCCCCCTCTACTCTCTTGTAATGGATTGAGTTTTCCCTTTGAAGTTATCTTATCGGATTGAGTCTTTAAAGATTTGAGAACACTTGATGTATGTCTTGTCGTGCGTATCTGTGGTGACAATAGGATATCACGTGATTCACTTGATGTATGTTTTGGTGATCAACTTGCGAGTTCCGCCCGTGAACCTATGCATAGGGGTTGGCACACATTTTCGTCATGATTCTCCGGTAGAAACTTTGGGGCACTCTTTGAGGTTCTATGTGTTGGTTGAATAGATGAATTTGAGATTGTGTGATGCATATCATATAATCATACCCGCGGATACTTGAGGTGACATTGGAGTATCTAGGTGACATTAGGGTTTTGGTTGATTTGTGTCTTAAGGTTTTATTCTAGTACGAACTCTAGGGCTGTTTGTGACACTTATAGGAATAGCCCAACGGATTGATTGGAAAGAATAACTTTGAGGTGGTTTCGTACCCTACCATAATCTCTTCATTGTTCTCCGCTATTAGTGACTTTGGAGTGACTCTTCGTTGCATGTTGAGGGATAGTTATATGATCCAATTATGTTATTATTGTTGAGGGAACTTGCACTAGTGAAAGTATGAACCCTAGGCCTTGTTTCAACGCATTGCAATACCGTTTACGCTCACTTTTATCATTAGTTACCTTGCTGTTTTTATATTTTCAGATTACAAAAACCTTTATCTACCATCCGTATACCACTTGTATCACCATCTCTTCGCCGAACTAGTGCACTTATACAATTTACCATTGTATTGGGTGTGTTGGGGACACAAGAGACTCTTTGTTATTTGGTTGCAGGGTTGCTTGAGAGAGACCATCTTCATCCTACGCCTCCTACGGATTGATAAACCTTAGGTCATCCACTTGAGGGAAATTTGCTGATGTCCTACAAACCTCTGCACTTGGAGGCCCAACAACGTCTATAAGAACAAGGTTGTGTAGTAGACATCAGTTGCTGAGGCGCCGGATGTCCGGGCTGGCGCTAGATGTCCGGTCGCTGAAGCTCTTGGCCTTTTGTTGGTGCAGATCCTGGGCGGCTGCACAGGCGCCGGATGTCCGGCCCTTGGCCCGGATGTCCGGCCGCTGTAGCATCAGCAGCTCCGTCTTCTTCCGTCATCGCTTCTAGGCTTCCCTCGCGGATGGTGTAGTTGTACCTTGGCGCTTGCACTCCTCCTCGTCGTCTGTAGTGTTACGACAATACCTATGCATGCACACGAGTGGAGTGTCAAGTAGTGTACCATCCTCGAAGGGGTCAAGTGAGCACGTGTAAAGGAGATGATTCACCTTTGGGTATGTGAAGTAGATGTCGCATGTGTCACTCGCCAAACGGACTCTTGACATGGTGATGTCCATAGGATGCTCCACATCATCTCCCCTCCCTTGGGAAAGATCCGAGCTCGGATCGAAAACCAAATCACCATGGGAAAGAGATGGCTTCGCCGTGTAGAAGTGGACATTCACCAAGTAGTTGTCATCTTGAAGCTTGAAATGGGCACTCTCCAATGTCGCACCGTCTTGTGATTCCTTCAAAAGAAGTAAGGGCAACAAACACTTGGAAAAACAGATGTGGTTAGTGTTAGTACAAAACCAAGCATTCAAGAGGTGAGTCACCAAACAAGTGTCGTCATCATGCAAAGCATATGGTGTGATAAAGGATTGTGACATGGCATGTAAGCATATAAATCGAGCACAATCAAAGATATCATGGGGACAAGCATGTAAATGTGAGGTAGTGATGCAAATATGTGTAACAAGAGAATAAGCATCTACCTCAAAGTCATAGGAAGCATGGGCAAAGCGCTCAATGAAAGGTCTATGGTAGGCATAAGAAGCATTCACAACACCAAATAAAATGAAGTGTCTAAACACATGGGTCAAGTGCAAGACAATCCAAGCATAATGTGCATGCGGTGTAGTGAATATTGTTTGGCACTCAACACAATGGAAAGAGCAATTGTTCATCATGTGTGAGGCAATCAAGGAAAGCATGTAGCAATCAATGGGACATGACATATGTGAAGTGATGACATTGTTGCAACCAAACATATGATAGGAGAAAGTAATCCAAGAATTGGATGCAACACACAAGGCATATATATCATGATGCATGTAACGGTGAAAATGAAAAGTCGAAGCAAGATCTCTAACATGTGTGCAATCAAGTGGTCCAAGATGAACAATAAGTCTCATGGTGCAAGCAACACAAGTAGTATGATCCGTCATATCCACGCTCAAGAAAGATGTCACCTTGTAGGCGTGTCCTTGTGCGTCCTTCACAATGCCGAAGTACAAGCAAGTGCGATGTAGAATCGTTGTGGTAGAAGGTGGTTCGCTCTCAAGAGCTCGAACGGTCAACTCACGTGAAGTGTAAGTTGAGATGAAATCCAAGTATCCTACACATGCACACAACAAAAGAAAGAACATATGCGCATGGTAGATAAACACATTGCTACCTCTTGAGCTTGCGTTGGATTTCCCCGAAGAGGAAGGGAAGATGCAGCAGAGTAGCGTAAATATTTCCCTCAGTTTTTGAGAACGAAGGTATCAATCCAGTAGGAGGCCACGCTCAAGTCCCTTGTACCTGCACAAAATGATAGCTACTCGCAACCAACGCGATTAGGGGTTGTCAATCCCTTCACGGTCACTTACGAGAGTGAGATCTGATAGATATAATATTTTTGGTATAGAGATGCAAAGTGAAAAGTAAAAGGCAAAGTAAAAAAGCAAAGCAAGATTAAAGTGATGGAGATTGATATGATGAGAATAGACCCGGGGGCCATAGGTTTCACTAGTGGCTTCTCTCAAGAGCATAAGTATTCTACAGTGGGTGAACAAATTACTGTTGAGCAATTGCAAGAATTGAGCATAGTTATGAGAATATCTAGGCATGATCATGTATATAGGCATCACATCCGTGATGAGTAGACCGAAACGATTCTGCATCTACTACTATTACTCCACTCATCGACCGCTATCCAGCATGCATCTAGAGTATTAAGTTAAAAACAGAATAACGCTTTAAGCAAGATGACATGATGTAGAGAGATAAATTCATGCAATATGAAATAAACCCCATCTTGTTATCCTCGATGGCAACGATACAATACGTGCCTTGCTGCCCCTTCTGTCACTTGAAAAGGACACCGCAAGATCGAACCCAAAGATAAGCACTTCTCCCATGGCAAGAACTACCAATCTAGTTGGCCAAACCAAACGGATAATTCGAAGAGACTTGCAAAGATAACCAATCATACATAAAAGAATTCAGAGAAGATTCAAATATTATTCATAGATAGACTTGATCATAAACCCACAATTCATCGGTCTCAACAAACACGCCGCAAAAAGAAGAAGATTACATCGAATAGATCTCCACAAGAGAGGGGAGAACTTTGTATTGAGATCCAAAGAGAGAGAAGAAGCCATCTAGCTAATAACTATGGACCCGAAGGTCTGAGGTAAACTACTCAAACTTCATCGGAGAGGCTATGGTGATGTAGAAGCCCTCCATGATGACAGCCCTCTCCGGCGAAGCTCCGGAACAGGCCCCAAGATGGGATCTCGTGGATACAGAAAGTTGCGGCGGTGGAATTAGGTTTTTGGCTCCTGTTCTGATCGTTTGGGGGTACGTAGGTATATATAGGAGGAAGGAGTACGTCGGTGGAGCACCAAGGGGCCCACGAGGCAGGGGGCGCGCCCTAGGGGGGTGGGCGCGCCCCCCACGCTCGTGACCGCCTCTTTGACTCCTTGGAGTAGGGTCCAAGTCTCCTGGATCACGTTCGGTGAGAAAATCACGTTCCCGGAGGTTTTATTCCGTTTGGACTCCGTTTGATATTCCGTTTCTTCGAAACACTGAAATAGGCAAAAAAACAACAATTCTGGGATGGGCCTCCGGTTAATAGGTTAGTCCCAAAAATAATATAAAAGTGGAAAATAAAGCCCAATATAGTCCAAAACATTAGATAATATAGCATGGAGCAATCAAAAATTATAGATACGTTGGAGACGGATCAGGCATCCCCAAGCTTAATTCCTGCTCGTCCTTGAGTAGGTAAATGATAAAAAGAGAACTTTTGATGCGGAGTGCTACTTGGCATAGTTTCAATGCAAATCTTCTTAATTGTGATATGCATATTCAGATTCGAAAGATTCAAGACAAAATTTTATGTTGACATAAAAATAATAATACTTCAAGCATACTAACAAAGCAATTATGTCTTCTCAAAATAACATGGCCAAAGAAAGTTATCCCTACAAAATCATATAGTCTGGCTATGCTCTATCTTCACCACACAAAGTATTTAAATCATGCACAACCCCGATGACAAGACAAGCAATTGTTTCATACTCTAACTTTTTCAATCTTCACGCAATACATGAGCGTGAGCCATGGATATAGCACTATAGGTGGAATAGAATGGTGGTTGTGGAGAAGAAAAAAAGGAGAAGATAGTCTCACATCAACTAGGCGTATCAACGGGCTATGGAGATGCCCATCAATAGATATCAATGTGAGTGAGTAGGGATTGCCATGCAACGGATGCACTAGAGCTATAAGTATATGAAAGGTCAAAAAGAAACTAAGTGGGTGTGCATCCAACTTGCTTGCTCATGAAGACCTAGGGCAATTTGAGGAAGCCCCTCATTGGAATATACAAGCCAAGTTCTATAATGAAAGATTCCCACTAGTATATGAAAGTGATAACATGAGAGACTCTCTACTATGAAGATCATGGTGCTACTTCAAAGCACAAGTGTGGTAAAAGGATAGTAACATTGTCCCTTCTCTCTTTTTCTCTCATTTTTTTGGGCCTTTTCTCTTTTTTATGGCTTCTTTTCTTTCTCTTTTTTTTGGGCTTCTTTGGCCTCTTTTATTTATTTTTCGTCCGGAGTCTCATCCCGACTTGTGGGGGAATCATAGTCTCCATCATCCTTTCCTCACTGGGACAATGCTCTAATGATGATTATCATCACACTTTTATTTACTTACAACTCAATAATCACAACTCGATACTTAGAACAAGATATGACTCTATATGAATGCCTCCGGCGGTGTACCGGGATATGCAATACGACAATGATGAATGTGTCATGATAAACGGAACAGTGGAAAGTTGCATGGCAATATATCTCGGAATGGCTATGGAAATTCCATATAGGTAGGTATGGTGGCTATTTTGAGGAAGGTGTATGATACCGGAGAAACGTGCGCGGTATTAGAGAGGCTAGCAAAGGTGGAAGGGTGAGAGTGCGTATAATCCATGGACTCAACATTAGTCATAAAGAACTCATATACTTATTGCAAAAATCTAGAAGTTATCAAAGCAAAGTATTACGCGCATGCTCCTAGGGGGATAGATTGGTAGGAAAAGACCATCGCTCATCCCCGACCGCTACTCATAAGGAAGACAATCAATAAATAAATCATGCTCCGACTTCATCACATAACGGTTCACCATACATGCATGCTACGGGAATCACAAGCTTCAACACAAGTATTTCTCAAATTCACAACTACTCAACTAGCATGACTCTAATATTATCACCTCTCCATATCTCAAAACAATTATCATGCTTCAATCGTTTCTTAGTATTCAACACACTCAAAAGAAAGTTTCACAAATCTTGAATACCAAGCATATTATTATTAAGTAAATTACCATGCTATTAGGATACTCTCAAAATAATTTAAGTGAAGCATGAGAGATCAATAGTTTCTTTAAAACAAATCCACCACCGTGCTCTAAAAGATCTAAGTGAAGCGCATAGAGAAAAATTATAACGCTCAAAAGATATAAGTGAAGCACACAGAGAAAATTATAATGCTCAAAATATATAAGTGAAGCACATAGAGTAAAACTACTTAGCTCAAAAAGATATAAGTGAAGCACATAGAGTATTCTATCAAATTTTAATTCATGTATGGCTCTCTCAAAAGGTGTGTACAGCAAGGATAATTGTGGCATGCTAAAACACGAAGACACAAATAATATAAGACGCTCCGAGCAAAACACATATCATGTTGGTGAATAAAATTATAGCTCCAAGTAAATTACCGATGGAAGTGGACGAAAGAGCGGATGCCTTCCGGGGCATCCCCAAGCTTTGACTTTTTGGTGTCCTTGGATTATCTTGGGGGTGCCATGGGCATCCCCAAGCTTAGTCTCTTGCCACTCCTTGTTCCATAATCCATCAAAAGAATTCACCCAAAACTTGAAAACTTCACAACACAAAACTCAATAGAAATCTCGTGAGCTCCGTTAGAGAAAGAAAACAAAAGACCACTTCAAGGTACTGTAATGAACTCATTATTTATTTATATTGGTGTTAAACCTACTGTATTCCAACTTCTCTATGGATTATAAACTATTTTACTAACCATAGATTCATCAAAATAAGCAAACAACACACGAAAAACAGAATCTGTCAAAAACAGAACAATCTGTAGTAATCTGTAACTAACGCAAACTTTTGGAACCCCAAAAATTCTAAAATAAGTTGCTGGACGTGAGGAATTTATCTATTAATCATCTGCAAAAATAATTAACTAAATATCACTTTCCAAATAAAAATGACAGCAGTTCTCGTGAGCACTAAAGTTTCTGCTTTTTACAGCAAGTTCAACAAGACTTTCCCCAAGTCTTCCAACGGTTCTACTTGGCACAAACACTAATTAAACACAAAAAACACAACCAAAACAGAGGCTAAATAATTTATTTATTACTAAACAGGAGAAAAAATCAAGGAATAAAATAAAATTGGGTTGCCTCCCAACAAGCGCTATCGTTTAACGCCCCTAGCTAGGCATAAAAGCGAGGATAGATCTAGGTATTGCCATCTTTAGTAGGCAATCCATAAGTGGCTCTCATGATAGTTTCATATGGAAATTTTATTTTATTTCTAGGAAAGTGTTCCATGCCCTTTTTTAATGGAAATTGAAATCTAATATTCCCTTCCTTCATATCAATAATCGCACCAACCGTTCTAAGGAAAGGTCTACCAAGAATAATAGGGCAAGAAGGATTGCAATCTATATCAAGAACAATGAAATATACGGGCACATAATTTATATTTGCAACAATAAGAACATCATTAATCCTTCCCATAGGTTTCTTAATAGTAGAATCCGCAAGATGCAAGTTTAGAGAGCAATCATCAAAATTGCGGAAATCTAGCAAATCACACAATGTTTTGGGGATAGTGGAGACACTAGCACCCAAATCACACAAAGCATAAAACTCATGATCTTTAATTTTAATTTTAATAGTTGGTTCCCACTCATCATAGAGTTTTCTAGGGATAGAAACTTTCAACTCAAGTTTTTCTTCATAAGATTGCATCAAGGCATCAACAATATGTTCGGTTAAGGCTTTCTTTTGACTATAAGCATGTGGAGAATTTAGCACGGATTGCAACAAGGAAATACAATCAATTAAAGAGCAACTTTCATAATTAAATTCCTTGAAATCCAATATAGTGGGTTTAGCAACATCTAGATTTTTATTTCTTTCAATCCCACTTTCATCAATTTCATCATAAAGATCTAAATACTCTGAATTTTTAGAACGCCTTCTAGGTAAAGGGAGATCATATTCAGTTTCATCAAGATTCATATTTAAAAAAAAGATTTAATAGGAGACACATCAATAACTTTTAGATCTTCATCCTTATTTTCATAGGAATTGGAAGAACACGCTTTAATAAAGGCATCTTTGGAAGCACGCATCCTAGCGGTTCTTTCCTTGCACTCATCAATGGAAATTCTCATGGCTTTGAGAGACTCATTGATATCATGCTTAGGAGGAATAGATCTAAGTTTTAAAGAATCAACCTCAAGATAAATTCTATCAACGTTCCTAGCCAAATCATCAACTTTAAGAAATTTCTCTTCAAGCAAAGCATTAAAATTCTTTTGTGAATTCATAAACTCTTTAACAATATTCTCAAATTCAGAGGGCATCTTATTATGATTTCCATAAGAGTTGTTGTAGGAATTCCCATAATTATTAGAAGGATTACTAGGATATGGCCTAGGATTAAAATTCCCTCTATAAGCGTTGTTACCAAAGTTATTCCTACCAACAAAATTCACATCCATTCATTGTTATTCTCAATCAAAGTAGACAAAGGCATATCATTAGGATCAGAAGAACACTCTTAGTAGCAAATAATTTCATAAGTTCATCCATCTTTCCACTCAAAACATTGATTTCTTCTATCGCATGCACTTTTTTATTAGAAGATCTTTCAGTATGCCATTGATAATAATTAACCATAATATTATCTAGGAGTTTAGTAGCATCTCCTAAAGTGATTTCCATAAAAGTGCCTCCCGCGGCCGAATCTAAAAGATTTCTAGAAGCAAAATTCAATCCGGCATAAAAAAATTTGTATAATCATCCACAAATTCAAACCATGAGTAGGGCAATTACGTATCATTAATTTCATTCTCTCCCAAGCTTGTGCAACTTGTTCATGATCAAGTTGCTTAAAGTTCATAATATCGTTTCTAAGAGAGATGATCTTAGCGGGAGGGAAATACTTAGAGATAAAAGCATATTTGCACTTGTTCCAAGAATCAATACTATTTTTAGGCAAAGACGAAAACCAAGCTTTAGCACGATCTCTAAGCGAAAAAGGAAATAGCTTCAATTTAACAACATCATTATCGACATCTTTTTTCTTTTCCATATCACATAAATCAACGAAGCTATTCAGATGAGTAGCGACATCTTCACTAGGAAGGCCGGCGAATTGATATTTCATAACAAGATTCAACAAAGCAGTATTGATTTCACAAGATTCAGTATTGGCAAGAGGAGCAATCGGAGTGCTAAGGAAATCATTATTATTGGTATTGGTGAAGTCACACAATTTGGTAGTATCTTGAGCCATCGCGACAAACAAGCAATTCAACACACGAGCAAACAAAAGGCAAGAGGGCAAAAAGAGGCAAATAGAGAGGGAGGAAAGAGAGAGAGAGAGAGAGAGAGAGAGAGAGAGAGAGAGAGAGTGCGAATAAAATGGCAAGGGTGAAGTGGGGGAGAGGAAAACGAGAGGCAAATGGCAAATAATGTAATGCGAGAGATAGGGATTGTGATGGGTACTTGGTATGTTGACTTTTTGCGTAGACTCGCCGGCAACGGCGCCAGAAATTCTTCTTGCTACCTCTTGAGCTTGCGTTGGATTTCCCCGAAGAGGAAGGGATGATGCAGCAGAGTAGCGTAAGTATTTCCATTAGTTTTTGAGAACCAAGGTATCAATCCAGTAGGAGGCCACGCTCAAGTCCCTCGTACCTGCACAAAACGATAGCTACTCACAACCAACGCGATTAGGGGTTGTCAATCCCTTCACGGTCACTTAAAAGAGTGAGATCTGATATATATAATATTTTTGGTATTTTTGGTATAGAGATGCAAAGTGAAAAGTAAAAGGCAAAGTAAAAAAGCAAAGCAACATTAAAGTGATGGAGATTGATATGATGAGAATAGACCCGGGTGTCGGGACCCCGATTCTAAGTCACATCGATCTAGCCTATAACACCTCATATCACTTTGCAGCCTCACACACGCTATCCCCACGGGTGTCGCCTTACCATGGCCCGGGACCGTTTGCGCCTTTTGGCTCACGTATATGATAGTGTCGCTAGCATCCATATGACAGAGAACCCAGGCCGACATGACTAGTCATGAACCCAAAGTGGCACTAACTTACGGGGACATGCATACATGAATCAACAACGAGCATGTCGGTCAGCAGCGTGTGAATCCGGGTTGTAGCACTGGGCTAACAGTACTCCGGGAACCCGGGCTGTAGCAGGCCAGGCAGGACTCCGGATGTCACCGCATGACATTTCCCTGAAGGGACAGACATAGGAATGAAGTGAATCACATGCCGGCCAGTCAAGTGTTCCAGAGCAGTAGCGCTAGGCTAGCAGGACTCCGGTGAACCGGGCTGTAGCGGACTACTATGGCTCATGGAAGCACAAGACTACATTTCCCCATAAGAGGGGCTACCAAGGATAAACAACTAGGTTGTCGGATCGCACACATACCTAGCATTTCAATCATACACACAATATGCTCGATATGTGTAAATACAACATGGCATCACAACAAAACTCTACGACTCAAAGTATTTATTCATTAGGCTCCGAGGAGCCAAGTATTACAAACATGGGTCTCATGACCCAACATACAGAGCATACAAGCAACAAGCACATGCGGAAGCTTAACTTGTCTGAGTACAGACAACTACAAATGAAGAAGGCTCAGAAGCCTGACTATCTACAAGACCCTCCCAAGGGTACAAGATCCTAGCTAAGGTAACGAGCTACATGTCAAAGTCCACGTGGAACTACTAGCGAGACTGAAGTCTCTCTACAAAAACATAAATTAAACAAACATGAGTACAAATGTACCCAGCATCAGAACTAACTACATATGCATCAGTATCAATAAAGGGGTGGTGGAGTTTAACTGTAGCAAGCCAGCTTTGACTCGGTGGCTATCCTAAACTACGACTGCAAGTAACTCCTTTGAGGTGGCGCACACGAGTCCACATATTCACCATATCAATACTACACTAAGGATCCGCTCCCGTCTCCCTACGAGAAGGCCATCCATAGCACTCACGCTTATCTAACGTATTTTAGAGTATCCACTTTCACTTGTCTATGAACAATGCAAGGGGTCCAAGTTTCCATATCCGAGGAATCCAGCTATTCGAATAGATAATGATAACCCTGCAGGGGTGTACTTCTTCACACACGCTCTCGCCACTTATCGCCCTGTACACGTCATGTACCTCGGCAACCTTCAAGCAGGAGCCGGGCGAGGGAGTCGGCCACGACCTGACTAACCAACAAGTCCCTAGTCCAGGTTTATCGCCTATTCGGGTTCCATCCGCAAGAAGATCCGGCCGGGGTGTCACTCACGGCCCCAAACAATGTGTACAGGGTTCCCAAACCCACCATCCGGGTGCCACTTGGTACACCGGGCCACTGTGCCTAGTCTGTCCCAAGCCCACCTGTACCGGGTGCCACTTGGTAGACTACTAACACTACCTACAAACACCAGAAACTAGTTGCAACTCCTGGACAGAGATCGAGTTGATTAATAAGTCGAGAGGGGTCGAGTTACCGGAACCCAATGTGTGGTAGTAACTGTTCATGGATCACAGACACAGAACTCAGTTCCTGAAGACGGCTGCAATGAGACAACCCACCATGTACTCCTACATGGCCTCTCACTGCTACCTTTACCAAATCGTGTTCACACACTTAGCTCATATACAGTAGGTCATGTTCATCACCATTCCAATTCATCCCCGATGAATCAGACCTGACTCAACTCTAAGCAGTAGCAGGCATGACAAACAAGCATGAATGAGTAGGCACATCAGGGCTCAAACAACTCCTACTCATGCTAGTGGGTTTCATCTATTTACTGTGGCAATGACAGGTCATGCAGAGGAAAGGGGTTCAGCTACCGCAGCATGTAACAGTTGAAACATTGTTGTCCTAATGCAGTAAAAGAGAGTAGGAGCGAGAGAGTGGGATTGTATCAGAATGAACAAGGGGGTTTTGCTTGCCTGGCACTTCTGAAGATAGTATAGTTCTTCATTAGTGTCATCGATCTCATCGTCGGAACCACGTCTATCGAGAGGGGACAAACACCGGCAACTGAGAAAGAACACAAACAATGCAATGCCACAATATGATGCATGATCATGACATGGCAACATGCTGTGATTTGAGCTAATGCACATCTAGCTATGATTTAAATGAAGTTGGTTTGAATACATGATTCAAATTCCAACTCCATATATGATTATTTAAATGCCCTTTATTTGTTTTGTCCAAAACAGAGGACAAACATTGTTCAAACATGCATGAAAATGGTACAGATGGATTCCTTGATTTTTTCTGATAATTTTTCATATATAAATTATTTTATTCTGAGCTATGGTTGAATTAATATGATTTTTAGAAATTTTGGGTATTTTCTGAAAATAATAAATCATTTCTGATTTATTTCAAAATTCCAGAAAGTATTTACTGCGTCAGCCTGACGTCATTCTGACGTCAGCAGGTCAACGGTGCCAGCCCAGGTTAAACCTGACGGCTGGGACCCACACGTCAGTGTCTGTGGGCTGGAACAGAGGCTGACCAGTGGGGCCAGGTCAATGCTGACTGGGCAGGTCAAACCTGACACGTGGGGTCCCCAAGATTAGTACTAAACTAAACAGGAATTAAACTAACCTAAACAGGCACAGTGGCCCACATGTAAGTGAGTAGTGTGGGGGTGATTAGTGGGGTCATTAGTGCTAATGATGGGCCACGTCGACATCGCCGGAGTTCGGCCGGCGGTGACCAAAACGACGGCGGCGCGACTCGGGTTTGAGCTACGGGCGGCCACACAATGCGCGGAAGGGCTCTACGGGTTCCTGGCGTTGCGGCGCTTCTAGTGGTGGTGGCGGGTGGTGCTGGGGTGGCCGGAAAGTGGTCGGCGACGAGCTTTAGCGGCGGCCGGAGCTCGGGCGAGCTCGGGTTCGAAGCTGCAATGGGCGTGGCGATGCGGGCGTAGCACCTATGGCCTCTGCGTGGTGCGGTGAGCACGTGGGTGTGCTCGGTTGGGGGCTACGGTGACTGTGGCCACGGCAGCGAGGGGCTTAGGCGGCGGCGCGATTCGGTTGTCGGCGAAGCGGCGGCTATGTTGAGGAAAAGAGCATGGGAGAGAGGGAAAAGAGGCAGGGGCTCACGGCGGTTCGTATGAAGGAGACGGTGAGCTCGGGGGCGGCCTGATGGCGACGTACGGGCGACGTCGATCTCGGTCAACCCGAGGTTGAAGACGATGGCGTGGAGGCGATGCAGGGCGTCCGGGCTCGATTCCTTCGGCTTGGGGAGGCGGAGCTCAACGACGGTGCTGGTGGACACGACAGAGGGGTGAGGAGATGGCTGTGGCCGCGGCAGCGGCGAGCGGCGGCGATGGTGGCATTCGGTGGTGCTGTGAAGAGAGAGCAGAGGAGGGGGGTGGATACGGGGACAGTGAGGGAGGGGCCAGGGGGTCTGCGTGGCAGCGTTGGAGGCGTCCAGGGCGTCGGGGAGCTAGCAGAGAGGCAGGACGTGGCCGAGTGCGTGCTCGCGCGCTGCGGGCACACGCCTCTCATCCTTCTGGCGAGAGGAGGGAGATGACTGGCAAGAGGGCCTGGTGGGCTGGGCTGCTTCGGCTGGGCCAAGTGGCTACACAGGTATGGCAAGGTAATTCTCTCTCTCTCTCTCTATCTCTCTTTTTCTTCTCTTTTGCATTTTCTGTAATTTGTTTTGATTTAGTTTTAGACACTAAATCATTTTTGTTGCTTCTGATAATTCTTGTAGGGACTAGTTGGATTATTCCAAAGCCCTTCACCAAAGATCAGAATTATTGGACATATATTAATTAATTAACAAATATATATCCAATGCAAATAGTTATTGATTTAATCCAAAGGCCCAAAATAAATATCTCTGAGATTCCAAAAATATTGTTTTAAGTTTTACCGCTTGCCAATATTTTCAGAGACTAAGAGGAACATTTTCTTGGACTTCTTTGAAAAGATTTTAATGTTGGTTATTTCTGAAGTGATTTCTGAGGGTTTCAACTAACCTCAATTCAACTTTCAGATTTAGACATGATGCATGATGCTCACTCAGGTAATTAGCTACAAGCAAAATCTAGGGCTGTGACAACTCACCTCTACTAAACAAGAATCTTGTCCCGAGATTCAAGATGTGAGGTAAGAAGACAGAGGGAACACCAATAAAGAATCTTCACGATCCGATTGCCCTTCTCGAAGATGTTGATTCATTGCATCATGTCGATCTTGACATCTTTGCTTTCGAGATCTTCATCCACGCGAAGACGACGGAAAGGAACTCTACTAGGATTAATCTTCTCGAAGATCGAGCTATACAATATCAACTTGCGGAATGAGATGTTGAAACATCTCGAGTTGAGGCACAAAACACATCGAGAGGGATGGAAGAACAAACGATAGGGTTTGATTTGGTGGGAAACAATTCCACGCTTAAGAAGGTGGTGAACGGCTGTCAACGTAGCGAGGAGTTGAGTTGCCATGATACCACAACGAGACATCTTAGAGGAGGTGAATCATAGAGCTATTCCCTCAAGTGGCAAAAAGAATTACTTTTGATACATAGATCATTGAAACTCTCTAAACCAGCCTAAGGAAAATTACAAATTATCGGTCGAAGGTGTTCAGAGAAATGGCATACTCAGACTAGAATGGATGATGTGGACTACCTTGTTGAAGACAACGCAATGAGTGATTTTTTTGCTTATCATTGGAGATGGATGGACCCATGGTAAGCCCCCTTTGAAGATAATCCTGAGTAGTAATTACTGAGAGGGCAACCCATGGTTGGATTGGCACAATGGGGTGCAAGCTGGGAACAAAATGCAAATGGTGGGAATGTTCCAATCATCATATATGCCTAAGATTCAGATCTGGTTAGAAACAGGATACTTCAGACTCAACATGTCTGAAAAGAAGAGTTGCAGCCCAAATCGACGAGATGATGTTGCGAGATTCTCGGGAGATGAACTATGATAGCAAGTTCCAAGACATGAGCGGGTTCTGCTACTCGCATGTGAACACGTTATCGCAGACAAGCATGACCACATGGTAGTCTTACAACGAAACACTACCGAGTTCTAATTGGAACCATCATTGAAATAAAGAAGTCTTGTGCATGTCCGTCTGGGCCCTTCGGGAATAGCATTTGAACTTCTTATCCTTGAACAAATTAATCAGTGGCTTCGTGTGCTAGGGATACATATAGAATGAAGGTTGCAAGTCTCCAAACCATAGAATACTTCGCACATGTGCATGACTGACTTGGGATGATTCCAGAGGAAGCAAAACTAACTTTCTTGAATTCACAGCGGCAACTTTAACCAAATGCACGTGAATCAGAGGTAGTCACTTTTTTCATCCAAACATATGCTTCATGAACAAAACATGAAGATAATGCTTATAAAGTTTCCAATACTAGCTGGATGTTCAACACGAATCATGGAGAAGGTAGCAGTGTTGCTGATGGGCTCAACAACAATTCATCCAGGTTTCCATGGAGATGGAATTCCATAATTATGTGAACAAGTGATAGCATTGGTCAGACCCAAAAGATATAATGGTGTATGCTCGAGGGATCAACCACGAGTAATACAACATTATGAACATCGTTGGTTCTGATTTGATTTGATGATAGCCCATACTCAAATCAAAGTTTTGATATGACAATAGGTCCAACAACTAATCACAGGGACCAATCGATGAAGATATCATCTATCTTCAACACACGCAAATATATCCCTTGAGACGAACTAAGCTGGCAAGCTTTTATCTTCCAACTCTCCAAGTTATTATTTAGCTTAACCAACTAGCTCAGGGGGGTAACCGACACATATTCTTGGAGAATGGCTGGTTTGCAAGAAACCAACTTGATCACGAACTCCACATAGCGGTCAGGTGACAACCTGGTAATACTTCGGAGAAGATATTCGGAAAATCGCGAACCACCGACGTGATACTAAGCTCGAGATCAATCTTGCTTTTCAAGGCAAGACAATATGATCAAAAGAGCAGGGGTTTGGCAAAATCCTAACCCGTTGATCGAAGAGTGCACCAGGAAATAAGGACTAGGTAGCACGATCAACCTTAGGGTGATGATTCAATAATCAGCACACTAAGAATGATATTAATGTCCATTAACTACCAAGCAAAGGGTTGCTAGGAGTATTGATTTCACACATCACAATTCACTTGTCGGCATTCCGGTTACAATAACATGGGAACCGAGGAATGAACAATGATGGCAAGAAGTATCACTGCAACAAGAATTTATAAGTGTTGGTGCAATTATCATGACATTCCTGGCATCAAGAGGGCAATACTTCAGGGTAGAACATAATCAAAAGCTGGATTGGCATTTTGATCTGCAGAATACAACTGCTTCGACCCAATCCTAGATATGGATGAGGTACTGGAGTTTGTTTCTCCTAGTCATTCTGAAATAGAACAGCTCGACAGACCACAAGAATAATAGGCATCGATAACACGAATGCACAACTAGTCCCGACTATCAATTGATAGACAAAGGTCAGAATACAACTAAAGAGAGACAACTCAAAGGAACATAAGTTTTTCTGAGTTGTGGATGCATAGATTAGTATGTCGAACCAAGTTCAACAGGTTTCTTCCAGACAACCCATGTAGAAAGGTAGAACTGGCAGAATCACAATTATGAATGGTGAACTCCTCAAGAGTACTATGATTGTGATATTTGGTTCAACAAGGAACTTCTGCCATAAGTAGTGCATGGTATTGAAAGAAGGATTTACCACGGACCTTGAGGACTATCGCAAAGATTACTAATATCCTAAAGGAACGAGCAAACACTATCAACAGAGATATGCAGAATGACTCATGGGTTTCAGGAACCCATGGATAGAATACCTACTAAACTAGATGGCATCACGGGATGCTTTCAAGAATGATGGCCAGAATCATCACACTGGGGATACGAAAGCATTGGTAAATTCTCGAGGACACCTAGGGTCATAATACTAACTCCAACATACACGTCAAGGCAACGGAGTACCTCAACACACCGATTAGTGTGCTTAATCTGGCCCAAAATACAACGGGAACATGGAGGAAAGATTTGCAAGTGCATCAGATTATTTAGAAACCTGGAATGACTTGGATAGCATAACGGCTGTAAATGCTCGAAAATATTTGAGACATCCTGCAAAATGGTGGCATAACCACTTAACCATGGCAATATCAAGTTTCCAAGTCCAACTAACAACACACTGGAGTAGTAGAAACTGGACTGAGGCTTAAACTCAACAATCCTAGGCAACTACGGTTTAGTAACACGTCATCCTGAGAGATAGAAGAGAAGCCTAGTTCTTAACCCCGTAGAAAAGATAAGATGACTCAGATTAGAAGGTCATGAGCATAAGGAGTAAAAAGAGCCTTACGTTCCCTTCCACAATCAATTCCCTTACATAACTAAAGCATTTCTAGACTCAACTTCGACTGGTTTGGCTTGGTAATCCTACAGGCAGTCAGGCTCTGATACCAAAGCTGTCGGGACCCCGATTCTAAGTCACATCGATCTAGCCTGTAACACCTCATATCACTTTGCGGCCTCACGCACGGTATCCCCACGGGTGTCGCCTTACCATGGCCCAGGACCGTTTGCGCCTTTTGGCTCACGTATATGATAGTGTCGCTAGCATCCATATGACAGAGAACCCGGGCCGACATGACTAGTCGTGAACCCAAAGTGGCACTAACTTACGGGGACAGGCATACATGAATCGACAATGAGCATCTCGGTCAGCAGCATGTGAATCCGGGCTGTAGCACTGGGCTAACAGGACTCCGGGCTGTAGCAGGCTAGGCAGGACTCCGGATGTCACCGCGTGACATTTCCCCGAAGGGACAGACACAGGAACGAAGTGAATCACATGCTGGCCAGTCAAGTGTTCCAGAGCAGTAGCGCTAGGCTAGCAGGACTCCGGTGAACCGGGCTGTAGCGGACTACTATGGCTCATGGAAGCACAAGACTACATTTCCCCATAAGAGAGGCTACCAAGGATAAACTACTAGGTTGTCGGATCCCACACATACCAAGCATTTCGATCATACACACAATATGCTCGATATGTGTAAATACAACATGGCATCACAACAAAACTCTACGACTCAAAGTATTCATTCATTAGGCTCCGAGGAGCCAAGTATTACAAACATGGGTCTCATGACCCAACATACAAAGCATACAAGCAACAAGCACATGCGGAAGCTTAACTTGTCTGAGTGCAAACAACTACAAATGAAGAAGGCTCAGAAGCCTGACTATCTACAAGACCCTCCCAAGGGTACAAGATCGTAGCTGAGGTAACGAGCTAAACGTCGAAGTCCACGTGGAACTACTAGCGAGACTGAAGTCTCTCTGTAAAAACATAAATTAAACAAATGTGAGTACAAATATACCCATCAAGACTTACATCGGAACTAACTACATACGCATCAGTATCAATAAAGGGGTGGTGGAGTTTAACTGCAGCAAGCCAGCTTTGACTCGGTGGCTATCCTGAACTACGACTGCAAGTAACTCCTTTGAGGTGGCGCACACGAGTCCACATATTCACCATATCTATACTCCACTATGGATCCTCTCCCGTCTCCCTACGAGAAGGCCATCCATAGCACTCACGCTTATCTTGCGCATTTTAGAGTATCCACTTTCACTTGTCTATGAACTATGCAAGGGGTCCAAGTTTCCATATCCGAGGAATCTGGCTATTCGAATAGATAATGATAACCCTGCAGGGGTGTACTTCTTCACACACGCTCTCGCCAATTATCACCCTGTACACGTCATGTGCCTCGGCAACCTTCAAGTGGAAGCCGGGCGAGGGAGTCGGCCACGACCTGACTAACCAACAAGTCTCTAGTCCAGGTTTATCGCCTATTCGGGTTCCATCCGCAAGGAGATCGGGCCGGGGTGTCGCTCACGGCCCACCATCCGGGTGCCACTTTGTACACCGGGCCACTGTGCCTAGTCTGTCCCAAGCCCACCTGTACCGGGTGCCACTTGGTAGACTACTAACACTACCTACAAACACCAGAAACTAGTTGCAACTCCTGGACAGAGATCATGTTGAATAATAAGTCGAGGGTGGTCGAGTAACCGGAACCCAATGTGTGGTAGTAACTGTTCATGGATCACAAACACAGAACTCAGTTCCTGAGGACGGCTGCAATGAGACAACCCACCATGTACTCCTACATGGCCTCTCACTGCTACCTTTACCAAATCGTGTTCACACACTTAGCTCACATACAGTAGGACATGTTCATCACCATTCCAATTCATCCCCAATGAATCAGACCTGACTCAACTCTATGCAGTAGCAGGCATGACAAACAAGAATGAATGAGTAGGCACATCAAGGCTCAAACAACTCCTACTCATGCTAGTGGGTTTCATCTATTTACTGTGGCAATGACAGGTCATGCAGAGGAGAGGGGTTCAGCTACCGCAGCATGTAACAGTTGAAATGTTGTTGTCCTAATGCAGTAAAAGAGAGCAGGAGCGAGAGAGTGGGATTGTATCAGAATGAACAAGGGGGTTTTGCTTGCCTGGCACTTATGAAGATAGTATAGTTCTTCATCGGTGTCATCGATCTCATCATCAGAACCACGTCTATCGAGAGGGGACAAACACCGGCAACTGAGAAAGAACACAATCAATGCAATGCCACAATATGATGCATGATCATGACATGGCAACATGCTGTGATTTGAGCTAATGCACATCTAGCTATGATTTAAATGAAGTTGGTTTGAATACATGATTCAAATTGCAACTCCATATATGATTATTTAAATGCCCTTTATTTGTTTTGTCCAAAACAGAGGACAAACATTGTTCAAACATGCATGAAAATGATATAGGTGGATTCCTTGAATTTTTCTGATAATTTTTCATATATAAATTATTTCATTCTGAGCTACAGTTAAATTAATATGATTTTTAGAAGTTTTGGGTATTTTCTGAAAATAATAAATCATTTCTGATTTATTTCAAAATTCCAGAAAGTATTTACTGTGTCAGCCTGATGTCATTCTGACGTCAGCAAGTCAACGGCGCCAGCCCAGGTCAAACCTGACGGCTGGGACCCACACGTCAGTGTCTCTGGGCTGGAACAGAGGCTAACCAGTGGGGCCAGGTCAATGCTGACTGGGCAGGTCAAACCTGACATGTGGGGTCCGCAAGATTAGTACTAAACTAAATAGGAATTAAACTAACTAAACAGGCACAGGGGCCCACATGTAAGTGAGTAGTGTGGGGGTGATTAGTGGGGTCATTAGTGTTAATGATGGGCCATGTCGACATTGCCGGAGTTCGGCCGGCGGCGACCAAAACGACGGCGGCGCGACTCGGGTTTGAGCTACGGGCGGCCACACAATGCGCGGAAGGGCTCTACGGGTTCCTGGCGTTGCGGCGCTTCTAGTGGTGGTGGCGGGTGGTGCTGGGGTGGCCGGAAAGTGGAAGACGACGAGCTTTAGCGGCGGCCGGAGCTCGGGCGAGCTCGGGTTCGAAGTTGCAGTGGGCGTGGCGATGCGGGCATAGCACCTACGGCCTCTGCGTGGTGCGGCGAGCATGTGGGTGTGCTCGGTTGGGGGCTACGGTGACTATGGCCATGGCGGCGAGGGGCTCATGTGGCGGCGCGATTCGGTCGTCGGTGAAGCGGTGGCTATGTCGAGGAAAAGAGCACGGGAGAGAGGGAAAAGAGGCAGGGGCTCACGGCGGTTCGTATGAAGGAGATGGTGAGCTCGGGGCGGCCTGATGGCGACGTACGGGCGACGGCGATCTCGGTCAACCCGAGGTTGAAGACGATAGCGTGGAGGCGATGCAGGGCATCCGGGCTCGATTCCTTCGGCTTGGGGAGGCGGAGCTCAACGGCGGTGCTGGTGGACACGACAGAGGGTGAGGAGATGGATGTGGCCGCGACAGCGGCGAGCGGCGATGATGGTGGCGTTCGATGGTGCTGCATAGAGAGAGCAGAGGAGGGGGATGGACACGGGGAGAGTGAGGGAGGGGCCAGGGGGTCTGCGTGGCAGCGTTGGAGGCGTCCAGGGCGTCGGGGAGCTAGCAGAGAGGCAGGAGGTGGCCGAGCGCGTGCTCGCGCGCTGCGGGCACACGCCTCTCGTCCTTCTGGCGAGAGTAGGGAGATGACTGGCAAGAGGGCCTGGTGGGCTGGGCTGCTTCGGTTGGGCCAAGTGGTTCTTCTCTTTTGCATTTTCTGTAATTTGTTTTGATTTAGTTTTAGACACTAAATCATTTTTGTTGCTTCTGATAATTCTTGTAGGGACTAGTTGGATTATTCCAAAGCCCTTCACCAAAGATCAGAATTATTGGGCATATATTAATTAATTAACAAATATATATATATATCCAATGCAAATAGTTATTTATTTAATCAAAAGGCCCAAAATAAATATCTCTGAGATTCCAAAAATATTGTTTTAAGTTTTAACTCTTGCCAATATTTTCAGAGACTAAGAGGAACATTTTCTTGGACTTCTTTGAAAAGATTTTAATGTTGATTATTTCTGAAGTGATTTCTGAGGGTTTCAACTAACCTCAATTCAACTTTCAAATTTAGACATGATGCATGATGCTCACTCAGGTAATTAGCTACGAGCAAAATCTAGGGCTGTGGCACCGGGGGCCATAGGTTTCACTAGTGGCTTCTCTCAAGAGCATAAGTACTCTACGGTGGGTGAACAAATTACTGTTGAGCAATTGACAGAATTGAGCATAGTTATGAGAATATCTAGGCATGATCATTTGTATAGGCATCACGTCCGTGACAAGTAGACCGAAACGATTCTGCATCTACTACTATTACTCCACTCATCGACCGCTATCTAGCATGCATCTAGAGTATTAAGTTAAAAACAGAGTAACGCTTTAAGCAAGATGACATGATGTAGAGAGATAAATTCATGCAATATGAAATAAACCCCATCTTGTTATCCTCGATAGCAACGATACAATACGTGCCTTGCTGCCTCTTCTGTCACTGGGAAAGGACACCGCAAGATCAAACCCAATGCTAAGCACTTCTCCCATGGCAAGAACTACCAATCTAGTTGGCCAAACCAAACGGATAATTCGAAGAGACTTGCAAAGATAACCAATCATACATAAAAGAATTTAGAGAAGATTCAAATATTATTCATAGATAGACTTGATCATAAACCCACAATTCATCGGTCTCAACAAACACACCGCAAAAAGAAGAAGATTACATCGAATAGATCTCCACAAGAGAGGGGGATAACTTTGTATTGAGATCCAAAGAGAGAGAAGAAGCCATCTAGCTAATAACTATGGACCCGAAGGTCTGAGGTAAACTACTCACACTTCATCGGAGAGGCTATGGTGATGTAGAAGCCCTCCGTGATGACGGCCCTCTCCGGCGGAGCTCCGGAACAGGCCCCAAGATGGGATCTCGTGGATACAGAAAGTTGCGGTGGTGGAATTAGGTTTTTGGCTCCTGTTCTGATCGTTTGGGGGTACGTAGGTATATATAGGAGGAAGGAGTACGTCGGTGGAGCACCGAGGGGCCCATGAGGCAGGGGGCGCGCCCTAGGGGGTGGGCGCGCCCCCCACCCTTGTGACCGCCTCTTTGACTCCTTGGAGTAGGGTCCAAGTCTCCTGGATCACATTCGGTGAGAAAATCACGTTCCCGAAGGTTTTATTCCATTTGGACTTCGTTTGATATTCCGTTTCTTCGAAACACCGAAATAGGCAAAAAACAGCAATTCTGGGTTCGGCCTCCGGTTAATAGGTTAGTCCCAAAAATAATATAAAAGTGGAAAATAAAGCCCAATATAGTCCAAAACAGTAGATAATATAGCATGGAGGAATCAAAAATTATAGATACGTTGGAGACGTATCACACATCATCCATCATGATGGTTCTCTTTTCTTGCACATAACCATTAGAAGCACAAGTGCATGAATAATATGATGCAACAACGGCAATATTCATGGCACTAGGTATATGGTGCAAAGAGGTAAGATAAGCATGCTTCACAAGAGAAATGTCAAAATCTCCAAATATATGCGAGAATGCTATGGGGGCAAACTCATTATCAAGATGAAAGGCATACTTGCACTCAATACATGGCAAATCATCTAGCATGAGAGAGGCAACATATGGAGATATATGACAAGAAGCAATAACAATCATGTGCAAAGCATGGTAATGGTTGTCATCAACCGCATGAAATGAGCAAGTATGAATCATCGGTGATGCAAGAAGGCAAGCACTCATAGTAATCAAGTCATGCAAGCTAGTAGTGCGAAGATACAACATACTAGAGGAAATCATGGCAATCATGTCATGTGAGCAAATAATAGGCATGGGAAATGCACATGACATATCGCAAGCACGAACACAAAGCAAGATCATAGTATAATCATAGGCATGGGGCACAAAGCAAACATGGCAATAACAAGTGCTATCTCCACCAAGCTTACGTATACACATACAAGTATGAGAATCAATCATCATGTGTAATGCAAAGCATGGGTCACGAATGCATGGCAAAGGCATACACTACAAGAAATATGTCAACTTGTGACCACCACTATTGGTCACTGAATGGTCACAAATTTCCATTTGTGACCTTTTTGTGACCAAAAACATAAGGTCAAAAGCTGGCCGTCATAAACTGACTATAGCGACCTTTCTTCTGGAATGGTCGAAGACGTTTACAACCAAAATACGTCTACTGTGGCGTTTTGGTCACTAGCAACCTCCCCAGGCCACGTAGGCATCCAGCGTGGCAATCTGATGTGGCACAAGATTCAGCCCGGTCCAATTCAGTGTTTATATGGGCCGAGCCCATTAATTCGGCCTTTTTAATATTTATTTTTCCTATTAATTTTTGCTAGCTACATGGGCTGGCCCAGCAATTCGGCCTTTTTATTTCATTCCATTTTGCGGTCCATTTCATTAAGCCTTTTGTACAGGTTTTTCATAAATGCAGAATATTCCAGACCACTATTGTTTGGGCCATAGCCTTTTTAAAGCCCAAATACTATTCGATCCAGTAGAACATTCATCTTTTTCATTCACATATTTCATTTTACACATTTCAAATGCAAACAATCAATAATTCTCTCAATTAAATGATCAAATCCACAAACTCACAACAGCACATACATGTCTGCACGATCCAACAACTGTACATATACAATAAAAAACAAATACACAGGCACCATCAACTAAAACTATGGTGCACATCTCCAGGCTTCTTCTGATCTTCTGTTAGAGTACCAGCAACCTCGACGACATTAGATCTTGATCTACATAAATTATTAGTGGAAGTTAAATCATTGCCAATAAAATATATCCATTCAAGAGAATAAAAATTATACATAAATGCCCAAATGCCTCAGTTCAGGTAGCACTAAGCATGGCATAGCAAAACTTCCAAAACTTGACTGCAACACGTTAACATATGAAGCATAATGATAAAACAGAACAATGGAATTACTGTGTCTATATTCTGGTGACCATGTCATTTGTTACATGATACACTCATGTGTACATATTCTGATAACCATTACCATCTAGCCAAAAACAACATGGACATGATACCAGTTACCTACCAAGACATAGAAAGTCATTCACTACAAACAATAAACAGAAAATACAGCAGAGAGAGTGTCTCTCTCACCAGATGTGGTGGTCACTGCTGAAATTACAGAGTTCAATACAGACAAGGCAGCTTAATGCAAGATAAGGTAAAAAATAAGCCACATATTTTCTGCTAGCAAACAATAGGTTGAAACCAAGTCATGGCTGCAAATACAGGAACTAAGTTATAATGAGACTGGTCCCTTTAGTGTTTTACTTTATCTGTCCATAAAGACTGAAAGTTCAAGAGAACTACTTGGATGTTACAACAGTTTCAACGCGTTTAAATAACAGCGTAACAAAAGCCAGCCATGCCTCGACGATCGTGGTATCGCAGACCACATAGGCAAGAAAGGGGAGGGACCAAAAAACTCACCTAAACCACTCATGTCGCATCCAGCACCACTGGCACCACCTATTCCTGCTCAAATAGAGTAGTATGTCATGGGACAGTGACTTATCAATAATAGCATTTCAGGAAAATAGTATGTTTACATGATAGTATGTAATGGGACAGTGACCTATCAATCACATAACACAGTCCAACAGAAACATCTCTATTTGCCCCTAAACTAAACCAAGATAGTATGTACTGCAGAGAAAACCAACCTACAGCAGCCATGGTACTAAGAAGAGTAGTAGGTCAACCTCCTATACACCCAATCTACAGCAGTTGCACCCAAACACCCAATCTACAGCCACCGCCACAGAAATAGCATCAGCAGACCAAACTAGATCAGAAGCCGACGCAAGACAACAGCAGCAGGAGAACCCAAGCAGAACCACTACGGGAAACGAAACGAGATGATACTGGGGAGACGAGGAGCGAGGGAAGGGCCGGGTCGGGGCACTGACCTTGGCCTTCATCCTGCCGCCAGCAGCAAGGGAGTCGCCGGTGCGGGAGCCTGCCTTGGCCATCATCCTGCCGCCAGCAGCAAGGGAGTCGCCGGTGCGGGAGCCTTCCTTGGCCTTCATCCTGCCGCTGGCCGCCAACCTGCAGCAACAACCACCAATGCAAACGATCAGAGCCCGCAGAAGCCAAGAACACGGGGAACAACACGGGGAACCGAGCATCGAAACACAGGGCACCGCCACCAAGTACAGCTCCATACAAGTCTAAGAGAGCTATCCACACAATGCATTGCAGCATCTGTATGCCGTTGCAACCCCATAACATGCAAACTGATATGCCAGGCTTAGCCACGCAATAAGGATCCAGTACACTTCCTCTAATGCATCCAAACAACATATAAACATGTATGTACAGTACACTAATTCTAGAAAAGAAAACACAATGCAATCAAGGATAAATGGACCATTTCCCCACAATTTTTTTCCTGATTCAAACAACTACAATCCAGCCACTGATGTTGAACTGTACATTAAGTACTGATCTTAATCATGAAAAATTTAAGTTGACATTCTAATTTGCTCACACATTTGCTCACATGAGAATCAACTTCAGAGAATAAACATCACATTTGCTCAAAATTGAAAAGTACATTAAGTACTGATCTTAATCATGAAAAGCTTATGTTTAGGAGCAAGCAAAGCTATCCGTTTCAGTGATCTGTAATGTTAAAATATTCTGGACATTTCAAAGTTCTCTACATTCTAATGAAGTGCTATCAGTTCTCCACACAAACATTTCCTACGATTCAAACAAAGTTTTAGGTGGAGCAGGACCTAGAAACAATGTCTGGGAGCACCTCAACCAAAATTAGGTGTATGATCATCATCTCACTGGTTGCAACTTGCAAATTCAACAACAAAATGAAACAAGTGTAAAGTTGATCAATAATTGAAGCAAACCATAGTGTAAGACATGCTTAGCATCGTGCCAAAGCTGCTGCAGCTACGAAACTATCAGGAAAATGACTCTATACTGGCCCCAACTGGCAGAAATAAGCATCACGTGTCAAAATTCGACGAACATTTCTGAAGATCCCAGTCCTGACTACTTCCTGCACCGAATTCTCCACATCTACTTCAGCTCGTATGCACTAAAGGTAAACCCTTATGTGCAAACTAACAAAACCAGGCATCAAAATCGCTCAATTACGGACCAAACTATCAAACCACTGCTCGCAGATCGCGCCACCAGCCCCAAATTCCAAGCCGCGGCCATGCCAAATCACGCAATCAGCATCCCAAACCTATAAAACAGAAAGCAAAGCTCCCAGATTCGATGCTCTCACCGCAACAGCGAGGAAATTGACGAGCTTGAACGAGAACTTGCGGAGCTCGCGGAAGAGGAGGTAGGAGAGCACGATGAAGGAGGAGCCGGCGAGTGAGAGCGCCGCCGTGGTGGTGCCCACGGTGTCGAGGATCTCGCAGTTTCTCAGGGACTTCTCGCCACCGCCGACGCCGCCAGGGCCGATGTTGCCATCGCGTCGCCAGGGCCACAGCCACGCGGTCGACAGGCGCCACGCAGAAGCGGTTGCGGATCTGGGCCCCGACGCCGCGGACCCCCTCCGCCAACAGCACCCCGCCGCCGGCCGCCATGGAGGGGTTAGCCATCGAGCAGGAAGGGGTACGTCTCGGCTCGGCGTGTAGGAGGCCGGGATTGGGGGAGGTCTACGGCGGTGGCTGGGTTGTAAGCAGTTGTGGATCGATCCAGAGAGGAGGTGGAGTCGTCGGTTGGGGGTGATCGATCCAGAGAAGAAGAGGAGTCGTGGGTTGGGGGTGATCGATCCAGAGAGGAGGAGGAGTCATGGAGTCGTGGGTTGGAGGGGATCTCGCCGGACAGAGGGCGCCGGAGGTGGCGGCGGCCAGGGAGGAGTGGAGCGCTAGGGTTCGAGAGAGAGAGAGAGGAGGGCACGAGGGGTTGGGTGGGGTTCGCGAGAGAGGAGTGCGTGTTGTGGGTTGGGTGCGTGGGTGAGACAAGCGGGCCGTTGGATTCAGGAGCATCCGACGGTGATTAGGCATGATCCGCGTGAGATGCTCCTAGACCAATCAGAACGCAGTATACAAGTATGATATTTTGACCATCTAAATTGGTCGTAATCGATTAAAAGTAAGGTTTTAAATCATATTGGCTATTTTATGACCTGAAAAATAAAAATGAAAATGGAATACCTTCTCATGTGTCATCCAATTTGACCTTAGTTTTCAGGAATAATGACAAATCAAAATAAGAAAAATGTCTTTTAAAAGAGTTAGGAGAAATGAGTTTTTTAAAACATTTTCTATTTTTCAAGTGTCCAAAATGAGTTTTTGTGAAGGACCTACCATATATTTGTTGTGATATTGGACCAAATCATTTTTATAAAATAATAGGTCATACATAATGCACAATTAACCAAATGTTTGGGTGTCAAAAGTTTTGATCCACCTCTGGTGAAAAAGAAAAATTTCCGCCGATTCAGCTGGAAGCGGGTCAAATTTGAACTGCAGCTGCCTCATAGTTTGCTCTATATTTTTTCCAAAAATCATTTCTAGGTACATAAGTATCTAATTAATCAGAGAAACACCAAAAAAATTCCAAGATTCAACCACTATCTACGAACGGTCATGCCCGCCGTTTTGACCGCATTTTGAAACGGGCATAAAAAATTGAAAAATTCAAAAAATTGGGAAACCTTCGCATTGTGTCATTATATGTGACCAGGTTTCCAGGAAAAATAATAAACTTGTAATACGGCAATTATTTTAAAAAAATTGTTCTCAAAAATGAGCTATCATGCATGAAGATTCATGGCTTTCAAGCCAAATGATCAATCTTATGGTCACATTCATGGCATAGTTTATTCAAATGATCTCATATTATGCACAAGGGTGCATCTTGAAATTCCAAACAATGTTGCCTAAGGGAGTTTTCACTTTCATTGCACAAAAGAGCTATTTTCCTTTTTTTGAGTGCCCCAAATGAGGTTTTTCTGTGAAGGACCTATTAAATAATTATTGCAAAATTGGACCAAATCATTTTTCTAAAATACTAGGCCATATTTAATTCACAATTGACCAAATGGTTGGGTGTAAAAAGTTTTTATCCACCTCTGGTGAAAAAGACAAATTTCCGCTGATTCAGTTGTAAGCGGGTCAAATTTGGACTGCAGCTGCCTCATAGTTTGCTCTTTATTTTTCCCAAAAATCATTTCTAGGTACATAAGTATCTATTTAATGAGAGAAATATCAAAAGTTTTCCAAGATTCAGCCACTAGCTAGGAACGGTCAAGCCCACCGTTTTGACCGCATTTTGAAACGGGCATAAAAACTTCAAAAAAATCAAAAAATTGGAAAACCTTCGCATTGTGTCATTATATGTGACCAAGTTTCCAGGAAAAATAATAAACTTGTAATACGGCAATTCTTTTAAAAAAGTGTTCTTAGAAATGAGCTATCATGCGTGAAGATTCATGGCTATCAAGCCAAATATCAATCTTATGGCCATATTCTTGGCATAGTTTGTTCAAATGATCTCATATTGTGCAAAAGGGTGCATCTTGGAATGTCAAAAAATGTTTCCTAAGGAAGTTTTCATTTTCTGTGCACGGAAAAACCATTTTCCATTTTTCGATTGCCCCAAATGAGGTTTTTTTGTGAAGGACCTACCAAATAATTGTTGCAAAATTGGACCAAATCATTTTTATAAAATACTAGGCAATATTTAATGCACAATTGACCAAATGGTTGGGTGTAAAAAGTTTTGATCCACCTCTCGTGAAAAAGACAAATTTCCGTCTATTCAGCTAGTAGCGGGTCAAATTTGAACTCTAGCTGCCTTGTAGTTTGCTCTTTATTTTTTCCAAAAATCATTTCTATGTACATAAGTATCTATTTAATCATAGAAACACCAAAAAAATTCCAAGATTCAACCACTAGCTAGGAGCGGTCATTCCCGCCGTTTTGACCGCATTTTGAAATGGGCATAAAAAATTCAAAAAAAAAATTGGGAAACCTTCGCATTATGTCATTATATGTGGATAAGTTCCCAGGAAAAATAAAAAACTTGTAATACGGCAATGATTTTAAAAAAGTGTTCTCAGAAACGAGCTATCACCTGTGGAGATCAATGGCTTTCAAGCCAAATGATCAATCTTATGGCCACATTCATGGCATAGTTTGTTCAAATGATCTCATATTGTGCACAAGGGTGCATATTGGAATGGCAAACAATGTTGCCTAAGGAAGTTTTCATTTTCTTTGGACGAGAAGACCATTTTCCATTTTTCGAGTGCCCAAAAGGAGGTTTTTTTGTGAAGGACCTCCCAAATAATTGTTGCAAAATTGGACCAAATCATTTTTCTAAAATACTAGGCCATATTTAATGCATAATTGACAAAATGGTTTGGTGTAAAAAGTTTTGATCCACCTTTCGTGAAAAATACAAATTTTCGCCGATTCAGTAGGAAGCGGGTCAAATTTGAACTGCAACTGTCTCATAGTTTGCTATTTATTTTTTCCAAAAATCATTTCTAGGTACATAAGTACCTATTTAATCATAAATACATGGTTCGGTGGCGATACGTCGAGGTTTGGGCGGTGGCCGAGGGCCCCAACTCTAGAGCGTGTAAACTCGCATGCCCGCCGCGTGGTCACCGCGTGACCCTGGCATTGCCATGTGTTCTGGGCAGCATAGGCATGTCTAGTGGGTTGGGAACTCCCCAGGTAGGTGCTAGGAAGAAAATTACAACATAAGATTCTCACGAGGAGACCGATCGATGCTCAAACATGAATAAGCAGCCAAGTGTTTGATTAGCAGTACGGGAAATGCAAATGGCCAATGGGCGTGAGTTTTGGCCGAGGATGATCATCTACTAAGGAGAATGTATTCACAAATTTTCATCTCAAAAGGAGGATCTTAGGTGGTACTTGCTTTGCAAAGTACCACACGGGACAAAAATATGAATGTTGAAGCTGGGCTCAAAATAATGAATGGATTGAGCTGAAATTTGGTGGAGGATGGTTATTTGGGCATAGGAAAGCATTGTAGAAAATTGATATCATTTTGACATGCCAAAGTAGTACTTCCTTCACAATGCTCTTCTATGGACAAAAACTTGGGAAAACTAGTGAGAGAGATTGGATGAATGAAATGAGCTAAAAATTGGTGTAGGTAAGTTACATAGGTATGGTCATGCGCTGGTAAATTTTCAGATCATTTGGGTAAGCCTAGCTAGTACTTACTTCACAAAGCTTCTCTCGAGGTAGAAACTTTGGAAATTTCTTGAGAAAGATTTACTAGGAAAATTGAGCTGAATATTATTATGTTGCAATGATTTGGGTATGGAAGAGTGCCCGAAAAGTTTGAGGGTAATAGGAGGGGTCTATATAACACTTGCTTTGCAACGTGCCAATTTGGCCATAAAATATAAATTGAACCTGGGCTCACATAGATGATTTCACTGAGCTGCAATTTGGAGGAGGGTGATAATTTGGGCATATGAAGGAACTGTATAAATTTCATGTCATTTAGAGATATAAAAAAGGTACTTCCTTCACAATGCTTCTAGGTGGACAAAAACTTTGGAAATTTGCCGAGGAAGATTTGCTAGGAAAATGGAGCTGAAATTTGTCATGCTGTAATGATTTGGATAGGAAAGAGTGCCCAAAAATTCCGAGGGCAATCAAGAATATATAAATAGCACTTCCTTCATAAAGTGTTGTTGTGAACAGAATAGGAAAATGAATATTGTTGAATTAGTTTTGAACTAGGCAAGGAAGGATTTTTACATATTTGATGAAGATATGCCCCAAATAATTTATGAGATTTTTTGGGAATTTTGGAAATGATAGAAATATAGGTTGCTTCACAACCTAGGGCAAAAACTGCCACATGGACATGACACATAGGCAAAACTGATGAGATGGCGCCTAGTCATCACAACCCACCACAATCTACAAGGCTATGACCATCTATATTGGTCATTAACAACTAGAAATAAGGCAGCGGACTAGCACCGTTCGCTTTGTGACCATTTCGTGTAAGGAAATTACGACCTTTCTGACCAAAATGGTCGCAATGGTTTAGGGTTTGGAGCCCCCTGAACAGCTTTTGACCAATTGGTCTAAAATGGTCATAAATTTATGACCAATTCTTTGAGGGTCACTGACAGAAGGTCATAAGTTGACATATTTCTTGTAGTGATAGTAATGAGCATATCATGTAAAGTGAACATGGCAAGATGGACATATAATATGTAATGGACAATAACCCATAGCCAAGTGAGGGTCATGTAGAAGGAATGCGCGAAGTCTTTGAAGGAAATATGCCCTAGAGGCAATAATAAAGTTATTATTTATTTCCTTATATCATGATAAAAGTTTATTATTCAAGCTAGAATTGTATTAACCGGAAACATAATACATGTGTGAATACATAGACAAACAAAGTGTCACTAGTATGCCTCTACTTGACTAGCTCGTTAATCAAAGATGGTTATGTTTCCTAACCATGGACAAAGAGTTGTCATTTGATTAAACGGGATCACGTCATTAGTTGAATGATCTGATTGACATGACCCATTCCATTAGCTTAGCACCCGATCGTTTAGTATGTTGCTATTGCTTTCTTCATGACTTATACATGTTCCTATGACTATGAGATTATGTAACTCCCGTGTGCCGGAGGAACACTTTGTGTGCTACCAAATGTCACAACGTAACTGGGTGATTATAAAGGTGCTCTACAGGTGTCTCCAAAGGTACATGTTGGGTTGACGTATTTCGAGATTAGGATTTGTCACTCCGATCATCGGAGAGGTATCTCTGGGCCCTCTCGGTAATGCACATCACTTAAGCCTTGCAAGCAATGCAACTAATGAGTTAGTTGCGAGATGATGTATTATGGAACGAGTAAAGAGACTTGCCAGTAACGAGATTGAACTAGGTATTGGATACCGACGATCGAATCTCGGGCAAGTAACATACCGATGACAAAGGGAACAACGTATGTTGTTATGCGGTCTGACCGATAAAGATCTTCGTAGAATATGTAGGAGCCAATATGGGCATCCAGGTCCCGCTATTGGTTATTGACCGGAGACATGTCTCGGTCATGTCTACATTGTTCTCGAACCCGTAGGGTCCGCACGCTTAAGGTTTCGATGACAGTTATATTATGAGTTTATACGTTTTGATGTACCGAAGGTTTTTCGGAGTCCCGGATGTGATCACGAACATGACGAGGAGTCTCGAAATGGTTGAGACATAAAGATTGATATATTGGAAGCCTATGTTTGGATATCGGAAGTGTTCCGGGTGAAATCGGGATTTTACCGGAGTACCGGGAGGTTACCGGAACCCCCCGGGAGCTATATGGGCCTTAGTGGGCCTTAGTAGAAGAAGAGGAGAGGCGGCCAGGGTTGGGCCGCGCGCCCCTCCCCCCTAGTCCGAATAGGACAAGGAGAGAGGGGGCCGGCGCCCCCCTCCTTCTCTCTCCCTCTTTTCCCACCTCACGAATCCTATTCCAACTAGGATTGGGGGAGAAGTCCTACTCCCGGAGGGAGTAGGACTCCTCCTGGCGCGCCCTATGATGGCCGGCCGGCCTCCCCCTCTTGAACCTTTATATACGGAGGCAGGGGCACCCCATAGACACACAAGTTGATCCACGTGATCATATTCTTAGCCGTGTGCGGCGCCCCCAGCCACCATAGTCCTCGATAATATTGTAGTGGTGCTTAGGCGAAGCCCTGCGACAGTAGTGCATCAAGATCGTCACCATGCCGTCGTGCTGACGGAACTCTTCCCCGACACTTTGCTGGATCGGAGTCCGGGGATCGTCATCGAGCTGAACGTGTGCTAGAACTTGGAGGTGCCGTAGTTTTGGTGCTTGATCGGTCGGGCCGTGGAGACGTACGACTACATCAACCAAACGCTTCTGTTGTCGATCTACAAGGGTACGTAGATCACACTCTCCCCTCTCGTTGCTATGCATCACCATGATCTTGCGTGTGCGTAGGAAATTTTTTGAAATTACTACGTTCCCCAACAGTGGCATCCGAGCCTAGGTTTTATGTGTTGATGTTATATGCACGAGTAGAACACAAGTGAGTTGTGGGCGATATAAGTCATACTGCTTACCAGCATGTCATACTTTGGTTCAGCGGTATTGTTGGATGAAACGGCCCGGACCGACATTACGCGTACGCTTACGCGAGACCGGTTCTCCCGACGTGCTTTGCACATAGGTGGCTTGCGGGTGACAGTTTCTCCAACTTTAGTTGAACCGAGTGTGGCTACGCCCGGTCCTTGCGAAGGTTAAAACAGCACCAACTTGACAAACTATCGTTGTGGTTTTGATGCGTAGGTAAGATTGGTTCTTGCTTAAGCCTGTAGCAGCCACGTAAAACTTGCAACAACAAAGTAGAAGACGTCTAACTTGTTTTTGCAGGGCATGTTGTGATGTGATATGGTCAAGACATGATGCTGAATTTTATTGTACGAGATGATCATGTTTTGTAACCGAGTTATCGGCAACTGGCAGGAGCCATATGGTTGTCGCTTTATTGTATGCAATGCAATCGCGCTGTAATGCTTTAATTTATCACTAAGCGGTAGCGATAGTCGTGGAAGCATAAGATTGGCGAGACGACAAAAATGCTACGATGGAGATCAAGGTGTCGCGTCGGTGATGATGGTGATCATGACGGTGCTTCGGAGATGGAGATCACAAGCACAAGATGATATCATATCACTTATATTGATTGCATGTGATGTTTATCTTTTATGCATCTTATCTTGCTTTGATTGACGGTAGCATTATAAGATGATCTCTCACTAAATTATCAAGATAAAAGTGTTCTCCCTGAGTATGCATCGTTGCCAAAGTTCGTCGTGCCCAGACACCACGTGATGATCGGGTGTGATAAGCTCTACGTCCATCTACAACGGGTGCAAGCCAGTTTTGCACACGCAGAATACTCAGGTTAAACTTGACGAGCCTAGCATATGCAGATATGGCCTCGGAACACTGAGATCGAAAGATCGAGCGTGAGTCATATAGTAGATATGATCAACATAGTGATGTTCACCCTTGAAAACTACTCCATTTCACGTGATGATCGGTTATGGTTTAGTTGATTTGGATCACGTGATCACTTAGAAGATTAGAGGGATGTCTATCTAACTGGGAGTTCTTAAGTAATATGATTAATTGAACTTAAATTTATCATGAACTTAGTACCTGATAGTATCTTGCTTATGTATGTTTGATTGTAGATAGATGGCCCGTGCTGTTGTTCCGTTGAATTTTAATGCATTCCTTGAGAAAGAAAAGTTGAAAGTGTTGGAAATATGCCCTAGAGGCAATAATAAAAGCATTATTATTATATTTCTTTGTTCATGATAATTGTCTTTATTCATGCTATAACTGTATTATCCGGAAATCGTAATACACGTGTGAATACATAGACCATAATATGTCCCTAGTAAGCCTCTAGTTGACTAGCTCGTTGATCAACAGATAGTCATGATTTCCTGGCTATGACATTGGATGTCATTGATAACGGGATCACATCATTAGGAGAATGATGTGATGGACAAGACCCAATCCTAAGCATAGTACAAAGATCGTGTAGTTCGTTTGCTAGAGCTTTTCCAATGTCAAGTATCTTTTCCTTTGACCATGAGATCGTGTAACTCCCGGATACCGTAGGAGTGCTTTGGGTGTATCAAACATCACAACGTAACTGGGTGACTATAAAGGTGCATTACAGGTATCTCCGAAAGTGTCTGTTGGGTTGACACGGATCGAGACTGGGATTTGTCACTCTGGATAACGGAGAGGTATCACTGGGCCCACTCGGTAATGCATCATCATTATGAGCTCAAGGTGACCAAGTGGTTGATCACGGGATCATGCATTACGGTACGAGTAAAGTGACTTGCCGGTAACGAGATTGAACAAGGTATTGGGATACCGACGATCGAGTCTCGGGCAAGTAACATACCGATTGACAAAGGGAATTGTATACGGGGTTGATTAATCCTCGACATCGTGGTTCATCCGATGAGATCATCGTGGAGCATGTGGGAGCCATCATGGGTATCCAGATCCCGCTGTTGGTTATTGACCGGAGAGTCGTCTCGGTCATGTCTGCTTGTCTCCCGAACCCGTAGGGTCTACACACTTAAGGTTCGGTGACGCTAGGGTTATGAAGATATGAATATGCAGTAACCCGAATGTTTTTCGGAGTCCCGGATGAGATCCCGGACGTCACGAGGAGTTCCGGAATGGTCCGGAGGTAAAGAATTATATATAGGAAGTGCTGTTTCGGCCATCGGGACAAGTTTCGGGGTTATCGGTATTGTACCGGGACCACCGGAGGGGTCCCGGGTCCGGGTGGGGCCACCTGTCCCGGGGGGCCACATGGGCTGTAGGGGGTGCGCCTTGGCCTTCATGGGCCAAGGGCACCAGCCCTACTAGGCCCATGCGCCTAGGGTTTCCACCACGGAGGAGTCCAAGTGGTGGAAGGCACCCCGAGGTGCCTTGGGGGGGAGGGAAACCCTCCCCTGGCCGCCGCACCTAGGAGATTGGATCTCCTAGGCTGCGCACCACCCCCCCTTGGCCCTCCTATATATAGTGGGGGAGAGGAGGGATTTTATACCTCAGCCTTTGGTGCTTCCTCTCTCCCCGTTACGTCTCTCTCTCGTAGTATAGGCGAAGCCCTGCTACTGTGACGCCCTGCATCCACCACCACGCCGTCGTGCTGCTGGATCTTCATCAACCTCTCTTCCCCCCTTGCTGGATCAAGAAAGGAGGAGACGTCATCCGTTCCGTACGTGTGTTGAACGCGGAGGCATCGTCCGTTCGGTGCTAAGATCTTCGGTGATTTGGATCACGTCGTGTTCGACTACATCATCCCCGTTCTTTGAACGCTTCCGCTCGCGATCTACAAGGTACGTAGATGCATCTAATCACTCGTTGCTAGATGAACTCCTAGATGGATCTTGGTGAAACCGTAGGAAAATTTTTTGTTTTCTGCAACGTTCCCCAACAGTGGTATCAGAGCTAGGTCTATGCGTAGTTCTCTTGCACGAGTAGAACACAAAGTAGTTGTGGGCGTTGATTTTGTTCAATATGCTTGCCGTTACTAGTCTTATCTTGATTCGGCGGCATCGTGGGATGAAGCGGCCCGGACCAACCTTACACGTACTCTTACGTGAGACAGGTTCCACCGACTGACATGCACTAGTTGCATAAGGTGGCTAGCGGGTGTCTGTCTCTCCTACTTAAGTCGGATCGGATTCGATGAAAAGGGTCCTTATGAAGGGTAAATAGCAATTGGCATATCACGTTGTGGTCATTGCGTAGGTAAGAAACGTTCTTGCTAGAAACCCATAGCAGCCACGTAAAACATGCAAACAACAATTAGAGGACGTCTAACTTGTTTTTGCAGGGTATGCTATGTGATGTGATATGGCCAAAAGGATGTGATGAATGATATATGTGATGTATGAGATTGATCATGTTCTTGTACAAGGAATCACGACTTATATGTCGATGAGTATGACGATCTACAAGGATGATCATGGAGCCCCAAGATGGAGATCAAAGGAGCTATGTGATATTGGCCATATCATGTCACTATTATTATTTGATTACATGTGATGTTTATCATGTTTTGCATCTTGTTTACTTAAAACGACGGTAGTAAATAAGATGATCCCTTACAACAATTTCAAGAAGTGTTCTCCCCTAACTGTGCACCGTTGCTACAGTTCGTCGCTTCGAAGCACCACGTGTTAATCGGGTGTGATAGATCCTTTCGTTCACATACAACGGGTGTAAGAAGTTTTACACATGCAAAAACACTTAGGGTTAACTTGACGAGCCTAAGCATGTGAAGACATGGCCTCGGAACACAGAGACCGAAAGGTCGAACACGAGTCGTATGGAAGATACGATCAACATGGAGATGTTCACCGACGATGACTAGTCTGTCTCACGTGTTAATCGGACACGGATTAGTTGACTTGGATCGTGTAACACTTAGATGACTAGAGGGATGTCTAATCTGAGTGGGAGTTCATTAATAATTTGATTAGATGAACTTGATTATCATGAACTTAGTCTAAAATCTTTACAATATGTCCTGTAGATCAAATGGCCAACGTTGTATTCAATTTCAACGCGTTCCTAGAGAAAACCAAGCTGAAAGACGATGGCAGCAACTATACGGACTGGGTCCGGAGCCTGAGGATCATCCTCATAGCTGCCAAGAAAGATTATGTCCTACAAGCACCGCTAGGTGATCCACCCGTCCCACAGAACCAAGACGCTATGAACGCTTGGCAGACACGTACTGATGACTACTCCCTCGTTCAGTGCGGCATGCTTTATAGCTTAGAGCTGGGGCACCAAAAGCGTTTTGAGAGACATGGAGCATATGAGATGTTCGAAGAGCTAAAAATGGTTTTTCAAGCTCATGCCCGGATCGAGAGATACGAAGTCTCCGATAAATTCTTCAGCTGTAAGATGGAGGAAAATAGTTCTGTCAGTGAGCACATACTCACTATGTCTGGGTTGCATAACCGCTTGACTCAGCTGGGAGTTAATCTCCCGGATGACGCGGTCATTGACAGAATCCTCCAGTCGCTTCCACCAAGCTACAAGAGCTTTGTGATGAACTTCAATATGCAGGGGATGGTAAAGACCATTCCTGAAGTATTTGCTATGCTGAAATCAGCAGAGGTAGAAGTCAAGAAGGAACATCAAGTGTTGATGATGAATAAAACCACTAAGTTCAAGAAGGGCAAGGGTAAAAAGAACTTCAAGAAGGACGGCAAGGAAGTTGCTGCGCCCGGCAAGCAAGCTGTCGGGAAGAAGTCAAAGAATGGACCCAAGCCTGAGACAGAGTGCTTTTATTGCAAAGGGAAGGGTCACTGGAAGCGGAACTGCCCTAAATACTTAGCGGATAAGAAGGCCGGCAACACCAAAGGTATATTTGATATACATGTGATTGATGTGTACCTTACCAGTACTAGTAGTAACTCCTGGGTATTTGATACCGGTGCCGTTACTCATATTTGTAACTCACCACAGGAGCTGCGGAATAAACGGAAACTGGAGAAGGACGAGGTGACGATGCGCGTCGGGAATGGTTCCAAGGTCGATGTGATCGCCGTCGGCACGCTACCTCTACATTTACCTACGGGATTAGTTATAAACCTCAATAATTGTTATTTAGTGCCATGTCTGAGCATGAACATTGTATCAGGATCTCGTTTAATACGAGATGGCTACTCATTTAAATCCGAGAATAATGGTTGTTCTATTTATATGAGAGATATGTTTTATGGTCATGCTCCGATAGTCAATGGTTTATTCTTAATGAATCTCGAGCGTATTACTACACATATTCATAGTGTGAATACCAAAAGATGTAAAGTTGATAATGATAGTCCCACATACTTGTGGCACTGCCGCCTTGGTCACATAGGTGTCAAACGCATGAAGAAGCTCCATGCAGATGGACTTTTAGAGTCTCTTGATTATGAATCATTTGACACGTGCGAACCATGCCTCATGGGTAAAATGACCAAGACTCCGTTCTCAGGAACAATGGAGCGAGCAACCAACTTGTTGGAAATCATACATACTGATGTGTGCGGTCCAATGAGTGTTGAGGCTCGCGGTGGCTATCGTTATGTTCTCACCCTCACTGATGACTTAAGTAGATATGGGTATGTCTACTTAATGAAACACAAGTCTGAAACCTTTGAAAAGTTCAAGGAATTTCAGAGTGAAGTTGAGAATCAACGTGACAGGAAAATCAAGTTTCTACGATCAGATCGTGGAGGAGAATACTTGAGTCACGAATTTGGCACACACTTAAGAAAATGTGGAATAGTTTCACAACTCACGCCGCCTGGAACACCTCAGCGTAATGGTGTGTCCGAACGTCGTAATCGCATTTTATTAGATATGGTGCGATCTATGATGTCTCTTGCCGATTTACCACTATCTTTTTGGGGCTATGCTTTAGAGACTGCCGCATTCACTTTAAATAGGGCTCCGTCGAAATCCGTTGAGACGACACCGTATGAATTATGGTTTGGGAAGAAACCTAAGCTGTCGTTTCTAAAAGTTTGGGGATGCGATGCTTATGTCAAGAAACTTCAACCTGAAAAGCTCGAACCCAAGTCGGAAAAATGCGTCTTCATAGGATACCCTAAAGAAACTTATGGGTATACCTTCTACCTCAGATCCGAAGGCAAGATCTTTGTTGCCAGGAATGGATTCTTTCTAGAGAAAGAGTTTCTCTCGAAAGAAGTAAGTGGGAGGAAAGTAGAGCTTGATGAAGTATTACCTCTTGAACCGGTAAATGGCGCAACTCAAGAAAATGTTCCTGAGGTGCCTGCACTAACTAGAGAGGAAGTTAATGATGATGATCAAGATACTTCTGATCAAGCTCCTACTGAAATTCGAAGGTCCACAAGGACACGTTCTGCACCAGAGTGGTACGGCAACCCTGTCTTGGAAATCATGTTGTTAGACAACAGTGAACCTTCGAACTATGAAGAAGCGATGGCGGGCCCGGATTCCGACAAATGGCTAGAAGCCATGAAATCCGAGATAGGATCCATGTATGAAAACGAAGTATGGACTTTGACTGACTTGCCCGTTGAACGGCGAGCCATAGAAAATAAATGGATCTTTAAGAAGAAGACAGACGCGGATGGTAATGTGACCATCTATAAAGCTAGGCTTGTCGCTAAGGGTTATCGACAAGTTCAAGGGGTTGACTACGATGAGACTTTCTCACCGGTAGCGAAGCTGATGTCCGTCCGAATCATGTTAGCGATTGCCGCATTCTATGATTATGAAATATGGCAAATGGACGTCAAAACGGCATTCCTTAATGGTTTCCTTAAGGAAGAATTGTATATGATGCAGCCGGAAGGTTTTGTTGATCCTAAGAATGCTAACAAGGTGTGCAAGCTCCAACGCTCGATTTATGGGCTGGTGCAAGCATCTCGGAGTTGGAACATTCGCTTTGATGAGATGATCAAAGCGTTTGGGTTTACGCAGACTTATGGAGAAGCCTGCGTTTACAAGAAAGTGAGTGGGAGCTCTGTAGCATTTCTCATACTATATGTAGATGACATACTTTTGATGGGAAATGATATAGAACTCTTGGACAGCATCAAGGCCTACTTGAATAAAAGTTTTTCAATGAAGGACCTTGGAGAAGCTGCTTATATATTAGGCATCAAGATCTACAGAGATAGATCAAGACGCCTCATAGGTCTTTCACAAAGCACATACCTTGATAAGATTTTGAAGAAGTTCAAAATGGATCAGTCCAAGAAAGGGTTCTTGCCTGTTTTGCAAGGTATGAAATTGAGCTCAGCTCAATGTCCGACCACGGCAGAAGAGATAGAAGAGATGAGTGTCATCCCCTATGCCTCAGCCATAGGTTCTATTATGTATGCCATGCTGTGTACCAGACCTGATGTACACCTTGCCGTAAGTTTGGTAGGAAGGTACCAAAGTAATCCCGGCAAGGAACACTGGACAGCGGTCAAGAATATCCTGAAGTACCTGAAAAGGACTAGGGAAATGTTTCTCGTTTATGGAGGTGACGAAGAGCTCGTCGTAAAGGGTTACGTCGACGCTAGCTTCGACACAGATCTGGATGACTCTAAGTCACAAACCGGATACGTGTATATGTTGAATGGTGGAGCAGTGAGCTGGTGCAGCTGCAAACAGAGCGTCGTGGCGGGATCTACATGTGAAGCGGAGTACATGGCAGCCTCGGAGGCAGCACATGAAGCTATATGGGTGAAGGAGTTCATCACCGACCTAGGAGTCATACCCAATGCGTCGGGGCCAATCAAACTCTTTTGTGACAACACTGGAGCTATTGCACTTGCCAAGGAGCCCAGGTTTCACAAGAAGACAAGGCACATCAAGCGTCGCTTCAACTCCATTCGTGAAAATGTTCAAGATGGAGACATAGAGATTTGTAAAGTACATACGGACCTGAATATAGCAGATCCGTTGACTAAACCTCTCCCTAGGGCAAAACATGATCAACACCAGAATTCCATGGGTGTTCGATTCATCACAATGTAACTAGATTATTGACTCTAGTGCAAGTGGGAGACTGTTGGAAATATGCCCTAGAGGCAATAATAAAAGCATTATTATTATATTTCTTTGTTCATGATAATTGTCTTTATTCATGCTATAACTGTATTATCCGGAAATCGTAATACACGTGTGAATACATAGACCATAATATGTCCCTAGTAAGCCTCTAGTTGACTAGCTCGTTGATCAACAGATAGTCATGATTTCCTGGCTATGACATTGGATGTCATTGATAACGGGATCATATCATTAGGAGAATGATGTGATGGACAAGACCCAATCCTAAGCATAGTACAAAGATCGTGTAGTTCGTTTGCTAGAGCTTTTCCAATGTCAAGTATCTTTTCCTTTGACCATGAGATCGTGTAACTCCCAGATACCGTAGGAGTGCTTTGGGTGTATCAAACGTCACAACGTAACTGGGTGACTATAAAGGTGCATTACAGGTATCTCCGAAAGTGTCTGTTGGGTTGACACGGATCAAGACTGGGATTTGTCACTCCGTATGACAGAGAGGTATCTCTGGGCCCACTCGGTAATGCATCATCATAATGAGCTCAAAGTGACCAAGTGTCTGGTCACGGGATCATGCATTATGGTACGAGTAAAGTGACTTGCCGGTAACGAGATTGAACAAGGTATTGGGATACCGACGATCGAGTCTCGGGCAAGTAACATACCGATTGACAAAGGGAATTGTATACGGGGTTGATTAATCCTCGACATCGTGGTTCATCCGATGAGATCATCGTGGAGCATGTGGGAGCCATCATGGGTATCCAGATCCCGCTGTTGGTTATTGACCGGAGAGTCGTCTCGGTCATGTCTGCTTGTCTCCCGAACCCGTAGGGTCTACACACTTAAGGTTCGGTGACGCTAGGGTTATGAAGATATGAATATGCAGTAACCCGAATGTTGTTCGGAGTCCCGGATGAGATCCCGGACGTCACGAGGAGTTCCGGAATGGTCCGGAGGTAAAGAATTATATATAGGAAGTGCTGTTTCGGCCATCGGGACAAGTTTCGGGGTTATCGGTATTGTACCGGGACCACCGGAGGGGTCCCGGGTCCGGGTGGGGCCACCTGTCCCGGGGGGCCACATGGGCTGTAGGGGGTGCGCCTTGGCCTTCATGGGCCAAGGGCACCAGCCCTACTAGGCCCATGCGCCTAGGGTTTCCACCACGGAGGAGTCCAAGTGGTGGAAGGCACCCCGAGGTGCCTTGGGGGGGAGGGAAACCCTCCCCTGGCCGCCGCACCTAGGAGATTGGATCTCCTAGGCTGCGCACCACCCCCCCTTGGCCCTCCTATATATAGTAGGGGAGAGGAGGGATTTTATACCTCAGCCTTTGGTGCTTCCTCTCTCCCCGTTACGTCTCTCTCTCTCGTAGTATAGGCGAAGCCCTGCTACTGTGACGCCCTGCATCCACCACCACGCCGTCGTGCTGCTGGATCTTCATCAACCTCTCTTCCCCCCTTGCTGGATCAAGAAAGGAGGAGACGTCATCCGTTCCGTACGTGTGTTGAACGCGGAGGCATCGTCCGTTCGGTGCTAAGATCTTCGGTGATTTGGATCACGTCGTGTTCGACTACATCATCCACGTTCTTTGAACGCTTCCGCTCGTGATCTACAAGGTACGTAGATGCATCTAATCACTCGTTGCTAGATGAACTCCTAGATGGATCTTGGTGAAACCGTAGGAAAATTTTTTGTTTTCTGCAACGTTCCCCAACAGAAAGATGATGGTAGCAATTACACGGACTGGGTCCGTAACTTGAGGATTATCCTCATTGCTGCACAGAAGAATTACGTCCTGGAAGCACCACTAGTTGCCAGGCCTGCTGCTGGAGCAACACCAGATGTTATGAACGTCTGGCAGAGCAAAGCTGATGACTACTTGATAGTTCAGTGTGCCATGCTTTACGGCTTAGAATCGGGACTTCAACGACGTTTTGAACGTAATGGAGCATATGATATGTTCCAGGAGTTGAAGTTAATATTTCAAGCAAATGCCCGGATTGAGAGATATGAAGTCTCCAATAAGTTCAATAGCTGCAAGATGGAGGAGAACAGTTCTGTCAGTGAGCATATACTCAAAATGTCTGGGTATAATAATCACTTGATTCAGATGGGAGTTAATCTTCCAGATGATTGCGTCATTGACAGAATTCTCCAATCACTGCCACCAAGCTACAAGAGCTTCGTGATGAACTATAATATGCAAGGGATGAATAAGACTATTCCCGAGCTCTTCGCAATGCTGAAAGCTGCGGAGGTAGAAATCAAAAAGGAGCATCAAGTGTTGATGGTCAACAAGACCACTAGTTTCAAGAAAAAGGGCAAAGGGAAGAAGAAGGGGAACTTCAAGAAGAACAGCAAGCAAGTTGCTGCTCAAGAGAAGAAACCCAAGTCTGGACCTAAGCCTGAAACTGAGTGCTTCTACTGCAAGCAGACTGGTCACTGGAAGCGGAACTGCCCCAAGTATTTGGCGGATAAGAAGGATGGCAAGGTGAATAAAGGTATATGTGATATACATGTTATTGATGTGTACCTTACTAGAGCTCGCAGTAGCACCTGGGTATTTGATACTGGTTCTGTTGCTAATATTTGTAACTCGAAACAGGGACTACGGATTAAGCGAACACTGGCAAAGGACGAGGTGACGATGCGCGTGGGAAACGGTTCCAAAGTCGATGTGATCGCGGTCGGCACGCTACCTCTACATCTACCTTCGGGATTAATATTAGACCTAAATAATTGTTATTTGGTGCCAGCGTTGAGCATGAACATTATATCTGGATCTTGTTTAATGCGAGATGGTTATTCATTTAAATCAGAGAATAATGGTTGTTCTATTTATATGAGTAATATCTTTTATGGTCATGCACCTTTGAAGAGTGGTCTATTTTTGATGAATCTCGATAGTAGTAACACACATATTCATAATGTTGAAGCCAAAAGATGCAGAGTTGATAATGATAGTGCAACTTATTTGTGGCACTGCCGTTTAGGTCATATCAGTGTAAAGCGCATGAAGAAACTCCATACTGATGGACTTTTGGAACCACTTGATTATGAATCACTTGGTACTTGCGAACCGTGCCTCATGGGCAAGATGATTAAAACACCGTTCTCCGGTACTATGGAGAGAGCAACAGATTTGTTGGAAATCATACATACAGATGTATGTGGTCCGATGTATATTGAGGCTCGTGGCGGATATCGTTATTTTCTCACCTTCACAGATGACTTAAGTAGATATGGGTATATCTACTTAATGAAACATAAGTCTGAAACATTTGAAAAGTTCAAAGAATTTCAGAGTAAAGTTGAAAATCATCATAACAAGAAAATAAAGTTTCTACGATCTGATCGTGGAGGAGAATATTTGAGTTACGAGTTTGGTATACATTTGAAACAATGCGGAATAGTTTCGCAACTCACGCCACCCGGAACACCACAGCGTAATGGTGTGTCCGAACCTCGTAATCGTACTTTACTAGATATGGTGCGATCTATGATGTCTCTTACTGATTTACCGCTATCGTTTTGGGGTTATGCTTTAGAGACGGCCGCATTCATGTTAAATAGGGCACCATCAAAATCCGTTGAGACGACACCTTATGAACTATGGTTTGGCAAGAAACCTAAGTTGTCGTTTCTTAAAGTTTGGGGCTGTGATGCTTATGTGAAAAAGTTTCAACCTGATAAGCTCGAACCCAAATCGGAGAAATGTGTCTTCATAGGATACCCAAAGGAGACTGTTGGGTACACCTTCTATCACAGATCCGAAGGCAAGACATTCGTTGCTAAGAATGGATCCTTTCTAGAGAAGGATTTTCTCTCGAAAGAAGTGAGTGGGAGGAAAGTAGAACTTGACGAGGTAACTGTACCTGCTCCCTTATTGGAAAGTAATACATCACAGAAACCTGTTTCTGCGACACCTACACCAATTAGTGAGGAAGCTAATGATAATGATCATGAAACTTCAGAACAAGATACTACTGAACCTCATAGATCAACCAGAGTAAGATCCGCGCCAGAGTGGTATGGTAATCCTGTTCTGGAAATCATGCTACTAGATCATGATGAACCTACGAACTATGAAGAAGCGATGGTGAGCCCAGATTCCGCAAAATGGCTTGAAGACATGAAATCTGAGATGGGATCCATGTATGAGAACAAAGTATGGACTTTGGTTGACTTGCCCGATGATCGGCAAGCAATTGAGAATAAATGGATCTTCAAGAAGAAGACTGACGCTGACGGTAATATTACTGTCTACAAAGCTCGACTTGTCGCAAAAGGTTTTCGACAAGTTCAAGGGGTTGACTACGATGATACCTTCTCACCCGTAGCGATGCTTAAGTCTATCCGAATCATGTTAGCAATTGCCGCATTTTATAATTATGAAATTTGGCAGATGGATGTCAAAACTGCATTCCTGAATGGATTTCTGGAAGAAGAGTTGTATATGATGCAACCGGAAGGTTTTGTCGATCCAAAGGGAGCTAACAAAGTGTGCAAGCTCCAGCGATCCATTTATGGACTGGTGCAAGCCTCTCGGAGTTGGAATAAACGCTTTGATAGTGTGATCAAAGCATTTGGTTTTATACAGACTTTCGGAGAAGCCTGTATTTACAAGAAAGTGAGTGGGAGCTCTGTAGCATTTCTGATATTATATGTGGATGACATATTACTGATTGGAAATGATATAGAATTTCTGGATAGCATAAAGGGATACTTGAATAAGAGTTTTTCAATGAAAGACCTCGGTGAAGCTGCTTACATATTAGGCATAAAGATCTATAGAGATAGATCAAGACGCTTAATTGGACTTTCACAAAGCACATACCTTGACAAGATTTTGAAGAAGTTCAAAATGGATCAAGCAAAGAAAGGGTTCTTGCCTGTATTACAAGGTGTGAAGTTGAGTCAGACTCAATGCCCGACCACTGCAGAAGATAGAGAGAAAATGAAAGATGTTCCCTATGCTTCAGCCATAGGCTCTATCATGTATGCAATGCTGTGTACCAGACCTGATGTGTGCCTTGCTATAAGTCTAGCAGGGAGGTACCAAAGTAATCCAGGAGTGGATCACTGGACAGCGGTCAAGAACATCCTGAAATACCTAAAAAGGACTAAGGATATGTTTCTCGTATATGGAGGTGACAAAGAGCTCATCGTAAACGGTTACGTTGATGCAAGCTTTGACACTGATCTGGACGATTCTAAATCGCAAACCGGATACGTATTTATATTAAACGGTGGAGCTGTCAGTTGGTGCAGTTCTAAACAAAGCGTCGTGACGGGATCTACATGTGAAGCGGAGTACATAGCTGCTTCAGAAGCAGCAAACGAAGGAGTCTGGATAAAGGAGTTCATACCCGATCTAGGTGTCATACCTAGTGCATCGGGTCCAATGAAAATCTTTTGTGACAATACTGGTGCAATTGCCTTGGCAAAGGAATCCAGATTTCACAAGAGGACCAAACACATCAAGAGACGCTTCAATTCCATCCGGGATCTAGTCCAGGTGGGAGACATAGAGATTTGCAAGATACATACGGAGCTGAATGTAGCAGATCCATTGACTAAGCCTCTTCCATGAGCAAAACATGATCAGCACCAAAGCTCCATGGGTGTTAGAATCATTACTGTGTAATCTAGATTATTGACTCTAGTGCAAGTGGGAGACTGAAGGAAATATGCCCTAGAGGCAATAATAAAGTTATTATTTATTTCCTTATATCATGATAAAAGTTTATTATTCATGCTAGAATTGTATTAACCGGAAACATAATACATGTGTGAATACATAGACAAACAAAGTGTCACTAGTATGCCTCTACTTGACTAGCTCATTAATCAAAGATGGTTATGTTTCCTAACCATGGACAAAGAGTTGTCATTTGATTAAATGGGATCACATCATTAGTTGAATGATCTGATTGACATGACCCATTCCATTAGCTTAGCACCCGATCGTTTAGTATGTTGCTATTGCTTTCTTCATGACTTATACATGTTCCTATGACTATGAGATTATGTAACTCCCGTGTGCCGGAGGAACACTTTGTGTGCTACCAAACGTCACAACGTAACTGGGTGATTATAACGGTGCTCTACAGGTGTCTCCAAAGGTACATGTTGGGTTGACGTATTTCGAGATTAGGATTTGTCACTCCGATCGTTGGAGAGGTATCTCTGGGCCCTCTTGGTAATGCACATCACTTAAGCCTTGCAAGCAATGCAACTAATGAGTTAGTTGCAAGATGATGTATTACAGAACGAGTAAAGAGACTTGCCAGTAACGAGATTGAACTAGGTATTGGATACCGACGATCGAATCTCGGGCAAGTAACATACCGATGACAAAGGGAACAACGTATGTTGTTATGCGGTCTGACCGATAAAGATCTTCGTAGAATATGTAGGAGCCAATATGGGCATCCAGGTCCCGCTATTGGTTATTGACCGGAGACATGTCTCGGTCATGTCTACATTGTTCTCGAACCCGTAGGGTCCGCACGCTTAAGGTTTCGATGACAGTTATATTATGAGTTTATACGTTTTGATGTACCGAAGGTTTTTCGGAGTCCCGGATGTGATCACGGACATGACGAGGAGTCTCGAAATGGTCGAGACATAAATATTGATATATTGGAAGCCTATGTTTGGATATTGGAAGTGTTCCGGGTGAAATCGGGATTTTACCGGAGTACCGGGAGGTTACCTGAACCCCCTGGGAGCTATATGGGCCTTAGTGGGCCTTAGTGGAAGAAGAGGAGAGGCGGCCAGGGTTGGGCCGCGCGCCCCTCCCCCCTAGTCCGAATAGGACAAGGAGAGAGGGGGCCGGCGCCCCCCTCCTTCTCTCTCCCTCTTTTCCCACCTCACGAATCCTATTCCAACTAGGATTGGGGGAGAAGTCCTACTCCCGGAGGGAGTAGGACTCCTCTTGGCGCGCCCTATGATGGCCGGCCGGCCTCCCCCTCTTGAACCTTTATATACGGAGGCAGGGGCACCCCATAGACACACAAGTTGATCCACGTGATCATATTCTTAGCCGTGTGCGGCGCCCCCTGCCACCATAGTCCTCGATAATATTGTAGCGGTGCTTAGGCGAAGCCCTGCGACAGTAGTGCATCAAGATCGTCACCACGCCGTCGTGCTGACGGAACTCTTCCCCGACACTTTGCTGGATTGGAGTCCGGGGATCGTCATCGAGCTGAACATGTGCTAGAACTCGGAGGTGCCGTAGTTTCGGTGCTTGATCGGTCGGGCCGTGGAGACGTACGACTACATCAACCAAACGCTTCCGTTGTCATCTACAAGGGTACGTAGATCACACTCTCCCCTCTCGTTGCTATGCATCACCATGATCTTGCATGTGCGTAGGAAATTTTTTGAAATTACCACGTTCCCCAACAGTCTTTGCGCGAAGAGAGCAATGGGAAAGACAATCCATGGTATCCCAAGGCATCATTGCTCTCTAGAGCTCGTTTTGTCAACTCGTGGGATTGCAAGGTTGACAAGAAGTCGTGGGTACCTACACAAAAGAGACACAAACGAAAGAAATTGTGTATGTGGTAAATGTACACACCATCCATCATGATGTGTATGTGCATGTGTGAGTTAGTACAAGATAAGCATCGCTTAAAGAAATTTGATGCATGGTATAAGAACATGTCATCCATCATGAAAGAATAGTTATTGTGTATAACACGATGGGGATGCAAATTGAGCATAAAAATATATGGCATATCAATATCATGGTCGTACATGGGGAGCATATTGTGCACATAAGTATGAGGATAATGCAATGGATTGGATGGATCAAAATCTCCTAAAATGTAGGAGGAAACTATGGGGGTCTCCTCATGAGCAATATTGGAAACATCATATGGAAAAAATGGACAACATCCAAAACAATGCATATCCGAAGCTAGGTGGTCATGGCATGGCATATGAGATAAATGATGCAAAGGGAGCATATCAATATCATCACAAGAAAAACAAATGCCAATAACCATGGGCTTGTCATCTATGCCATAAGTGCAAATTGGGTTAATTGTAATGGCATATGCATAGTCACTATGAAGAGATTACAAATATGACATATTGTTGATCTCATGCATAGCATATGACAAGTCAAGCGGATTGTCAAACATGATGTGACCGAGAGAATTAGCACAAGAAATCCTATGTAACATGGCATCACAACTAATAGACTCCACATGGCAGTCATCATACTCATCATAAATGGGTAAATCATCGCATGGGGAAGTCACACTAGCATGAAGCATGGAAATAGGTTGATCAACATCATGCAAGCAATCAATGTCAAGAATGTCCACTAGTGGGACTAGAGCATCACCTTCACCTATGTTACCTGGTTCATTCACTCTAGTGGTGTAGGTGAGGTGGGTAAGACCAAATGGTTGTCAAGATCATCATCTTGATGGAACCATGTGGGGGTGCATCATATTCCACCATGGCCATCGTCTTGTCCAAAGGTAGGACGTAGTCATCGCGAATCGACGCGTCATCATATATGGGACCTAGCACCAAATGAGAAGACACAATAGAGGTAGAGGTCAAGTCATTAGTGTTGAAAGTGGCCTCACATGACCTATCAACTATCTCACTCTCTCTATGTGGTGGTTCACTCACTTCCTCAAAGTAGGTGCGCTCAAACTCACATATGGTGGAGTCACTCATCTCACTCAAGAGGTGGGGGTTGTGGCTCTCCTCACATGGGAATTGTGGAAACATGTCATATATGGGGCTAGTGTTGAAGTCACTCTCACTCTCAATATGGTGGCTAAAGTCACTCAAGTCATCACATGTCGCCGTGGTCGAAGGGAAAATCACATGCTCAACCGTCTTGTTGTCGTCGCCGTGGATGAAGGCCGAAGATGGCACATCATCACTCTTGCCTCCTAAGATGGAAGCATCATCCTTGCTCGCCACCTTGTCGCTCACCTCCAAAGATTGGTCCTTGAGGTTCTCCGTAGTCGTACTTGTCACCGCACCATCTTGAAAAAGAGTCCAAGTAGACTCGGCATCATCAGTGCCACAAAGAGGGATGGCAGTGAAGTTGAACTTGGGAGCATCGTCTTGGAGCTCATCGGGCTTGGACATCTTGGTGGTACTATCCTCATGCTTGCCTTCTTGGAGCTTGGTCTTATAGAAGTGTGCTTGGGGTCGAGAAGCCTTGGACTTCATGAGTTCTTGTTCCGCCTTGAGAGCACCAATGTAGTTGTCGTCGAGGGACTTGTAGTTCTCGAGGAAGATCGTCTTGGAGATGTCATTGTGCAATCCCATCATGAAGTGGAACTTCATAAAAATGGGTTCGTCCATGCCGGCTCGTCGCAAGGCTTTCTTCATCTCCTTGAAGTACTCATCGATGGACTTGGATCCTTGGATGGTGTTCTCCAATTGGCGTTGAAGTTGTTCCATGTAGGTTGGAGGCACGAACTCTTGCCGCAAAGCTCTCTTCTTCTTGGGCCAACTCATGTCGTAGGTCTCCAAAGGTGCATGAAGCCACTATGTGGACGCGAAGTCGTGGAAGTTCCTTGTGGCGCACTTCACTTGATCTTCGGGAGGAACTTGATGTAGCTTGAGGTAGTCGTCCATCAAACGCTCCCACTCAAGATACGTTCTTGAGTCCCATAGAAAGGAATCACGTGGTCGATGTCGAGGTCGTAGTAGCTCGTGGAAGTCGCGGACTTGAGCTTGGGGAGCTTCTCTTGAGGTGCTTGTGAGCAAAGATGACGTATGTCCGTAGGCGAAGATGCCTTGAAGTCGCTTGGCGAAGATGCCAAGGGGGATGGTGAAGTCGTTGAGCAGTTGTTGGTGTTGAGCTCTTAACCTTCACGTTCATGGTGGTGATGGTGTCGATGCCGATGTGACCTTGCCGGGGATGGTAGCTCGGAGGCATGTGCTCTTGAGCGTCTTCTCAAAGATGAGGAAGATCGCTTGTACGACTTGATTAGGGCTTTGATCTCCTCCATTTGAGCTTGCATCTTGGCATCGTAGGAGTTGTTTGTGGCATCGAAGTCGTCGTTGTTGTTGTAGACCGAAGATGAAATGCCTTGCCTATCCATCACAAGACTCGAGTAGGGGTGAGTAGGAAATGAGATAAACAATACCAAGTTACCTTTTCCCGAAGTTGAGGATATATCTCGTTTCACTCAATGTGAGATGAAAGAATAGTGGAATTGGTAGTGGACTTGTTCACTCACACCTACAAACTAAAGCTTATGGAGTAGCTCGGTGAGGATAGTGGCACAAAAATTTAATGCAAAATGTTAGCAAGAGTCAATAATGTTGAAAGAGATTCACAAATTCGCAAGTGAAACAAGTAGACCAATAGCAATGAATGGCACACGAAAACACACACACGGATAGATAAATGGGGTCGTGCAACCAAGGATGAGCACAAAATGTGGAATCCATGGAAAATGCTCGTGTTGCAGAACTCAAGAGAGACGCTAGCACGATTGCTCAATAGGAGGATACGACACTTGTGCACAACCTATAAGATGCAAAATGTATGAACTTTCTATCCCAAGTATGCTATGTATGTATGTTCCGGTGGTATGATCCAAGATGATCTTATATGCAATGTGGTATGATGCTATGGCACTTGCTTACAAGCTTGTTTGCTCTTTCTCTTTTGCTTAAAAGCTTATTCTTTTGTGTATATGGTCACAATGCGAAATGCACAAACCAATATAGCAATTGGGTATATACGGGAACAAACTTGAGGCACAAGAGATGATATGATGATACCAATATGATATGGGATATATGCAATGGGAGGTGTAGATCACTAATGTGCACAAGTAACGTTGCCGGCAATACTCAAATGGCTAGTCTCGATAGGCATGTGACGCAAAATGGGCTAGGGATTAACAATGCAATGGCAAGGGAATATACAATGGAGGGATACCACGATACTGAGATGATGTGGAGGTTACCGTCCTTGGCGATGATGAGTGGCGGTGGTCTTGATGGAGATACCAAGATGATGGAGACTCGTCCCTAAGTAGCCGAAACACCTTAGGAAACGGAAAAACCGCGAACTCAAAATCTCAAATGTCAAATGGTGGTAGCGGGATGCGGTGGTGGTTGCGGAAGCTCAATGGAATTGCGGAATGGCAATGATGGGTTGCGGAGTACGCAATGCGGAAATAGAGGGTAAGGTGGTGGACTATACACGGTGTCGGAGTTGGAAGCACGGTCCCTAAGTACCCGAAACACCTTAGGAGACACAACTCACAACACAAAGAAAATTGGGTTAAGTTGGGGTGGCGGAAGTGTATGATGGGTAAGCCTATGCGGGAGTTATGGTGGTGGTGGTTGATGAAGATGCAACGTCCCTAAGTAGCCTAAACACCTTAGGAGACTCGAATCACTACTCAAGCAACCACAAATGCTATAAGGAACAAAATTGGTTAGGTTGCGGAAGTCGGTGGTGGTGCATCGGATGATGTGGTGGAAGCCCTAGGCAAAGATGCCAAAATTCACAAAATTTGATGGAGTCAAAAGATGTTTGTGGTATTTTTGTGGGAAGGGGGATGTCAAGAGATTTTCAACGAGCTAAAGAACGCGAAAATCGGACTCCGGATGAATTAGTTATGGGCAAAACGGTGAAACGGGGGTGGCTGAGATGTCAGGGGCCGGACATCCGGGCTCGGGGTCGGAAATCCGGGACCTGATGTCCAGAACTGAGCATATTTGGAGCTCTAGGAGCTGGATGTCCGGCCGAGGACCCGGATGTCCGGCCGGACGAATACAGATCTCGTTTGGGGCGGAAATTTTTGAATTGGGGGCGGAAATGGATGATTCCAAAGGCAAAATTGGAGAAATTTCGTGGATGGAAAGTGGGGAAACTTGGGGATATGCTAGATCCACTTGAAACCAAGCAAATCCATGGATCGGAATCAACAAAACTTCGTCAAACCAACAAATCACAAAAAAATTAGGGCTATTTTTGGTGGGGATTTTCAAAATTAGGGAAGAACACAACAAAATTAGGCTAGAAAACACAACGGGGAGGCTCCGAAATCGTGATCAACGTGACTCTGATACCAAGATGATGTAGGGTGGAACCCTATACAGCCGATCTTTCACGAAAGGAGCGGATCCCGCGAAGAACACGAGGGGGAAAACGAGGGGAATCACGTGGGGAAACACGAGAGAAACACTAAAACCAACAAGAACAATCACACATGTGCTAGATCCTCGAAACACAAAGAGATACACGATCCAAATCCAACAAGGGACGATACAAAGGGTAGTCGGTTCTTCTCCGTAGAGGAGGTTTTGAATCCACAAGGGGATCTTCCCATGAGGGGTCTTGAATCCAAGGTGGATCTTCTCCGTAGAGGGGTCGCGGTCTCTCTCGTGGAGTAGATCCGATATGGATGAGCGAAGCTCTATCTCACAAATGAGCTAACACAACGCTAACCCTAACTAGGAGGAGGGGGTAGTATATATAGTCTAAGCCACGAAGGGGTAAGTGGGAAAGATGGATACATGAGCCTTTGGCCCGAATCTGCGCGCAGGCAGGCGCTGGATGTCCGGGCTGGGGGCCGAATGTCCGGGGCACGGGCCGGATGTCCGGCCTGGCGGTGGCCGAATCTGTTCTTCTTTGGATAGGCGTCGCCGGATTTTTCGGGGTTGGTCGCCGGATATCCGGGCTGGCGCCGAATGTCCGGCCGCTGAAGCTCTTGGCTTTCTGTTGGTGCAGATACTGGGCGGCTGCACAGGCGCCGGATGTCCGGCCCTTGGCCCGGATGTCCGGCCGCTGTAGCATCAGCAGCCCCGTCTTCTTCCGTCATCGCTTCCAGGCTTCCCTCGCGGATGGTGTAGTTGTACCTTGGCGCTTGCACTCCTCCTCGTCGTCCGTAGTGTTCAGACAATACCTATGCATGCACACGAGTGGAGTGTCAAGTAGTATACCATCCTTGAAGGGGTCAAGTGAGCACGTGTAAAGGAGATGATTCACCTTTGGGTATGTGAAGTAGATGTTGCACGTGTCACTCGCCAAACGGACTATTGACATGGTGATGTCCATAGGATGCTCCGCATCAGAGAGCCTTGATGACAACGTTGTATTGGGTGCAAACATGAGCAAAGAAACGTTGGAGAGTGGTGGACGTGTCCGATTTGCACCGTAACGGAAATGACCAAGAGAAGTGAGAATAATCATCGAGAACAACCAAGTAATATTCATAGCCGGAAAAACTCACGGCCGGAGAGGTCCACAGATCACAATGAATAAGCTCGAATGGTGCATAAGTGCGGCTAGTAGAGGAGGAGAAAGGTAGTCTAGGCTGGTGCCCTAATTGGCAAGCATTACAAGGGCCATTGTATGGCTTATTACATTGAAAGGGAAAACTACTGGTGATGGCATGAAAAGATTGAGTGCCGGGGTGGCCTAGGCGACGATGCCACACGTCACCATCAGAGGTTGTGGCGGAGAGGGCAATGCACCGCGTCGTGTTATTGCCGTAGAACGGGTAGAGGTCGCCGGAGCTAGCGGAGATCAGGATTATCCTCCGTGTTCGAAGATCCTTCACAAGAAAGCCAAACGGATAAAATTCGATGGAACAAAAATTATCTTTGGTAAATTGGCGAACGGAGATGAGGCTAGTGGTGACGGAGGGGGAGAAGAGGATGTTGCGTAGTTGGAAATTGTGGGGAGGGAGAGAGGTGGAGCCGGTAGCACGAATGGGAAGGTGATGGCCATTGCCTACAACAATGCTAGAAAATTTACGCTGTAAAGAAGAACTCAAGTGGTTGAGGTTACCAGGGTTGCCGGTGACGTGGTTGGAGGCGCCACTATCGAGGTACCACTCGTTGGACGGAGCGTTGTTGTTGAAGCCCTGGTTGCTATAGGCGGCGTGAAGGAGAGCCATGTGATCCCATGACGACTGCTGGTACAGAGCAGGCGGAGTGTACGGGGAGCACTGCATCGGGTACGCCTGAGCATGGGATCCCGGACGGGGACCGAGGACACCAGCGGCATTCGGGGGCACCCAGCCAGGGCACGGTGGAGGGATGGCCATGTCGTACGGAGCGAAGAACCCCATGTAGGGGTTGAACGGCGTGGAAGAGGAGCCACCACGACCCTGTGGTCCGCCGCGTCCACGGCCACGTCCACGGCCTCGGCCGCGGTCACCACCGCGATCACCACTGTCGCCGCAGTGGTTGTAGTCGCGCCCAGGCGCACGATCGGGGAAGCGGTCCTGGGGCCGATCCACCCGATCGCTCAGACGAGAAGAAGATCTGCCACCACTCCTGGATCCGGAGACACCGGAAGGCCCGTCGAGTCCATGGACGGCGAGAACCGTGGCTGGGGCGTCGGCGGTGCGCTGAGCGAGGTTTTCTTCGGCGAGCTTCAGGCGCGAAAACACGGTCTCAAACGGGACAAGGGAACCATGTCCCCCAGCACGACCCGGATCGTGTCGAGGCGGCCGTCAATGCCGTGGAGGAACTGAGTGGTGAGATCCACCTCAGAGACCGCGTGGTCGATGTCGGCGAGACCCGCGATGAGCAGCTTCATGCGGCGCGCGTATTCGTCGACGAAGAGATCGCCCTGTTTGAGGTTGTGATACTGACGATTGAGCATCATGTACCGAGCCGCGGGATTTGCGAGGAAGTAGTCCCGGATCCGAGTCCAGAGATTGAAAGTGGTGGTGGCGCCGATCACGTGGTCAACGATCTGATCGGAGAGGGTAGCATACATGGCGAGGGCGACGTGGGTGTCGAGCTCAAGGTACTGGCTGTTGGCATTGGGTGGAGGGGGGTGCTCGATCAGATACATGATGCCGTAACGAAGCAGGACCATGAGGAAGAAGGATTTCCACTTGTGGTAATTGTGCTCGGCGGGGTTGAGGAGGAATTTGATGTGGTTGGTGATGTCGATGTTGAGGATAGGGTGTTTGGCCAGTGGCGGCGGCGGCGGCGCGGTGGTGGAGAAGAGGGGGGCAAATTGGGAGGAAGCGGAAGTAGTGGCGCTAGGGTTAGCCGGCAGAGTACCGAAGATGAACGGGGGGAGGTAGCCGAGGAGGGAGCCGAGGAGGGAGCCGTAGCAGTGAGGGAGGGCGACGAGGTGACGAAGAGAGTCGCCGTGGAGGAGGAAGAGGAGTGCTGCTCCGACATGGCGGCGGCCTGGAGACTACTGATACCAAGTTGGAGAGTAAACTTGCTCTCTTGTATTGATGATTGACACATACATCAGTATTACATATATATACACCCCATGAAGTGGGCACGCAGGCCGGGGGAAGTCGGTTCTGATCCTACAATCTAGGAGGCGACGTGCGCACTACATACAATCACAAGTACATGTTAACAGGCAACGGGGTATGCTTCCCAAAAGGAAGAGTAGAGGGCAAGGCCGTGGGCAGGGGTACGTCGTACATGTGGATTCGTCAGCAGGAACCTTGAACCTTCAATGCTGTTGAGGTTGCCATGGCGCAGCTTGAGCCAGGACGAATTCTGACGCATTTGCTATGCGAGGATGACGTTTAGACGTTTAGTACACTTCTTGCCCAGGTGCCGACGTGACAAAGGAAGACCAGTTAGCATCACTGTCAGTCCCGTATCCCAAGCAGCACCGGAAGCTCGGCTTTAATCTTCGTCGTGCCGGTCATCTCGCACGCCGGCGGCGACTCCATACTGGATTACTGGCCGTCGTTCAACCTGAAGATCTGGACAACGGCTGCTGCGACCGCCTTCATCTCCACGTAGGCCTTGCGTGGAACACCGGGTACTGCGCCACGTCCACTGCCACGAACTCGCCGCCGTTACTGAGCCAGTGCTCTGGCACGAGCTTCTCCATCCGCGTTGCCGTCCAAATCACAGATGAAATTGCAGAGGGCCCAACGCATGTAGGTCAACGGGACAATGACAGCCCCCGCGCACCGCAATAAATATGCAAAATAGCTACATGCACGCACTGGATAACAAACTATGTTCAAAAAATTTGCAAACCGGCGCTAGAGTCACACCAAATTTTACCCAGTGATCTCCCAAACTAATGCACGTGTCGATCAAACACAGGCCCGTCAATACCTTCTCACCAAGTGGTGAAACGTCGTTGCTTAAACTTGGTTAGATATAGTGGTTTTGGTATAAGGACCCTCTGCAATTTTCTATCATGGTTGCCATCATTTTGCGCGGTAGATCAAGGGCAAGCATAGCATGTATAGGAATGGCACATTTAAACCTGGATGGTTGGGCAACTCGCCTCCCTGGTTCTCCCCCGATTTGGATCTTCGCCGGCCGTTAGATCATGATCAACCCGGTCCTTTTTTTGTTGTCTGCCGTTGGATCTTCACTGAAAGTCCATTGTTGCCATTTTCACCGCGCGGGCAGTTTTGAGCGGGGAATGACCTGTGGGCTCGGGCAGGACCTGATTGGCTGGGTTGCCTTTTTTTGAGTGTGTGCAGCCAATCCTAACACGCCGTGTGGGCGCGTCGTGGGCGTTGTTCCTGGCGCATAACCCCTATCTCCGGTCATCCTCACTGGCCATCGCCTCCCTCGTCAGTCGTCGTCACCAGCAAAAGAGTTGTTTGCATCTCTCTGTAGCGTCCTTTCCAGCATGGATGGTGGCCCTCGCCGCGTTCCAGCAACCGCCTGCAAGCTTGCAGCACTCGAAGCCGCGGTCGCTGGTCGCAGTTCATAGCTCTGACCAGTTCACCAGTTGCAGCTCCTCACCTTCGCCAACGGTTTCCGACATGGCCGCCGTTGCAAAAACCCAGAAAGACGGTTGTAACAAAAACTAGGCTGCTTCCAACAAAATTAAAATACGGTGGTCACAAAAATTGTTTTGGTCCAGCAAATCAAAAACGGTTGGTAGCAAAAAAAAATGTTTGGTTCCAGCTAAAAAAAGACACTGGTTCCAACAAGAAAACAGAGAAAAACGTTGTGGTCACCGTGGTCACCATGGTTACCATTAGGGAGGAAAAAACCGGTTCCAGCAAACTGTGCCAATGGTTCCAGCAAAATACCACGCTGGTTGCAGCATTTCATCGATCTTGCGATGGATACTTCCAGAAAACGTGACGCCGGTTTCAGCAAATTGTGACGCCGGTTGCAAAAAATCCAAAAGGTCTGATTGTAGCAAAGGAACTAGCCGGTTCCAGCAAAGAATTACGCTGGTTCTAGCAAAAATCACGTCGCCGGTGAGGCGCCCTTCAGTTCCAGCACCAATGGGTGCTGCTTCCAGCACGTCACCTTGCTGGTTGTAGCAAAACGTCAATGGTGATTCAATCAAAACAAGCAATTTGGGAGAGGTTGGAACAGAATAATTTGTAAAAGGATGCAACCATACGCAGAAAAAGATACAACTGGTGATCCAAAAAGTTACAGCCGATGGCAATCAAAAAAATGGGTGGACCTACACCGGCGACATGGTGTACCCAGGGTCGACGGAGTTGCAAAACGGGGACCATGCCCGGCGGTGATCTCCTGTTTTTGGGCGGCTGTGGAGGTGCTCGCAGCAACGGGGGCCCCTGGAGTTGTTCTGCAGTGAAAAAGCTCACAGAACATTGTGCGGATTCCATGGCTGATGCGTGTGTGAGAGAGAGAGACAGAGGGAAGGAGGCGAGTTTGAAGTTTGAAGGGACGAAGTGTGCTCGGCGAAGAGATAAGGATTGAGAAGTCAAAGTGGTGTGTGGGTCCACACTAATAAAACGCACGTGGGTAAGCCGCACGATCCCAATGAAGAGTAACATACACATATCCCTAGACCATATTACTACCTTCATAGTGAGTAGTAACATAGGTGTGATGTCATGCGAAGCTCCATTTATTAGATACTCATATTACATTGGGACATGTGATGTTACAGTAACTACTAAGTTATTAGAACTACCCCTCTCTTCATTAACTCATTGCCACATAGACAAATTTACCGAGTTGGACTTAAAATTACTGCTGAAGTTACTTCCATTGTGACTAGTCTTAATCGGGCGTCGCGCCTGAGACCGGCCGAAAGCTTCGGCCGGCGCTCCGGCCCCAAACATTTTCCTAGATGTGTTTGATGTTTCTTTTTGTTTTGGTTTTCCTTTTACTCTCTGGATGGATGGATAGTGCACGTGCATACTACCTTTGATACCTTGATTTGGCTTGATACATTTTGTCTCCCAAAGACACACTGGAACGTATCACTACCTAGTTAATTAAAAATGGCTTGCACAACATGGCAGTGTTGCTGGATGTGTAGATTTTTAATTACGAAAAATATAAACTTCTTTCTGAAATAATTATCAGGGTCTCGGACCCGTAGGACCCACATTTGGTGGTTTCAAGTTTTTTTTTAGCATCAGTACAGACACAAGCGCTCATATACACACGCATACACTCACCCCTATGAACGCACACACGCACACCCTACCCCTATGAGCACCTCCGAGAGACTGAGCAAGTCACCGGCCGTCTCCCTTGATCATGTCCTGATCAATGTTTTTTGGGCTATGGGTCGTTTCCAAGACTTTGCATGAGAACTAATAATATTTTTTAAAAACAAAATAAACTAGAATTTTGGATCAGGCATATCCACCGATTTGGTGGTTGGACCAGATCAGGTTAAGTATCTGTATTATATAGTCGTGACCCAAGCAGGGTTACTATATAAAAAAAATTGGCAGATAGGGGAGCTCATGTTGGTGAGGTAGGGTTGGCTTGGATGGCGAGCTCCTCTACATAGGGTCTCACATTAGGTCATAACCAACTAGCGCTTACTTCAAAAGCGACGCAAACCATACTGACCATAGACCTGGAATGGGATGGACCGAACCGACTACCCATGCCAAGTGGCTGCCTCTGCATGGGTGAGAAGGTGGTTGTAGCCGGGTAGGTACAATCACCCTAGGGCGGGACCGCCGGTCAGGGTCTCGACCCGCGGGCCTTTAGTAAGGCAAGGTGGAGAAGTAGAGGTAGTGCACGGGGGATGGTTAAAGGTTTTGGTTCCTTGGTCTAGTCATGCGCAGAGGTAGCGCGTGGACAACTTGGACCAAGCGATGCTATGGGCAAAGCAGTGCACTTCTGATCAAAGGTAAATGTGATATCACTCCTAGCTTTCAGGTTTAAAAGTGTGTCGTGTGGGTTTTTCTCTAACACATGGTGTAAGATCCCATGTTATGTTGCTCTGTCGCCAATAATTTTGCAAATAAAATTTGGTTTTCAACAAAATGGGTTAAAGGAAAATATTTTACCTACAAAGTATTTTGAGCTAATGTCTCGGTGGTCGTAGCCGTTCCCGATAAGGTTTTTCCTCTTGAAAACTTCATGCATCCACTTTTCCCCGGCAACTTGCAAAGTACGCATTTTATATGTACTCAACTCTTATGTTGTTTTTCAGAATAAGTGAGTTATGAGAACTTCGAGGAAATAGAGAATGGTACTTATGATGAGTCTGGTCATCTTAGGGCATGTTCTGGAACTCTCCCAGCTCCACCGAATCCATGATTTCAGCTTCTGGAGCGAGCTCCTCACTTCACCCAGCGATCAAAAAATGTTTTGGAGGGACGCTGGCTTCTCCCTTCGCTGCAGCCCAGCTGGGAGGCAAAAAGCCTGTTAGGCTCCCCATTGGGTTGGCTGGAGGCAGCCCAGATGTGCAGCGCAGTTCACCTTGTGGTTTGGGCGAGGGGGCTCGGCCTCCGGGCTGCTGCTCCTGGCTCCGGCGTCAATGGCGACCTGCTGAGTTCGCCGTTGTCAAGGGCTCGCTGCTCCAACCTGGTGCCGGGACGAGCGCCACTGAGCAGGGGATCCGGTGGGAAAGAGGTCGGGGTGGCCGGATATGTACGCGCAGGAGGGGATCCGGCCGGCAGCGGGTCTGGCGGCACGACTGGCGGTGGCGAGGGTTCGAGGAGGGAGCAGAGGAACGAGAACAGTTCGAGTCTGGGCTTCTCTGTTCTGTACGCGAGCCGTGCAAGGAGGGTGTGCGCGCCAATCGTTTTCCTGGGCGGTGATAAAGCGCTGTAAATACAAGGAACTCCAGATTATGTCGATTCGTGAAGCTGGGTTTTCCTCGCTCCGCAAAAATGCACTACGGCCCATCCCAGCTTCGCTATTTCAGCTTCTCGGAGCTAATGCGTTCGGCTTCGTTTTTCACCTGGAGTTTGGGAAGCTCAGAGTGGGAGAGTTCCAGAACAGGCCCTTAATGACTTCAATTATTTTGAAGTGGAGTATGATTATGAGGAAGTCGGCAATCAATGCTATGAAGAGTAGATGCCCTCCATGGTTGGTCTAGAAGGCTCGTACTAGGAGCGGGTGGCGTTCTATCCGCTTAGACTTAGTCGACACTCGAGGTGTCAATGTAATAAAAGCCTTCTTACTAATGGCGGTTGTTTCGTCTTGTACATGATATTCTCATCCTTAATTGATCCTGACACAATTCTAAAATAATGGCTTTCATTATGCCTGACTCTGTGAAACGTAACAGGGCGTCATAGTCATCCACTTTTTTGCAATAGAGATTAGTGCCTTTCTTACAAAAATAATAAGACACGGGAGCTGGGATTCGAACGCTAGACCAGCTGCTTGTGCATGTATTGAGTTAACCAGTACACCAGGAGAATCTTCTTAACATATTGAGCAGAAGTAACTTAAAAGAACTTTCTTCAGTGGCGAAAACTGAACATTACTTAGAAAATTGCAAACAATGTTAGAAATTTCGAACGTTTTATTGAAGTTACGAATAAACTAAGAAACGCGAATAAATTTATAAATTTCTCATCATCTTTTTAAACTACGAAGAATATTTCAAATTCTGGAACATTTTTCAAATTTGTAAACAAAACTCGAAAAAATGGAACATCTTCCAAAATTTTGAACAATTCATTTAAAACTCGATCATTTTCCAAATAACATTTTTGGAAACATGAACATTTCCCAGAACATTTTTTGAAAACTTATTTTTTTTGAAATTGGTGAACAAAATTTTAAAATGGGAACAACTTTTTAAATTCAGAACAAGTTTTTTTAACTGAGAACAATTTTGAAAAGGAGAACATTTTTATATACATGACCAAACAGTTGAAACGGAAACTTTTTTCTAATGCTTCGAACATTTTTTGAAAGTGCGAACATTTTTTATATAGGTGAACATTTTTCGGCTGCGTAAACTGAACATGATTTAAAAAACTAAGAATTTTTTTTGAAAAATTTGAAAAACAAGAACATTTTTTCATACATGAACAAAATTTTGAAAATAAGAACATTTTTTGAAATTTGTGAACAATTTTTTTGGAATTGGTGAACAAAGTTTTTAAATGGGGACAACTTTTTAAATTCAGAAAAAAAAAATTTAACTGAGAACAATTTTGAAAAGGAGAACATTTTTTATATACATGACCAAACAGTTGAAACGGAAACTTTTTTCTAGTGCTTCGAACATTTTTTGAAAGTGCGAACATTTTTTATATAGGTGAACATTTTTCAGCTGCGTAAACTGAACATGATTTAAAAAATAAGAACATTTTTTGAAAAAATTGAAAAACAAGAACATTTTTTAATACATGAACAAAAATTTGAAAAATAAGAACATTTTTTGAAATTTGTGAACAATTTTTGAAAACAGGCCTTTTTTTAAATCGATGCCATTAATTTTCAAATTTCTCAAAAATGAACAAAAAAAATTTGAAATTTTTTTGAAAAAACAGGAACATTTTCTGAAAATTCGAAACAAAAATTTGAAAGCAGGAACATTTTTTGAATTTATGAACAAATTTTGTGAAATGGGAACATTTTTTGAAGTTTTGAACAAAATCTGAAAAACAGGAAAAAATTTGAAATTCAGATTTTTTTTGAAAATAAACTTGAAAAGAAAAAAAGGAAAAGAAAAAAGAAACAGAGAAAAGAAAAAAGAAAAAGAAGAGAAATAGAAAAACGAAAAACGAAAAAGAAACTGAAAAAGAAAAAGCCGGTTCAGGAACCTTCTAGAAGGTTCCCAAAACGGGAAAAAACCGGCTGGAAACATCATAGAAGGTTCCAAAAACCGGGGTCTGCTGTAACGCTAAACGGGCCGGCCCACTCGGTCGCTCCCTCGCACCTGCCCTGTGCGAAGCGTCGACTACTTGCCGCAATGAGCGGCAAGTAGGATTTTCCCAGCCCACATACGTTCCCACAGTAAAAGCAATCGAGTGCCCTCATAAAATTCACTTGAATTATGCTCCAACACGTACCATAGAAGTGGCCCGTAAACCCGTCCAGCCCAGGAGCCTTATCCGGCAACATCTATTTGATAGCGTTCTCAACTTCTTCACGGGAGAAGGATATTTTAAGATGGGAAAGATCACACCGCAACAACTTCATAGAGTCTAGGTCGAGCGTGAAGGCCCATTCTAGCACTTCCCCCAGGATGTGGGTATAGTAGTCATCGTTCATCGAGCAGAGCTGCAACTGGGTCCTGGCCCGTATGTGCTCATTGTTGTGCATGGTTTTGTATGGATTTGGGGAGAACAAATGAGGGGTGTGGATGTGGAGTGGGTCTACTCGGTCACCTCTAGAGGGTATGAGCCCGGGCGGGTCCAAGGTCGCATAGGGCTCCAAATTAGATGACCACGACTGTAGTATTTTACTTACTGCCTTCTTTGTTGGTTTTGTTTTGTGAGGGGGATAGTATTAATTTCCTTTGCTGGACCATGAACACACAAAAGTTGTGACGCGAAAACATGTCACATTTTGCATCTGGGTATAAAAAGGCTTGGAACTGCCGAGCATCGGATCAGGCGGAGACTCTAAGAATGGACGCAGCCAATTTCTTATTTTATCGAGAGAGAAAAGAAGGTCACATCACATGCGTGCAGTACGTAGAGTTACCTGAACCTTACTATTTTTTTTGAGAACAGAGTAGAACAAACTACTCAGGAGGAGACACTATAGTCAGCTAACATCAGTGCTCGTAGGCTCGGTGGGACGTCTGCGATCACCAGTTGGTCACCCGTGCTCCTGGTTAGCGCCGCCAAGCCATGCGCCAACTCATTCTTTTTCCGACTCACATATTGAACTTTGCATCCTTTGAAGCCTGCCATCGCACTCCTTATATCCATGATCACCCCATACAGGCTAATCTTGGGGTCTGATTGGGGGACAAGGCAGCTATGATGTTTTGGTTATCTATCTCAAGAACCACCTCACCATTGAAATATTTTTGCCATTGTCCGGAGCCCCTCCAGGGATGCACGCGCCTCCGCTTCCTCAACGCTACTGCAAATCGGCAGGTTTATGCATGCCGATAGGTAGACGAGCCCTTTGTGGTCCCTGGCGACCACCCCTGCTGCACTCACTCCCATATCAATATGGAATGCTGCGTCAGTGTTGATTTTCGCCACTCCCTGCCCAGGAACTATCCACTTGTCCTCCTGGGGATTTGAGCATGCCGAGCGGTGCTGTCCCTCTCCTCCAACCTGTGTCTTTCCCATCAGCCCATCTTTACCCTCGGTAGCCGTGCGGAGATCTTCCACGTACTTCTGCAGAAAGAGCACCGATCCCAAGATGGATTCCTCTCCATTGTTTCGCATGCAATCCTCCCTATGATGCCAACAGCGCCAGATGAGCAGCAGCAGATTTGTTCGAACCTCCTCGTTTTCTGCATCGAGTGCAACTTGCAACCAATCAGCTCCCGTATATCTCAGTTTGTTCTCAGCCGGTAAGGCCCAAAATTTTCTCATTTCTGCACGTAGGGCTCGACTCTTGGTACATGTTATTACTGCATGGTGTTCGTCCTCTTCACCATTTCCACATATACTGCAGGTCGCATCCACTTCCAAAGTTCTCTTCCACTTGTTTCTTTTAGTAGCTAGAGTATTTGTAGCCACCCTCCAAGCAAAGATCCTGACCCTCCCGGGCACTTTAGCCTTCCAAATAAGATCCCAAATGCTCCTATCATCTGGGTCCCTAGAAGAACTCAAGGGGCTTTGCAATGATAGGTCCTGGTTAGCCGCGGCCAATTTATAGGCACTCTTAACTGAGAATACTCCATTCTTCTCATAGTGCCAAGCGACACAGTCTCCCACATTCGATTCTGGAATTTTTAGCTTGCAAATCTCATTGGCATCAAAAGTGTGGAAAATTTTCTTGATGAGGGTTTCATTCCATGTCTTTCCATCTGGTTCCATAAGTTGGTTGACCCATCTAAGCCGGGATCTTCTCACGAAAGCAGCCGTCATGAGGCCTTCTTTTCTTGGGATCCATTGATCTCTTTGGATTTGTATACTTCTGCCATCTCCTACCCGCCAGATTAGGCCCTTTTTTAGAAGTTCCAAGCCGGATTCTATGGCTCTCCAAACCGGGGAGGCATCACTAGCAAAAACAGTATCTAACAAACTCCCATTTGGGTAGTACTTGGATTTCATGACTCTCGCACAGAGGCTGTCCGGATTTTGCAAGAGCCTCCAAGCTTGTTTGGCCAAGAGGGCCTGATTAAACAGATGCATATCTCTGAAACCAATCCCCCCGGCTCTCTTTGGCTTTGTCATCCGGTCCCAAGACATCCAATGAACCTTCCGATGCCCCTCAGTGTCCCCCCACCAGAAATCCCGGATCATTTTCTCATACTTATCGCAAAAGCCTTTTGAGAGCATAAAGACACTCATGATGAAGGTGGGGATGTCCTGTACGACTGATTTCACATGCACTTCCTTCGCTGCATATGACATGAATTTCTCGAACCAATCACTGCACCTCTTGGCGAATCTGTCCATTATTGGTTGGAATTGATCCTCCTTCATCCTTCCTTCGGGGGTTGGCAGGCCAAGGTACTTGCTCTCGAAGGAAGCCGATACCACACCCAAAATGTTCTTGATTGCATCTCTCTTTTCAGGAGGGCAGCTCTCGCTGAAAAGGAGAGAGCATTTGCTTGAACTCAGAAGCTGACCGGTGCACTTCTGAAACGTATCTAGCACTTTCTTGATCGTAGTAGCTTGTTCTGGTACCGCTTTGAAGAAAATCAGGCTGTCGTCTGCAAAGAGGAGGTTTGATATACCTGGGCTGTTTCTAGCGATCTTTATAGGATTGAGGTTGTTTTCCACCAGCTCCTTCTTCAACAGGAGCACCAAGCCATCCGCAACAAAGAGGAAGAGGTACGGACTTAACGGATCTCCTTGACGCAGACCACGGGAGGGAACAAACGGCTCCAAAAGCTCTCCATTACACTTAACCGAGAACCTTACCGACTTAACACATTGCATCACCCATTGGGTCCAGGTGTTACAAAAGCCAACTTTCAGAAGCATCCCCTCTAAGAAACCCCAATCAACCCTGTCGTAAGCCTTGGCCAAATCCAACTTGTAGGCACAGTAGTTGTCATTTACCTTTTTACAGTGTTGTATTTTATGGAAGCACTCGAAGGCAATGATAGCATTATCAGTAATCATTCTGCCCGGAATGAAAGCACTTTGGGTTTCCGAAATGATCCCATCCAGTATAGGCCGCAGTTGATTTACAAGGCACTTGGAAATTACCTTGTAGATGACATTGCATAAGCTGATCGGGCGGTAGTCCTTGATCGACTGGGGATCTTTTCCTTTTGGGATGAGCACGATTACCGTGTCATTAATTCCTTCAGGCATGATTCCATCCACAAAGAAACTCCGCACACTCCTAATCACATCTTCCTTGAGATCACCCCAATTACGCTGAAAGAAACGAGCTGGGACGCCGTCCGGCCCAGGTGCTTTTAGGGGACCTATTTGGAAAAGAGCATCACTAATTTCCTCGTCCGAGAATGCCTTTATAAGTTCACTGTTCATCTCCCCATTGACTCTAGTTGATACTAGCTCCAGAATGTCCATAGGGTCAGTATTAGCCTCACTTGTGTACAGGTCGCTGAAATATTTGTTGGTTATCGCATGCAGTCTGTCGGTGTCCTCAACCCAATTGCCATTGTCATCCCGCAGCTTTAAGATGGAGTTTTTCTTCTGGCGCCATGTAGCTTTCCTATGGAACCACTTTGTATTCTTATCACCTTCACGCAGGTAGGTCGCTCTGGATCTTTGTCTCCACATGATCTCCTCTCTAAGGAGTAGTTCATCAAGTTCCTTTGCCAATTTTGTGGCTTCTACTTCAAGTGTAGGCGACGGTGTGGAGCACCAAATTCTGCTCAGTTTTTTCCTTATCTCCGCTGATTTTCGAGTAACCGATCCAAAGTCCTTTTTAGCCCAGACGGAAAGGTCCTTTTGCATGTTCTGGAGCTTTTCCTTCACCATACATAAGCTTCCCGCCGGACCAGACCTGCTCCAAGACGCAGAAATTGTTGGCTGGAGAGATTCAACCCTTTCCCACATCTGTTCATATCTGAACAAGCTCTGTTTAGGTTGCTCGACCGGTCTCCATTCCTTCCTGGCGCCCATCCTCAGAAGGATAGGGAGATGATCAGAACGCGATGAGCAAATATGCTCCACGGAGGCATTCATGAACAGGTCAGACCACGACGGGGAGGCCACGAATCTATCTAACCTCGCCCGCACATTGTTCTTACCTTGTTGTTTATTGTTATATGTCCATCCCGGCCCTTTAAACCCTAAGTCAAACAAGTTGCATTCTGACAAGATCTCTCTGAAGTTACTCATATACCTTTCTGATCTTTTAGCAGCCGAGTAGTGCTCTGATTGCCACATAGTTTCATTGAAATCCCTCGTCATGAGCCATGGTAGATTGCTTGTATCTTTGATTCTACTCAGCAGTGACCACATGTGATGCTGCTCATGTGCTTTCGGCTCCCCATAAATGAACGTGCCCCTCCATTGAGGGCCATGAGGGTTTAAGCGGATCAACACATCAATATACCTCGTCCCCATGGCAATCTTCTTTATTTCCACACTTTCATCATAGAAAAGAGCAATTCCAGCACCCTTATCGGTACCGGGATGCGTGATACAATGGCGGAGGCCCAGCCTCCATTTGAGCTTTGAGACATACTTGTTATTTTGCCGCGTTTCGGTGAGGAAGACGAGCTTGGGCTTGTGTGTGTGTACAAGACACACCAGTTCTTGAACTGTTCGAGGTTGCCCGAGGCCTCGACAGTTCCAGCTCATGATCGTCATGGCTCCTGGTGGGCGCCGCCGTTGGCACCCACCAGGTCGCCGGGAGCCCCTGGCCCGGCTGCTTCCTTGATGTCCCCTTTTTCCTCATGCACCATACCTGACCCACCCACCTTGCTGAGCTTGACTGGTCCCTCTTCAGTTTCAGCAACAGTTGGGGCGTCGCAGGCCTGCTCGCCGTGATCACCCCTCTTGCCCAGGATTGAGCTCATCTGCGCAGCCTTCTTCTTTGGCCTGCTGACGTTGATAACCCTCCGGTTAAATAGGCCTTCCACTGTCCAGATCGCCTCCTGGGGGTGAAGCGAGGGAGCGGCCCAAACCCAGGTGGAAACTGCGGCTCGTCGGTGTTCTCATCATCGCCCCCTTTATCTTCAGTCTCTCCGCTTCCGTGCATCACAGCCTTGTCCACACCCAGCTCTTGGATACCTGGTGCCTGTGCCGTCCCGAGCTTAAGACTGCTCATGGAGGCGCTTTCGCCCTCCTGACTTTGAGACACGTACCCTGTTTTCTCCGCCTCTTCAGGTTGGCCCTTCTTCGTACCGGACTCTGCGGCATGGGGGTGCTTGTACACAGCCATCTGGATGTCCCCGCCTCCGGTGGTAGGCCTGGACGTCTTCCTCTCCCTGTCCTCGCCCAGGTCCTTTGCTGCCCCCTTAGTCAGAGTTGGAGTAGATGAACTTATGGGGGCAGTCTCGTCAGAGACCCTGAGGGCGCTCACTGCAGCAATGGCAGCTTGCACCTGTGGGTTCAGCAGGATATCTTTCGGGATCTTTCCTCGGTCCGCCCTCTCCTGGAGTGAGCTCCTTTCTTTCTGCACCTCTTTCCCAAAGCTAAGGAAACGGCGTGCGCTATTCGCAACAGGAGGCACATATCCTCCTCTACTATTGCTCTTCTTATAAGGGGAGGCACGCATCATTGCCATGAACCTCATCTCATGGAGGTCCTCCGGCAACTTACAATCGCGTTGGCCATGCCCAAGGATGTTGGGGAACGTAGTAATTTCAAAAAAATTCCTAAGCACACGCAAGATCATGGAGATGCATAGCAACGAGAGGGGAGAGTGATGTCTACGTACCCTCGTAGACCGAAGCGGAAGCGTTGACACAACATAGAGGAAGTAGTCGTACGTCTTCCCGATCCGACCGATCCAAGCACCGTTACTCCGGCACCTCCGAGTTCTTAGCACACGTTCAGCTCGATGACGCACGCCGAGCTCCGATCCAGCAAAGCTTCGGGGAGGAGTTCCATCAGCACGACGGCGTGGTGACGATGATGATGTTCTACCGGCGCAGGGCTTCGCCTAAGCACTGCAATGATATGACCGAGGTGGAATATGGTGGAGGGGGGCACCGCACACGGCTAAGGAACGATCACGAAGATCAACTTGTGTGTCTTAGGGTGCCCCCCTGCCCCCGTATATAAAGGAGGGAGGGGGAGGTGCGGCCGGCCCCAAGGGGTGCGCCTGGAGGAGTCCTACTCCCACCGGGAGTAGGACTCCTCCCTCTCTTGCCTTGTTGGAGAAGGAAAGGGGGAGGGAGAAGAGGAAAGGGGGGCGCCGCCCCCCCCTTCCTTGTCCTATTCGGACTGATGGGGGAGTGAAGGAAATATGCCCTAGAGGCAATAATAAAGTTATTATTTATTTCCTTATATCATGATAAATGTTTATTATTCATGCTAGAATTGTATTAATTGGAAACATAATACATGTGTGAATACATAGACAAACAGAGTGTCACTAGTATGCCTCTACTTGACTAGCTCGTTAATCAAAGATGGTTATGTTTCCTAACCATAGACAAAGAAGTTGTTATTTGATTAACGAGATCACATCATTAGTTGAATGATCTGATTGACATGACCCATTCCATTAGCTTAGCACCCGATCGTTTAGTATGTTGCTATTGCTTTCTTCATGACTTATACATGTTCCTATGACTATGAGATTATGCAACTCCCGTTTGCCGGAGGAACACTTTGTGTGCTACCAAACGTCACAACGTAACTGGGTGATTATAAAGGAGCTCTACAGGTGTCTCCAAAGGTAAATGTTGGGTTGGCGTATTTTGAGATTAGGATTTGTCACTCCGATTGTCGGAGAGGTATCTCTGGGCCCTCTCGGTAATGCACATCATATAAGCCTTGCAAGCATTGCAACTAATGAGTTAGTTGTGAGATGATGTATTACAGAACGAGTAAAGAGACTTGCCGGTAACGAGATTGAACTAGGTATTGGATACCGACGATCGAATCTCGGGCAAGTAACATACCGATGACAAAGGGAACAACGTATGTTGTTATGCGGTCTGACCGATAAAGATCTTCGTAGAATATGTAGGAGCCAATATGGGCATCCAGGTCCCGCTATTGGTTATTGACCGGAGACGTGTCTCGGTCATGTCTACATTGTTCTCGAACCCGTAGGGTCCGCACGCTTAAGGTTTCGATGACAGTTATATTATGAGTTTATGAGTTTTGATGTACCGAAGGAGTTCAGAGTCCCGGATGAGATCGGGGACATGACGAGGAGTCTCGAAATGGTCGAGACGTAAAGATTGATATATTGGACGACTATATTCGGACATCGGAAAGGTTCCGAGTGATTCGGGTATTTTTGGGAGTACCAGGTAGTTACGGGAGAAGCAATGGGCCTTGATGGGCTTTAGTGGGAAGAGGAGAAAGGGCCAAGGGGCTGCTGCGCCCCCCTCCCCACTAGTCCAAATTGGACTAGGGAAAAGGGGGCCGGTCACCTCTCCTTCTCCTCCACTTCCTTCTCCCTTCCTCCCCTCTTGGTGGACTCCTACTAGGACTTGGAGTCCTAGTAGGACTCCACATCCTGGCCGCACCTAGCCTTGGCCGGCCTCCTCCTCCTCCATCCTTTATATACTGAGGCAAGGGGCACCCCATGAACACAAGTTGATCCACGTGATCTTATTCTTAGCCGTGTGCGGCGCCCCCAGCCACCATAGTCCTCGATAATATTGTAGCGGTGCTTAGGCGAAGCCCTGCAGCAGTAGTGCATCAAGATCGTCACCACGCCGTCGTGCTGACGGAACGCTTCCCCGACACTTTGCTGGATCGGAGTCCGGGGATCGTCATCGAGCTGAACGTGTGCTAAAACTCGGAGGTGCCGTAGTTTCGGTGCTTGATCGGTCGGGCCGTGAAGACGTACGACTACATCAACCAAACGCTTCCGTTGCGATCTATAAGGTACATAGATCATACTCTCCCCTCTCGTTGCTATGCATCACTATGATCTTGCGTGAGCGTAGGAAAATTTTGAAATTACTACAAAACCCAACAGGGAGCGGGCGCGCGGCCTGCCCTGGCCGGCTCCTCTCTTCTCCCTTATGGCCCATGTAGGCCCATTAACCCCCGGGGGGGTTCCGGTAACCCCCCGGTACTCCAGTAAAATGCCGATTTTCACCCGGAACAATTCTGATGTCCAAATATAGGCTTCCGATATATCAATCTTTATGTCTATACCATTTCGAGACTCCTCGTCATGTCCGTGATCACATCCGGGACTCCGAACAACCTTCGGTACATCAAAATGCATAAACTCATAATAACTATCATCGTAACTTTAAGCGTGCGGACCCTACGGTTCGAGAACAATGTAGACATGACCGAGACACGTCTCCGGTCAATAACCAATAGCGGGACCTGGATGCCCATATTGGCTCCTACATATTCTACGAAGTCGGTCAGACCGCATAACAACATACGTTGTTCCCTTTGTCATCGGTATGTTACTTGCCCGAGATTCGATCGTCGGTATCCAATACCTAGTTCAATCTCGTTACCGACAAGTCTCTTTACTCGTTCCGTAATACATCATCTCACAACTAACATATTAGTTGTAATGCTTGCAAGGCTTATGTGATGTGCATTACCGAGAGGGCCCAGAGATACCTCTCCGACAATCGGAGTGACAAATCCTAATCTCGAAATACGCCAACCCAACATGTACCTTTGGAGACACCTGTAGAGCTCCTTTATAATCACCCAGTTACGTTGTGACGTTTGGTAGCACACAAAGTGTTCCTCCGGTAAACGGGAGTTGCATAATCTCATAGTCATAGGAACATGTATAAGTCATGAAGAAAGCAATAGCAACATACTAAACGATCGGGTGCTAAGCTAATGGAATGGGTCATGTCAATCAGATCATTCAACTAATGATGTGATCTCGTTAATCAAATAACAACTTCTTTGTCTATGGTTAGGAAACATAACCATCTTTGATTAACGAGCTAGTCAAGTAGAGGCATACTAGTGACACTCTGTTTGTCTATGTATTCACACATGTATTATGTTTCCAATTAATACAATTCTAGGATGAATAATAAACATTTATCATGAAATAAGGAAATAAATAATAACTTTATTATTGCCTCTAGGGCATATTTCCTCCAGTCTCCCACTTGCACTAGAGTCAATAATCTAGATTACACAGTAATGATTCTAACACCCATGGAGCCTTGGTGCTGATCATGTTTTGCTCGTGGAAGAGGCTTAGTCAACGGGTCTGCTACATTCAGATCCGTATGTATCTTGCAAATCTCTATGTCTCCCACCTGGACTAGATCCCGGATGGAATTGAAGCATCTCTTGATGTGCTTGGTTCTTTTGTGAAATCTGGATTCCTTTGCCAAGGCAATTGCACCAGTATTGTCACAAAAGATTTTCATTGGACCCGATGCACTAGGTATGACACCTAGATCGGATATGAACTCCTTCATCCAGACTCCTTCATTTGCTGCTTCCGAAGCAGCTATGTACTCCGCTTCACATGTAGATCCCGCCACGACACTTTGTTTAGAACTGCACCAACTGACAGCTCCACCGTTTAATGTAAACACGTATCCGGTTTGCGATTTAGAATCGTCCGGATCAGTGTCAAAGCTTGCATCAACATAACCGTTAACGATTAGCTCTTTGTCACCTCCATATACGAGAAACATATCCTTAGTCCTTTTCAGGTACTTCAGGATGTTCTTGACCGCTGTCCAGTGATCCACTCCTGGATTACTTTGGTACCTCCCTGCTAAACTTATAGTAAGGCACACATCAGGTCTGGTACACAGCATTGCATACATGATAGAGCCTATGGCTGAAGCATAGGGAACATCTTTCATTTTCTCTCTATCTTCTGCAGTGGTCGGGCATTGAGTCTTACTCAACTTCACACCTTGTAACACAGGCAAGAATCCTTTCTTTGCTTGATCCATTTTGAACTTCTTCAAAACTTTGTCAAGGTATGTGCTTTGTGAAAGTCGAATTAAGCGTCTTGATCTATCTCTATAGATCTTAATACCCAATATGTAAGCAGCTTCACCGAGGTCTTTCATTGAAAAACTCTTATTCAAGTATCCTTTTATGCTACCCAGAAATTCTATATCATTTCCAATTAGTAATATGTCATCCACATATAATATCAGAAATGCTACAGAGCTCCCACTCACTTTCTTGTAAATATAGGCTTCTCCAAAAGTCTGTACAAACCCAAATGCTTTGATCACACTATCAAAGCGTTTATTCCAACTCCGAGAGGCTTGCACCAGTCCATAAATGGATCGCTGGAGCTTGCACACTTTGTTAGCTCCCTTTGGATCGACAAAACCTTCTGGTTGCATCATATACAACTCTTCTTCCAGAAATCCATTCAGGAATGCAGTTTTGACATCCATCTGCCAAATTTCATAATCATAAAATGCGGCAATTGCTAACATGATTCGGACAGACTTAAGCATCGCTATGGGTGAGAAGGTCTCATCGTAGTCAATCCCTTGAACTTGCCGAAAACCTTTTGCGACAAGTCAAGCTTTGTAGACAGTAATATTACCGTCAGCGTCAGTCTTCTTCTTGAAGATCCATTTATTCTCAATTGCTTGCCGATCATCGGGCAAGTCAACCAAAGTCCATACTTTGTTCTCATACATGGATCCCATCTCAGATTTCATGGCTTCAAGCCATTTTGCGGAATCTGGGCTCACCATCGCTTCTTCATAGTTTGTAGGTTCATCATGATCTAGTAGCATGACTTCCAGAATAGGATTACCGTACCACTCTGGCGCGGATCTCACTCTGGTTGATCTACGAGGTTCAGTAGTATCTTGTTCTGAAGTTTCATGATCATCATCATTAGCTTCCTCACTAACTGGTGTAGGTGTCACTGAAACAATTTTCTGTGATGCACTACTTTCCAATAAGGGAGTAGGTACAGTTACCTCGTCAAGTTCTACTTTCCTCCCACTCACTTCTTTCGAGAAAAACTCCTTCTCTAGAAAGGATCCATTCTTAGCAACGAATGTTTTGCCTTCGGATCTGTGATAGAAGGTGTACCCAACAGTCTCCTTTGCGTATCCTATGAAGACACATTTCTCTGATTTGGGTTCGAGCTTATCAGGTTGAAATTTTTTCACATAAGCATCGCAGCCCCAAACTTTAAGAAACGACAACTTTGGTTTCTTGCCAAACCATAGTTCATAAGGCATCGTCTCAACGGATTTTGATGGTGCCCTATTTAACGTGAATGCGGCCGTCTCTAAAGCATAACCCCAAAACGATAGTGGTAAATCAGTAAGAGACATCATAGATCGCACCATATCTAGTAAAGTACGATTACGACGTTCGGACACACCATTACGCTGTGGTGTTCCGGATGGCGTGAGTTGCAAAACTATTCCGCATTGTTTCAAATGTACACCAAACTCGTAACTCAAATATTCTCCTCCACGATCAGATCGTAGAAACTTTATTTTCTTGTTACGATGATTTTCAACTTCACTCTGAAATTCTTTGAACTGTTCAAATGTTTCAGACTTATGTTTCATTAAGTAGATATACCCGTGCTTAAATCATCTGTGAAGGTGAGAAAATAACGATATCCGCCACGAGCCTCAACGTTCATCGGACCACATACATCTGTATGTATGATTTCCAATAAATCTGTTGCTCTCTCCATAGTACCGGAGAATGGCGTTTTAGTCATCTTGCCCATGAGGCACGGTTCGCAAGTACCAAGTGATTCATAATCAAGTGGTTCCAAAGGTCCATCAGTATGGAGTTTCTTCATGCGCTTTACACCGATATGACCTAAACGGTAGTGCCACAAATAAGTTGCACTATCATTATCAACTCTGGATCTTTTGGCTTCAACATTATGAATATGTGTATCACTACTATCGAGATTCATCAAAAATAGACCACTCTTCAAAGGTGCATGACCATAAAAGATATTACTCATATAAATAGAACAACCATTATTCTCTGATTTAAATGAATAACCGTCTCGCATCAAACAAGATCCAGATATAATGTTCATGCTCAACACTGGCACCAAATAACAATTATTTAGGTCTAATACTAATCTCGAAGGTAGATGTAGAGGTAGCGTGCCGACCGCGATCACATCGACTTTGGAACCATTTCCCACGCGCATCGTCACCTCGTCCTTCGCCAGTGTTCGCTTAATCCGTAGTCCCTGTTTCGAGTTGCAAATATTAGCAACAGAACCAGTATCAAATACCCAGGTGCTACTGTGAGCTCTAGTAAGGTACACATCAATAACATGTATATCACATATACCTTTGTTCACCTTGCCATCCTTCTTATCCGCCAAATACTTGGGGCGGTTCCGCTTCCAGTGACCAGTCTGCTTGCAGTAGAAGCACTCAGTTTCAGGCTTTGGTCCAGACTTAGGTTTCTTCTCCTGAGCAGCAACTTGCTTGCTGTTCTTCTTGAAGTTCCCCTTCTTTTTCCCTTTGCCCTTTTTCTTGAAACTAGTGGTCTTGTTGACCATCAACACTTGATGCTCCTTTTTGATTTCTACCTCCGCAGCTTTCAGCATTGCGAAGAGCTCGGGAATAGTCTTATTCATCCCTTGCATATTATAGTTCATCACGAAGCTCTTGTAGCTTGGTGGCAGTGATTGGAGAATTCTGTCAATGACGCAATCATCTAGAAGATTAACTCCCAATTGAATCAAGTGATTATTATACCTAGACATTTTGGGTATATGCTCACTGACAGAACTGTTCTCCTCCATCTTGCAGCTATAGAACTTATTGGAGATTTCATATCTCTCAATCCGGGCATTTGCTTGAAATATTAACTTCAACTCCTGGAACATCTCATATGCTCCATGACGTTCAAAACGTCATTGAAGTCCCGATTCTAAGCCGTAAAGCATGGCACACTGAACTATCGAGTAGTCATCAGCTTTGCTCTGCCAGACGTTCATAAGATCTGGTGTTGCTCTAGCAGCAGGCCTGGCACCCAGCGGTGCTTCCAGGACGTAATTCTTCTATGCAGCAATGAGGATAATCCTCAAGTTATGGACCCAGTCCGTGTAATTGCTACCATCATCTTTCAACTTTTCTTTCTCAAGGAACACATTAAAATTTAACGGAACAACAGCACGGGCCATCTATCCTCGTATCAACATAAACAAGCAAGATACTATCAGGGACTAAGTTCATGATAAATTTAAGTTCAATTAATCATATTACTTAAGAACTCCCACTTAGATAGACATCCCTCTAATCTTCTAAGTGATCACGTGATCCAAATCAACTAAACCATAACCGATCATCACGTGAAATGGATTAGTCTTCAATGGTGAACATCATTATGTTGGTCATATCTACTATATGATTCACGCTCGACCTTTCGGTCTCCGTGTTCCGAGGCCATATCTGCATATGCTAGGCTCGTTAAGTATAACCCGAGTATTCTGCGTGTGCAAAACTGGCTTGCACCCGTTGTAGATGGACGTAGAGCTTATCACACCCGATCATCACGTGGTGTCTGGGCACGACGAACTTTGGCAATGGTGCATACTCAGGGAGAACACTTCTTGATAATTAGTGAGAGATCATCTTATAATGCTACCATCAATCAAAGCAAGATAAGATGCATAAAAAGATAAACATCACATGCAATCAATATAAGTGATATGATATGGCCATCATCATCTTGTGCTTGTGATCTCCATCTCCGAAGCACCGTCATGATCACCATGTCATCGGCGCGACACCTTGATCTCCATCGTAGCATCGTTGTCGTCTCGCCAATCTCATGCTTCTACGACTATCGCTACCGCTTAGTGATAAAGTAAAGCATTACAGGGCGATTGCATTGCATACAATAAAGCGACAACCATATGGCTCCTGTCAGTTGCCGATAACTCGGTTACAAAACATGATCATCTCATACAATAAAATTTAGCATCATGTCTTGACCATATCACATCACAACATGCCCTGCAAAAACAAGTTAGACGTCCTCTACTTTGTTGTTGCAAGTTTTACGTGGCTGCTACGGGCTTAAGCAAGACCAATCTTACCTACGCATCAAAACCACAACGATAGTTTGTCAAGTTGGTGCTGTTTTAACCTTCGCAAGGACCGGGCGTAGCCACACTCGGTTCAACTAAAGTTGGAGAAACTGTCACCCGCAAGCCACCTCTGTGCAAAGCACGTCGGGAGAACCGGTCTCGCGTAAGCGTACGCGTAATGTTGGTCCGGGCCGCTTCATCCAACAATACCGCCGAACCAAAGTATGACATGCTGGTAAGCAGTATGACTTATATCGCCCACAACTCACTTGTGTTCTACTCGTGCATATAACATCAAACCATAAAACCTAGGCTCTGATACCACTGTTGGGGAACGTAGTAATTTCAAAAAATTTCCTACGCACACGCAAGATCATGGAGATGCATAGCAACGAGAGGGGAGAGTGATGTCTACGTACCCTCGTAGACCGAAGCGGAAGAGTTGACACAATATAGAGGAAGTAGTCGTATGTCTTCCCGATCCGACCGATCCAAGCACCGTTACTCCGGCACCTCCGAGTTCTTAGCACATGTTCAGCTCGATGACGCACCCCGAGCTCCGATCCAGCAAAGCTTCGGGGAGGAGTTCCGTCAGCACGACGGTGTGGTGACGATGATGATGTTCTACCGGCGCAGGGCTTCGCCTAAGCACTGCAACGATATGACCGAGGTGGAATATGGTGGAGGGGGGCACCGCACACGGCTAAGGAACGATCACGAAGATCAACTTGTGTGTCTTAGGGTGCCCCCCTGCCCCCGTATATAAAGGAGGGAGGGGGAGGTGCGGCCGGCCCCAAGGGGTGCGCCTGGAGGAGTCCTACTCCCACCGGGAGTAGGACTCCTCCCTCTCTTGCCTTGTTGGAGAAGGAAAGGGGGAGGGAGAAGAGGAAAGGGGGGCGCCGCCCCCCCCTTCCTTGTCCTATTCGGACTGAGGGGGGAGGGGGCGCGCGGCCTGCCCTGGCCGGCCCCTCTCTTCTCCCTTATGGCCCATGTAGGCCCATTAACCCCCGGGGGGGTTCCGGTAACCCCCCGGTACTCCGGTAAAATGCCGATTTTCACCCGGAACAATTCCGATGTCCAAATATAGGCTTCCAATATATCGATCTTTATGTCTCGACCATTTCGAGACTCCTCGTCATGTCCGTGATCACATCCGGGACTCCGAACAACCTTCGGTATATCAAAATGCATAAACTCATAATAACTATCATCATAACTTTAAGCGTGCGGACCCTACGGTTCGAGAACAATGTAGACATGACCGAGACACGTCTCCGGTCAATAACCAATAGCAGGACCTGGATGCCCATATTGGCTCCTACATATTCTATGAAGATCTTTATCGGTCAGACCACATAACAACATACGTTGTTCCCTTTGTCATCGGTATGTTACTTGCCCGAGATTCGATCGTCGGTATCCAATACCTAGTTCAATCTCGTTACTGGCAAGTCTCTTTACTCGTTCCGTAATACATCATCTCACAACTAACATATTAGTTGTAATGCTTGCAAGGCTTATGTGATGTGCATTACTGAGAGGGCCCAGAGATACCTCTCCGACAATCGGAGTGACAAATCCTAATCTCGAAATACGCCAACCCAACATGTACCTTTGGAGACACCTATAGAGCTCCTTTATAATCACCCAGTTACGTTGTGACGTTTGGTAGCACACAAAGTGTTCCTCCGGCAAACGGGAGTTGCATAATCTCATAGTCATAGGAACATGTATAAGTCATGAAGAAAGCAATAGCAACATACTAAACGATCGGGTGCTAAGCTAATGGAATGGGTCATGTCAATCAGATCATTCAACTAATGATGTGATCTCGTTAATCAAATAACAACTTCTTTGTCTATGGTTAGGAAACATAACCATCTTTGATTAACGAGCTAGTCAAGTAGAGGCATACTAGTGACACTCTGTTTGTCTATGTATTCACACATGTATTATGTTTCCAATTAATACAATTCTAGCATGAATAATAAACATTTATCATGAAATAAGGAAATAAATAATAACTTTATTATTGCCTCTAGGGCATATTTCCTTCAAAGGAAACCACAAAACCCACAGAAACGTGGCACTCTCTCATATTTAACCTCTAGTGAGAACACCTTACCACTAGTGGTGTCACGCGACTTAATTTTATCTCTGAGAGGTTCATCTACATCGTGGTTAACTCGGATCCTTATGAAATCCCCCCATATCTTGCCCCTACTATCTGTGTCTACCTCCAACACCTCACCCAGTTCTGCTCCGAGCTTCCAAGCAACGCCTTCATCAAGCATGATGGGGGGCACGTCATGGACACGCACCCAGATGGGCATGTGTGCAACCTCCACTTCGCCCGGTGGGGCGCCGCCGTCCACAGTCACCATGAGGAATGCATCCCCCTGGTGCGTCCACGGGCCGTTGTTGAGGATGAAACGGCGATCTCCTTCCCGCTCGAACTCGATGAGAAAGCGGTTGTTCTTCAGGGGCTTGTAGTCCATGCCTCCACGGAGGCCCCATTTACCCTTGAGCTCACCAAAGAGCCCTTCGTTACTGAAGGGCAGGGGCGAGAAGAAGAGCCCTACAGCAACCCACCGGAACTTCATCGCTGCTCGCTCCTTTGACAGATCCAGCTCCACCACCCCCTCCACACGGGGGTCGTAGCGAGTCGGGAACCTTGGCGCAACAATGTCGCTGCCTGCCCCAAGCCTTCTCATGGATGATTTGTCCCCCTGACCACGGGAGGAGTCACCACGGAGCATCGCCCCCGTCATGGATCGGCCATCAGCATGGCCCGAGGCACCCTCGGCCTCCATGGGGGCCTTGTCCTTCCGTGATTCCTTGTTCGCCATCTCAGGGGATTGCGCGCACGAGGGAGGAGCACGCAGATGCAGGAGAGGGTAGAGCGCAGGTTGTGGAGGTTCTTCCTGCACATCTCCGATCTTTATACAGGACACCACCCAATCTGATTTCCGCGATTCTCTTGTCCATAAGGGGGATCTCTTCTCCTTAGATTGATCGCTTCCCCCATGTTCTTGATCTGTTGGCTTATTCGCCTTGTCAGGTGGATCTGCATCCTTTTTGCTGGGTGATCCCAGGGCCGCAACCCTAGAAACTTTCCTACTCAAACCATAGTCGAGATCTCTCCTCGTCGCATGTATCCTCTCTCTGATTCTTTCCCAACCGGCCCCATCAAAGATCCGTGATCTCCTACCAATCCCAGACTTCGTCTCGTTGATCTTCTCCCCATGCATGGCGATCTGTTTCTCCAGCTCCCTTTCCCGTAACCATGCCTCCCGCAGCCTCAGCGATACCACGCTCTCTCCCAAAAGATTTTCGCCCTCGACACCTCCGCCCTCCTTACTCCGTTCGCCGGGGTAGATCGCCGGCAGGCCAGTATCTCGGTACGTCGGGCGTCGCCCTCTTTTCGCCTCGACAGTCCCTCCGTAATCACCGGACATTACGATCACCATGACCTTTGGAAAGGAAATGCACCTTACTATTAGGCTGGTCATAGTGGGGAGTAACTTAAACTAGTGCCTAACTTAAACTAGTGTCATGCATATGACACTAGTCTAAGTTACTACCTTCATAATGCAAAGTAACATAATAGTAGTATCATAGATCGCTTCATTTATTAGCTCGTAGACTCATCTTGTCTTAGAAAGCGCTATGTTACAGTAACATATTATGTTACCATCTCTCATTAATTACTTGCCACATAAGCAGAATTTTTTCGAAGTGCGCTATGTTACTAGCTAAGTTACTCCCACTATGACTAGCCTTAGGCTGGTCCTAATGGTAGTATCATAGCTAGTATCATGCATGCCAACTAGACAATTTTGATAAGGTGTCATGGCATTAAATAAAGAAAAAGAGGATGGAGTATCATATCATGATACCGTATCATAATAAATGCTATGTTACTTTGTGTCATGCATGGAAATAAATAGAGTATTACATGATACTACTCCCTCCGTCACGGTTTAGAAGGCACAGTTAAATTTGCGTGCTTTTCCATAATAGACAAGGTTTAGGGCGCATTGCATTTATTTCTAGTAGCTAATTAGTACTCTGATATACTATTTTTATATGCATGCGTAGGGTGAATGCTATATTTTAGCCCATCCTACAACCAATAGATAACCACCTTTTAAATCGTGACTGAGGGAGTAATATATGATACTATGCATTAGAGAGATAGTATCATACAATAGTATCATATGTAATGGGGAGTAGGCTGGTTGTAATGGGGAGTATCGTATAGTAGTATCATGCATATGATACTATTGTATGATACTACCTCTCTAATGCATAGTATCATATATTAATATCATGTAATACTCTATTTATTGCCATGCATGACACAAAATAACATATCATTTATTATGATACGGTATCATGATATGATACTCCATCCTCTCTTTCTTCATTTAATGTTATAACACCTCATCAAAATTGCCTACGGCATCTCCAACAGGTTGTATGTTAGTCTTGTTGGTAGAATGTCCATGGCATCAACCAACAAGTTATCATACAACTACTCCAATGGATTGTATGTAAGCTATTCAATAGATGGTAAGAAAATAAATGTGATTGCTCTCTGTTTCACCTAGGAGCTTGTGCAAAGGTTGTTGGTTAAACTACATACAACTTTGTTCTTTTTTTACATTTATTACATGCCACATCATCACTATGTCCTAGGTGACAAATTTACTAACACCTATCTTACAACTGTTGGAGATGCCCTTAGCATGCATGATACTAGTTATGATACTAGCATTACGACCAGCCTTACCTACTGTACTTCCACCTGGACATAACAGACAGTGCAGCGCAGGGGGTGAATACGTAGACCCTTTATGACGCATTCATGCACTACCGTCTACCCCACCTGCCAAATTAAGCGAGAAGGGGAAACCTGTCACGTCCAGCACAGAAATTACTGCGTACCCTCCCTCCCTCTACATGTGGGCCAGGTGCTGCCCTAAAATTCAGTCCCCCTCCCCTCCTCTCCTCTGGTTAGAGCATCTCCAACAGCTGCGCTAAAAAGCGCGCGCGGTAAACCGAGTCTTTTGGGCGCGCGGGACGTTTCGGCGCGCTCCAGCGATGGCGGGAAAATCGCGCGCGCTGGAACGGTTTGCGCGCACGCGGGAAAAGGCGGCAGGTCGCGCGCTTTTTTTGCCGCACCGCTTCCGGCGCGCCTATAAAATGCGGCGCGCGCCACATGCCTATTGCACACGCTTCTCTTTCTCTTCCGTTGCCACACGCCCCTCCACCGCTTCCTCGGTTGCTTCCGCTGCCACCCGCGCCACCGCTCCAGCGCCCCGCCACCATACCGCCGCGCCGCCGAGGAGTGTCGGGCTACCGCGGCGTCCGTCAGCGCCCCAACGGCGGGTTCTACTCGGAGATACGGTCCGGCCAACTCCGGCTCGGCCTCGGCACCTTCGAGACGGCGCACGAGGCCGCCCACGCGTACGATGCGGCGGCGTGGCGCCTAGGCAGGCCGCGCCAGCAGATGAACTTCCACGATGTCCACACGCTGCAGCAGGCGCTGGACGTCGCCCCACCGCCTCGTCTTCGCACGGCACAAGACCGTGCGGAGCACGCTGAGCGGCAGAACCGCCTCCTCGTCGCCCATGAGGACGAGCGGGTCATGGCGGAGTGGCGCCAACAACACCCGGAGGACGTATCCTACGAGCAAGCCTACTCGGCAAGGCGCCGCGAGGAGAAGACGCAAAGGCGCCGCGCTGAGCGGTTGGACAGGCGTCGGCGGAAGGCCCTGGCACTATCCCAGTGCGATGTAGTTGAGAATGGTGGTGAGACGATCTTTACATATGATGATGATCGTTGTGAAGACATGTGGCTCGATACCTCGGATCAGACCATCGAGGATGGCGACGATGACGACGACGACGGCGACTGGGAGTAGGCTGTAGCTGCACTAGTAGTTTTTATCTATGTCCTTGCACTATCTAAATAATTTTTATCTATCTATGCTATGGAACTATGTAAAATATCTATGTATCGTTTTTTTTATCTATGAATTTTATTAAAAAAATGTACGTACTGTTTAGCACGCGCTGAATTTTAGCATGACCGCTGAAGCTACGCGCGCGCTTAATTTTGACGTATCTGCTGGAGCCACCCCTGCCGGCCGCGCCAAACTAGGCGAACGGCGCATGGCAAATGCCTTTTTTGCCCGCGGCGCGTTGCGCGGCTGTTGAAGATGCTCTTAGTAGAGTAGAGTACCACATCTTCTTCCTCCCCCGGCCGGTCTCCCACTCCCCTAGTCACTTTTGAGGGAGGCCTCCCATGGGGATGGGGGAGAGATCTAGACAGACAGAGGATGAAGGACTTCGCGCTAGACGGGGTCTCTCTGGGTGGATCTCCGGCCGGGCCCTTGCTAATCTCAGATAATCGACCGACATATATGCCGCCGGCCAGACGGATCAGGAGGAGGCACGGCGCTCCCCGGCCGGCCGCCCGGACTGGTACGTACGTATATATGCTTCTCCCTCCACGAGCCCTTTAATTTCTGGCTTTGCGCTCGCTCCGGCGCGTGGATCCATCCATCCATCCCATCCCATCCCACCCCATGGGTCGTCCGTGTGTAGACTTGCGAGCTGCAGATCGAGCGAGTCCAGTCCAGACCCCACGCGCGAACCTAGCTACCTCAACTCCTCTTTCCGTCGACCGATTGGGAATTACTAGATCCTAATTCTACCCCTGCTGCCAGTGTTCGCCGATCCACAACACGTCGATCCATCCCCGATTCGGCTGCTATCTGCTCGATCTATACAACGTCCGCCCGCACAAGAGAGAGTCTGACGGATGCACCAGCTGCTGAGCTCGATATACAAAAGAGAGACATAGAGTGAAAGAGTGACCAGTGGCTATGTCGTACCGTACCATACTCGTTCCTGTCTGGACTCCGGATATGTTTTTCTTTTTTTGCACGGCCAGAGGAATCCATGTATATGTAAGAGCAATTCTAACAGGAAACGCCCTTTGGTTCATGTGTGTATATACACCTGATATGGGCGGGTTCCTGTCCCAATTCTAACAGGTTCTCTCACAAGAGATCGATCCTTTCAAACAGTTTTAGAGGCCATTTACAATGTGCAAAGTGACCACAGGGGTCGGTGGCGGATGCCTCGAGCACCGCCTAGAGTGGACGCACCCGGTCTACCTCGGTGGCGGCATATCATCTTTCGAGGAGGCATTCTCCATCTCAAAGACGGAGGACTCGTCCTCTTCCTCGGCATTCCTAGATGGTTGTTTGATTTGGAGGATTGGAATCTTTGTGGCTTTTTTCATTGGAATTCCTTGGCAGAATTCCTTTGTTTTGGAGGAAAGTTAACTTTGCTTTTCTTGTGCTATCAAACACTCTTCCTTCTAAGGGCCTCTTTTATTTGTAGGATTTTCAAAACATAGGATTGTAGTGTCATGTCCTCTTGAATCCTCTAGGATTAGACAACTATGAGATTTCGGATGAAAGGGTGTTTAATACACAGAAAAATCAAAGTATTTATACTAAGTGGTTTGAGTGAATAGAAAATTTTCTCCAAAACATGGTACAAACGTATCTTAAGGAAAAGTTCCTCTGGATTCTGACCACGTGAATTAAACAACCAACATAGAAAAAAAATATCTTAAGAATCAAAATCCTCCAAAATTCCTATGAAATTTCTTGAGTCAAATGAGCCATAAACTTATGTAGTTTTGTAATTCTATAGGATACAAGAGTTCATGAGACTTATTTATGCGCCTTTTGTATTTCCCCGAGTCAAAGAGACCACTTAAAGGTAGGAACACGAAAAAACGCAGGAATATGCATGATGGGAAAATGCATGCGCATAATATAGGAGTTCGTTGTAAAAAAAATCGGAAATACTAACACCCACACGTGTGGCAGTTTTGTAACTCGCCCACACGCGTGGATCATCGTTCAGTCTAGTTTGCGCGAATCTTGACACATTGAGGTAGAATTTGCATGCCACGTAGGACGGGGCTAATGTGTGGGCGTTGGAGAGTTTGCCCACACGTCCCGTACCACGCTGTTTGATATCGGCGTCCTACATATTTGTGGAGCGTGGAAAAACACATAGTACGACAAGTAGTCAGTTTGTTGGCTTATAATAGCAATTATCATGCTTTCCATGATGTTGGTTGCCGTACATGTTTATGATATACTGTTTTTGATCAATGAATAGAGACGTGAGCCATGTTTATCATATATCGTTTTTGATCGATGAATAGCGCAGCGAGTATGTTTTCGAAGGTTTCAGCTGTTTACATGGCATGATACCCTCACTGAACTGTACATTTATGTCTTCAAAAGCAATTCGCCTTCTCACCGAATTGAAAGAAAAATGTACGGCTGAAACTCAATATGTTAGGATCATTTCGACTATAATCCTCTTTCACTTGTCGGCCAAACTCCTCTGTCTCTCTTTCTTTTCATAAAATTATAAATAGATGTTTGCAGTGGACAAGATGATACACAAATTACAAAGAAAGAGATGCTCCAACTTTTTTTCTTGAATGGCTATAATCCCTACCAAGTTGATAATATGTCCATGTTATCTCTCTCTTCATGGTCGCACCAAGTAAAAAGAGGAGAATATGGCCACCAAGTAAAGATTGAAATACCGCAAGTCCCAACCCATGTATAAACACAAATCAGGAGCTCCTTCTGACACATCATCCTACACTCGTTCAGTTACAATAACTTATTGCACCCATTCAGGCATAATTTCAGTTAATATTAAAGATACATATGCTTCGGTTCCTTCCTTTACACCCTGCATGTCACATGCATCACCTCTTGCCACACTGTAAAAAGAACTTCTCGCCATACACCTGAACCATATAGTAGACAAAGACCAAACGGGAAATGCATGGGAGCTCTCATGTGCCACAAACCCCTATATGAATATAGTATTAAAAAATACCAGGAAATTTCAAAAAAATCTGTGATTTGGGGATATCAAACATGGTTGCCCATTCTACCCCCGCGTTTAGTTTCGTGAGGAATGGATGCCCGTGGTATTCGTGGCGACGAAAATACGGTCCAACATACGATCCATCCAAACAGTTTTTTCTACACAGAGAATTTTTTTGACTTTTTTGCCGAGAATACCAAGGGCACACATTCCTCACGAAACTAAACACGGGAGTAGAATGACACCCATTTTGATATCCCTAAATCCCAGATTATTTTGAAATTTCCTGGTATTTTTTTATAGTATATTCGTATAGGGGTGCGTGGCACCTGAGAGACACAAATCCACATCCAAGACCAAACAGATTAGTCTGTGGTTCTGTGTTGGATATATAGATTCCTTTCACATAAAACAGTCATCATCACTGTCCAGCTCCTCAAAGTGAAAAATCATCTCATCATGTCCACCCAAGTAGCCACCGCCCGAGGGATGCCTAAGCTCCTTTGCTCGATCGTCACACTCAAACACAATGACCTTGTTTATATGTGGAAAAAAAATGTATATATTAGCACATACTCCCTCCGTTCCCAAATATTTGTCTTTCTAGAGATATCAACAAATGACTACATACGGAGCAAAATGAGTGAATCTATATTCTAAAATATGTCTACATGCATCCGTATGTTGTGTCCATTTAAAATGCCTAGAAAGACAAATATTTAGGAACGGAGGGAGTAGATGACTAGTGAAAAAGCATGGAGATTCCACCCAAGCATATAGTTACCATAGTCGTTTTCTTCCAAAGGAGTGCAGCAGACAACATCCTCTTCCTGTGTGCAGTCAGGATGCATCTCAGCAAAGAACATAGTAGGTTTGCCATCTGAACCTTTCACCAGAAAGTTGGAGTGCACATATAGTGCTCCGCGTCCATAGACTTGGTTCCTCTCTTTCTCTTCCACGAATTCTAAATCAGTGAGCTGAAATAGAAACGACATATGTTAGTATAATAGATTCGGTCAGCAGCAAATCGCATGATTTGCATCCATAACCCGCAAAATACTTAATTAGGGTGTGATTTTCTAGCCAACCTTGAGTAGTTAAAACAATGAACTACGACAGCCGTTTAGTTCCATATAATAACCCGAACACAACTTAAGGTGGTTAAGCAAAAACACAAGCAAACATAAATACTCTGATTATGATTTTTTGCATGCCTGCATGTTGTTTCGCTTGGCATATGTGTTGAGCGCTATGACCAAGCCCTTGCGCTTACGCTCCTGTCTGCGTTCCGTCAGCTCCTCAGGGGACGGCGACTTGGGCCTGAGGCTGAGCTGGCGCTCAGCGGCAGCAAGCCAAACATCACCGAACTCCTGGAGAGTATTTGATGATGGGCTAGAAGTGAAATCATCCCCTTTGTGCAGTCTGGCAAAGCCGTCACTGCATGCATGGAGTAGAGAAATTAAGGTGTAAGCACAATGCAGTTGAGGTTGCTTGAGCAAACTAGAGGGTATATGACGATTAAGAATGATCCCTAAATAAAGTATTTTATATTACTCCCTCTGTCCCAGAATATAAGAACGTTTTTGACACTATGCTAGTGTTAAAAACGTTCTTATATTTTTGAACGGAGGGAGTACTACACTTTACCAAACTGGCTGTTATAATGCAAAACGTATAATGAATAAAATATGCAGTGCAAGTTTTACCCCCCACCCCCTGTCCGAAAATGCAAGGCTTATTTAGTTGGAAAAACGTTATTGTGCTGACGTTGGCTGGGAGAGCATGGAAAAATCAAACATTTTTCATGGCAATCTATGTTGTCGAATAACAAATTCCTTTAGCAGCTAAAAGCACGGCAAATCCTGGCAAAAAATTGCACACCAAAGAGCATATATGATGAACAGATAGTGTCTGCATACGTAGATCCAAATTTCTCCATAAACACAAGAGGTTGCGTTGGCCGACGACATGGCCACAGATGGATCGACCGCTCCTGCATCAGATCTGATATATAATTAACAGCAGGAATTAGCGAGACCCCTGAACAAGATGTGCACATGGAGATGGGAGGGGAGGGGAGGGGGCAAATCCCCACCGGTTGAATCAGAGGGACGGCGTTACCTGTAACTGGAGAGAGAAAGGGAGAGGGCGGGTGGTGAAGGAAGGAGTAGATCGCCGCCGATGAGATCAAACCGCCTCCGCCGCCGAGAGATTTGTCCTTTTGCTCTCTTTTTTTTGGGAGAGAAGGGTTTTGGTCTTATCTACTATCTACTATCTACTACCACTATAAAAGCACGAGAGGGCGGAGAACCAGACAATCACACCCATCCACTTACAAAATGTAATGGCTCTTAATCCTCCCGTGTTTAACGCACGCACGCACGCACGCACGCGCCCGCGCCGTTCCCCGCCCAAGTGGTTCGCCGCCCCGCCGCCACCCGTCCTCCCACGTCGTCGCCGCCCGCGGTCCTCTCCTCGCGTGTCTCCTGCCGCTTGCCCCCACATCGTGGTGGGCCATAGGTGCCATCCAGATCGAGCACGGGGCAAATCACCCCGCGTCTTCACCGACGGCATTGGCTGTCTCAGGTCTAGGGTTTGCCCTGGTTCTCATGACTCCCTGTGTGCGGCTGTTGCGGTGGGATGGACGGCGCCGGGGCCATTGCGGACTCGCTGTTCGGCCGGCCCGTTGGGGTTCGGTTTTGTTTTGGTTGATGCGGCTGTCTCTCGATGGATTGGTACGATCTATTTGCTCCCTCCTTCATTCTTCCTTCCTTTGTGTTCTGGTGTTGTTTGATAGATTTGCCGGTTGGTTGGATGCGGGGATTACAAGATAGGGACCGTAGTGGTGGATGCTTCTATATGCATCTTCACGTGTTTCCGTTGATGCAGACCATTGGGGTTTAGATTAGGTGCTTTTCTGGCTGATTGGATGCATTTGGTGTCGATCAGTGCTTACCGTGGACAACACGGCAGCAGTAAGGTGATGCAATCCCCTTTCTATTTTCTGTTCATCTTCTCCATGTGTTTAGGGGTTCGGTTCAGTTTTGCCGTCGTACAGATCAGTAGCTAGCCGAGTCTGCCTGATGTAGTGTAATTCTAGAAAAATGTATTAACGAGATGAAGCTTGTGGTTTCTGAAGTAAACAATACCTGCTAGATTTTACTCCAATTTCTTGTGCAAATTTCATTTTGATACATGTAGAGCAGCGGTGACAGCTCGGACGCAACGCACTTGGCCTGCGTCAGCTGCGGCGGCAGGGTCCATCTCCTCCCTGGAGCAGCGGTGGTGGCGTGGGACACAGCGGGCTCGGCCGCGAAAATGGATTTCTCTGGCGGGGCATTTGCAAATGTCGATATGCCGACAAATCCTTGCCTCTGTTCCTCGACCTCGTTTGAGGGACGCATATGCCCCTGCGGCCGTTCCTCCTCGTGGTCAGTGATGCAAAGCCGAGGGCACTGAAGTCGCTGCCGCTGTTCCTCTACGCGACGGTGATACACATGGCGTAGCCTCTCCTTGATCTTATACTCCGTGCCTCGTTCATCCATATATGATCTTATTTTTTTCAGTTTTTTGCTAGATTTAACATTGGCCTTTGTTCAAATCCTATTCATGTTGAACCATTGAAAGCAAGCACACAAAGCTGCAGAGGCAACCAGTCCAAAGGAATCAGTACGATAATGTGTTTCCAGTATTCCTAAAATAAATGAAGTAATGGTGTGATTAACACTAACATTGATGTTCCCCCTCTTCTATATAAAATGATACGCACACTCCGGCGTATTAGAGAAAAAAAGCACTAACATTGATGGATCAGTCGGTTCTATTGAAAAAATCATCACACTCTGTTAAGCCAGATTCCATTCATTTTGATTTTTAGCTCTGCAAACTGTGCTATGAGAATTGGTATTCTTACATCTTGACTGTCTAGCACATCATATGGTTATGTCAAGTGCCGCTGCAAAGAAATGTCGCCGGTAACAATGATTAAAGTTCCAGTTCCCTGATAGTGTATCTTACCACATTCAGTTTTGGTAGCTGTAATGGGACAAATGGAGTCTGAGGATGGTGTGGGTTGTGCATTATTCTCTTTCCCACTAATGATTTTGCTGGTCAAACTTGGGATGTGATCAAGAAGGTGGGGAAAGCAACATAGTTTTAGTGGCGGTGCTATTGTTAAGTGCACCGGAATTTAGCAAGAAAAATAAATGGGAACAATTTGAATATCTTAGTTCGCACTTCTGCTCAGTGAGTCCAGCACTTGGACAAGACTCCTAACTTCAATTCTCATAGGACCAAATTATTGGACACAACCTGATTTATAATTTATCTTAAATTCCAAATTATGTGATGTAGACAATCTAAAATCATTACTTCTTTCATAGGGAACATATATTGGTGTTTGATGAGGCAGATCAAATTCGTCATCGTGATTTTGCAATCCCATGTTGACTATCATTTCTCCGATTCCCAAAATTAGACCAGCTACAGTTTTTTGTTACATAGACGAAGTCACATAAGGAACTAGCAAGCGTTCCTAAATAATAGTCTTTTTAGATATTCCAGTATGGACTATATACGGAGCAAAATGAGTGAATCTACACACTATAGTGTGTCTATATACATCCGTATGCAGACCTTATTGAAATCTCTAAAAAGACTTAAATTTAGAAATGGAGGGAGTAGTTTGTAAAAAAATTCTGGGTGGTGAAGTTGTGAAGATACATGCCTCCCTGTTTTCATCTTTTAAATATTATTGAAGTAGTCATCATCTAAATATTATTTTCTAATTTTTTGTCATCATTTTAAACACGAAGCCCAGTGGGGGTATTTTCTCCGTAGTTCGCTCATTATTTTTTTCATGGCTATGCTGAGTGCAGCACTGCACTCGATTCTGAAATATTTAATGTGAAAACATATTGTATTCGGGTTGGTGCCATCGTTTTATGGAATTGTTACAAAGACATGATGTTGGATAATGTGGAAACAGATTACTGCCCACACTTGCATTGGCAACTTGCGAAACTTCTAATTGCAGACAGGAATTGTTACAAAGACATGATGTTGGATAATATTTGAAGCATACTTATATATACACCATGTTGTCTTGTCTTCTTGCGCAATGCATGTCTCGAACTCTCGACTAATACAAAAAAAATCAATAAAGATGATTTACAAGCCTATTAACAGTACATTGGTTATGATCATGCCCTTGAATGGTAGACTAACAGCAGCACTGCTCTCAAATATTCATATCTACAATATGCGGATTGCTTTTCCATCTTTGGGATGCTATTGTTGTCTTAGGACTTTCATATGAACCTCTGATTCTTTTTTACCGCTTTCTGCTTTGAGTCAGGTCATGCCAGTTCATCCAACTGTTCACGCTCAACTACGTGTTGCATTGCAATTTGCAAGTAACCTTGCTTCAACATAGGAGAATTGGGTGATGGACGTGATATCAACATGGTTATGGACTGCCATGTATGTACATAAATATGTATTCCCTTTGGCGTTGAGCGGCCGCCACCGCGGACTAGGCCGGCGGCAGCGGTGGCAGGAGGGGATATGGGAGAGACCTGGCGATGATAGGGTTGGGGTCCCCTGGCGTTGCCCAGGGGAGGCGACGCGAGGGGGTGAAGAGATGCAACTTGAAACATGGTAATTTCTTTTACGCTCTTACGTTTTGTATTTGCACAATGGTACATAAAGTTAAAGTAGTGGAGCAAATCTCAAGATGTTTTAATATGGTTAATTCCTTAGATGAGAAAGCTGATACATGGAATAACTCGGTTTCTTGATCTGTACATAAAATATGTGTGATATTTGATTCAAGAGGAATACTGATTCATGAAGAATGATGTTCTGAATTATGTATGAGACAAGAATTAAGTACTATACACTTGTGTGAAATTCAAAATTTCAAGAAGGTTATCCTATCTCTTTTTTGGGTGGGGGGAGAGGTAGGGTTATCATATATATGATTATATGTGTCAGCTGAGACGTGCATTGCAAGTCTTATCTAAAGGAAGAACACTTGTAGTAGGAGTAGTATATAAGGAGAGCCCACCGGCCCAATTCGGCTCGGTTTCTCCTTTTCCGTTTCCGAAAAGGCCTGGAACCAGCGGGTGCGTGTCGCGCTGGTAAAATCGGGAGCCATTTCAGCTTTAAAGCAGTGCGAGGCAAACACCGCAAAGAGCAGGCAAACAAAATTTGAAACAAGAACAAAAAAAATTTAAACATTTATCGGAACTACCGATTTTTTTTTGAAAACATGAACAGTTTTTAAAAAACAAATAGTTTTCGAAACTTTTGAACAATTTTTGGAAAAGCGAACATATTTTGAAATCTAGAAATAAACTGAGCACGCAAACATTCCTTTTGAAACGGAAACATTTTCTGAAACTCTAAATCAAAATTTGGAAAGACGAACATTTTTTCAAACACGAATATTTTTTGTATCGAGAACAAAATTTGAAAACGCGAACAATAATTTGCAAAAAAAATCAGAACTGCCCAACAAATTTTGAAACACGCACAAATTTTAAAAATGGCAAACATTTTTAAAATTTCCAAACATATGTTGACAAACTAACATGATTTTTTTTAAAGAAAGTAAATGGAATAATGAAAATAAAACAAAAATAGAAATGAAAGAAACAAAAAGGAGAAAATAAAAAAATACCAAAAAAGAGTAAAAACCGGTTAAAAAAATTTAACGACCGAATATTTTTCGAAGAGTTGTAAAAATTTCGAGCAAAAGCAGTTGCAACATTTTACAAAAAAGGAACATTTTTGGAAATGAAAGAAATTTTTTGGAAAATCCCTAAAATTTATGAATTGATGATTTTTTTTCTAAAAAACGACCGTTTTTGAAATTTTGAGCGAGTTTTAAAAGCAAGACTATTTTTCGAAAATACAGAACAATTTTCGAACAAGGACTTAGTTAAAAAAGGTAAAATAACTTTGAAAAAGAAAAGGAAATAAAAAAGAAAAAAGAAAGAAGATAAAGACACTGCAAAAGAAAAACGAGAAAAAAGAAACAGAAAAACAAGTAAAAAAAAACCAGTTCAGGGAACCTTCTAGAAGGTTCCCACAACCGGCTGGCCAATTGCGGTTGTAACTGTACGCAAAGCTGGGCCGGCCCATTCGCGTTGCTGCTCGGTGGCTCCCCTATTTTTTTCGTTTTTGTTTTTTGCAATTTTCATTTTTATTATCTGTTTTAGTTTTATCCCATATTAAAATCATTCAGGATTGCAAATTAAATTCAAAATATCGTGAATTGTCATAAAAACAGTTCTTGAATTAAAAATATATGTGATTCAAAATAATGAACATTTTTTATATTTCGGAAAATCAATGAACAAATTTTGTATTTGTCAAACATTTTTTGAAAATGACGAACAAAATATAAATTTTGGTGAACATTTTTTAAATACGATGAAAAAAGTTAATTTCAATGAACATTTTTTGAAAATGATGAACACAATTTGAATTTAATGAATTTTTTTCTAAATCAGTGTAATTTTTTTAAATTTTGCTGAACATTTTTTATTTCAATGAGCAAAAAAGTTGAATTCGATGAAAATTTTAAAAAAATTGTTTAACACAATTTGAATTTAATACAAATTTTTTTAGATCGGTGAACAAATTTTGAATTTTGGTGAATATTTTTAAAATCTGACAAACCAAAAAAGGTCAGTTCTATGAACATTTTTTGAATTCTTAAAGCTGAACATTTTTTGAATTCGATGAACAAAAAGTGTTTGTGAATTTGAAAAGATAATTTGCAAAAGAAATTGAAAAACTAAAGCAGAAAAAGAAGGAAAAGAAAAAAGAAAAAACGAGAACACAAGAAAATGGGGGACCTCGCGCCCCACATGGGCAGGGTCAGAAGGTTCCCACAACCGTTTTTTTACCGGTTTTCTATTTTTATGTTTATTATTTTATTTGATCTTTTTCGTCTTATTTTTTACTTTTCCATATTTTTAAAAAATAATTGAAATTCCAAATTTTCTTGACGATTTCCAAAAATTTCAAAGTTAAAAACAATCACAATTTTCCCAAACACTTCACATTCAAAAACAGTTCACATTTTTAACTTTTATATACACTATTCATTAAAAAAACTAGGAATTCAAAAATAGTTTGCAATTTCAAGTCATTTTGAAAACAAATGTTCACCTTTTCAAAAAAATAATTTAAAGTTTTGTTGGTAGTTCAACAAACATTACTGTATTAGAAACGTTGTTCACGGTTTTCAAAAAGCTTTCACATCTTCTGAATTTTTTATTCAAATTTTAGAAGAATCACGTTTTTAAAATATGTTCAGAAAATTATTTTTCTAAACTTCTATCACAATTCAAAAACTAAATTGAATTAAAAAATTGTTCACATCTTTTTAGAATTATTGTACACATTCAGGAAAATCACAGTTTAAAAATTTGCTGAAATTTCAGAAAAATCAATGTAAAAATTGTTCACAATTTCAAAAGGCGTTCACAATTTTTGAATTTTCGTTCATGGTTTCAACTTTGTTCACACATTTAACATTTTTCCCACATTTTGAAAAAAAAGGTTCATTGTTTAAAATTTTGATTACAACTTTAGAAAAATATTCACATTTTGGAAAAAAATGTGTTCGTGTATCAAAAAAGTGTTCACGTTTTCAAAATTTGTTCTCTTTTAAAAATTTCTTGACACTTCATGAAACATTTTGCAAGTTGAAAATAAGTCACATATTCAACAGTTGTTCATGTTTCAAAAAGATCCTTTTAAAAATGTGTTCATAATTCAAAATTTGTTCCAGATTTCAAATTCGCAATTGTCAAAAAAAAATAATTTTTATAGTTTTCCCACAATATGAAAAAAATATTCAGGGTTTTCTATTGTTCACAATTTTCAAAAAATGTTCACATTAAAAAAATCATTCATGTTTTAGAACTTTTTTCACTTTTCAAAATTTGCTCATAATATGTCTGGAATTCAAAAGTTGTTCGCATTTTCAAGAAATGTTCACATTTTTAGTAAATTGTTTGGAATTACGCGATTGTTGTTGCTAGTTCTTATCGTCCCGCGCTAACATTTAGTCACCAAACACCATCCACTCGAGTGGCTTTCCATGCACACTCGAAATCGAAAACTCCCGTGTTCGATCCTCCCTCTGGTGCCCTATTTTTGAAGGATTTTTCACATTTTAAATTGGAATGGGCCAGTCAACTCAGGCTGCTTCTGCACGAAGCTCAACTATTGGACGCACGCAGGTGTCCTTCGCTCAAGGGAGCGTGCAGTGGGCACCATAGAGAAGTGGGAGTCCGCTGTGTGGTGCGCCCGACAGCCGTCACGTGTTGCACGCTGGGCGCATCCTTAAGAGCACGATTTTTTTGTATGTGTTTGTTTGGGGAGTTTTGAGTTTTGAATTTTCCAGGATTTCTTGAATTTTTTTCTTGATGAAGCACACCCTGTGAAAAAAATACAGTTATGCTTCACGTCTATGCTTCTTGAAAGTGGAAAACACATTTGTGCATGACGATAATGCACAACTGTGCTTCTATGTGAAGCTTAGTTGTGCTTCTTGAAAAGTGAAAAACATAGTAATGCTTCTTTAGAAGTGAAATGAAAAACATAGTTATGCATCACATTGGAGTACAACTGTGCTTTCTGAAAAGTGAAAAAGCACATCTGAGCTTCCCTGAAAAAGTGAAAAGCATAGGTATGCTTTCATTTTTTGTTGTTATTCGTTACTTTTTTTTCTTTGGATTTCAATTTTCTTCTAATTTTTATAAAGTTTGTCCAAAATCAATATTATGGAACCTAGTTTCAAAGATATCAACGTGAAAAACACAACGATGAAAACGATTTGTGATTTGGACGCACGGTCTATAAGAGATAAAACATTATGGAAAAATAAATCCACGAAGAAAAGTTCAAGAGTCCCGGGTTTGCGATTGTCGCCACGAGAGGAGGTGGGAGTAACCTCTGCAGGTGGGAGTAACCTTTGTCTGGCCTAATTTCACTTATATAAATTCTCAAATATTGGGAAACCAACAGAGAGCCACCTGAAACACTTTTTTCGCCGCTGCAAGGTTCTGTTCTTCCGTGATCCCATCTGAAGGCATTTTCTAGTACTTTGCCGGAGGGGGAATCGATCATGGAGGGCTTCTACATCATCCTTGCTGCCTTCCAATGATGCATGTGTAGTTTACCATAGACCTACGGGTCCATAGCTAGTAGCTAGATGACTTCTTCTCTCTCTTTGATCTTCAATACCGTGTTATCCTCGATCCTCTTGGAGTTCTATCCAATGTAATACTTTTTTGCGGTGTATTTGTTGGGACCCGATGAATTGTGGGTTTATAATCAGATTATGCATTGAAAGTAATTGAGTCTCTTCTGAACTTTATTATGCATGATTGTTATAGCTTAGTATTTCTCTCTGATCTATCTGTTTGGTTTGGCCAACTAGACTGATTTATCTTTAGTGGGAGAGGTGCTTTGTAATGGGTTCAATCTTACGGTGTCCTCACCCAGTGATAGTAGGGGTTGTGAGAAACATATTGTATTGTTTCTATTAAGGGTAAAACGATGAGGTTTATTCATATTGATTGGATTTACTTTGTCTACATCATGTCATCTTACTTAAAGCGTTACTTTGTTTGTCATGAACTTAATACCATAGATGCATGCCGGATAACGGTCGATTGGTAAAGTAATAGTAGTAGATGCAGGTAGGAGTCGGTCTACTTGTCACGGACGTGATGCCTATATATCATATCATTGCCATGAATAAGATCATAACTATGCACTTTTCTATCAATTGCCCAACAGTAATTTCTTCACCCACCGTACGCTATGTGTTCAAGAGAGAAGTCTCTAGTGAAAAAATATGGCCCCGGGGTCTACCTTTACCATATTATAAAAACCAAAAATACCTTGATGTATTTAGTTATTTACTCTTATTTTATTTTGCAATTTATTTATCTATATATCACCATCAAAATTAATCATTGTAAGTAACAAGTTCAGGGGGAATGTCAACCCTCTTGCCCGTGTTGGGTGCAAGTATTTGCTTTTGTATGTGTAGATACTGAAGATGGGAATTTGCGTGGTTCTCTTATTGGTTCGATAACCTTGATTCTCACCGAAGGAAATACTTATCTCTACTGTACTGCTTCACCCCTCCTTTTTGGGGAAATCTCAACGCAGTTTACAAGTAGCAGGTCCCCGTAGATACAACCTATAAGTGGTCTCTGTTTTACCCCCTGCTGCAACGATTCGCTATGAAGGGAGATGAGGCATGTCACGTCACCCACCCACTTCCGCAACCACACGGTCCCCCAACAGTAATAACCTTTCGTCCAAAATTAGCATATGTTGGATGGCCGACTTCACCCAACATCAAGAAGACCATTAACATGAATATGCAAAGAGGATATTAAATCCTAATATGAACGATCTATTACACACTAGGGTTCATCCATGTCGCTGAGAACTAAGGGAACTACTCACTCATCATACCACCAAAGATGGAGAACATGAACAAAGCACACATGTAATACACAAGTTATTCCTCTAGGCTTCTTGATTTTACAATATGGAAAAGCTAGATGGTGATGATGATTACAGTGGTGATGCTGTTTCCTCTTGATGAAGGTGGTGGAGGCGGCGGCCTCCTCTTGCCGGTTCCTCCCTCCAGATCACTCTGGCGGCCAGGGTTCCTGCTTCCGGACAAGTTTTTGGGGTCTCTCAGCGTCTGATTCACAATCCGTCTTCACAGGGTGAATATAGTTGATCTGGTGGTGGCGATGGCACTCCGTTCCACCGCTCATACTGAAGGAAATATGCCCTAGAGGCAATAATAAAATTGTTACTTATATTTCCTTATATCATGATAAATGTTTATTATTCATGCTAGAATTGTATTAACGGGAAACTTAGTACATGTGTGAATACATAGATAAACATAGTGTCACTAGTATGCCTCTACTTGACTAGCTCATTAATCAAAGATGGTTAAATTTCCTAACCATAGACATGAGTTGTCATTTGATAACCGGGATCACATCATTAGAGAATGATGTGATTGACTTGACCCATCCATTAGCTTAGCACTATGATCATTTAGTTTATTGCTATTGCTTTCTTCATAACTTATACATGTTCCTATGACTATCAAACGTCACAACGTAACTGGGTGACTATAAAGATGCTCTATAGGTGTCTCCGATGGTGTTTGTTGAGTTGGCATTGATCAAAATTAGGATTTGTCACTCCGATTGTCGGAGAGGTATCTCTGGGCCCTCTCGGTAATGCACATCACTATAAGCCTTGCAAGCAATGTGACTAATGAGTTAGTTATGAGATGATGCATTACGGAACGAGTAAATAGACTTGCCGGTAACGAGATTGAACTAGGTATTGAGATACCGACAATCGAATCTCGGGCAAGTAACATACCGATGACAAAGGGAACAACGTATGTTGTTATGCGGTTTGACCGATAAAGATCTTCGTAGAATATGTAGGAGCCAATATGAGCATCCAGGTTCCTCTATTGGTTATTGACCGGAGAAGTGTCTCGGTCATGTCTACATAGTTCTCGAACCCGTAGGATCCGCACGCTTAACGTTCAATGACGATCAGCATAAAGATTGATATATTGGACGACTATATTCGGACACCGGAAATGTTCCGGAGAAGTTTCGGATAAAACCGGAGTGACGGAGGGTTACCGGAACCCCCCGAGGGAACTAATGGACCTCATGGGCCTTAGTGGAGAGAGAGGGGCGGCTAGGGCAGGCCGCATGCCCCTCCCCCTTGGGTCCGAATTGGACTAGGGAAGGGGGGCGGCGCCCCCTTTCCTTCTCCCTCTCTTCCTCTCCTTCCTTCCCCCTCTCTTCCCTTGTTGGAAACCTACTAGGAATACAATTCCTAGTAGGAATCCCACTTGGGGCGCGCCGCATGAGGGCCGGCCGGCCTCCCCCTTGATCCTTTATATACGGGGGCAGGGGCACCCTAAAACACACAAGTTGATTGTTTAGCCATGTGCAGTGCCCCCCTCCACAGATTTCCACCTCGGTCATATCGTTGTAGTGCTTAGGCAAAGCCCTGCGTCGGTAACTTCATCATCACCGTCATCACGCCGTCGTGCTGACGAAGCTCTCCCTCGACACTCAGCTGGATATAGAGTTCGTGGGACGTCACCGAGCTGAACGTGTGCAGATCGCGGAGGTACCGTACTTTCGGTGCTAGGATTGGTCGGATCATGAGGACGTACGACTACATCAACCGCGTTGTCAGAACGCTTCCACTTACGGTCTACAAGGGTACATGGACAACACTCTCCCCTCTCATTGCTATGCATCACCTAGATGGATCTTGCGTGTGCGTAGGAAATTTTTGAAATTACTGCGTTCCCCAATAGTGGCATCCGAGCCAGGTCTATGCGTAGATGTTATATGCACGAGTAGAACAAAAAGGAGTTGTGGGCGTGGGTATATACATATTGCTTGCCGTCACTAGTTGATTCTTGATTCAGCGGTATTGTTGGATGAAGCGGCTCAGACCGACATTACGCGTACGCTTACGCAGGACTGGTTCTACCGACGTGCTTCGCACACAGGTGACTAGTGGGTGTCAGTTTCTCCAACTTTAGTTGAATCGGATTCAATGAACAGGGTTCTTTCTGAAGATCAAAAAGCAATCACTATACCGCGTTGTGGTTTTTTTGATGTGTAGGTAAGAACGGTTCTTGCTAAGCCCGTAGCAGCGACGTAAAACTTGCAACAACAAAGTAGAGGATGTCTAACTTATTTTTGCAGGGCATGTTGTGATGTGATATGGTCAAGACGTGATTATATAAATTGTTGTATGAGATGATCATGTTTTGTAACACAGTTATCGGCAACTAGCAGGAGCCATATGGTTGTCGCTTTATTGTATGAAATGCAATCGCCATGTAATTGATTTACTTTATCACTAAGGGGTAGCAATAGTCGTAGAAGCAATAGTTGGCGAGACGACAATGATGCTACGATGGAGATCAAGGTGTCAAGCCGGTGACAATGGTGATCATGACGGTGCTTTGGAGATGGAGATCAAAGGCACAAGATGATGATGACCATATCATATCACTTATATTGTTTGCATGTGATGTTTATCCTTTATAAATCTTATTTTGCTTAGTACGGCGGTAGCATTATAAGATGATCTCTCACTAAATTCCAAGGTATAAGTGTTCTCCCTGAGTATGCACCGTTGCTACAGTTCATCATGCCGAGACACCATGTGATGATCGGGTGTGATAAGCTCTATGTTCACATACAATGGGTGCAAGCCAGTTTTGCACAAGCAGAATACTCGAGTTAAACTTGAGGAGCCTAACATATGCAGATATGGCCTCGGAACACTAAGACCGAAAGGTCGAGCGTGAATCATATATTAGATATGATCAACATAGTGATGTTCACCATTGAAAACTACTCCATCTCACGTGATGATCAGACATGGTTTAGTTGATATGGATCACGTGATCACTTAGATGATTAGAGGGATGTCTATCTAAGTGGGAGTTCTTAAGTAATATGATTAATTGAACTTTAATTTATCATGAACTTAGTCCTGATAGTTTTTGCATATCTATGTTGTAGATCAATAGCTCGCATATAGCTCCCGTGTTTTATTTTTGATATGTTCCTAGAGAAAATAAGTTGAAAGATGATAGTAGCAATGATGCGGACTGGGTCCGTGATCTAAGGATTATCCTCGTTGCTGCATAGAAGAATTATGTCCTTGATGCACCGCTAGGTGACGAACCTATTGCAGGAGCAGATGCAGACATTATGAATGTTTGGCAAGCTCGGTATGATGAGTACTTGATAGTTTAGTGCGCCATGCTTTATGTCTTAGAATAGGGACTTCAAAAACGTTTTGAACGCCACAGAGCATATAATATGTTCCAAGATTTGAAATTGGTATTTCAGACTCGTGCCCGTGTTAAGAGGTATGAGACCTCTGACAAAGTACTTTGCCTACAAGATGGAGGAGAATAGCTCAGCTAGTGAGCATGTGCTCAGAATGTCTGAGTACTATAATCACTTGAATCAAGTGGGAGTTAATCTTCCAGATAAGATAGTCATTGACAGAGTTCTCTAGTCACTATCACCAAGTTACTAGAACTTCGTGATGAACTATAATATGGAAGGGATAACGGAAACGATTCCCAAGCTCTTCGCGATGCTGACATCGGCGAAGGTAGAAATCAAGAAAAACATCAAGTGTTGATGGTTGACAAGCACTACAAAAAAAGACACATCCGTGACATTTTGGGCCGAACAATTTTTTTCTGTCATACTTATGACACTTCTATGACGATAATTGTGACAAAACCCGGTATCATCATATATGTGATGGGCTCCTACTTCTATGACAAAAAATCATGACAGAAAATGGGATTTTTGTCCCGAGCAGGCCGGAGACACAGCTGCATGACATTCTTTGGGCCGTCCATGACGGGAAAAACCGTGGTAGAAGCGAGGGCGAGGAAAATATCAGGGTGTTCCCGATTACGATGGGTGGTCGGGGCCGAGCGATGCATGTTTCTCTCGTACACGCACGCGCGTGGGTGCGAGGCGTTGGGCTCTAACTGAACCCGAGCGAGGCGTTCGCCTACTGAACCCGAGCGATTGCACTGCAGGCTATGCGTTACTGAACCCAAGCGATCGAGCGATGGCTGTTAACTAAACCCGATCGAGCGATTCCTTCGCTACTGCTGCTAACTGAAGCCGATCGATGCTGCCTCTGTATGAACAGTGAGCGTTGCTGGGGGGTTTGGATGAACAGTTCCCGGTGGGGGTGGATGAACAGGACCCCGTGGTGTTGCCTCTGGATGAACATGACCCCGATCGATCGAGCCGGTTGGGGCTGGATGAACAGGACCCCGTGGAGGGCCGGATGAACAGGACCACCCCGTGGAGGGTTGGATGAACAGTAGACGATGGAGGGTTGGATGAATAGTAGCCCATGGAGGGGTGGTTGAACAGGAGCCCGTGGAGAGGGCTGGTTGAACAGTAGCCGGTGGAGTAGCGCGCGGTGGAGGCTGGATGAACAGGAGCCCGTGGATGAACAGTTGCAGGTGGAGGCTGGAGGAGGTTGACAGTGGATGAACAGTAGCCCGTGGAGGCTGGAGGGGGTCGACGGTGGAGATGAACAATATCCTGTGGAGTCCCGTTTTGCGGTACGCCATACCCCTCCCGATGAACAGGACCCCTGTTTCGACCGTAGCGCTCCAACACAAGTCTGTTTCCTCCGTTTTGCGGTATGCCACACCCCTCCCGATCAACAGGACCCCCGTTTCGACCGTAGGAGGTCCGTTTCCTCCGTTTTGCGGTATGCCAGACCCCTCCCGATGAACAGGATCTCGTTTCGACCGTGGCCGGTCGAACACAAGGACGTTTCCTCCGTTCTGCGGTACGCCAGGCCTCGTTTCCATCGGCTGTTTCGTCCAAGCCCTCCCGATGAACTCAACGACGCATTCCATTCCGACCCAGCCGGTTGGCTACCCATGAACACGACGACGACGCTATTTTTCCGTTACGACCCAGCCATGTACACGAGCCCTGACCGTACGTACGCGCGAGTCGGCGTTCGAGACCCCGCCCGTATGTACATATGTGGCCGTATTTACTTTCTTGCACCCTGGCCGCTGTACATACGTGTACATGCTACGTGCGCGCCTCTACTACGACATGTGCGCACCTCTACATCGACCAGTATGTACGTACACGTTCGCGACCAGAATGACAACGCTACGTACGCTTCGACCAGGTGGGTCCCGACTGTTAGGCATTTCCTTGCGTGCGAAGATGTAGCTGGTGGGTCCCAACAGTCAGGGGGCGAATCATTTTTTTTGCCCAGACACACTTCCTTGCATGCGAAGATGTAGCTGGTAGGTCCCAGCAGTCAGGGGGAAACGTTTTTTTCACGAAATACGGTTGCCCGTCCGGTAGGTCCCTAGTGTCAGGTGGAGGAATCATTATTTTCCCTGTAATAAGGAGGCACTTTCTTGCTGCAGCCGTGGACCCAACTATCAGCATCTCCACGTACAGTCCACGTCCGATGGAAGTCGGTCGTTGACTGATGTCTACTACACAACCTTCTTCTTGTAAACGTTGTTGGGCCTCCAAGTGCAGAGGTTTGTAGGACAGTAGCAAATTTCCCTCAAGTGGATGACCTAAGGTTTATCAATCCATAGGAGGCGTAGGATGAAGATGGTCTCTCTCAAGCAACCCTGCAACCAAATAACAAAGAGTCTCTTGTGTCCCCAACACACCCAATACAATGGTAAATTGTATAGGTGCACTAGTTCGGCGAAGAGATGGTGATACAAGTGGTATATGGATAGTAGATAAAGGTATTTGTAATCTGAAATTATAAAAACAGCAAGGTAACAAGTGATAAAAGTGAGCGTAAACGGTATTGCAATGTGTTAAAACAAGGCCTAGGGTTCATACTTTCGCTAGTGTAAGTTCCCTCAACAATACTAACATAATTGGATCATAAAACTATCCCTCAACATGCAACAAAGAGTCACTCCAAAGTCACTAATAGCGGAGAACGAACGAAGAGATTATGGTAGGGTACGAAACCACCTCAAAGTTATTCTTTCCAATCAATCAGTTGGGCTATTCCTATAAGTGTCACAAACAGCCCTAGAGTTCGTACTAGAATAACAACTTAAGACACAAATCAACCAAAACCCTAATGTCACCTAGATACTCCAACGTCACCTCAAGTATCCGTGGGTATGATTATACGATATGCATCACACAATCTCAGATTCATCTATTCAACCAACACAAAGGACCTCAAAGAGTGCCCCAAAGTTCTACCGGAGAATCACGACGAAAATGTGTGCCAACCCCTATGCATAGGTTCCCAATGTCACGAAACCCGCAAGTTGGTCACCAAAACATACATCAAGTGGCACGTGATATCCCATTGTCACCATAGATATTCACGGCAAGACATACATCAAGTGTTCTCAAGTCTTTAAAGACTCAATCCGATAAGATAACTTCAAAGGGGAAACTCAATTCATTACAAGAGAGAAGAGGGGGGAAGAGAAACATAAGATCCAACTATAATAGCAAAGCTCGCGATACATCAAGATCGTAACATCTCAAGAACACGAGAGAGAGTGATCAAACACATAGCTACTGGTACATACCCTCAGCCCCGAGGGAGAACTACTCCCTCCTCGTCATGGAGAGCTCCGGGATGATGAAGATGGCCACCGGTGAGGGTTCCCCCCTCCGGCAGGGTGCCGGAACAGGGTCCCGATTGACTTTTGGGGGCCACGGAGGCTTTTGGCGGCGGCACTCCCGATCTATGTTGCGTTCTGGAAGTTTTAGGGTATATAGAGTTATATAGGCAGAAGAAGCACGTCAGGGGAGCCACGGGGGCCCGACGAGGCAGGGGGGTGCGCCCTAGGGGGGGGGGGTGCCCCCCACCCTCGTGGGCAGCTCCCGTATCTTCTGACGTGGGGTCCAAGTCCATCAGGTGTGTTTCCTTCCAAAAATAACTTCTCTAGTTGATTTCGTTCCGTTTTGACTCCGTCTGATATTCCTTTTCTTCAAAACACTGAAATAGGCATAAAACAACAAATCTGGGCTGGGCCTCCGGTTAATAGGTTAGTCCCAAAAATAATATAAAAGTGGATAATAAAGCCCAATATTGCCCAAAACAGTAGATAATATAGCATGGAGCAATAAAAAATTATAGATACGTTGGAGACGTATCAAGCATGCCCAAGCTTAATTCCTGCTCGTCCTCGAGTAGGTAAATGATAAAAAAGATAATTTTTGATGTGGAATGCTAGTTGGCATAATTTCAATGTGATTCTTCTTACTTGTGAAATGAATATTCAGATCCATAAGATTCAAGACAAAAGTTTAATATTGACATAAAAATAATAATACTTCAAGCATACTAACTAAGCAATCATGTCTTCTCAAAATAACATGGCCAAAGAAAGTTATCCCTACAAAATCATATAGTCTGGCTATGCTCCATCTTCACCACACAAAATATTTAAATCATGCACAACCCCGATGACAAGACAAGCAATTGTTTCATACTTTTGATGTTCTCAAACTATTTCAATCTTCACGCAATACATGAGCGTGAGCCATGGACATAGCACTATAGGTGGAATAGAATGGTGGTTGTGGAGAAGACAAAAAAGGGACAAGATAGTCTCACATCAACTAGGCGTATCAACGGACTATGGAGATGCCCATTAATAGATATTAATGTGAGTGAGTAGGGATTGCCATGCAACGGATGCACTAGAGCTATAAATTTATGAAAGCTCAACAAAAGAAACTAGTGGGTGTGCATTCAACTCGATTGCTCACGAAGACCTAGGGCATTTTGAGGAAGCCCATCATTGGAATATACAAGCCAAGTTCTATAATGAAAGATTCCCACTAGTATATGAAAGTGACAACATAGGAGACTCTCTATCATGAAGATCATGGTGCTACATTGAAGCACAAGTGTGGTAAAAGGATAGTAGCATTGTCCCTTTTATATTTTTTATTTTTTATTTGGCCTTTCTTTTTTTATTTGGCCTTTATTTTTTATTTGGCCTTTCTTTTTTATGGCCTTCTCTTTTTTTGGGACAATGCTCTATTGAATGATGATCATCACACTTCTATTTATTTACAACTCGATGATACAACTCGATACTAGAACAAAGTATGACTCTATATGAATGCCTCTGGCGGTGTACCGGGATGTGCAATGACTCATGAGTGACATGTATGAAAGAATTATGGACGGTGGCTTTGCCACAAATACGATGTCAACTACATGATCATGCAAAGCAATATGGCAATGATGAAGCGTGTCATAATAAACGGACGGTGGAAAGTTGCATGGCAATATATCTCGGAATGGCTATGGAAATGCCATAATAGGTAGGTATGGTGGCTGTTTTGAGGAAGGTATATGGTGGGTTTATGGTACCGGCGAAAGTTGCGCGGTACTAGAGAGGCTAGCAAAGGTGGAAGGGTGAGAGTGCATATAATCCATGGACTCAACATTAGTCATAAAGAACTCACATACTTATTGCAAAAATCTATTAGTTATCAAAGCAAAGTATTACACGCATGCTCCTAGGGGGATAGATTGGTAGGAAAAGACCATCGCTCATCCCCGACCGCCACTCATAAGGAAGACAATCAATAAACACCTCATGCTCCGACTTCGTTACATAACGGTTCACCATATGTGCATGCTACGGGAATCACAAACTTCAACACAAGTATCTCTCAAATTCACAACTACTCAACTAGCATGAGTCTAATATCACCATCTCCATATCTCAAAACAATTATCAAGTATCAAACTTCTCATAGTATTCAACACACTCATAAGAGAATTTTATTATTCTTGAATACCTAGCATATTAGGATTTTAAGCAAATTACCATGCTATTTAAGACTCTCAAAATAATATAAGTGAAGCATGAGAGTTCATCTATTTCTACAAAATAAAACTACCACCATGCTCTAAAAGATATAAGTTAAGCACTAGAGCAACAACAAACTACTCCGAAAGATATAAGTGAAGATCAATGAGTAGTTGAATAATTATGCAACCATGTGAAGACTCTATAACATTTAATAATTTCAGATCTTGGTACTCTATTCAAACAGCAAGAAAAGCAAAATAAAATGACATCTAAGAATAGCAAACATCATGTGAAGAAGCAAAAACTTAGGATCAACCGATACTAACCGATAGTTGTTGAAGAAGAAAGGTGGGATGCCAACCGGGGCATCCCCAAGCTTAGATGCTTGAGACTTCTTGAAATATTATCTTGGGATGCCTTGGGCATCCCCAAGCTTGAGCTTTTGTGTCTCCTTAATTCCTCTCATATCACGGTCTCCCTAAATCTCAAAAGCTTCATCCACACAAAACTCAACAAGGACTCATGAGATAAGTTAGTATAAACCATTGCAAAAACCTTATCATATTCTACTGTAGCAAATCGCTAAAATTATTATTCAACATTTCATACTAAATTCCTCTGCATATTTAATAGTCCTATCCTCAAATAGAATCATTAAAGAAGCAAACACATGCAAACATAACAACAATCTGCCTAAACAGGATAGTCTGTAAAGAATGCTGCAACATCCATACTTCCCTAACTCCAAAAATTATGAAAGAAAATTTCCACTATAGTAAATTTATCAGATCTTAATATTAAAAAGGTCTCAACATTTTATCACATTCTGACTTTTCTAGGTAATTATTGCAACAGCGGTAAACTTTCTGTTTTCAAACAGCAACATGTATACTTGTAACATAGGCATAGTAAAGGCTATCAATGCCACTTTTATTTAAATAAAAGATGCAAAACATTATTATAAATAACATAAAGCAAATACTAACAAAATAAATTGACACTCCAAGCAAAACACATATCATGTGGTAAATAAAAATATAGCTCCAAGTAAAGTTACCGATGAACGAAGACGAAAGAGGGGATGCCTTCCGGGGCATCCCCAAGCTTAGGCTCTTGGTTGTCCTTGAATATTACCTTGGGGTGCCTTGGGAATCCCCAAGCTTAGGCTCTTTCCACTCCTTATTCCATAGTCCATCGAATCCTTACCCAAAACTTGAAAACTTCACAACACAAAACTTAACAGAAAACTCATAAGCTCCGTTAGTATAAGAAAATAAATCACCACTTCAAGGTACTGTAATGAACTCATTATTTATTTATATTGGTGTTAAACCTACTGTATTCAAACTTCTCTATGGTTTATAAACTATTTTACTAGCCATAGATTCATCAAAATAAGTAAACAACACATGAAAAACAGAATCTGTCAAAAACAGAACAGTCTGTAGTAATCTGGATCAAACGTATACTTCTGGAACTCATAAAATTCTCAAATAACTTTATGGACCTGCGGAATTTATCTATTAATCATATTCAAAAAGAATTAACTAAATATCACTCTCCAAATAAAAATGGCAGCAATTCTTGTGAGCGCTAAAGTTTCTGTTTTTGACAGCATGATCAACAAGACTCTCCCCAAGTCTTCCCGAAGGTTCTACTTGGCACAAACACTAATTAAAAGCATAAAACAACATCTAAACAGAAGATAGATGAATTATTTATTACTAAACAGGAACAAAAAGCAAGGAACTAAAATAAAATTGGGTTGCCTCCCAACAAGCGCCATCGTTTAACGCCCCAAGCTAGGCATGATGATTTCAATGATGCTCACATAAAAGGGTAAGAATTGAAACATAAAGAGAGCATCATGAAGAATATGACTAGCACATTTAAGTCTAACATGCTTCCTATGCATAGGGATTTTGTGAGCAAACAACTTATGATAACAATAATCAACTTGCATAGGAAGGTAAAACAAACATAACTTCAAAATTTTAAGCACATAGAGAGGAAACTTGATATTATTGCAATTCCTACAAGCATATGTTCCTCCCTCATAATAATTTTCAGTAGCATCATGAATGAATTCAACAATATAACCAGCACTTAAAGCATTCTTTTCATGATCTACAAGCATAGAAAATTTACTACTCTCCACATAAGCAAAATTCTTCTCATGAATAATAGTGGGAGCAAACTCAACAAAATAACTAGCATGTGATTGAAAATTAAGATCAAGATGACAAGTTTAATGGTTATCATTATTATTTAAAGCATACAAGTCATCACAATAATCATCATAGATAGCAATTTTGTTCTCATAATCAATTGGAACCTCTTCCGGAATAGTGGAATCATTACTAAATAAAGTCATGACCTCTCCAAATCCACTTTCATCAATATAATCATCATAAATAGGAGGCATGCTTTCATCATAATAAATTTGCTCATCAAAACTTGGGGGACAAAAAATATCATCTTCATCAAACATAGCTTCCCCAAGCTTGTGGCTTGGCATATCATTAGCATCATGGATATTCAAGGAATTCATACTAACAACATTGCAATCATGCTCATCATTCAAATATTTAGTGCCAAACATTTTATAGATTTCTTCTTCTAGTACTTGAGCACAATTATCCTTTCCATCATACTCACGAAAGATATTAAAAAGGTGAAGCGTATGAGACAAACTCAATTCCATTTTTGTAGTTTTCTTTTATAAACTAAACTAGTGATAAAACAAGAAACTAAAAGACTCGATTGCAAGATCTAAAGATATACCTTCAAGCACTCACCTCCCCAGCAATGGCGCCAGAAAAGAGCTTGATGTCTACTACACAACCTTCTTCTTGTAGACGTTGTTGGGCCTCCAAGTGCAGAGGTTTGTAGGGCAGTAGCAAATTTCCCTCAAGTGGATGACCTAAGGTTTATCAACCCGTAGGAGGCGTAGGATGAAGATGGTCTCTCTCAAGCAACCCTGCAACCAAATAACAAAGAGTCTCTTGTGTCCCCAACACACCCAATACAATGGTAAATTGTATAGGTGCACTAGTTCGGCGAAGAGATGGTGATACAAGTGGTATATGGATAGTAGATAAAGGTATTTGTAATCTAAAATTATAAAAACAGCAAGGTAACAAGTGATAAAAGTGAGCGTAAATGGTATTGCAATGTGTTGAAACAAGGCCTAGGGTTCATACTTTCGCTAGTGTAAGTTCCCTCAACAATACTAACATAATTGGATCATAAAACTATCCCTCAACATGCAACAAAGAGTCACTCCAAAGTCACTAATAGAGGAGAACGAACAAAGAGATTATGGTAGGGCACGAAACCACCTCAAAGTTATTCTTTCCAATCAATCCGTTGGGCTATTCCTATAAGTGTCATAAATAGCCCTAGAGTTCGTACTAGAATAACACCTTAAGACACAAATCAACCAAAACACTAATGTCACCTAGACACTCCAATGTCACCTCAAGTATCCGTGGGTATGATTATACGATATGCATCATACAATCTCAGATTCATCTATTCAACCAACACAAAGGACCTCAAAGAGTGCCCCAAAGTTCTACCGGAGAATCACGACGAAAACGTGTGCCAACCCCTATGCATAGGTTCCCAATGTCACGAAACCTGCAAGTTGGTCACCAAAACATACATCAAGTGGCACGCGATATCCCATTGTCACCACACATATTCACGGCAAGACATACATCTAGTGTTCTCAAGTCTTTAAAGACTCAATCCGATAAGATAACTTCAAAGGGGAAACTCAATTCATTACAAGAGAGAAGAGGCGGGAAGAGAAACATAAGATCCAACTATAATAGCAAAGCTCGCGATACATCAAGATCGTAACATCTCAAGAACACGAAAGAGAGAGATCAAACACATAGCTACTGGTACATACCCTCAGCCCCGAGGGAGAACTACTCCCTCCTCGTCATGGAGAGCTCCGGGATGATGAAGATGGCCACCGGTGAGGGTTCCCCCATCCGACAGGGTGCCGAAACAGGATCCCGATTGACTTTTGGTGGCTACGGAGGCTTCTGGCGGCGGAACTCCCGATCTATGTTGCGTTCTGGAAGTTTTAGGGTATATAGAGTTATATAGGCATAAGAAGCATGTCAAGGGAGCCACGGGGGCCCCACGAGGCAGGGGGGCGCGCCCTAGGGGGGGCGCCCCCACCCTCGTGGGCAGCTCCTGTATCTTCTGACGTGGGGTCCAAGTCCATGAGGTGTGTTTCCTTCCAAAAATAACTTCTCCAGTTGATTTCGTTCCGTTTCGACTCCGTCTGATATTCCTTTTCTTCAAAACACTGAAATAGGCATAAAACAGCAAATCCGGGCTGGGCCTCCGGTTAATAGGTTAGTCCCAAAAATAATATAAAAGTGGATAATAAAGCCCAATATTGCTCAAAACAGTAGATAATATAGCATGGAGCAATAAAAAATTATAGATACGTTGGAGACGTATCATTGACCATGTTGACCATGCCGCGCCGAGAGCACCAGGGCGGTGGACGACGGCGAGGCCTAGGAAGGGGAAGACGCGAAGCAAGGGAAGACGCGGCAGTGGATGCCCACGTGGAGAGGAGTACGAGGGTTCGCTGGTTCGCTGCGGTGTGAGGCTGTCGTTGCCGCAGAATAACAGGGGGTGTGGGTGAGTAGAGGGATGGCCTGGCCAGCGGTGGGAGTAGTACGGGGCGGTGAGGCTTCCGCGGCATCACAGCCGGCCACGGGAGGCAGGAGCACGCGACACGACCGACGCTGGTTTGGGCGGCTGGAGCAAGAAGACCAGAGGTTGAAGAAGCACTACGGCCGCTGGATGGACATTGTACGGTCACTAGAGCTAGAATCGTTCATATATTGACTAAGTTGACAAAGCCCTCCGTCCCCATCAACTTAGTAGGCCCACAAGTCAGCCTCCTACTGTGGTGGGTCCCAACTGGCAGGGGGTATTCATTTTTTGTGCACAATAAGGAGGCACTTCCTTGCGTGCGAAGATATAGTTGGTGGGTCCGACCTATCAGCGGAGGGAACATTTTTTTCGCGAAATACAAAGGCCCTTCCGATGGGTCCCTGCTGTCAGGTCGAGGAATCATTATTTTCCGCGTAATAAGGAGGCACTTCCTTGCTGCAGCCGTGGACCCAGCTGTCAGCCTCTCCATGTACAGTCCACGACCGATGGAAGCCATTCCTTGACCACGTTGACCACGCCACGCCGAGAGCACCAGGGCGGTGGACGACGGCGAGGCCTAGGAAGGGGACGACGCGGAGCCGGGGAAGACGCGAGAGTGGATTCCAACATGTAGAGGAGTATGAGGGTTCACTGGTTCCGCTGCGATGTGAGGCTGTCGTCACCGCAGAATAACATGGGGTGTGGGTGAGTAGAGGGATGGCCTGGCCAGCGGTGGGAGTAGTAGGGGGCAGTGAGGCCTCCGTGGCATCACAGCCGGCCACGGGAGGCAGGAGCACGCGGCACGACCGACGCTAGTTTTGGCGGCTAGAGCAAGAAGACCAGAGGTTGAAGAAGCACTACAGCCGTTGGATGGACACCGTACGGTCACTGGAGCTAGAATCGTGCACATTGACTAAGTTGACAAAGCCCTCCATCCCCGTCAACTTAGTAGGCCCACAAGTCAGCCTCCCACTATACTGGGTCCCAGCTAGTTGGGGGAGTATTCATTTTTTTGTGCGTAATAAGGAGGCACTTCCTTGCATGCGAAAATATAGCTGGTGGGTCCGAGCTGTCAGCGGCGGTAACGTTTTTTTCGTGAAATACAGAGGCCCTTTCGGTGGGTCCCAGATGTTAGGTGCATGAATCAATATTTTGTGCGTAATAAGGAGGCATTTCCTTGCGTGTGGTCATGGACCTAGCTGTCAGCCTCTCCATGTACAATCCACTTCAGATGCATGTCGGTCATTGACCATGTTGACCAGGCCGCGCCGAGAGCACCAGGGCGGTGGACGACGGCGAGGCCTAGGAAGGGAACGACACGGAGCCAGGGAAGACTCGACAATTGTTTCCCACGCGGAGGGGAGTACGACTGTACGAGGGTTTACTGGTTCGTTTGCCGTCACCGGAGAATAACAGCAGGTGTGGGTGAGTAGAGGGATGGCTAGGCCAGCGATGGGAGTACGGTGGGGTGGTGAGGCCTGCGTGGCAGCACAGCCGGCCACGGGAGACGGGAGCAGGCGGTCCCGTCGGTGCTGGATTTGGCGGTTGGAGCAAGAAGACCAGAGATTGAAGAAACACGACGGCCGTTGGATTGACATCCAGCGATTACGTCTTCTAGAATCGTTTGTTGATGTATATAATAACTAAGAAAATCTTGCATACGTGTCAACTTAATAGGCCCACAAGCCAGACCATTCCCTCTTTTTTTAATAATTTATATATAGCTCACTGTGACTTTTTATGCAATTTATTGCAGTCCGTTTTTTGATTGGCCAGGGCCAATTTTGCATATTTCTGTGGGTTCCAAACTGAAATGTCGAGCCAGATTTAAAATACTTTGAAGATATATTTAAATTAGGCTAATGCCAAATGAAATAGGAATCTGAAAATGTGAAAAAATTCAGAAATTATAAAGTAATTGCCAATTTGTCATGTGTTTTTATATTTACAACCCATTTCATATTACTTTCAAGATTTGCAGGCGTCTTGAAAGAGTTGCAGCCCATCAGGGCGTAGAAAAATAAGTAGGCCTGGATTGGGTATTCTTAAAAATAAATAAACTGGGCTCATTTTCACAAAGAAAAAATAGCTGGGCTGGTCACATGGTGAACATAAAATATAAGCCTGGGCTAGACGGGCCACAACCAAGTTCAAACCCTGCTCCGTCTCAACAATAATAAAAAAATACTGCTCGAGCAGCTACGTCCCAGGTGTCAGCCGATCTTGTGATGTTCTCTTGTCTATTGACTATATACACTCACAATGTCGTGGGTCCCAGATGTCAGGAAAACACTAGGAGGAAGCATTTTATTTTTCCATACGCTGATATGGTGGGCCTCTACTGTCATCCTCTCCACGTACTTCTGCCGATTCCTTTTGTTTGTTGACCATGTTGACAACGCGAGAGGGCGGCACCACGGCGAGCGCACCAAAGCGCGCGGAGGACGACGGCGAGGCCTCGGACATCGGTGTTAACGATTTAGGAGATGGTGGGGCGGCGATGCGTGCGCTGAGGCGCAGCCAGCCGTGGGAGGCAGAAGCAGGCGGCCCTGCTGGCGCTGGTTTGGTTTTGGCGGCTGGAGGAAGACAGGACTGAAGAAACATGACAGACTGTAAAAGCAGCAGGAGTACTTAACAACCTTAACTGAAACTAGCAGGGGCACTTAACAACCATAGCTGAAAGCAGTATGAGTACTTATACAGGTTCAACCGTACAAAGCACGCCTCGAACAGTGCGACTTTGCCTACAGTTAACTAAGGGTGAGGCCGCCAAGCCCCAGGACAAGGCCCAGGCGCCACCCCGCGCATCCACAACCTTCTGAAAGCGGCTTCATCTCGCAATGTGGTCAATAAACAAGATATTCGCTTTAGAGCCATGGAAAAGCAGGAACATAATCTTCTTTCCTATTCTCCAAGATGGACGGGCCTTCATTATTTGAGACCACCCATGAATAAGTATCTTTTCACCTCCAAGGGGAATGGAGTAGGTCGACATAAACATTATGTTGTGACCAAGCGCAAGCTTGACCCAACCATGGTCAGGCATCTGTATAGGAACAATAGAACTGGGCAGTTTCTGTTTCAAGAAGATCACAATTGTAAAACTGTGTATAAGCAATAGTTTATGAACAACATGTATAACAGAAAACAGCTCGTACCATAAGTTTCTCGACACAGTTGGACCTATTCAACGAGTGCAGCAGTGGCACACATATCCCATGTGGCCTTCCACCATTGAACGCCCCACAAGGACCTCAAGACGATCAATAAAGTGTAGGAAATTGTGGATGTCGTCCCAGTCAACTTCAGTGCCATCAGTAATAGCCAAGATGTTACAGAATAACAAACGAGTAGCCTGCTTAACTCTAAAAAAACCTACACGTGCCACCAATTATAAGAAAATATTAGTTAGAAGTAGCAACTTTGTGAGAGATTCGTTGCTACTTCTAAAGTTAAATTGTGATTAGTTAGACAGAATAGGTGGATTAAGAAGTAATCGAGGCAACAAGCAAGAACCAGATACAAAACTAACATGGATGGAAAATTGGAACGACGTCAGGGTGGAAAATCGCAGTGAAGATGAGACCAGGTTCTGCTATTTCCATCAACATTCGTGCGCCAACTTTTAGTCCGTAACACTTGAGAAAGTTTATCCAAGTTCGGCCATAAAAAAGCAGCGATCTTTTTGGTTCATGAACCCAACTCGGAACTTATATCCATGGTTTGTCTTCACTGTGACCATTAAACTGGTGTATTCAATTATGGCAAGGCCGAGCATCTTCAGTACATGTGTTCTGGCAGAGCAAATAATGCACTGCAGGAAAAATAATATGAGAACACAGTGTATTCCCTATACAAATCTAGAAATAACTTCGTCCTTCATGTCAGTGTTGACCATCATACTGGTAGTACCTTTTATCGAAATATAGCAATCTAAATTTCCAAATTAGTCGACAACATGTTCAAAACCCCCCACCTCCCGGATAGAGAAGAGGATTCTAGGAACATACTATGCGCGTCTTAAAATCCTGTGTTAGGATGAGAAGGAATAAGTGTGGAGTATCGCCGAGGGCGCAGAAACCTGTAGGGTCCTCGCACTTTGGGCACTGCAAATGAAACACACTAGATTCAGTAGGAAGAAAAATGCATCAATGGCGGCGGTTGCCATCCTAGGATTACCCGCGACCAAGGGACTTGGATTTATTGGGGATGGATGAAGAATTCGTACCTGGTTCTCCATGAGAAAACCCTATGCAATCGCAGAGAGGGGGTTTCTCTGAACAAGCAGACGAGGGAGAAGGGGATTCAGGCCCAGTGAAATATTGCCGCTTCGTCTGTCCAGCTTACTGCTAAAGCTGGAAGGGGGGGGGGTTGTGATTTGATGACTCATTGGGCATTACTGCAGCGCTAGAACCTGGGTGTGTCTACCGTGCAGTTGTGCACTCTAATTTGTGCATATGGCATGTGGACCCCGTTGCCGGATGCCCCACATATCAGCGAAAGGAAGTAGAAAGACAGGAGTAACTAGTTACACATAAATATATTTTTGACAGAGAGATACTCCCTCTGTAAAGAAATATACAAATATTTTATATCACAACTTTATACATAAGAAAAATCAAGGGGAATATATATAACATATATAATTATAAAAACAGAGTTGTTTTTAACACAGTATAGACGAGTTGGTGATGATGGTGTGCCTGCCATCGTGCAATATAGGCCGTCTGATTTATATCCGACGGATAGGAAGGAAACTATGGCAATTTTGCAAAAAGGTAGCCACACACCTCTCCACATTTGCAAATAAGGCCTTCCCCCATTCATCCTTTGCTCTCACAAGATAAAATACACATACAAATGCATCTTGATGTTACGTGCAACGCACGGGCATTATGGGGGTTCAGCTAAGAATATAATACTCAGACAGGCCCATGGTTCTGGACTTTGGGCCGCAGGCCCACCCTGCATGTTTGGGGTCCATGTGTTCTACCTCAGCGCTTTTCATATTGCAAGCGATCGGTATGGTACTGGTTTTAGATGCTGTCACAAGGCGAATACACAAAATTGAATAAAGCACAACAGCTGTTGGAATGAAATCGAACGACAGTTCCTAACCAGCAATGAGAGTTGCAATTCTATCAACGATATACCATGTGATAAATAATACTGTCGTATTACTTATACACATGGGACACCTGTTTCACCATGCCAGATTATTACATCAAAATCTCTCGGAGGATAGATCAGTTTGGCAGTTGCATGCTGCTACTGAAGAATTTCAAAGTTGATTTGGACCAGCTCTCCTTGCCGAGAAAGTTTGATTTTGAGATCATCCCCTACCGCAAGATATGATTTAGATTTGAACCTTGACCATCCTTTAGCATCAATCCTCATGCGACCATCCTTTGTACTTACAGTATATTGAGCAGGTTCATTCACACCAAGGCTGCGCATGGTAAGAGAAACTTGGCCGCTGTCGCCCCGATTGTTGAACGACTCCCTCGTTGCTCTAGGAATTCTCTGTTTGCAAACAAGAAGACATACCCAAACAGTTAGATCAACACAGTGAATCATGCGAAACAACATGGAAAGAAAAAAGAATGAAGCACTTGGGCGGCCAATGCTTACCAAGAAGGTGGACATGTCGGTTTTTGTAAGGACTTTGGTATATGAAGTGCGAACTGCAGCCCAGTCTATTGCCGGTGCAACTGCTCGTTCGGTTGCCGCTACACGGGCTAGAGCAGATGCAAGTGCAAGTGTTGGTGCAGGTGCCGAAGCCGCTGCTGCTGCCGGAGATGGTGCTCCTTGTAGAGCTCGTGCCGGTGTCGGAGCAGGTGCTGGTGTCGATGCTCGATCCTCCGGTAGATCAGTCTGATCTGCTGACATGGTCGGTGCCCAATCCCCAGCTGGATCAGACTGATCCGCTGCCGCTGTTAGTGCTAGAGCAACTTCCAGTGCTCGATCCATTGCTGAAGGTGGTACCGATGTGCGAGACAGCGGCGAGCGTGTATGGTATGCTATGATCAGCTTTCTAACTTGACTAGGCTCCGTGGCCGTGATCCAGTTTTTTTCTTCATTTCTTTTAAACGCGAGAAGGACTAATTGTGGCATTTTTGTTAAACCAAACTGTAGTTCATCATAGCGATTCAACTTGTACTCAGACAACAGACTGATCCAATTTTTTCTAGTAATATAAGTGATGGACAGTGCCTTCGTTACTGACACGACATAAGAAGTGAAACCTGCAAAAATAGCCATCGTAGAGCAAACCAAACAGTTTATTCTATGATGAATGTCACATGGCAAAACCTACATCATAAAATTGCAGGAAAAGAAAGAAAACATGACATTAAATCAATAAGATTTACTTGATGTGACACGAGTGAATCCTTACCAGGAAATCACTATGTTGAAGTACTAAACAGAAGATTGATCGTCCAACTACGGGTGGCATGCAGGGGCCCCGCCTACTCCCACAAGCAGGACAGTCCAAAGGTCATGACAAATCGTATGGACCGAACATCCATGGGACTGGAAATCCTGGTGGGTGCGATAAACCCTGCAATGCATACAGATATTGGAGTGTAACCATAATTGATAAACCATTCTCACAAAAAAACATGATCTGGATACTTCAAAATATACAGACTGAATTGAGTGGACATACATTAACATAGACCGTTCTCAGGACTGACCACACACCAAAAGCGGCAGTACTAATAAACAATAGAGGGTTCAGAAACACAAATCAGGTACTGAACAATAGTACTTACTACGGACAAGCAAAGTTGCACTAACTAAACTCTGCAGACTATTTCTTGCCACTAACCTACGGGATGAACCCCGCATAACTGACTAGGCCATGGACTTTGTGAGAGATGTCTATATGAACCATCACCATCTCGTCAACCTTGGAGAACCTAATAGAGTGGTCTTTCCACTCAAAAACATGATGATGAAGACATGCCGCATCAAATTTGTTGGGAAGCTTTACAAGAACCACACCCTTCGTAATCGAAGACACATCTAGGAAATTGTTGTGGTCAAGTACAGCCTCGAGAACACGCCTGATAACAATGCTACAGGAAAACACTAGTTCAGGACATGTGGCGACAAGGACACGTTAGCTGGATAGTTTAGCAGTAGAACTCATCCTCAGGTCTTCCAGTTCACACGGCATGACTTTGATAACTTCATCTCCACCGTGGACCTGGTTCTAATTCAATGTGGCACCCCGGCTCAGAGCAACCGGTTCACCATGCATTGCCAGCCTAGAGACCATGTCTTTTGGCAACACACAACATCTTGGTACAGAAAACAACCGCTTTATTGATGCTAGCGGATCAAAGTTTATATTACAACAGGTGGCGAGGTGATACGTCTCCATCGTATCTATAATTTTTGATTGTTCCATGCCAATATTATACAACTTTCATATACTTTTGGCAACTTTTTATACTATTTTTGGGACTAACATATTGATCCAGTGCCCAGTGCCAGTTCCTGTTTATTGCATGTTTTATGCTTCGCAGAATATCCATATCAAACAGAATCCAAATGGATAAAAACGGACAGAGCTTATTTTTGGAATATTTGGAAAATTCCGGAAGAAAAATCCACGCGAGATGGTGCCCGAGGTGGCCACGAGGCAGGGGGCGCGCCCCTGACCCTCGTGGGCCACCCGTAAGGCAGTTGATGCCCTTCTTCGGCCGCAAGAAAGCTAATTTTTGGTAAAAAAAAATTACGGCGAAGGTTTCAGGCCAATCGGAGTTACGGATCTCCATATATATACGAAACGGTGAAAGGGCAGCAGAACAGAACGCAGAAACAGAGAGAGACAGATCCAATCTCGGAGGGGCTCTCGCCCCTCCCATGCCATGGAGGCCAAGGACCATAGGGGAAACCCTTCTCCCATCTAGGGAGGAGGTCAAGGAAGAAGAAGACGAAGGGCCCCCTCTCCCCTTCTCTTCCGGTGGCGCCGGAACGCTGCCGTGGCCATCATCATCATCACCACGATCTACACCAACACCTCCGCCATCTTCACCAACATCTCCATCACCTTCCCCCCTCTATCTACAATGGTCCACTCTCCCGCAACCCGCTATACCCTCTACTTGAACATGGTGCTTTATGCTTCATATTATTATCCAATGATGTGTTGCCACCCTATGATGTCTGAGTAGATTTTCGTTGTCCTATTGGTGGTTGATGAATTGCTATGATTGATTTAATTTTCTTGTGGTTATGTTGCTGTACTTTGGTGCCCATCATATGAGTGCGCGCGTGGATCACACCATAGGGTTAGTTGTATGTTGATAGGACTATGTGTTGGAGGGCAAGAGTGACAGAAACTTCAACCTAGCATAGAAATTGATGCATACGGGATTGAAGGGGGACCAATATATCTTAATGCTATGGTTGGGTTTTACCTTAATGAACGTTAGTAGTTGCGGATGCTTGCTAATAGTTCCAATCATAAGTGCATAGAATTCCAAGTCTGGGATAACATGCTAGCAGTGGCCTCTCCCACATAATACTTGCTATCAGTCTAGTAAAGTAGTCAATTGCTTAGGGGAAAGTTCGCAACTCCTACCACCACTTTTCCACACTCGCTATATTTAATTTATTGCTTCTTTACTTACAACAACCCCTACTTCTTATTTACTTGCTCTTTATTATCTTGCAAACCTATCCAACAACACCTAAAAAGTACTTCTAGTTTCATACTTGTTCTAGGTAAAGCGAACATCAAGCGTGCGTAGAGTTGTATCGGTGGTCGATAGAACTTGAGGGAATATTTGTTCTACCTTTAGCTCCTCGTTGGGTTCGACACTCTTACTTATCGAAAACTGTTGCGATCCCCTATACTTGTGGGTTATCAAGACCTTTTTCTGGCGCCGTTGCTGGGGAGCAATAGAGTGGGGTGAATATTCTCGTGTGTGCTTGTTTTCTTTATCACTAAGTAATTTTTATTTGCTGTTCTTAGTTGTTTTCTATCTTTAGTCATGGGTAGGAAATGCAAAATACCAAAAAAATTACTTGTACCTACTAAACCATTGGTTGAAGAACCACTCAAAATCTATCACACTGCTGAAGCTTATTACTTGGATCATCTTCGATCCGTATGTGCTCGTGCTGAAACCCCAACTAGCTTAGTTGAGGGCAAATCCTTAGATGAGCATGCTTGTTATGTGCGACACCGAATATCTGAAAAAGGGAAAATTTTACTGGGTCAAATTCATCGTTTGCAATGCTATGCTTGGAATTTATGCGAAATATATGATATTACTTGTTGTTCTGAAAACCCTAAGAACCACCTTCCCTATCAATGTGAGTTTAGTGATAATGGAATCGTATCTTCGTATGCTAAGGGTGTTTATAGTTACTATGATGTTCAACAAATTGAAGAATTTGTTGCTTTTAAGGGTGCTTATGAAATTGCTTCTTTGATTGAAACGTATGATGCTACTCTTTACAAATCTGAAAATTTTGCCATACTTAAATATTGCTATGATAATTATGCTTCTAATGCCTATGTTGAACCATATATTGAGGACTACCCCGCTGTCCAAGAAGAGATTAATATTTTGCAGGAGTCTATGCAAGAAGAAATTGATGACACTGTGAGCTCATTGGATGAAAAAGATGAGGAGGAGAGCGAAGGACAAAAGGAGGAAGAGCGGATTAGCTACCCGTGCCCACCTTCTAATGATAGTAACTCTTCAACTCATACATTGTTTAATTTGCCTTCGTGCTTACCAAAGGACGATTGCTATGATGATTGTTATGATCCCGTTGATTCTCTTCAAATATCCCTTTTTGATGATGCTTGCTATGCTTGTGGCCAAGATCCCAATATGAATTATGCTTATGGAGATGAACTTGCTATAGTTCCTTATGTTAAACATCAAATTGTTGCTATTGCACCCATGCATGATAGTCCTATTATCTTTTTGAATTCTCCCGACTACACTATATTGGAGAAGTTTGCACTTATTAAGGATTATATTGATGGGTTGCCTTTTACCATTACACATGATGATTTTGATGAATATAATATGCATGTTCTTGCTGCTCCTACTTGCAATTATTATGAGAGAGGAACTATATCTCCACCTCTCTATGTTTCCAACACTATTAAATTTCAAGAAACTGTTTCTACTATGCATTGGCCTTTACTATGTGTGCATGAATTGTTCTTTTATGACATACCGATGCATAGGAAGAGTTAGACGTCGTCATTACATGATATGTGTTACTTTGTGCTCACTACTAAATTATAAATCATTGTTAATTAAAATTGGCTTTGATATACCTTGGGATCCGGGTGGATTCACTACTTGAGCACTATATGCCTAGCTTAATGGCTTTAAAGAAAGCGCTGCCAGGGAGACAACCCGGAAGTTTTAGGGAGTCATTTATTTCTGTTGAGTGCTTTAATATAGTTTAAAAACAACAAAAATAAAGAGGGGAACCCAAAACTTTTTCAAAAAGGAAAGTGAAAGTGAGAAAGACAAGCATTGTTGAAGTGGGAGAGCTCCTTGAACTTTGTTCATGCTCACAGCAACTTTGTGAATCTTGATTACAGAAACTTTTCAACAAAAATAATTATCCCATTGTACAATTCCATTTTATTATAAAAATAATGTGCCAAGGTTTGCCTTTAGGATGTTTACATTTGCTTGATGGTTTGTACGGTGCAGGACAGAAACTTTGGCTGTAGTGCGTGATTTTACATTTTTAGCTGGAACGTCAAATGGTTCTTATTATTTTTGCAACGTCTTTATATATAAATTGTTTATTTTTCATAATTTTTTCAGAATTTTTCAAGAATCATAAGTATGGTGAATGTTCAGATTATTACAGACTGTCCTGTTTTAGACAGATTCTGTTTTTGATGCATAGCTTACTTGTTTTGATGAAACTATCGATTTGTATCAGTGGATTAAGCCATGGAAAAGCTATATTACAGTAGACAAAATGCAAAAACAAAATATGAATTGGTTTTCAATAGTACTTAGAGTAGTGATTTGCTTTATTATACTAACAGATCTTACCGAGTTTTCTGTTGAAGTTTTGTGTGGATGAAGTGTTCGATGATCGAGAAGGTCTCGATGTGAGAAGAAGGAAGAGAGGAAAGAGCTCAAGCTTAGGGATGCCCGAGGCACCCCAAGTAAATATTCAAGGAGACTCAGGCGTCTAAGCTTGGGGATGCCCCAGAAGACATCCCCTCTTTCTTCAACAAGTATCGGTATGTTTTCGGATTCGTTTTGTTCATGCGATATGTGCAATCTTGGAGCGTCTTTTGCATTTAGTTTTCATTTTTATTTTATGCACCATGATGGTATGAGGTAGTCCTTGGTTGATTTATAGAATGCTCTATGCACTTCACTTATATCTTTTGAGTATGGCTTTATAGAATGCTTCATGTGCTTCACTTATATCATTTGAAGTTTGGATTGCCTGTTTCTCTTCACTTAGACAACTGCCATTTGTAGAATGCTCTTTTACTTCACTTAGATTTGTTAGAGCATGGGCATATCTTTTGTAGAAATAATTAAACTCTCTTGCTTCACTTATATCTATTTAGAGAGATGACAGGAATTGGTCATTCACCTGGTTAGTCATAAAATCCTACATAAAACTTGTAGATCACTGAATATGATATGTTTGATTCCTTGCAATAGTTTTGCGATATATAGATGGTGATATTAGAGTCATGCTAGTGGGCAGTTGTGGATTGTAGAAATACTTGTGTTGAGGTTTGTGATTCTCGTAGCATGCACGTATGGTGAACCGTTATGTAACGAAGTCGGAGCATGAGGTATTTATTGATTGTCTTCCTTATGAGGGGCGGTCGGGGACGAGCGATGGTCTTTTCCTACCAATCTATCCCCCTAGGGGCATGCGTAGTAGTACTTTGCTTCGAGGTCTAATAAACTTTTGCAATAAGTATGTGAGTTCTTTACGACTAATGTTGAGTCCATGGATTATACGCACTCTCACCCTTCCATCATTGCTAGCCTCTCTAGTATCGCGCAAATTTCGCCGGTACCATAAACCCACCATATACCTTCCTCAAAACAGCCACCATACCTACCTATTATGGCATTTCCATAGCCATTCCAAGATATATTGCCATGCAACTTCCATCATCTTCATATACATGACTTGAGCATCATTGTCATATTGCTTTGCATGATCGTAAGATAGCTAGCATGATGTTTTCATGGCTTGTCCGTTTTTTTGATGTCATTGCTACGCTAGATCATTGCACATCCCGGTACACCGCCGGAGGCATTCATAGAGAGTCATATCTTTGTTCTAGTATCGAGTTGTAATATTGAGTTGTAAGTAAATAAAAGTGTGATGATCATCATTATTAGAACATTGTCCCATGTGAGGTTATCAAAATAAAATAGGTCAAAGAAGCCCAAATAAAAAAAGAGGCCAAAGAAGCCCACCAAAAAAAATAAAAAAACAAAAAAATGAGAGAAAAAGAGAGAAGGGGCAATGTTACTATCCTTTTACCACACTTGTGCTTCAAAGTAGCACCATGTTCTTCATATAGAGTCTCTTGAGTTATCACTTTCATATACTAGTGGGAATTTTCATTATAGAACTTGGCTTGTATATTCCGACGATGGGCTTCCCCAAATGCCCTAGGTCTTCATGAGCAAGCAAGTTGGATGCACACCCACTTAGTTTCAGTTTGAGCTTTCATATACTTATAGCTCTAGTGCATCCGTTGTATGGCAATCCCTACTCACTCACATTGATATCTATTGATGGGCATCTCCATAGCCCGTTGATACGCCTAGTTGATGTGAGACTATATTCTCCTTTTTATCTTCTACATAACCACCATTCTATTCCACCTATAGTAATATATCCATGACTCACGCTCATGTATTGCGTGAGGGTTGAAAATGATGAAGCGCGTTAAAAAGTATGAACCAATTGCTCGGCTGGTCATCGGGGTTGTGCATGATGTGAATATTTTGTGTGGTGAAGATAGAGCATAGCCAGACTATATGATTTTGTAGGGATAGCTTTCTTTGGCCTTGTTATTTTGAAAAGACATGATTGCTTTATTAGTGGGCTTGAAGTATTATTGTTTTTATGTCAAATGATAGACTATTGCTTTGAATCACTCGTATCTTAATATTCATGCCATGATTAGATATGTGATCAAATTATGCTAGGTAGCATTCCACATCAAAAATTATCTTCTTTATCATTTACCTACTGGAGGACGAGCAGGAATTAAGCTTGGGGATGCTGATACGTCTCCGTCGTATCTATAATTTTTGATTGTTCCATGCTAATATTATATAACTTTCATATACTTTTGGCAACTTTTTATACTATTTTTGGGACTAACATATTGATCCAGTGCCCAATGCCAGTTCCTATTTGTTGCATGTTTTATGTTTCACAAAATATCCATATCAAACGGAATCCAAACGGGATAAAAATGAACGGAGCTTATATTTGGAATATTTGGAAAATTCTGGAAGAAAAATCCACGCGAGATGGTGCCCGAGGTGGCCACGAGGCAGGGGGGTGCGCCCCTGACCCTTGTGGGCCACCCGTAAGGCAGTTGATGCCCTTCTTCGGCCGCAAGAAAGCTAATTTTTGGTAAAAGAATCACGGCGAAGGTTTCAGGCCAATCAGAGTTACGGATCTCCATATATATACGAAAAGGTGAAAGGGCAGCAGAACAGAACGCAGAAACAGAGAGACGGATCCAATCTTGGAGGGGTTCTTGCCCCTCCTATGCCACGGAGGCCAAGTACCAGAGGGGAAACCCTTGTCCCATCTAGGGAGGAGGTCAAGGAAGAAGAAGACGAAGGGGCCCCCCTCTCCCCTTCTCTTCCGGTGGCACCGGAACGCTGCCGTGGCCATCATCATCATCACCGTGATCTACACCAACACCTCCGCCATCTTCACCAACATCTCCATCACCTTCCCCCCTCTATCTACAGCGGTCCATTCTCCTGCAACCCGCTATACCCTCTACTTGAACATGGTGATTTATGCTTCATATTATTATCCAATGATTTGTTGCCATCCTATGATGTATGAGTAGATTTTCGTTGTCCTATTGGTGGTTGATGAATTGCTATGATTGATTTAATTTGCTTGTGGTTATGTTGCTGTCATTTGGTGCCCATCATATGAGTGAGCGCGTGGATCACACCATAGGGTTAGTTGTATGTTGATAGGACTATGTATTGGAGGGCAAGAGTGACAGAAACTTCAACCTAGCATAGAAATTGATGCATATGGGATTGAAGGGGGACCAATATATCTTAATGCTATGGTTGGGTTTTACCTTAATGAACGTTAGTAGTTGCGGATCTTGCTAATAGTTCCAATCATAAGTGCATAGAATTCCAAGTCTGGGATAACATGCTAGCAGTGGCCTCTCCCACATAATACTTGCTATCGTCTAGTAAAGTAGTTAATTGCTTAGGGGAAAGTTCGCAACTCCTACCACCACTTTTCCACACTCGCTATATTTAATTTATTGCTTCTTTACTTACAACAACCCCTACTTCTTATTTACTTGCTCTTTATTATCCTGCAAACCTATCCAACAACACCTAAAAAGTACTTCTAGCTTCATACTTGTTCTAGGTAAAGCGAACATCAAGCGTGCGTAGAGTTGTATCGGTGGTCGATAGAACTTGAGGGAATATTTGTTCTACCTTTAGCTCCTCGTTGGGTTCGACACTCTTACTTATCGAAAATTGTTGCGATCCCCTATACTTGTGGGTTATCAAGATGAGGCCAAGTGGCACACACGGTGCAGCTGAACAATATGTACATTATTTAGTGAACATAAAGGGGCCTCGATCATAACAACTACGCGACAGTGGAGCAACGTCGTAGCGGAACTCCATAGCATAGGGACACCGATGTGGACACGATCTAGACTTGGACAACACTCCTTTCCAACGATACTTTCCTGAAATCTGGCATGACACGCCAGGTCAGTACATTGAATGTACTTGCAAGCTCACAACAAGCATAAACATAATGACAAACAATATCATGATAATTAACTAATTACTAATAATGCAACAATATATCCAACATGCTGTGATCATGCTTTTATGAGAAAAGTCCCTTGGACTGGCTTACCAACGGTGATTGCTCTTGGATCACAAACGTACCAACCTCATGGTCTTAACTAGGGATATCTTGTGATCTTTTTGGCGACCACAACCACGACCAACATTTGGTCTCAAATGGTGATCCTTCCGGCGATCACAACCACGACCAACACTTGGTCTCAAACAACGAGATGACCTTCCCGCCATCATCAACAGTGCAAAGTTCATAACTTAGTGTGCAAGATTTATTAAACGTTGACCCATGGTGTGACCTACTTTCGAGCGTGTCCGTAACCGTGGACTCGACTATCGGTAGATTAATACACTCTGTAGAGGTAGCGCATTGTACCCACACCACAGAACCCATGGCCTCTCACTCCCATTCAGGTGGACCAACGGCATTCCGATGAAACCCCTCCATTGCCATGACACTCTACCAGCCACTCCGACTCATTCCCCATCGGGCTAGTCCTGGGTGGCCCCGTGTCTACCAAAGACACCAACGACCACCGTCGTGGCCAAAACATAAACGTCCCACACGGGGACACGGTACCAAAATCTCAACAACAGGCACACAAGGTTATATCTGCTTACCGGGCTAGGGTACCGCACGCCCATAACCTTCCCTCGTTGGAGGCACCGACCAGAGGCATGACAACAGACTGAATATAGGCCTTCCCATAAAGGCAAATGTGGTTGCACTGGGAAAAACTCGATTCAGTGGCACCATGACCAAGTCAACAATATATTCAAGTTGGGTTATTAACAGGTTCAACTTAACGTGAAAGTAACCGGTGTCATAACATGCCATGAAAGTGCAAAACAAGCATATGCATCATATACTGGGTCAACTATACACTAAGCATAAACATGAACAACTCATGACACTTAGCTGGTTAGCATTAACCTCACTTTAAATAGAATTCTTTTCTAGAAAATTTTATCATTTTTCTCATGCAAGAAGAATAACTCCAAATAATTACTTATATTCATAACTATATTACTTCTTCATAACAAAATTTACTTCTTGTTACTTTACCAACTTAGTTAGCTTCAAACTTTCTGTAAACTAAGCATGACAACTTAAACAAGCAACCAACAGAATATAAATAATATAATAGTGGTTTAAATGCATGGATTAAATCATTCATTCAAGTTGTAAAATCACAAATATTGTAATGGCACCATGAAAATGTTGCCGTGGCTTGCCTTAGTGCAGATGAGGTTCACAAGCCTCCTGGTGATCGTCAAGACAAGCTTCACTCTCTGAAAATATTTATAAACACAAAAAGAGAACATCAAGAACCCTTCTGAAATTCACCAGAAAATCTAGACAGCAGGGAAAAATCCCATTTTTGGGGAGGTGCTAGATTTCTTTACAAAGAACACAATGCAAAAAGAATCAATTCATTTGGACTTATGGTTAAAAGTTTTGGCTGTTTGAAGCTCTGTGGAAAAATGAAATTTGAATTTAAATAAAAACAGACTGGGGGTGACGTCGAAGGCGTAAAGCCTCGCGGGCGCCACCACTCGTACCGCTTCACGCGCGAACTGAGTGGCTGACTAGCGGGCCCCGCTAGTCAGGTGAGGGGGAGGAGGAGAAGGAAACAGAGGACGGCGCGGTTTCGCCGGAGCACACGCCGGCGACGAGGGCTTCGTGGCCAAAACAAGAGGGAGGGATCGAGAGAGGAGACGGAGGCGCACCTGCTCGTACCCGTAGAGTAGCTAGGGGTGGTCGGACGGCGTCGGAATCAGCCTCTCTAGCGGAGGCAGAGAGCGGAGGTCGCCGGAGACAAAGACGATGACGACGATGAACAGACGCGACTCCAGGGGCTCGAACCAGGCGGAACAACACCACTGAAAAGCGGCGGAGGCCCTGGAAGGGTTGCCCAGGCCTAGGAGGGGTTGGAGCTACGGAGACGAACCGAGGGGATCGCTATCGAGCTCGATCTCGGGGACGGCGGCCCGCGGCCTGCCCGGCGGGCTACGACTTCTACAAGATCGTGGAGTGTGTGGGAGGAGTGGGTGATGCTCGAGGAGGCAGGGGAGGGCTCTATTTATAGCCGAGCATTGAGGGTGGTTCGGGCTCCGCCCGTGGACACCTAGACACGGCGCCTGGTGATGAACGACGTCAGTGAGAGGGGGAGAAGGCGACGCAGCTCGTGCGAGAACTGTGGGCGAGCGGGGACGAGCATGTGGGCGAGGATAAGGCGACGAGCATAGTGCGCCGCGTGCTGTTGCGTTGGCCGGACCGCACCCATACTCGCTGTGGCGAGCTCCGGCATTGCCGAGAACCAGGAGGGAGTTAAGAGGTTCGGGACGACAATTGTGGCACGTTTTGCCAAGGCTAGGCAGACGGGGAAGCGAGCACGCGAGCAACAGAATCTCGGGCGCGACGCAGAGCGCGTCGACATGCAGGTTGGCATCGTGAACACGCGTGGTCACCGTGTGAACTCTGCCCTCAGGCCGACCTAAGTCCAAACTTCATGTCTGACATGGTGTTCGTGGTAGTTTTAGAGGTTACCACACTTGGGTTTGTTCTCACGCGCAGTAGAATAGATTTCAACTGCCTGGTAAGTTTCTGATCAGTAACTTTGAGAGCTTACTGAGGTCAAACTACTAGGAATTGGGAGCTGGGATTTGGAGGTTAGCAATCATCTACTAAGGTGATGACGCACAAGAAAAATCAGCCACAATGGAGCAAGTAAAATGGTAGTTGCTGTAGAAACTACCATTTTTGTCCAGAACAGAAAATATTTTCTGTAGCAAAAATATTCCAAAAAGTGATGAACTATTTTTGCCTAGGAAGGTGCCCTAGGGTTCAAAGAATATTTGTGAATTTTCTCAGATTTTTGCGGGCAAGAAAAATTGAGGTTGCTTTGGAGCACATTGAGTTAGCTAGGGTTTAAGAGAGGGAAATGAATATTTTTCATTTAAGAAGAATATTCAAAATATTATTTTGAGGTGAACCAGAGAGGGAATGATAGTTAGAGAGGGAAATGAGGCACTTGGGTGAAAGTCAAGGGGTACCCAAGTGTTTAAGTCCATATGAAAAGATTCAAAACTCCAAATTTCAAAATCAAACCAACTAAAAATCAGGCAAATAGAAGAGGGCAAAAAACAGGCTGTCACAAACCTCCCCCACTTAGAATGAATCTCGTCCTTGAGATTCGGTTGCTTGGGAAAACCAGTGTGGATAAGGTGCCTTTAGAATTCTTCCCGTTACCAAGTAGATTCTGACTCTGTGTGATGCTCCCACTAGACTTTGTAGAATTTCCTTGCTTTAGTACGAGTGACCCTTTCCATCTGATCCAAAATTCTAACCGGCATTTCTTCATATGTTAAATGCTTTGACAACTCTATTTCAGTCATAGCAGTCTTTTTCTCAGGAGGCGATATGCATCGCCTCAATTGTGAAACATGAAACACGTTGTGCATGTCCGACAATTTAGGGGGTAGTTCCGACTGATAGGCAACAGTACCCACTCGGGACATAACTGGAAATGGACCAATAAATCTAGGTGCCAGCTTTCCATGAGTCTGGAATCTCTTGACTCCTTTCATAGGAGTGACTCGGAGGTATACGTGTTCTCCGGGTTCAAAACTGATATGTCGGTGCTTTGCATCATAATAACTCTTCTGTCTCGATTTGGCCAATTGCAATCTGTCTCTGATTTCCTTAACTTGTTTCTCAGCTTCCATCATGAGATCTGTTCTGAAAATACGGCTATCTCCAGTTTGAGACCAATTTAAAGTAGTGCGGCACTTACGGCCATAGAAAGCCTCATACGGTGACATCTTTAAACTGGTTTGGAAGCTGTTATTATAAGAGAACTCGGCATACGGCAGGCAGTCTTCCCATTTAGGTCCTTGGGCCAAAGAACATGCCCGTAGCATATCTTTGAGTATTTGATTTACCCGCTCTGTCTATCCATCAGTCTGAGGATGATAAGCGGTACTATATTTCAGCGCTGTCCCCAAGGCTTGATGGAGACGTGACCAAAAACCGGAGGTAAAAAGTGAACCTCGGTCAAAAGTGATGGTTCAGGGTACTCCATGCAGACTGACTATTCTGGATACATACAGTTGTGCAAGTTGATCTGCTTGATATGTAGTTATGATCGGGATAAAGTGAGCTACCTTGGTTAAGGTGTCCACTATGACCCAAATCACATCATTGCCTCGCTGAGTCTTAGGTAGTCCTGTGATGAAGTCCATGCAGACACCATCCCATTTCCATTGTGAAACTGGCAGCGATTGGAGAAGTCCGGCTGGCTTCTGATGCTCCGCCTTCACCTTGTTGCATATGTCGCAACAGGCCACAAAATAGGCAATGTCTTTCTTCATTCCATCCCACTAGAATATTTGTCAAAGGTCTTCATACATTTTCGTACCTCCAGGGTGAATGGAATACGAAGATTCGTGTGCTTCTGACAGGATTTTCTGCTTTAAATCCGCCTGATTGGGTACACAAATCCTTCCACGGAATCGGAGGGTACCAAATTGGTCATTTGAGAAATCTGAGGTCTGTCCTGCTACCATATTCTTGGCGTGTTTCTGCAGGACGGTATCAGTTGGCTGGGCCTTTCGGATCTCTTCCTCAAGTGTGGGAGCAACTTCCAAAATATTAGCAAGGCTAGCATCAACTATGACCAGGTTGAGCTGAGCAATCTCCCCTTGCAGTTCAGGAGGCAAGGATTTCAATATGACATTTAGGCTGATAGGCTTTTGACTGAGTGCATCGGCAACCACGTTGGCCTTACCCGGGTGGTAATTTATTCCAAGATCATAATCCTTGACTAACTCAAGCCATCTTAGTTGATGGAGATTTTAATCTGGCTGAGTAAATATATACTTGAGACTTTTGTGGTCGGTAAAAATTTGGCACCTCTTCCCGATGAGGTAGTGTCTCCAAATTTTTAGAGCATGAACCACCGCGGCCAATTCCAGATCATGAGTAGGATAATTTCCCTCGTGGGGTCGTAGGTGTCGCGATGCGTATGCTACCACCCTGCCATCTTGCATGAGTATGCATCCAAGTCCTTGTCTGGAGGCGTCATAATACACATCAAAACTGCGGTAGATATCTGGAAGAGTCAACACCGATGTGGTTGTCAGCCGTATCTTTAGCTCATTGAAACTTTTCTCGCAGTCCTCAGTCCATTCAAACCTCCTTTTCTTTTTGAGTAGCTCCGTCATGGGTTTAGCAATCTTGTAAAACCCTTCAATGAAACGACGGTAATACCCGGCTAATCCAAGAAAACTCCGGATCTGTGATACGGTTGTGGGCGGCAACCAATCGAGCACGTCCTTTACTTTGCTCGGGTCCATAGCTATACCTTCGGCAGATAGCACATGTCCAAGAAATCGAACCTGCTTGAGCCAAAACTCACATTTACTGAATTTGGCGTATAGCTGATGGTCGCGGAGTTGTTGTAGCACTGCTCGGAGGTGTTCTTTGTGATCTTCCTCACTTTTTGAGTATATAAGTATGTCATCGATGAAGACTACCATGAAGTTATCAAGGAAGTCCATGAATACTTTGTTCAACATATGCATGAAGAAGGCAGGGGCATTGGTGAGACCAAAGGACATAATTGTATATTCATAAAGACCATATCGAGTGGTGAATGCGGTCTTAGGAATATCTTCCTTTTTAATCTTGAGCTGATGATATCCTGTCCGTAAATCAATCTTGGAGAATACCTTGGCCCCACTGAGCTGATCTAACAAGTCATCAATCCTTGGCAGCGGATATTTATTTTTGATGGTGACCTCATTCAGCTGACGGTAATCCACACACATGCGGAGGCTGCCATCCTTCTTGTCCACGAAGATAGCAGGTGATCCCCATGGTGAAGAGCTGGGATGGATGTATCCTTTCTGGAGCATTTCATCAAGCTGTTTGTTTAGCTCCCCTAATTCTGAGGAGGGCATCCCGTAATACTTCTTGTATAATGGTGCGGTTCCGGGCACAAGATCTATTGCAAACTCAAGCTCTCGATCTGGTGGCATGTCTGACAGTTCTTTTGGAAATACATCAGGAAACTCACTGACCACAGGAATTAATTCCAATTCAGCCAGGGCTGAAGACCATTTCTTTCTTGGGTATGCTTCTGCGAGCATAGAATTTGGTAGTCTGCCCCTTCTGACTGGTCAAAGTGACTTCTCGGGTCACGCAATTTATGCATACTTGATATTGGGTCAACCAATTCATACCCAAGATAACATCCAACTTAACAGAGTCAATGATTATCAACGAAGTTGGAAAATAGACTTTGTTGATATTGATTTCCAGATTACGGCAGAAGATTGCTCTTAATTAAGGATCCCAGGGTTTGTACCAGCATATTCTTGCCCAAAATCGAACAAGGAAAGTTGTTTTGGGCAACAAAACTCCGAGAAATAAAAGAGTGGGAATCCCCAGAGTCAAATAAAATTATTGCAGGTATGTTATTAGCAGAAAATGTACCAATGACGACTTCGGGGTTCTCTTGGGCTTCATCTGCGGAGAGGTGATGTACGTGCCCAGTAATGTTTTGCTGGTTCGGGCATGACTCCATAAAGTTGACTTGTGGCCTGATTAGTGCACTTGCCTTGCCGTTCTTGGGACACTGTCTGGCATAATGTCCGGTTTGCCCACAACTGAAGAAAGAATTGTTGCGCTGGCGCTCCTCGTGCACTGGGTTGGTCACAACATTCTTGACTTGGGTGGTGGTCTTATTAACATTCTGTTGCCAATTGGGCTTGTATTCCACCTGAGACTGCTGCCAGGTACGTGCCTTTTGCACGGGTTGCCCTTCCTTCCTTGGCTCAAACTTGCGCTTGTGGTCGTTGTTAGCAGGCCTATTGTCCAACACGAGTTTGTGCTCCCTTTCGGCAATGAAAGCTTTGTTTACTAGAGTTTGGAAATCTGGGAAATCAAACATACTGAGGGTACACCGGAGTTGCGGGTTTAATCCACCAAGAAATCTGTCAATCTTTCTTTCTTCGGTGGCCACGTCATGAAGGGAGTAACGGGCCAGATGATTTAACTTTTGCAAATATTCACCCACAGACTGATTTCCTTGGAGGAGTGCGAAAAATTCACGCTTCTTAGTCTTCGTAATTCCGGTAGGGATATGATATTTCTGGAACTGATCCTTGAATTTTGACCAGGTGATTTCTTCATCAGCAGGCCACATGGCTTTTGCATTTTCCCACCATATGGCAGCATCGCCTTCAAGATAATGCGTTGCAAATGGAACTTTATCATCCTCTTTAGTACGAGAAATCTCAAGCTTTCTCTCAATGGTTCGTAGCCAATCGTCTGCATCCAAGGGACTAGTAACCTGACTGAAACTAGGAGGCTTGGTCCTCTAAAAATCTGACAGCTTGGAGTGATGACCGTTCTGATTTCCATTCTGTCCAACCACAGCTTGCACACTTCTTAATATTTCAATCAGATCATTATTCCTCCTTTCCTCAAACATACGCAGAATTTTCTCGGTGGAGGGCGGATTTGGCGGTGGAGGCAATGGTGGAACGTACGGCTCGGGGGAGTGTCCTGCCTGTCATGCGGAACGACGAACAGGAGTACCCTCGCGAACGTTGCTACTGCTGCCTCCCCGCGTCATCCTATTGTGGATTTTTCCCAAGACAACGCAACCGAGATGAGAAACATCCAAAATTAAATTGGGGAAAAGCCAGCAACAAATCCTGAGAGAAACCGAAATAACGAAGAAAATACGGCGAATAAAATAGAGTTCCAACATAATTATACATAGACTCATACATGAAAGATAATCAACATGCCAGGTTCAACTACTCTCATACAGGAAACAAAACATCATGGCTCGTACGACTACATCCGTACACCATCCTGACGACTGTGAATACTCAGAAGCTCTACTGCTCTGCTGGTGCTGCGGGGTCCTCTACTGAAGCAGACTCGGATCCTGAACTGACGAGGTTAACTGAGACCTCCGGGTTAAAGGTAACATGATGACGCTGCCTCGAGGGCTCTCCCTCAGGGGCAGGTGTAGGGTGAAGCATCGGGGCTACAGGAGTAGTGAGAAGCGAAACCCACTCAGTAGGAGCACTGAGAGGATTCACGGTCGAGGCGCTCGAGCTACTCGGAGGAGTAACCGGCGAAATAGGGGAACTAGAACTGGCTGGAATATAAGGAGTAAATCCCAGGGAGGATGGAGCAATGACAGACCTAGTAAAGGCTAAAGAGTACGAGCACGAGTCAGCTCTCGAGCCAGCTCGTGGATCATAAGATAGCTAGCAGTGATATAGCGAGCAAGGTGGCTAGCAACACTATCAGACTCCGGATCAATGATAGTGAAACGGACACGACCATTGTCGTGCATAGAAGGATAGTAGTAGAAACCTGGGTGGTTCTACATCCGGACCTCGTTGCAACGAAGCTCGACAAGGACCTCGAATGTAGCAAATAGGACAACCTGAGAAGCGGTGGAAGCATAACCGCTCCGAGAGGTACGAGTGTAAGTGCTAGAATCGGAACTGGTGCGTAGAGTAACCATTGCGTGATACTCATACACTAAGTCAGCTAGACACTCCTGGTACACACGATAGACTGGGTCGTCACCGAGGGGGTACAGCCGACGCCACACGCAACAAAGAAGATGCGGCGTCGTGTACGACATCAGCTGCAACTGGCACGGATACGACACCGGAGCCATCTACATTCACAACCATTAGCAGGTTAGCATAAAAATAAACCAAGCGCATGCAACGCAACAGCCAGCTACAAATGCTACAGGCACTCAACTTAAACTCGTATCTAACGTCCAGTTAACACGTCGTAGTCTAGCGTGACCTACAGTCAGCGTGGCTCTGATACCAAGCGTTGTGGCACCCCAGCTCAGAGCAACCAGTTCACCATGCATTGCCAGCCCAGAGACCATGTATTCTGGCAACACACAACATCTTGGTACAGAAAACAACCGCTTTATTGATGCTAGCGGATCAAATTATATTACAACAGGTGGTGAGGCCAAGCAGCACACACGGTGCAGCTGAACAATATGTACATTATTTAGTGAACATAAAGGGCCTTGATCATAACAACTACGCGGCAGCGGAACAACGTAGTAGCGGAACTCCATAGCACAGGGACACCAATGTGGACACGATCTAGACTCAGACAGCACTCCTTTCTAACGAGACTTTCCTGAAATCTGGCATGACACGCCAGGTCAGTACATTGAATGTACTTGCAAGCTCACAACAAGCATAAACATAATGACAAACAATATCATGATAATTAACCAATTATTAATAACGCAACAATATATCCAACATATGTGATCATGCTTTTGTGAGAAAAGTCCCTCGGATCACAAATGTACCAACCTCATGGTCTTAACTAGGGATATCTCGTGATCTTTCCGGCGACCACAACCACGACCAACATTTGGTCTCAAACGGTGATCCTTCCGGCAATCACAACCACGACCAACACTTAGTCTCAAACAGCAAGATGACCTTCCCGCCATCATCATCAGTGCAAAGTTCATAACTTAGTGTGCAAGATTTATTAAACGTTGACCCATGGTGTGACCTACTTTCGAGCGTGTCCGTAACCGTGGACTCGGCTATCGATAGATTAATACACTCTGCAGAGGTAGCGCACTGTACCGACACCACGGAACCCATGGCCTCTCACTCCCATTCGGGTGGACCAATGACATTTTGACGGAACCCCTCCATTGCCATAACTCTCTCCCGGCCACTCCGACTCATTCCCCATCGGGCTAGTCCTGGGTGGCCCCTTGTCTACCAAAGGCACCAATGTCCACCATCGTGGCCAAAACACAAACGTCCCACACGGGGACACGGTACCAAAATCTCAACAACGGGCACACAAGGTTATGTATGCTTACCGCCAGGGTATCACATGCCCATAACCTTCCCTCGTTGGAGGCACCGACCAGAGGCATGACAACGGACTGAATATAGGCCTTCCCATAAAGGCAAATGTGGCTGCACTAGGAAAAACTCGATTCAGTGGCACCATGACCCGGTCAACGATATATTCAAGTTGGGTTATTAACAGGTTCAACTTAACGTGAAAGTAACCGGTGTCATAACATGCCATGCAAGTGCAACACAAGCATATGCATCATATACCATTGGAAATACTGGGTCAACTATACACTAAGCATAAACATCAACAACTCATGACACTTAGCTAGTTAGCATTAACCTCACTTTAAACAGAATTCTTTTCTAGCAAATTTTATCATTTTTCTCATGCAAGAAGAATAACTCCAAATAATTACTTATATTCATAACTATATTACTTCTTCATAACAAAATTTACTTCTTGTTACTTTACGAACTTAGTTAGCTTCAACCTTTCTGTAAACTAAGCATGACAACTTAAACAAGCAACCAACAAAATATAAATAATATAATAGTGATTTAAATGCATGGATTAAATCATTCATTCAAGTTGTAAAATCAAAAATATTGTAATGGCACCATGAAAATGTTGCTGTGGCTTGCCTTAGTGCAGATGAGGTTCACAAGCCTCCTGGTGATCATCAAGACAAGCTTCACTGTCTGAAAATATTTATAAACACAAAAAGAAAACATCAAGAACCCTTCTGAAATTCACCAGAAAATCTAGACAGCAGGGAAAAATCCCATTTCTGGGGAGCTGCTAGATTTTGTTTACAAAGAACACAATGCAAAAAGAATCAATTCATTTGGACATATGGTTAAAGAGTTTTGGCTGTTTGAAGCTCTGTGGAAAAATGAAATTTGAATTTAAATAAAAACAGACTAGGGGGTGACGTCGAAGGCGTAAAGCCTCATGGGCGCCACCACTCGTACCGCTTCACGCGCGTACTGAGTGGCTGACTAGCGAGCCCCGCTAGTGAGGTGAGGGGGAGGAGGAGAAGGAAACAGAGGACGGTGCGGCTTCACCGGAGCACACGCCGGCGACGAGGGCTTCTTGGCCAAAACGAGAGGGACGGATCGAGAGAGGAGACAGAGGCGCACCTGCACGTACCCGTAGAGTAGCTAAGGGTGGTCGGACGGTGTCGGAATCAGCCTCTCTAGCGGAGGCAGAGAGCGGAGGTCGCCGGAGACGAAGATGACGGCGAACAGAGGCGACTCCAGGGGCTCCAACCAGGCGGAACAGCGCCACCGAAGAGCGATGGAGGCCCTGGAAGGGTTGCCCAGGCCTGGGAGGGGCTGGAGCTACAGAGACGACCCGAGGGGATCGCCGTCGAGCTCAAGCTCGGGGACGGCGGCCCGCGGCCTGCCCGGCCGGGCTACGGCTTCTACAAGATCATGGAGTTTGTGGGAGGAGTGGGTGATGCTCGAGGAGGCTGGGGAGGGCTCTATTTATAGCGGAGCATTGAGGGGGGATCGGGCTCCGTCGGTGGACACCTGCACATGGCGCCCGGCGATGAATGGCGGCAGTGAGAGGGGGAGAAGGCGACGCAGCTCACGCGAGAACTATGGGCGAGCGGGGACGAGCACAGGGGCGATGGGAAGGCCACGAGCATAGTGCGGCGTGCACTATTGTGTTGGCCGGACCGCGCCCGTGCTCACTGCGGCGAGCTCCGGCGTCGGCAAGCGCCAGGAGGGAGTTAAGAGGTTCGGGACGATGATTGTGGCACGTTTTGGCAAGGCTAGCCAAACGGGGAAGCGAGCACGCGAGCAACAGAAGCTCGGGCGCGACGCAGAGCGCGTCGACATGCAGGTTGGCATTGTGCACACGCGTGGTCACCACGTGAACTCTGCCCTCAGGTCAACCTAAGTCCAAACTTCATGTCTGGCATGTTGTTCGTGGTAGTTTTAGAGGTTACCACACTTGGGTTTGTTCTCAGGCGCAGTAGAATAGATTTCAACTACCTGGTACGTTTCTGATCAGTAACTTTGAGAGCTTACTGAGGTCAAACTACTGGGAGTTGGGAGCTGGGCTTTGGAGGTTAGCAATCATCTACTAAGGTGATGATGCACAAGAAAAATCAGCCACAATGGAGGATGTAAAATGGTAGTTGCTGTAGAAACTACCATTTCTGTCCAGAACAGAAAATATTCTCTGTAGCAAAAATATTCCAAAAAGTGATGAAATATTTTTTCTCAGGAAGGTGCCCTAGGGTTCAAAGAATATTTGTGAATTTTCTCAGATTTTTGTGGGCAAGAAAAATTGAGGTTGCTTTGGAGCACATTGAGCTAGCTAGGGTTTAAGAGAGGGAAATGAATATTTTTCATTTAAGAAAAATATTCAAAATATTATTTTGAGGTGAACCAGAGAGGGAATGATAGTTAGAGAGGGAAATGAGGCACTTGGGGGAAAGTCAAGGGGTACCCAAGTGTTTAAGTCCATATGAAAAGATTCAAAAATCCAAATTTCAAAATGAAACCAACTGAAAATCAGGTAAATAGAAGAGGGCAAAAACCTGGCTGTCACATTCAAACAGAAACCATATTTTATTACTACCTCCGTTCAGAAATATAAGATGATTTTCGATATTATACTCCATATATGACTACATATACGCACAAAAATGAGTGAACAAAGACACTAGAACATGTCTTCAAAGGCATGAGAGCAGAGGGATTACTTGCAATATCCATAAGACAAGTTACTGAGGCAAATATGCCCTCTTCAAAGGTATCATTGATGTTCATAAAGTACTCCCCCCGTCCCAAAATTCTTGTCTTAGATTTTCTAGATACGGATGTATCAGGTCACATTTTAGTATTAGATACATCTGTATCTAGACAAATCTAAGACAAGAAATTTAGGACAGAGGGAGTAGTTGAAAGTAATCTATAAGAAATCAGTGTCAACCTCTCGCATGTTTTTGTCAAAAGAGTAATTTAGAACCGTCATTTGGCACACAAAAATCACATGCAAGATCACCCAGAAAGTTGTACTACTAGTACTAGTACTGCTTGTTAGATGAAAAAACATGATCAAGATCGAGAAAAAGATCGTCAAGAAGAGATATTACCTGGACTTGCTTAATGAGGGATCTCGGAGAGGGGGGCTTGGACATGGCGATGACTTTGAGCTTGTCTGCGGTAGTCTCGGCAAGGTGCTTGCGCTTCTTCGTAGCATGAGCCTCGATGGTTTTGGCTAGAGCCATAGACATCACTTCGGCCAGTGCTCTAGCGTCCATCAAGAAACTGTCAAATAGAAATAAAAGAAAAGAAACCATAATCACAAACGCAAAAGAAGAACAGAGAGGGAGTTATAGGATCAGTCTCAGGGTTGCAAGACCGGGCGTTGGCCAGAATCAACACCATTGATGCCCTCACCTTTCCTTCTTTGGGAGAGAAGAACAATGGCAGAAGCAGGTCGGGGTTTTCTTGAACAAATGAGGAACAAGATGAGGGAGAAGCGAGTTGGGTAGAGAGTAAGCTGAGAGAGAAGAGTGAAATGATGGTTGCTTCGTCCGTCCAACTTACTGCTGGAAAGGAGGGGGTTTTATGATTTGACGGCTCATTGGGCCTTACTGCGGCACTTCGATCGGGGTAGTCTACCGTCACTCTACTACGGAGTAATTTAGTGCATGGCTTGTGGACCCCGATGCTAGCTGTCCCACACGTCGGCGAAAGTGAGTAATTTAGTGCATGGCTGGAGGAGGATCCGCACAGTAGAGCGTGTCCTCTGTTTTTTAAAGAAAAAAATGATTACAACAAGCGTTTCCACTCTTACGGTGGAGGATTGCGAAACACGACAACCACTTGAACATACACAGTGCTCCTACTACTAGGCATGTGCAGTGGTTTATACGTCAGTACTACATAATCTTGTTGCTAGTGTAGTAAGATATGACGACAAGAAATGATGTTGTGCGTATGTCAACTATATGAACAGTAATGTAGTAACATAGTACCGCTTTTTCGACTTTCCGTTCGAGAATGAAAGGTGAGATCAATGTTAACAGAACTAGGTCTACAACGCATGGAGAGTATGGTGCTACAATACTCCAAGAAACATGAACCATATGAAGCACGAATAGTGTTAGGCAGGGTGTATGAAGGGTGCACGGGATGGGAGCAAAAGTTCCCTTCTTGACCCACTGTTGGGTGTTTGGCAGAGTGCATGAAGGGTGCATGAGTCCACACTAGTAGGTTAACACAAATACACGAAGAGGAAACAACTATATTGAGATGAGAATGAAACCAAACACACCCACACGCTTTGTGCTACAGTGACTGATCTGCACCGTCTGAGTTTGATCCAACGGTCATCTTGCGCCGATACATTGACATGCCCATGCAGAGGGCGCCTAAACACCACCGAAGTCCCTCTGCTTCTCGAGGCGCACGACGTTGGTGATGTAGGGGGCGAAACGACTGAAAAGCAATGCAATCTAGGGGAAGGCGGAGGGAGCTAGCCGAGGAGCGGGGAATCTTTTGGTTTTCACCATGGTAAAACACCAGTCGATGATGATACGTGTTTAGGGAGCAGTGTGTTTACAGGCGGAGTCATCATGACTAATTGCTGCCGCGCCTGCTCCCGTCAATCAAAACATTAAAAATCCTGCCGTGCCTGCTCCCGTCAATCAAAAATTAAAATCCTGCCGCACCCAAACACCAGAGCAACGCCGCGGTGGATATTTAAATTTACCTACCGGCAAGTAGATAAAAAAGGGGTGAAAAACCAAATGTGGCGGCGGCCTAGCTAATCGGTCAAACTAGCCCAACTAGCTAGCCACCGTGCTTCACTGATGTACTCGGCATGAAAGGTGGTCTTTCGTGATTTTATGACTCATTTACTTGCTTCGGCGAAGACGTGCGGTAGGGCGTCCCACATCAGGAAGAATATATGCGTGCACCACCCGGGAGGACCCCGAAACCGCATGGTTGGGTGTGCCATGTCTCGGCACGGAGGAAAAATGTGCGTGTAAAAATATATTGTATCAGACGTAGTACCTATGGTTCGACCTCGGGACCCATCCAGTCAGTCGAAAACACCCCACTACCCACACAGCTTCATCATGCTAACGTGGCACAAAGGATAGGTGTGGTTAGCTCCGTCTTGACCAGCCACAACGTCTCTTGTTCTAGGCAATTCTTCTATTTTCCAAGCTTTTTTTAGTTGTAATAACACCAAGGCAAGCTAGCGCCGCTCTTCACGTGTGCCCGTGCAAAGGTTAGACGGTGGAGAGAAGAGAGAGATCGCAGACCTAGGACCCACCAGTAAGTGAGTCAATGGTCATGCACATGTTGACGAGGCACTCCCACTACTGTACTCAACGTAATACTGTATAATATCAAGTTATGGGACAAAGCCAACAACCATTGTAGTTTCAGGCTATCGACTTACGCTTTGTAGTCCAGGTTGCCAGTTTGAACCTCATCTTTCAGATTTGTTAGTTTTAGGTCCAAATTTGATTAATGACAACTGGGACCCCTGTGTGTTGTTCCGATATTTTAATATAGGATGGTTTTTTTGAACAAACACTTTGCACGGTTAGACAAGTAACGGCACGAGTTACACGTATTTTGCAAGTTTACGAACAAAAATGACAGCGGCATAGAATATCACATCCACCCCATAGCTTAGATGCTATGGTGATATGAGTTTTTACACCGTTGGAAGTGAGATCCAATGGCCTGGGAGTAGTCTTTGTAATTATGCACAATTTCCAAACTCTCCAAAGGTTTTTTTGCAAAATAAAATGTTCAGGCCTCGTGTGTGCCGCTGCATCTTGGATCCAACGGCTCCCCGTTGCTCATATTAGCTCCTCCCCGTAGCTTAATTACCCGCTACGGTGATATGAGCATCTAGGTCGTATGATCAGTGATCAGATGGCACATGCATAGTACTTGTACTTTCTGCACAATTCCCAAACTCTCTCAGCTGTATATTGCAAAAACATTCAAACCTCCTACTATGGGCCGTTAGATCTCCGTGAACTCGTATCACCATAGAATCTACGGTGCGGGAGCACCTCATATTCTCTCGTGCGAGAAAACATAAGGTGCTCTCGCAGCTTGGATGCTACGGTGATACGAGCTTCGAGGTCATTTGATCTGAGATCCAATGGCATCTGAGCAGTCTTTGTGCTTGTAAGAAGTGGCCAAATTCTTTGGGGGCTTTTCTGCAAAAAACCATTCGAACCACCGAGGAGGTGTTGGGTCACAAGTCCAACGGCTTTGAAGAGCTTGTATCACCAAAGCATCTAAGGTGTGGTAGCACATGATATTCTTACATACAGGAGAATATGATGTCCTCCTTCATCTTAGATGCTACGATGATATGAGCTTCGAGGTCGTTGGATATGGGATCCAAGGGCATCTGACTAGTTTTTGTACAAATTGTGTGCAATTCTCAAACTCATCAAGGTTTCCTGTAAAAATATTAAGACATCATGTGAGCTGCTATATCTCAGATCTACAAGCTCCAAGCAACTCGTATCGGCATATAGCATCTAAGGTATGGGGGCACATGATATTCTCTCGGGGAGGAGGGGTGGGGGGTGCACAACCAATCGGTGGTTGGGAGGGTGGGGACAAATATAATCTAAACAACCCTAAATAGAGCTTCAGAATTTTATCTAAGGTCGAGGGGTTGACCCCCGGCAATCATAGCTCCGCATGTTCTGTACTGTAGTATTAGACTTAATATTCATGTTTCAGTTCCATGTTCATTTTAAATATTGAATTGATGACCATGCATGTCTTATATTTTACTCCCTTCATTCCTAAATATTAGTCTTTTTAGAGATTTCAAATGGACTGACACATACGGATGTATATAGACATATTTTAGAGTGTAGATTCACTCATTTTGCTCCGTATGTAGTCACTTGTTGAAATCTCTAAAAGACTAATATTTAGGAAAAGAAGGAGTATTTTTGAACTCGTTTCATACATGCATGGTTTGGAAATATAGATGCACTATACTTATTGGATTGTTGTTGTGTTCGTGTGTGTGTGTGTGTGTGGTCATATGCTTGATACATACAAAGTTTTCTCACCTCCATATTGTTCATCTTTTAAATTTGAATTTGAATTGAAAAACTTACTAGGGATACCATGAAATGTGAAATCCATGTTGAGATCACTATATCACAAACTCACTCTAATTCAACAACTCGTCATAAATCAATTACCACGTTGAGATTAGTATTTGCAAGGAAAATACGAGCATTGTAATACACATAGATTTGTTCGGCAATTTAAAAGGTTCCTTTCATATTCTCGAATGGTAGGACCCAACAGCGTACCAGCCAGACCTTGGCTCGTGTTGATCCTAAAAAAACCGGGCTCGTGTCCTTCTGGTGGCGTGCGTCGTACGCACATTAGGCAACCCCAACCAGTCGAGCCTCCGCGTTTCGAGTCGAAATATCTGGCGGCCAGAATTCCACCCCTAGGAAATTCTCCTCATGTCCCCGGTCCATAATGACTACCGATGAACAACGGATGGATGCTTTAGTAACTAGACAATGTTACCTACCGTGCCGAGCACGGTTCAATTCCCTCGATCGCCACTCGCCAAGGTCACCCGTCAACTACATTGCCTAGTACCACTACTACTACACCAGGATGAGCACAGAATTGAGCCCGTTTGTTCATGCCTAGTACTTGAGTTAATATATCAGGCAATGCACTGGTACAGAGGGATTATCCTTCTACTTTGCATATATAACTTGTCTGAAGTCTAACTAAGCAAAATGTTTGACCAAATCCTTTCTTAAGAAATACAACAGGACAGATGTATGGCTTGAAAATTTATTGCATGATGCAGGTCATGATATTGTTTCGAATCCTGGATCTTAAATTTCAGAAAATCCAAAAGTGACCATAAATTCTTGAAACTAAGCATGGTCACGTGATATGGCACAAATATTACTTCGTAATTTTTTCTTCAATTTGAGACAAGCTGCTTATGACAAGTTGCACAAATGAAGAGCCAAGGTATTTTGGAACAAAGACCTGTCACGTTAAGGCGAACGCTTTCACTATTGAAACCGTGGGGGTTTATGTGCCACCACGAGTCCCGCTTCTCATCGGCAGGTGCCGTCCGAGCAAGCGTGTGAGTCAATGGGAGGCGTACGAGCAGACCGCTGCGCCAGCTGACAGGGAGGCGTGCGAGCAGACCGGTGTGCAGGCTCACCGGGAGGCGAGCCCTTTGACCAGGCTCCGCCGCCCACCTTTGTCCCAACTGCTCCCACTTTTAATGTGGCCAACGCCGCAGTTTAAAATCAACCCCGCACTACCCGGTATCGCTACAATCTTCTCTCTTCCTCTCCGATTCTCCTGTCATCTACCTCCAACCAGCCTGACCTAAACGTACGCCATGCCGCATCACGATGGTCTGCCCTTAGTCTTCCAGTTTCCTGAGGAAGACACCCAGCCGGAGTCTCAAGAACATAATGCACTTTGGGACGAGCTTGAACTAGACTTGCGGGAAGATGCCGCGCCTGTCCCCGCTTCTGTTCCGGCTCCCGTCGCCCCGACTGCGCCATCGCCCATCCCCGTGGCATTGATGGGCTGGGAGCCGCACATTGTCGCCGAGCTTGATGCCACGGGGTTCCACGAGGTCCCCGCCGACTTTCACGCGCCCGTGCACCTGCCAGCGCATGCGCCTACGTGTGCACTGGCGCGCACGCCCATGCCGGTGCCCATGCACCTGCCAGCGCATGCGCCTGCACGTGCACTGACGTGCGCGCCCGTGCCGGTGCCCGTGCACACAAATGTCTCCGCCGTGCTGTTGACAGCGCCTGTCCCCGCGCGGGTGCCAGTGCCCCCTCAGCGGCATGGATAGCCGCCGTCGACCGCTTCCTTGCACCAACGCTAGTCGCCTCCTCCTGCCAGTTGACACGCTCCGAAGTCCAAAACATTCTGGCCTTCCTTGAAACTAGGCCAACGACCAGGAGTATGCCAACAACAGCGCAAGGCGCCACCGTCCCCGTCGGTTAGTGGCCCGATGACACACAGAGCACGGCAGAGGAGCCGCTTCCCACCGCAAGACGCCCCCGCCGCCGCCGCGTAATCTAAATTTGCCATGAAAAACGTTCGGATTGCCATGCTTAAAATCAGAACGTTTATCATTTCCGTTTATTTTAGATCGATCGCCGTATAATTTAAAGTCGGAGTCAGACTGAACGAAATCTATGGTTTGATCGATTGAATGTTCTGCTAGAGCGGTATCAAATTAAATATAAAACGTCATCAAGCCACATGTATTCCTTGTCATCCAACGACCTAGACTGCTTCAATGTCGAGCGCTCAACACGTTTAGCGTGCTGTTAATTTCATGCCAAAAATAGTGCTAATCACATAATAACACGCAAATAATATCCTACTTAATATCCGCATGCACTTAATATACTTCCAAATTAACGTGCATTGCACGTACATACTGACTAGTGCTGCTAGTACGTGAAACTGGTGCCGTAACTTGTGAACGCGTCCAGATATGGTCAACGGCAACATCGCCCGCGAGTTCTTCGTGTTTGCCCATGTGTCTAAATGCAGAAGAGGAGGAGGAGAGAGAGAGCACACATGGAACCCGCCAGTAAGTGAAGGCGAAGAGTACTAAAAATAATATTACATGTTAGCCATTAAATAGGCTGTGGTAATATAAAAACATTATGTGAACAAAGGGAGGTACAACAAACATTGTTGTTGTCACAGCCCTAGAATTGTTTGCAGATAGTTGCATCAGTGAGCATCATGCATCCTGTTAATTTGAAGTAAACTTGAAATGGGGATTGATCAAACCCTATCACCTAAAAGAAATCAAATAGGTTCAAATAAAATCTTTTCCAAAAAACCCAAAATGCCTTTGAAAATGTTCATGATTTCTGATAAAGGTGAAAACCTCTGCCAAAAATGATGAGCATATTTCTAGGTCATTTATGGATTTTTGGATTAAATAATATTGTATTTGAATTGGGGCATTAGAATTCTATAAATATTTTAAATGCTCCAAATAATCTTGAAAGTACTTGAGGGCTGTTGGGAATAATTTCACAAGTTCCCACAATTATTTCCATGGTTATTTAAATGATTTAGTATTTTTACTAAATCCAGAAAACAAAGACAAAAATAGAAAAACAGAAATAAAATTAGAAAGGGCAGAAACTCACCTGGCCTTACCTGAGAGGCCCAGCAGCAGCCAGCCCACCAGAGCCCAGCTGCCAGTCGTCCTCCTCCTTGCGCCAGAAGGATGCGGGCGCGTGCCCGCCGCGCGTGGCCACACGCCGGCCACCTCCATGCTGCCTGCCTGTGAGACGACCCCCTGGAGACGCCACATGCCCCTCCCGACCTCTCTCGCACCCGCAGCCCCTCCCCTCCCCTGGATCCCTCTCTCTCACCACCGAGCGAGCTCACCGACGCCGATCGCCGTATCCGCGGCCACCGCCACCGCCTCCCTCTCGCCCCCTCGACATGCCCAGAAGCTCCGCAGCGTCTTCATCTTCGTATCCAACGAGCCAAGCAACGCCGTACACCCCCACAGGACCACCTTCGTCGCCTTCTTCAACCTCGGACGACCGAGATCGCCTCCGACCTCCTGCCATCACCAGCCCCTCCCCGAGCTCGCCAAGGCCACCGTAGCAACCGCCGTGAGCTCCTCTCTCTTCCCCCTAACCCCGCTACTCCTCTCGCCCTCTAGCTGTGATTCGTACCGTGGCCAAATCTCGCCACCGCTTGGGCTCGTTGCCGGAGTTGCTCCGGCGACCATTTGGTCATGCCAGCGTGTCCAAAGGGCTTGTGGGAATGCGTAGGTATAGTAGGCGTCGAGAACCGGTCATTTTGCAAACCGTGCCGTTGTTGCAGTCGCCGTTTCCGGCCCCCTCTCGCCCAGCCACCTGCTTCGTTGGATGCGGCGCACTTCCAGCTGCGTGTAGAGCCAAACCGCGAGTCAAACTATCGTCGAACGGCGAAACCCGAGCCTCTCCGCCGCGTCTGTCATCGCCGGCATCAAGCCGCCGGCGTGTTGACCCTCTTGACCAGGAGTTTGACTTCTTGGGTCAATCACAGGTGGGCCCATGGCCCTGCTAATTAGGTCTAATTCCTAATTGAAGATTAGTTAAGCCACTGACTCACTGACATGCGGGCCCCGGCCTCACCAATAGTATAATTAGGTTTAACCTAATGCTAATTAACCCTGTTAATTAGCTGAGTCACTGACCATTGGGACCCACACGTCAGTTTTTACTGGTATGGTCAGTTGTCCTGCTGACGTCGCTCAGATGTCATGCTGACGCAGTAAAGGAATTTCTGGATTAAAACAAATTCAAAAATTTCCAGAAAATGCTTTAAACTTCTAAAATTCATAGTAATTCAACCGTAACTCCAAATGAAAAGTTTTATATATGAAAAATTATCAAAAAATCTAATCTATCCATTTATGCTACTTTCATGCATGTTCAACCAACTTATACCCCCTGTATAAGTGAAAACATGATAATGGCATTTTAAATACCCCTTATGGAGTTTGCATATGAACCCTTGGTTCATATGGACTTCATTTAAATTGTTGCTAGATGCATTAGTACAAATCATAGCATATTTCCATGTCATGATCATGCATCATATTGTCGCATTTGCATTGATTGTGTTCTTCTCTATTGCCGGTGCTTGTCCCCTCTCGGTAGGCGTATCCCGACGATGAGTTCGATGACACCGATGAGGAGCTATAATATCTTCAGAAGTGCCAGGCAAGCAAAAGCCCCTTGTTCATTCCGATACAATCCCACTCTCTCGCTCCTGCTCTCTTTTACTGCATTAGGACAATAACGATTCAACTGTTACATGCTGCGGTAGCTGAACCCCTTTCCTCTGCATGACCTGTCATTGCCACAGTAAATAGATGAAACCCACTAGCATGAGTAGGAGTTGTTTGAGCCCTGATGTGCCTACCCATTCATGCTTGTTCGTCATGCCTGCTACTGCTTAGAGTTGGGTCAGGTCCGATTCATCGGGGATGAATTGGAATGTGGTGAACATGTCCTACTATTGAGAGCTAAGTGTGTGAACACGATTTGGTAAAGGTAGTGGTGAGAGGCCATGTAGGAGTACATGGTGGGTTGTCTCATTGCAGCCGTCCTTAGGAACTGAGTTCTGTGTTTGTGATCCATGAACAGTTACTACCACACATTGGAATGCTTAAGTGCCCCTCTCGACTTATTAATGTACCTGATCTCTGTCCAGGAGTTGCAACTAGTTTCTGGTGTTTGTAGGTAGTGTTAGTAGTCTACCAAGTGGCACTCGGTACAGGTGGGCTTGGGACAGACTAGGCACAGTGGCCCGATGTACCAAGTGGCACTCGGATGGTGGGCTTGGGAACCCTGTACACATCGTTTGGGGCCGTGAGCGACACCCCGGCCGGATCTCCTTGCGGATGGAACCCGAATAGGCGATAAACCTGGACGAGAGACTTGTGTGATTAGTCAGGTCGTGGCCGACTCCCTCACGAGGCTTCCGCTTGAAGGTTGCCGAGATACATGACGTGTACATGGTGGTAAGTGGCGAGAGCGTGTGTGAAGAAGTACACCCCTGCAGGGTTATCATTATCTATTCGAATAGCCGGATTCCTCGAATATGGAAACTTGGACCCCTTGCATAGTTCATAGACAAGTGAAAGTGGATACTCTAAAATGCGCAAGATAAGCGTGAGTGCTATGGGTGGCGTTCTCGTAGGCAGACGGGAGCGGATCCATAGTGGTGTATTGGTATGGTGAATATGTGGACTCGTGTGCACCACCTCAAAAGAGTTACTTGCAGTCGTAGTTCAGGATAGCCACCGAGTCAAAGCTGGCTTGCTGCAGTTAAACTCCAGCACCCCTTTATTGATACCGATGCATATGTAGTTAGTTCTGATGTAAGTCTTGCTGGGTACAATTGTACTCACGTTTTCTTAATTTATGTTTTGCAGAGAGACGTCAGTCTCGCTAGTAGTTCCGTGTGGACTTCGACGTTTAGCTTGATACCTCAGCTACGATCTTGTGCCCAGCCTTTTTCATTTGTAGTTGTCTGTACTCAGACAAGTTAAGCTTCCGCATGTGCTTGTTGTTTGTATGCTCTGTATGTTGGGGTCATGAGACCCATGTTTGTAATACTTGGCTCCTCGGAGCCTAATGAATAAATACTTGAGTCATAGAGTTATGTTGTGATGCCATGTTATATTTACACATATCGAGCATATTGTGTGTATGATTGAAATGCTTGGTATGTGTGGGATCCGACAACCTAGTTGTTTATCCTTGGTAGCCTCTCTTATGGGGAAATGTAGTCTTGTGCTTCCATGAGCCATAGTAGTCCGCTACAGCCCGGTTCACCGGAGTCCTGCTAGCCCAGCACTACTGCTCCGGAACACTTGACTAGCCGGCATGTGATTCACTTCGTTCCTGTGTCTATCCCTTCGGGGAAATGTCACGCGGTGACATCCGGAGTCCTTCCTAGCCTGCTACAGCCCGGGTTCCCGGAGTCCTGTTAGCCCAGTGCTACAGCGCGGATTCGCACGCTGCTAACCGACATGCTCGATGTTGATTCATGTATCCCTGTCCCCATAAGTTAGTGCCACTTTGGGTCCACGACTAGTCATGTCGGCCCGGGTTCTTTGTCATATGGATGCTAGCGACACTATCATATACGTGAGCCAAAAGGCGCAAAGGGTCCCGGGCCATGGTAAGGCGACACCCGTGGGAATACCATGCGTGAGGCCGCAAAGTGATATGAGGTGTTACATGCTAGATCGGTGTGACTTAGAATCGGGGTCCTGATAGTTGTTCTACGTATGTTGCCTATTGACATGCGGCTTGAAGGCCCTGGTCGCATGTTCGATCCTCGTCCTTTATTTTTTAATTTGTATATGGGTCCAAATTTGTTTCATGACACGTGGGCCCCTCGGTGTGTAGTTTGTAGCACTTTAATTTGTGGGTCGAAATTTGTTCCATTCCAAGTGGACTATCGGTGTGTAGTTTTGTAGCTTATTTATAATAATTAAAGAGAACAACAGAGTTTTTTGCAATAATACCATGGTGCGACGGTGAAGGCGAGAAAGGGCGTGCAAGAGAGCGATGACCGAGCCAAAGGGAAATCAACTAGGGGAGTTGTGGGGGTTGCAATGGTGTTTGGAGTAGTTATGGGCTGAATGCTACGAAAATATAATCTAAACCGACCGGAATAAATGCCTACACAAATTAATCCAAGGCTGAAGTGCCCCTTGCAATGTAAATAGCTCCGACTTTGTGAGGGATGGAGAGGTAGCTTCAATGTGTGGAAGATACGGCGTGAGAAAGCGAGGTCAATCGAGAGACATATAGATAGAAAGACAAAGTGAGTGTGGTCCGACATTCATTGAACATATATATATATATGCTCTGGAGAGATATTGTCCGATTGAGCTTTTGGCAAGGGTGAGGGTTGTAAGATAGAGCTTGAGAGATGATCCAGTCACAGACGTGTAGATATATTTTGTGTGGGGGGGGGAAGCAAGGTCAATCGATCACATAGGGTCGTCGTGCGATCGAAAGAGTGAGACGGGTTGGAGAGAGTGACCTAGATAGACAATGTGCGTGAGAGAGTATACAATGTGAATAGGTCAAATTGGGTTCAAACATGGTGATATATCATTTTTGTCCGATAAAGAGCGAGGTCAATCGAGACATACACACACACACACACACACACACACAGAGAGAGAGAGAGAGAGGGAGAGAGAGATTGAGCGAGTGTGGCCCGCCATGAGGTTGAAAGAGTGGGGGCGGCTTGGATGGACTGACCTAGATAGACAATCTGCGTGAGAGAGTATAGAGTGTGTCGATCGAGGCCCGAACAGGGAGATATATCATTTGTGTGTGAAAGAAAACAAGGTTAAACGAGACTCAGATAAAGAGAGCGAGATTGAGCGAGTGTGGCCCGCCGTGCTGAAGAAAGAGTGAGACAATCTCGAGGGAGTGACCTAGATAGACAACGTGCGTGCGTGCGCACGAGAGGTTGGGGGGCTAGATAGGCAATGCATGTATTTAGCGCGAGAGGGTGAGCGGGAGAGGGAGAGAGAGAGAGAGAGAGCTCGGCATGGGGTGCAATGGCCAATGGCGGGTGTGTGAGGTAAATACATTTGGTAACACAGTGGAAAAATGGGGTTGTGTAGTTGAGAGAGTTAGAGATCGAAACATGGAGAGAAAGAATGAATGTGTGTTGGAAACCGATAGCTTCCTAAGGTGGTTAGGAGAGGAAGATTGACCGATACAGGAAGTATGTAGCGTGTGTGCGCGGGGGGGGGGGGGGGGGGGGCTAAAAACAACATTTGAATGTAGATAGTACGAGACTTAATATCGATGTTTCAATTTGGTGTACATTGTAAGATTTGAACTAAGGACCATGCATATGGGTAATTATTTTGAATTCATGCCATACTAGGTTTCGAAAAGTTGACATTGACTCGATTTGTTGTGCTATTTTGTAGGTCATATGTTTGAATCCATCCAAAAGTTTTCTCACTACCATTGTGTTCATCATATACATATGAATTTGTATTAAAAAAGTAGTGTGGATACAGTGAAATGCAAAATCCACGTAAGAATTGGAGATCGCTATGTGACACACACTCTAATTCAAATAACTAATTATGTGACACACACACTCTAATCCACGTTAGCATGGATACCGTGTATACCATTTCGTTTTTTTCAAATAACTCCTCATTAATTAATTTATAGTATCTCGTTTGGAATGACTAATTATTTGCAAGGAAAACACGGGCATGGAAATACATACAGATTCATTTGCAAATGAAAGAAGATTCGTTTGCATTCTCAAATCTCCTCTCAAATGTAGGCGCACCAGGCAGACCAGGGTCGTGTCGTGGTGGTCGCGTGTGTCGTACGGTGGCTTAGCACCCAGCCACCCACCCGGACGATTCTTCAGTGCCTTAAGGCACCTACCTCTGTGTCCATGACATGTGGGCCAACAGGTGGCTGTCCCACATGTCAATGACCCAAAGGCAGGTGGCTTTAAGACACCGAAGCTGCGTCCCACCCACCCCTCCCTCCCTCCCCCTCCCCCCCAAAAGGACGACGACAAAATAAGTTCACGCTTCCACGTTTCAGATTGAAATATCTGGCAGCCCCAATTCTAGCCCTGCAAAATCTCCCTTCTCCACTGTCCCCTTCCACGCCCAGATTGCTCAAATCCCTAATTCTCTGCCAACCCAAGCAAAGTTCGAATCGCCCCTCGTCTCGTCTCTTTCCCCACCTCTGTGCCGGACGACGACAACGAAGACAATGGTCGCGCTTCACCACCGCACCGGAGCGATCTCATCTACGCCCTCGTCCACCGCACCAGGTGGTCCACCGACAACGTCGGCTGCCGCAATCGACGTGCCTCATAGACACCGACTTCCATCGCATCAGGTGCGCTTCACCGACGCCGTCTCCCAGCTCACCGGGGCTACTTCATCGAGCATATCGTCGCACCTCCGCCCCTCGAGGATGCTGGGGCTTCACCAACGGTCTCGTCCACCGCATCATAGCGCTTTGCTGCCACTCAAGATCTGCATCCGTACGCGGCCAGCCAACGCCAGCGCATCACCCTCAACGGCTCTGAAGTGACCCGCACTCTAGCTAGGCGAGCATGCCCAAACGCCGGCCTGAACTTGGTATCCACACATCACTCCCTTGTGCACTGTTCCGACAATGTTTGGATATCCTTTCACCGCTCTCTTAGCTTACACGCCTATGCAACTCTGACTTTAACTCTTATTTCTTCTGGAGATATCATCTGAAACGAGCAAATCCATTTTTTAGCGAAGCATGACGGCGCTACGGGATCTGGTACACATCCTGCACACCCCTAGAACCTTGTAAGTATCTGTCCTCCGTTACAACAGCAAGGTCGATTCCTCTTATTTGATCAACCATTCACCATGTCAAAAATGCAGAGGGGGATGCAAGGAGCACAAGGCCTGCACATCCAAGCAAGTGGTAACATGGACTTGTACATGGAACACCCCAAGCGCAAGCAGAGCTGCAGTGAGCCTATACAACCAGCTAGCGTAAGTCCCTGCATTTCATTTAATTCGTACTGGCATTCGTGTATGATTTGTGTGCAGTGGCGGATCCACGAATTCAAGTTACCAGGGGTGAACATTAAACTTAAAAAATACGAAGGCACTTGCACTCCGGAAATCAACATAACTTGAGAAATGTGAAGCTACATGCACTTTGAAAACCAGCTAATGATCCAAAGTAGTTCAGATTATAAACACTAAATGATGCAAGCACCAAAAAACACAAAATACAACATGGTGTACAAGGACTACACACATGGTCTGTACCTGCTTGAAATATTCGTTCTCTGGCTGAAAATATCAAAGTGTAACTGCACCTATAACCAGTGCGCAAACTGCATATCAGTATATCTATCATGCACAAGTATGACAATAGTTTCAAACAACAGATTAGAAAGGTATTTATGCTACGTTGTCATGATACGGGGACTTTCTGGTAGATGGCCTCGACGTTTCCTCAAGCCATGAAAATGCACTATAATTTGCTTGTCATCAATGCCTACAAATCTCTATGTCTCTCTCAACATAGCAGATCATCATTAGATACTAAATTCTTTAATGGGAGCTTGCAAAATGCTTGCGTTAGATCCCTCATTAGACACTATATGTTCATCACCAGGAGCATGTAAAATGTTTGCATCAAATCCTTCATTAGTAGTCTGTTCATTAGACACTTCAGGCTCAAGAACAACATGAGCTTGGATGTTTGCACCGGAAACTTGATTAGATACATCAAATTCAGTCAGTTCAGTATTGATTGGGGGAGTTATAAAATAAGTAGAAATTGGTTTCATTTTCTCATAGATTCCCTACATACAAACAGTTTTACAACACCGTCAGGTTTAACTATTGGCCAGAAACTGAAGAGTTGAATTAGATATAATCAGGGATGTGATGTACCTGCTCGTTGCGCATGCTACTCTTGTAAGCTGCGAATGTCCGTTTGTGCAAGCTCGATGCCATGCCTGTGCTGCTGCCGCTGCCTCCCATGTAGGCTACACCCAGGGTTGGATCTTCATCTTCTTGTCCTTCCGTTCGCTTGAAGCTCGACAACTGCCCTCCAATGAGGGCGCGAGGAAGTGCTGTGTCGGTCTGTCCAGCGGCGAGCGAACCAGACTAGAGGCTGAAGCGAATGAATTGGGATTTTTCCTACTGTCGATCGATATGGGTGGCAATCATTTGGGCCGCGAGCCTGCCATAGGGCCTCCCTTGCACTTATGTTATTGGCCCATCCAAATTGAAACATTTTTCTTCATTTTTTACATTGCATGCTCATGCGTTGGGACGGACAAAACTAGCCTGGGCTAACCTGGACGACTCAAACTAGGTGCACACTTTCCAGCCACCCGAGGCGGCCGCCCATACCAGCCCCTATGGTGGCGTCGCCCCTTTTTGCGTGCATGATTGGGGTAGTGAAAAATATTCCAGTGGCGCTTTTGATTTACCCACAGAATGATTGAATTGCTTATTTCTATGAACTGAGTTCGCCAATAATGTGAAGGGTGCCCGTCTTTTCATCCTATTGTAGATTGCTTAGATCTCGATATGCCAAAAGTAATCGCATGAAAATACAGTAAAAGCCAGTGTGATGTGTGTGGCTACAACTAGTCTGACTACACGTCCTCATATAACATATCAAGGACGCACCATCTTCCCAGATTAACCATTCGACTTACCAATGTAGTGCGGGAAGAAAGAAGTATTGGGACTGCGTACCCAAGCAATTGATGCCATGGACTCCTTCGTACAACCTTGTAAGCGAAAAACAAGTTGCACTGTGCATGTACAAATAACTAGCGTAAGTTCAGTTACCTGCTTCTCAGAATTTTAGTTAGCCACTTATTGCAAAATTGTTCAATTACGTTGCTTGGCTTAATTTAGTTTGCTACTGATTATATAATGCCACAGCCTGTTAATCCTATTCTAGACTGCGCGCTATCTATGTGTTTGATACTTACTATTATGAATTACCTGTTTGCCTGAACTTAAATAGCTACTTGTTTGTTTAACTGCTTTGCTGCTCCAACAACGGGTTACAATGATGTTAATAACTACTTTTCATCATCCAATTGAAACTCTTTAATTCCTTGTTTGTTTAACTGGTTTGCTGTTATAACTCCCAGTTGAGATGTTTTGCTAACTTCAACTTTTCTGAATCCAATCGGAACTTTAATGGCAAAAATGGTTAGCCCAAGATCAAAGAGCGAGGTCCCCATGGGCTAAATGTGCATTCAGCAATAATAGTAGTATAGATGGACCGTAAGTGGCACGCATCAAAAAGGGCCAAGATGCTGTAGTAGCTTGGCTAAAAAAGGATGTTGTTGTAGCAAAAAAAGTACAACAACCTGGCTTATGTATGTTAGTTAATATTATTGATCCAGATACTCTATAAGTGTTTATATGTCTGTTAGTTCTGTACATTCTTGGTTGATTGACTCGGTATTTGAATCTTGATACATCGCTTGTGTACATATCTAAATGGGAGTACACATTATGCTGCATGTGACATTTGAGTTGGACATGAAGTGTTCCAAATATTCGAATTCACCTTAAACTGGATTCTAGCTTTTGAATTTGAGTATCGTCATTCATAAACCATATTCATATATGACAGTGGAATTCATCTTTGTCGTCCTTTTGAAGATATATAAAAACACATAGAATGATTTATAAAGATTCATATACGAATACAAAATGGATTCGAATTTAGTTGCCAGGGTAAACGTGGATGCTTATTGTCCCAAAATTCGAAAGAAGCAGCAAAATGTCCACTCCCACATCGGCTGCCTGAAGCCAAGTGTTTGGGAGATGGGAATTACTGTCTACCCATTACACGGACAATCCATCGGCCCGATTTCTACTGCTCTAAATAGGGGTAGGTTAGTAACTTCAATTAGACGTGACATGACCGCCTCTGAGCCCATTCCGACACGGTGGGCGCCAAACATGGGCGACAAAACACATTTGATTCAAGCTCGTCTGAAAGACCTCTGTTTCTCCCTCCATTTCCCCATTCATACACGGTGGGCGGAAAAACAAACTCGACTCGGCCGAAATCGATGTAGGCAAATATTTCCAATAGGGGTAGGTTTGTAACTTCACTCAGACGTGACACAACCGCCCTACCTGTCAGCCCCGTTCATACACCGTTGGCGCCAACCATGGGCGCCAACCACCCTCTCCTCGCCCGAAATCGCTCTGGGCAAATATTGGCAAGATGCGAGATTACTGTCGTATCCCCAACCGACGAGACCTCCAAATTTAAAGGAGGGCTAAGTTCGTAACTTTCCCATATTTCAGATAGGCGCGTCCAAAAACAAGGTTCCCCGTACCTCTCCCTCCATTTTCCCATTCATACACCGTCCGCGCTAGAACACCATCCCCACACCAGCCTCCGTCTGCCACCCCATCCATCGCCGCCATCCTCCACCCCATCCATCGCCGCCGTCCTCCACCACATCCATCGCCACCGTCCTCCACCATGCCGGAGCGCCTACCAAGACCGCGCCGTCCACTGCTAGAGATGGACGTTTCTCATCCATGGCGACGGACCAAGAGCCTTGCATCACGTCCTCTTGCTTCATCGGCGCCGTTGTCCTCTTTGTCGGGGCCGCTCACACGACCTTCTCTTCCACCGCAACGGGACTTATCCCCTGATGCACCCGTCTACCGTCACAGATCTCCTTCAACGCCACCGACAGCCATCGCACCCCCGATGCCTACACGGCGCCGCAAGAGATGTTGCACTTCATATCTCCTCAACCTTTTGATCTCAACCAGAAAATAGATCTTAACTTGGTTACTCTACTTTATTTTCAGCTCTTAGTTCGAAGCAAACAATGGTTGCTAAATATCATTTCTCCAGTTTGCAGCTTCAAATCTGTCATGGCACAGTCATAATACGGTTTAATTGATCATGTTGGTTCCGATGGTGTTTTCTTTAATAGAAATCGGAGGGGAAACCCTCTTTTGCTAAAAAAATATGCTTAGAGTTTCCCCCTTTGATGATCACTATAAGATCAGAATACGTGCTTCGTGTCATAATAGCACTGCTCCACCCATCAAGCTAAACAAGCTTAGTTGTTCAAACACGAATATGATATTATTAAAACAGAGTCATTTAATTGGTCAGCTAAATGTTCCTAAATTAGTTTTGAAAATGCATGTTCGCTGCTCGGGTGTGTATCTCTACAGGGTGCCCACGGTGGGCTGGCCCACCCTAGGATTTTGGGTCGTCCCAGGTCCCGATTCCCCTAGGTTCTGCTGCGCGCTTCTGATCTCTACTCGCCCCCAGCCGCCTGCCTCGCCGGTGACTTGCCGTCCTCGGACGGCATGACTCTAGGAGAATTTTGGATGGTCTCTTACTGCAATTACAATTCTGCATACTTGTCGTAGTAAGCTCACAAGTAAATGATTGATTCACTGCATCTATGCTTGCCTTGTCATATTTGTTGTCAATATTCTTTTAGGGTGGACCACCCTGTTTCTAAATACTGGAACCGTAGACTAGACATGAGTGAATAGTATTTATCTATGTGATCTCTTCCATCATGTGTGGGCAACGAACACTGCATTGTATAGAAAGAAAGTGTCATTTCCAGCTTTTACATAGGCTTCGATCTTTTACATGGAATACAATCTTCCTACTTGCTTTGTGTCGCACTACCAACACTCCACCCTTGAAGCTAAACATTATGCCACTCATAATTCCATAGTTTATTTGTTCAAATACGAATTTCATATGATTCCAATGTTCCTACTCACTACTAGGGAAAAGGCTAGCAGCAGCGCGGGTTCTAGGTATATCAGTAGCGCGGGGACCGGCGCTACTAATAAGGCGCTACAGCTAACCCATAGCAGTAGCGCGTGCACACCCGCACTACTGCTATACAAGTGTAGCAGTAGCACTCTTCGTGGAAGCTCGCTACTGCTAATAGCTCTAGCGCACTTTGCCCGGATGCGTTACTGCTACCGTGGTGCTGCTGCTAACTTTTCTCCACTCGCTACTGCTAATTTGAGAAGTTTTTGTTTTTTTGTGCATATTTGTTTTGTATTTGAATAGGCTTTATACAAGAATCTTTAGCAGATACAAATGTCATCATGATACACATACAAATGGTTGCGAGACCACAAATGTAATCATAGCATATACATACAAATAGGATCATCGTAATCATCATCCAATACAAAGTGGTATCTCGTCATCATCTCGAAAATAGCCATACATGCAAGTCTCAAATACTTGCAACTACAACGTCATCCATCTAAACAATGGTATATGTGAGAAGAGCTATCACTATGAGTGAGAGCGGAATTATGCAGTACATGAGGTGGCGGTTACGAGTCCTCTCTCGTGCTAGCATGAACCTCAAGTAACTAGCTTCTCCTTCTTCTCTGCTTTTGAAGCCTTTATGGCTGGTGCCCGAGACCCCATTCACTTGCGCTTGACACTCAGGCCACTCGTTGTACACCCCCAGAACCTTCCCTTTGTACACGACATAGCACCGTCATCTCGCCATCAAGAAACTAGGTACCTGTTAGAGATGCATGTTCATCAAGAGGATGCACAATCATATGTAACAAAATATATTAGACCAACACGAAAAAGAAAGGGTTAATTAGCAACTAGATGCAACATATAGTATGCAAACTAATTAACTAGAGGTACGCAAGTCATCGTACCAAAACAAACAAAGTACCATTATGCAAGTTCAGCAGGGACCATGGACATCACAAAGTTTCATCGCTACAGAAAGTATACAAGTTCAACCGACACATATCATCATCATCGGCATCGTAAATCACTAGAAGTTCCATCCTTCCATATCATCGAGGATGGACCCTAGCTTCTTGAACGGCATGAGATCTTGATGTTGCATGCCTATGCGAGTTCGAACGTCAACTCGCGATATAGGGCCGTGGTGGAACATCCCCTTCTCATCGACGACTTCTTTCATGATGATCGTCGCAATGTCCCTTTGTATGCGAAAGAAGTAATCTCTAAGTTTATAATCCGCTTCTCCATGAGATTTTAGCCACTTGTGGATATGTTCATCATTTTTTCTTGTCATGCGAAGCTTTTGGTGATCCGTGTTGAACTCAATCATGAGATGGAGGATGTAGAATCCATCCTTCTTGCTTGGTTTTGGGACATGGATGCAGCAGAAGTTAGTTTTATGCGCGAAACCCATCTTCTTGTTCCTTTGTTTCCTGATCTGCATGTGGCCACCTCTAATGCTGAAGCCTTGGAGAGCATCATCTAGAATATTCATTATGTAGGTGTAGTCCTTCTTCTCGTAGTCTCTGGAAGGGTCGAAATACACGGCGTGCGAGACTCATGGGTAAAGAACGATAAGGACGGCGCGCCCGTTGCTGCGGGGAAAAGACACCTCAAATTATTCTCCATATGAGCGAGAAGGAATGATTGAAATATACAAAAGGGTTGTCCGGAACTGACTTACTTTAGATGATAAGGCAGGAGGACAATTTCCTGGTCCTTATTCTGTACCATGAAGTTTTGGAGGTAGTCCCTAGCAGTTTCACGCTCAAAGTTGTCGAGACTCAAGAAAGATTCGTGCATGTAGTACGGATCTGCCACACAGATTTGCGAGACTTCTTCTCTCTTCATGACGGAGCTCATATGTAGCGCAAAAAGGCGGACGATTGTAAAATCGAGCCGCCTTGTCAGAAACATCTCAACGATATGGTCAAACTACAGGAAGAACGCCTCTGCGGGCCGTGTGTCGACGTAGCACTTCCCCTCAGGCACACGAGCCGCGTATGTCGGATATCCTGGATTCTTCGAGGCTAGTAGGCTTTTCTCAGTCGACAGCACATGGTCGTGCAGTCTCCTAAGATCCCTTGATAGTGCCTCCAACGGTTTCGACGGTAGCATCGGCTCGCCCGTGAGATGGAACATGGCCGCACCTTTCACGGGTACACACTCTTCAGACTCCATCATCTGGCTGCTATGTGCTCTGGCTTGTTTGGAGGCATCTATCTTCCCCGATCTCTTCCTCGCCTTTTTCTTGGGCACACCTTCCAGACCCTTCCTTAACCCCTGCCCCAATGTTCCCAGGCTAAGCACTGTACGACCCTCGGCTAGTTGAGCCTATGTTGAGGCGGCATCTTCAGGCGTGTCCTGTGAGGATTTCATGAAGAGAGACTTTTTGCAATCCCTGCTACGACCTTCCTGCCCGGGCAGATCATCCATATCCTTATTAGCATGATGATAGCCCAATTCGTCATATGGTTGACTCATCATATCTATGTCACAGTCATACGCGTTTTATTGAGGAAACCCATTGGGTCGACCTCCATCTCATCATCCATTATATGTTCTACAGGACCGATTACATCAGCCAGTACTATTGCACCGCATTCATCACGTCATCCGCCACTCTCATCCGACACTACAGGAGCTAGTAATTGCGTAGGCGGGGTGGTGGTCTCCGCACATGGTTGTTGATGTGTGGTTATTGGTGTGCTCTCGGCTGGATCCAGACGAATAAGATTCGTCGGCCATAGCAGCACCCAACCCTTGCAGTTTCCAATCCGTGGCGGGGTCTCGTCGTCCTCTTCCACATGCTTTACCGGAGGAGGCAAATTCTCGTGCCCTGATTTCACACTGGACAAGTTAACTCTGAAGTGCCCAGCGGGGATCGGGTGGTTATGGAACGTGGGTTGCAAGGGGTTCATTATCACCCCCTTTCCCACGTCCACCTTCTGGCCTTTGATTAGGTAGAGTATGGTGCACGGGGTTTCTTCGGACCGCAAACACATGTCTGTGGCGTAAAACATCCGAATGGCAACAAAAATGGAATATTCTATGTTGGTGCGACATGTAATTACCGTTATGGCGTCGAGCTCAGCCAAAGACGAAGGCCCACCTAGCACACCAGAGACTGAGGACGGGCTGCTATGAGCGGGAGTGACTGCAAGAGGAGGCCCAGTTGCGTGGTCAAGTGATGGTGCGGTGGTGTTGTTGTTCACGGAGTTGCTCCAGACGAAACTGGGCAACGGGAAATCATGTACCGTCTTGTCTGGATTTTCCTTCGTCTAGTTGATGATAGCTGGAACCAAGTTAGTAGCGAAATCATTTCTGCAGGCAGTTACAACTGCATTTACCGCCTGCAGTAGCAACTCATTTTTCTCCTCGGCTGTTTTTTCGCGTCCTCAGCTGCTTTTTTCTCGACTGCAAGCTTCACCTTCTCATCGATGTCCGCCTGAGTAAACTTATTTTTCTTATTGTTGGCCTCCGAGCCCTCGTTGTAAAACACCTTCCACGTGGCGCCGTCTCCAGCGCCGTGCACACGACCATATTGCGGCCGCTGGCCCAAAGGGAGTCCCTTAAGTTCGTTCAAGGCCTGGTTGAGAGTGGTGTCCCACTTGGGCATCATCAGAGAAGTAGGGCTTTCAGCTGCAAGCTGGTGTTGCTTCTCCTGTAGAAGGAGCGTGAACCGTTTAGGTCGACTAGATCTAGAGCTAAATGTAAGGTCGTAAAAGAATAATTACCAGTAGTCTAATCAATTTCCTCGTGATCTGGTCAGTGTAAAAAACCTTCTTTTCCTTGTCCCACTTGTAGTGGGCCCTGATGAACTCACGCTCCAAGGGGTTGGTGAACTTCGCGAAGGGGTCTGGGATACCCGTGGCTTCACGTTTTGCGTCCTCCTTATCCCATATGGGCCTTTTACCGAGGTAGCCACGGCTTTCGAGGTGATGCTTCCCCGTGTTCCTTTGCTGAAGGCTCTTGAATTTCGCAGCCTTAGACTTGGCTGCCTCGGTAGCGCAAGTGTCCTTGAACTTTTCGAACTCCTCTACCGTAAGTGTCGGATTTTCCTCCAGAATCTTGGACAGGGGTTCCTTAGCCTCAATAGCTCATTTCACCCTCCCTTTCCAGGAGGCCAAATCATTGCTGAACATGCCCATGGTGTGATTGTTAATCTTTTTCATCTTTGGATCATCCCACGGTCCTTCTATGTTATCATCCCGGTCGGGGAACTTGAATCTCTTGTGCCACTTCGTCAGGAGCAACTGCGTCAAATGTTCTTTACTGCTTAAGTCATCGTCGTTGATGCTCGCGCATTCCCGTAGGATGCATCCTACTTGGTTCCCATAGCACTTGCGAGGTTCTTCTGGCTCTAATGGCTCAAAATTGCCAGGTGCCATCTTTGTGATCATCAGTCATCCAATCCCTAGTTTGTTAGGTTTTCGTATCCTCTACTTCTTCTGCTTCTTCTTTTTGGTAGCGGCATCGGCGCCGGAACCTTCCCCGCCGGTATCTTCCTCGCAGGTACCTTCCCCGCCGGTCTCGGCGCAGCCATCGGTGTCGGCGCCGTCGGTGTCGATGTCGGCGTCAGTACCACCATCGAGGCCGACCTGCAAACCTTGACTTTGCATTTTCTTAGCAGTCAAATAGTCGAGGTACTCTTGTTCACCCTCATAATCCATCTCGTCTACATCTTGGTCAGAAGGCCCAGTTTCTTCGTTGTTCGACATGTTTCCTATGATTAAGTCTCCTTGTTTAATTATAAAACTATGAAAAAAAGAGAAATGACATAAAAAAGAAATCTATGTTTGCCGGAATGTCCTTTCCGAGCACTCGATATGCCTACTATCTAGCACAAATCATGCCAAAATTCACGGAAAATTTCGGCATGACCTTTGCCAAAAAATGGACATATCGAGCGCCTGAAATTCACCGGAACGGAAATGAATCAACATTCCGGCATAACATAGGCCACTCGGATCATTTACCCTGCACATAATCATCATGTCCATATGACATATCCAAATTTCCAAATATGACATGTCCAAAACATCACATGTCCACATATATAACCTAATTAACCATCTGCCCTAACTAAAACCTAACTAAATTAACCAAAAAACCTAGCTACTAGAGAGAGGAGGAGAGGTGGGGGGCTTACAGAGGGTGCAGGCCTGACGACGACCGAGGATGGGAGGGGTCGGGGTCGAGCGCCGGGGCCAGAGCCAAGGTCGGGGGCGAGCACTGGGGTCGGGGTCGGGGGCGAGCGCAGAGGCGTGGCGAGGGCTCCAGCTGCGCGACGGGGGAAGAGAGAGTGTGTGGATTTGGGGGAAAAGAGGCGGGATGAAGAGAGGAGTGCGGATTTTCGGGGTTAAGTGGGCATAGTAGTAGCGCGTTTAGGCAAAACATGCTATAGCTACTCGAGGTAGCTATAGCGGTTTCGTGTAGAAACCGCTACTGCTACCTTGACTAGCTGTAGCTCTTTTCTGAAAAACGCGCTCCTGCTGTAACCAGTAACAGTTTTCCCGTTTGTTTTCATTTATTTTCTCTCACTTTTTTTCTGAGAGCAGTTAACTAAGTGTGTATACAAAATAGGAACATATATATTACATCATTTGACCGATAACATACGGTTCCTCAGCATTGACGTTTTCATTTTTGAGTCAGCTTCTTTCCATTCTTGTTCGTTGAAGAATAATTGAGCCCCTCATTGTGACTTTGCCTTTTCCATGGAGTACGATTTTTCTTAGGTAATGTAGTATTGATTCTTCTTTTGACGTATACTTCATCATCATCATCATCTTCCCTCATTGGGTTGCCGTACTGATCGTAGTCTTCCTCGTTGGCGACTCCATCCATTCCAATGATGTTCCTTTTGGCTCTCCTCACGACAACACGGTTGGGATTGTGCGGGTCGGTTATGAAGAAGCGTTGTGTCACATGCTTAGCGTGTACCCATGGCTCATTTTTTGCGATAGCGTTCACGGTAGCGCTCTTGGCGTCGGGTATAGTCATGGTAGTGAAATTCCGGTTTTCTCTTTCGACATTCTTAGCCCATCTAACACGGAACATCATCGTGTTGTGCAATCCAGAGTAGTCAAGCTCCCAGATCTCCTTGACCCTTCCGTAAAATCTTTCAGTTGTGCCATTGTCGCTGCCGGTCATGCATTCCATCGTAACCCCTGAGTTCTGATCATCACTGCCCATATCTTTGGCCTCCATGTAGAATGTGTATCTGTTGATATCGTATGCCTGATAGGTTAGGAGGTTGGGCGAGGGGCCATGTGCTAAGGCGTATATGAGCAATCTGTCCTTAGAGCCCTCCTTCGGGGGATTAGCAATAATATGCTCTTTGAACCAATGCAGGAAAGTGGAGTTGTGCTCTCTAGTAACTTCGATGTCCGTCCTGCATACCCCCCGGTCACGATACTTCTTTGCGATAATTTCTTTGTGAGTGCCACGAAATGATCTACCTCGTCTAGGTGTTGTAGCACTACCAAGTTTGCTATGTCAAACTCGCTGCGTCGATCTGAGTATGCCACGTGCAGTTCCTTGCGACTGTTGGAGTGACCATCTCCTTAGAGCCTCCCATCGTGCTTGTTAACGGGCAAACCAACACTAACATCAGGCGACTGGTCTGGGCCATATAGAAAATTCTCGCAGAAAGAGATGCACTCTTGTGTCAGATCGCCCTGGACGATGCTTCCATCCGGACAGGACATGTTATGAACGAATCCTTTGATGATCCCATTCATCCTCTCAAACAGCATCATGTTGTGCAGAAATGACGGCCCCAAGTCTATTATGCCGTTCACAATATGGACATACAGATGCACCATCACGTCAGAGAATGCAGACGGGAAGTACATCTCAAGCTCATTCAGTACCACAACAATCTCTTCCTGTAGCCTTCGGAGCTGCTTCAGACTGATCAACTTTCGAGAGATGACGTCGAAAAAGTTGCAGAGACCAATAAGCGTTTCACAGACGTGCTTGTCCATTATCCCTCTAAGGGCAACAGGTAGTATCTGCGTCATCATCACATGACAGTCATTGGACTTCATCCCGCTGAACCTTTTCTTGTCCGTGTGTAGATATCTGCTTATCTTGCCATAGTAACCGGAACTAATTTTGACTCCGGTAGGGCACTTAAAGAATTGATCGATCTCAGTCTGACTTAAGGTGAAGCAAGAAGGGGGGCAATAATCCTCTTTCTTTATTTTCTTGCCCTTCTTGTCCCGCGCCTCTGTCTCCGTCTCTGTCTCGTCTGACTGTTTACGGGGCGGCATGTGCAGATCTTCCCTGATTTTCAAATCTTGCAAGTCTTTTCTTGCCTTCGGCCCATCCTTGGTCTTATCCGGCATGTTCATCAGTGTCGCGAGCAAACTCTCAAGGACATTCTTATAGATGTGCATTTGATCAAGGCAATGAGGTGTATCGAGTTTTTGCTAGTACTCCAAGTCCCAGAACACAGACCTCGTCTTCCATACCTTCAGCAGCGGCTCTGGTGCCTTTTTCATCGTCTTTCCTGGTGCGGTGCACTCCTTCCAGTTTTTCAACAGCTCATCGATTTCAGCACCACTCCGCTTACATGGAGGTCCTCGATGCTCAGCGTGACCATTGAATAGATCTCCACGGTTTCTCCACGGGTCGTCCTATTCGAGCCATCTTCGATGCCCCATGTACATGATTTTCCCATACCCGCCATCTTTCCTTGACGTTAGCTGCTGAGACGTCGTATCATCCATGCATCATGTGCATCCGCAATATCCATGGCACGCCTGGCCTGCGACATATCCGTAACCAAGATAATCATGCACCGTCGTGATCAGCGCGGCTCTCATGTAGAAATACTCACCTTTGCTGGCGTCCCATGTCTTGGCCGGTGTTTTCCATAAACTGTCTAACTCCTCTTGAAGTAGCCCCAGATACAAATTAATATTATTTCCTGGTTGTTTCGGCCCTTGAATAAGCATGGTCATGTGAATGTACTTCGACTTCATGCACAACCAGGGGGGAGGTTGTACATCCATACAAACACGGGCCATGTACTATGGTTGGTGCTCTGGTTGCCAAACGGATTCATGCCATCGGTACACGCGCCGAGCACGATGTTCCTTGCATCACATTCAAAATACCGATAGAAGTTGTCCAACGCTCTCCACTGGCTTCCATCCTTGACGTGTCTCAGCTTCGGATCATCTCCATCGTCGGGCTTCTTCCTCTCCGCGTGCCAGCGCATTAGCTTTGCTTCCTTAGGATCTACGAAATACCGATGGAGATGGGGAGTGATCGGTAAGTACCATACAACTTTCTGGGGACATTTCTTCCCGGTCTTCTTGTATCGAGAAGCATTGCACACCAGACAGCTTGTTTTTTCCGCGTGCTCCTTCCGATAAATTATGCAATCGTTGATGCATGCATGGTATCTAACATGCGGCAGATCAAGAGGGCACACGATATTCTTGGCCTCATCAACACTAGTAGGACATAGATTCCCCACGGGAAGAACATCCTTTAGGTACTTGAGATGCTCATCGAGGCTAGTGTCGGTCCATTTGTTTTTAGCCTTCGTCTTCAGGAGTTGGAGCGTGAAACTCAAGCGGGTCACCTCAGGATTGCAACCATCATACAATGGAGTATTCGAGTCTACCACCAGTTGCTCCATCTTAGCCTCCTCTCTAGAAGCAGCTCTCTCAGTACTCGTCTCCTTGCGAAGCAGTGCTTGAACATGAGGGTCCTGCACGATTGAACTTAGTACGGACGAACTCTGCTGCGTGGAGTCCACATTCTCTCTGCCACCATGTCCGGCCCCTTCTACCCCGCCATGTCCGGCCCCTTCTCCGCCGCCATGTCCGGCCTCTTCCCCACCGCCATTATCGATCATCTCTTCATCTTGCCCCATGTCGTCATTGCCTGCCCCGTCGGTGTCCTCAACATCGTCATCCTCATCTTTAATTATCCACTGAGTATAGCCATCCATGAAACCAGTCATGAGCAGGTGCGCTTCGACACGACCATCGTCATAGGGGTCGAGCCAAACTATTCCTTTGCATTTTCGACACGGACATAAAACCTCTGTCCGGTTGTTTTCTTTCATGTCCTGCACCGCCGACCGCAACCACCTGTCCACCATCGTTCCACTGACCATCATGAACGTCTGCACAGCAATAATAAACAAATTTATTATACAAATGTGTGCATGCATCAAAGTCATACAAAAATTCGGCATGACCTTCCCTAAAAATAGGACATATGTAGATCTAGAGAGTTTTCCCGGAATTCGCCGAAATGGAAATAAATCGACATTTCAGCAAAACATAGGCAACTCAAGCACAATTTGGCATCAAAACATGCCACACACACAATTTCCATCATATTGCCCAATTATCATATCACACACACATACACATATTTCCATTTTGCAAAAGCATGAAATTTTAATCACCTCTATCTCGAGATCGAGCACACGGTGGAGACGATGATGTACAGAGATCAAAAGTGCACAAAGCTCTTCTTGACAAAGAAAGATCTACTTAGGGGGCAAATAGGTCACTTAACTAAATGCTACATCTACCTAGCTAGCTAATTTGGGAGGAGACAACTTGAACTAGTGGAGGGGGAAGGAAAAAGAGAAAGGAGATGCATTAATGGAGGTGGTGTAGTTAGCTAGGAGTAATGAAGAAAGAGAAAGGTAGGTAGAAGAGGGAGAGTAATGGGGGGAGAAGTATTGAGGAAGAAGAAGAGTGAGAGACGGAGGATGTGGGAGGTAGGGGAAAGGGAGGAGAGGAGATGGGGAGAGGGGAGGTGGAAAAAGGTGGTGGGTCCTGCGTCTTAGCAATAGCACGAGAGGAAAAATGCATTGCTGCTAAGAGTGTAGCAGCAGCGCGCTTTCCCACCACGCGCTACTGCTAAACGAGCCAACCGTGTGGACAATTTCAAAATTAGCAGCAACGACGTGACCAAAAAGCGCGCTACTACTATTGCATTAGCAGTAGCGCGCTTCGGGACGCCGCGCTGCTGGTAAACTTAGGTCGTTGTTTTCTGTCGGTGGATTTTTGTAGAAGTGCGGTTTAGACGTCACACGCTACTACTAAATTTACATCAGTAGCGCGCTTTTCCTAACCTCGCTACTGCTAATTAGCAGCAGCGCCTCTTTTTGTGCCGCGCTGCTGCTAATATTCTGTGTATAAGGTTTTCCCTAGTAGTGACTTCAGTTTTGAAATGTGTGTCTGCCTATTATAGAGACATAGGGGGTTTGTATTTCTATGTGTGGTCTGGTCAGCACGGTTTGGGGGTCAACTTTGCATATGCAGGGGTTTATAGGGAGACACACTTCGAGTTGAATCCACAATGCATTCCATAGCTAATCTGACTACTTTTAATGTTTTCATGAATCTCGGATTCTGAATAGCATCATAATGGTTATGAGCTTGCGTGCATGAAAAGAATAAAGCAGAACAATGCCATGGTTGTCAAACTTGGCATTAAGGGACTGAAATCAAGTCTGAATGCAATGCAATGCAAACGCTCTCCACCTACAGATTCATGCTCAGAATATGATCCTAATAGTGATTTTGAGATAGAGGGAGACCTAAGTCAATGTAGCTCCCTAGTGGAGGAGTCAGAGGAAGATGCCCTATCTTATTCACCCATCAAGGTGCTTGCTCTAACTTTCCAAGGTTATATTGGTCGCACATATCTTGCAACTGATGCTTTGCATTGCTTCTACTTTGTTGAACTGCCATTAGCTTAGTTTACACATCGTGTATGTGAATACGCCCTGCCTATCCATTTTCAGTACATATTCCATCTGTCATCATACCATATTTATCCATTCAAATAATGTTCTTGTGTATCAGACATTCAAAAGGAAGAGGGTGATTGCTGATCGTGGAGGAGCACAAGCAAAGTATTTGGAAAAGATAGTGGCACCTGATAAATCAAATAGCCCATTAGGCGTAGTTGCAATATCACCTGACCCACAAAACACCCCAACTCTAGCAGACTCTAGCCTTACTACACTGGTCATTTCTGATGCCCCAACTCAGCAGACCCCAGCTGCAGCAAACAATATGATTATGCCAGTTGACATAGCACCAGCTCTACGACGCAAAACCCCCATTCCAGCAAAGAGTACACCAAATCCAGTTGCCAAATCCCTTTTCAAACCAGAGAGAGCCCCAATTGCAGCAAATAGGACCCCTGTTCCATTTCTTCCCAGTGTAGAAGACGAAGCTTATATTGTTGTCAGGAACTTTGTGCGCATCTTTCCTCATGGAAAAATTATACCGCACACACAGAACAATTTCCAGTCTTCCTCCGCAACTTACGCGTAAGTAATGTACTAATGTTATTCATGGTCATTACTGCATATGTTTCTGCTCACAGAAGACACAAGATTTCATTCTTTTAAATAGGCGAGGACCAAACTGGATTGTGAAGACGAGCAAGGGTTGGTTGCGCTTTTAAAGCACTCATTGATGAAGTATCGTTCCTACCTGAGGCAAGCGCACTTCGATGTCAAGCCTCTAAACGAAATTTCTGTAAAGTCCCCGGTGCTACATTTATCCGATGGTGACTAGAATAATCTTGTTACACATTGGTCTCGGCTGCAGCGTAAGGTATTGTCTATGATATCACATCATAATTTGAACTACATTTCTGCATTTGCCTTAACGTCTCACTTGTACGAAAACTGTTAGCAGAAGAACATTCAGTCTCAAGGGACCACAGAATCTCTCAACTATAGTGCACACTACATTGCTCTTGTGAGTACCTCTTGCCCTGTATGACCATACTTACTTTCATAGCTGTTTGATTATGTAGCATCACTGCACATGTTAGCCTCGTTATCGTCCATTTTGTGGACATTATAAGATCCGTATGGATTCTTACATAAATTTAGAATCAACTAATGCTTTTGAAGAGGTTTAGCTCTGCAGTCCTCTTGTAAGGACTGAACATCGTCTATCACTGTACTTACATTAACAGCTACTCCCTCCGTCCCATAATATAAGAACGTTTTGTACAATACACTAGTGTTCAAAACACTCTTGTATTATGGGAAGAGGGATTGGTTCATTGTGTATCATTCTGCATCTTATCTCCCTCGCCCACCATTTACTAAAAAAGACCAGATCTATATTTAATCTTACCAAAAAGTAGAATACACAGACAATGCCAGTGCAGAAGTGTAGCCCATTGCTCTTGTCAGTACATTTTTTCCTGTAACGCTTGTACTTCCAGGGATTGGTAGTTGATTATGTAGCATCAATCTGCATCTTATCTTCATTATCCTCTATTCCTTCTAGTATTATCATATCTATAATTACTCTCTACAAAATGTAGAGTACAGGCAATGCTTATGAAAAAGATTATGTGCTGAAATTCTTGAGTTATCCTTCCCTTGACATGGAGAAGGGCATTATAAAGCCGGTGTTAACTGTTAATGTAAGTCGGTCCTTCTAAAGCCTTTATCCTCAACTGTTGTTTAATTTGCTCATACTCCCTATCGTTTACTGCTGTTTAGTTTGTTGTTTCTACCAAAATGCAAGTTCGCAAGAACCGTAAGTTCTAAGTTTTACTTGTAAAACCAAATTCCTTATTCATACCATGCACATTACTCAATGCTCCCTATATGTATGCTTGTTTTTTGGATCTATAATCCAGTGTGTGGTGAAGTAGCCCATGTTTGCACCTTGTCATCTCCTGTTTTATCTTACTGATGTGGCTGATGATATGAACAACATGCCATGCACATTAAGCAAAATAGATACAATGATTTTCTTTGCCCTTCATCTATGCTTGTTATGTTGACATGGTAATCCAGTAGTGTGGTGAAGCTCCCCACATTATGAACAATGCCAAATTATTCTATTGATATTTTGAACTTACTCTTTATTTTCTAATTTGAAATTGGATGGAATTGACATCACAGTTATCATCTTTGTTTATACATGTGCAAAACCTGTCATCTCTCTGCTTTGTTTCAGGGTGATATGCCTGATGGCATGCACAAGTCTGCTGAAGGTTGTGAGACAAACCCGACATATATTGCAGCAAAGAAGGCAAAACATCTTGAAGATAGCGAGACAACCCCAAAGTCTTGTCTTGATGTGGTGTTCAAGTTACTTGAGACTAGCAGTCAGACAAGCTCACAGAATTCATTGTCTGAATCAGTTCGACTTATTTAGTCCCAAGTTCTAGCAGAAAGGCATTCTGCAACTCAACTTCGACTTGAAGTCCTATCTCTAAGAAAGATTGCGGAGAACACCAATGAGAACCTCATCGCTAAACAGCTACACCTGGAAGCTATGATCGACATGCTAGGCCGGTTTCACAGCCTTGCTCAGCAGCTTGCGCAACAGTTCCCGCGCAAGGCTAACCTTTCTTGAACTGTCTTGGAAGTGATCCCGGTTCAGTATTATTTTGTTACACTGCAATGGTGCCCAGTTTTTGTAATCTGCTTCTTTGTTGCGCTTTATGATCACTGGTGGCGAACTTCGATGCCCAGTGCATGTAATATACCATAAATCCTTTATTGTATAGTGTAGGTTTATTCTTAGTTACTATGCCGTAATTTCTTTATTGTATATTGTAGGTTTGTTCTTAATTCCTACTAGTTACTGCCATCATTCGCTATCTGAAAAAAAATAGATGTAGTCGACCGGGCCGAAACATTCGCCTCTAATGGGCCTGGTTTTTAGCGGGCCACAATTGGGTCAGCCTGCATCTTTCTTAGGCCTGAATGATTGGGGCCTTCACACTTTGCGCGAGGCCCACAACTTACACTGGTCTATATTTTAGTTGGGCCTTTTGTGGACCCAGCGCTTAGTTTGGCCCAGGTAGCGTTGGGCCATTAACAGGCTGAATATTGTACTTGCCTGTTACGGCCTAGATGAAACCATGGGCCTTTAGCAGGCCAAAATGCATGTTGGGCCTCAATTTTCACTAGTCGTCGACGGGCCTTCAGCAGGCTGAAATGTAGACCGGACCTTTTTGGGACCAGTTATATCACGGGCAGTTACCAGGCCGAAACAAATCTCGGGCCTTAGTTGGCCCACTGATATCATGGGCCTTTAAGAGGCCGAAAGCTTAGTACAAACATCAACGGGCCGAATTATGTGACATGCCTTTAACAGGCCCAGAGTCACGTTGGGATTAACTGTTGCCACCTTTATCATGGGCCGTTAGTGGGCCCGATGCCCCGTCGGACCATATATGGCCCATGGGAAGCACGGGCCATTCCCAGGCCGAAAGTCACACCAGGCTGAAATGGGCCCATCTCTACATTGGGCCTCTAATAGGCCGAAAGTCACTGGACTGTAATTGGGCCCAAATATTTGGCGAACAATTAACGGGCCAGATCTGGCTTCGGGTCGTAAATGCGCCTTTATTAAGCAGGCCATTATTGGGATGGCCCACTAGTACCTGAGTAAGTACTACGAGCCTTTGACTGGGTCGGCATTTTTAACCTATATGGGCCTCTGTTGGGCCCAGCTACGTGTCGACGTATCATAGGCATGTCTCCTCCAATGGACGGGCGACATCTGGCCCACTGACGAGCTGACAGGTGTTCCCTCCGGCCAATCAGAATTTTACACGTGGAAATTTCCCATTGGTCCCGGCTGTTAACGGGTTGTCAGATCCAAAACCGGACTCGATAGATTAACGGCGTTCCGTTATGGTGGATGCCACGTGTCAGTCACCCTAGACGAAAGCACTTCTGTGACGCGCAATTTATCGTCATGGAAGTGGACACCTCCGCGATGATTTTGGTAATGTCATGGAACACTTCTATGACAACACAGGTATGACTATCTTGATTCTGTCATAAAATCGTCATGGATGTACATGCATGACAAAAAACGCGACCTACTGTGACAAACACGTATCATCACGAAAGTGTATTTTTTTGTAGTGAAGACCACTAGTTTCAAGTAATAGGGCAAACGAAAGGAAGGGAACTTCTGTAGCGACCAGACCTCAACCAGTCTGATCTCTGTGCTTCAGTGTCATCCCTGGATCAGTAATGCTGACACGCACAGTACTTGAAGGATTTATAACAGAGTAGCAATCACACACTTATTACATCGAATGTCTCAAAAGAGAACTTATTGCAATAAATATGGCTTAAGGCCATCTAATAACGATAACAGCGGAAGGCTTGGAAGATAAGTGAGTCCATCAACTCCAACGGCATCACTGGGTATAGAACCACGACCTAAAGGCACCTTACTCGTCATCTGAAAAGTCTGCAACATGAACGTTGTAGCCCGAAAACGGGTCAGCACATGGAATATGCTGGCAATGTAACACATAGAGGGTAATGAAAGAATAAGGCTATACTACATGCATATATGGCTGGTGGAAAGCTCTATGGTTACAGTTTTTGCATAAAGCCAATTTTTCCCTACTGCAAAGGAATAAATGTTATTTAACTATCATGGTAGTTGTTAAACACTGAGAGTGTAGACACCCTCTCAATCCGAATTAACCATCATCATTAAAACCCAACAATATTAATTAGAGTAACATGATGAGATTCACATGATAATCCAAGTACTAGATACTCAAGACGTCCATAACCGGGGACACGGCTAACCATGATTAGTTTATACACTCTACAGAGGTTTGCGCACTTTTCCCCACAAGACTCGATCTCCTCCGTTGGGATTCTCGCACTACTTGATGTTTGAGAAACGGATGACCGAGACATAGCCTTTCAGAAGCGCTAGCACCTTACGAACGGGTGGACCGTACCAACCTACATCCCCTACATCTGCTAGTCTACCACTGTAAGAGTTCGCACGACTTAGTCAACTATGCTAGAGCCCATAGTAGCTTGTGGCTACACACGGAAGTTTCTAGTATGAATAATCTCATGATCCCTTTGAGCCTGGGTGGCGGTCCATAAAGAAAACAGGCAATCGCTGGAATACCCAGGTGCCTCAATCCACCTAGATGTGTGTTCAAGTTGCCACCTTAAATAAACCATTAATTTAACAATCTCACATCTATCATGGATGCACTCACCCAATCCACGTCTACTAGCATAGCATGGCAATATAAGAAAATGTAGAAGTAACTCCCAAAGGTTTAATAATAAAACAGGAAATAGGTACTACCCCATCTACTTCCCAAAACCCACAATTTAATTAGATCCTAATCATGCAATGTTTGGGGATTGATCTAATGCAATAAAACTGGGTAGTAAAGAGGTATGATCAAAGTGTTACTTGCCTTGATGATGATCCACAAAACCTAGAGATTCAAAGTAGCGAGCGGCGCACTCCGGGTACTCTATCGCAAACAAACAAGCACACAATAAGGACTCATCTAATGTGCAGGTAAAACTCAAATAGGAGATCTAACCAGAAAGTTCAACTTAAGAACTCCGGTTTGCACAAAGAATCAAATCGAACGAAGCAACGAAAATCAAACGGCGAAAGAAACAAACTTCATTTACTAATCTGGATCTAGGTCAAATTTTACAGAAGCAAAAACTTGTTTGAGTTGGTTAAACGGAAAGAGGGTTTCGAGACGAAACTCCAGGCGCTTGAATCGCCTGATTCCGATAAACGAGCGAAAAGTTATACTAGAAGAAAATCGGATCAGAAATCGCGATCAGAAATAATCGCGGAAAATCTGAGAAAAAGAAAAATGACGAACAGATTAACGAACGAACGTTCGTTTTCTGGAACTAAACGGTGAACGCGTTCGTTAAAACGAATGAATGAGCGAACGCTCGCTAAAAAAACTAAACTGAAAAAAAACGATATAAAAAACGGATCTAAAAAAACCGAACGGAAAACCGAACGGTTTTCTCGAGGAAAACCGTCGGTGGCGGGGGCAGCGGTCAACCTCGGTGGGCGGCGGCGCGGCGTGCGGCGGCGGCTGCTAGCGGCGTTGGAGGCGGCGGCGTCAGGGGCAGCGGGGTCGGGCGCTAGGGTTTGGGCGGCTCGGGCTGGGCTCCCCGGCTTATAAAGGCTGGCCGGATGGAGTCCTGGCCGAACACGGCCAAAACTCGGTTCCGCATTTTTTTAAATAATTACGCGCAGAAAAACAAATAAAAGAAATACTAAACGGACTCCAAAAATCCCGAAATAAATTTCCTCCGACTTCTAACATCAAGCCGGTCTAGATGAACATTTATTTGGGCCTAAATGAAATTTTGAAAAACGCGCATTTTTCCGAAATTCAAATAAAATAGCGAGAAAACTCCGAAATAAAATCTTATTTGATTTTATTATTAAATCCTCAATATTTCTTTATTTTGGGAAAGTCATATTATTCCCTCTCTCATATTTTTATAATAGAAATAATTGAAGATAAAATAAATAAAATCAATGATCCTATTTTTTCAAAATTTGAGAAAACTCAAATATGAAAATAACGAAATCCCCAACTCTCTCCGAGGGTCCTTGACTTGCGTAGAATTTCTGGAATCAAACCAAAAGCAAATGAAATATGATATGCAGTGATGATCTAATGTATAACATTCCAAATTGAAAAATTGGGATGTTACAAACCTACCCCACTTAAGATGAATCTCGCCCTCGAGATTCGGGTTGGCTAGAAAATAGGTGAGGGTGGTCCTTCAGCAGTTCTTCCTCTCGCTCCCAGGTGGCTTCATCCTCGGTGTGGTGGCTCCACTGAAGTTTGCAAAACTTGATAACCTTCCTGCGGGTGACTCGGCTGGCATACTCAAGAATCCTGACTGGTTTCTCCTCATAGGTCAAATCACTGTCCAACTGAATCGCTTCCAGCAGCACTGTATCTCTCGGCGGTATATCATCCATCTCTGCGTGGCACTTCTTCAACTGGGAAATGTGGAATACATCGTGAACTCCTGACAATCCTTCGGGTAATTCCAATTTGTAGGATACTTCTCCCATACGCTCCAAAACCTTGTATGGTCCTACAAAACGTGGCGCTAACTTTCCCTTAACTCCAAAGCGCTTAACTCCTCGAAGTGGAGATACTCGAAGATAAACTCGGTCTCCGACTTTGTAAACTGTCTCCTTGCATTTAGAATCTGCGTAGCTCTTCTGTCTGGACTGGGCTACCTTGAGCCTATCGCGAATCAACTTCACCTTCTATTCAGACTCCTTAATCAAATCCGGTCCAAACAACTGGCGGTCTCCAACTTCATCCCACGACAATGGGGTCCTGCATCTCCTTCTGTACAAGGCTTCGAAAGGGGCCATTTTCAAGCTGGATTGATAACTGTTGTTGTAAGAGAACTCTGCATATGGCAAATTGTCGTCCCAACTAGATCCGTAATCTAGCGCACAAGCGCTCAGCATATCCTCCAAAATCTGATTGACTCTCTCGGTCTGTCCATCTGTCTGTGGATGAAAAGTTGTACTGAACTCTAGCCTGGTACCCAAAGTTTCGTGCAACTGATTCCAGAACTTTGAGGTAAACTGGGTTCCTCTATCTGATATAATGCTCCTCGGAACTCCATGCAGACATACGATCCTGGTCATGTATATCTTTGCCAACTTAGCACTGGTGTAGGTAGTCTTCACTGGGATGAAATGAGCTACCTTTGTCAATCGATCGACTACAACCCAAATCGAGTCATAGCCTGAACGAGTTCTGGGCAATCCCGTAATAAAATCCATGCCTAGCTTATCCCACTTCCATTCGGGTATCGGCAATGGCTGTAACAATCCTGCTGGCTTCTGATGCTCTGCCTTTACTCTCTGACATACATCACAAACCGCTACATACTCCGCAATATCCTTCTTGATTCCGGTCCACCAGAAAGTATCCTTCAAGTCCAAATACATCTTGGTATTTCCTGGGTGAATCGAATATGGTGAATCATGGGCCTCCTGCAGAATTAACTTCCTGATCTCGGGGTCATTGGGCACAAAAACACGGTCTTCAAACCATAGGGTATCGTGCTCATCCTCACGAAATCCTTTAACTTTCCCTTTGCTCATTTTCTCCTTTATAGAGGCAACCTACTTGTCAGTCTTCTGAGCTTCTCTGATCGTATCCATCAAAGTAGACTGAATCTCCAATGCTGCTACATAGCCTCTCGGAACTATCTCCAAACATAGCTCACGAAGGTCCTTGGCTAACTCCTTCGGTAAATCTCCCGTCATTAGTTTGTTGACATGGCTTTTATGGCTCAGCGCATCGGCTACTACGTTAGCCTTTCCGGGATGATAATGCAATCTCATGTCATAATCCTTGATGAGCTCCAACCATCTCCTTTGCCTGAGATTTAGCTCCTTCTGGGTGAAAATATACTTCAAACTCTTGTGATCCATGTACACCTCACAATGGTTTCTAATGAGAAAATGTCTCCAAGTCTTTAATGCATGCACTACGGCTGCTAACTCCAAATCATGCGTGGCATAATTCAACTCATGAGGCTTAAGCTGTTGTGAGGCATATGAAACAACTCTTCCCTCCTACATAAGCACTGCTCCAAGTCCTCGACGTGAAGCGTCGCAATACACCTCATAATCCTTGTTCTGATCCGGCAAAATCAACACTGGTGATGTAACCAAATGTTTCTTCAACTCCTAGAAACTTGCCTCACATTCCTCAGTCCATATGAACTTGGTATCCTTCTTCAACAACTCCGTCATAGGCTTCGCAATCTTCGAGAAATTTTCAATGAATCTCCGGTAGTATCCTGCAAGTCCAAGAAAACTCCGGATTTCTCCAACTGTTGCTGGGGCTTCCCAATTTGTCACAGTGACAACCTTGGTGGGATCTACTGCTATACCTTCTCCGGATATAACGTGTCCGAGGAATCCAACTTCCTTCAACCAAAACTCACATTTGCTAAACTTGGCATATAACTGATGTTCTCTGAGCTTCTCAAGTACCAAACGCAAATGCTCCTTATGCTCCTCTTCATTCTTCGAGTAAACCAGAATATCATCAATGAACACTATGACGAACTTATCCAAAAACTCCATAAACACTTTGTTCTTCATGTTCATAAAATAGGCAGGGGCGTTAGTCAGACCGAATGACATAACGGTATACTCCTACAGCCCGTACCTGGTGGTAAAAGCCGTCTTAGGTATATCCTGTTCTTGAATCTTCAACTGATGGTATCCTGATCGCAGATCGATCTTGGAAAATACCTTAGCTCCTTGCAATCGATCAAACAGAACATTGATCATCGGTAGTGGGTACTTGTTCTTGATTGTTACTTCATTCAATCCTCGATAATCAACAACCATCCTTAATGACCCATCCTTTTTCTCCACTAGAAGTACTGGCGATCCCCAAGGCAAAGAACTTGGGCGAATATAACCTTTATCCAGTAACTCTTTAATCTGCTTCTTAATCTCTTCCAAATCCTTTGCACGCATCCTGTATGGTCTCTTAGATATTGGCCCTGTGCCTGGCAAAAGTTCAATCAAAAACTCAATATCTCTATCCAGTGGCATGCCTGGCAACTCCTCTGGAAATACGTCAGGGAAATCCTTCACCACTGGTACTTCCTCCTGTACAACTCCTGTTAGGGAATTTACTTGAGTCCTCTTAGGCACATGCCGGGATACATACTTTATCCTTCTTCCTTCTGGCGTCGTAAGTAAAATTGACTTACTGGCGCATTCAATTTTCCCTTCATACTTCGATAACCAATCCATGCATAATATCACATTCAATCCTTGATATTCCAATACTATTAGGTCCGAGGGAAATACATAGTTACCAATCCTTAATGGTAACCTATCACACCACAGACTAGCCATATACTCTGCTCCAGGCGAGGTTACTAACATGGGTGACCTAAGGGTTTGGGTTGGCAGTTTATACTTATCCACAAATCCCCTTGAGATGTATGAATGCGATGCACCAGTATCAAAAAGAACGAGTGCAGTAAATGACTTAACCAAAAACATACCTATTACTGCATCTGGTTGAGCTTCAACCTCCTCCACGTTAGCGTGGTTCACCTGTCCCCTATTGATAGTGTTCGGCTTCTTCCTAGAGCTTCCGTTACCATTTCCATTCTGGGATTCAGGACATTCATTGGCGTAATGTCCAGTCTTCTAACACTTAAAGCAAGTGACTTGGCTCAAGTCTCTCTTGGCTGGTGTTGATGGGTTGGTACGGTTCTGGCCGTTGCTTCCTCCATTCCCATTACCATTCTTGGGGCCATTATGATTGTGCGAGCTTCCTCCCCCATGGGTATGCTGAAAAGGTCCTCCCGGTTTAGGGGTAAAACGCGGCTTCTGCTGCGCTCCAGAATTGTACTTCCCTTGTCCATACTTCCTCTTACGGTTTTTAATCTGCTGCTGCTTTCCTTCAATCATAAGAGCATGATCTACCAACTTCTGGTAGTTGTTGAAGCTTGCTAACATCAACTGCATGCTCAACTCATAATTCAGTCCTTCCAGAAACGTCTCCTGCTTAGCTGCATCCATAGCAACGTCACTAGTAGAAAAAGGGTCTAATGTGAAACTCATTAGTCCCGGTTTGTAATTGAACCGGCACTAATGTGACCATTAGTACCGGTAACAATGGCTAGGCGGGCGACGCTCATTAGTACCGGTTCGTGCCACGAACCGGTACTAAAGAGGTGGCGGCCTTTAGTACGGGTTGGTGGCTCCAACCGGTACTAAAGACCCCCCTTTAGTACCGGTTGGTGGCTCCAATCAGTACTAAAGGTGGTGCGCTGCCACCCGCAGTGCACAATGTTTAGTCCCAACTCACTAGTTGAGAGGAGCTCGCACCGGTTTATAAGCCCCGCCAGGGCTACTATGTCAAGCTCCTCTCTAAGCAGGCCTTTGTGGGCCTATTGCAAGTCTTCTGTCGTGTGGGGCCTACTGGGCCGTACGGGCCTGCATCCTGGCCCAACTAGAGATTGGGTTTCTAGTCGTATGCAGGCCGTGCCGGCCTAGTAGGCGGGTTGTTTTTGCTTTATTTCAAAAATAAAAATAAAAAAATCCTTACCAACCGGGACTAAAGGTCCCCCAGACCACGGCACGCCTCGTGCCACGTGGTTGCCTTTAAGCACTGGTTCATGCTGAACCGGTACTAAAGGGGGGCCTTTAGTGCCCACACTTCAGTGCCGGTTACCGAACCGGCACTAAAGGGCCTTACGAACTGGTGCAATTGCCCGGTTCTGCACTAGTAACGTCATCTGGGGAATAACATGCTAGCTTACTAAAGTCATCCACATACTGGCCAACTGTCCGCTCCTTAGCGCTAGTTACGAAACTCATGCTTCTTCATGGCCATAGCTCCTGCTGAAACATGGGCAGTACGGAAAGCCTGCTGAAACTGGTCCCATGTGACAGTGTCGATAGGGTAAGTGGCCGTGAAATTCTCCCACCATGATGCTGCGGGTCCATCAAGCTGATGTGCGGCAAATTTCACCTTTTCCACATCTGTGCATCCTGCCGTGGTCAACTCCCTTGCTGTCTTGTGGAGCCAATCATCTGCAACAATCGGCTCAGTGCTACTGGAGAACACCGGAGGATTCAGCCTAAAAAACGGGTTAAGTGATCAACAGGTGGTGGCGGTGGTGGGTTGTTGTTGTTGTTGTTGTTCCCCTGATTCTGATTCTAGACTAGCAACTGCATCAACGTATTCTACTGCTGGATCAACTGAGTGAGCTCCGCTGGGAAGGTAAATCCGGGGTCACGTCTCGGAGGCATCTGATGGGTTTAGAAAAGATGAGATTTAATAATAGAGAGAGGTCTAGAGAGAAAGCACTACCCATATGCACATGAGGCAAAAGCAAACAAATCACTTCATTCAATCAAACAAGGGCATACAATCAGTCTAACTATCGCAAAAGTGCTCAGACTACTCTATTTACATGGTGGAATACTACTACTGATGGGGTGGTCTACTAGAAATATTCTTCGGTTGCAGACTCCATGATATCTGCTCCAGCTTCATCAACATAGTCATCATCACTATTGTCTGGGTCCGAGTCGGTGTCGTCGATGATGATGTAGTCTTCCGGGCGAATCTCCTTGGGTTCTTCATCTTCTTCTACTGGTGTAGGGTCTCCCATGAATATTCCGATCTTCTTGATCAGGTCGTCATTCTTCTCCACTAGTACGACGATTTCCTCATCATAATCTTCACGTGGATCCTTGAGTTCTTCCTCCAGTTCCGTGATTCTTGTCCTCGCCTTCTTCAGATCTATCATGTCTGCGCACATCTGGTTCTCCTGACATCGAATGTGCTGGTTTAACTCCTGAATAAAAGCTGCGATTGATCTATCCTTCTTGGTGATGATCATATCCCAGTGTTCATCTCGGCGCCAACAAATCTGGTAGATAGTATCCTTGAGATCATTGCGGTAAACTTCTCTAATATGTCCCATGGCGATGTGAGCTTCCATGCTCTTTCCTAGACTCCAGGTTGGTACGTCAAAGGAAAACTCTATGGGCTCAGTGACTGGCATGAACGTCCTTCCTGGAACTTGAACTTGAATCATCCAGCGCTCCTCTTCAGGTAAAGTGGCGTTGTAGGTTCCGGTGAAGCTTGGTACTCCGATGTTCAGGTATCTAGTGACTTCCTTCAAGTGACGTCCAAAGGGTGTATCTTCATCCGGTTGTGTAAACTTGTTCCTTGCATCCGCCATCCTAAAAGAGTAGAAAAGATGAGGAGTCAGAAATGAGAAGAGTGAGTAGTGATCTAGGGCTTTAGCTTAGTGGTCGTGTCCTACACACTACACCACAACATGGATGTAAGGACAGAAAAACTGTCGGGATGATACGTCTCCAACGTATCTATAATTTTTGAGTGCTCCATGCTACTTTATCTACTGTTTTGGACTATATTGGGCTTTATTTTCCACTTTTATATTATTTTTGGGACTAACCTATTAACCGGAGGCCCAGCCCAGAATTGCTGTTTTTTTGCCTTTCAGTATTTCGAGGAAACAGAATATCAAACGGAGTCCAAACGGAATGAAACCTTCGGGAACGTGATCTTCTCACCGAACGTGATCCAGGAGACTTGGACCCTACTCCAAGAAGTTTCTAGGGAGGTCATGAGGGTGGAGGGCGCCCCCCCCCCTGGGCGCGCCCCCTGCCTCGTGGGCCCCTCGGAGCTCCACCGACGTGCTCCTTCCTCCTATATATACCTACGTACCCCCATTAGACCAAAGACGGAGCCAAAAACCTAATTCCACCGCCGCAACTTCCTGTATCCACGATATCCCATCTTGGGGCCTGTTCCGGAGCTCCGCCGGAGAGGGCATCCATCACGGAGGGCTTCTACATCAACACCATAGCCCTTCCGATGAAGTGTGAGTAGTTTACTTCATACCTTCGGGTCCATAGCTAGTAGCTAGATGGCTTCTTCTCTCTTTTTGGATCTCAATACAATGTTCTCCCCCTCTCTCGTGGAGATCTATTCGATGTAATCTTCTTTTTGCGGTGTGTTTGTTGAGACCGATGAATTGTGGGTTTATGATCCAACTTATCTATGAATAATATTTGAATCTTCTCTGAATTCTTTTATGTATGATTGAGTTATCTTTGAAAGTCTCTTCGAATTATCCGTTTGGTTTGGCCAACTAGATTGGTAGTTCTTGCAATGGGAGAAGTGCTTAGCTTTGGGTTCAATCTTGCGGTGTCCTTACTCAGTGACAGAAAGAGTTGCAAGGCACGTATTGTATTGTTGCCATCGAGGATAACAAGATGGGGTATTTATCATATTGCATGAATTTTATCCTCTACATCATGTCATCTTGCTTAAGGCGTTACTCTGTTTTTAACTTAATACTCTAGATGCATGCTGGATAGCGGTCGATGAGTGGAGTAATAGTAGTAGATGCAGGCAGGAGTCGGTCTACTTGTCACGGACGTGATGCCTATATACATGATCATACCTACATAACCTCATAACTATGCTCAATTCTATTAATTGCTCAACAGTAATTTGTTCACCCACCGTAGAATATCTATGCTCTTGAGAGAAGCCACTAGTGAAACCTATGGCCCCCGGGTCTATTCTCATCATATCAATCTCCATTACTTTATTTTACTTGTTTTGCTTTTACTTTTCACTTTGCATCTTTATACCAAAAATACCAAAAATATTATCTCTATCAGATCTCACTCTCGTAAGTGACCGTGAAGGGATTGACAACCCCTAAGCGTTGGTTGCGAGTTGCTACCGTTTTGTGCAGGTACGAGGGACTTGCGCGTGACCTCCTACTGGATTGATACCTTGGTTCTCAAAAACTGAGGGAAATACTTACGCTACTGTGCTGCATCACCCCCTCCTCTTCGGGGAAAATCAACGCTAGCTCGAGACGTAGCAAGAAGGATTTCTGGCGCCGTTGCCGGGGAGGCCTACGCCAAGTCAAGTCAAGATTACTCTCCCGTCAACGAGCCATTTCTGGCGCCGTTGTCGGGGAAGCCTACGCAAAAGTCAACATACCAAGTACCCATCACAATCTCTATCTCTCGCATTACATTATTTGCCATTTGCCTCTCGTTTTCCTCTCCCCCACTTCACCCTTGCCGTTTTATTCACTTTTTTCCCTTGCCTTTTATTTACTCGCGTGTTAGTTTTCTTGCTTGTTCGTCACGATGGCCTTACCTAATTTTGGTGATCTTCACCTTAAAAGGCTAGAAGATATCGAAAACGATGTCAGGAAGTTTATGGTCTTCCAATTTGAGCATAATAATTTCTTTAGAAACGAGCTTAAGGAACAAAAGAGTTTTATGAGTTATATGAATAAAGAGCTCGATGATATGTCCAAAGAATTTGATGGTGTAAGAGCCCAAATTGCTCATCTTGAAAAAATGACCGCTGAAATTTCGGATATGCAAGCCACCTTAGTCAATAAGATGGCCGCTAAACCGAATAACTATGAGAATCAAGATGAAGATCTAAAAGTTATTGATGTGTCCCCTATTAAATCTTTGTTTTGCAATATGAATCTTGATGAATCTGATTATGATCTTCCCTTACCTAGAAGGCGTTCTAAGAATTCTGAGTTTTTAGATCCTGATGAAGAAATTGATAAAAAAGGGATTGAAAGAAATAAAAATCTAGATATTGCTAAACCCACTATTTTGGATCTCAAGGAATTTAACTATGAAAATTGCTCTTTAATTGATTGTATTTCCTTGTTGCAATCCGTGTTAAATTCTCCTCATGCTTATAGTCGAAATAAGGCCTTTACCGAATACATTGTTGACGCCTTAATGCAATCTTATGAAGAAAAGCTTGAGTTGAAAGTTTCTATCCCTAGAAAACTCCATGATGAGTGGGAACCTACAATTAAGATTAAAATTAAAAATTATGAGTTTCATGCTTTGTGTGATTTGGGTGCTAGTGTCTCTACTATCCCCAAAGCTTTGTGTGATTTGCTAGATTTCCGTGACTTTGATGATTGCTCTCTAAACTTGCATCTTGCGGATTCCACTATTAAAAAGCCTATGGGAAGAATTAATGATGTTCTTATTGTTGCAAATAGGAATTACGTGCCCGTAGATTTTATCGTTCTTGATATAGATTGCAATCCTTCATGTCCTATTATTCTTGGTAGACCTTTCCTTAGAACGATTGGTGCAATTATTGATATGAAGGAAGGGAATATTAAATTCCAATTTCCCTTAAAGAAGGGCATGGAACACTTTCCTAGAAAGAAAATAAAATTACCATATGAATCTATCATGAGAGCCACTTATGGATTGCCTACCAAAGATGGCAATACCTAGATCTATCCTTGCTTTTATGCCTAGCTAGGGGCATTAAACAATAGCGCTTGTTGGGAGGCAACCCAATTTTATTTTGTGTTTTTTGTTTTTGGTTTTGTTTAGGAATAAATAATCCATCTAGATTCTGTTTAGATGTGGTTTTATCTTTTAATTAGTGTTTGTGCCAAGTTAAACCTATTAGATCTTCTTGGAAGATAGTTATTTGATCTTGCTGTAATTTCCAGAATCTTTGTGCTCAGTGCCCGAATTGTCAAAAATCACCAGAACGTGATAAAATAGTGATTCCAATTGCTTCTGATCAATAAACAAATTTCCCAGGTCGTCTAATTTAGGTAGAAGTTTTTGGGTTCCATAAGTTTGCGTTAGTAACAGATTACTACAGACTGTTCTGTTTTTGACAGATTCTGTTTTGCGTGTGTTGTTTGCTTATTTTGATGAATCTATGGCTAGTAAAATAGTTTATAAACCATAGAGAAGTTGGAATACAGTAGGTTTAACACCAATACAAATAAAGAACAAGTTCACTACAGTACCTTAAAGTAGTCTTTTGTTTTCTTTCTCTAACGGAGCTCACGAGATTTCTATTGAGTTTTGTGTTGTGAAGTTTGTTAGAATACTCTATGTGCTTCACTTATATCTTTTGAGCTTGATAGTTTACTCTATGTGCTTCACTTATATCTTTCTCTAACGGAGCTCACGAAATTTGTTAGAATACTCTATGTGCTTCACTTATATCTTTTGAGCTTGATAGTTTACTCTATGTGCTTCACTTATATCTTTTTGAGCATGATAATTTTTGCTCTAGTGCTTCACTTAGATCTTTTAGAGCACGGTGGTGGTTTGTTTTAAAGAAACTTGATCTCTCATGCTTCACTTAGATTATTTTGAGAGTCTGTAAGGGCATATTTATCCCTACGGTGTTTTGGTGATTGATGACAATGCATTTGCGGACTAATCGGGTGCTTTGAGTTCTTTCAGATATTCATCTTTCGGCACGAAACGATTATTTCCCTTCGGCGCTCTACTCAAGACGGTGTAGCTTCTTTCGTGACTTTGTTGGTGGTCTAAGTTTCGTAGTAGTCACCGTACTATCAAGAGGGGATCTGCTTCGGTATGGTTTGGGTGGAATCAACACGTACACGTTCTTCTCACACCCATCGTTTGTTTCCGTCTCTCTGGAGCTTCTCTTTTCTTCCCTTTTTGTGTCTTCTCCTGGACCCAGCGGTAGTACCGCAGGCCACAGCGGTAGTACCGCTGAGGCTCACTAAGCGGCAGTACCGCTCCTCGGAGCGGTAGTACGGCTCCTCGGAGCGGTAGTACCGCTTTATGGCCTCAGCTGTAGTACCGCTGCGGCTCCGTGCTCCTACCGCCTCGACTCGAGTGCGCATTTTTCTCGTGTCGGGTTTTACGGCACTAGCTGCAGTATAGCGGTAGTACGGCTGAAGCTCAGCAAGCGGCAGTACCGCTCCTCGGAGCGGTAGTACCGCTGGCCTCAGCCGCAGTACCGTTGTGGCTCCATGCTCCTACCGCCTCAACTCGAGTGCGCATTTTCTCGTGTCGGGTTTTACGGTACTTGCTGCGGTAGTAGTGGTGGTAGTGCTGCTTGTGAGCGGTAGTACCGCCCTGCCTCGGCGGTAGTACCGCTCTGGGTCCCAGCCCCAGCTCCTACTCTTCCAGCGCGGCAGTACCGCTGAGGGGGAGCGGTAGTGCCGCTTACGAGCGGTAGTACCGCCCTGCCCCCGCGGTAGTACCGCTCTCTGCGGGGCTGAATGGGGGTAACGGTTGGTTTGTTCCCCCCACTATAAAAGGGTGTCTTCTTCCCCCCTTTGACCTACCTCTTCCACCATTAAAAGCTCCATTATTGCTCCAAGCTCCATTTTCGCCCGATCTCACTCCCTAGCCAACCAAACTTGTTGATTTGCTCGGGAGTGGTTGAGAAGGCCCCGATCTACACTTCCACCGAGAGATTTTTGATTCCCCCACTCATCCTTAGCGGATCTTGTTACTCTTGGGTGTTTGAGCACCCTAGACGGTTGAGGTCACCTCGGAGCCATATTCCATTGTGGTGAAGCTTCGTGGTCTTGTTGGGAGCCTCCGATTAAGTTGTGGAGTTTGCCCCAACCTTGTTTGTAAAGGTTCGGTCGCCGCCTTCAAGGGCACCAATAGTGGAATCACGGCATCTCACATTGTGTGAGGGCGTGAGGAGAATACGGTGGCCCTAGTGGCTTCTTGGGGAGCATTGTGCCTCCACACCGCTCCAACGGAGACGTACTTCCCTTCAAAAGGAAGGAACTTCGGTAACACATCCTCGTCTCCACCGGATCCACTCTTGGTTATCTCTTACCTTTACTTGTGCAAGCTCTTTAGTGTTTGTTCCCTTGCTTACTTGTGTGCTTGTTGTTGTTGCATCATATAGGTTGTTCACCTAGTTGCACATCTAGACAACTTACTTTGATGCAAAGTTTAATTTGGTAAAGAAAAGCTAAAAATTGGTAGTTGCCTATTCACCCCCCCCCTCTAGTCAACCATATCGATCCTTTCAATTGGTATCAGAGCCTCGTCTCTTTATTAAGGACTTTACCGTCCAAAGAGTATGGTTGATACCGTAGACGGAGCGGAGGAACACTCCGGTGTGAATCCTATCTCGTCTACGGGTGATGGGGGAACTTCGGTCTCTCGTGAGGAGTTCAATGTAGCCTTGGAGACATTGAAAACCTCCATGACGACCGAAGTTGAAAGCATGTTTACTAAATTTCTTGAGGGGCTTAAACTATCCACCGCACCGTTGAAAGTGGGGGATCCCACCAACAAGGTGTCGGATGCTATCCCCGACAAGGGGGAAGCTAGTAGTGAAAAGGCTCCTTCTAGTGGCAAGAATGGCACCGGCATCTTTGCCCATGTGGAACCACCACTTGTGTATGGTGGACCGGTCCCTTCTACTCATTTGAATCATGCCGGTCCTCCTCCTAAGATTGTGAAAAATGAGGATTTTGATTCTTGGGTTTACCGCTTTAAACGTCATTTAAATCATGTGAACACTAACCTTTGGAGAATCATTGAAGAAGGTTTCTACCCACATGATCCAAGCAACTTCACTCCTCGAGAAGCCGCGGACAATCAATTCAATGAGAATGCTCTCTTCATCATTCAAGATGCAATTCCACCCGAAGACCTACCTCATCTTCGTCCCTTCGCCTTGGCCAAAGATGCATGGCATTGTGTCGTGTCTCTCTACCGGGGAAGCGCAAGCATTCAACGCTCCAAATATGAAGTGGTACAAGATGAGGCCGATGAGTTTGCAATGAAGGAAGATGAAGAACCGCGTGAGCTTTATCGGAGAGTCACCAAACTCGCGGTCTCACTACGAGATCACGGGAGCAAGGACACGGATGACAATTGGATCAAGCGCAAATTCCTCAAGGCAATGATGCCCTACCACAAGGCCATGTGCTCCGTCATCCGCCAAAGACCGAACTTCCACACTTTGACCTCAAGCGAGGTGTTGGATGAGTTTGTGGCCATGAACATCTTGGACAAGACCGCCGACAATGCGGTGCTCCGTTCTCAACGGGGAAAGAAGCCTAACCTTGCTTTGAAGGCCAAGCTCACCGTGGAAGAAGAAGAAGAGGAAGAGGAGGAGAGCAACCCCGAAGATACAAAGTATGCATATCATGAACACATGGCACTTGCTTCAAGGCAATTTTGGAGCAAGAAAAACTCGAGGAACAACTTTAGCAAAAACACCTCGAGTGGCACGAGGGGCAAGCAACGTGTAAGGACTTGCTACAATTGCGGCAACGTGAGTCATTTCGTTGCGGAATGCCCGTATGAGAAGAGGGAAGACAATGGTGGCAAACTCATTCAAAAGGACAAGGCCAAGTCGTTCCCCAACAAGAACAACTTCACCAAGAAGACTCCTCCCAAGGCCTTGGTTGTGCAAGAAGAGTACAATGAGGATGATGACGATGATGAAGATGATGAGTCGGTTGCCATGGCCTCCGTCGCCATTGCCACAACATCACGAGTGTCCCTCTTCGACTCACCCAACGAGAGCATCAACGCCAAGTGCCTCATGGCGAAAGCCACCAACAAGGTAACCTCCAACATCAAAACTACCATCATTAATCATCCTTCCCAATCGGAGAGCATTAATGAAGTTGAGGGAGTTAATGTGGAGGCTAACGAGTTTGAGGCCTTTATGGGCAAACTCAAGGGAAAATCCAAGAAGCACTTTGTTGCTCTCTTGGAACAACTTGGCGAGGCCAATGACATGATCGAGGCTCACGAAGACACCATCTCAAAGATGGAAGGGCATAGTCGTGACTATGCCGATGAGATTTCGGACCTTTCCAATGCTCTTGAGGAAGAGCGTGGTCTTCGTTTGGCTCTTGAGGAGTCATACAACGTTGATCATGCTAAGTTAGAGAAAGATTATGATCATGCCCTCGTTGTCTCTCATGTGCTAAATTCCGAGAAGGCCAAACTCGTAGTTGATCTTGCTAGACTCAAAGAGGAGTTTGATATACTTGACAAGGCCCACAAGGCCTTGAAGGGTATTCACGCTAGTCTCAAGGAGTCTCATGATCAACTCCAAGTGAAGCTAACTAAGGAGAAAGCAACTTTTCCTCATATGGTTTTAATTGATAATGCAAATGCTACTAACCCGTGTTGTGAGCATATACATCTTGTTGAGGAAAATGCTAAGTTGAAGGAGCAACTTGAGAGAGGCCTTGCGACTTGCATACAAGGCAAGAAGAACCTCAATGATCTCTTGATCAACCAAAAGGGAGGTGTGGCGAAGGAAGGGGTTGGGTACGTCTCCGACTCCAAAAACAAGAAGAAGAATGATAAGACCAAACGACCTCCTCCCCTCATGCAAACCTTTGTGAGGGCGGGAGAAAGTGTCCCCGAGGAGAAGAAGAAGAACAAAGTCAAGAAGGGCAATGTCACCTCACCCAACAAGGCCGGCGATTTTAATCCTTCTTATGTGTTGTGCCGTGCTAGTGATGGGCATGTTTATGCCAAATTTGTTGGTTCTCTTCATGATCACGTTGAATGGTCTATTTGGGTTCCTAAGACCCTTGTTACTAACATCAAAGGACCCATTACAAAATGGGTACCTAAAACCAAGCATTGATCTCTTGCAGGTGTTTGCTTCCGGTGGTGGATCATGGTTGCTCGATAGCGGAGCTACAAATCATATGACCGGAAGCAAGGACTTGGTGGTGGATGTGCACAAGGTTCCATATATGCCCACCAATGTCGAGTGGGGTGACGCCTCATCTTCTAAGGTATTGGGACTTGGCAAGGTGGTCATCTCTCATGATCTCACGATCGAGAAGGTCATGCTTGTTGAGTCCCTTGCATACAATTTACTTTCCGTTCGTCAGCTTGCAATCATGGGCTTTGCCACTTTCTTTGATATCGATACCGTGGCCCTCTTGTGGAGCAAGACTCTTAAAGTAGCCTTTGTTGGGCATGTCAAGAACGGTCTATATGTGATTAACTTTTCGGAGCGACCCACTAAGACCGCGACATGCCTAATGGCTAAAGTTGATGTGGGATGGCTTTGGCATCGCCGTTTAGCCCATGTCAATATGAGATCTTTGCAAAGTCTCCTAAAGGGGGACCATGTCCGCGGACTAACGAATGTTAGTTTTGCTAAAGATCGTGCTTGCAGTGCCTGTATCGAAGGAAAGCTACATGAGAAGGCTCACCCTCCCACGACTATCATTTATTCAAAGAGGCCTTTGGAGCTCCTTCACATGGATCTCTTTGGGCCTCCATCCTTCGATAGTCTTGGAGGTAGAAAGTATTGCTTGGTGATTGTGGATGACTACTCAAGGTACACGTGGGTGTATTTCTTCAAGAGGAAGAGCGAGACCCAACAAACCGTCATTGACTTTGCCAATGAAGCACAACGTCAACACAATGCAAAGATCTTGACAATAAGAAGTGACAACGGCACCGAGTTCAAGAACTACACCTTGGATGAGTTTCTTAGTGATGAGGGAATCAAGCATCAATATTCCGCACCATACACCCCTCAACAAAACGGTGTTGCGGAGAGGAAGAACCGGACGTTGATGGATGCGGCAAGGACCATGATGGCGGAGTTCAAGTCTCCGTACAACTTTTGGGCCGAAGCCATCAACACCGCGTGTCATGCATCAAATCGGCTCTACCTCCGCAAGGGTTTGAACAAGACTCCTTATGAGATACTCACCGGTAACAAGCCCAACCTCAAGCACTTCCGGGTATTCGGGTGTAAGTGTTTAATTCTCAAGAAAGGTGTTCGGTTGTCCAAATTTGAGGCTAGAGCTTATGAGGGCATATTTGTTGGTTATGCTACAAACTCTCATGCTTACCGTGTCCTCAATAAATCCATGGGACTTATTGAGGAGACATGTAACGTGGAGTTTGATGAGAATAACGGCTCCCAAGTGGAGCAAAGTGGCACTTGTGATGTAGGTGATGAAATTCCTCCTCAAGCCATAAGAAGAATGGGTGTTGGTTTCATCCTACCCATTGAGGAACCCCTTGTGGCCGAAGGAGAAGGACAATGCTCCATTCAAGCGGAGCCATCACCAACCCAAGGCCCACACACTTCCGAAGAACAAAGTGAAGGCCCTCAACCTCATGAACAAGACCGAGGGCAAGATCATACTCAAGACGGTGGTGACACACCAAGTGATGCCCAAGGTCAAGTTCTCTCCCTCGAGCAAGTTCAAGACCAAGAACAAGTTCATGACGACGCTCAAGATGATCAAGTAACCGCTCCTCAACTCACCAACGAGGAGGAATTAGAGCGTCGTGCCGCCAAAGTTGCTTCCAAGCTCTCCACCAAGGATCATCTCATGACGAACGTGCTTGGAAGCTTAAGAAAGGGGGTAAGCACTCGTAGACAATTAGCAAATTATTGTGAGCATCACGCGTTTGTCTCTTGTGTGGAACCTCACAAGGTCTATGAGGCGCTCGAAGATCCGGATTGGCTCAATGCCATGCATGAAGAACTCAACAACTTCGAGCACAACAAAGTGTGGAGATTGGTGCCAAGGCCAACGGGGGACCACAATGTCATTGGAACCAAGTGGATATTCAAGAACAAGCAAGATGCCCATGGGATTATCATTCACAACAAGGCTCGTTTGGTAGCACAAGGCTACTCACAAGTCGAGGGTATCGACTACGGTGAAACCTTTGCTCCCATTGCTCGTCTTGAATCCATTCGCATGTTGATTGCATATGCTTCTCATCATAACTTTAAGTTACATCAAATGGATGTGAAGAGTGCTTTTCTTAATGGTCCCATTAATGAATTGGTGTACGTCAAGCAACCCCCCGGGTTCGAGGATCCCTACTTTCCCGATCATGTGTATCAACTCGATAAGGCACTCTATGGCCTTAAACAAGCCCCACGTGCGTGGTATGACCACCTTACCGAGTTGTTACAAGACCGTGGGTTTGAAGTTGGGATAATCGACCCCACTCTTTTTACTAAGAAGGTCAAAGGGGAGTTGTTTGTGTGCCAATTATATGTTGATGATATTATCTTTGGTTCTCCTAACAAAGCTTTCAATGAGGAATTTGCCGCTCTCATGACCTCAAAGTTCGAGATGTCCTCCATGGGGGAGTTGAAGTTCTTTCTAGGGTTTGAAGTGAAGCAAAGAAGAGAAGGAACCTTCATCAATCAATCCAAATACACTCAAGACATGCTCAAGAGATTCAAGCTAAGTGACGTCAAGCCGGCTCTCACCCCAATGCCCACCAAGTGCCAACTTGATCTAGATCCCAATGGTAAAGTGGTGGATCAAAAGGTATACCGCTCCATGATTGGATCCTTGCTTTACCTTTGTGCATCTAGACCGGACATCATGTTGAGTGTGGGAATTTGTGCACGGTTTCAAGCCGCACCTAAGGAAAGTCACTATGTGGCCGTCAAACGAATCTTTCGATATTTGGCTCATACCCCAAACTTTGGCTTATGGTACCCAAGAGGATCAAACTTCAAGCTTGTAGGGTACTCGGATTCCGATTGGGCGGGAGACAAAGTGGATAGGAAGTCCACTTCCGGAGGATGTCAATTCCTTGGTTGCTCGTTGGTAAGTTGGTCTTCCAAAAAGCAAAGTTGTGTGTCTCTCTCGTCCACCGAAGCGGAGTATGTTGCGGCCGGTAGTTGTTGTGCACAACTCTTATGGATGAGGCAAACTTTAAAGGATTACGGTGTCACTTGTGACAAAGTGCCTCTTTGGTGTGACAATGAAAGTGCCATCCAGATTTCTCTCAACCCGGTGCAATACTTCAAGACGAAGCATATTGAGATTCGGTATCACTTCATCCGGGATCACATTAGGCGAGGAGAGATCGAGCTCAACTATGTCAACACTCATGACAACCTTGTAGATATTTTCACGATGCCCTTGGATGAAGCAAGATTTCGCGAGTTGAGGCATGAGCTAAATATCATTGATTCGAGCAATGTTGCTTGAACCCGTGCACACCCTACCACGCTCAATTTGTTGTCTAGTTTAGGTGTAGGCATGGACATAGGGGGAGTGTTGTTCTCTCGATGAACTCTCCTTCCCCCCATTATGCATAAATTGATCAAGTCTTTCACTTTAGCCATTGCTGATGGCACGTGTGCTCAAAAGACGAGTTTTGGTCATGGGCCCAAGGTTAAAATCTTCGCGGCGCCATACCTCTTGACTCAAACATAGGTGGCTTCGGCCACCGCCCTCTCTTGAAGAGAGGTTTCTTGGCCTCTTGCTGATGTGTTCTTTTGCTTTTTGTTGCGGGTTTTCTATTTTTAGAGCTGAGCCATGTAGTCTAGTTGTCGCGGTGTGCTGGGCGGTACTGCCGCTGCTGGCGAGCGGTACTACCGCTGATAAGCGGTACTACTGCTGGTGATGGACGGTACTACCGTGTAAGCGGTACTACCGCCACACCAGTGCGGAACTACCGCCTATGAGCGGTACTACCGCTCCCCGGCGCGGTACTACCGCTGCGGGGTGGGACCAAGGTTTTTTTATCGGGGCAGGGGGAGGTTTCTTCTCCCCCATACCCATTCGCTCACCCCCTCGTGTCTCTCTCTCTCCAGCACCGTTCCGCCGCGGAAGGGCTCCGGTGGATCTCCTCCTCCGGGGCGTTCCTCTCCATTTCCTTCAGTGGAGTCAATCCCCACCTCGTCCTCTTGCCATGGATGCCGGTATTGCCCACGTTCCTTTTCTCTTTTGGTCTTGCTTTTAGATCTTGTGCTTAGGGGCAATGGTGGTTGCATCTCTAGATTTTTGGCTAAATCTAGGCTTGAGTTGGTTGGAGAAGGCAACTAGATCATCTAGATTGATGTTTGGTAGGAATATTTTTGAATTTGGTAGGCCAGTAGTGCCGGATCTGTCCACGGTAGTAGGAAACCACTGTTTCACCGCCTCGCGCTTTGAAACTGCTGTGTATCCGCCTCAAGCCGTACTACCGCTCCCTTTGGAGCGGTACTACCGCTTGACCTAGGGCGGTACTACCGCTCCCTTTGGGGCGGTACTACCGCTTAGGGCGGTACTACCGCGGGCTGGTCACGGTACTACCGCTGCATGCCAATTTCCATCTTTTTCCTACCTTCCCTTGATCTTTTTGTTGTGTTTGTTGGCTTATGCTCGTTTCTTCTGGCTGTTTTGCCTCCTCTTTGTGTTTGGCTCCAGGTGATGACATTTCCGAGCAACAAGGTCGCCGCATCAACCCCGGGCGTGCCACCTCCAAGCGCTACCGGACCTCAGAGCCTGCCGGTGGTTCCTCGAGCACCCAACCGCCTCCAGCAAGTGCTTCTGCAACTGTTCCTCCACCTCCTCAGCAATCGAAGCGAGCCGCCAACAAGCCAAAAGGGAAGGCTGTGACTGAGATGACCAGCAAGGAGTTTTGGGAGAAGCATCGCCGCAACCCCTATACGGTGGACCAAGAACCCACTTTGGTCAACCGTCCGTTCTGGAACCGTTTTCAGTTTGCCATCTACTTTGATGTGATCAAGGCCAAGAAGAATCTCTATGTTGATGTTCGCTCCATTGACACCGATGCTATGGAGAAGGATCTAGAGTACTTTGGAGAAGCCTTTCAGATGTGCACTCAGCTGAACATTCTCAGGATCATGCAGTTCAACAAGGATTTCGATGCGGATTTGTTGGCTCAATTCTTTGCCATTGTCCATCTTGGAACAGATAGCGACAGGAATCTGACTTGGATGACCAATGGCAAGCGGCTTTCTGTCAAGTGGGGGGCGTTCATGGAGTTACTTGATGTGGTGGATAACGGGCTTGAGACTCCTGTCGGTTTCCGGACTCACCGCCATGTTACTTCCACCCACAAGCAAGCTCTTTGGCCCTACTGCACTGTGAAGGTTCACCCTGTCACTGAGAAGAAGACCTACGAGCTGTGTCCGTATCTGGACATTCTTCATCGCATATTTCGTGAAACTCTCTTCCCTCGCATTGGGAATCTGGATCAGGTTCACTCCTACCTCGTGGACATGCTCCTTTTCTGTCAGCATGAGAAGGAAGCAAACACTGGAGAAAGCCTGGATATCTCTCATGTCATGTGGTCTGAACTTGTATCTGCCGTGTCTGAGCGCAAGTGTCCTATCTATGGTCCCTTCATCATGAGGCTCATTGAGAGGGCCTGGGCACAGACTTATCCCAGAGTGCTGCTAGAAACTGGAGAGTTGGTGTCACATGAGATCAAGCGCCTGAGGAAGAAGGACAACTGGTCAGCGCCTCACACAGGGGGTCCTTCTGCTACTGCTGCCACGGGGGGCCCGTCTGCTGCTGCTGCTGCCATGGGAACTAAGGGTGAGGCTGCTCCTGATGCCCATGATGAGGACGTTAGCCACTCCAGTGCAGAACCATCTTGGGCCTAGAAGCTCAAGCGCAAGATGAAGAAGCTCTTCTGCATGGAGTCCCATGGTCAGTACATGACTCATGTGGCGGAGAAAAATGCCAGGACGCGCCACAAGGAGATCATGCGTCAGTTGGGAGCCACAGTTTTCAGTGGGTCTGAGGGACAGATCACTGAAGAGGAGGACTGGATTCATCAGAACTGTCACTGGACCGACTCCGATGCCGAGCACTTTTCTACCCACGATGAAGATGTAGAGATGTGATGTTCAGGACCTTCCTCGCCCATCACCTGGAGTCGTAGTGTCCCTCTCTGTCCTTTTTGGTGTCTCGATGCCAAAGGGGGAGAGAGTTTAGGGATTTGTGTTTGCGAGTGTGTCTTTGTGTCGTTCGTTTGCTTTCTCGTTGTTGGTTTTGTTTGGTTTTGTGCTTGTGAGACCTACATTCCAGACATATGGTGTAAGACATATGCTACCTTTGTTATCTTATCTATGTGTTATGCACCTCGGTATCTTATAGCTTGCATGCTTATCCTATCATATATGTTGTTTTCATATATCTTGCTTAAGTTGTTGGTCTCTAAAATATAGGGGGAGCCATGATCCTAGTATGTGTGCTGTGCAGTCCAAAGCACTTATCGAGTGTGCACAACATCTAGGGGGAGCCTGTCTATTTTTTAGAGGCATAGGTTCTCTTGCATTCTATGTCATTACTCTTTTCTATGCAAATCCCGTATTGTCATCAATCCACCAAAAAGGGGGAGATTGTAAGGGCATATTTATCCCTACGGTGTTTTGGTGATTGATGACAATGCATTTGCGGACTAATCGGGTGCTTTGAGTTCTTTCAGATATTCATCTTTCGGCACGAAACGATTATTTCCCTTCGGCTCTCTACTCAAGACGGTGTAGCTTCTTTCGTGACTTTGTTGGTGGTCTAAGTTTCGTAGTAGTCACCGTACTATCAAGAGGGGATCTGCTTCGGTATGGTTTGGGTGGAATCAACACGTACACGTTCTTCTCACACCCATCGTTTCTTTCTGTCTCTCTAGAGCTTCTCTTTTCTTCCCTTTTTGTGTCTTCTCCTGGACCCAGCGGTAGTACCGCAGGCCACAGCGGTAGTACCGCTGAGGCTCACTAAGCGGCAGTACGGCTCCTCGGAGCGGTAGTACCGCTTTATGGCCTCAGCTGTAGTACCGCTGCGGCTCCGTGCTCCTACCGCCTCGACTCGAGTGCGCATTTTTCTCGTGTCGGGTTTTACGGCACTAGCTGCAGTATAGCGGTAGTACGGCTGAAGCTCAGCAAGCGGTAGTACCGCTCCTTGGAGCGGTAGTACCGCTGGCCTCAGCCGCAGTACCGTTGTGGCTCCATGCTCCTACCGCCTCAACTCGAGTGCGCATTTTCTCGTGTCGGGTTTTACGGTACTTGCTGCGGTAGTAGTGGCGGTAGTGCTGCTTGTGAGCGGTAGTACCGCCCTGCCTCGGCGGTAGTACCGCTCTGGGTCCCAGCCCCAGCTCCTACTCTTCCAGCGCGGCAGTACCGCTGAGGGGGAGCGGTAGTGCCGCTTACGAGCGGTAGTACCGCCCTGCCCCCGCGGTAGTACCGCTCTCTGCGGGGCTGAATGGGGGTAACGGTTGGTTTGTTCCCCCCACTATAAAAGGGTGTCTTCTTCCCCCCTTTGACCTACCTCTTCCACCATTAAAAGCTCCATTATTGCTCCAAGCTCCATTTTCGCCCGATCTCACTCCCTAGACAACCAAACTTGTTGATTTGCTCGGGAGTGGTTGAGAAGGCCCCGATCTACACTTCCACCGAGAGATTTTTGATTCCCCCACTCATCCTTAGCGGATCTTGTTACTCTTGGGTGTTTGAGCACCCTAGACGGTTGAGGTCACCTCGGAGCCATATTCCATTGTGGTGAAGCTTCGTGGTCTTGTTGGGAGCCTCCGATTAAGTTGTGGAGTTTGCCCCAACCTTGTTTGTAAAGGTTCGGTCGCCGCCTTCAAGGGCACCAATAGTGGAATCACGGCATCTCACATTGTGTGAGGGCGTGAGGAGAATACGGTGGCCCTAGTGGCTTCTTGGGGAGCATTGTGCCTCCACACCGCTCCAACGGAGACGTACTTCCCTTCAAAAGGAAGGAACTTCGGTAACACATCCTCGTCTCCACCGGATCCACTCTTGGTTATCTCTTACCTTTACTTGTGCAAGCTCTTTAGTGTTTGTTCCCTTGCTTACTTGTGTGCTTGTTGTTGTTGCATCATATAGGTTGTTCACCTAGTTGCACATCTAGACAACTTACTTTGATGCAAAGTTTAATTTGGTAAAGAAAAGCTAAAAATTGGTAGTTGCCTATTCACCCCCCCCCCTCTAGTCAACCATATCGATCCTTTCAGAGTCGTTAATAGCATGGTAATTTGCTTAATGTTAATATACTTGGTATTCAAGATATGTGAAACTTTCTTTTTAGTGGGTTGAATACTAAGATAAGTTTGACGCTTGATAATTGTTTTGAGATATGGAGGTGATAATATCATAGTCGTGCTAGTTGAGTAGTTGTGAATTTGAGAAATACTTGTGTTGAAGTTAGCAAGTCCCGTAGCATGCACGTATGGTTAAAGTTGTGTAACAAATTTGAAGCATGAAGTGTACCTGGCTTGTGCATCCTTATGAGTGGCGGTCGGGGACGAGCGATGGTCTTTTCCTACCAATCTATCCCCCTAGGAGCATGCACGTAGTACTTGATTTTTGATGACTTCTAAATTTTCGCAATAAGTATATGAGTTCTTTTGACTAATGTTGAGTCCATGGATTATACGCACTTTTACCTTTCCGCCATTTGCTAGCCTCTTCGATACCGTGCATTGCCCTTTCTCACATTGAGAGTTGGTGCAAACTTCGCCGGTGCATCCAAACCCTGTGATATGATACGCTCTTTCACACATAAACCTCCCTATATCTTCCTCAAAACAGCCACCATACCTACCTATCATGGCATTTCCATAGCCATTCCGAGATATATTGCCATGCAACTTCCATCATCATCATCATCATCATCATGACATGCTTTACTTTTGTCATATTGCCATTGCATGATCTTGTAGTTGACATCGTATTTGTGGCAAAGCCACCATGCATTATTTTTCATACATGTTACTCTTGATTCATTGCACCATCCCGGTACACCGCCGGAGGCATTCATATAGAGTCATATCTTGTTCTAGTATCGAGTTGTAATCATTATGTTGTAATCAATAGAAGTGTGATGATCATCATTATTAGAGCATTGCCCAATAAAGAAAGGGAGAGAAAGGCCAAAAAGAAAAAAAGAAAGGCCCAAAAAAAGAGAAAATAAAAAGGGTAATGCTACTATCTCTTTTTCCACACTTGTGCTTCAAAGTAGCACCTTGTTCTTCATGTAGTGAGTCTCATATATTGTGCTTCAAAGTAGCACCATGATTTTCATATAGTGAGTCTCATAAGTTTTCTTGTTCATGCTAGTGGGAATTTTTCCTTATAGAACTTGGCTTGTATATTCCAACGATGGGCTTCCTCAAAATGCCCTAGGTCTTCATGAGCAAGCAAGTTGGATGCACACCCACTAGTTTTCTTTTGTTGAGCACTCTTAGCTCTAGTGCATCCGTTGCATGGCAATCCCTACTCCTTGCATTAACATCAATTGATGGGCATCTCCATAGCTCATTGATTAGCCTCGTTGATGTGAGACTTTATCCTTTTTTGTCTTCTCCACACAATCCCCATCATCATATTCTATACCACCCATAGTGCTATGTCCATGGCTCGCGCTCATGTATTGCATGAAGGTTGAAAAAGTTTGAGATTATTTGAGTATGAAACAATTGCTTGGCTTGTCATCGGGGGTATAGAAGTTGGGAACATCTTTGTGTGACGAAAAAGAAGCATAGCCTAACTATATGATTTTGTAGGGATGAACTTCCTTTGGCCATGTTATTTTGAGATGACATAATTGTTTGATTAGTATGCTTGAAGTATTATCATTTTTATGTCAATATGATATTTTGTCTTGAACCTTTCGGATCTGAATATTCATACCATGATTAAGAAGATTTACATTGAAATTATGCCAAAGTATCACTCCACATCAAAAATTCTCATTTTATCATTTACCTACTCGAGGACGAGCAGGAATTAAGCTTGGGGATGCCTGATACGTCTCCAACGTATCTATAATTTTTGATTGCTCCATGCTACTTTATCTACTGTTTTGGACTATATTGGGCTTTATTTTCCACTTTTATATTATTTTTGGGACGAACGTATTAACCGGAGGCCCAGCCCAGAATTGCTGTTTTTTTGCCTATTTCAGTATTTCGAGGAAACAGAATATCAAACAGAGTCCAAACGGAATGAAACCTTCGGGAACGTGATCTTCTCACCGAACGTGATCCAGGAGACTTGGACCCTACTCCAAGAAGTTTCCGGGGAGGTCATGAGGGTGGAGGGGCCCCCCCCCTGGGCACGTCCCCCTGCCTCGTGGGCCCCTCGGAGCTCCACCGACGTGCTCCTTCCTCCTATATATACCTACGTACCCCCATTAGACCAAAGACAGAGCCAAAAACCTAATTCCACCGCCGCAACTTCCTGTATCCACGAGATCCCATCTTGGGGCCTGTTCCGGAGCTCCGCCGGAGAGGCATCCATCACGGAGGGCTTCTACATCAACACCATAGCCCTTCCGATGAAGTGTGAGTAGTTTACTTCAGACCTTCGGGTCCATAGCTAGTAGCTAGATGGCTTCATCTCTCTTTTTGGATCTCAATACAATGTTCTCCCCCTCTCTCGTGGAGATCTATTCGATGTAATCTTCTTTTTGCGGTGTGTTTGTTGAGACCGATGAATTGTGGGTTTATGATCCAACTTATCTATGAATAATATTTGAATCTTCTCTGAATTCTTTTATGTATGATTGAGTTATCTTTGCAAGTCTCTTCGAATTATCCGTTTGGTTTGGCCAACTAGATTGGTAGTTCTTGCAATGGGAGAAGTGCTTAGCTTTGGGTTCAATCTTGCGGTGTCCTTACTCAGTGACAGAAAGAGTTGCAAGGCACGTATTGTATTGTTGCCATCGAGGATAACAAGATGGGGTATTTATCATATTGCATGAATTTTATCCTCTACATCATGTCATCTTGCTTAAGGCGTTACTCTGTTTTTAACTTAATACTCTAGATGCATGCTGGATAGCGGTCGATGAGTGGAGTAATAGTAGTAGATGCAGGCAGGAGTCGGTCTACTTGTCACGGACGTGATGCCTATATACATGATCATACCTACATAACCTCATAACTATGCTCAATTCTATTAATTGCTCAACAGTAATTTGTTCACCCACCGTAGAATATCTATGCTCTTGAGAGAAGCCACTAGTGAAACCTATGGCCCCCGGGTCTATTCTCATCATATCAATCTCCATTACTTTATTTTACTTGTTTTTCTTTTACTTTCCACTTTGCATCTTTATACCAAAAATACCAAAAATATTATCTCTATCAAATCTCACTCTCGTAAGTGACCGTGAAGGGATTGACAACCCCTAAGCGTTGGTTGCGAGTTGCTACCGTTTTGTGCAGGTACGAGGGACTTGCGCGTGACCTCCTACTGGATTGATACCTTGGTTCTCAAAAACTGAGGGAAATACTTACGCTACTGTGCTGCATCACCCCCTCCTCTTCGGGGAAAACCAACGCTAGCTCGAGACGTAGCACGGGACAACTCACTTACAAGGGCAGTCAAACTGCCGGGAATTATTTTCTCCTGGCAGATAGAACTGCCACGAGAACGGCTGCCGGGGATTGTAATTCCCGGCGGATGGGGATGTGTCGGCAGTCTCTATGCCACCATGTTCAGAATTCTCCTAGCAGTTCCTATTCTCCCGGTAGATGTTTTCTGCCAGCAATCAACAGCTTCCCCGGCAGATGATGTGCCGGTGGTGCAATGTATTGTTGGGGAACATAGTAATTTCAAAAAAATTCCTACGCACACGCAAGATCATGGTGATGCACAGCAACGAGAGGGGAGAGTGTGATCTACGTACCCTTGTAGACCGACAGCGGAAGCGTTATGACAACGCGGTTGATGTAGTTGTATGTCTTCACGGCCCGACCGATCAAGCACCGAAACTACGGCACCTCCGAGTTCTAGCACACGTTCAGCTCGATGACGATCCCCGGACTCCGATCCAGCAAAGTGTCGGGGAAGAGTTCCGTCAGCACGATGGCATGGTGACAATCTTGATGTTCTACTGTCGCAGGGCTTCGCCTAAGCACCACTACAATATAATCGAGGACTATGGTGGAAGGGGGCACCGCACACGGCTAAGAGAACGATCTTAGAGATCAACTTGTGTGTCTAGGGGTGCCCCCTGCCCCTGTATATAAAGGAGCCAAGGGGGGTGCGGCCGGCCCTAGGAGGAGGCGCGCAGGAGGAGTCCTACTCCTACCGGGAGTAGGACTCCCCTCCCTTTCCCTAGTTGGATTAGGACTTGGGGGGAAGGAGGAGAGGGAAGAAAGGAAAGGGGGGCGCCACCCCCCTCCTTGTCCAATTCGGACTTGGGGGGGAGGGGCGCGCGGCAGCCCCTAGGCCTCCTCTCCTCTTTCTCCACTAGGCCCATTAAGGCCCATTAGGTTACCGGGGGGTTCCGGTAACCTCCCGGTACTCCGGTAAAATGCCGATTTCACCCGGAACACTTTCGATGTCCAAATATAGGCTTCCAATATATCAATCTTTATGTCTCGACCATTTCGAGACTCCTCGTCATGTCCGTGATCACATCCGGGACTCCGAACTAACTTCGGTACATCGAAACTCATAAACTCATAATATAACTGTCATCAAAACCTTAAGCATGCGGACCCTACGGGTTCAAGAACAATGTAGACATGACTGAGACACGTCTCCGGTCAATAACCAATAGCGTAACCTGGATGCTCATATTGACTCCCACATATTCTACGAAGATCTTTATCGGTTAGACCGCATAACAACATTCGTTGTTCCCTTTGTCATCGGTATGTTACTTGCCCGAGATTCGATCATCAGTATCTCAATACCTAGTTCAATCTCGTTACCGGCAAGTCTCTTTACTCGTTTCGTAATACATCATCTCGCAACTAACTCATTAGTTGCAGTGCTTGCAAGGATTATGTGATGTGCATTACCGAGAGGGCCCAGAGATACCTCTCCGACAATCGGAGTGACAAATCCTAATCTCGAAATACGCCAACCCAACATTTACCTTTGGAGACACATGTAGAGCTCCTTTATAATCAACCAGTTACGTTGTGACGTTTGGTAGCACACAAAGTGTTCCTCCGGCAAACGGGAGTTGCATAATCTCATAGTCATAGGAACATGTATAAGTCATGAAGAAAGCAATAGCAACATACTAAACGATCGGGTGCTAAGCTAATGGAATGGGTCATGTCAATCACATCATTCTCCTAATAATGTGATCCCGTTAATCAAATGATAACACATGTCTATGGTTAGGAAACATAATCATCTTTGATTAACGAGCTAGTCAAGTAGAGGCATACTAGTGACGTTTAGTTTGTCTATGTATTCACACAAGTATTATGTTTCCGGATAATACAATTCTAGCATGAATAATAAACATTTATCATGATATAAGGAAATGAAATAATAACATTATTATTGCCTCTAGGGCATATTTCCTTCAGTCTCCCACTTGCACTAGAGTCAATAATCTAGATTACACAGTAATGATTCTAACACCCATGGAGCCTTGGTGCTGATCATGTTTTGCTCGTGGAAGAGGCTTAGTCAACGGGTCTGCTACATTCAGATCCGTATGTATCTTGCAAATCTCTATGTCTCCCACCTGGACTAGATCCCGGATGGAATTGAAGCATCTCTTGATGTGCTTGGTTCTTTTGTGAAATCTGGATTCCTTTGCCAAGGCAATTGCACCAGTATTGTCACAAAAGATTTTCATTGGACCCGATGCACTAGGTATGACACCTAGATCGGATATGAACTCCTTCATCCAGACTCCTTCATTTGCTGCTTCCGAAGCAGCTATGTACTCCGCTTCACATGTAGATCCCGCCACGACACTTTGTTTAGAACTGCACCAACTGACAGCTCCACCGTTTAATGTAAACACGTATCCGGTTTGCGATTTAGAATCGTCCGGATCAGTGTCAAAGCTTGCATCAACGTAACCATTTACGATGAGTTCTTTGTCACCTCCATATACGAGAAACATATCCTTAGTCCTTTTCAGGTATTTCAGGATGTTCTTGACCGCTGTCCAGTGATCCACTCCTGGATTACTTTCGTACCTCCCTGCTAGACTTATAGCAAGACACACATCAGGTCTGGTACACAGCATTGCATACATGATAGAGCCTATGGCTGAAGCATAGGGAACATCTTTCATTTTCTCTCTATCTTCTGCGGTGGTCGGGCATTGAGTCTTACTCAATTTCACACCTTGTAACACAGGCAAGAATCCTTTCTTTGCTTGATCCATTTTGAACTTCTTCAAAACTTTGTCAAGGTATGTGCTTTGTGAAAGTCCAATTAAGCGTCTTGATCTATCTCTATAGATCTTAATGCCCAATATGTAAGCAGCTTCACCGAGGTCTTTCATTGAAAAACTCTTATTCAAGTATCCCTTTATGCTATCCAGAAATTCTATATCATTTCCGATTAGTAATATGTCATCTACATATAATATCAGAAATGCTACAGAGCTCCCACTCACTTTCTTGTAAATACAGGCTTCTCCAAAAGTCTGTACAAAACCAAATGCTTTGATCACACTATCAAAGCGTTTATTCCAACTCCGAGAGGCTTGCACCAGTCCATAAATGGATCGCTGGAGCTTGCACACTTTGTTAGCTCCCTTTGGATCAACAAAACCTTCCGGCTGCATCATATACAACTCTTCTTCCAGAAATCCATTCAGGAATGCATTTTTGACATCCATCTGCCAAATTTCATAATCATAAAATGCGGCAATTGCTAACATGATTCGGACAGACTTAAGCATCGCTACGGGTGAGAAGGTCTCATCGTAGTTAATCCCTTGAACTTGTCGAAAACCTTTTGCGACAAGTCGAGCTTTGTAGACAGTAACATTACCGTCAGCGTCAGTCTTCTTCTTGAAGATCCATTTATTTTCTATTGCTTGCCGATCATTGGGCAAGTCAACCAAAGTCCACACTTTGTTCTCATACATGGATCCCATCTCAGATTTCATGGCTTCAAGCCATTTTGCGGAATCTGGGCTCACCATTGCTTCTTCATAGTTCGTAGGTTCATCATGATCTAGTAGCATGACTTCCAGAACAGGATTACCGTACCACTATGGTGAGGATCTTACTCTAGTTGATCTACGAGGTTCAGTAGTATCTTGCTCTGAAGTTTCATGATCATCATCATTAGCTTCCTCACCAATTGGTGTAGGTGTCACAGAAACTGGTTTTTTTATGTACTACTTTCCAATAAGGGAGCAGGTACAGTTACCTCATCAAGTTCTACTTTCCTCCCACTCACTTCTTTCGAGAGAAACTCCTTCTCTAGAAAGTTTCCGAATTTAGCAACAAAAGTCTTGCCTTCGGATCTGTGATAGAAGGTGTATCCAATAGTTTCCTATGGATATCCTATGAAGACACATTTCTCCGATTTGGGTTCGAGCTTATCAGGTTGAAGTTTTTTCACATAAGCATCGCAGCCCCAAACTTTCAGAAACGACAACTTTGGTTTCTTGCCAAACCACAGTTCATAAGGCGTCGTCTCAACGGATTTTGATGGTGCCCTATTTAACGTGAATGTGGCCGTCTCTAAAGCATAACCCCAAAACGATAGCGGTAAATCAGCAAGAGACATCATAGATCGCACCATATCTAGTAAGGTATGATTACGACGTTCGGACACACCATTACGCTGTGGTGTTCCGGGTGGCGTGAGTTGCGAAATTATTCCGCATTGTTTTAAATGTACACCAAACTCGTAACTCAAATATTCTCCTCCACGATCAGATCGTAGGAATTTTATTTTCTTGTTACGATGATTTTCAACTTCACTCTGAAATTCTTTGAACTTTTCAAATGTTTCAGACTTATGTTTCATTAAGTAGATATAACCATATCTGCTTAAGTCATCTGTGAAGGTGAGAAAATAATGATATCCGCCACGAGCCTCAACATTCATCGGACCACATACATTTGTATGTATGATTTCCAACAAATCTGTTGCTCTCTCCATAGTACCGGAGAACGGTGTTTTTGTCATATTACCCATAAGGCACGGTTCGCAAGTACCAGGTGATTCATAATCAAGTGGTTCCAAACGTCCATCAGTATGGAGTTTCTTCATGCGCTTTACATCGATATGACCTAAACGGCAGTGCCACAAATAATTTGCACTATCATTATCAACTCTGCATCTTTTGGCTTCAACATTATGAATATGTGTGTCACTACTATCGAGATTTAATAAGAATAGACCATTCTTCATGGGTTCATAACCAAAAAAGATTTTACTCATATAAATAGAACAACCATTATTCTCTGATTTAAATGAATAATCTTCTCGCATCAAACAAGATCCAGATATAATGTTCATGCTCAACGCTGGCACCAAATAACAATTATTTAGGTCTAATACTAATCCCGAAGGTAGATGTAGAGGTAGCGTGCCGACCGCGATCACATCGACTTTGGAACCATTTCCCACACGCATCGTCACCTCATCCTTAGCCAATCTTCGCTTAATCCTTAGTCCCTGTTTCGAGTTGCAAATGTTAGCAACAGAACCAGTATCAAATACCCAGGTGCTACTGCAAGCATTAGTAAGGTACACATCAATAACATGTATATCGTATATACCTTTGTTCACCTTGCCATCCTTCTTATCCGCCAAATACTTGGGGCAGTTCCGCTTCAAGTGACCAGTCTGCTTGCAGTAGAAGCACTCAGTTTCAGGCTTAGGTCCAGATTTGGGTTTCTTCTCTTGAGCAGCAACTTGCTTGCTGTTCTTTTTGAAGTTCCCCTCTCTTCTTCCCTTTGCCCTTTTTCTTAAAACTAGTGGTCTTGTTGACCATCAACACTTGATGCTCCTTCTTGATTTCTACCTCCGCAGCTTTCAGCATTGCGAAGAGCTCGGGAATAGTCTTATTCATCCCTTGCATATTATAGTTCATCACGAAGCTCTTGTAGCTAGGTGGCAGTGATTGGAGAATTCGATCAATTGCGCAATCAACTGGAAGATTAACTCCCAATTGAATCAAGTGATTATTATACCCAGACATTTTGAGTATATGCTCACTGACAGAACTGTTCTCCTCCATTTTGCAGCTATAGAACTTATTGGAGACTTCATATCTCTCAATCCAGACATTTGCTTGAAATATTAACTTCAACTCCTGGAACATCTCATATGCTCCATGACGTTCAAAACGTCGTTGAAGTCCCGATTATAAGTTGTAAAGCATGGCGCACTGAACTATCCAGTAGTCATCAGCTTTGCTCTGCCAGACGTTCATAACATCTGGTGTTGCTCTACCAGCAGGCTTGGCACCCAGCGGTGCTTCCAGGACGTAATTCTTCTCTAAAGCAATGAGGATAATCCTCAAGTTACGGACCCAGTCCGTGTAATTGCTACCATCATCATTCAACTTTGCTTTCTCAAGGAACGCATTAAAATTCAACGGAACAACAGCATGTGCCATCTATCTACAATCAAACATAAACAAGCAAGATACTATCAGGTACTAAGTTCATGATAAATTTAAGTTCAATTAATCATATTACTAAAGAACTCCCACTTAGATAGACATCCCTCTAATCCTCTAAGTGACCATGTGATCCAAATCAACTAAACCATGTCCGATCATCACGTGAGATGGAGTAGTTTCATTGGTGAACATCACTATGTTGATCATATCTACTATATGATTCACGCTCGACCTTTCGGTCTCCGTGTTCCGAGGCCATATCTGCATATGCTTGGCTCGTCAAGTATAACCTGAGTATTCCGCGTGTGCAACTATTTTGCACCCGTTGTATTTGAACGTAGAGCCTATCACACCCGATCATCACGTGGTGTCTCAGCACGAAGAACTTTCGCAACAGTGCATACTCAGGGAGAACACTTCTTGATAATTAGTGAGAGACCATCTTAAAATGCTACCGTCAATCAAAGCAAGATAAGATGTATAAAAGATAAACATCACATGCAATCAATATAAGTGATATGATATGGCCATCATCATCTTGTGCTTGTGATCTTCATCTTCGAAGCACCGTCATGATCACCATCGTCACCGTCGCGACACCTTGATCATCATCGTAGCATCGTTGTCGTCTCGCCAATCTTATGCTTCCACGACTATCGCTACCGCTTAGTGATAAAGTAAAGCATTACAGCGCAATTGCATTGCATACAATAAAGCGACAACCATATGGCTCCTGCCAGTTGCCGATAACTCAGTTACAAAACATGATCATCTCATACAATAAAATTTAGCATCATGTCTTGACCATATCACATCACAACATACCCTGCAAAAACAAGTTAGATGTCCTTTACTTTGTTGTTGCAAGTTTTACGTGGCTGCTACGGGCTTAGCAAGAACCGTTCTTACCTACGCATCAAAACCACAACGATAATTTGTCAAGTTGGTGTTGTTTTAACCTTCGCAAGGACCGGGCGTAGCCACACTTGGTTCAACTAAAGTTGGAGAAACTGACACCCGCCAGCCACCTTTGTGCAAAGCACGTCGGGAGAGCCGGTCTTGCGTAAGCATACGCGTAATGTCAGTCCGGGCCGCTTCGTCCAACAATACCGCCAAACCAAAGTATGACATGCTGGTAAGCAGTATGACTTATATCACCAACAACTCACTTGTGCTCTACTCGTGCATATAACATCAACGCATAAAACCTAGGCTCGGATGCCACTGTTGGGGAACATAGTAATTTCAAAAAAAAATCTACGCACATGCAGGATCATCGTGATGCACATCAACGAGAGGGGAGAGTGTGATCTACGTACCCTTGTGGACCGACAGCGGAAGCGTTATGACAACGCAGTTGATGTAGTTGTACGTCTTCATGGCCCGACCGATCAAGCACCGAAACTACGGCACCTCCGAGTTCTAGCACACGTTCAGCTCGATGACGATCCCCGGACTCCGATCCAGCAAAGTGTCGGGGAAGAGTTCCGTCAGCACGACGGCGTGGTGATGATCTTGATGTTCTACTGTCGCAGGGCTTCGCCTAAGAACCACTACAATATAATCGAGGACTATGGTGGAAGGGGGCACCGCACACGGCTAAGAGAACGATCTTAGAGATCAACTTGTGTGTCTAGGGGTGCCCCCTGCCCCTGTATATAAAGGAGCCAAGGGGGGGTGCGGCCGGCCCTAGGAGGAGGCGCGCAGGAGGAGTCCTACTCCTACCGGGAGTAGGACTCCCCTCCCTTTCCCTAGTTGGATTAGGACTTGGGGGGAAAGGAGGAGAGGGAAGAAAGGAAAGGGGGGGCGCCGCCCCCCTCCTTGTCCAATTTGGACTTGGGGGGAGGGGCACGCGGCAGCCCCTAGGCCTCCTCTCCTCTTTCTCCACTAGGCCCATTAAGGCCCATTAGGTTACCGGGGGGTTCCGGTAACCTCCCGGTACTCCGGTAAAATGCCGATTTCACCCGGAACACTTCCGATGTCCAAATATAGGCTTCCAATATATCAATCTTTATGTCTCGACCATTTCGAGACTCCTCGTCATGTCCGTGATCACATCCGGGACTCCGAACTAACTTTGGTACATCAAAACTCATAAACTCATAATATAACTATCATCGAAACCTTAAGCGTGCGGACCCTACGGGTTCGAGAACAATGTAGACATGACCGAGACACGTCTCCGGTCAATAACCAATAGTGGAACCTGGATGCTCATATTGGCTCACACATATTCTACAAAGATCTTTATCGGTTAGACCGCATAACAACATTCGTTGTTCCCTTTGTCATCGGTATGTTACTTGCCCGAGATTCGATCGTCGGTATCTCAATACCTAGTTCAATCTCGTTACCGGCAAGTCTCTTTACTCGTTTCGTAATACATCATCTCGCAACTAACTCATTAGTTGCAGTGCTTGCAAGGCTTATGTGATGTGCATTACCGAGAGGGCCCAAAGATACCTCTCCGACAATCGGAGTGACAAATCCTAATCTCGAAATACGCCAACCCAACATTTACCTTTGGAGACACATGTAGAGCTCCTTTATAATCAACCAGTTACGTTGTGACGTTTGGTAGCACACAAAGTGTTCCTCCAGCAAACGGGAGTTGCATAATCTCATAGTCATAGGAACATGTATAAGTCATGAAGAAAGCAATAGCAACATACTAAACGATCGGGTGCTAAGCTAATGGAATGGGTCATGTCAATCACATCATTCTCCTAATAATGTGATCCCGTTAATGAAATGATAACACATGTCTATGGTTAGGAAACATAACCATCTTTGATTAACGAGCTAGTCAAGTAGAGGCATACTAGTGACGTTTAGTTTGTCTATGTATTCACACAAGTATTATGTTTCCGGATAATACAATTCTAGCATGAATAATAAACATTTATCATGATATAAAGAAATAAAATAATAACATTATTGTTGCCTCTAGGGCATATTTCCTTCATGTATCCCAATTAATATGGCTATTATACTCTAGTATTGCATCCATTTCACATTTACATACACACTGATGATTCAGAAGATGGTGCATCCATTCAAATAAAACAAGAGGATTCTACAGATGCACTTCACATATATATTAAAAAGTCTGGTCGTCAAACATTTTACAATGTATGCAATTAATTGATTACACATGAAGATTTCCTCATTGTGGGAGTCCTGGATTAGGGGGTCTCCGGACATCCGGACTATCTCCATTGGCCGAACTGTTAGACTATGAAGATACAAGATTGAAGACTTCGTCTCATGTCCGGATGGGACTCTACTTGGCGTGGAAGGCAAGCTAGGCAATACGTATATGGATATCTCCTCCTTTGTAACCGACCTTGTGTAACCCTAACCCTCTCCGGTGTCGATATAAACCGGAGGGTTTTAGTCCGTAGGACAACAAAATGACAACATACAATCATACCGTAGGGTAGCTTCTAGGGTTTAGCCTCTCTGATCTCGTGGTAGATCCACTCTTGTAACACCCATATCATCAATATCAATCAAGCAGGACGTAGGGTTTTACCTCCATCAAGAGGGCCCGAAGCTGGGTAAAACTTCATGTCCCTTGCCTCCTGTTACCATCCGGCCTAGACGCACAGTTCGGGACCCCCTACCCGAGATCCGCCGGTTTTGACACCGACATTGGTGCTTTCATTGAGAGTTCCTCTGTGTCATCGCCGTTAGGCTTGATGGCTCCTACTATCATCGGTAGCGATGCGGTCCAGGGTGAGACTTTTCTCCCCGGACAGATCTTTGTATTTGGCGGCTTTGCACTGCGGGCTAATTCGCTTGGCCATCTGGAGCAGATAGAAAGCTATGCCCCTGGCCATCAGGTCAGATTTGGAAGTTTGAACTACACGGCTGACATCCGCGGAGACTTGATCTTCGACGGATTCGAACCACAGCAGGGCGCGCCGCACTGTCTCGATGGGCATGACCTAGCTCTGCCACCGGACGGTACTCCAGAGGCCGCGCCCACACCAGCTCCGACCCTTAGCTCGAAGCCAACAGCGCCAATCGAGGATGGGTGGCTAGACACCACCTCAGGGGCTGCAGTCTCGATGGTGATTGAGCCAAACACCAGGATAATCCTCTGCGCAACCCGTGACTCCAAGGTACCGGACTCTCTTCCGGACCCCAAACCATCCGCGCCCCTGCCAGTCGAATCTGAGTGGGCGCCGATCATGGAATTCACCGCCGCGGATATCTTTCAGCACTCGCCCTTCGGCGACATTCTGAATTCACTAAGGTCTCTCTCTTTGTCAGGAGAGCCATGGCCGGATTATGGCCAACAGGACTGGGATGCGGACGACGAAGAAATTCGACGCCCACCCACCACCCACTTTGTAGCCACTGTCGATGATTTAACCAACATGCTCGACTTCGACTCTGAAGACATCGACGGTATGGACAACGATGTAGGAGACGAACATGAACCAGCACCTATAGGGCACTGGAAAGCCACCTCGTCGTATGGCATATACATGGTGGATACACCCAATGAAGGCAACGGTGACGAGATAGCGGAGGATGACCCCTCCAAGAAGCAACCCAAGCGCCGACGTCAGCGGCGCCGCTCTAAGTCCCGCCAAAGCAAAAGTGGTGATACCGGCACAGGAGATAATAACACTCCGGATAGCGCTGAAGACAACGAAAACCCCCTCCAGTAAGAGTTAGATCAGGAGGATGAAGGAGCCAGCTCTCCTGAGAGAGCGGCTGGCAGAGAGGAGGATGACAATTACATGCCCCTCCAAAGACGAGGCAAGCCTCGGCGATGATAAATTCGCCGTACCAGAGGATCCCGTCGAACAAGAGCGCTTCAAGCGCAGCCTTATGGCCACGGCAAATAGCCTGAAGAAAAAACAGCAGCAGCTTCAAGCTGATCAAGATCTGCTAGCTGACAAATGGACTGAAGTCCTCGTAGCCGAGGAATATAAACTCGAGCGTCCCTCCAAGAGTTACCCAAGGCGCAGGTTACTACCCCGACTGGAGGAAGAAGCGTATGATACGGCTGACCGGCCACCTCGTGGCCGCGATAGAGAGGCATTCCTGCCGAAAGCTCAGCCTCCACCCCAACGCCATCCAAATAAAAAGGCATGGGGAGATACGCCAGACCTGCGAGACATATTGGAGGACAAAGCAAAGCACTCAAGATCGATCTACGGATCACGAGGGCGCACCACTCTACGAGACGGTAAACGTCACGCCGGATACAGTAAAAGGAAATCCGGCCGGGCCGAACACAGCGGGCAGGACCCATATGAGCTGTGTCGCGATATAGCCCAATACAGAGGCGCCGCACACCCCTTATGCTTCACAGACGAAGTAATGGAACATCAATTCCCAGAAGGTTTCAAACCTGTAAACATTGAATCATACGACGGCACAACAGATAAGCCAATCACACCAACAGGGATTGTTGGGTGTTCAAGCAGGCCGGCAAGTTAATCGCCGAAAACAAGGACAAGGGGCCGCATAGTGATGACGAGGAAGAACCCCGGCAGCCACACACCAGAGGACAGAAGAGGTTTCCCCCGCAAGTGCGGACGGTGAACATGATATACGCAACCCACATCCCCAAGGGGGAGCGGAAGCGTGCGCTCAGGGACGTATATGCGCTGGAGCCAGTCGCCACGAAGTTCAACCCTTGGTCCTCCTGTCCGATCACCTTCGATCGCAGGGACCACCCCACTAGTATCCGTCACGGCGGATTCGCCGCACTGGTCCTAGACCCAATTATCGATGGATTTTACCTCACTCGAGTCCTCATGGACGGCGGCAGCAGCCTGAACCTGCTTTATCAGGACACAGTGTGCAAAATGGGTATAGACCCCTCAAGGATCAAACCCACAAAGACGACCTTTAAAGGCGTCATTCCAGGCGTAGAGGCCCACTGCACAGGCTCAATTACACTGGAAGTGGTCTTCAGATCCCCGGATAACTTCCGAAGCGAAGAGTTAATCTTCGATATAGTCCCGTTCCGCAGTGGTTATCACGCACTGCTCGGACGAACCGCATTCGCTAGATTCAGTGCGGTACCACATTATGCATACCTCAAGCTCAAGATGCCAGTACCTCACGGAGTTATTACAGTCAATGGAAACACAAAGCGCTCTCTCCGAACAAAGGAGCACACCGCGGCCCTCGCAGCAGAAGCGCAAAGTAGCCTCTCAAGGCAATCTACCAGTTCGACGTTTCAAAGCCCAGACACCTTCAAGCGTGCTCGGGGCAATCGGCAAATAGACCGCCTGGCGCGATCTGAGCTCACGTAGCAATACGACGGCCACCCCAATCCCAGCCCAACGACGTTGTTCGTGCCGCGCGTACATCATTAAGCATTGAAAATACCATGGGCACACATGGAGAGGGGGAGGCACAACTACGGCACGTCCCAAAACGCGGCCTAAACCGCACCAGGGCCTTCCCGTTTGGTTATTTTTCTTTTTCTTTCAGGACTTCAATCTCTGGAAACACTGTGTGGCAACTCTATCGCCGAACACATGATACAGCAACCAAGGAGGCCGACGACTACGGAATTCCCAGGTGGATTACAAATTTTACATAATTCGTCAGCTCGCCCTTGGAAGGGACATAGTCCTACTCTTTTTCTCATTACACTATCTGTATCACTCTGCTTTAATGCAATTTTTTAATATACAATGCATGACATTACGATTATTATCGCATTTTTGTTATATGTATACATGTCTATGTGTTCATTAAATGACGCCTAGCAACCGTACACTCTGGTACGGCCAATGCACCAGGGGCTTATGTACCCACAACATGGTGTGAAAAGTCTGAACACTTTCACAAGTGCGGCACTCCGAACTTATAGCATTATATGCATCAGCTCTGAATCATGTCTTTGGTCAAATGTTGTGTTTGCCCGGCTCCTATGTTTTGGTATCTTATGTTTCGCTCTATCGGCTAAGGTAGCGCTAGGAGAACTACTGCGATTGTGCCCCGGTTCTGCCGGGCCGAGCACCTCAGTAGAGAAGCTAAAACTGACTGTCATGATAAGGCGAGAGACTGGTCGCTGTTCGGCGAGGTTTTTCGAGTCCCTAAAGACTTATGCCGCTTAGGGCGAGGGGCCGGCTCCGTCCGGCTTACAGGCGTGTATCGCGCCCCGAATTCGGCCTTCCGAATACCAGGGGCTTCGCCGAAATTTAAAATTATAGAATTCTATGGCTAAGTGAGAGTGATAAAGCATTATTAGTCCGGTTGCCTTGTTCCTTGTGCTGAGCACCTCCCTCGAAGGACCCAAACATGGGAACAAGAGTGCTCAGGTTTATCTCGAACACCCCGGCACTCGTGGCATGGGGGCAGGAGCCGAGGACTAGCCATCTCTCAGATTGGATAAACAGCCAAACAGAAGGTAATATTTTAAATTCACACAAGCGTTGCATAGCGCATATGAAACAAGTTTTCATTACACAGGATAAAAACGAGCAAGTCTCATTCAAATATTACAACACCCATCCGCGATAAGACGGGCGCCCGGCAGAACACCCTCGTAGTACATCTCGGGGTGGCGATGCTCCTTGCCCTCCGGCGGCCCCTCCTTGATAACCTTCACGGCGTCTAGCTTGACCCACTGCGTTTTCACACGGGCGAAGGCCCGGCGTGCACCTTCAATGCAGACAGATTGCTTGACGACCTCCAGCCGTGGGCAGGCATCCACAAGCCGCCTCACCAGGCCGAAGAAGCTGTTCGGAAGGGCGTCGCTAGGCCACAACCGGACTATGAAGCCCTTCATGGCCTGATAGGCCGCCTTATGTAGCTCGGCCATCTGCTTCAGCTGGTCGCTCATTGGAACCGGATGTTCGGCCTCAGCATACTGAGACCAGAACAGCTTCTTCGTCGAGCTTCCGTCCTTGGCCTGGTAGAATAGTGCGGCATCGGACACACTGCGGGGCAAATCTGCGAATGCTCCTGAAGAGCTCCGGATTCGGGTAAGTAATCGGTAATTCACCATCGCATGCTTGCTTTGCATATAGAAAGCCTTACCCACCGCTATCTTCTTCATCGCGTCGATCTCCTGAAGGGCCTTCTGGGCCTCGGCCTTGGCACTCTTCGCGCTCTCACGGGCCGCAGCAAGCTCAGACTCCCTCGTCTTCAAGTCAAGCTCCAACGCCTCGTGCTTTGTCACGAGAGCTTAGAGCTCTTGCTGCACCTCGCCCACCCGAGCCTCGTGCCTCTCTCGCTCGGTGCGCTCCTGGGCTGCCTTTTCTTCGGCCTGGGACATCGCTTGCTTCAGGGTCGCCACCTCGGTCGTGGCCCCTCGCAAACATACAATGATCCTGTCATTTAGCAATCGCGTCCTTTTTCTCATCTACAGACGGGGTATCACTTACCCTTGTTCTCCTCGAGCTGCCTCTTAGCTAGGCCGAGCTCCTTCTGGGACCCCTCGAGGGCCTCCTTCAGTACGGCGACCTCCGCAGTTAGTGCAGCGGACGCCAACAGCGAAGCATGCACATGCATATTGACATACTTATATTAGACTCCTGCGATATTATTTGATCCTCTGTTCGGCTTTTCTTTGTGAACACCGAACAAAGCATCAGGGGCTACTGTCTATGTGGTAACACTTCTACTACATTTTAAAACACTTACCTCGAAGCCTATTAGAAGGCTAGTACAGGCTTCAGTCAATCCGCTCTTGGCGGACTGAACCTTCTGGATCACCGCACTCATGATAGTGTGGTGCTCCTCCTCGATGGAAGCGTTGCGAAGTGCTTCCAACATAGTGTCTGGCGCCTCTGGGTGGATAGAGGTCACCGGCACTGGCGTCTCACCCTCCTTAGAAGGGGACCGCATGCCCGAGCTCGGATCCGTTGAAGGGTCCGGCGCGGTGTTCGGCTGAGGGCCGAACTCAGAGCTCTCGGGGACTCCGTCCCCTCGGCTCCCGGAGTCCGGAAGGTCACCTTGAGGCGCCTCCGAGACTGTCCCCCTTGATCCGGTGCCTCTTGAGACAGCACCTCGGTGTCGTCGGCTGGATGAGGGGAGGTGGCCGTCGGGACTGGATCGCTATCCATGTCCGACGCGCCCAGAGAGCCGTCCGAGGATACCTCGATATTGGCTCAGGGCGGCCTGCACAATTGAGTTTGGCATTAGAGAAAGCAATGCGACAAAGGAATCCTATGGGTTACTTTGGTATCCGAACACTTACGATCTCCCCTGGGGCTTGCCCCTGGGCAACCACTCGTCTTCACTTTCGTCGGCGGCGGTAGAGCTGTCTGGAAGGAGCGTCCTTCCCTTCTTGGACCCTTCGGCCTTCCTTTTCTTGTCTCCCCCAGTCGATGGGGGAGCCTCCTCTTCCTCTTCCTCGTCTTTGGGGGAAGAGTGCACCGCAGAGTCATCGGACGGTGAGCCCGACGACGCCTGGCATCGGGAACTCTTTCGAGCTCCCTTGGCTTCCTTTGTCTTCTCCGGCACCTTATAAGGGGCCGGAGCCAGCATCTTCGTCAGAAGAGCGTATGCGGGGCCTTCGGGCAAGGGAGCGGGACAGTCGATCTGTCCGGCCATCTTCTGCCAGTCCTGTCAAAATTACGGGAGTTTAGATCCCACATAGAGCCAATCTATATATATATAACGAATATCCTGTAAAAGGCAAAACAACTTACCGCACTGGTGTGGCGCTTCGCGCTGAATCTGCGATCCTCAGTAATGGGGGGAGGGACCGCGGCGCCCTTGAACAGCACCCTCCAGGCATCTTCATGCGTCGTGTCGAAGAGCCTGTTCAGAGTTCAATGCTGCGCCAGATTGAACTCCCACAAGGTAAACTCCCGTTGTTGGCACGGGAGTATCCGGCGAACGAGCATAACCTGGACTATGTTGACAAACTTAAGCTTCTTATCCACCATGTTCTGAATACATGACTGGAGTCCGGTCAGCTCTTTTGAATTACCCCAGGACAGGCCCTTCTCTTTCCAGGAGGTGAGCCGCATGGGGATGCCAGATCGGAACTCGGGGGCCGCTACCCATGCAGGGGCGCGTGGCTCGATGATATAGAACCACCCCGATTGCCACCCCTTTATGGTGTCCACGAAGGTGCCCTCGAGCCATGTGATGTTGGGCATCTTGCCCACCATGGCGCCTCCGCACTCCTCTTGGCGGCCGCTCACTACCTTCGGCTTGACATTGAAGGTCTTCAGCCATAAGTCGAAGTGGGGCTTGATGCGGAGGAAGGCCTCGCACATGACGATGAACGCCGAGATGTTGAGGATGAAGTTCGGGGCCAGATCATGAAAATTCAGGCCGTAATAAAACATGAGTCCTCGGACGAAGGGATGGAGAGGGAATCACAGTCCGCGGAGGAAATGGGTGGGGAATACCATCCTCTCATGGGGCTCTGGGGTGGGGATGAGCTGTCCCTCATCTGGGAGCCGGTGCGCGATATCGTCGTGTAGGTATCCGGCTCTCCTTAGTTTCTTGACGTCTCCCTCCATGACAGAGGAGACCATCCACTTGCCTCCCGCTCCGAACATGGTTGGAGAAGGTTGAGATGAAAGTGAGGACTTGAGCGCTAGAGCTCGAGTATGCGGGAGCGGATGAGTAAAGGAGGAAGAAGGCATGGATAGAAAGGTGAATCCTTATCCTTATTATGGGTGGACAAAATTAAACGTCCCCACTTGCCTAGTAAAACTCGCTTATCCCCCAAGCGCTGCAATTGATGGCGTGGTTGGGTTACCCACGCCCGTATTGATGAGAATCCCGTATAAGGGGACACGATCTCTGCTTTGACAAGACATGTCGAAAAACTGCCTCACGTTATGTGCGAGGCTCGTTAAAAGAAACAGTTCGAATAATCACTGGGCCATGACATAACGTCATGTTGCCAAAACAAGCTAGCAAATTAGATCGGCGAAAAAAACATTATTCTCTCCGCGGTGAAATGTGGGACTTATTTTGCAGGGTCGACACTATCCTCGTATTCAACTTTTTCTGTAATATATTCGAAGAAGGAACCCGCCTTGCAATGCCGAAGACAACTACGCGTCGGACTCATCGTCATTGAAGCCTGGTTCAGGGGCTACTGTAGGAGTCCTGGATTAGGGGGTCTCCAGACAGCCGGACTATCTCCATTGGCCGGACTGTTAGACTATGAAGATACAAGATTAAAGACTTCGTCTCGTGTCCGGATAGGACTCTACTTGGCGTGGAAGGAAAGCTAGGCAATACGTATATGAATATCTCCTCCTTTGTAACCGACCTTGTGTAACCCTAACACTCTGCGGTGTCTATATAAACCGGAGGGTTTTAGTCCGTAGGACAACAAAATGACAACATACAATAATACCGTAGGCTAGCTTCTAGGGTTTAGCCTCTCTGATCTCGTGGTAGATCCACTCTTGTAACACCCATATCATCAATATCAATCAAGCAGGACGTAGGGTTTTACCTCCATCAAGAGGGCCCGAACCTATGTAAAACTTCGTGTCCCTTGCCTCCTGTTACCATCTGGCCTAGACGCACAGTTCGAGACCCCCTACCCGAGATCCGCCGGTTTTGACACCGACACTCATAATTTAGCATCTGCAATTTCTAGACATTCGAGCAGTACAAAATGGAACAAACACAAAGAGTAAAGCTTATAAGGTCTTCTGTGTGAGCTCAACGCATATGGTTACAGCAAGTTGTCTTAACCAATCTTGCAAAAACATTTTCAACCTGGACAGTAAGTGACCAAATGACAAGTACACACATTAGAAAACATAATCTCCATTACATTTATTACGATACTCAAAGAATGTACAGAGTTCACCACCCCTATTTATTATAAGAAAAACACCTACTATTCGATTTAATAAGGAACAAACAAATGAAAATAGTTTCAAGTCTGGGCACACGAATTAAGCACATCTAGTTGCCCTTCCTGGAAAGCATGACAACAGTTTCAGGTTTGGAAAGATAATTAAACCCACATGGCATGGTGTGATTACCACCGATATTAAGTTTACTTTCCTGAAAGTGAAGAATCATCGAACTGTGTCTGTACATAAGACAAAATAGGGACAACATGTTTACATCATAGGTATCATAGGATCTTATCTTTTTGTATAAGCACACAAAGGCAAGTAGTACATCAAAGAAAACTCAAACTTCATTCCAGCATTGACTAACACTAGTATGGAAACTAAAAGAACATACAGAACCTTTTCACAAGCATATATAATGATATTCAGGTGTGAGCTTCTGAGAGGAAATACAAGGATATTTTCAAATAATGCTACTTTATATAGAGAGAAAAGAGACATGTAGGATATAAAAGAATTCTGCAAAATACCTCTTTTACCAATCTGGTCACAAATTAGTACCGTGATTCCTGAAGAACAGCAACCAACATGCAAATTAGATTGCAAGTAAAGACCAACCTGTAACCACTACGATGAAAGATATAGAAAATTAAACAAGAAATTCCAAATTAAGTTTACTAGATACAACTCTACTACACATTAAATGTTTATTTTTCAAATAATGTTAAGATCTGTACAGAAGTGTAGTATCTTGAACCTTCAATCTTACAACAAGAGCTCAATAAAGAAGACCTTGATTAAGTAGCGGCACAAACCAGAATGAGTAGTATATCTACACATATGTTTTGACTAGTACGGAATGAGCAAATATCTCAATTCCCTTCCATGCACATGACTTTGAGTTGTAGTGAACTTGGTTCATAAAGTTTTTTCTAGAAATAAATATAATATACATGAGATTGGATCAGATCATATCAAGAAATAACTATTCCAAAGCAAGTAGCCATATATACGACCAGAACACCTATTTGTACTAGCATAATTTTCAACTTTCAGTGTGTATCTACAGCAAGTTTCCTGCCATGTACAAAATACTAAACAGTGTATTGGTAGATCAACCACTTTTTACACATGAAAAGAAATACTGGACTAAGCAGCACCTATGCTCTTCATAAATGGTTCTATGGCAGGCAGACCAACCACTATGTTTCATGTACTGCCCAATAACAAAAGAAAAAGCTTCAGAATACACAGTAATGCAAAAGCTCAGTTCTAGTACATGTAAAAGCTTCCAGTAATTGTATGCATAAAAAGGCAAAGCACATTCAGGACATGCATATACATGCCAAGCAAAATTTTTGTTTGTATGTTTACGACAGTTTCATTTGCATGAAGCATATAAGAAATGAAATGCTAAATAGTTTCAATGTTCTTAAATAGCAGCAAGCATGTATCCAACAGCAAAATACTTAATCCAAGACTTAACTACCAAGAGTATTACCTCCTCAGTTTTGCTTGCTGTCGTGTACTCACGTTGCTGGTTCTACGATGAACTTAGGATTCACTCGAAGCTTCATACATAGAAGCAAACACTTATAAGAAATCAACCATAATAGTAATTGGTAAATATATAATCATAAGAACATAAGCTTATGTGGCTTGTAAGGCCATGCGATAATTGAAGTGAAATATATTCATCGCACATGCTTGTATGGCGTAGTTGACACTTCTTGGTGGAGAGTAAAAAAGAAGATGCACGCTGCTCACAGAACAAACAATCCAAAAAGTTTACTTTAGTGAAAGCACCAAGTGAAAATTAGAGAACTTTTTGTAAGGATTACATATAGAACAAAAGAGCATGGTACTCAGCTAGACTCATGACCCATTTTTTTCCAATTTTTCTACTTAGGAGGATAGCTCCCAATTTCCATTACTGAAAACTAATAGAACACAACCACATGTCTCAGGTTAGTCCCCCTTTAGGGGTACCCTCAAAACATCAGAAACTACGCCACACACACCAACACTACTACCAAACCTGGATGCAAAAAATAAACAACGAGCATCCAAAATGTTCTAATTATCAGCAAGAAAACGACAGTCTTATTGTAGAGCAAAATTATTGCACCTGTAGATTCCAAAAAAAGTAACTAAACTACAGGAGAAAGGTAGAACGGCGTGACTATAATTTTGCACGTTATATATTCTATCATCCAAGCTAAAATGACACATTTTGACATAGACCTAACTACTGGAGAAAATTAGAACAGATGAAAGTACAAAAAAAATCATGGAACTGGCTGAATCCAGCGCTGCTTTTTTATTAATTTAAGAAATAAAAATCTAGGAACACCAGTTGTTGCAGACCCATAAGGAAAAGATAAACCACACCACTGAGTGCTCCCCAAGACTCCAACAAGTAAAGGTACAGATAGACTCCAAAGAGATACAAGAAAACATCAGCTCCTCATGTATTCACTTCAAGCATGAACGAACCAATTTGGTGCAGGACTGGTTCGTAGAGGAGGCTCGTGGAGGAGGAGGTGCTGCTGGCCGGGGGAGCTCCTGCAGGAGGCGGCGCTGCTTGACGAAGTGAGCAAGTCGACGATGGCCGGGGTGCTAGGCCGCGGTGCTACCTGGAGAGAAAGCACCGGGAGGCAGCGCTTCGGGTGCGGCGGAGGGTGTTTGGGAGCGGCGACGTTGGTCGGCCGGGGAAGGAAGTCGGCGCTCGGTGCGGCGGAGGTCGAGGAGGAAGCGACAAAGGTTGCTCGCCGGCGGATAAGGAGGTTGCTATACGGCGGCTGAGGAGGGTGCTAGGGTGCGACGGTGGTGGGGATGAAGCCAACGCTCCGGTGGGTGGTTGGCGGCGGCGGGGGGGAGATCGTGGTGATGTTCGATTTGGCTAGGGTTTGATTTGGGGAACAATTTGGAAAAGGGCTGAGACGAGTTTTTTTAGGGGTACGAGTTTTTTTTCTTTTGTGAGACATAGGGCCCGCGAATATTTTCCATCTAGCGAGCGCTCGGGCTCTCTCCTGCGCGTTTACGCCCAAAAGATTTCACTTTCTGACTTTCACCACATCCCGGCAGTTGGTGGGCCGTAACTCAGTTCTCCTGGCAGAAAACGTGTCGCCAACCATCCGCGGCAGTTCGTGTGCCCCGGGAACTTATCTTCTCCCGGCAGTTTATCTGCCCATATTTACTTGTGCTGGTAATAAGGTAATTCCTGGCAGATTATTTGCCCTTAATAAGATAGTTCTCCCGGCAGTTAACTGCCCTTAATTAAGTGTTGTGGTGTAGTGACAGTCAGCGTGTGCTCTGATACCATCTTGTAGCGATCAGACCTCAACTAGTCTGATCTATGTGTCTCAGTGTCATCCCTGGATCAGCAATGCTGACACGCACAGTACTTGAAGGATTTATAACAGAGTAGCAATCACACACTTATTACATCAAATATCTCAAAAGAGAACTTATTGCAATAAATATGGCTTAAGGCCATCTAATAACGATAACAGCGGAAGGCTTGGAAGATAAGTGTGTCAATCAACTCCAACGGCATCACTGAGTATAGAACCACGACCTAAAGGCACCTTACTCGTCGTCTGAAAAGTCTGTACCATGAATGTTGCAGCCCGAAAACGGGTCAGCACATGGAATATGTTGTCAATGTAACACATAGAGGGTAATGAAAGAATAAGGCTACACTACATGCATATATGGCTGGTGGAAAGCTCGATGGTTACAGTTTTTGCATAAAGCAAATTTTTCCTACTGCAAAGGAATAAATTTTATTTAACTATCATGGTAGTTAAACATTGAGAGTGTAAACACCCTCTCAATCCCAATTAAGCATCATCATTAAAACCCAACAATATTAATTAGAGTAACATGATGAGATTCACATGATAATCCAAGTACTAAATACTCAAGACGTCCATAATCGGGGTCACGGCTAACCATGATTAGTTTATACACTCTGCAGAGGTTTGCGCACTTTTCGCCACAAGACTCGATCTCCTCCGTTGGGATTCTTGCACTACTTGATGTTTGAGAAACGGATGACCGAGACATAGTCTTTCAGAAGCGCCAGCACCTTACGAATGGGTAGACCGTACCAACCTACATCCCCTACATCTGCTAGTCTACCACTGTAAGAATTCGCACGACTTAGTCAACTATGCTAGAGCACATAGTAGCTTGTGGCTGCACATGAAAGTTTCTAGTATGAATAATCTCATGATCCCTTTGAGCCTGGGTGGCGGTCCAAAGAAAATAGGCAATCGCTGAAATACTCAGGTGCCTCAATCCACCCAGATGTATGTTCAAGTTGCCACCTTAAATAAACCATTAATTTAACAATCTCACATCTGTCATGGATACACTCACCCAATCTACGTCTACTAGCATAGCATGGCAATATAAGCAAACGTAGAAGTACCTCCCAAAGGTTTGATAATAAAACAGGAAATAGGTACTACCTCATCTACTTCCCAAAACCCAAAATTTAATTAGATCATAATCATGTAATGTTTGAGGATTGATCTAATGCAATAGAACTGGGTAGTAAAGAGGTATGATCAAAGTGTTACTTGCCTTGCTGATGATCCGCGAAACCTAGAGATTCAAAGTAGCAAGCGGCGCACTCCGGGTACTCTATCGCAAACAAACAAGCACACAATAAGCACTCATCTAATGCGCAGGTAAAACTTAAATAAGAGATCTAACCAGAAAGTTCAACTTAAGAACTTCGGTTTGCACAAAGAATCAAATCGAACGAAGCAACGAAAATCAAACGACGAAAGAAACAAACTTCTTTACTAATATCGATCTAGGCTAAATTTTACAGAAGCAAAAACTTGTTTGAGTTGGTTAAATGGAAAGAGGGTTTCGAGACGAAACTCCATGCGCTTGAATCGCCTGATTCCGATAAACGAGCGAAAAGTTATACTAGAACGAAAATCGGATCAGAAATCGCGATCAGAAATAACCGCGGAAAATCCAAGAAAAAGAAAAACGATGAACAAATTATCGAATGAACGTTTGTTTTCTGGAACTAAACGGTGAACGCGTTCGTTAAAACGAACGAGCGAGCGAACGCTCGCTAAAAAACTAAACCGAAAAAAACCGATCTAAAAAACGGACATAAAAAACCGAACAAAAAACCGAACGGAAAACCGAACGGTTTTCTCGAGGAAAACCACCGGCGGCGGGGGCAGCGGTCAACCTCGGCGGGCGGCGACACCGGCGGGGCGGCGTGGTCGGCGGCGGCGGCGGCGGGGTCCGGCGGCGGTGCGGCGGGGTCGGGCGCTAGGGTTTGGGCGGCTCGGGCTGGGCTCCCCGGCTTATGAAGGCCGGCCGGACGGAGTCCTGGCCGAACACGGCCCAAAGTCGGTTTCGCATTTTTTTAAATAATTACGTGCAGAAAAATAAATAAAAGAAATACTAAACGGACTCCAAAAATCCCGAAATAAATTTCCCCCGACTTCTAAAATCAAGCAGGTCTAGATGAACATTTATTTAGGGCCTAAATGCAATTTTGAAAAACACGCATTTTTCCTAAATTCAAATAAAATAGGAAGAAAACTCCGAAATAAAATCTTATTTGATTTTATTATTAAATCTCAATATTTCTTTATGTTGGGAAAGTCATTTTATTGCCTCTCTCATATCTATCCCTAATAATAAAGTCGAATTGACTCCGTGGGTTCACCGTCACAATACGCTTTCTTCTTATATCATAATACGCCTTTTCAATTTGTATAGATAAACTCGTAATATAAACGAGGTGATACTAATTTGTAGTCTGCACGTAAACAAAAGCTTCCTCTGTTTATTCCCTGTTGTATATGATGTGTATTAGGCCTGCCCTACGCTCTTTTGGGCCTCATCCACGGCTAGTCTAGCACTCTTCCGATCCAAAAAGACCAACACGTCAAGCTGCACAATACATAGGGCCAAGTGGACTTCTAATCAGCCTTTTCATGTTAGTTTACTCATTAAAAATATAGCGCCGGATGACCAGCAGTCCTTGCCTACGTGTGTTTGCCTGCCGCTACGTACATGCATGCCTGGCTCGCGTGTGTGTGGTGCGCGTGCATGCTGTTGCCGCTGATTGCCACACTAGAATATGATCCGTATTTTAAAGTTCTTACAAATTAAACTGGCTATTTGTTATTTCTCATATACAATAGGAGAGATATCGATATGTTTTTCTAGAAAAAGAAGAGTATGAATTCAAGGGTCGTGCTTCGTCTATTCTGTGATACGCCGTCATACAACACGAGTAATTTTTTTCCGAAACGGTGACAAAAGATTTACTTCATCGATTAATTACAACATGAGTACTATATTCTATGCGATCAGATTATGAAATGGGTAAAAGGCTGTTATAAAATATATTTGCCACTGCAGGAATTCAAACTCGCAACCTCCATGTCCTGTAATTAATCCGCTACCAACTGAGCTAGCCGTGTGTTTTGATTAATCCCACCTTGCCACTTTATATAGGATTTCAGCCGACGTTGCAACGTGCAGCAAGATAAATAATAAGGAAAGAAAAGGATTTGAGATGGGGAATACTGATAAGGAAAGCCTTCCACGCCGAAGCAAATTTGAGAAAGAAATTTATGCGGCAAGGGAAATAATAAGGAAGGAAAAGGAATTGAGACGGGGGATAATAAGGAAACCAATCCACACCGAGGCAAAGGATTGGAGAAGGAAATTGAGATAGGAGATAACAAGGAAAGCGCTAGAATAAATTAAGAGGCTTCCGTTCGAGGAGTATAAGGAAAGATCCTGTCAAGAAAAAAATTATAAAGGAAAGAGGGTTGGGTATTTAAATTAAATTAACTGGATTTCAGGGAGGTATTAAAGGAACGATTTTGGTGTATTGTACGTGCGTGCTTGTGTGTTCCACCGGCCGCAAAGGTAATGTTTATCGGCATAAGGCCGGGAGAGGGAATAATAAGAGGACAGATGAAGGGATGGCGATCCTTTTGGTTGATTTTGTTTTGCTTTTCCTTGATGAATGAAATCAACTATTTTTGGTAATATAATTTTCTTAGTTAACAGAGGTAAACCATCCACAACATGCCAAATATGTGGATTGATTTCATGTGAACCGACCTACTGGAAGATTTTATTCCCTTTTTGCCAACTTCATGAATCAATTTTGGTAGCTTCAGTCGAATAGTTCTAGATTTTTCAGCAATTCATCTCATCCAGTAGTTTGATAGTTTTTTTATAGACCAGAAACAATCTTATGATATTTATTTACCATTCCAAAAATAATAATTTGTGTACCACACTGAAAACAATTGAATGTTGATGTAATGTCGAAGTTCACCATCCAATCCTAGCATCTTGAAAGATAAGCCTCACTATTCAAAGGAATAAAAATACTATTATAATTTTTAAAGGAATTAAACCGTTTACCACAAAAAAAGAATTAACCAGTTAGAATCTGACCCAATATAACTGAGCCAGCTATTACTTTTAAAATGCAGTGGTGCTGAAATAGGGAGGTGCACATTCTTGAGGCCTTAGGACTTGCTCGTCAGGGATATGTGATATTATTTTTCTTCCGTTGCAACGCACGGGCATGTTTTGCTAGTTTTTATAATAGAAATAATTGAAGATCAAATAAATAAAATCAATGATCCTATTTTTTCAAAATTTGAGAAAACTCAAATATGAAAATAACGAAATCCCCAACTCTCTCCGAGGGTCCTTGAGTTGCGTAGAATTTCTGGGATCAAACCAAAAGCAAATGAAATATGATATGCAGTGATGATCTAATGTATAACATTTCAAATTGAAAATTTGGGATGTTACAACTTCAAGATGAATGGCAAGCAAGTTGCCACTCCCATGAAGAAGCCCAAAGCTAGACCCAAGCCTGAAACTGAGTGCTTCTAACTGCAAAAGAACTGGTCACTGGAAGCAGAACTGCCCCAAGTATTTGGCGGATAAGAAGGATGGCAAAGTGAAAGGTATATTTGATATACATGTTATTGATGTATACTTTACTAGTGTTCATAGTAACCCCAGGGTATTTGATACCGGTTCAGTTGCTATGATTAGTAACTCGAAACAGGAGTTACAAAATGAACAGAGACTAGTTGAGGGTGAGGCAATGATGTGTGTTGAAAGTGATTCCAAGGTTGATAAGATCACCATCGCATACTCCCTCTACCTTAGGTATTAGTGTTGAACCTAAATAAATATTATTTGGTGTTTGCATTGAGCATGAATATTATTGGATCATGTTTATTGCAATACGGTTATTCATTTAAGTCAGAGAATAATTGTTGTTCTGTTTACATGAATAAAACCTTCAATGGTCATACACCCAATATGAATGGTTTGTTGGATCTCAATCATGGTTATACACATATTCATAATATTGAAGCCAAAAGATGCAAAGTTAATAATGATAGTGCAACTTATTTGTAGCACTGTTGTTTAGGTCATATTGGTGTAAAGCGCATGAAGAAACTCCATGCTGATGGGCTTTTGGAATCACTTGATGCTTGCGAACCATGCCTCATGGGCAAGATGACTAAGACTCCGTTCTTCGGAACAATGGAGCGAGCAACAGACTTGTTGGAAATAATACATACTGATGTATGCGGTCTAATGAGTGTTGAGGCTCGCGGCGGGTATCGTTATTTTCTGACCTTCACAGATGATTTGAGCAGATATGGGTGTATCTACTTGATGAAACATAAGTCTGAAATATTTGAAAAGTTCAAAGAATTTCAGAGTAAAGTGGAAAATCATCGCAATAAGAAAACAAAGTTTCTACGATCTGATCGTGGAGGTGAATATTTGAGTTATGAGTTTGATCTTCATTTGAAACAGTGTGGAATAGTTTCGCAACTTGCTACCTCTTGAGCACTGCGTTGGTTTTCCCTTGAAGAGAAAAGGGTGGTGCAGTAAAGCAGCATAAGTATTTTCCTCAGTTTTTGAGAACCAATGTATCAATCCAGTACGAGACCACCCGCGAGTCACCTCGTACCTACACACACATAAATCATCGTAACAAGAAAATAAAGTTTCTACGATCTTATCGCAGAAGCGAATATTTGAGTTAAGAGTTAGGCCTTCAATTAAAACAATGTGAAATAGTTTCACAACTCACGCCACCTGGAAATACCACAGTGTAATGGTGTGTCCGAATATCGTGATCGTAATTTATTAGATATGGTGCGATCTATGATGTCTCTTAACGATTTAACACTCGTTTTGGGGTTATGCATTAGAGACAGCTACAACGAGATAGAGGTTAATTTGACCAACAAGGATGGTTCTTTATTGGTTTGTGCTACATATATGCATGGTAGGAGTATGTACATGTCAAAGAGGGGGCAACATGAATACTATATATATATATATGCATGTCATAACCTCGCTCCATGTGGGGACTTTCCGATTCCCAAGGCAAGTGCCACATCAAAGTTGTACATTATATTGGTATTCAAACATCACGCAATACCATGCAGGCGGTGGTTGCCCTATAGGAACCCACTCGCGTGTGGCGGTTCCATTTGTGGGCATGCGAGGTTGTCCTCAATCACTTTGACCCAACGAGAAAGAGGTTAATTTGACCATCAAGGAATGATTCTTTTTTGGTTTGTGCTATATAGTAGAAGTACATATATACAACGCGCCGAATGAGGGCATACATATAGCACATACCACGCATCATGAACCTCGCACTCTCTGTGGGGAATTTTTGGTTTCCTATATATGTGGTGCCACATCAAAGTTGTGCATTGCGTATTCAAACGTCACACAAACACCTCTTTAGGCCACATGCAGACGGTGGTACGTAGTCTGATATAGGATGATCACTCACATGCGACGTACGCTTCGCTTCTATGCTGGGCCCGTGAGTTTGTCGTCCATCACTTTGACCCAGCGAGAGAGAGGTACGTTTGACGAACAAGGAGGATTCATTCTTTTGGGGCTGTGTTACTAGCTAGGTGTATAGTATGTGTCGAAGGGGGGGGGGGTGACCAGCATATTATATATATATATATATATATATATATAAGCGAATATTTGAGTTAAGAGTTAGGCCTTCAACTAGAACAATATGGAATAGTTTCACAACTCACGCCACCTGGAAACACCACGGTGTAATGGTGTGTCCGAATATTGTGATCGTACTTTATTAGATATGGTGCGACCTATGAAGTCTCTTAACGATTTAACACTATCGTTTTGGGGTTATGCATTAGAGACAGCTACAACGAGATAGAGGTTAATTTGACCAACAAGGATGATTCTTTATTGGTTTGTGCTACATATATGCATGGTAGGAGTATGTACATGTCAAAGAGGGGGCAACATGAATACTATATATATATATGCATGTCATAACCTCGCTCCATGTGGGGACTTTCCGATTCCCAAGGCAAGTGCCACATCAAAGTTGTACATTATATTGGTATTCAAACATCACGCAATACCATGCAGGCGGTGGTTGCCCTATAGAAACCCACTCGCGTGTGGCGGTTCCATTTGTGGGCATGCGAGGTTGTCCTCAATCACTTTGACCCAACGAGAAAGAGGTTAATTTGACCATCAAGGAATGATTCTTTTTTGGTTTGTGCTATATAGTAGAAGTACATATATACGACGCGCCGAATGAGGGCATACATATAGCACATACCACGCATCATGAACCTCGCACTCTCTGTGGGGACTTTTTGGTTTCCTATATATGTGGTGCCACATCAAAGTTGTGCATTGAGTATTCAAACGTCACACAAACACCTCTTTAGGCCACATGCAGACGGTGGTACGTAGTCCTATATAGGATGATCACTCACATGCGACGTACGCTTCGCTTCTATGCTGGGCCCGCAAGTTTGTCGTCCATCACTTTGACCCAGCGAGAGAGAGGTACGTTTGACGAACAAGGAGGATTAATTCTTTTAGGGTTGTGTTACTAGCTAGGTGTATAGTACGTGTCGAAGGGGGGGTGACCAGCATATTATGTATATATATATACACTAGGTGTCACATGAATTCCTCACTCTTGTGGGGACTTTGCGGTTTTTAAGGCAAATGCCACAACAAAGTTGTGCATTAGGTATTCAAAACATCACAACACACCTCTCCATATATATGTTTTGGCACACGTGCAATCGCGATGGTTGTTCTCCTATATATGCCACTCACTCACGCGGTTATCGGCGATACTTCCATCTGTCGGCCTGCTTGGTCCATCACTTTCACTGACAGCGCGAGAGAGGTTAACTAATTTGACTTAGGAAGGGATTAATTTTTTGTTTGTCTCATGATATAGATCATGATGTGAGATACATATATATAATAGCGCATGTGTACACATGAATCCATCCCGCTGGATCAAAGGGGGGGCGAGCACACGACATGTCATGAACGACCTCTTGCTTTCTGTGGGGACCTCTGCGATTTTCAACGCATGCACCACATCAATGTTGTGCATTGGGTCGGGTATTAATTCAACACATATGCATGCATCACACACCTCCATAAATATGTTCAGGACATACACATGCAACGGTTGTCTTTGGACACACTCTCACTCGCTTGGTTATGGGCGACAAGCCTATATATATTCGTAGGCCCGTGTGGGACGTCCATCATTTCGACCAATGACGAGAAAGGTTACCAGGGTGGATTCTTCTTCTTTGCTTCGAGTTACCGTATAGTAGGTCGACCATTACAAGCCTAATTAAGTTTGAGTGCATGCTACGCGCGGTGAACCCTCGCTCAGTGTGGGGATTTTACGGTTCCAAAGCATGGTGCCACATCAAATTTGTGCATTGGGTATTCAAACACAACACACACCACTTCCATATACATACTTGGGCCACATGCACAGAGTGGGTTTGTCTTCATACAATACTCCCTCGTGAGGTTATTGGCAACAAGCTAGCCCATTTTGCGGGGCCGTGTGGATGTCCATCACTTTGACCAACAACGAGCGGGAGAGTTTGTACGACCAACTTGGATTCTGCTTGGTCCGTGTTACAGTACGCCTTGGTGAGATGCCCTCCCCCCGACGTGTGTGTGGGGGGAGGGGGGCTACTTCGCACTACCTGCAACATTCGTGGGGTCGGTGAAGTCCGGTTAATTTGCGAGGCACATGTGCCACATCAAAGTTGTGAATGGTAGTTAAATATCACACCACACCCTTTTCATACATATAGTAGGGCCACCCGCATGTGGTTCGTATGTGGTCTCACCCATCTCACGCCGCAAGCACACATTTGTGGGTCGGCACACGGTCCACCTTTGTCAGGAAGCGAAGGGGGAAGTTTGACCATATATATATATATATGATGGACTCCTATAGGTTTTGTGTTACGGTAGGGTGAGATTTCATACCTACCTATTTGGGGGCATGCATTCATAGCTAGGATTCCCTTACCACCGACACGAAGTGGGGTTCGTAGGGGGTGGCTGACTAGCAATACTGTGCTTTTGTGTGACAGGTGCCACATCAAACTTGTGCATTGGGTATTCGAACATCAAACCACCATTTTCATTCATATATTTGGTCAACGTGCAAGTGTGTTCGTGTTCTGACCCTCTCCCGCGTTATTCATTTTGCCAAATTTATAAACAACACACGAGTTGGATGTAGAAGCCGTCTGCGATTGGGTACGCAACAGACATAGTTCGGTCAGACTACCCATGTGCCACGCCCGTTCCCTGTAGTCGCTCACATCAGCACAGTAGATAGGGATCCACGAGGCTTGCCTCCCGGTCTCGAAAATATCTACTGCCTCTTAATCTCGAAAATATCTACCGCCTGGAATGTTTTAATGTTTGATAGCACATGATTAGTATGTGCAGACCGTGTGCAATGTCTGTTACTCCCGATCTGCTTCAATCCCTTGATTCAAATTTTCAGTAGCCCCGGCATTTTACACCCGCCTCTGCATCCCTCGCAATCTCAAAAATATCTGCTCGCCCTTGATTCAAATTCAGTAGCCCCGCCTTGTTAGTCCCGCCTCTGCATCCCTCGCAATCTCAAAAATATATGCTCGCCCTTGATTCAAATTTTCAGTTGCCCCAGCATTTTACTCCTGCCTTTGCATCCCTTGCAATCTAAAAAATATCTGCTCACCCTTGATCCAAATTTTCAGTAGCCTTGCCTTGTTACTCCCGCCTAGTAAAAATTTTAGTTGCCGCGGTATTTCCTCAATTTCAACTAAGGGTTTTAGTTTGTTAACTTTTAAAGGATCGGTTAGAGATGGCCTTATGCCTTGTTTATTTCAGTTCTTCACAATGTGATGCTCTATATGTGCAACTATTTGCCGTGTAGTTAAATTTCATCAATAACAGTTTCAACAATACCACTATAAATTACGATATTTGGTTGCTGTTAAGGATGTTGCAGTTAACATGCCTTTTCGTTTTTTAACAATAACTAGTGTACTTTAGATCTCCACAATACCAGTTTGAATGACTATTTGCTTGTTTTTAAATGCTATGTCTGATGCAGTTAACACACCTTTCCACTTCTTGTTTTGCTTAACTAGCGTGCTTAAACCTGCACACTGAAGCTATCATTTGTAGATTATGTTGTCTATCATGGATATATTTGGTTGATGTTTAGCCTGTTGTGCTTAACATGCCTTCGTATGTACTCATACAGGACAAAGAACACTGCTATTTACCATCGAGGTTAGTTTCATCGCATTGCTTATATGTACTCACTGTTCAGGATGTCGGTAGCTGGTACCATATAGCCTGGGGGATGATAAGGGATTAATCGTCGAATCGGACATTTCACTGAATATAGCTGTAACCCATTTATCAGTAGGTTAACTAGGGCCATATTTAATATATCTGAGGCTACATAGCAACATGCATTGTACTACATGACTAAATATGCAATCCCAGACTACATAGCAACAAGGAAGAGTGTTACTTTAATGTTCTGATGATGTCTAGATATACATGTAATAAAATCTTATATAATGGATGGAGGGAATGTTGTACTACATCATTTTGCAATTGTTGTTTAGCTTCTAATATTAACTAGGTGCTTTTAGGTACATATGTCATTGCCAAAGATCCACACTTCGACCCTTTCTATCTATGGGGCAATGAGCTATTCATGAACCAGCATCAAGTGAGGAAACTGATAAATATTTTTATTAAAATGGGTCAAAAGATGTCAATCGAACTATTTGTTTACACTTTATGCAAGACAACAGTGAACTGCAGGATGGTAAGTAAGAACTTTGTAGCCTTCTTTTTACTGGCCGTAATGAGTTGTGTTAGATGACAATGTCTGAATCTTTTTTCCTTTGCAGTGGATCCTGAAGCAGTTTACTCAAGATTACCTCTCAAACTACATCATTGGCGGCCGACCATCACAAGGGGTTGGACTAGAGTCGTGTGTGCCTTCTGCATCCATGAGAGCACAATAGGGCCATTCCGCTTCACCTTGTTCAGCAACCAGAATTTCTGTCGCCTCTTTCTTTATCATCTGTAATAGTACAAGTATAGAACCCTTGTTAATCATTTTTATTTGGTACTTATGTAATTCTTGAACATATGTACCTGTGAATCGAATAATGCATTGGTTGTTTAAACCTGATGGATATGAACAAAGCTATAACCAACTTTCAAGTTCAAATTAGCTACAATTTTAAATAGCAGCAATTAAATTAGGGTGTGTAGGTCAGTACGGCGCACACGGTCAATAAAGTAGAGCGTGTGTAATATACATCATAATCCGACATGGTTCACGGAGAGGAAACATATAGCACAGCGTGTGCGATATACATCATAGTCTGACACGGTTCATGGAGAGGAAACATATGTAACAATGCACACATTTGCCATTTGCAAAGCGTGTGTGATGTCAGACTCTATCACAAACGGTGCGGGAAAACTAAATGTGTGTGATTGTCTACTTATCGTAGACGGTTTACAATCATGAACTGTTTGTATGTGCCAGGCATCGTAAACGTAGATCCAGTTTGGTACGTGCCTGGAATGTGCCTAGTTTTAGGTAAAACCACAAAACCCTGACTACGATGGCAATGCGAACACAAACGAGTAGCAATGATGAAATGTTTGGGATATTCGAGATATCAGAAATGGTTATACAGGGACAACTGTATGCACCAAGGCTCCCCATCCCCGACGGTTTCTGGGTCGTGTGGGAAGGACCCCACTATCGCCCACACTCACTTGGCGTCGGTTCCAAATGCCATCGCGGAAATGGGTTAAAAACCGTTTGTATAGCACCTCGTTGTACCAGTGATAGTTTCTTTGAGCATAAGTAAGTGTATGACTAGCATAGTAAATAACATTAAACTTCTTACCTACTTGTTGGTCCAAAACTGCACTTACCACGTTATCATCTATTTCACATATGACTTCAAAATGTATGTCCCAGTTGCGAGGCGTAATGACAGTGTAGGGGAATGTGACAGAAAATAAAAATTTCAGGTATAGCGAGCACGCCCAGGACCACTATGGAGACTGCATACAAGGTTTGATCTGATCCGTACCGACTCGTAGCGCAGCGGAAGAAGAGTCCGTGGAGATCGTCGGTGCAGATCCCCGCAGCTAGGATTTACAACCTCCCAACCGCGAGGATGTACTCCCTCTCCAAACAGCCCTTCGGGAGGCGGTCAGACAGTCCCCCGGACGATGTCGCGGATATCCCTTCGGGAGGACCCTCGAAACTTGGACAGTAACTCGGACAACCCATCGGGAGGATACTCGAACAGCCCCTTAGGAAAAAGATTGAAACTACAATCTCTCTATGGGGTTTCACACATATGATGTCAGCTATCCGGCAGGGCTTCGCCGTCCAAAACTAGTTTCTGCCGGAACCCAGACAGCCTTTCGGCTCTACGAAACTATTTCGCTGGGAGGGAGAGAGAAGCCAGACAAGGCATGGCATGTGTATGAGAGCAAGGGATGAAGAGATGGCAGCCCTCACCCCCTCTATTTATAGGAAAACTAAGGGGTAGTGTGCCTCCACAAATTAACAAAAAAACCATGCTTTAGGTCACATATGAGGGGTTTATGGGCCAAATGGGATGCCATGTGGAGCTCCATGGAGCTCCACCAATCTTGGCCGGCCACCCCCTTGGGGGCCCCCATGAGGGGCTTCCTTGGCCCCCAAGCCCTTCTAGAAGCCCTTTTGCAAAAGCCCTAAAAGGTGGCTTTCCAAAAAAATATCCATCAAGTGATTTTCATTATTCACGACGACTTTTTTCAGCGTCCGTTCAAACTGAAAATATTTATGTGGGCTTAGAACATTTCCAATACCCACTCAAATAATTTTCAATGCATTCTGAAAAAAATCCAGTTTAGTGATTTTCATCTGCGAAACGCACTTGAAGTGGCTCCGGCAGCTCCGGAACATTTCCAGTTTTTATCCCGGAAAATTCCAAAAAGTTTCCAGAATGATTCTGGCACCCTCCAAGAATTATCAAGCATGTGCCGAAACCAATTTGACTTAATAGTATATCCCGAAACAACTTTTTGGTTTCATCGAAACTCATCCGATGACCTCTCTCTGCGAAGCTTTTTCGCTGTTCGAAACTTTTATGGTGTCCGAAACTTTTTCGGTGATTTTCTCCCAGACTCCCTGTCTAGTATTCAGCAGATAGATGACCCTTAAGCGTGTGACCCTATAGGTTCGGTGAAGTATAGACATGACCCGGAACCCCTTCCGATCAATGATCAACATCGGAGCCATGGACACCCATATTGACCCCTGTACCCACACGAATAAGTATTCGAGTGAACCTCCAGTTGCAGTGAGATATTCTTGTTGCTTCGCGATATGTCACAAACACCTGACGTGAGATTTATTGCATCCTCGTGGACGAACAATTTTTCCACCATGCAAGTTACCTCGTTACCGGTTTTGTTCTCTTTTCTCGTTTCCGTGTTCCGACATCGCAGTGATCAAATCACAAGGTGTTTGGCCAGACGATTATGGATACCGTAACACCGAGAGGGCCCGAGAATATTTCTCCATCGTCAGAGGAGCAAATCCCAATCTTGAGCTATCTTGTTACTTGCCATACTTTTCCGTGAACCCGTAAGCCGCCATAATAGCCACCCAACTACGGATGACGTTTAACAAACCCCAAAGTTCACGAAGCAAGCACGAAGGAACTCGGTACTCTTATGGTCTGAGGAATTATGCAAGCATTAACTATCTCTCTGATATTAACCATAAACTTGTGACGAAAATAATCTCATAGCATAACATCAATTTGGGTCGATTCAACACAAGTGTTCTACCAACATCGTGCCCTCAAAATTGCCAGCATAGACATGCCCATGATCAGGAAAACAGGAGCATCATGCAATACATGAGCCAATCTTAGAGTCAAGACTAGGAATACATTTTACCGTTTAGTACACCACACATGCACATGAGTTTCCCTCCGAGCCTCGTGGATATTGCAGACTCGAGAATAATGGCAGTTATAGCATGGAAGCTAAACATTCATTACAAACTTTGGAGATACAAAATAACTGTTATTACTGCCTCTAGGGCATATCTCCTACAGACTCCCACTTGCACTAGAGTCATAATCCAGTTACATGGCTTCCCTAACACCAATGGCTATCCGGTGCTGCTCATGCTTTGCTCGTGGTAGAGGCTTTGTCATCGGGTCTGACACGTTCAGATCTGTGTGAACTTTTCATACTTTCACTAAACCCGCTTCGACATGATGTCGAATGAGTTTATATTTGCGTTCAATATGTCTTGTCTTATGGCGCGAACTTGGCTCCCTTGCCTGAGCCACGACGCCACTATTATCACAATAGATCTCCACCGGGTCCTAGGCACTAGGAACCACACCAAGGTATTCAAGAAATTGCTTGATCCATACCGCCTCCTTGGAGGCTTCTAAAGTAGCAACATATTCCGCCTCTGTCGTAGAATCCGCCACAGTCTTTTGTTTGGAACTTTTCCTATCTACTGCGCCATCGTTCAATATGAAAACATAGCCTGATTGTGATTTGAAGTCATCTGGGTCAGTCATGAAGCCTGCATAAGTGTAACCACTTACAATGAGCTCTTCATCACCTCCATACACAAGGAGTAAATCCTTGGTCCTTCTGAGGTCCTTAAGAATACCCTTGACTGCGGCCCAGTGTTCCAATCCTGGATCACTTTGGTACCGACTGCTAACGCTTAGCGCATAGGAAACATCCGGTCTTGTACATAGCATGGCATACATGATAGAACCAACTGCCGAGGCATATGAAACATCATTCATTTGTACTCGCTCATCGAGAGTCCGAGGACACTGATTCTTGCAAAGCACTGTGCTAGGTGACATGGGGAGAAGGCCCTTCTTGGAGTTCTCCAGGTTGAACCTTTTCAACACCTTGTCAATGTACGTGCTTTGGCTAAGCACTATCACGCATTTTGATCTATCTCTATAGATTCTGATGCCCAATACATATGCCGCTTTGCCTAAGTCTTTCACTGAAAAACTCTTCTTTAATAAGTCTTTTATTTCGCTAAGAAAATTCACGTCATTTCCAATCAATAAAATTTCATCCACATACAAGATTTGAAATGCTTTTGCTCTCCCAATAAACTTCTTGTAAACACGAGATTCTTCGTCATTCCCGATGAAGCCAAATTCTTTGACCACTTCATCAAAACGAATGTTCCAGCTCCTTGACGCTTGCTTCAGACCATAAATGGCTTTCTGAAGTTTGCATACCTTTCCAACATCCTTATGAACAACAAAACCTTCTGGATGTATCATGTATACATCTTCTTTTGAGGTTTCCATTTAGGAAAGCCGTTTTGACATCCATCTGCCATATTTCATAATCGAAATAAGCAGCAATTGCTAGTAATATCTGAACAGACCTAAGCATAGCTACGGGCAAGAAAGTCTCGTCGTAGTCCACTCCTGGAACTTGTGTGAACCCTTTACCGAAAAGTCTAGCTTTGTGGATAGTAGTGTTACCATCCGCGGCCGTCTTCCTTTTGAAAATCCATTTACAACCAATCGGCTTTACGCCTTCTGGAAGTTCTTCCAAGTTCCAAACTTGGTTTTCGTACATGGATTCCATTTCGGATTTCATGGCTTTGTGCCATTCCTTTGAGCTGGGCCCCGCCATCGCTTCCTTGTAGTGCGCAGGTTCATCGTCTTCAAGAATGAAGATTTCAGCTGCGCGGTTACTCAGGTGGCTGGATAGCCCTACCTGAGCTGCGCGGTTCAGTTACAACATTGTCTGAAGTCTCCGCATCATATGCGACAACTTCCTGCTCAGTTGCAGGGATAATTAGCGAGATTTCTTCCGGTTCCTTAGCCATATCAACAGTTGTCGAAGATTCACTAATCGCATCAAGTTGTACTGTCCTCCCACTTAATTCTTTTGCGAGAAATTCTTTCTCAAGAAAGACTCCGCCTTTAGCGACAAACACTTTGTTCTCGGAGGGTAGGTAGAAGGAATACCCAATTGTTTCTTTTGAATAACCTACTTGTCTGATCTGGGATCGAGTTTGGTAGGTTGTAAATGTTTTACATGTACCTCACATCCCCAAATTTTAAGATGCGACAAATTGGGTTTCTTCCCATTCCACATCTCATGTGGTGTCGTCTTAACAAACTTAGACGGTGCTCTATTTAGTGTTTGAGCGGCAGTTCCTAGTGCGTGACCCCAAAAAGATATCAGCAGATCTGTAAGAGACATCATCAACCTTACCATGTCCAACAGGGTTCGGTTATGTATTTTCGATACTCCGTTTCTCTGTGGAGTTCCGGGAGGCGCAAGCTATGAAATGATTCCACGGTCACTCAGATGTTGGACAAACTCATGACTGAGATATTCGCCTCCGCGATCAGACCGCAGAAACTTGATCTTTTTGTTACGATGATTTTCTACCTCATTCTGAAATTCTTTGAATTTTCAAAGGTTTCCCACTTATGCTTCATTAAGTAGATATAGCCATACCGACTTAAATCATCAGTAAAAGTCATGACATAGAAATACCCACCCCGCGCGACTGTGCTCATTGGACCACATACATCACTATGCATTATTTCCAATAATTCACCCGCCTGTTCAGGATGACCCGTGAACGACGTCTTGGTCATTTTCCCCATCATACAAGCTTCACATGCGTCAAATGATTCAAAATCAAAGGACAGTAAAACTCCATCTCTCTGGAGTCTCTGCATGCGTTTCTTTCTGATGTGGCCAAGCCGACAGTGCCACAAGTAAGTGGTGGTGGTATCAGCCTTTTTAAGGCGTTTAGCATTCACGTTAAAGACATCATTTTCACATTCAAAATTTCTATATTTATACTATTAAACATATACTATTAAACAAGCAAACATATTCCCTTGACGAACGAAAACTTTGCCATCCCAATCCCACGTACGCACAGCTACAAGAAAAAAAAGTAACGACAACCAGAAAGGTCCGCAATCAGGCCTGTGCCCTTCGTCCAACCTTTCCCAAACCTCGCGTTCTTCCTCTCCCCGTCGAGCGCCGCCGCCGCCGCGTCTACGATCTCAATTCCACAGTCACGACTCGCTGCCCTCCTCTGGTCGCTGCAACTCGCACCTCACCTCAATCGCCACCAGCATCCCCCTCCACTACATCGCCTCGACCGCCAACGCCCGATGCTCGCCCTCCGCTGGATCGGCGCTGCCCGATGTGTGGGATGCGAGAGTTCGGCTGCAGCTGCGTGGCCATGACACGGCTCGCACGGTAGCGCATGGCGCGTATGCAGCAGCTCGCAAACAGCAGCGGGTCGACACGAGCGGCGATGGGCTGCAGGGCTGCGGCAATGGCGGTCTTGCGGCATATGGAGCGGCTCTAACAGGCAGGCTGCTGAGCGCGAGTAGGGCTCGGCAGAGCGCATAAGTCCAGCGCATCGACGAGCGCATCACGGCCGGGCCAGCGGGGCAACGATGTACACGGAGGTGGTGGTTCATCGATGTGCATACTTATCCTTACAAGATCAAGGGGATAGGATGTGTTATGGTAAACTTCATTGATGCAAATCTAAATTTCCAAAACACGTCAACAAAAATCGTGTGATACAGCATGACGTTCTTCCTGTTCTACGAGTTCATTCTAATGATTCTTATTTGCATTCGGTCACAGGATTGTTCTCTCCAGCTGTTCGATTTCCACATGCGACAATTGTTGTTGTCTAGCCCTATCTCTGCTCCTCATCTGAGCTCTCTCTCTCTCACGGACGTAGAAGAAAGAACGAGGAGAACACAAGAAGATTTTGCCCGGCGCACGTACGCTGCCGGCCGCACGAACGGCCGCTTGTATTTCCCTCCTGAGCACAAACACAGCCACACACACCACCCCACGGCGAGCACACATACACTCTGAGAGGCTACATCTCTCTCTGGCTCTTCTACACAGCAGCACCACGGCCACTTCAATATATAGACACACGCGCAGCCCAGCCGCCCAGATCGGCCACTAACCCATGCACTAACTACCTAGCTAATTCCTAGCTACATGCACGCTACTAACAACCTGGACGTCACCGGCTTTGTAGCCAGCAGTAGACGCAGCGCCCACGCAGCATGCATGTAGGAACTGCCGCACGGAGACTCCACTCGCCACGGCCACGGACGCGGCCACGCACCGGCGTCCTCGCTCGACCAACACACGCACACATGCTGGTCACCGGTGGTGGTGTGGCTTATTTCTAACATTCTCCACTCTAAGTCACGACCTCGTCGCCCATCCTGACAGGACTCCGGCCTCTCGTTAACTGCCACGGAGAACGCCCTTCTTCATCTCCGGCGACACACGCCGCAGCTTCTTTTCCTGACGCACCAACGGCCTTGATTCCCTCAAGCTCGAACTCGACTCCAGGCATTGTCATTACAACATACACGGGGGTTTTATATCCAGGAATGCGACGGGCACGCACCCACGTCCCAGCCCACGTCGAGTGACCGTCCCGCCTGCTCTGCTCACGCCCCCTTCGACATGCACGCACACGTCTGGGCGCGGCGAGCCCGCGATGGACCAGCTCAACGCGCACACCCCCGCTCGCCAACGACCACCCTACACCACGGTCCCGCCGCGCCTGACACGCCCGGCGCGCGCCCATACACGCGCCTGACGCATCCGACACGAGCGCCGCGGCTCTGTGCCACGCGCCTTCACCGTTGTCGCGCCGAGCCGCCACGACGCGCTCGCCACGCCGTCGTCGTCGTTGAAGCCGCCACCACACAGGTCCTCCGCGGCCTCTTCACCGTGCCGCCGCAGCCACGGCCTCCTCGCCGCGCCGCGCACCTCCATAGGCCGACACACGGCCCGGAGCATCGCGCAGCCGCCGGCGAACTCCGCCACCGCATGCACGCCTCCCGCAAGAAGAACGAAGCCTAAGATGAACCAGCTCATGATACCAATTGTTGTTGTCTAGCCCTATCTCTCCTCCTCATCTGAGCTCTCTCTCTCGGACGTAGAAGAAAGAACGAGGAGAACACAAGAAGATTTTGCCCGGCGCACGTACGCCGCCGGCCGCACGAACGGTCGCTTGTATTTCCCTCCTGAGCACAAACTCAGCCACACACACACCACCCCATGGCGAGCACACATACACTCCGAGAGGCTACATCCCTCTCTGGCTCTTCTACACAGCAGCACCACGGCCACTTCAATATGTAGACGCACGCGCAGCCCAGCCGCCCAGATCGGCCACTAACCCATGCACTAACTACCTAGCTAATTCCTAGCTACATGCACGCTACTAACAACCTGGACGTCACCGGCTTTGTAGCCAGCAGTAGACGCAGCGCCCACGCTGCCACGCAGCATGCATGTAGGAACTGCCGCACGGAGACTCCACTCGCCACGGCCACGGACGCGGCCACGCACCGGCGTCCTCGCTCGACCAACACACGCACACATGCTGGTCACCGGTGGTGGTGTGGCTTATTTCTAACAACAATCGAAGTGTGCCTATGTTTGGCCGCCCCTGGTTGCCCCGTTCACAGATATACAGGTGGAATTCTTCGTTTTTTATTATAGACCTGTTCATGTGCTTTGACTCGTGATCTGGGTCGGCGCATCTATTATTTTCGGTCGCAAATGTACGCTAGCTCATGCCTCTCTTGGGTGATATAATTTTTTGGGGGTTTCTCATAAACTGCAGTGTATGTGTTATGCAGATGAACAAAAACCATTCAGGTTCTTTATCCACCCATCAGGTTCTCTATTATACTGCAGGAGGAAATCCTTTCTTAATTCTTATTGACCCTTCAAGCGGGAGTCTTTTAGAGGTAGCTTTTGTGCTTTTCCCTTCCGCCGGAACTGCATGCAGAGTCTGAGTTCATGGAGTGCCTTTGGCCTTTACAAAGAAGAAGAATAAATGTTTCGTCGTTGATCTTTCTTATGTTCCTAGGTGCATTATTTTAGGTTATGCCCTCATATGCAGAGATGGAAAATCACACATCTTGCATCCAGCTTTCAATGTAAATAAATTGAATTTTGTTTCGAAGCTTGCCGATGAATCAAGAATTTGTTTGTTGCAAGAAAAAAGAGAGTTGATTTAAGCATCATTGTACTTCAAAACCTACACAGTATTTATTTCTGCATTCATTTGAAGATGAGAATATACTCTGTTCAATATCGAGTGTCGATCCATTGTTTTTCTGCAGGTAAGTATTATTTTTTATTTCCTAAAGAGAATTTGAATATCATTTGATCTGTTGTTGACTGAGGATCAGCATCTTGTACGGTATGATTTTATGGTTTCTCCTTTTTTTAGCTCGGTCCTAAAATGTACAGTATGATTCTATGGAGTGCATTATGCCAATGGATTACTGCATTTTTATGTTAGTTTTTAGACTATTTGAATGTAAGGACTATACAAAATCTCTTTGACAATCCACGGCAAATCATTTTCTGCACAGAAAAATTCAGTACATGCTTATATGAATATCTACAATACAAGAAGCATAATTTGTTCTTATATGTTGGCCTGCCGATGGGTATTGGCAGCCTTGCATGCATGTTTTTAAAATGCTTAATCCAAGCGCCACTTCTGCAGTAAATAAGCTGAACTTTGATTTAAATAACTAAATGTTGGTTTGCTGAAGTTTTCTTGTGACTGAATTATGGAATTTCCATTGTGCAGTTTTTACATATGGTCATGCAGTCATTTTGGCTATTTATGTGACAAATACATTGTCCAGTTTGCAAGACGTTCTGTCTATAGGTTCTTCTTTACTTATCTTGTGTTTAACAGGTTTGACTGTTGTTCCTCTACTATACAACTTCATCTTTTAGTATCGACCAATACTTCATAGTCAGTACATGGTTCTTCAATACTGTGGTAACAATTGAGGGGAATATTATGATTCTCTAAGCTTTATGTTATCCTACCATACTATCCAATAAAAATGATTCTCTTCTTCAATGCCTGTCTAACCACCTCTGACATTTTATTTGTTGCTTAGCCTGTACTCTTTTCACAGAGAGGTGTCGAGTTGTGATGCAAGGCTTTGCCATATTGTTGGTGAAAAGATGTCGACATCCAAGACTATATATTCGGATCACATGGCATGTTTAGGAACCATGGCTCTACTACTACTACACATCCACTTGCCATTGTAGTCATCTACTGAAATTTAGTCAAAATCGATATTTGTAAGTTGAAAATTTCTTTTTGGCGGGCTAAAAGGCCGGAAGTTGAGTGGGAAGAGATTGTTGTTATTTAAGGCCAATTATTATTGTTGAGTCACTTCCTCTTTCTCTTGCGCTTGTATGCGGTTATCCATATGATAGCTGGTATTGAAAATGCAACTACCTACCCAAGCTCAGCAAGCATTAACTAATTTTTGTCTTCATAGTTCACTTGCAATCTTCATATTCCAGTATTTATTCAATTATTTAATTTAATGGTCACATTGCAGTACTCCTTGGAACTATAGCCTGACTTGTAGGTGAGTTAGGAATCTATTTCTAATATCTGGGATGTCCGCTAAGCAACCAAACTTATGCTGGGAGGGGCATTATTGTTGGCCTTCTATTTGAAGAAGCTCGCCATGTACACCATAGGTCAGAGTGGATGTTCCCCTACTCCATAGAGCTGTCACTAGTAGAAAAAGGGTCAAACGTGAAGCACATTAGTGCCGGTTTGTATTTGAGCCGGTACTAATGGTACCATTAGTGCCGATTCGAACGGATTTGCATTAATGCCGGTTCGTGTTGAACCTTTAGTACCGGTTCGTGGCACGAACCGGTACTAAAGGGGTGGTGGCAGGCTGGCGTCAGGCCGGGGCCCCATGATCACCTTTAGTACCGGTTCGTGGCACGAACCGGTACTAAAGGTCTAACCTTTAGTACCGGTTCGTGCCATGAACCGGTACTAAAGGGGTCTGACCTATAGTACCGGTTGGAGACACAAACCGGCACTATAGGGCAATTTTCAAACTTGAAAAAATCATAACTAAATCATCCTAATTCAGAAAAATACATATAATATATCAAAATTTGCAGAACAAAAAGATTGATCCGCTAAAACAACAAGTTTTCTGTTTCGACAATTTTTTAAAATCACAAAATTCCAAAGGGAAAATAGAGTTTTTGGGCGTTTTAGACGTTTTTTGGACGTTTTTAGCGTTTAGTGCTAGGGTTTAGATTTCAGCGTTTAGGGTTAGGTTTTATGGTCTAAACCCTTAGTTTTTACTGTTTAGCATAGAGTTTCCGACGTTTTAAGTCCCGGGTTTAGGGTTTAGGACAATTTTTGAAATGACAAATTGTAAAAGGAAAAAAAGATATGCTCTAATTTATGTTTTTTTGAATTTTGGTTAAATCTTGTCAAACCGGTCAAACAACTGATTCAAGAAATATAGAGTGTTACTAAATAAGTATCTCAGTTTTTTTGAATTTTGTTCAAATCTGGTCAAACTATGGTCAAACTACTTATTCAAGAAATATTAGTGTTACTACATAATTATTCAAGAATATTAGTGTTACTAAATAATTATTTCAATTTTTTGAATTTTGGTCAAATCTGGTCAAACTATGGTCAAACTGTGGTCAAACTATGGTCAAACTTATTCAAGATATATTAGCGTTACTAAATAATTACTTTTTTTTAGAATAATAGTTTCAAACTCAAACGGTGAAATGTGTGACTTCATGCTCAAGCTAAACTCCTGAGGGTTAATAGGATTGACATCTACTATTGTCAGAAAAACAACAAGTGCAGACTCACGCCACGTGGTACTAAAGGTCCCCCGTACCAGGGCGCGAGCTCACGCCACGTGGTGGCACTTTAGCGCCGGTTCGTGCCGAACCGGTACTAAAAGGGGGGGGGCCTTTAGTGCCGAAACTTTAGTGTCGGTTCCATAACCGGCACTAAAGGCCCTTACAAACCGGTACTAATGGTCCATTTTCTACTAATGTGTGATACTCAGTGGCGTTGGTTGAGACGATGATGACAGCAAAATAGAAAGATGATTATGAGAAGTTGGACTTGTAAGAGAATAATCATATTACTAACAATAGATGTAGATCTTGGGTTGATTGAAACATTAAATAGTGATTGTAACCGAGTACTTGAACATGTTATTCAAGATTCATAGAATAAAAAGGGTACTAATGGTTTGAAACATGAATGCAATACCTTTTCTTTGGTGAAAAAACAACTTTTTGTATACAACAATTCATTTTAAATATTTCATGCTGCTATCAGATTATCCTTTTACATACGAATTTTCACATATAATTGTCATGTTAATCTAGATGTGCGTTGCACGTGCACACTTACTAGTAGTATGAAAAGGCCCCCAACAATGGGTGCAAATTCATAAAACATATCCTTACAATAAAGTCAACTACCATTGTTCTCAGACTTGTACGAATACCCATCGTGTACTAAACATGATCCGGAGATAATGTTTCTACACAACAGTGGAACAAAATAACAGTTACTTAGTTATAAGATAAATCCTGAAGGGAGACATAGAGGCATAATGCCGACGGCTTGAGCAGCGATCCCAGCGCCATTCCCGACGCGCATCACGACTTCATTCTTTGCCAGCTTGCGCACCTCCTAAAGCCCCTGTATCGAGTTTCAAATCTGAGCAACCGATCCGGTATCAAATACCCAAGACTTAGAATTTTCTCTAGCAAGCAAAACGTCAATGACATTAACCTGTATAACAATTATACCTTTTCCGGTTTTCCCGGTCTTCTTATCTTCCAGATACTTCTTTCAGTTTCTCTTCTAGTGTCGTGTGCCCTTGCAGTAGAAGCACTGAGTTTCATTCTTGGCTCCGCCCTTTGAGTTGCTTTGGGAGCCGGTCTTACCGGCGCCCTTGCCCTTCTTTGGCTTGCCTTTCTTTTTGAAACTGACGGTTTTATTCACAAGCAACACTTGCTTGTGATTTTTCCGCAGTCCTCCTTCTGTAGTTTTCAGCATGTCGAGCACCTCTTCCAGTGTCTTCTCCATCCCTGCCATGTTGTAGTTCATGAAAAAACCATCGTAAGATGGGGGGAGTGAAGAAAGCAACACGTCCATCATATGGCCAGGTGGAAGTGGAAATTCCAGGGCTTTAAGCCTTTCAGAATAGCCAATCATTTTGACCACGCGTTCACGAACTGAACTACCCTTGGCCATCTTGCATTCCATCAAAGCCTTCATGATATCAAATCGTTCAGACTTTGCGGTTTCCTTGTACAGAGCATCCAATTCCCGGATCCTATCACGGGGTTTATGGAATTCAAAACGTTTTTGAAGCCCTGGACTCATGCAAGCTAGCATGAGGCACTACACTAAGTTGTGATCATCATCCTTAATTAGTGGCCCAGACATTTCGTTCATCTTCCGGGGCCTCTGCCGCTGGTTTGGCTGGAAGAGCAGTTTCAAGGACGTACAATTTCTTAGCGCTCTTGAGGACAATCCTTAGGTTACGGACCCAGTCCGCATAGTTGTTTCCAGTCGTAGCTAACTTCTCTTTCTCTAACATCGAGCCTAAGTTGAACGCGGTGTTGCGAGCCAATTGATCTACAATGGAAAACACAAGTTTCACTTAGACTTTGTTTATAATGAAATTTGCACTAGTGAATAAACATTTTTATTCTAAAGTGTGCTCCCACTCAAATCAATATCTCTCAAAATTGATTTTGAGTGATTCAAGATCCAAATATCAATTCAACGTCATAGAATCATCATATCATGATGAGGATTTCAATTGGTAGGCCAACTTGCCAATCACATCTCTATGTGACTCTTGTTCATCTTTTGATGTGTGTGTTCCGAGCTCAGGACGATACTGCCATGAACATCAAGACAACCAAGTGATCTTGCTGTGAGGTCTGACCCCACTCGTCTTTCATTTTTCTCCAATTGCTCATACCCATGCATCCATGGCGCACCCCAAAAGGATAGATGTTGTGACGGTGCTGCACTTGGGAGAACACTAACTACTTGATATTTTAAGCGATAGATAACCCTAATAAAAAGCGACTACCGCGCAATCAAGAAGGGTGTATCAAGAGGGATAAACATCTCAGGTAATTCATAATAGCATGATATGGTATAGCCTCTTCTGACGGAGAAGTCAAGTGTTTCTTCGTCTTCAGCATTCGCGTCGGTGTTCACCTTTGGAAGATTGCCACCACCTTGTCGATGCACCAGATAATATTGCTATCTCCATAGCGGATAAAATAAATGCATTACTTAAGGTTGACACGCAGGTCATTAACGTGACAATCATATGGCTCCAGCCATCATGCCGAATCATGACATGCAAGTCATGTTAATTACATCATATAGTCATCTCATACATAATCGAATTTACACGAGACTTGCTATACCACATCACATGCAAACCATCCTGCAAAACCAAGTTAGACGCCTCTAATAGGTTTATGCAAAATTTTATTTTACGTGGCTTCTAAGGTTTTGACTTAAACCGCAGCTACAAACGTTTATCATCAAGTATGATTATTCAAGTCGCTAGATTAACTTTTCAGAATGTATGAAGCACAAGATAATAAAATCTCGAACCCCATACTAAATTTCGTCATACGCATGACCCCCGTGCAGATCATATCTGCATTGCCCTTTTGTCTGCGCAATTTCATCTTTCCCTCAACTATGGTGGAACCCAAAGAACTGATAGCACTTCGTTGATCAATCAGGATCGTGGATTGCCAGAACTTTGTGAAATTCCATCATGTCATTTCAAGATCAGAAATACACAAATTCTAGGGAAGCAACAAGAATATCGGGTAACAGATTTCATCTGCCACCTGCATAAATAATTTTCAGCAATAGATGTCATCTACTCCAAAATTATATTATGCAATACCCATACATCTCCATGTATTCTAGATCGTAACCTGCATATACGCATAGCACGGCTCTTGATGCCACTGTAGGGGAACGCGACAGAAAATAAAAATGTCCGGTATAGCGAGCACGCCCAGGACCACTATGGAGACTGCATACAAGGTTTGATCTGATCTGTACCGACTCGTAGCGCAGCGGAAGAAGAGTTAGTGGAGATCATCGGTGCAGATCCCCACAGCTAGGATTTACAACCTCCCAATCATGAGGATGTACTCCCTCTCCGGACAGCCCTTCAGGAGGCGGTCGGACAGTCCCCCGGACGATGTCGCGGACAGCCCTTCGGGAGGACCCTCGAAACTTGGACGGTAACTCGGACAGCGGGAGGATACTCGAACAGCCCCTCAGGCAAAATATTGAAACTACAATCTCTCTATGGGGTTGCACACATACGGTGTCAGCTATCCTGCAGGGCTTCGCCGTCCAGAACTAGTTCCTGCCGGAACCCAGACAGCCTTTCAGCTCTACGAAACTATTTCGCTCGAAGGGAGAGAGAAGCAAGAAGAGTCATGGCATGTGTATGAGAGCAAGGGATGAAGAGATGGCAGCCCTCACCCCCTCTATTTATAGGAAAACAAAGGGGTAGTGTGCCTCCACAAATTACCAAAAAAACACATGCTTTAGGTCACATATGAGGGGTTTATGGGCAAAATGGGATGCCATGTGGAGCTCCATGGAGCTCCACCATGCTTGGCCGGCCACCCCCTTGGGGGCCCCCATGAGGGGCTTCCTTGGGCCCCAAGCCCTTCTAGAAGCCCTTTTGCAAAAGCCCTAAAAGGTGGCTTTCCAAAAAAATATCCATAAAGTGATTTTCACTATTCAAGACGACTTTTTTCAGCGTCCATTCAAACTGAAAATATTTATGTGGTATTAGAACATTTCCAATACCCACTAAAATAATTTTCAACGCATTCCGAAACAATTTTGGTTTAGTGATTTTCATCTGTGAAACGCATCTGAAGTGGCTCCGGCAACTCTGAAACATTTCCAGTTTTTATCCCGAAAAATTCCAAAAAGTTTCCAGAATGATTCTGGCACCCTCCAATATGTATCATGCATGTGCCTAAACCAATTTGACTTAATAGTATATCCCGAAACAACTTTTCGGTTTCATCAAAACTCATCCGATGACCTCTCTCTACGGAGCTTTTCCGCTGTCCGAAACTTTTTCGGTGACTTTCTCTCAGACTCCCTTTCTAGTATTCAGCAGATAGATGACCCTTAAACGTGTGACGCTATAGGTTCGGTGAAGTATAGACATGACCCGGAACCCCTTCCGATCAATGATCAACATCGGAGCCGTGGACACCCATATTGACCCCTATACCCACACGAATAAGTATTCGAGTGAACCTCCAGATGCAGTGAGCTATTCCTGTTGCTTCGCGATATGTCACAAACAACCGAGGTGAGATTGATTGCATCCCCATGGATGAACAATTTTTCCACCATGCGAGTTACCTCGTTGCCGGTTTTGTTCTCTTTTCTCATTTCCGTGTTCCGGCATCCCAAGGATCAAATCACAAGGTGTCTGGCCAGACGATTATGGATACCGTAACACCGAGAGGGCCCGAGAATATCTCTCCATCGTCGGAGGAGCAAATCCCAATCTTGAGCTATCTTGTTACTTGCCATACTTTTTCGTGAACCCGTTAGCCGCCGTAATAGCCACCCAGTTACGGATGACGTTTAACAAAACCCAAAGTTCACGAAGCAAGCATGAAGGAACTCGATACTCTCATGGTCCGAGGAATTATGCAAACATTAACTATCTCTGTGATATTAACCATAAACTTGTGACGAAAAGAATCTCATAGCATAACATCAATTTGGGTCGATTCAACACAAGTGTTCTACGAACATCGTGCCCTCAAAATTGCCAGTATAGACATGCCCATGATTAGGAAAACAGGATCATCGTGCAATACATGAGCCAGTCTTAGAGGCAAGACTAGGAATACATTTTACCGTTTAGTACACCACACATGCACATGAGTTTCCCTCCGAGCTTGGTGGATAATGCAGACTAGAGAATCATTGCAGTTATAGCATGGAAGCTAAACATTCATTACAAACTTTGGAGATACAAAATAACTGTTATTACTGCCTCTAGGGCATATCTCCTACAGACTCCCACTTGCACTAGAGTCATAATCCAGTTACATGGCTTCCCTAACACCAATGGCTATCTGGTGCTGCTCATGCTTTGCTCGTGGTAGAGGCTTTGTCATCGGGTCTGACACGTTCAGATCCGTGTGAACTTTTCATACTTTCACTAAACCCACTTCGACATGATGTCGAATGATGTCGAATGAGTTTATATTTGCGTTCAATATGTCTTGTCTTATGGCGCGAACTTGGCTCCCTTGCCTGAGCCACGGCGCCACTATTATCACAATAGATCTCCACCGGGTCCTAGGCACTAGGAACCACACCAAGGTATTCAAGAAATTGCTTGATCCATACCGCCTCCTTGGAGGCTTCTGAAGTAGCAACTTATTCCGCCTCCGTCGTAGAATCCGCCACAGTCTTTTGTTTGGAACTTTTCCAATCTACTGTGCCACCGTTCAATATGAAAACATTGCCTGATTGAGATTTGAAGTCATCTGGGTCAGTCATGAAGCCTGCATCAGTGTAACCACTTACAATGAGCTCTTCATCACCTCCACACACAAAGAGTAAATCCTTGGTCCTTCTGAGGTACTTAAGAATACCCTTGACTGCGGCCCAGTGTTCCAATCCTGGATCACTTTGGTACCGGCTGCTAACACTTAGCGCATAATAGACATCCGGTCTTGTACATAGCATGGCATACATGATAGAACCAACTGCCGAGGCATATGGAACATCATTCATTTGTGCTCGCTCATCGAGAGTCCGAGGACACTGATTCTTGCAAAGCACTGTGCCAGGTGACATGGGGAGAAGGCCCTTCTTGGATTTATCCATGTTGAACCTTTTCAACACCTTGTTTAATGTACGTGCTTTGGCTAAGCGCTATCAAGCGTTTTGATCTATCTATATAGACTTTGATGCCCAATACATATGCCACTTCACCTAAGTCTTTCATTGAAAAACTCTTCTTCAATGAGTCTTTTATTTCGCTAAGAAAATTCACGTCATTTCAATCAATAATATGTCATCCACATACAAGATTTGAAATGCTTTTGCGCTCCCACTAAACTTCTTGTAAACACGAGATTCTTCGTCATTCGTGATGAAGCCAAATTCTTTGACCACTTCATCAAAACGAATATTCCAGCTCCTTGACGCTTCCTTCAGACCATAAATGGCTTTCTAAAGTTTGCATACCTTTCCAGTATCCTTATGAACGGCAAAACCTTCTGGCTGTATCATGTATACATCCTCTTTGAGGTTTCTATTTAGGAAAGCCATTTTGACATCCATCTGCCATATTTCATAATCGAAATAAGCAGCAATTGCTAGTAATATCCGAACAGACCTAAGAAAAGCTACGGGTAAGAAAGTCTCGTCGTAGTCTACTCCTGGAACTTGTGCGAACCCTTTCCCGACAAGTCTAGCTTTGTGGATAGTAATGTTACCATCGGTGTCCATCTTCCTTTTGAAAATCCATTTACAACCAATCGGCTTTACTCCTTCTCGAAGTTCTTCCAAGTTCCAAACTTGGTTTTCGTACATGGATTCCATTTCGGATTTCATGGCTTTGTGCCATTCCTTTGAGCTGGGCCTCGCCATCGCTTCCTTGTAGTGCGCAGGTTCATCGTCTTCAAGAATGAAGATTTCATTATGAAACCACTCAGGTGGCTGGATAGCCCTACGTGATCTGCGCGGTTCAGTTACAACATTGTCTGAAGTCTCCGTGTCATATGCGACAACTTCTGGCTCAGTTGCAGGGAATTAGCTGAATTTCTTCCGGTTCCTTAGCCATATCAACAGTTGCTGAAGATTCACTAATCTCATCAAGTTGTGTTGTCCTCCCACTTAATTCTTTGTCGAGAAATTCTTTCTCAAGGAAGACCCCGCTTTTAGCGAGAAAAACTTTGTGCTCGGAGGGTAGGTAGAAGGAATACCCAATTGTTTCTTTTGGATAACCTAAAAAGTTACACTTGTCTGATCTGGGATCGAGTTTGGTAGGTTGCAAACGTTTTATATGTACCTCACATCCCCAAATTTTAAGATGCAACAAACTGGGTTTATTCCCATTCCACATCTCATGTGGTGTCGTCTTAACAAACTTAGACGGTGCTCTATTTAGTGTGTGAGCTGCAGTTTCTAGTGCGTGACCCCAAAAAGATATTGGCAGATCTATAAGAGACATCTCATGTGGTGTCGTCTTAACAAACCTGGTCGGTTACGTCTTTCCGATACTCCGTTTCTCTGTGGAGTTCCAGGAGGCGTAAGCTTTGAAATGATTCCACGATCACTCAGATGTTGGCCAAACTCATGACTGAGATATTCGCCTCCGCGATCAGACCGCAGAAACTTAATCTTTTTGTTACGATGATTTTCTACCTCATTCTGAAATTCATTGAATTTTTCAAAGGTTTCTGACTTATTCTTCATTAAGTAGATATAGCCATACCGACTTAAATCATCAGTAAAAGTCACGAAGTAGAAATACCCACCCCGTGCGGCTGTGCTCATTGGACCACATACATCACTATGTATTATTCTCAATAATTCACCCGCCCGTTCAGGATGACCCATGAACGACGTCTTGGTCATTTTCCCCATCAGACAAGCTTCACATGTGTTAAATGATTCAAAATCAAAGGACGGTAAAACTCCATCTCTCTAGAGTATTTGCATTCGTTTCTTTCCGATGTGGCCAAGACGATAGTGCCACAAGCAAGTGGTGGTGGTATCAGCCTTCTTAAGGTGTTTAGCATTCACGTTAAAGACATCATTTTCACATTCAAGATTTAGTATGAAAAGGCCCCCAACAATGGGTGCAAATCCACAAAACATATCCTTACAATAAAGTCAACAACCATTGTTCTCGGACTTGTATGAATACCCATCGTGTACTAAACATGATCCGAAGACAATGTTTCTACACAACAGTGAAACAAAATAACCGTTACATAGTTCTAAGATAAATCCTGAAGGGAGATGTAGAGGCATAATGCCGACAGCTTGAGCAGCGGTCCCAGCGCCGTTTCTGACGCGCATCATGACTTCATTCTTTGCCAGCTTGCGCACCTTCTGAAGGCCCTGTATCGAGTTGCAAATGTGAGCAACCGATCCGGTATCAAATACCCAAGACTTAGAATTTTCGGTAGCAAGCAAAACATCAATGAAATTAACCTGTATAACAATTATACCTTTTCTGGTTTTCTCGGTCTTCTTATCTTCCAGATACTTCTTGCAGTTTCTCTTCCAGTGTCATGTGCCATTGCAGTAGAAGCACTTAGTTTCATTCTTGGCTCCGCCCTTAGAGTTTCTTTGGGATCCGGTCTTACCGGCGCCCTTGCCCTTCTTTGGCTTTCCTTTCTTTTTGAAACTGGCGGTTTTATTCACAAGCAACACTTGCTTGCGATTTTTTCGCAGTCCTCCTTCAGTAGTTTTCAGCATGGCGAGCACCTCTTCCGGTGTCTTCTCCATCCCTGTCATGTTGTAGTTCATGGAAAAACCGTCATAAGACGGGGGGAGTGAAGAAAGCAACATGTCCATCATATGGCCAGGTGGAAGTGGAAATTCTAGGGCTTTAAGCCTTTCAGAATAGCCAATCATTTTGACCACGTGTTCGCCAACTGAACTACACTCGGCCATCTTGCATTCCATCAAAGCCTTCATTATATCAAATCGTTCAGACTTTGCGGTTTCCTTGTACAGAGCATCCAATTACCGGATCATACCACGGGGTTTATGGAATTCAAAACATATTTGAAGCCCTGGACTCATGCAAGCTAGCATGAGGAACTACACTAAGTTGTGATCATGATCCTTAGTGGCCCACACATTTCATTCATCTTCCGGGGCCTCTGCCGCCGGTTTGGCTAGAAGAGTAGTTTCAAGCACGTACAATTTCTTAGCGCTCCTGAGGACAATCCTCAGGTTATGGACCCAATTTGCACAGTTGTTTCCAATCGTAGCTAACTTCTCTTTCTCTAACATCGGGCCTAAGTTAAACGCGGTGTTGCGAGCCATTTGCTACAACGGAAAACACAAGTTTCACTTAGATTTTGTTTATAAAGAAATTTGCACTAGTGAATAAACATTTTTATTCTAAAGTGTCCTCCCACTCAAATCAATATCTCTCAAAATTGATTTTGAGTGATTCAAGATCCAAATATCAATTCAACGTCATAGAATCATCATCCCATGACGAGGATTTCAATTGGTAGGCCAACTTGCCAATCACATGTCTATGTGACTGCTGTTCATCTTTCGATGCGTGTGTTCCAAGCTCAGGACGATCCTGCCATGAACGTAAAGACAACCTTGTGATCTAGCTGCGAGATCTGACCTCACCCACCTTTCATTTCTCCAATCGTTCGTACCCATGCATCCATGGCGCACCCCGAATGGATAGATGTTGTGACGGTGCTGCACTTGGGAGAACACTAACTACTTGATATTTTAAGTGAGAGATCACCCAAATAAAAAGCGACTACCGCGCAATCAAGAAGGGTGCATCGAGAGGGATAAACATCTCAGGCTATTCATAATAGCACGTAATGGTATAGCCTCTTCTGACGGAGAAGTCAAGTGTTTCTTCGTCTTTGGCATTCGCGTCGGTGTTCACCTTTGCGAAGAGTGCCACCACCTTGTCGATGCACCAGATAATATTGCTATCTCCATAGCAGATAAAATAAATGCATTACTTAAGGTTGACACGCAGGTCATTAATGTGACAATCATATGGCTCCAGCCATCATGCTGAATCATGACACACAAGTCATGTTAATTACATCATATAGTCATCTCATACATAATCGAATTTACACAAGACTTGCTATACCACATCACAAGCAAACCATCCTGCAAAACCAAGTTAGACGCCTCTAATCGGTTTATGCAAAAATTTATTTTACGTGGCTTCTAAGGTTTTGACTTAAACCGCAGCTACCAACGTTTATCATCAAGTATGATTATTCAAGTCGCTAGATTAACTTTTCGGAGTGTATGAAGCACGAGATAATAAAATCTCGAACCCCATACTAAACTTCGTCATACGCATGACCCCCGTGCAGATCATATCTGCATTACCCTTTTGTCTGCACAACTTCATCTTTCTGTAAACTATGGTGGAACCCAAAGAACTGATAGCACTTCGTTGATCAATAAGGATCACGGATTGCCAGAACTTTGTGCAATTCCATCATGCCGTTTCAAGATCAGAAATACACGAATTCTAGGGAAGCAACAAGAATATCGGGTAACAGATTTCATCTGCCACCTACATAAATAATTTTCAGCAATACATCTCATCTACTACAAAATTATATTATGCAATACCCATACATCTCCATGTATTCTAGATCGTAACATGCATCTACGCATAGCATGGCTCTTGATGCCACTGTAGGGGAACGCGACAAAAAATAAAAATTTCCAGTATAGCGAGCACGCCCATGACCACTATGGAGACTGCATACAAGGTTTGATCTGATCCGTACCGACTCATAGCACAGCGGAAGAAGAGTCGGTGGAGATCGTCGGTGCAGATCCCCGCAGCTAGGAGTTACAACCTCCCAACCGCGAGGATGTACTCCCTCTCCAGACAGCCCTTCGGGAGGCGATCGGACAGTCCCCTGGACGATGTCGCGGACAGCCCTTCGGGAGGACCCTCCAAACTTGGACGGTAACTCGGACAGCCCTTCGGGAGGATACTTGAATAACCCCTCAGGCAGAATATCGAAACTACAATCTCTCTATGGGGTTGCACACATACGGTGTCAGCTATCCGGCAGGGCTTCACCGTCCAGAACTAGTTCCTGCCGGAACCCAGACAGCCTTTCGGCTCTACGAAACTATTTCGCTGGGAGGGATAGAGAAGCCAGACAAGTCATGGCATGTGTATGAGAGCAAGGGATGAAGAGATGGAAGCCCTCACCCCCTCTATTTATAGGAAAGCCAAGGGGTAGTCTGCCTCCACAAATAACCAAAAAACCCCATGCTTTAGGTCACATATGATGGGTTTATGGGAAAAATGGGATGCCATGTGGAGCTCCATGGAGCTCCACCATTCTTGGCCGGCCACCCCCTTGGGGACCCCCTTGAGGGGCTTCCTTGGCCCCCAAGCCCTTCTGGAAGCCCTTTTGCAAAAGCCCTAAAAGGTGGCTTTCCAAAAAAATATCCATAAAGTGATTTTCACTATTCACGATGACTTTTTTCAGCGTCCGTTCAAACTGAAAATATTTATGTGGGCTTAGAAAATTTCCAATACCCACTCAAATAATTTTCAACACATTCTGAAACAATTTCGGTTTAGTGATTTTCATCTGTGAAACGCATCTGAAGTGGCTCCGGCAGCTCCAAAACATTTCTAGTTTTTATCCCGGAAAATTCCAAAAAGTTTCCAGAATGATTCTGGCACCCTCCAAGAATTATCAGGCATGTGCCGAAACCAATTTGACTTAATAGTATATCCCGAAACAACTTTTCGGTTTCATCAAAACTCATCCGATGACCTCTCTCTGCGGAGCTTTTCCGCTGTTCAAAAGTTTTACGGTGTCCAAAACTTTTTTGGTGATTTTCTCTCAGACTCCCTGTCTAGTATTCAGCAGATAGATGACCCTTAAGCATGTGACCCTATAGGTTCGGTGAAGTATAGACATGACCCGGAACCCCTTCCGATCAATGATCAACATCGGAGCCACGAACACCCATATTGACCCCTATACTGATAGAGGCTAAGGTGTCCCGATGTTTCGATGAGATGGTGGCTATCGTTTTCTGTGGGAGTCGACTTTGACGATCCGACTACGAACGTGCGAGACGTCGCGCCTTAGCAATCGCTAAACCAACTTCCGAGGGTTATTGACCACGCCGGAGCACGATCAACCTGACCACGAGGGTCTGTTTCCTACGAGCAAACGAAGAACAAGCAAGAAACTGAGATTGCAATCTGGATATTGCGAATATAAGATGAAAGCTTTATTGATCAAGGTGGGGTTCTGTGACGTCTTGGTCTGGTCGTTGGACACAAACGAAGTACGCGAAGTTGCAGCTATGGCGAACTTTTAATCTAAACAAAACCCAAGGTCTAAACGATGCCCTAAGGGCTGTATATATGGAGGAAGAGGGGGGAATTTCGTGGCCCTTGAGGGTGGGGTCCGAAACCAACCCTAACTCTTGTTTCCCCACACATACGGACTCTAAAAATAGCCTATAGTTAAGTATTTCGAAATTACATGGGCCTGGCCCATTAATAAGGTGACGCAACACCTAGATTAGCCTATGGACGAATATTATGAAGTGGCATCATGTATATTTCGTCCAAGGCTTCATGCACTCCTTATGGCGGCTTCAAAGTCCTGAAATCATCACTTGTAACTCCGTTCTTGATCCCCTTGCGCATGCCATCAACTCCATGCGTGTTCTTGCTCCAATGTTCATCCTTCTCCAAACTAGGCCCTTCATTTGTAAGTAAAACAAATGTATCCAATTTAGGCAGCATCATAATCTCATGAACATTAGAATCATTACCAAGAAACGAAAGTACCTGGTAATTTAATTGGCGTGCGCGAGCTCTAGTAATTGGTCCAGTATATGTAACAGTAGGGGCTGTGGGTGTAACAATGGTATTGATGTCCTCATCATCCTCCCCTTCTTGAAATGAAGTCGTCCTCGACGGAAGCGCATCTTCCTCACCCAAATAAGGCTTCAAATCTGCAATGTTAAAAGTGGGACTAACCCCAAAATCTACAGGTAGCTCAAGTTTATATGCATTATCATTTATTTTCTCTAACACCTTAAAAGGACCATCAGCACGTGGCATTAGCTTTGATTTGCGCAGATTAGGAAATCTATCTTTACGCAAATGTAACCAAACAAGATCTCCAGGCGCAAACACAACATGTTTTCTACCCTTATCTCCAGCAAGTTTATATTTAGCATTCATACGCTCAATGTTTTCCTTAGTTAACTCATGCATTTTTAAAATCAATTCAGAACGTTCTTCAGCATCAAAATTAACCTTCTCTGAAGATGGAAGAGGCAACAAATCAATAGGTGCACGAGGTAGGAAACCATACACAATTTCAAAAGGGCACATCTTAGTAGTAGAATGCAATGAACGATTATAAGAAAATTCAATATGAGGCAAGCATTCTTCCCACATTTTCTTGTTATTCTTCAAAACAGCCCTAAGCATAGTAGACAATGTTCTATTGACTACTTCAGTTTGTCCATCAGTTTGGGGGTGACAAGTAGTACTAAAAAGCAGCTTAGTCCCCAACTTAGCCCATAAACATCTCCAAAAGTGGCTAAGAAATTTAGTATCACGATCTGAAACAATAGTATTTGGCACACCATGTAAGCGAATAATTTCACGAAAGAACAAATCAGCAACATTAACAGCATCATCGCTTTTATGACATGGTATAAAGTGTGCCATTTTCGAGAACCTATCCACGACAACAAATATTCTATCCCTCCCCTTCTTTGTTCGAGGTAAACCTAAAACAAAGTCCATAGATATATCCTCCCAAGGAACACTAGGTACAGGCAAAGGCATATATAAACCATGAGGATTGAGTCATGACTTAGCTCTTTGACATGTAGTGCAGCGAGCAACAAAACGCTCAACATCCCGTCTCATCTTTGGCCAAAAGAAATGTGTAGCAAGTATATCCTCCGTCTTCTTGACGCCAAAGTGTCCCATTAATCCTCCTCCATGCGCCTCCTGCAACAATAAAAGACGAACAGAGCTAGCTGGAATGCATAGCTTGTTAGCACGAAACACAAATCCATCGTTAAGAACGAACTTGTTCCAAGTTCTCCCTTCCTTACAATTCTGCAATACATCTTTAAATTCAGCATCATGAACATATTGATCTTTGATGGTCTCCAAACCAAATATTTTAAAGTCAAGTTGTGAAAGCATAGTATAACGACGAGACAAGGCATCAGCAATAACATTTTCTTTACCCTTCTTGTGTTTAATGACATAAGGGAAAGTCTCAATGAATTCAACCCATTTAGCATGTCTATGGTTCAGTTTTGCTTGACTTTTAATGTGTTTCAAAGATTCATGATCAGAATGTATAACAAATTCCTTGGGCCATAAATAATGTTGCCATGTTTCTAAGGTCCGAACAAGAGCATATAATTCTTTATCATAAGTAGAATAGTTCAGACTAGGCCCACTCAATTTTTCAGAAAAGTATGCAACATGTTTTCCATCTTGTAATAACACACCTCCTAATCCAATTCCACTAGCATCACATTCAAGCTCAAAAGTCTTATTGAAATTAGGAAGTTGGAGTAAAGGAGCATGTGTCAACTTATCTTTCAATACCGTGAAGGCTTCTTCCTGTGCGGTACCCCAAACAAATGGCACATCCTTCTTTGTAAGCTCGTTGAGAGGTGCAGCAATGGTGCTGAAATCTCTCACAAAACGCCTATAGAAACCAGCGAGGCCAAGGAAACTCCTCACTTGTGTGACCGTTTTGGGCTGCGGCCAACTCTCAATAGCTTCAATCTTGGCTTTATCAACTTCAATTCCCTATGGAGTAACAACATAGCCAAGAAAAGATACTCGGTCAGTGCAAAAGGTGCACTTTCCAAGGTTTCCAAACAAACGTGCATCACGTAGAGCAATAAAAACAACACGTAAATGTTCCAAATGTTCCTCCAAAGATTTGCTATAAATCAATATGTCATCAAAGTAAACTACCACAAATCGTCCAATGAAAGCACGTAAAACTTCGTTCATTAACCTCATGAAAGTACTAGGTGCATTAGTTAACCCAAAAGGCATGACTAACCACTCATATAATCCAAACTTAGTTTTAAATGCTGTTTTCCATTCATCTCCCAATTTCATACGAATTTGATGGTATCCACTACGCAAATCAACTTTGGAGAATATTGTAGAGCCACTCAATTCATCAAGCATATCATCTAGCCTAGGAATAGGATGACGATAACGAATAGTAATATTATTTATGCCTCTACAATCAACGCACATACGCGACGTACCATCCTTTTTCGGCACTAAAATGATAGGAACAGCACAAGGACTAAGGGATTCGCGTATATAACCTTTGTCGAGCAGTTCTTGTACTTGACGCATAATCTCCTTCGTCTCCTCTGGATTGGTACGGTATGGTGCACGGTTGGGTAGCGAAGCACCGGGAATTAAGTCAATTTGATGCTCAATCCCTCGAATAGGTGGTAATCCCGGTGGCACGTCTTGTGGAAAGACGTCAGCGAACTCCTGCAAAATGTTAGTGACAGCAGGGGGCAAAGAGGAAGGCACGTCCTCGAATGAAAATAATGCCTCTTTGCACACAAAAGCATAGCAAACAGATTTGCTGAAATCTAGCTCATCAATATCAGATTTGGTGGCAAGTAAACATGCACTTTTCAATTTAATTTCAGAAACAACAGTAGATGGTTTATTATTAGGCTTCATTTGGTGCTCAAATTCTTTTGCCACAATCTGATTTTCACTCTTATTTGTCTCCTGTTTTGCTTTATTAGCTCTATTAATATCATCTTTCAAAATGGAATCAGGAGTCATAGGAAGCAAAGTAATATTGTTATCGTTATGAACAAGAGTATACTGATTGTTTCTACCATGGTGTACAGAATTTTTATCAAATTGCCATGGTCTACCAAGTAATAAGGAACATGCTTGCATAGGTACCACATCACAATCAACATAATCAGCATATGTAGAGATACTAAAATGCACACGAACAGTACGTGCTACCTTAACCTTGCCGCTGTTGTTGAACCATTGGATGTAGTAAGGATGTGGATGTGGTCTTGTGGTGAGAGATAGCTTCTCCACCATCTCCATGCTAGCCAAGTTATTGCAGCTCCCTCCATCTATGATCACGCGAACAGAACGTTCCTTCACAACTCCCTTTGTATGGAACAAATTATGCCTCTGATTTTGCTCAGCTTGTGTAACCTGCACACTCAAAACACGTTGAGCAACTAAACATTCATACCTGTCAGCATCTTCAGGAGCCATGTATTGCGTCTCATGATCAGAATCGTCTCCACCGTGTTCGTCACGTGTAATAAGAGCCAAAGTCTCCTCATCATAGTCACTAGCGGACTCATACCCACCATCCTCAGTAACAATCATCACACGCTTAGATGGGCATTCTCTTGCATAATGACCTCCACCCTTGCAACGTCGACAAATAATATCATGTGTTTGCCCTGTTGATGCCATGGATGAAGAAGAGCTCTTTGCAGGCCCAGAAGGTGTGCTCTTGGCAGATAGTGGTGATTGTGCTTACTTTATTGTATCACGGTTGGAGGTTGCAGTCGACGGAGGTGCCGGTGTAGCAGAACGTGTGGAAGTAGATGATGCACGTGGTGTCCATGATGAAGGTCGACCTGCAGAAAAGTTAGTCCGCGCCAATGCCTGTCGATCCTGCACTTCACGTTCAGCTTTACAAGCAAGATGGAATAAACGAGTGATATTAGTATACTCCTTATACTCTAGAATGGTCTGAATCTCTCTATTTAATCCACCCATAAAACGTGCAAGCATAGCTTCATTCTCCTCAACAATACCACATCTAATCATGCCAGTTTGTAATTCCTGATAATATTCTTCTACAGAATTTTATCCCTGTCTTAAGTGCTGCAATTTTGAAGTAATTCACGTTGATAATATGGTGGAACCCAACGAGTACGCATAGCAGTTTTCAAAGCAGCCCAAGTAGCCGGAATAGGATATAATCTACAATGCTCAGACCACCAAACACATGCAAAACTAGTGAATGCACAAACAGCAGCAGGAACACGTCTCTCCTCGGGATATTGTAAACATGTAAATCGTTGTTCAGTTTCTAACTCCCAAGTAAGATATATATCAGGAACATATCTACCCTCAAATGGTGGAATATTCAATTTTAATTTAGGGAGATGGTCATGATCTCGTACCTGAGGGTGAGCCCTACCATTGCCATTATTTGCATGTGGACGACCTGGTGGTTGTTGTGCTGGTGGTGGCATGTAGTTCTATTTTGATCAACCTCATCCTCATAATCTCCCACATAATCATCATCCTCCACATCAGCAGTAGGAGCCACAGAAGTATCAACAACAGCACCAGCAGTTTGGCCCGACTGAAGAGGGACACGGCTCGCTCGGCGGAGGGCTGTTTCCCGACGTGGAGGTAGTCGGTGTTGTTGCTGTTGTTGCAGAGGTGCGGCAGGAGCAGCCGGTGGTGGTGGTGGAAAACGCGAAAGCAATTCAGCAAACTTGTTATCGAGCTTTGTTTCAAACGTCTTCTCCATGCCATCTATCTTCTCCATGCCCTCTTCAAATCTGTTTATCCCATCTTGCACCTGTACACTCATCATTTGCTGAAACGTATCATGAAGCCCCTTGTTCGTCAAGTTCTCCCAGTCAGTCTCGTCGGATTGTGATCCTGGCATGGTTAGCAGCAATAGAAACACACAAGAATATGATCCTACAGACTACTAACAAGTGGTGGTGGTGGCGGGTGTCACAAATCCGTCAAGCAAATCTCAAATTCTTACCAGTTCTTACCCAACAGCAGGCGGTGATCGGCAACCATTATAGTCAAAACTCTCAAAAGCTTGGATAGAGCGATTGCCAGGGAGAGTCAAACGCACGACGTAGATGTATGTGGAGCTGGGAAGGCTTATAGTATGGTAGCAAAAAGGGTCAGCAATAATCAATTCAGAGATGCAAAGTTGAATAAACGCTCAACGACGGTACTGTGCTGGTCCTAGGCTAGACCGTGCTAGAGATGCGAGCCTAGAACACTAACAAAATCACGGCGCTGCACGTAAATAAGGGAAAAGCACACTCTGGAACTCTTTTTTTTTTCGCTCTTTTTTGTGCTCCTTTTTTTTGCGCTCCTTTTTTTTGCGCTCCTCTTTTTTTTGGCGAAAAATCACTATAATGGCGAGTGTCTCAAAACTCTTCCCTCGTCAAACTGATAGGATGGGCACGAAATTTTTTTTTCACTTTTTTTTCGGAAATCAGGGCAGCGACGACGAAAAAGTGCGACAAAAAATCACTATGATGGCACGTGGCTCAAAATACTCAGAAAAGCCTAAAAATAGGATAGGGAAAAAAAATTTGCCCGTGAAAATTTTGGCCTAAAAACTGCCCGGGGGTCTCCAGACTCTTTTTTTTTCGAGACCTACGCAGGCAAGGAAACACGAATCGGAATTTAGATTGATCTCAAGAACAAACCTAATATGAGAAGAACTCGGATTGGTGGTGGATATATGGTTGTGGTATATGGCAGCGGTGGTGGTATATGGTAGCGGTGGTGGTATATGGATACAGACTGGTGGTGGTATATGGATACGGATTGGTGGTGGTATATGGATACGGATTGGTGGTGGTATATGGATATGGATTCAGAGCGGTGGCGGAGAAGCAAAAGTGGTAGATGGGCGATGATGATGGTGCGGCGGCGGCGTGACAACTTATGACCAGAACTCGAAACTCTAAAAGACTAGACTCTAAGACCAGCAACTTGACACGACGATGCAACCGCAAATTCAACAAAGCAAAAACCCTAAAAAGATTATGCAAAGGCTCAGATTGGTTCGGATATGATGAACTAACCCTAATTTTTTTTGTGGCTTTTTCGTGGACTGTAGGTATGAAGAACAGACTCGATCTAATCTACGAAAAACTGTAAAATCTCACCGAGCAACCCGGAAATCTGATACCACTTGATAGAGGCTAAGGTGTCCCGATGTTTCGATGAGATGGTGGCTATCGTTTTCTGTGGGAGTCGACTTTGACGATCCGACTACGAATGTGCGAGATGTCGCGCCTTAGCAATCGCTAAACCAACATCCGAGGGTTATTGACCACGCCGGAGCACGATCAACCTGACCACGAGGGTCTGTTTCCTACGAGCAAACGAAGAACAAGCAAGAAACTGAGATTGCAATCTGGATATTGCGAATATAAGATGAAAGCTTTATTGATCAAGGTGGGGTTCTGTGACGTCTTGGTCTGGTCGTTGGACACAAACGAAGTACGTGAAGTTGCAGCTATGGCGAACTTTTAATCTAAACAAAACCCAAGGTCTAAACGACGCCCTAAGGGCTGTATATATGGAGGAAGAGGGGGGAATTTCGTGGCCCTTGAGGGTGGGGTCCGAAACCAACCCTAACTCTTGTTTCCCCACACATACGGACTCTAAAAATAGCCTATACTTAAGTATTTCGAAATTACATGGGCCTGGCCCATTAATAAGGTGACGCAGCACCTAGATTAGCCTATGGACGAATATTATGAAGTGGCATCTTGTATATTTCGTCCAAGGCTTCATGCACTCCTTATGGCGGCTTCAAAGTCCTGAAATCATCACTTGTAACTCCGTTCTTGATCCCCTTGCGCATGCCATCAACTCCATGCGTGTTCTTGCTCCAATGTTCATCCTTCTCCAAACTAGGCCCTTCATTTGTAAGAAAAACAAATGTATCCAATTTAGGCAGCATCATAATCTCATGAACATTAGAATCATTACCAAGAAACGAAAGTACCTGGTAATTTAATTGGCGTGCGCGAGCTCTAGTAATTGGTCCAGTATATGTAACAGTAGGGGCTGTGGGTGTAACAATGGTATTGATGTCCTCATCATATACCCACACGAATAAGTATTCGAGTGAACCTCCAGTTGCAGTGAGCTGTTATTGTTGCTTCGCGATATGTCACAAACAACCGAGGTGAGATTTATTGTATCCTCGTGGACAAACAATTTTTCCACCATTCAAGTTACCTCGTTATCGGTTTTGTTCTCTTTTCTCGTTTCCGTGTTCCGGCATCCCAGTGGTCAAATCACAAGGTGTCTGGCCAGACGATTATGCATACCGTAACACCGAGAGGGCCCGAGAATATCTCTCCATCGTCGGAGGATCAAATCCCAATCTTGAGCTATCTTGTTACTTGCCATACTTTTCCGTGAACCTGTAAGCCTCCGTAATAGCCACCCAGCTACGGATGACGTTTAACAAACCCCAAAGTTCACGAAGCAAGCACGAAGGAAGTCGATACTCTCATGGTCTGAGGAATTATGCAAACATTAACTATCTCTGTGATATTAACCATAAACTTTTGACGAAAATAATCTCATAGCATAACATCAAATTGGGTTGATTCAACACAAGTGTTCTACCAACATCGTGGCCTCAAAATTGCCAGCATAGACATGCCCATGATCAGGCAAACAGGATCATCATGCAATACATGAGCCAGTCTTAGAGGCAAGACTAGGAATACATTTTACCGTTTAGTACACCACACACGCACATGAGTTTCCCTCCGAGCCTCGTGGATATTGCAGACTCGAGAATCATTGCAGTTATAGCATGGAAGCTAAAGATTCATTACAAGCTTTGGAGATACAAAATAACTGTTATTACTGCCTCTAGGGCATATCTCCTATGGACAGGAGCATTAAAGTAGAGCATGTTTGAGATCCTCGAAGGCGGCTTTACACTCATCATTAAATATGAAGGGAATGTCTTTCTATGTGGCACCCTAGCTCATAGAGACCAGAACACCCCGTAGTCCATCCCAAAGATCAAGTCTTCTGGAATACGGCGATGCTTGGCATAGAACAAATCAGCTCTCTATTACAATTAGTATGGATACAAGGGTTCTGAAGACCCAAGGATTACATCTACATGGCGACACTATGCCTGCTAAGGTAGTTCTATGCTAGCAGCGGAACAACTCGTAGCAGTGGAAATCCTATAAATAGAGAAATCATCAGAAATAACCCTAGATCAGAAGTTCCACCGCCGCAATCCTCTGTAGCCACGAAAAGCCAATCTAGACACCGTTCCGACACCCTCCCGGAGGGGGAAATCATCACCGGTGGCCATCTTCATCATCCTGACGGCCACCATGATGAGGAGGTAGTAGTCCACCCTCGGGGCTGAGGGTTTGTACCAGTAGCTATGTGCTTAATCTCTCTCTCTCTCTCTCTCTCTGTCTGTCTCGTGTTCTTGAGATGTCATGATCTTGATGTATCGCGGGCTTTGGTAATATAGTTGGATCATATGGTGTTTTCCCCTCTCTATCTTGTTGTGAATTGAGTTTTCCCTTTGAGATTTCATTCTTATTGGATTGCATACTTTTCTGGATTTGTGAACAGTTGACATATGTCTTGCATATGAATACCCATGGTGGCAATGAGGTATTGTATTGATTCACTTGTTATGTGTTTTGGCACTCAACTCGCGAATTCTCGAGGTGACGTTGGGGTAATCTATGCATAGGGGTTGATGCACGTTCTTGTCTTTATTTCTCCGGTAGAAATCTTGGGGCACTCTTTGAGGTTCTTTGTGTTACATTGAGTATTATGAATCTGAAATTATTTGGTGTTATCTTAGTACGAACTCTTGATAGATCGATAGGAAAAGATAACTTGGTGTTATTTTAGTACGAACTCTTGATAGATAGATCAGGAAGGATAAGTGTTATTTTAGTATGGACTCTTGGATAGATCGATCAGAAAGAATAGCTTCGAGGTAGTTTCGCACCCTACCAACAATTTCTTCTTATGTTCTCCACTAGATAGGAACTTTGGAGTGATTCTTCATTGCATGTTGAGGGATGGTTATATGATCCAATTATATTAGCATTGTTGAGATATTGCACTAGCGAAAGTACGGACCCTAGGCCTCATTTTCACGCATTGAAATGCCGTTTGTGCTCCATTTTATCAATTACTACCTTGCTGTTTTTTATTGTTCTTATTACAAAAAGCAATATCTACTATCCATCTTACATTTTTATCACCATCTCTTTGCCGAACTAGTGCACCTATACAAATGGCCACTGTATTTGGTGTGCTTGGGACACAAGAGACTCTTTGTTATTTGGTCGCAGGGATTTTTGAGAGCGGCCATCTTCATCCTATACCTCCCACAGATTGATAAACCTTAGGTCATCCACTTGAGGGAAATTTGCTACTGTCCTACAAAAGTCTGTGCTTGGAGGCCCAACACGAGTCTACAAGAAGAAGTTGTGTAGTAGACATCACACCCTTTTCCCGTTATGCTTGGATTGTCTTGCACTTGACCCATGTGTTTAGACACTTCATTTATTTTGGTGTTGTGAATGATTCTTATGCCTACCATCGACCATTTGTCGAGCACTTTATGCATGATTTCTATGACCATGAGGTAGATTCTTATTCTCTTGTCACACATATTTGCATCACTGCCTCACATTTACATGCTTGTTTCCATGATGACCTTGATTGTGCTCAATTCATATGCTTACATGCCATGTCACAATCCTTTGTCACACCTTATGCTATGCATGATGACGACACTTGTTCGGTGAATCACCACTTGAATGCTTGGTTTTGCACTAACGCAAACCACATTTGTTTTTCCAAGTGTTTGTTGTCCTTACTCCTTTTGAAGGAACCACATGACGGTGCGACATTGGAGAGTGACCACTATGAGCTTCAAGATGATGACTACTTGGTGAACGTCCACTTCTACACGACGAGGCTGAGGGAGTCCTGGATTAGGGGGTCTCCGGATAGCCGGACTATATCCTTTGGCCGGACTGTTGGACTATGAAGATACAGGATTGAAGACTTCGTCCCGTGTCCGAATGGGGCTCTACTTGGCATGGAAGGCAAGCTAGGCAATACGGATATGTATATCTCCTTCTTTGTAACCGACCTTGTGTAACCCTAGCCCCCTCCGGTGTCTATATAAACCAGAGGGGTTTTAGTCCATTGGACAACCTACAATCATACCATAGGTTAGCTTCTAGGGTTTAGCCTCTCCAATCTCGTGGTAGATCAACTCTTGTACTACTCATATTATCAAGAATAATCAAGCAAGACGTAGGGTTTTACCTCCATCAAGAGGGCCCGAACCTGGGTAAAACATCGTGTCCCCTGCCTCCTGTTACCATCTGCCTTAGACGCACAGTTCGGGACCCCCTACCCGAGATCCGCCGGTTTTGACACCGACATTGGTGCTTTCATTGAGAGTTATTCTGTGTCGTCGCCGTTAGGCTTGATGGCTCCTTCGATCATCGATAGCGATGCAGTCTAGGGTGAGACTTTTCTCCCCGGACTGATCTTTGTATTCGGCGGCTTCGCACTACGGGCCAACTCGCTTGGCCATCTGGAGCAGATCGAGAGTTACGCCCCTGGTCATCAGGTCAGGTTTGGAAGCTTAAACTACACGGCCGACATCTGCAGAGACTTGATCTTCGACGGATTCGAGCCCCTGCCTTGTGCGCCACACGATCACGATGGGTACGATTTAGCTCTACCATCGGATAGTGTTCAGGAGATCGCACCGGCAACCGCTCCGACCCTCAATTCAGAACCAGTTGCGCCATCCATGGACGGGTGGATAGACCCCGCCACGGAGGCCGTATCCTCAGTGGCGATCGAGCCGAATATCGACCTTACCCTTCACGAGAGCCATGTTGCCAAACTGCCGGATCCTTCTTCGGCCACGGACTCCGAACCGCCTGCGCCCGTGCCTATCAAATCCGATTGGGTGCTGATCATGGAGTTTACCTCCGCGGATATTTTTTAGCACTCGCCCTTCGGCGTCATACTGAACTCATTAAGGTCTCTCTCCTTGTCAGGAGAACCCTGGCCGAACTATGTCCGGCGGGATTGGGATGCGGATGACGAAGAAATTCGCCACCCACCCACCACCCACTTAATAGCCACTATCGACGACTTAACCGACATGCTCGACTTCGACTCCGAAGACATCGATGGTATGGATGACGATGCGGGAGATGAAGAGGAACCACTGCCCACAGGGCACTGGACAGCCACCTCATCATATGACATATACATGGTGGACACACCCAAAGAAGGCAATGGCGACGAGACAGCGGAGGATGACCCCTCCAAGAAGCAACCCAAGCGTCGGCGTCAGTGGAGCCGCTCTAAGTCTCGCCAAAGCAAAAGCGGTGACCCCGGCACAGGAGATAATAGCACTCCAGACAGTGTTGAAGACGACAACAATCCCCTCCAGCAAGATTTAGGGCAGGAGGATGGAGAAGCCAGCCCTCCAGAGAGAGCGGAAGATGGAGAGGCGGAGGATGATAATTACATGCCTCACTCCGAAGACGAGGCAAGCCTCGACGATGAATAATTCGTCGTGCCTGAGGATCCCATCAAACAAGAGCGCTTCAAGCACCGGCTTATAGCCACGACAAACAGCCTTAAGAAAAAGCAACAGCAGCTTCAAGCTAATCAAGATTTGCTAGCTGACAGATGGACTGAAGTCCTTGCGGCCGAGGAATATAAACTCGAACGCCCCTCCAAGAGTTACCCAAAGCGTAGTTTGCTACCCCGACTGGAGGAGGAAGCACTCAAACCTACATCTCCAGCATACGATGCGGCTGACCGGCCACCTCGTGGCCGCGACAAAGAGGCATTTCAGCCAAAAACTCAGCCCGCACCCCGACGCCACTCAAATAAAAATGACAAGGCACGGGGAAACATGCTAGACCTGCGAGACATATTGGAGGACAAAGCAAAACATGCAAGATCAATCTACGGATCACGAGGGCGCGCCACTATGCGAGACGACAACCGTCATGCCAGATATAGCAAAAGTAAATCCGGCCGGGCCGAACACAGCAGGCAAGACTCATTTGAACTGTGTCGCGATATAGCCCAGTACAAAGGCGCCGCACACCCCCTATGCTTCATAGACGAAGTAATGGATCACCAAATCCCAGAGGGTTTCAAACCCGTAGATATCGAATCATACGACGGCACAACAGATCCTGCGGTATGGATCGAGGACTTCCTCCTGCACATCCACATGGCCCGTGGTGATGATCTACACGCCATCAAATACCTCCCACTCAAGCTCAAAGGACCAGCTCGGCATTGGCTCAACAGCCTGCCGGCAGAATCCATTGGCTATTGGGAAGATCTGGAAGCCGCGTTCCTCGACAACTTCCAGGGCACTTATGTGCGACCACCGGATGCCGATGACCTGAGCCACATAATTCAGCAGCCAGAGGAATCGGCCAGGCAATTCTGGACACGGTTCCTAACAAAGAAAAATCAAATCGTCGACTGTCCGGATGTAGAGGCCCTAGCAGCTTTTAAGCACAACATCCGCGACGAGTGGCTCGCCCGGCACCTTGGCCAGGAAAAGCCAAAAACCATGGCAGCCCTCACGACACTCATGACCCGCTTTTGCGCAGGAGAAGACAGCTGGCTGGCTCGCAGCAATAACATATCAAAGAACCATGGTACTTCGGATACCAAGGATGGCAATGGCAGGTCACGTCGCAACAAACACAAGCGCCGCATTAACAGCGACAATACCGAGGATACGACAGTCAATGCCGGATTCAAAGTCTCTAAACCCGGTCAGCAGAAAAAGCCATTCAAAAGAAGCACTCCGGGCCCGTCCAGTTTGGACCGTATACTCGACCACTCGTGTCAAATACACGGCACCCCTGACAAGCCAGCCAACCACACCAACAGGGATTGTTGGGTGTTCAAGCAGGCCGGCTAGTTAAATGCCGAAAACAAATATAAGGGGTCACATAGAGATGACGAGGAGGAGCCCCGGCAGCCGAACACCAGAGGACAGAAGAGGTCCCCCCCCCCCAAGTGCGGACGGTGAACATGATATATGCAACCCACATCCCCAAGAGGGAGCGGAAGCGTGCGCTAAGGGACGTATATGCGTTGGAGCCAGTCGCCCCAAAGTTCAAGCCATGGTCCTCTTGTCCGATCACATTCGATCGCAGGGACCACCCCACTAGTATCCGTCATGGCGGATTCGCCGCACTGGTCCTAGACCCAATCATTGACGGATTTCACCTCACTCGAGTCCTTATGGATGGCGGCGGCAGCCTGAACCTGCTTTACCAGGACACAGTGCACAAAATGGGTATAGACCCCTCAAGGATCAAACCCACAAAAACGACCTTCAAAGGCGTCATACCAGGTGTACAGGCCCATTGCACAGGCTCAGTCACACTGGAAGTGGTCTTTGGATCCCCGGATAACTTCCAAAGCGAAGAGTTAATCTTCGATATAGTCCCGTTCCGTGGTGTCTATCATGCACTGCTCGGGCGAACCACATTTGCGAGATTCAATGCAGTACCGCATTATGCATACCTCAAGCTCAAGATGCCAGCACCTTGGGGGGTCATCACAGTTAATGGAAACACAGAGCGCTCCCTCTGCACGGAGGAGCACACTGCGGCCCTCGCAGCAAAAATGCAAAGCAGCCTCTTAAGGCAATCCACTAGTTCGGCGATTAAGGACCCGGACACCTTCAAGCGCGCCCGGAGTAATCGGCAACAAGACCGCCTGGCATGTTTCGAGCTTGCATAGCAATGCGGCCTCCACCCCGGTCCCAGCCAAACGGCGAAATCCGTGCCACGCGTACATAATTACGCATTAAAAATACCATGGGCACATGTGGGGAGGGGGGCACGACTACGGCACGCCCCAAGACGCGGCTCAACCTGTTAGGACCCCGATTCCAAGTCACATAGATCTAGCCGGTAACACCTCATATCACTTTGCGGCCTCACACACGGTATTCCCATGGGTGTCACCTTACCATGGCCCGAAACCGTTTGCGCCTTTTGGCTCACGTATATGATAGTGTCGCTAGCATCCATATGACAGAGAACCCAGGCCGGCATGACTAGTCGTGAACCCAAAGTGGCACTAACTTACGGGGACAGGCATACATGAATCAACATCGAGCATGTCGGTCAGCAGCGTGCGAATCCGGGCTGTAGCACTGGGCTAATAGGACTCCGGTGAACCGGGCTGTAGCAGGCTAGGCAGGACTCGGGATGTCATCGTGTGGCATTTCCCCGAAGGGACAGACACAAGAACGAAGTGAATCACATGCTGGCCAGTCTAAGTGTTCCGGAGCAGTAGTGCTGGCCTAGCAGGACTCCGGGTAAACCGGGCTGTAGCGGACTACCATGGCTCGGTGGAATCACTAGACTACATTTCCCCATAAGAGAGGCTACCAAGGATAAACAACTAGGTTGTCGGATCCCACACATAGCAATACATGTCACACGTACGCATAACATGCAAGTATGTGTTGTACAACATGGCATCACAACATAACTCAAACTCATATAGATAAAGGCCCAGAAGAGCCACATAGCATTAATACAGACAGAAGTCTCATGACCCATCATTCAGAGCATACAAGCAATGGAAGCATTACATGTCTGAGTACAGACAACTACAGAAGAAAAAGGCTAAGAAGCCTGACTATCTACAAGTCCCTCCCAAGGGTACAAGATCGTAGCTGAGGTAACAAGCTACTCGTCGAAGTCCAAGCGGTACTACTAGTGAGACAGATGTCTCACCTACAAAACATAAATAAAGCAAACGTGAGTACAAAGGTACTCAGCAAGACTTACATCAGATCCTATCATACATGCATTTGTATCAAGAAGGTAATGTGGGGTTTAGTTGCAGCAAGCCAGCTTTGACTCAGTGGCTATCATGTTCTACGACTACGAGAAACTTCTTTGAGATGAGGCAGCGCACACGAGTCCACTAATCACCTCATCAATACACTACTATGGATTCATCCCCGTCTCTCTACGAGAAGACCATCCATAGCACTCACACTTGTCTTGAGCATTTCTAGAGTATCCACTTTAAGTTGTCTATGTACCACGTAAGCATCCAAGAAGTCCATAACCGATGACACGGCTATTCGAATAGATCATGATAACCCTGCAGGGGTGTACTTCTTCACACACGCTCTCACCACTTATCACCATATACACGTCATGTATCTCGGCAACCTTCAAGCGGAAGCCTTCGAGGGTGTCGGCCACGACCTGACTAACCACACAAGACTCTAGTCCAGGTTTATCGCCTATTCGGGTTCCATCCGCAAGGAGATCCGGCCGGGGTTTCGCTCAAGTTGGTTAATAAGTCGAGAGGGGTCGAGTTACCGGAACCCAATGTGTGGTAGTAGCTAGTCATTGGACAACATACACAGAACTTAGTGCTTAAGGACGGTTCCAGTGAGACAACCCACCATGTACTCCTACATGGCCTCTCACCGCTACCTTTACCAAATCGTGTTCACACACTTAACTCTCAGCATCAGAACATAGCATTGTACTCCAATTCATTCCCAATGAATCAGACCTGACATACTCTAAGCAATAGCAGGCAATGCATGGTAGGAACACAACATGGCTCAATCAACTCCTACACATGCTAGTGGGTTTTAACTATTTACTGTGGCAATGACAGGTCATGCAGAGGAATGGGTTCAACTACCGCAGCATAAAGTAGCAGTTGAATCATTGTTGTCCTAACGCAATAAATGAGAGCAGGAGCGAGAGAGCAGGATTGTATCGGAATGAACAAGGGGGTTTGCTTGCCTGGTAGATCAACAGGGGGCACTGCTCCTCTGACATGTACTCTGGATCGGTCTCCGGAGCAGGACCTATCGAGAAGGAACGGTGTCGGCAATCAAAACACAAGCATATGCAACAACATGATGCATGAACATGGCATTAATATGTGATGTTGTTTGAGCTAATGCAACTAGTATTCAATTTGAATGAAGTCCATTAGAACCAAGGGTTCAAATGCAACTCCAAATTAAGCTCTTATATATGCCATTTATATGTTTTCACCTATACAGCAGGTTTAGGTTGGTTTGTCATGCATGAAAATGGTACAGATGGATAGATTGAATTTTTCTGATAATTTTTCATATATAAATTATTTCAATCTGAGCTACGGTTGAATTTCTATGAATTTTTGAAGTTTAGCTAATTTTCTGGAATTTCCCGATTTAATTTAAAACCAGAAAATGATATATTGCGTCAGCACAACGTCATGCTTACGTCAGCAGGTCAATGGCGCTGACCAAGTCAAACCTGACGTGTGGGGTCCACACGTCAGTGACTCAGTTAGTTAACAGGGGGTTTATTTAGTCTAATTAGGATTAGTGGGCGTTGGGCCCACTGGTCAGCGACTAACTAGCTAACTAACCTAGGTTAATTAGTGTTAAAGTAATACTAACTAAAATGTCAAGGGGGAGGGTGGCCCACGTGTCAGTGACACAAGGGGGAAGGTCAAACCCCGGTCAGCGGGGTCAAACCCGCCGGCGACTCGACGCCGGCGAGGCCACACGCGGCGGAGGGCCTCGGATTTGGTCCTCCGGTGACCAAATGGGCCGTGGAGACCATCTCCGAGGAGCTGGTGCTCGCGCGCATCTAGTGGAGGCGACAGAAGGACGCGGGGTGGCCGGAGCTCGCCGGAGCGGAGCTCAAGGCGGCGGCCGGTGTGCGGGTTCGAGCGGAATCGAGCTACGGGGCACGGCAGGGGCTACGGAGTGCCTCGATGGCCTCCTGGCGTTGCACTGAGCACGGTGGTGTGCTCGGTCGTGGCCCTAGGTGACAGTGGCCACGGCGGCGACATGAACGGCGGCGACATGAACGGCGGTGAAGAGCTACGGCCGTGGTGGTGGACGGGGCTACGGCGCGCGAACGGCTAAACGGAGAGAGGGAGAAGGAGCAGGAGCTCACAACGATCCCGGTGGGCTTGACGGCGAGCTCGGGGACGCGCTGAGGTCGACGGTGCGGCGATGGGGATCCACGGCGGCCGAAGATGATGACGACGGCGATGGAGGCGCTCCAGGGCCTCCCGAGGCGCGTGGCTCGACGGGGAGGTAGACGGAGATGTGGCGGAGCTTGCAGACACGAAGAGAGGGCGAGGGGGAGGCGGTGGATGCGGCTACGGTGAACTGCGGCGACGGCAGCGCTCGGCCATTCACGCGAGAGAGCGAGGGAGAGGGCGAGGGGAGAGTGAGAGGCGTCGGCTCGATCCAGATGTCTGCGGTGAGCTCTTCTGCAGCGTCCATGCAGGCAGGCAGGCAGGAGGTGGCCGGGGCACGTGCGCGCGCGCTAGCCACGCGCTCGTCCTCCTGGCGCGAGCTAGGAGACGACTGGCGCGGCCAGTTGGCTGGGCCGGCCTGCTGGGCCGCTGGGCCAGGCCGGGCTGCACAGGGAGGTAAGTGCAGGTAAGCGTTTTTCCTTTTTTGTTTTCTTTTCTATTTTCTAACATTTGTTTTGACATAGTAATAATACTAAATCATTTTGTTTTCTTCTGTAAAATTTTTGCGGGGACCTAAGGGGTTATTCCAAAGCCCCTCAGCAAAATTCAGAATTTTTGGACATATATTATATATATAGCAATATATATCCAAAGCAATTAATTACTGGATTAATTCCAAATGCCCAAAATAAATACTTATGAGCTCTTAAAAATATTGGTTTGATTTTCATCTCTGTCCAATATTTTCAGAGAGCAACATGAGCATTTTCTTGGACCTTTTTGGAGTAATTTTTTTCTGGGTTATTTCCAGAAATGATTTCTGAGGGTTTCACAAATCCCCATTTCAAATTTAGATGAAAATTAAAGATGATGCTCACAAGAAGGCTAGCCTAGGTCATGCCAGAACTAGGGGTGTGACACAACCGCACCAGGGGCTTCCCGCTTTGTTATTTTTCTCTTTCAGGACTTTAATCTCTGGAAACCCTGTCCGGCAGCATGATTGCGGACACATGATGCAGCAACCAAGGAGGCAGAAAGCTATGTCGCACCACGGAACTCCCAGGTGGATTACGATAACGAGTGAAATACTTGCTTTAATACCATTCCTCAGCTTGCCCTTGGAGGGGACATGTCAAATAGTCCTACTTCTTGCTTATCGCACTACTTGTATCATTCTTCTTTAACGCACCTTTTTGAATAAACAATGCATAGCACTAAGACTATTATTGCATTCTTATATATATATATATATATGTTCATTCATGATATCCAGCACCCATACACTCTGGTACGGTCAATACGCTAGGGGCTTAAGCATACCCCATAATACGGCGTGAGAAGTCAGAACACTTTTGATAGTACGACACCCCGAACTTATAGCATTATATGCATCAGCTCTGAATCATGTCTTGGGTCAATAGTTGAGTTTGCCCGGCTCCCATGTTTTGGTACCTTACGTTCCGCTACATCGGCTAAGGTAGCACTGGAAGAACTACTGCGATTGTGCCCCGGTTTTGTGGGCTAAGCACCTCAGTAGAGAAAGCTAAAACTGACTGTCATGATAAGGCGAGAGACTGGTCGCTGTTCGAGAGGTTTTGAGTCCCTAAAGACTTATGCCACTTAGAGCGATGAGTCGGCTTTGTTTGGCTTAAGGCGTGTATAGCGCCCCGAATTCCCCTTCCGAATACTAGGGGCTTCGCCAAAATTTAAAATTATAGAATTCTATTGGTAAGTGAGAGTGATAAAGCATTATAGTCCGATTGCCTTGTTCGTTGTGCTGAGCACCTCCCTCGAAGGACCCAAAAATGGGAACAAGAGTGCTCAGGTTTATCCCGAACACCCCAGCACTCGTGGCATGGGAGCAGAAGCCGACGACTAGCCATCTCTCAGATTTGATAAACAGCCGAACAGAAGGTAATATTTTAAATTCAAACAAGTGTTGCATAGCGCATATGAACAAGTTTTCATAATACAGGATCACACGAGCAAGTTTATTCAAATATTACATCTTTCGCACACTCGTCCGCTACAAGACGGGCACCCTTCAGGACACCCTCATAATACATCTCGGGGTGGCGATGCTCCTTGCCCTGCGGCAGCCCCTCCTTCACCAGCTTCACGGCGTCCAGCTTGGCCCAGTGCACCTTCGCACGGGCAAAAGCCCGGCGTGCACCTTTGCTGCAGACGGACCACTTGATGACTTCCAGCCGTGGGCAGGCATCCACAAGCCGCCTCACCAGGCCGAAGTAGCTATTGGGAAGGGCGTCGCCAGGCCACATCTGGACTATAAAGCCCTTCATGGCCCGTTCGGCCGCCTTGTGCAGCTCGACCAGTTGCTTGAGCTCGTCGCTCATCGGCATCGGGTGTTTGGTCCCAGTATACTGAGACCAGAACAGCTTCTCCGTCGAGTTTCCCTCCTCGGCCTGGTAAAACTTTACGGCATCCGACACGCTGCGGGGCAAATCTGCGAATGCTCCTGGAGAGCTCCGGACTCGGGTAAGTAACAAGTAATTTACTTTCACATGCTTGCTTTGCATATTGAATGCCTTACCCGCCGCTATCTTCCTCATCACCGCAATCTCCTGGAGGGCCTTTTGGGCTTCAGCCTTGGCACTCTTTGCTCTCTCATGGGCCGCGGCAAGCTCAGACTCTCGCATCTTCGAGTCAAGCTCCAACGCATCGTGCTTCGTCACGAGAGCTGGGAGCTCTCGCTGCACCTCTCCCACCCGTGCCTCTTGCTTTTCCCGCTCGGTGCGCTCCTGGGCCGCTTTGTTCTCGGCCTCGGACAGTGCTTGCTTCAGGGTCGCCACTTCGGTCGTGGCCCCTGGCAAATTCATGATGATCCATGATCCTATCATTTTGCAATCGCATCTTTTTTTGTATATATATATAGACAAGGTATTACTCACCTTTGTTCGCCTCGAGCTGCCTCTTGGCAAGGCCGAGCTCTTTGTCGGACCCCTCGAGGTCCTGCTTCAGTGCAACGACCCCCGCAGTCAGTGCGGCAGAGGTCAGCAGCGAAGCCTGCATACGCATATGGACATACTTATAGTAGACTCCTGCAGATATTATTTGATCCTCTATTCAGGTTTTCTTTGTGAACACCAAACAGAGCATCAGGGGCTACTGTCTATGCGGTAATATTTCTCCTATATTTTAAATACTTACCTCAAAGCCTGTTACAAGGCTGGCACAGGCTTCAGTCAGTCCGCTCTTGGCGGACTGAACCTTCTCGATCACCGCACTCATAATAGTGTGGTGCTCTTCGTCGATGGAAGCACCGCGAAGCGCTCCCAGCAGGTTATCCGGTGCCTTTGGATGGACAGAGGTCACCGGCACGGGCGTCTTACCCCTCTTGGAAGGGGGCTGCCTGCCCAAGTCCGGAACCACTGGAGGTTCCGATGCGGTGTTCGGCTGAGAGCCGAACTTGGAGCCCCTGGGAGCCTTGCCCCCTTTGCTCCTGGAGTCCGGAAGGTCGCCTTGAGGCACCTCCGGGACTGTCTCCCCCCGGCTTGGTGCCCCTTGATACAATACCTCGGCATTGTCCGTAGGGCAAGGGGAGGAGGCGGTCGGAAGTGGATCGCTATCCATATCCGACGAATCCAAGGAGCCATCCGACGAGGATACGTCGATAAGGGCTTGGGGCGGTCTACATAATCATATTAGGCGTCAGGAGAAGCAGTGTGACAAAGGTATGCTATGAGTTACTCTAGTATTCGAATACTTACAACTTTGCCAGGGGCTTGGCCCTGAGCAGCCACTCCTCTTCGCCTTCGGTGGCGGTGGTGGAGCAGTCCGGAAGGAGAGTCCTTCCTTTCTTGGACTCTTCGGCCTCCCTGGTTGGGGCGGCCTTCCTTTTCTTGTCTCCCCCGGTTGGAGGGGGAGCATCTTCATCTTCGTCCTCGTCTTCATGGGAGGAGTGCGTCGCGGAGTTATCGGACGATGAGTCCGATACCACCTGGCGCCGGGAACTCTTTCGGGTTCCCTTGGCCTTCTTCTTGGTCTTCTCCGGCACCTTATAAGGAGCCGGAGTCAGCATCTCCGTCAGGAGAGCGTCCGCAGTGTCTTCGGGCAGAGTGGTCGGACAGTCAATCTACTCCGATGCCTCCACCTAGTCCTGTCAAAGGCATGGGAGCTCAGACGTCTTTGTGCGTCGTGTCGAACTCCCATAAGAGGGAGGGACCTCGGCGCCCTTGAACAGCACCCTCCAGACGTCTTTGTGCGTCGTGTCGAAGAGCTCGCTTAGAGTCTGGTGCCAGGCCGGGTCGAACTCCCATAAGTTGAAATCCCGTTGTTCACACGGGAGGATCCGGCGGAAGAGCATGACCTGGACTATGTTGACAAGCTTAAGTTTCTTGCTTGTCATGTTCCGAATACACTTCTGGAGTCCGTCCAGCTCCACTGATGAACCCCAGGATTGGCCCTTCTCCTTCCAGGAAGTGAGCCGCATGGGGATTCTGGATCGAAACTCGGGGGCCGCCACCCAGTTGGTGTCACGTGGCTCGGTGATGTAGAACCACCTCGATTGCCACCCCTTTACGGTCTCCACAAAGGAGCCCTCGAGCCATGCAACGTTGGGCATTTTGCCCACCATGGCTCCGCCGCATTCCGCTTGTTGGCTTCCCACCACCTTCGGCTTGATATTGAAGGTCTTTAGCCATAGGCCGAAGTGGGGCCGGATGCGGAGGAAGGCCTCGCACACGACGATGAACGCCGGGATGTTGAGGATGAAGTTCGGGGCCAGATCATGAAATTCCAGCCCATAATAGAACATGAGGCTGCGGACAAATGGATGAAGGGGAAACCCCAGTCCGCGGACGAAGTGGGGGAGGAAGACCACCCTCTTGTGAGGTTCTGGGGTAGGGATGACCTGCCCCGCGGCTGGCAGCCGGTGCGCGATGTCCGCGGCTAAGTATCCGGCTCCATGCAACTTTTTGATGTGCCCCTCCATGACGGAGGAGGCCATCCACTTGCCTCCCGCTCCGGACATGCTTTGGAGAGAGTTGAGGAGGAGGATGCGGACTTGGGCGCTGGAGCTCGAGTGCGCGAGAATGGATGAGCAAGGAGGAAGAAGGCGTGGGTAGAAATAGGTGAGATCTTATCCCTTTATAAGGGCAGACTAAATTGTGCGCCCCCACTTGCCTTGTAAAACTCGCTTATCCCCCAAGCGCCATAATTGATGGCGCGGTTGGGTTACCCACGTCCGTATTGATGAGAATCCCGTAATAAGGGGGACATGATCTCTGCTTTGACAAGACATGTCAGGAAACCGCCTCGCGTTATGTGCGGGGCTGGTTAAGGAAAAACGGTTCGAATAATTACCGGGCCAGGGCATGTTGTCATGCTGCCAAAACGTGTCAGCAGATCAGATTTGTGGAAATATTATTCTCTCTACGGTGGTATGTGGAAACTTGTTTTGCAGGGTCGGACACTATCCTTATATTCAAATTCTTCCGTGGTGTATTCGGAGGAGGAACCCGCCTTGCAATGCCGAAGACAAACACTGCGCGCCGGACTCATCGTCATTGAAGCCTGGTTCAGGGGCTACTGAGGCAGTCCTGGATTAGGGGGTCTCCGGACAGCCGGACTATATCCTTTGGCCGGACTGTTGGACTATGAAGATACAGGATTGAAGACTTCGTCCCGTGTCCGAATGGGGCTCTACTTGGCGTGGAAGGCAAGCTAGGCAATACGGATATGTATATCTCCTTCTTTGTAACCGACCTTGTGTAACCCTAGCCCACTCCAGTGTCTATATAAACCAGAGGGGTTTTAGTCCGTAGGACAACATACAATCATACCATAGGCTAGCTTCTAGGGTTTAGCCTCTCCGATCTCGTGGTAGATCAACTCTTGTACTACTCATGTTATCAAGAATAATCAAGCAGGACGTAGGGTTTTACCTCCATCAAGAGGGCTCGAACTTGGGTAAAACATCGTGTCCCATGCCTCCTGTTACCATCCGCCTTAGACGCACAGTTCGGGACCCCCTACCCGAGATCCGCCGGTTTTTACACCGACAGAGGCCATCTCTTTCCCATGGTGATTTGGTTTTCGATCTAATGTCGGATCTTTCCCAAGGGGAAGGGGATGATGCGGAGCATCGTACAGACATCACCATGTCAAGAGTCTATTTGGGGAGTGACATGTGCGACATCTACTTCACATACACAAAGGTGAATCATCTCCTTTACACGTGTTCACTTGACCCCATCGAGGATGGTATACTACTTGACACTCCTCTCTAGGGGTGGAAAGTGGTAGCGGATAATCCGAAATATCCGATATTCGTATTCGAGAAAATGCCTATTCGTATCCGACACATCCGCATCCGAACCAAAATGGAAATGAAAATTATCCGTATCCGAATGTTTTGAACAAATAAAAAATAAAATATGGCATGAGATTTCGACACAAATATGGATATGGAAGTGGATATATCCGCATCCGAATAAGATTATGTGAGGTAATTTTCAAAGTTGTAGCCCCAATATTCCAATTATCCATATTAAAGGCCAAATAACTGGTCAAATTTTACTCTCTGTATGATTAAACTTAAAAATTATTATGCGTTACAATAGTATTTATTCATAAAACTATTTATCATTGACTTATTGTATGTCACAATTTGATTATTTCATGTCACATAGCTATTAACTGATATACTTAAGCAGTATGTTGCTATTATTCGTATCCGTTTCGAATCAAGAAAACATCCGATACGTATCCGTATTCGAATAACATCCGAGCCGCATCCGTGTCCGATAACATTCGTATCCGTATTTCTATTCGTTTTGAAAATATGAAAACGGAAGTGGTAAGAGCACTATCCGATCCGCATCCGATCCGTTTCCACCCCTAGTCCTCTCATGTGCATGCATAGGTATCATCGGAGCACCACGGATGATGAGGAGGAGTGCAAGCACAACTATACGCCTACACCGTCTGAGAGGGAAGCTTGGAAGCGATGATGGAAGAAGACGGTGCAAAATTTGCACTACCGAACTGTCCGGTCACCCAACCGGGCAGTCCGGTCCATCCAGAGAGCAGTTTTGGTTTGTGCAGAAATTGCGCTACCGGACAGTCCGGTCCCCCAAGCGGATAGTCCGGTAGTAGAATTTCTAGACGCCCAAAAGTTTCTATTTTCACTGGACTGTCCGGCCCCCCGTACCGGACTGTCCGGTAGTGCATCTGCAGACCGAATTTGGGTAAGGCCCATGTAACTTTACCTTTTCGCCCTCACTTGCCCCTTCCTTGCCTCCTTCTCGTTCATTTTAGGGACTCTAAGAATAGATCTAGACATTAGAGCTTAGCTCATGTATCTCCCCTTGTGGGATTCCTCTTGAGAGAGAAGACTCCATTGGAGTTCAAGGCCTCCATTACAGAAGATCCCTAGGGATTCAAGACCTCCTTGTGGGAAGGATCTATCTAGATCATCAAGACCTCATCTCCTTTGGATTTGAGATGAACTTTACCATGTATCTTATTTCCCTTTGATTGTTCTTGTACCTTGTGAATCCTATGTGTTTGTTGGTCTAGTGGATGTGTGATTGGACTTGTTCTTGAGTGTTCCCCTTGTGATTTCCCCTCTTGTTCTTCGTGTTCTTCGCGTTCTTCATGGATCCCCCTCCAATTCGTGAAAGATATCCACTTAGGCTCTCCACCCTACAACATGACCCTAAGAAAGATCGACAAAATAATTCGAGCCTTCATCTCGCAAAAAGAAGACCAATCTCAGACCTCGGGTGGTCACTACCTTGTTAATTGGAAGACCGTCTGCCGCCCGAAGCATTTGGGCGGCCTAGGGATCATGGACCTGGAGATATTCGGCCGCTCCCTGCATCTTCGGTGGTCGTGGCTACAATGGACTGATCCAGAGAGGCCATGGACGGGTATCTGAGTTACCATGCAACCAAGCAGACCTAAACCTCTTTCGCGCGTGCACCTCAATTACGTTGGGCAATGGGAAAAAGGCCCTCTTCTGGCATGACAATTGGACTTGAAGCCGCCTCCTCAAGCTTCTAGCCCAGAGCTTTACAAGATAACCTCCAGAAAGAATAGAACGGTGCACAATGAACTCACGAACGAGAACAGGACCAGGGCGGTGGTCAAACTTCAGGCCATGCAGCAACTGGGAGAATTTGTGACTCTCTCTGAGTGTATCAATCAGACAACCCTTCTGCATGCCCAAGAGGACTGCATTCACTAGAACTTAACAACCTTTGGTCATACTCTGTTGCTTCGGCCTACGGCGCGCAATTCTTCGGCTCCTACACATGTTTCAACACGGCCAAGGTCTGGTCCGCAAAGACTGAGCCCAAGTGCAAATTCTTCACCTGGCTCGCTCTGCACGGAAAATCCTCACCGCGGATATGTTGGCTGTGAGGGGGTGGCCTCATGACCCCAGGTGCCCGCTATGCCTCCAACAACCAGAAACATCAACTCACCCATGCAAGGATTGTCCCTTCACGGTCGCGGTCTGAAACCAGGTGAACATGGACAAACGAGGGCGTACCAATCTCGGGCTTCCTCCTGGAGCTAGGAAACGTGTCCGAGTAGTGGGACACGACGCTAACATCACAGTCCAAGCAGGTGCGCAGGAGGCGCGGCGGGAGAATCATCTACACATTATGGTCAATCTGGAAGGAGGCGTGTTTTCACTGGACAACGACTGACGCACCGCGAGGTTGCGGCACTAGCCCTAGACGCAATTAACCAGCATGAATTGGCATTTGTAGGAAGCTTGCCAAATGCCGGTATTGGCTAAACTAGTTTTTAGATCAGTCTTTTTAGCGGTTCCTACAATGTTCCCTAGAAACGGTCGCCCCTTTGCAATTGTGTTTTTTCTCCATCCCTTCTATAAGAAAAAGGCAGTGCTCCTGTCGTTTCTCCTCTCCATCTCCACTACTATTAAACAATCAAACAAGAACTTTCTTACATGCACCCAACAAATTGTCCCACAAAACCACACGATCGATCGACACCGCATGATTAATCCCACAAATTTCAATCCGACAGCCATTAATGATCTAATAGCTTTATGGGGTGGACTTAACAATTTTCAATGACTGACCGTACTCCACCAGCGAAGGAATATTCTACCTGCCAGTGCCCGTTGTCCCCTACAATCACGGGATTATGATCGCTAAGGAAACTGAAGGAAATCGGCTCCCTGCACGCTGACACCGCTCCATCGCACGATCGCCATCTACATCGCCGATTGTTGTCTCTCGCAGCGTGAAATCCGCGTTCGCATCTCTTTTCTTCTCCGCGATCTCATCTCTTCTCGCCCCTGCCTCATCGCACCTATCGCCGCCACCCCTCGCTAAAATATAACCCACATGCCCGGCGGCTCACGACCCTCCTCCCTCGAGCAGCGGCAGCGGAGCGGGGTGCAGCGGCCTCGGTCTATGTCGACGGGCGGCGTGATCCCTCTCCTCCATCGAGCAGCGGCGGCGGCGCGGGACGCAGCTGGCTCGGCCTCCGTCGTTGGTGGCGGCGTCCCTCACCCCTCGACCATCGACAACAGCAGGGGACGCAACGGGCAGCCAGGGACGCGGCGCTGGGTGCGGGGCGCGGCGGTGAACCTGCGGGAGCCGGCCCTGCCATGGGGACTGCAGGGTAGAGGGTGCATGCGTGAAGGAGGCGCGTCCCTCCTGCTTCCGGCGTGCCGCGGCATGGGCCTCCCTGCTGTTGGCGTGCTCCCTAATGCCAACTCCTCTTTCCTCCGCCGCTGACATGCACAACACCGTCCCATGCCCTCAGCCCGCTGGCCAGAGAAAGGTTAGTAGCTTCATTCTTTTTTTCCTTTGAAGCAGATAGAGGATTAATAAATTTTCTGGCCCACTATACCATCCTGTGGAATGAACTGGGATCCTTCCATTGGCGCATAGGCATTCTTTTTGTTGATTCATGCCTCAGATCTTGCACAAATAGAATAATCCACAAAAAAAATTGGGAATGTCTAAGGCACATCTAGATGTGCCCTACTTATTACACATCTAAGTGAGTGAATCAAGTATGAAGAGGAAAAGAAAAAAGAAAAAGAAAATATTCACACGAATCTCAACGTAAGATCAATGATATAAGACTTAGATGTGCAATACTTACGGCACATCTAGATGTGCTTTAGCAAAACTGAAAAAAAAAATCTGACCACCAAGTGTTTGAGTTTATGCTTACAAAGCTTTTCATTCTCTATTTGGATGGGTTGAACATTCCAATCGAGGAGAAATTTGTTAGTGCCCTGAGTGCATTGATCTATGCAGCTATAAAGTTGAATGAATCAACCAAAAAGTTACGGTCTACACAAACAAAAAATTATGCAGACAAATCACCTAAATGAATAGCAACCATGGGTTGTTCAGGTGGGGTGTGCGGCCTCGATTCAATGCAAACACACAGCTCATAGATGGGTCGTTCAGGTGGTGAACATGACCTCGATCTACACGGATCGGTGACGGTGACTTCGATCTGCATAGAATATTATATGTGAAAATGTAAACAGTTATAACCTACTCCCTCCGTTCCGAATTACTCGTGGCAGGTATGGATGTATCTAGATGTATTTTAGTTCTAAATACATCTATTTCTGCGATGAGTAATTTGGAATGGAGGGAGTAGTAAATAAGTGTTCACATGTTGCCTCCAAAAATCCACTTCAGCACAATACTTTCTTTAATATGTTTGCCAATCTGTTGCTAGAACTCAGTGCCTACTAGATCCATCTGTTGTGTCTAGATATCATAACACTTCCTTGAATGAATGTAAAAGTGTTTTTTCAACAAATGCATCATTCTTCAGTCTTTTAGTGCTGAGATTTTAGTTACATATCAGTCTTCAGACCCTCTTGTTTTATTTTTTTCCTTTTGTCAATCAGTGCTTTTAGTCATATTCCCTAAAAAACAATATGTCCTTATTGTATTCTTTCTTCAGTCTGTTTGGTTTTTTTTTCAACGATATGATCTCATTGCATAAAATGTAGGCATCGGTGTACAATATGGATGATGCACGTGATTGGATTGGCACTGCCATCTCCACTGCACTGAAGGAGATCAAGCCCATTTCCATCAGGATCAGCTAGAACCTCCCCTCGACTTGCATCATTGTCCTTTATTTTTTCTCTCCCTGAGGTAAGTTGGCATGCTCCCTGTTCATACATATGGACGATGAGATGGATATGGGTTTGATATTACTGATGTTGATGAACTGCTCATTTGTCACCGTCAAACCAGATGAGCCTGAAAGGAACTAAGAGAGATGACTATTCATTTACCAGTCTTGTCATTCTATGTTTTGTCAATATGTCATTGGACTGATGCTTGAATGTATTCATGGACAAACATGTTTGTTGATCAGCTATGATATGTGTTTCCACTGGCTACTTGCCACTTTTTGAGGGGCAGATTTTAGCTTGAGAAGATTTTTGTGAAAACATAGTTGTGCTCTTGCTCTAATGGAAATTCAGAGTAGGGTGTTCCAAACCAGATTGACACAAACAGAAATTTGTGACTGAGTTTTATGCTGAGAGGTAGATACCTGCTTTCCGCTCTTCACCTATCCTAGAACTTGCATCTTATTTTTTGATCACTATAATCTGTCCATTAATCGGTATTCTAGCTGAAAGTTTCAGAGTTGTCAATTATTTTTGAAACTCGCTTCGAAGAGTAGCTGGTCTTTTTTTAGGACATATTTGTTGTGTCTTTTCCCCATTTAGAACTACATGTGAACTTTATAGATACGAGAATAAAAGGGCAAAGGCCCAGAGAAAGTTCAATTCCTCTTCTGTTTATTTTCTTTATTCTTTGTTTACATAATGGTTTTGAAACTATGTTTGTGAATTGGATGTATATAGACATGTTTTAGTGTGTTTGTTCACTTGTTTTAGTCCGTATGTAGTCTATATTAAAATATTCAAACACATATTATTTTTGTGAATGGAGGGAGTATTTTTTTTTATAATTCTTATGTATGGTAATATTAGTCGAGACGTGTGTTGCACGTGCATACTTACTAGTCCAAAAAAAGAACAAAAACTACATGGGACCATGTTAGCCAATACTTGGCGCAATTGGGTGAAGCCGGTTCACTAGACGAGTGGAGAGTATGTTATTTTCCCTTGTTTTTGACCGGTATTGCATTCTCATGGTTGTCTGCTTTATCACTTGATTCTATTCATACATGGTTTTAGTTAGAACAAAAATTCCATGACCATTTTTATAGTGGTGACAATGAGCTTAAGTTATCCCATCTTACATCAGTTAGACAAAAGCATGATGAATCAGTCTCCGATTACGTCAACATACAAAAAACGGGTGCTATAGCTTGGAGAATCGAGAGAGATTCGGCGGATCTTGTGCTTGATGGTTTAAAAACTCATATCAAAGAGAAGTTAGAAGGCTACGAGTTTTAAGCATTAACCAAGTCCTAGAACGAGCTTTGGCCCAACAAAGCCGAAGCAAAGAGATTAAAGAAGTGCATAGATATAAAATCGAGTGTCCTTAATTGCATATGGTTGAATATGATAGTGATCACTCTGACGAAGCTGGCATTTATGTCGTTGTGTTTGGAAGTTGAAGCAAAGAGATCAAAGAAGTGCATAGATATTCATAGCTCACACCATTGGGTTGTTTGGACAGAACTGTTCAAAATATCAAATATGGTGATCTCAAATATGCAAAACACTTACTTATCAAATACTCATTGTAATACAACTACACACAAAAATGATTCCATGATAGCAGCAATTAAGTTCTTCTCTATTCACCATACTTACATTTTCCCCATTTTCCCATTGAAGACACAAACCCCTTTATTTCTGTTATACTATTTTAATACTCCCTCCGGGTTTTTTTAGTCTGCATATAAGATTTGGTCAAAGTCAAACTTTGTCAACTTTGACGAAGTTTATAGAAAAAAATACGAAGATTCACAATATGAAATCAATATTGTTAGATGCATCATGAAATCAACTTTCATACCATATAACTTTAGTATTATAGATGTTGATATTTTTTCCAACAAAGTTGGTCAAACTTTACAAAGTTTGACTTTGACAAAATCTTATATGCAGACTAAAAAGAAACGGAGGGAGTATTACCAAGTGTTAAACATCATACTTTTAGTTACACCTTCGCTCGTGCTGAGGCTGCGACCCAAGGCGCACACCTAGGGTCTCCACTGCCTCTTGTCGCCGCCTGTACGCCTCGTCTCCTATGGTCTAGGACCATGGAGGCATAGTGGATCCTTACCTTTGTCAGCGGGAGGGCTCCGTTTTTATGTGTTTTTCTGAGTTTTGCTAGGGTTTGTACCATGTTCAGAAAGAAGATGCGGCGACGGCTTTCTGAAAATAAAATAAGGTTCTCCCCGCCCCGACGGTGTTTCTAGTGTCATTGGAGGGCGCGTGGTGGCGTGCCTCCGACGGATCTTGTGGGATCCGGTCGACGTTGTCTTCGATGGATCCGCTTGGATCCGGTCTTCTTTCGTCACAGTTTGTGTGTGCAGGTTCGATCCTTTCGATTTACGCTCCTCTTCATCAGGTGCCGGTTGTTGTGGTGCGCTGGTCCTATGGGGTCTTAGCACGACGACTTCTTGACTATATACTACAACAATGTTTGCCCGGCTCCGTCATCTCTTCGGCTCGCTCAAGTGCTTTTAGTCATCGTTAGGTGGTCTCGGACCTGGATGTAATTTTTATTTTTCATATTCTTTGTACTACCTTGACAGTTGAATCAAATATTTGTATTGTTAGTGCCCAAAGTGTTTGTATGCTCACCAAATCAAGCGAGTATTTTTTTAAGAAAAAAAAACACATTCCATCCAACCCTAGCAAAAAACTACAAGTCCACAAAATTAGCAAAAACCTATTATTTTTTTACTAATCTGTTGCAAAAAACTACCAAGTTAGGAAAGTGACTGATTAGGCTCGTTTAAGCCCGTTTATGACAGGTTGGGCCCACTCGCAAGCGCTGACATGGCAGAGTAGCCAACTCCGCTTGATTGACCATTGTGTTAACTGTTATGATAGGTGGGATCCATATGTAAGCATCAATCCTTTTCTTCCTCCAAGCATTTTCCCTGGACATTTCTTCAAACAGTTTGTATGTGTGACTGTCGCCGGTGCCGGTGATGGGCGAGCTGGCCCCGTGCCGCAGGGCGTGGTTGTCAAGCAGGCTGCCGGCCGTCGCGCCGCTGAGCGAGCAAGTGGCCGCACTGGCCTCCGCCCGAGCTGGCTTGTTGGCCCGAGCGCGGCTCACATCCGAGCTGGATGGTTGGCTGCCACACTTGGCGGGCCAAGCTATAGCACACAAGCAACTGGAAGCGAGCGCGAGCAGTGGTGAGCTGACCTCCAGGCGACCGCAAAATGGGCCCCGCGCCACCGACGCTCTTGACCTTGCCCTCGTCCGGCGGTGGTGGCTGCCTGCCATGGCGGAGCATGACGAGGTGGACGGGCCGGAGGAAGGAAACTTGGGGATTTCTTTTGAGACTGACACGTGGGTCTTACATGTCATAACGCCTAACTTGCCGGTCAAACATACGGCATTGACTTAAGGTGCCACGTTAGCCATGACGCATGGGCCAACCCTGCCATAAACAGATTTAAACGAGCCTAATCAGCCTCTGACTTGGTAATTTTTTGCAACAAATTAGTAAAAAAATTGGTTATGTTTTTACTATTTTTTTAGAGGGGCACTGTAGTTTTTTGCTAGGGTTGAATGGAATGTGATAGTTTTATACTCCACTATATTCCCATTCAAAGAGCCGTACTCCTATCTCAGGCTTCCAGACGGGTTCAAACATATGACTGTATATAAAATTGGAAATATGCTAATAGTACTGTCGTTGCATTTCGTAATTATTAGTATGTATAGTTAGTTCACACTTAGTTGATGGAATCGCATGGTAAAATTATTGCTTCATAATTCTTTCACATTTTTTAGAGTATCTCTCTTGCGCAAGTGTATTGTTTGTTTCCCTATGTTTTTGATCAGTTCATATCGTGTTTTGCAAGAAACAAACCGTTGAGGAAGTTGGGCATTCGCAAATCTGAAAGCACCACTCTTAAAGTTGACCTAAAGAATTATTTTCTTAGTGAAGCTTACAAATGAAACGGTAGAACATGTTTCGCTAGGGATAATTGGAATACTACAGTACTTACAAAACTATGTTTTCCTTCTCTGTATTAAAATGGAACCCCAGGTCTCTTTTCTAAAAACTGAGCACTCTAAAAAAGAATAACAAACGGCAGCTCTGTTGCTAGTTTACATTACATATAAGCTCTAGCTAAACAAATTTATAGTAATACTCCAAAATAATATGGTACTATATTATTGCAGCGGTATCTTGTACCTATAGGATAAAATACTGTAGTTTTTAAATCTTTGGTTTTTATGATTTGAGAATCCCGTAAAATGATGGTGTGCACATACAAGGTTTTCGAGTTCCTGGAATAAACCTAATCCACCTGCCAAGCTACAGGCATACAAGAATAATACACCCTCCGTCCTGAATTACTTAGTGTTAGATATATTCATATCTAATCAAATCTAAGACAAGTAATTTAGGACGGAGGTAATATATTATACTATGGTCCAACCCCTTAGCTTTGCAACACTATCCCAAAAATTAAAGCACTGAAACAAAAATTCTGCTAACAAGATGTACAGGAAACATTCATCCGTCTTTTGCAACTTCGCAACACCTTATCATAAAGCTTCCTCTCTACAGTAGTTTTTTCAAGCGTAGCTCCCTCTCTACTCAGAGTAGAACTGCGTACAAAATCAAAGAGAGAGAAATCATATTGAAGCCTTGTGAGGAGGATTGATCCTTCCTTACGACCACTAACTAGCACAACCCCATTTTGTCAGACTCGACCACTAGGACGTCACGCTACGACTAACACTCATGTCCACAAGAAACTATGCAAACCAGGAGAAATCAGGCCTCATCTTCACTTTCTTCACCACTTACATAAATAAAGGGAAAAACAACATCCATATGCCCCCCCAAGTAGCCACCGCTATTGGGATGCATAAGCTCCTTTGCACGGTCCTTGCACCCATAACAGTCACCTTATAAAACAGAGAAAGTGTATTATTAGTAGAGATGCATAACAAAAATTTCTGCAAAAATATCAATCTGAACAACATAATAGATAGTTACCCAAGTCATTAGCTTCCAGAGGAGTGCAAAGATACACATCCTCCCCCTCTCTACAGTCCGGATGCACCACCGCAAAGAACAAACTAGATGGGTTATGTTGCATTTTCACAAGAAAATTGAAATGCACATAACCCTTTCCCTCCTCGTCGACTAGATTTCTTTCCTTCACTTCTATCAGTTCAAGGTCAGCAGGCTGAAATAAAAATGATGCGTGTAAACTAATAAGCCTGACGAGATATGTTTACATTTCTAATCTGCAAATGACGAGGAACAATAAAGAAAATTAAAGAAAAAAAATCACAAGTCATTACTTCTACTCCATTCTAGATAAGATGGTCCTTAAGTCATATGTAGTTGTATTTCTTTTGTTTTCTTAACCTTAGCTACTATTTTCTAGTCTTCTAGCTCTGAGTACAAGTTGAACCTTAACTACTGTTTTCCAGAGTGTTTAGCTATATAAGTACAAGTTAAGATGTAAAGGCTTGCCAAAGCCCTATAATTGAGGTCCTATAAGGCTATAACAGAACTTGGTATTCTTATCTAAGATCATGGACTGGAGCTTGTGTTCTAGGAGTTTTGGACTGAACTCATGCTTGGTATCCAGCAAAACACGTTGTAGTTCCTTCAACACTACTGATCTATCACTTTGTAGGAGCAAGGTGTAGTTGTACTTCCACAACCTTTTGTTAATTCAACAAACAAATCAAGGCATGGGATATTAACTATTCTAACCACTAATTAACTAACAAAGTAGTCTGAAATAAACAGAATAGTCATAAACCAATGGTTAAATAAAATATATCACCAACTTAAATATTTTGATTCTGGTCACATACTTGCATATTGTTTTGTTCAGCATAGACACCCAATGCTATCATCAAACTCTTCCGATCATGCTCTCGCAGGCGCCTTAGCCGCTCCTCACGGGTCGGTGACTTGGGCCTGTGAATGAGCTGGCGCTTTGCAGCAGCAACCCAGGCATCACCCAGCTCCTTCAGAGTAAAGGGCGATGGTCTAGGAGTGGGATCTCCCCAGCTTTCCAACCCAGCAAAGTAGTTGCTGTATAATAACAAAATTAACACATTAAAGCATAATCACTGATGAATTAGCATAAAATTATCTCGGCAAATTCGATGAAAAGGCAATTAGATAACTAGAAAACACGGATACATCCAGGCCCTAGCGAATCTGTATCAGCCCGATACGTGCTGGATGCGTATCAGCAGAGTATCCCCGAAAATAGTGTTAAAAACAATTGATCTTCATTCCCGATACGTGCAGCCTAGGGATGCAGGCGGGCATCCCGCATAGTCCCGCAAAATCAATCTGCTAGTACAAAATAAACTAGCTTTATCTAACAAAAGCTACAACTAGTTTTACTCATTTTGTATACGAAGCGGGACGGATCCGGGCACCGCTTTGCATCACTACGTGCAGGATACCTACGTGATACGTTGTGGATACTTCATAAGAAATCATTTCTTCTCATTGGATTGGCAATGGCAAAGGGAAAGGGAAAAGTTGGACGGCGATGGAGCTTATCAGCAGAGAACCATAAAGTTGGAATGAACAGACCAAGCTCATGCTGGATTGTTACATCGAGTACCGAAAAAGAGTAACATGCATGCTTCGTGTTCAAAAAGCAACACCATACGAAGTGTGTTGATACTTGATACTTTAAACAAAGAGTTCGTTGTGGGGGTTCCACTTGACCAAGATGATCGTCACTAAAGACTCTACAAAAAGAATTGCAAGATAGTCCAAACAGCTATGAATACGAGTGGTGGTTTTGATGCAGCCAAATGTACAGTGGCCATTTCAAAGTCTGAAAAGGAACAACTTAGTGTAGTGTTTTTTGTTTCATATAAAATACACCATCATAAAGAATTTTATGGTACTGATTAGATTATACACATGCATGCAGGACAGGGCTAGGCACTTGCTCTCCAACCCCATCAAATCCTTTCATGAAATGCAAGAACTTTTATCGGGCATTAATGTGGATGGTGCCCTTGCCATGGATCCAGAAACAGGCTTGGATGATGAAAGTGGATCACCCAACTGCAACTCACAAGAGCTGAATGACATTCAGGATGCAAGTGGGCGCCCACGTGTTGCCGCTATTTGTGAGTGCCATAACAGTCTGCTAGGATAAGTGTGGTGCAATGTGGCAGCCCACGTAAGCCTGCCACAAACCCGCAATTAGTGTTGAACGTTCAGACAACTAACCACGAGACAAGCCCCAGCACGTACAGATGGTGCCGCTCCGCTTGTACAGAGGAAGAGTTGGCATGCAGCTTTATTACTTATGATATTGCTTGCCGACATGCAGCAGGATTTGATAATCTCCTGTAACAGCAAAGGCTGATACCTCCCACTGCTCCATGAGTCCAAGTCATGTTTTGGAAGGATGGCACCATGCATGGCAGCAGGACCTTTGCTGGGTAGCTGGCTATCGGAGAGGAGGCGAGTAGGCGGCAAAGAACACTAATTGCGGAGGCGGGCTTGCAGTTCGGGAATTGGGAGGCTATTGACCTTTACGGTTGGTCGGATGTCTCAGGTGGAGGGGTCGGCGGCGCATAGGTGCTTGTCTACGCGGAGAGACATGACGGTGGCCCAGGATTTGGCTGGCCGGGCAAGGTGCGACGGCACATTGGCGCGGCGAGGAGGTTGGCATCATGTAATTCTATCTGTTGAAGAGTGAAAGAATCCTAGGACAGGCCACAAGAGCGAGACGAACCCTTCACATCCAATTCTATTGATTCAGGTAAGGCACGGTTCCCCTGGAGCCTACTTCACCTCATGCGATCAATCCGGCAGCTTTTAGTGGTATGCTAGGCGGAATTGAGGCTTGGCGGGCAGTCTGGCCCCACTAGCATCCTGAAATGACATGCCCAGTTGTCCACATATTCACAGTATGTTAACCTTAAAGGTAATGACTCTCCTACAATATCAACCCCTCCAAATGATAAAGTGGCAGCAACTGAAGGCTTTGGCTCATCTAAGAAACCACATGCTGGTATAAAGCGACCTAGAGGTGTAAAACCACCAAGTAAGAAGCTGATGAAGCAGCCTAAAAGTAGTTTCACTGATGCTATTGAACATATCACCACCACAATAAAAGCAATCCAACAAACTCTTGCAAATCCTCCTCCTGTGCAGTTTGCCACAACTTGTTGAGCTCAATGCTGTATTGTGGCAAAGGCTTGAGGCGATAAATATTGGTACTGAATATAGGATTCTTATCGATGAATATCATGCGCACTCGGACAACAAGGGTGTCCGCAGTTGTCTATCCTGTAGCCATGACAAAACTTTGGATACTTTTGGGTTTACCAATTTATTTGCAAGCATAAAGATCAACAGCAACTATTTGTTCCTGGAAGTACATGCTTTTGGGTGTTTTTTGGCCTCTTGCTGCTAATGGCAGGTATGTGTGAGTTGTGGTGAAGATGCTTTTGGATGTTGTTCCGACTGTTATTGGTACTGAAGGTTGCTGAACTAATGTCAAGTACAAGAACAATTAGATGCTTTTGTCTAGTACTACTAATATGACCAACTATGTATGTTTGTTAGTAGCTCTTAGATGCTAGAACTGTTAGATGCTTATGTATAATAGCATCGACATGGAATATATTATTGTCATACTGGTTTGTATAAATCAGTGCAAGAGTTTACTATAATAAACTGTTGTATGAGATGTTTAAGGGATTATTCTAAGTGATGGTTATTCTGTAGCACTTGTACAGCTAACTATTTATATGCTAAATAGATTGCTCAATTTGGTAGACTGGTATTTTTTTCATGCGAATTACCAGATGAGGTCTGACATGACATGCATGAGCATAAGAGGGTGAACTCATCATCAATTCATTCAACATCGGTGACCATCAGATTTCGCTACCAAACAAACACACGCATTTTTGCCAGAACCATGGCAAGTTACATGACCATCACCCAAACGGGTGGCAACCAACCAAGTGACCTTGTTTTGCCACGACTGCGGCACCCACCTAACCTTAGTTGTGGCAAAATGTGGCTGCCAACCAAGCATATGCCCTAAGAATCTAGTAGAATATGCTTCTAGTTTACCTATATGACCTAGCTCGTGTGAAAGTGGTAGGCAGATATAACGAAATATAACAGGATCACATCAAATTGCAGGCACGCGCGCAATAAATAAGATGTCTATGAACCTGTTGAAGATATGTTCTTCACCAATCTGTTCGCTGGGAGGAGAAGCGGTTCCACTCGAGGCTGAGGATGAGGCTGTGGATGATGTCCGTGTTAACGACATCTCAACTGATCAGGCCTGCAACAAAGAGTTGGTGGTGAAATTGCCAGCGACAGGATGTGCAACCGAGGCCCGAGGGCTAAGGTTAGGGGGTCTCTGGGGCAGCTCGACCCCACCTCGAACTTCACTCCACCCCTCAACTCCCCTTCACATCTGTATAGGTCTATTGACTGACAAATTAGCTACGGCTCCAGTTTGTGAACAGATTGTTGTGGCTAGCAAAAATTGCAGAGGAGGAGGTCAGGTACCTTCAAAGCGGGAGGGATTGAAGAGGGTATTGGAGGCCGCGGCGAATTCCTGGAAGCAGGCGGCGGCTCGACCTTGATGTAACGTCGCTGAGGTCTTCGAGGAGGAGGCGAAGGCGGCTGGACCTTGATGTACCGTCGCTGAGGTAGTGAAAGAGGCGGCGGCGAGATCCTGGTCGGTGGCGTCGCGAGATCCTGCTTCTTCACTGTAGACGGCGGCGGCGGCGTGATAGACGGGGTGGGGGCGGGGGGCGACGGACTTGGGGGGAGGCGGACAGAGCTGGACCCAGACGAAGAGGGTTGCGCCATGGAGGGCACGAGAAAGGACAAGCGTGCACGAGTGGGGATTGGGGAAGCAATACTCGAGAGGCCGAGCCAGGCTCTTTCGGTCAGCGAATGTGGTCCCGTGGTGTACGATGGCAAGGTGGTAATTTCTCCCGAACTCCACCGGAGGCCTACTACTCTCAAACTTTGCAAGCTTTGATCAAATTTATGTTAAAAAATATGAACATCTACAGTACCAATTTATATACTTTCATAATAAATCTAATAATATTGATTTGGCATTATGAATGTTGATGCTTTTTTCTATAAGTTTAATCAAAGTAGAAATACTTTAACTTTGGACAAAATTTATATGCAAACTAAAAAGGACTGGAGGGAGTACCTCCTTTCCGGTTTACTAAATGTTCTTGCGCCATTACGGGCTACAATAATGCATATTAATGAATTCAATGGTTATAATCATCTTAAAGACCGAACTTATTTTTTTTCCTCGTATGTACGGCGTGTTTGGACATCAAACGGGTGCCAAACACCTTCCTCCCCTTCCCGCTTGTTTCCCGTCGTAGCGGGACGTCGTAGCGGGACATTTCTTGTTGGAGTCGTCTCCTTTAAAACCGGGTGATGTCCATCTCACCTTTGTCGCCATAGCACCCTCCCGCCTTCACACAATACTTCCTCACATACTGCCAAGGACGAGTCCCTTGCCAACCACCCAGCTCTTCGCCCCAATCCCCTCCCCCGTGTTTGTGCCTATCCACCACCGCCATTAGGGGAAGGAGGCGTGTGATATATCTTCAATGTATCTATAATTTATGAAGTATTCATGCTATATTTACATCAATTATGTATGATTTTGGTGCACTTTTATATTACTAGTAAATGGCACATGCCTTGCACGTGTATAATTTTAGGATTACTATGAAATGTCGCATGTTTTTTTTGGGGGTGGGGGGGAGGCGCACTATGGTAATTAATTGCATTCGATGTAATTATATTGTCAACATTTATTCGTTCATTTTTTCAAGTATGACCAATACACAAGAGAAGAGCTTGTTTTCTCTTACACACATCTATATAATTTAAACTATGATGAGTAGAGTCACGTATACAAATTAACACTATTAATTGTAATGATATAATCACTTTAATATTTGTGTAATCTCGCTTTTACATAATTTGAAATCCTCAGACATCTGTAAATTTAATACACTTTGAACTGAGCAAGGGAAAGAGTACTAAGCTGCAAGTTGTTTATCATTATGAAAAAGAATTGTCCAACTCAAAAAGAAAAATACATAATTGTTCAAGCATTGATTATGTTCGGTTGGTTGATCAGAGTTGTACACAAAAAATATTGGTAAACAAAATGAAATCAAACAGGGTAATACTATTTCTAAAACGAATATGAGAGAAAGAAAAATCTATTCAACTGTAACGTGTATTATGCTTATTTTTATTTTTTATTCTCTGTCCAGTTAAATTGTTGTGCCTGCACCATTGCATGATTTTTCTGGGCGCACATTCTCTACCTTGCCATGGCAAAGGTAGCCTCTGCCTTTCCCCTCATGGATGCCCTTCCTTTTTGATCCAATGGCTGTTAAATGTTCCATCTTTTTAAGTGCACAGCAAGCAGCCCAGAGAGAAAAGTAGCCCAAATAAGGCCCAGTTTGGTAGCTAAATAATCCCAGCTCGGGAGCGAGGCAAGAACAGGACACGGAGACAGGCGTATTCAGTTTAGCAGTACATAACATTCAGCAGGAGTTTGATCGATCATTTGCAAGTAAATAGCACAAGGATAAGAATCCAGAAACATTTGAGAACCATGTGGCTATCATCTCCTTGTTCCCATCGAGCTTATACATACTTGTTCGGACAGTTTGGCCTCCATTTTCTCTTTGCAAAACTCCTGCTGAACTTTAGCTAATGTACAGAGACAGAGGAACATATTCAGTTCAGTAAAGAGTCTAGAAAAAGAGAAGTTTGCACTGATTAAATTCAGAAACTTCAGAAACAGTTACTTCATTACATATCACCGATTTGTAATCTAGTTCTCCACAAAAGCCATCAATTACCACACACCTAATCTCTGAAATTGTCCATCTTTTCAACAGTTCTTAATATCCAAATAACCAAAAGCCATCAATTACCACACTACTTATCACCGACTTTATCCCAAAAGATCAAACTACCCTCTCATCTAGCTGTAGGTACTGAAATAGAGCCCTAAAGAAGATGTTGAAAGGACATATCATCAATTTCACTAAAACCCTGCAAAGAGAAAGACGTGCTTAAAACATGGCAATATTGAAACTAGTTCAGAGAAGATGAAACAAAGAAATATGGAAACTACCATCAGCAAATTTGTGTAGCTGGTGAAGGCATTGCCGACTTTATGAGAAACACCACCACCATTCTTATGTTGCTGCATAAAGCAATCACCATAGTTATTTAGCATACAGTGATGAAAAAGGACTCACAATTACAAGGGATTTTAGCAACAGACGCTAGATTTATAAGGGACATCCATTGGTACTTGAGTTTCTACACCACCACCATTCTTTTGTTTCTGCATAAAAAACCAACTTTATATTTAGCATGTAGTAATAATGAATAAGAACACTATATTGCAATCTTTTTTCAGTAACATATGCTAGATGTAGCTTGTTTTTTTTCCTTTTGAACTTGCACAACTTATCGAGCCAATTGGCGCGCCTCTTTGAAGTTTTTTCTTTAACCTCCTCTTTATTTAAGCATGCAGCACTAGGCAAACCTTCATCTTATGGAACAACACGTTGGACATGATTTGAATCACTCACAATACTTGTAGAAGCACAAAGTTTGTCTTGAAGTTGCTTCTGGAGGCAATCGAGTGTGTTGTCCACCAGTATGCAACATTCTGGAGAGCTTGTGGCTTGATATGCCGAATTAAGGAACTTGTGAGACCAAGACTTATAGCGGAGCATAGCATCCAATTTTGGATTTTCAATGATGCTCTTCCCTTTGTTGTCTTGTACAGTTCCATACCTTGCTTCCCTTGTCCATCGCTTAAGAATGTAATGGTTAGGCAACAACTTGATATTCATCAAGTCAACAACTTTCAAAGCATGACCACACAATATTCCGATCCTTTTAAACTGCCCACAACTGCATGAAGATGTTTGCTCCAATGGGTCACCAACAACAATGCACTCTAGTTCAGAACTTAAATCACCATCCGCCCTCACAATTGCAACAGAATATTTGTCATTTCCACCCAATGATGTAGCACATGCAGCCATGGATCTTTCACATTCAGTTTGGAATACTTCAAATATCATGGGTGTGTAAAGTTTGCTTGTTTGCAGTAGCATATGTGTCTCCATGTGTATTCTAGGTAGTTTTTTCCTAGCCTCAAATTCTGCATCTAGTTCCTTATTTCTTTTTCCTTGCACCGCCCTTTCAAAATGCCTTAAGAACCTGAAAGGATCGATATAGTTGACTAGATGGGGGGGGGGGGGTGAATAGGCAACTAATAATTTTTTTAGCTTTTCTTTACCAATTTAAACTTTGCATCAAAGTAGGTTGTCTAGATATGCAACTAGGTGAGCAACCTATATGATGCAACAACAACAAGCACACAAGCAAGCAAGGGGCATAATACAAATAAGCTTGCACAAGTAAAGACACGAGATAACCAAGAGTGGAGTCGGTGAAGACGAGGATGTGTTACAGAAATTCCTTCCTTTTGAGGGGAAGTACGTCTCCGTTGGAGCAGCGTGGAGACACAATGCTCCCCAAGAAACCACTAGGGCCATGCTACCTCTTGAGCACTGCGTTGGATTTCCTTGAAGAGGAAAGGATGATGCAGCAAAGTAGCGTAAGTATTTCCCTCAGTTTTTGAGAACCAAGGTATCAATCCAGTAGGAGGCTACGCGTGAGTCCCTCGTACCTGCACAAAACAAATAACTCCTCGCAACCAACGCGATAAGGGGTTGTCAATCCCTTCACGGTCACTTACGAGAGTGAGATCTAATAGATATGATAGAATAATATTTTTGGTATTTTTGTGATAAAGATGCAATGTAAAATAAAAGCAAAGTAAAAAAGCAAAGGAAATAACTAAGTATTGGAAGATTAATATGATGAAGATAGACCCGGGGGCCATAGGTTTCACTAGTGGCTTCTCTCAAGAGCATAAGTATTTTACGGTGGGTGAACGAATTAATGTTGAGCAATTGACAGAATTGAGCATAGTTATGAGAATATCTAGGTATGATCATGTGTATAGGCATCACGTTCGAAACAACTAGACCAACTCCTGCCTGCATCTACTACTGTTACTCCACTCATCGACCGCTATCCAGCATGCATCTAGAGTATTAAGTTCATGAAAACAGAGTGACGCCTTAAGCAAGATGACATGATGTAGAGGGATAAATTCATGCAATATGATTAAAAAACCATCTTGTTATCCTCGATGGAAAAAATACAATACGTGCCTTACTGCCCCTACAGTCACTAGGAAAGGACACCACAAGATTGAACCCAAAGCTAAGCACTTCTCCCATTGCAAGAAAGATCAATCTAGTAGGCCAAACCAAACTGATAATTCGAAGAGATTTGCAAAGATAACCAATCATACATAAAAGAATTCAGAGAAGATTCAAATATTGTTCATAGATAATCTTGATCATAAACCCACAATTCATCGGTCTCAACAAACACACCGCAAAAAGAAGATTGCATCGAATAGATCTCCACAAGAGAGGGGGAGAACATTGTGTTGAGATCCAAAAAGAGAGAAGAAGCCATCTAGCTAATAACTATGGACCCGAAGGTCTGAGGTAAACTACTCACACTTCATCGGAGAGGCTATAGTGTTGATGTAGAAGCCCTCCGTGATGGATGCCCCCTCCGGCGGAGCTCCGGAACAGGCCCCAAGATGGGATCTCGTGGATACAGAAAGTTACGGCGGTGGAATTAGGGTTTTGGCTCCGTATCTGATCGTTTGGGGGTACGTAGGTATATATAGGAGGAAGGAGTACGTCGATGGAGCAACAAGGGCCCCACGAGGGTGGAGGGCGTGCCTGGGGGGGGGGGGGTAGGCGCGCCCCCTACCTCGTGGCCTCCCTGTTGGTTGCTTGATGTAGGGTCCAAGTCTCCTGGGTCTTGTTCGTTCCAAAAATCACGTTCCCGAAGGTTTCATTCCATTTGGACTCCGTTTGATATTCCTTTTCTTCGAAACCCTAAAATTGACAAAAAAACAACAATTTTGGGTTGGGCCTCCAGTTAATAGGTTAGTCCCAAAAATAATATAAAAGTGGATAATAAAGCCCAATAATGTCCAAAACAGTAGATAATATAGCATGGAGCAATCAAAAATTATAGATACGTTGGATACGCATCAAGCATCTCCAAGCTTAATTCCTGCTCGTCCTCGAGTATGTAAATGATAAAAAGGATAATTTTTGATGTGAAGTGCTACTTGGCATGATTTTAATGTAATTCTTCTTAATTGTGGTATGAATATTCAGATCCAAAATATCCAAGATAAAAGTTTAATATTGACATAAAAATAATAATACTTCAAGCATACTAACAAAGCAATCATGTCTTCTCAAAATAACATGGCCAAAGAAAGTTATCCCTACAAAATCATATAGTCTGGCTATGCTCTATCTTCACCACACAAAGTATTTAAATCATGCACAACCCCGATGACAAGTCAAGCAATTGTTTCATACTTTTGACATTCTCAAACTTTTTCAATCTTCACGCAATACATGAGCGTGAGCCATGGATATAGCACTATATGTGGAATAAAATGGTGGTTGTGGAGAAGACAAAAAAGGGAGAAGATAGTCTCACATCAACTAGGCGTATCAACGGGCTATGGAGATGCCCATCAATAGATATCAATGTGAGTGAGTAGGGATTGCCATGCAACGGATGCACTAGAGCTATAAGTATATGAAAACTCAACAAAAGAAACTAAGAGCATTACTAGTAGAGCCCTCAAACCCTCAAACCCCTAAAAATAACCGCTTTTTTTACAGTTTTCACCGAAAAAACGCCGTAGACTAGAACCTCTAAACCCTCAAACCCGTAAAAAAAATTAGAGGTCCAACCCTCAAACCACTTTACAAACTGAAGAAGTTGGGGTTGAGAGGAAAATCTCCCCCCAACCCGCACTCCTCCTCCTCTCTCGCGCGGGAGCCAACTGCCTCCTCCTCCCGTCGCCTCCTGCCGCGCCGGCCATGGAGGGCCCCCCGCCACCGCGCCCCCGCCCGCCGCGCCCGTCCCGCCTGCCTCGCCTGCCCCGGCGCCCGCCCCCGCCCTCGCCCCCGCCCACCCGACCGTGGCCGACATCGTGGCGGCGACCCACGTCGGGGCCAAGCGGCGGTGGGCGGGCCTCGCACCTCCTCCTGCCGCCTCCCCGGCTCCCGCCCCGGCCACCGTCACCGCCCCGGTGCCCGCCCTTGCCGCCTCCCCGGCGCCCAGCCCGGCCACCAAGAAGAGCCGGCCGAAGGCGGCCTCTCATGGGCCGTGAGGGGCGGCCTCCAAGGTCGCCGACTCGTCCCCGGCCGTGACCAAGCCGCGGAAGAAGCCCCCGCCCACCGCCGTCGCCGAACCTCCTCCCGCCGCGCACGAGGTGTTCGAGGAAATGGCAACCCCATCCTCGTTCATGGACCTCCTCCAAAACGCGGAGGTGGACCTCGGAGCTCCGCCTCTAGACCCCTTTAGGGTTGGTGACGACTTGGAGGAAAAGGAGGAAGATGAGGAGGATGAAGGGGATGACGAGGAGGAGGTGGCCGAGATAGGGGAGGAGGCATTCACAACCAACGCGATTAGGGGTTGTCAAGCCCTTCACGGTCACTTACGAGAGTGAGATCTGATAGATACAATATTTTTGGTATTTTTGATATAAAGATGCAAAGTAAAAGGCAAAGCAAGATTAAAGTGATGGAGATTGATATGATGAGAATAGACCCGGGGGCCATAGGTTTCACTAGTGGCTTCTCTCAAGAGCATAAGTATTCTACGGTGGGTGAACAAATTACTGTTGAGCAATTGACAGAATTGAGCATAGTTATGAGAATATCTAGGCATGATCATGTATATAGGCATCACGTCCGTGACAAGTAGACCGAAACGATTCTACATCTACTACTATTACTCCACTCATCGACCACTATCCAGCATGCATCTAGAGTATTAAGTTAAAAACAGAGTAATGCCTTAAGCAAGATGACATGATGTAGAGAGATAAATTCATGCAATATGAAATAAACCCCATCTTGTTATCCTCGATGGCAACGATGCAATACGTGCCTTGCTGCCCCTTCTGTCACTGGGTAAGGACACTGCAAGATCGAACCCAAAGCTAAGCACTTCTCCCATGGCAAGAACTACCAATCTAGTTGGCCAAACCAAAAGGATAATTCGAAGAGACTTGCAAAGATAACCAACCATACATAAAAGAATTCAGAGAAGATTCAAATATTATTCATAGATAGACTTGATGATAAACCCACAATTCATCGATCTCAACAAACACACCGCAAAAAGAAGATTACATCGAATAGATCTCCACAAGAGAGGGGGAGAACTTTGTATTGAGATTCAAAGAGAGAGAAGAAGCCATCTAGCTACTAACTATGGACCCGAAGGTCTGAGGTAAACTACTCACACTTCATCGGAGGGGCTAGGATGATGTAGAAGCCCTCCGTGATGACGACCCTCTTCCGGCGGAGCTCCGAAACAGGCCCCAAGATAGGATCTCGTGGATACAGAAAGTTGCGGTGGTGGAATTAGGTTTTTGGCTCCTGTTCTGATTGTTTGGGGGTATGTGTGTATATATAGGAGGAAGAAGTATGACGGAGGAGCAACGAGGGGCCCATGAGGCAGGGGGCGCGCCCCCCCACCCTCGTGACCGCCTCTTTTGTTCCTTGGAGCAGGGTCCAAGTCTCCTGGATCACGTTCGGTGAGAAAATCACGTTCCCGAAGATTTTATTCCGTTTGGACTCCGTTTGATATTCCGTTTCTTCGAAACACTGAAATAGGCAAAAAAAACAACAATTCTGGGCTGGGCCTCCGGTTAATAGGTTAGTCCCAAAAATAGTATAAAAGTGGAAAATAAAGCCCAATATAGTCCAAAACAATAGATAATATAGCATGGAGCAATCAAAAATTATAGATACGTTGGAGACGTATCAACCACCTAGTGGAACCGTGGAGAGTGACTATGTGAGTACATATTTCTTCACTATTTTGATTATGTGTGTGCACTATGCTATTGGTGGGTTCTTATGTGATTTATGTGTGGTTGATAGGAGACAATTGCCGGCATGATGTACAAGGAGATGGCCGCTTCCAAGGGCAAGCCATTTCCATTTAAGCATGTTTGGTCAATTCTTCAAACCTTTGACAAGTGGAAGTTGAGGGATCAAGAGACCGCACCCAAGAAGTCGCAATGCTAAGGATGGATGATAGCGAAGATGAGGAGGAGAAGAACTTGGGCAAGCCCGAGGGAACCAAGAAGGGAAAGTTAAGGGTGAAGATGGAAGAAGAGGCGTCAAGCCTAAGGGAGAAGATGGACCACATGACGAAGGCAAGAGAGGAATTGACAACGAAGACATTGGAGACTAAGCTTCTTATCACCGAGAAGAAGAAAGAGGTCAAGCTTGCACAAGTTGAAGCAAAGCGTGAAGAAGCAAAGCGCAAGGCCGAGTTGGAGGAGAGGACGATCAAGCTCAAAGAGGCAAAGGTATGGAAAGAACTCATGGTGGAAGAGAAAGAGCACATGATGATGTCCAAGAAGGACATGGATCAGGACCAATTGCAATGGTGGAAGGACTACAAGGAGGTGACACTCCGATGAGTAGTTGTGGTGATGGCGGTGTGTACGACTCCACCGGTGCCGATGGAGATGCTTGATGGAGCCCACTTGTGGTCTAGGAGATGGCGCCGAGGTGCAACTTTTTGGTGATGGTGCCGATGAGAGGAGGAAGATGATGATTTTGTGATGTAAACTATTGAACCATGCATCAATGATTGTCATTTGGTAGTTTGTTTGGAAGTTGATTGTGTTCTTGTTGTCATAAATTGTGAGATGTCAAATGATAGATTTAAAGGTTGGGGTCGAATCAAAGACTAGAACCCTCAAATCTTATCCTTAAAGCAGTTTAAGGGTTGGGTTTGAGGGTTCTAGTATTTGCCCCTGTTTTTCAACCCTTAAAAGTGTCAAAAAGTGGCACTTCTCAACCCTTAAAACTGCTTTAAGGATTTGGGGGTTTGAGGGTTCTACTGGTAATGCTCTAAGTGGTGTGCATCCAACTTGCTTGCTCATGAAGACCTGGGGCATTTTGAGGAAGCCCATAATTGGAATATACAAGCCAAGTTCTATAATGAAAAATTCCCACTAGTATATGAAAGTGACGAAATGAGAGACTCTCTATCATGAATATCATGGTGCTACTTTGAAGCACAAGTGTGGTAAAGGATAGTAACATTGTCCCTTCTCTCTTTTTCTCTCATTTTTTTATTTGGGCCTTTTCTCTTTTTTTATGGCCTCTTTTCTTTCCCCTTTCTTTTATTTTTCGTCCGGAGTCTCATCCCAACTTGTGGGGGAATCATAGTCTCCATTATACTTTCCTCACTGGGACAATGCTCTAATAATGATGATCATCACACTTTTATTTTCTTACAACTCAACAATTACAACTCGATACTTAGAACAAAATATGACTCTATATGAATGCCTCCGGCGGTGTACCGGGATATGCAATGAATCAAGAGTGACATGTATGAAAGAATTATGAATGGTGGCTTTGCCACAAATACGATGTCAACTACATGATCATGCTAAGCAATATGACAATGATGGAGTGTGCCATAATAAACGAAACGGTGGAAAGTTGCATGGCAATATATCTCGGAATGGCTATGGAAATGCCATAATAGGTAGGTATGGTGGCTGTTTTGAGGAAGTTATATGGTGGGTGTATGATACCGGCGAAAGGTGCACGGTATTAGAGAGGCTAGCAATGGTGGAAGGAAGAAAAGTGCGTATAATCCATGGACTCAACATTAGTCATGAAGAACTCATATACTTATTGCAAAAATCTACAAGTTATCAAAGCAAAGTATTACGCGCATGCTCCTAGGGGGATAGATTGGTAGGAAAAGACCATCGCTCGTCCCCGACCGCCACTCATAAGGAAGAAAATCAAAAAATAAATCATGCTTCGACTACATCACATAATGGTTCACCATACGTGCATGCTACGGGAATCACACACTTTAACACAAGTATTTCTCAAATTCACAACTACTCAACTAGCACAACTTTAATATCACCATCTTCATATCTCAAAACAATTATCAAGCATCAAACTTCTCATAGCATTCAAACACTCATAAGAAAGTTTTTACTATTATTCAATACCAAGCACATTAGGATTATTTAAGCAAATATAAGTGAAGCATGATAGATCAATAGTTTCTATAAAACAATTCCACCAACATGCTCTAAAAATATAAGTGAAGTACTAGAGCAAAACTATATAACTCAAATGATATAAGCGAAGCACATAGAGTATTCTAACAAATTCCAAATCATGTATGGCTCTCTCAAAAGGTGTGTACAGCAAGGATGATTGTGGTAAACTAAAAAGCAAAGACTCAAATCATACAAAACGCTCCAAGCAAAACACATATAATGTGGTGAATAAAAATATAGCTTCAAGTAAAGCTACCGATAGAAATAGACGAAAGAGGGGATGCCTTCCGGGGCATCCCCAAGCTTTGGCTTTTAGGTGTCATTATATTATATTGGGGGTGCCATGGGCATCCCCAAGCTTAGGCTCTTGCCACTCCTTGTTCCATAATCCATCAAATCTTTATCCAAAACTTGAAAACTTCACAACACAAAACTTAAAGTAGAAAATCTCGTGAGCTCCGTTAGCGAAAGAAAACAAAAGACCACTTCAAGGTACTGTAATGAAATCATTCTTTATTTATATTGGTTTTCAAACTACTGTATTCCAACTTCTCTATGGTTTATAAACTATTTTACTAGCCATAGATGCATCAAAATAAGCAAACAACTCACGAAAAACAGAATCTGTCAAAAACAGAACAGTCTGTAGTAATATGTAGCTAGCGCAAGATCTGGAACCCCAAAAATTCTAAACTAAATTGATGGACGTGAGGAATTTCTCTATTAATCATCTGCAAAAAGAATTAACTAAATAGCACTTTCCAAATAAAATTGGCAGCAGTTCTCGTGAGCGCTAAAGTTTCTGTTTTTTACAGCAAGATAACAAGACTTTCCCCAAGTCTTCCCAACGGTTCTACTTGTCACAAACACTAATTAAACACAAAAAACACAACCAAAACAGAGGATAGGTAAATTATTTATTACTAAACAGGAGCAAAAATCAAGGAATAAAAATAAAATTGGGTTGCCTCCCAACAAGCGCTATCGTTTAACGCCCCTAGCTAGGCATAAAAAGCAAGGATAGATCTAGGTATTGTCATCTTTGGTAGGCAATCCATAAGTGGCTCTCATAATAGATTCATAAGGTAATTTAATTTTCTTTCTAGGAAAGTGTTCCATGACTTTCCTTAACGGAAATTGGAATCTAATATTTCCTTCCTTCATATCAATAATTGCACCAATCGTTCTAAGGAAAGGTCTACCAAGAATAATAGGACATGAAGGATTGCAATCTATGTCAAGAACAATAAAATATATGGGCACATAATTCCTATTTGCGACAATAAGAACATTATTGATTCTTCCCATTGGTTTCTTAATAGTGGAATCCGCAAGGTGCAAGTTTAGAGAGCAATCATCAAAATCACGGAAACCTAACAAATCACACAAAGTCTTTGGAATCGTGGAAACCCTAGCACCCAAATCACATAAAGCATAGAACTCATGATCTTTAATCTTAATTTTAATAGTTGGTTCCCACTCATCATAAAGTTTTCTAGGGATAGAAACTTCCAACTCGAGTTTTTCTTCATAAGATTGCATCAAGGCATCAACGATATGTTTAGTAAACGCTTTATTTTGACTATAAGCATGAGGAGAATTTAGCACGGATTGCAACAAGGAAATACAATCAATCAAAGAGCAATTTTCATAATTAAATTCCTTGAAATCCAAAATAGTGGGTTTAGCAACATCTAGGGTTTTAATTTCTTCAATCCCACTTTCATCAAATTTAGCATCAAGATCTAAAAACTCCGAATTTTTGGAACGCCTTCTAGGTAAAGGTGGATCATATTCAGTCCCATCATTATCAAGATTCATATTGCAAAACAAAGATTTAATAGGGGACACATCAATAACTTTTAGATCTTCATCTTTATTTTCATAAAAATCCGGTTTAGCGGCCATCCTATTAACTAAGGTAGCCTGCTTATCCGAAATTTCAGCAGTCAATTTCTCAAGACGAGCAATTTGGCATCTTAAACCATCAAATTCTTTAAACATATAATCGAGCTCTTTATTCATAAAACTCATAAAACTTTTCTGTTCCTTAAGCTCGTTTCTGAAGAAATTATTATGCTCAAATTGCAAAATCATAAAACTCCTGACATTGCTTTCGATCTATTCTAACCTTTTAAGGTGAAGATCACCAAATCTAGGTAGAGCCATTGTGACAAACAAGCAAACCAACACACAAGAAAACAAAAAGCAAGCGGGCAAAAAGAGGCAAATAGAGAAAGAGAGGGAGGATAGAGAGAGAGGGCGAATAAAACGGCAAGGGTGAAGTGGGGGAGAGGAAAACGAGAGGCAAATGGCAAATAATGTAATGCGGGAGATAAGGGTTGTGATGGGTACTTGGTATGTTGACTTTTGCGTAGACTCCCCGGCAACGGCGCCAGAAATCTTCTTGCTACCTCTTGAGCACTGCGTTGGATTTCCTTGAAGAGGAAAGGATGATGCAACAAAGTAGCGTAAGTATTTCCCTCAGTTTTTGAGAACCAAGGTATCAATCCAGTAGGAGGCTACGCGCGAGTCCCTCGTACCTGCACAAAACAAATAACTCCTCGCAACCAACGCGATAAGGGGTTGTCAATCCCTTCACGGTCACTTACGAGAGTGAGATCTGATAGATATGATAGAATAATTTTTTTGGTATTTTTGTGATAAAGATGCAAAGTAAAATAAAAGCAAAGTAAAAAAGCAAAGGAAATAACTAAGTATTGGAAGATTAATATGATGAAGATAGATCCGGGGGCCATATGTTTCACTAGCGGCTTCTCTCAAGAGCATAAGTATTTTACGGTGGGTGAACGAATTACTGTTGTGCAATTGACAGAATTGAGCATAGTTATGAGAATATCTAGGTATGATCATGCGTATAGGCATCACGTCCGAGACAAGTAGACCGACTCCTGCCTGCATCTACTACTATTACTCCACTCATCAACCGCTATCCAGCATGCATCTAGAGTATTAAGTTCATGAAAACAGAGTAACGCCTTAAGCAAGATGACATGATGTAGAGGGATCAATTCATGCAATATGATAAAAAACCCATCTTGTTATCCTCGATGGAAACAATACAATACGTGCCTTGCTGCCCCTACTGTCACTGGGAAAGGACACCGCAAGATTGAACCCAAAGCTAAGCACTTCTCCCATTGCAAGAAAGATCAATCTAGTAGGCCAAACCAAACTGATAATTCGAAAAGACTTGCAAAGATAACCAATCATACATAAAAGAATTCAGAGAAGATTCAAATATTGTTCATAGATAATCTTGATCATAAACCCACAATTCATCGGTCTCAACAAACACACCGCAAAAAGAAGATTACATCGAATAGATCTCCACAAGAGAGGGGGAGAACATTGTATTGAGATCCAAAAAGAGAGAAGAAGCCATCTAGCTAATAACTATGGACCTGAAGGTCTGAGGTAAACTACTGACACTTCATCGGAGTGGCTATAGTGTTGATGTAGAAGCCCTCCGTGATGGATGCCCCCTCCGGTGGAGCTCCGGAACAGGCCCCAAGATGGGATCTCGTGGATACAAAAAGTTACGACAGTGGAATTAGGGATTTGGCTCCATATCTGATCGTTTGGGGGTACGTAGGTACATATATGAGGAAGGAGTACGTCGATGGAGCAACAGGGGGCCCACGAGGGTGGAGGGCGCGCCTGGGGGTAGGCGTGCCCCCTACCTCGTGGCCTCCCTGTTGGTTGCTTGAAGTAGGGTCCAAGTCTCCTGGGTCTTGTTCGTTCCAAAAATCACGTTCCCAAAGGTTTCATTCCGTTTGGACTCCGTTTGATATTCCTTTTCTTCGAAACCCTAAAATAGGCAAAAAAAACAACAATTCTGGGCTGGGCCTTCGGTTAATAGGTTAGTCCCAAAAATAATATAAAAGTGGATAATATAGCCCAGTAATGTCCAAAACAGTAGATAATATAGCATGGAGCAATCAAAAATTATAGATACGTTGGCCACCGTATTCTCCTCACGCCCTCACACAATGCGACATGCCGTGATTCCACTATTGGTGCCCTTGAAGGTGGCAACCGGACCTTTACAAACAAGGTTGGGGCTCTCTCCAAAACTTAATTGGAGACTCCCAACGAAACCACGGAGCTTCACCATAATGGAATATGGCTCCGAGGTGACCTCAACCGTCTAGGGTGCTCAAACACCCAAGAGTAACAAGATCAGCAAGGGATTAGTGGGGGGAATCAAATTTCTCTTGGTGGAAGTGTAGATCTAGGCCTTCTCAACCAATCCCTAGAAAATCAAAAAGTTTGATTGGCTAGGGAGAGATATCGGGCGAAAATAAGCTTGTGGAGCAACAATGGAGTTTTGGGGGAGAAGAGGTGAGTCTTCTTGGAGAAGAAGACCCCTTTATATAGTGGGGGGACACATCCAACCGTTATGCAGCCCGCAGCCCGCATCTGGGCGGTACTACCGCTGCCGGAGCGGTACTACCGCTGCCGGAGCGGTACTACCGCTGCCGGAGCGGTACTACCGTTGTGGCAAGCAGGCGTAGGGCAACCAGGGTTGAGGGAGAGGAAGTACACACACTAGGCCAGTACTACCACCCTGCAGGCGGTACTACCACCAATAAGCGATACTTCCGCTTCCTACAACCACTGGAAAACAGAGGAGGGCAGCGAGATGAGCGCCAGTCGGAGCGGATGTAGGAGCGGTACTACCACTAATATAAGCGGCACTACCGCGCCCTACTGATGTCCCTACTACCACTCCCCTGCATGGTCCTTTACGGAAACCTGACACGAAAAATCGAGACCACAGCAGGGGCAGTAGTACCAGCGGCACTAACAAGCGGTACTACCGCCCTGGCCACGGTACTATCGCTTAGCACTCAACACCCCTTGTTTTGCACAACACGGATACTCCAAAGAAGCAGGAAGAAGGCGAGGGTGCAAGGAGAGTATGTACATGATGATTCCACCCATACTCTTTCGAAACGGATCCCCTCTTGATAGTACGGTTATCCCTACAACTCAATACCACCGAAAAGAAACGAGAGAAAATAATCTGTCTAAAGTGAAGTCCTCGAGGGGAAATAATCGCATAGTGCCCTTATATTAGATAACCTGAAACGCTTAATGCACACTATTAGTCCGCAAAAGTATTGTCATCAATCACCAAAACAAACTAGGAAAAATTATGCCCTAACAATCTCCCCTTTTTTGGTGGATTGATGACAACACGGGATTTGCACAAAATATAGTGACTGGAAATTAAGCAAACCAACTCCATACAAAATATAGACGGGCTCCCCCTAGAGGTGTGCACCAAGAAAATTAGCATAAAAGGCTACACTAGTAGAAAAAGGGTCAAATGTGAGACACATTAGTCCCGGTTTGTAACAGAACAGGCACTAATGTGTCCATTAGTGCCGGTTCCAACGGCTAGGCGGGAGGAGATCTTTAGTACCTGTTCGTGGCAAACCTTTAGCACCGGTTCGTGCCACGAACCAGTACTAATGAGAGTGGTGGCAGGATGTTGTCAGAGTGGGGCCCCTCCAGCACATTTAGTACCGGTTCGTTCCACAAACTGGTACTAAAGGTTGTCCTATATAAACCCTTCGTCCACCAGCACTCTGTTCTTCCCCTTTCCCCTATCCCTCTCCTCTATTCTTCCCTTCTTCCTCTCGAGTTCATCACAAAATTTGCCCCAAATTTGTCAAGATTTGCAGGCCCCCATCCATTGAAATGATCACAAAGGTTAGCAACTTTGTCCTTTCATCTCTCATTGCTAGATTAGCTATTGCATTGGTTTATATAGTGATTAATTGTGGGTTTTAGTAATTTGGGAGGAATTATATGTGGTAGTATTTGATTTATATGCAAATTGAGGTCAAAATAACACTTAGTTTGCATATGTAGGTGTGGTTTACTTAGTGCCTTCTAAATCTCCATCATAACCACCGTCGACCGCCCGCACCGTCCCGTCGCCGGCACCACCTTGTGGTGAGCCTCTTGTTCATGAAATTTTATATAAAAAATTGATGTTCGTGTGATTTGGATATATAGTTACTCGTATAATTATCTTACCCGTATGTTGTTTGTTATACATAGTGCCATGGTTTTGATATCCGTCCCCGTCGGCCCCCGTCCTTGTTATGATTCGGATGTGGTATATTCTCTTTTAAAACTATTTGTTGCATTTCGTGTTTATGACAAATTATGCCCATCAAGATGACATAGATATTTGTATGTAGGAGGTAGTTGAACCGGAAATTCCAACTGACCCTATTGTCGAGAGGTTAAATTTAGTTGAAAGAGAAAACGAGGATTTGAAAGAAAAATTGAAAAGAATTGAGGGGGAGAAGATGGAATTGGAGTTGCATGTTTCCGATGTCGTCGATGATCACAAGATTAAGATGGAGAAAATGTGCTTGAAGATTAGAAAGATTAGAAAATATGGCATTCATAGTGAGGCTTGGTATCATTATGCTGTTGGATCAATTGTTACCTTAGTTGCGATCTTGATCGCATTTGTTGTTGCATTTAAATTCTTTAGCTAGAGAGTTATTTGTTTGTTGCATTTAAGTGTTGTATGAACTTTATGTATTGTATTAATTTGGTGTTTTCGGTGTTGTGTATTGAAGATGAGCCCGCAATGGATGTACGATGACCGATGCTCTCCCGAGTTCATTAATGGCGTGCATACTTTTCTGCTTGCGGCTGAGGCAAACAAGCGGGCGGATGGTTTTATGCCTTGTCCATGTGCTGGCTGTAAGAATGGTCACAATTACTGTACGTCAAGAACCATTCACGTCCACCTGTTTGAGTCCGGTTTCATGCCCCACTATAATGTTTGGACCAAGCACGGAGAAAGAGGGGTTATGATGGAAGACAATGAAGAAGAAGAGGACGACGACAGCTATCCTGGCCATGGGTTCCCTGAATATGATGATACAACAATGAGGGAAGAAGTTGAGCCGGTAATGCGGGAAGTGTTGGGGAACGTAGTAAGTTCAAAAAATTTCCTACGCACACGCAAGATGATGGTGATGCATAGCAACGAGAGGGGAGAGTGTGATCTACGTACCCTCATAGACCGACAGCGGAAGCGTTATGACAACGCGCTTGATGTAGTCGTACGTCTTCACGGCCCGACCGATCAAGCACCAAAACTACGGCACCTCCGAGTTCTAGCACACGTTCAGCTCGATGATGATCCCCGGACTCCGATCCAGCAAAGTGTCAGGGAAGAGTTCCGTCAGTACGACGGCGTGGTGACGATATTGATGTTCTACCGTCGCAGGGCTTAGCCTAAGCACCGCTACAATATTATCGAGGAGTATGGTGGAAGGGGGCACCGCACACGGCTAAGAAAACGATCACGTGGATCAACTTGTGTGTCTAGGGGTGCCCCCTGCCCCCGTATATAAAGGAGCAAGGGGAGGAGGCCGGCCGGCCCTAGGGCGCGCCAAGGAGGAGGAGTCCTCCTCCTAGTAGGAGTAGGACTCCCCTCTTTCCTACTCCTACTAGGAGGGGGAAAGGAAGGGAGAGAGGGAGAAGGAAAGGAAGGGGGAGAGGGAGAAGGAAAGGAAGGGGGAGAGGGAGAAGGAAAGGGGGGCACCGCCCCCCTCTCCTAGTCCAATTCGGACCAGAGGGGGAGGGGGTGCGTGGCCCACCCTGGCCGCCCCTCTCTATCTCCACTAGGGCCCATAAGGCCCATTACTTCTCCCGGGGGGTTCCAGTAACCCTCCGGCACTCCGGTTTTCTCCGAAATCATCCGGAACACTTCCGATGTCCGAATATAGCCGTCCAATATATCAATCTTTATGTCTCGACCATTTCGAGACTCCTCGTCATGTCCGTGATCACATCCGGGACTCTGAACTAACTTCGGTACATCAAAACTCATAAACTCATAATATATCTGTCATCGAAACCTTAAGCCTGCGGACCCTACGGGTTCGAGAACAATGTAGACATGACTGAGACATGTCTCCGGTCAATAACCAATAGCGGAACCTGGATGCTCATATTGGCTCCCACATATTCTACGAAGATCTTTATCGATCAGACCGCATAACAACATATGCTGTTCTCTTTGTCACCGGTATGTTACTTGCCCGAGATTCGATCGTCGGTATCTCAATACCTAGTTCAATCTCGTTACCGGCAAGTCTCTTTACTCGTTCCATAATACATCATCTCGCAACTAACTCATTTAATTGCAATGCTTGCAAGGCTTAAGTGATGTGCATTACCGAGAGGGCCCAGAGATACCTCTCCGACAATCGGAGTGACAAATCCTAATCTCGAAATACGCCAACCCAACATGTATCTTTGGAGACACCTGTAGAGCTCCCTTATAATCACCCAGTTACGTTGTGACGTTTGGTAGCACACAAAGTGTTCCTTCGGTAAACGGGAGTTGCATAATCTCATAGTCATAGGAACATGTATAAGTCATGAAGAAAGCAATAGCAACATACTAAACGATCGAGTGCTAAGCTAACGGAATGGGTCAAGTCAATCACATCATTCTCCTAATGATGTGATCCCGTTAATCAAATGACAACTCATGTCTATGGCTAGGAAACTTAACCATCTTTGATCAACGAGCTAGTCAAGTAGAGGCATACTAGTGACACTCTGTTTGTCTATGTATTCACACATGTATTATGTTTCCGGTTAATACAATTCTAGCATGAATAATAAACATTTATCATGAAATAAGGAAATAAATAATAACTTTATTATTGCCTCTAGGGCATATTTCCTTCAGTCTCCCACTTGCACTAGAGTCAATAATCTAGTTCACATCGCCATGTGATTAACACCCATAGTTCACATCGTCATGTGACCAACACTCAAAGGGTTTACTAGAGTCAGTAATCTAGTTCACATCTCTATGTGATTAACACCCAAAGAGTACTAAGGTGTGATCATGTTTTGCTGGTGAGAGAAGCTTAGTCAACGGGTCTGCCAAAATTCAGATCCGTATGTATTTTGCAAATTTCTATGTCTACAATGCTCTGCACGAAGCTACTTTAGCAAATTGCTCCCACTTTCAATATGTATCCAGATGAAGACTTAGAGTCATCCAGATCAGTGCCAAAACTTGTATCAACGTAACCCTTTTACGATGAACCTTTTGTCACCTCCGTAATCGAGAAACACATCCTTATTCCAGTAAGGATAATTTCGACCACTGTCCATTGATCTACTCCTAGATCACTATTGTTCTCCCTTGCCAAACTCAGTGGTAGGGTATACAATAGATCTGGTACACAGCATGGCATACTTTATAGAACCTATGGTTGAGGCATAGGGACTGACTTTCATTCTCTTTCTATTTTCTGCTGTGGTCGGGTTTTGAGTCTTACTCAATTTCACACCTTGTAACACAAGCAAGAACTTTTCCTTTGACTGTTCCATTTTGAACTACTTCAAATTCTTATCAAGGTATGTACTCATTGAAAAAACTTATCAAGCGTCTTGATCTATCTCTATAGATCTTGATGCTCAATATGTAAGCAGCTTCACCGAGGTCTTTCTTTGAAAAACTCCTTTCAAACACTCCTTTATGCTTTGCAGAATAATTCTACATTATTTCCCGATCAACAATATGTCATTTACATATACTTTTCAGAAATGTTGTAGTGCTCCCACTCACTTTCTTGTAAATATAGGCTTCACCACAAGTCTGTATAAAATTATATGCTTTGATCAACTTATCAAAGTGTATATTCCAACTCCGAGATGCTTGCACCAGTCCATAGATGGATCGCTGGAGTTTGCACATTTTGGTAATACCTTTAGGATTGACAAAACCTTCTCGTTGCATCAACTCTTCTTTAAGAAATCCATTAAGGATTGTAGTTTTGTTATCCATTTGCCAGATTTCATAAAATGTGGCAATTGCTAACATGATTCGGACAGACTTTAAGCATCGATACGAGTGAGAAAATCTCATCGTAGTCAATACCTTTGAACTTTGTCAAAAACCTTTTTCGACAAGTCTAGCTTTGTAGATAGTAACACTACTATCAGCGTCCCTCTTCCTCTTGAAAATCCATTTATTTTCTATGGCTTCCCGATCATTGGGCAAGTCAACCAAAGTCCATACTTTGTTCTCATACATGGATCCTGTCTCAGATTTCATGGCCTCAAACCATTTCACGGAATCTGGGCTCATCATCGCTTCCTCATAGTTCGCAAGTTCGTCATGGTCTAGTAGCATGACTTTCAGAAAAGGATTACCGTACCACTCTGGTGCGGATCTCACTCTGGTTTACCTACGAAATTCGGTAGTAACTTGATCTGAAGTTATATGATCATCATCATTAGCTTCCTCACTAATTGGTGTATTAGTCACAGGAACAGATTTCTGTGATGAACTACTTTCCAATAAGGGAGAAGGTACAATTACCTTATCAAGTTCTACTTTCCTCCCACTCACTTCTTTCGAGAGAAACTCCTTCTCTAGAAAGGATCCATTCTTAGCAACGAATGTATTGCCTTCGGATCTGTGATAGAAAGTGTACCCAACTTTCTCCTTTGGGTATCCTATGAAGACACATTTCTCTGATTTGGGTTTGAGCTTATTAGGATGATACTTTTTCACATAAGCATCACAACCCCAAACTTTAAGAAACGACAACTTTGGTTTCTTGCCAAATCACAGTTCATGTTGTGTCGTCTCAACGGACTTAGATGGTCCCCCTTTTTAACGTGAATGCAGCTGTCTTTAATGCATGACCCCAAAAACGATAGTGGTAAATCGGTAAGAAACGTCATAGATCGCACCATATCTAATAAAGTACGGTTATGACGTTCGGACACACCATTACAGTGTGGTGTTCCAGGTGGCGTGAGTGGTGAAACTATTTCACATTGTTTTAACTGAAGGCCAAACTCGTAACTCAAATATTCTCTTCCACGATTAAATCGTAGAAACTTTATTTTCTTGTTATGATGATTTTCCACTTCACTCTGAAATTCTTTGAACTTTTCAAATGTTTCAGACTTATGTTTTATCAAGTAGATATACCCATATCTGCTCAAATCATCTATGAAGTTCAAAAAATAACGATAGTTGCCGTGAGCCTTAATACTCATCGGACCGCATACATCAGTATGTATTATTTCCAATAAGTTTGTTGCTCGCTCCATTGTTCCGGAGAACGGAGTCTTAGTCATCTTGCCCAAGAGACATGGTTCGCAAGCATCAAGTGATTCATAATCAAGTGATTCCAAAATCCCATCAGCATGGAGTTTCTTCATGCGCTTTACACCAATATGACTTAAACGACAGTGCCACAAATAAGTTGCACTACCATTATTAACTTTGCATCTTTTGGCTTCAATATTATGAATATGTATATCACTACGATCGAGATCCAACAAACCATTTTCGTTGGTGTGTATGACCATAGAAGGTTTTATTCATGTAAACAGAACAATAATTGTTCTCTAACTTAAATGAATAACCGTATTGCAATAAACATGATCAAATCATATTCATGCTCAACGCAAACACCAAATAACACTTATTTAGTTTCAACACTAATCCCGAAAGTATAGGGAGAGTGCGATGATGATCATATCAATCTTGGAACTACTTCCAACACACATCGTCACCTCGACTTTTACTAGTTTCTTTTTATTCTGCAACTCCCGTTTCGAGTTACTACTCTTAGTAACTGAACCAGTATCAAATGCCGAGGGGTTGCTATAAACACTAGTAAAGTACACATCAATAACATGTATATCCAATATACCTTTGTTCACTTTGCCATCCTTCTTATCCACCAATTACTTGAGGTAGTTCCGCTTCTAGTGACCAGTCCCTTTGCAGTAGAAGCACTCAGTCTCAGGCTTAGGTCCAGACTTGGGCTTCTTCACTTGAGCAGCAACTTGCTTGTCGTTCTTCTTGAAGTTCCCCTTCTTCCCTTTGCCCTTTTCTTGAAACTAGTGGTCTTGTTAACCATCAACACTTGATGTTTTTCTTGATTTCTACCTTCGTCGATTTCAGCATCACGAAGAGCTTGGGAATTACTTTCGTCATCCCTTGCATATTATAGTTCATCACGAAGTTCTACTAACTTGGTGATGGTGACTAGAGAATTCTGTCAATCACTATTTTATCTGGAAGATTAACTCCCACTTGATTCAAGAGATTGTAGTACCCAGACAATCTGAGCACATGCTCACTGCTTGAGTGATTCTCCTCCATCTTTTAGCTATAGAACTTGTTGGAGACTTCATATCTCTCAACTCGGGTATTTTCTTGAAATATTAACTTCAACTTCTTGGAACATCTCATATGGTCCATGACGTTCAAAACGTCTTTGAAGTCCCGATTCTAAGCCGTTAAGCATGGTGCACTAAACTATCAAGTAGTCATCATATTGAGCTAGCCAAACGTTCATAACGTCTGCATCTGCTCCTGCAATAGGTCTGTCACCTAGCGGTGCATCAAGGACATAATTCTTCTGTGCAGCAATGAGCATAAACCTCAGATCACGGATCCAATCAACTTAGTTTTCTCTAGGAACATATCAAAATAAACACAGGGAAGCAACAATGCGAGCTATTGATCTACAACATAATTTGCAAAATACTATCAGGACTAAGTTCATGATAAATTTAAGTTCAATTTAATCATATTACTTAAGAACTCCCACTTAGACAGACATCCCTCTAATCCTCTAAGTGATCACGTGATCCATATCAACTAAACCATGTCCGATCATCACGTGAGATGGAGTAGTTTCATTGGTGAACATCACTATGTTGATCATATCTACTATAGGATTCACGCTCGACCTTTCGGTCTCTGTGTTCCGAGGCCATATCTGTATATGCTTGGCTCGTCAAGTATAACCTGAGTATTCCGCGTGTGCAACTATTTTGCACCCGTTGTATTTGAACGTAGAGCCTATCACACCCGATCATCACGTGGTGTCTCAACACGAAGAACTTTCGCAACGGTGCATACTCAGGGAGAACACTTCTTGATAATTAGTGAGAGATCATCTTAAAATGCTACCGACAAACTAAGCAAAATAAGATGTATAAAAGATAAACATCATATGCAATCAAAATATGTGACATGATATGGCCATCATCATCTTGCGCCTTTGATCTCCATCTCCAAAGTACTGTCATGATCTATATCGTCACCGGCATGACACCATGATCTCCATCATCTTGATCTATATCAATGTGTCGTCACATGGTCGTCTCGCCAACAATTGCTCTTGCAACTATTGCTATCACATAGCGATAAAGTAAAGCAATTATTGGGCACTTGCGTCTTATGCAATAGAGAGACAACCATAAGGATTTTGCTAGTTGCCGATAACTTCAACAAAACATGATCATCTCATACAACAACTTATATTTCATCACGTCTTGACCATATCACATCACAACATGCCCTGCAAAAAGAAGTTAGACGTCCTCTACTTTGTTGTTGCAAGTTTTACGTGGCTGCTACTGGGCTTAGCAAGAACCGTTCTTACCTACGCATCAAAACCACAACGATAGTTTGTCAAGTTGGTGCTGTTTTAACCTTCGCAAGGACCGGGCGTAGCCACACTCGGTTCAAGTAAAGTTGGAGAAACTGACACCCGCCAGCCACCTGTGTGCAAAGCACGTCGGTAGAACCAGTCTCGTGTAAGCGTACACGTAATGTCGGTCCGGGCCGCTTCATCCAACAATACCGCCAAACCAAAATATGACATGCTGGTAAGCAGTATGACTTATATCGCCCACAACTCACTTGTGTTCTACTCGTGCAAATAACATCAACACATAAAACCTAGGCTCGGATGCCACTGTTGGGGAACGTAGCAATTTCAAAAAATTTCCTACGTACACGCAAGATCATGGTGATGCATAGCAATGAGAGGGGAGAGTGTGATCTACGTACCCTCCTAGACCGACAACAGAAGCGTTATGACAACACGGTTGATGTAGTCGTACGTCTTCACGGCCCGACCGATCAAGCACCGAAACTACGGCACCTCCGAGTTCTAGCACACGTTCAGCTCGATGACGATCCCCGGACTCCGATCCAGCAAAGTGTCGGGGAAGAGTTCCGTCAACACGACGGCGTGGTGACGATCTTGATGTTCTACCATCGCAGGGCTTCGCCTAAGCACCGCTACAATATTATCGAGGAGTATGGTGGAAGGGGGAAACGCACACGGCTAAGAAAACGATCACATGGATCAACTTGTGTGTCTAGGGGTGCTCCCTGCCCCCATATATAAAGGAGCAAGGGGAGGAGGCCGGCCGACCCTAGGGCGCGCCAAGGAGGAGGAGTCCTCCTCCTAGTAGGAGTAGGACTCCCCTCTTTCCTACTCCTACTAGGAGGGGGAAAGGAAGGGGGAGAGGGAGAAGGAAAGGGGGGCGCCGCCCCCCCTCTCCTAGTCCAATTCGGACCAGAGGGGGAGGGGGCGCGCGGCCCACCCTGGCCGCCCCTCTCTCTCCACTAGGGCCCATAAGGCCCATTACTTCTCCCGGGGGGTTCCGGTAACCCTCCGGCACTCCGGTTTTCTCCGAAATCATGCGGAACACTTCCGGTGTCCGAATATAGCCGTCCAATATATCAATCTTTATGTCTCGACCATTTTGAGACTCCTCATCATGTCTGTGATCACATCCGGGACTCCGAACTAACTTCGATACATCAAAACTCATAAACTCATAATATAACTGTCATCGAAACCTTAAGCGTGCGGACCCTACAGGTTCGAGAGCAATGTAGACATGACCGAGACATGTCTCCGGTCAATAACCAATAGCGGAACCTGGATGCTCATATTGGCTCCCACATATTCTACGAAGATCTTTATCGGTCAGACTACATAACAACATACGTTGTTCCCTTTGTCATCGGTATGTTACTTGCCCGAGATTCGATCATCGGTATCTCAATACCTAGTTCAATCTCGTTACCGGCAAGTCTCTTTATTCGTTCCGTAATACATCATCTCGCAACTAACTCATTTAGTTGCAATGCTTGCAAGGCTTAAGTGATGTGCATTACCGAGAGGGCCCAGAGATACCTCTCCGACAATCGGAGTGACAAATCCTAATCTCGAAATACGCCAACCCAACATGTACCTTTGGAGACACCTGTAGAGCTCCTTTATAATCACCCAGTTACGTTGTGACGTTTGGTAGCACACAAAGTGTTCCTCCGGTAAACGGGAGTTGCATAATCTCATAGTCATAGGAACATGTATAAGTCATGAAGAAAGCAATAGCAAAATATAAACGATCAAGTGCTAAGCTAACTGAATGGGTAAAGTCAATCACATAATTCTCCTAATGATGTGATCCCGTTAATCAAATGACAACTCATGTCTATGGCTAGGAAACTTAAACATCTTTGATCAACGAGCTAGTCAAGTAGAGGCATACTAGTGACACTCTGTTTGTCTATGTATTCACACATGTATTATGTTTCCGGTTAATACAATTCTAGCATGAATAATAAACATTTATCATGAAATAAGGAAATAAATAATAACTTTATTATTGCCTCTAGGGCATATTTCCTTCAGGAAGAAGCTGAAGAAGAGGCATCGGATGATCCCATTGATGATCTAGGTCGGGCCATTGCCGATGCAAAGAGAAACTGCGCAAGTGATTTGGGGAAGAAGAAGTTGTAGCGCATGTTAGAGGATCACAAAAAATTGTTGTACCAAAATTGCGTAGGTTACAAGAAAAAGCTGGGCACCACACTGGAATTGCTGCAATGGAAGGGAGAGAATGGTGTATCTGACAAGGGATTTGGAAAGTTGCCGGTAATGATAAAGAATATGCTTCCAAAGGACAACAAATTGCCCAAGAGTACGTACGAAGCAAAGAAGGTTGTCTGCCCTCTAGGGTTAGAGGTGCAGAAGATACATGCATGCCCTAATGATTGCATCCTGTACCGCGATGAGTACGAGGATTTGAATGCTTGCCCGGTATGCGGTGCATTGCGCTATAAAATCAGCCGCGATGACCCTGGTGATGTCGAGGGAGAGCGCCCCAGGAAGTAGATTCCTGCCAAGGTGATGTGGTATGCTCCTATAATAACACGGTTGAAACATTTGTTCCAAAACAAAGAGCATGCCAACGTGATGCGATGGCACAGAGAAGACCGTAAGAAAGACGGAAAGTTGAGAGTACCCGCTGACGGGTCGCAGTGGAGAAAAATCGAAAGAAAGTACGGGAAGGAGTTTGCAGATGACGCAAGGAACGTATGGTTTGGTCTAAGCGCAGATGGCATTAATCCTTTTAGGGAGCAGAGTAGCAACCATAGCACCTGGCCTGTGACTCTATGTTTGTATAACCTTCCTCCTTGGTTGTGCATGAAGCGGAAGTTCCTTATGATGCCAGTGCTCATCCAAGGCCCTAAGCAACCCGGCAATGACATTGATGTGTACCTAAGGCCATTAGTTGAAGAACTTTTACAACTGTGGAATGGAACATGTGTACGTGCGTGGGATGAGCACATGGGGGAAGAATTTGACCTAAAGGCGTTGTTGTTCATGACCATCAATGATTGGCCTTCTCTCAGTAACCTTTCAGGATAGACAAACAAGGGATACCGTGCACGCACGCACTGTTTGGACGGTACCGACAGTATATATTTGGCTAATTGTAAGAAGAATGTGTACCTGGGACATCGTCGATTTCTTCCGAGCAGGCATCCCGTAAGAAAGAAAGGAAAGAATTTCAAAGGTGAGGCGGATCACCAGACGAAGCGTCGCCACCATACTGGTGCTGATGTACATGATATGGTCAAGGATTTGAAGGTGGTCTTTGGAAAGGGTCCTGGTGGACAACCTGTTCCGAATGACGCTGACGGAAGCACACCCATGTGGAAGAACAAATCTATATTTTGGGACCTGCCCTATTGGAAAGACCTAGAGGTCCGCTCCGTAATCGACGTGATGCATGTGACAAAGAATCTTTGTGTGACCCTGCTTAGCTTCTTGGGCGTGTATGGGAAGACAAAAGATACACCTGAGGCATGGGAGGACCAGCAATGGATGCATGGAAAAGACGGCATACATCAGGGTCATGCAAGCTACGCTCTTACCAAAGAAGAGAAGGAAATCTTCTTTGAATGCCTGCTCAGTATTAAGGTACCGTCTGGCTTCTCGTCGAATATAAACGGAATAATAAACATGGCAGAGAAAAAGTTCTAGAACCTAAAGTCTCATGACTGCCACGTGATTATGACGCAACTGCTTTCGGTTGCATTGAGGGGGCTTCTACCAGAAAACGTTCGATTAGCCATTGTGAAGCTATGTGCATTCCTCAATGCAATCTCTCAGAAGGTAATCGATCCAGAAATCATACCAAGTTTAGAGAATGATTTGGTGCAATGTCTTGTCAGTTTCGAGTTGGTATTCTCACCATCCTTCTTCAACATCATGACGAACGTCCTAGTTCACCTATGTGAAGAGATTAACGTTTTGGTTCATGTATTTCTACACAATACGTTCCCCTTTGAGAGGTTCATGGGAGTCTTAAAGAAATATGTTCATAACCGTGCTAGGCCAGAAGGAAGCATCTCCAAGGGCCATGAAAATGAGGAGGTCATTGAGTTTTGTATTGACTTTATTCTTGACCTTAAGCCGATTGGTGTTCCTGAATCGCGGCATAAGGGCAGACTGGATGGAAAAGGCACGCTAGGAGGGGATCAAATAATATGTATGGACGGACATTCTCTCACTGAAGCACACTACACAGTTCTACAGAATTCCGCTTTGGTGGCTCCGTATATGGAAGAACACAAGAATTTTCTACGCTCCAAACACCCGGAGCGGTCTGATGACTGGATTACACGTGAACAAACCAGGAGTTTCGCCAGCTGGTTGCAGACACGTACCATGCATGACGCCTCTATTGAAGATGACCTGTACTTGCTGTCCTAGTTACCATCTTCGAATATCATGACTTTCAAAGGGTACGAGATAAATGGTAATACATTTTACACGATCGCCCAAGATAAGAAGAGCACCAACCAAAACAGTGGTGTCCGCTTTGATGCAGAAACCAAGCCGGGAAAGGAAACATATTATGGTTATATACAAGACATATGGGAACTTGACTATAGACATGGTTTGAAGGTCCCTTTGTTTCAGTGCAAATGGGTCAATATGACATGAGGCGGGGTAACGATAGACCCGTAGTATGGAATGACAACAGTGGATCTCAACAATCTTGCGTATGCAGACGAACCATTCGTCCTAGCCAATGATGTGGCACAGGTTTTCTATGTGAAGGACATGTCTACCAAGCCGAGAAAAAGAAAAGATAAGGAAGCGAATGCATCATACGATGAGCCAAAGCAGCACATAGTTCTTTCTGGGAAGAGAAATATCGTGGGAGTGGATGACAAGACAGACATGTCAGGAGATTATGAAAAGTTTGATGAAATTGCTCCATTCACAGTGAGTATTGACCCGAGCATCCCGTTAAATGATAAAGATTTTCCATGGTTACGGCACAAAGGGACACACGCGAAGAAAAAGTTTCACACCCAAAGTTTGGGATGTGATCGGCTTCACTATATATCATCACTTTCTTCTGTGTTTCACACCTAGGAGGGAATCTCTGTAATAGTTAGGGGTAGTTATGTGTTTTGGCATTTGAAACGCGAAGAAATTTTATGTGCAAACAAATTCTTTCATGCATTTACTGATTTTTCAGCTAAATTGAAAAACACTTCAAATGAACTCCGAAAAGGTTGAAAGTTGGCATGGTATCATAATTTCACCCACATAGCATGTGCAAAAAAGTAGAGAGGGTTACAACAAAAACTAGATGCACTTCGTGTACAAAATGGACAATCTCTTTCGAACTATCAGGGTTTCGGACGAAAACTCATCTATTACAAAGGCATTTCATTTTTTAAATAACCTAAGCATTACCAAATTGAATATAATGATAAAACACACTAATATTAAACATAATAAAAAAGAATAACTGGAAAATGTATTTTTAAAGTTAAGTTATTCACAAACTAGTGATTCACACAAATTTCAAATAATTCAAAACTGAAACTATTCAAATTTGAAAACTACCGGCACTAACAGAAAGTTTCTAATTTTTTGTAACTAAAGAAAAAATATTCACAAAGAAACTATAAATACAGCAAAAAACAACTAAAAATAAATAAAACAAAATAAATAAAGCAGAAAAGAAAAAACTAAATGAAAAAATCCCACCTACTGGGCCATAGCGGCCTGCATACGACTAGAAACCCAAATTCTAGTTGGGCCAGGATGTAGGCCCGCTAGCCCAATAGGCCCATCAGGGCATAGCAGCAGACGTAGGCCTGGAAGGCCTGCTTATGAGAGAAGCTCGAGAGAGCTACCGCACTAGGGCTTATAAACCAGTGCGGGCGCCCCTCGGCTAGCGAGGTGGGACTAAACTTGCCGCACCGCACCTGTGCCAGCGCACCACCTTTAGTACCAGTTGGTGGCTAGAACCGGTACTAAAGGGTGGGTCTTTAGTACCGGTTCCAGCCACCACCCGGTACTAAAGGTGTCCTCTTCCCGCCGCTTGGCCTGGCCAAAACAGGCCTTTAGTACCAGGTGGTGGCACCAACCGGTACTAAAGGTGTCCCCTATATAACAAACACTTCGAAAAATTTCAGTTTCTCATCTCCCACTTCTCTCTGTCGCCGCCTCGTCCCGCGCCGTCGCCGCCCCTTGCGCCGTCCCCGTCGACTCCGCGACGCCCCCGTCCTCGTCACGTCGTCCCTGTCGACTCTGCGCCGCCCCCGTCGCCGGCCCGTCCCCGTGGCCGCACCGGCCCGTCGCCGTCCCCTCGCCTCGCCGTCGCCTTGGATCGACCTTGCCTCGCCGTCGTCGTCGCCTCGACCTCGCCCGCGCGCGCTGTGAGCCCCTCCCTCGGCCCCTCTCCTCCCTCCAATCGATCAAAGCCACCGCGCCGCCGGCGCCGGCCGTAGCTACTGCACACGCACGCACGCGCGCGCACACACACACTACACGCGCACGCACACACACACAATTCTTCTGTTTTTAGTTTTTAGTTTTTTTAGTTTTTCTGTTTTTCATACAAAGTTTTAGATGTATTAATTAATTAGATTAGATTAATGTCAAATAGTATATAGAAATGTTAGTTATAATATATATAATGTCAAAGGTTTTTTCTGTTTTTTATACAAATGTTATAGAAATGTTAGTTATATAGAAATGTTAGAAATTTTGGAAATGTTAGTTTTAGCTAGATGAATTAGATTAATTTCAAATTGTTAGACGATGATCGATGTTTTTTTAGTTTCTTATATATGAAATCACAATCCATCATTTAAAAAATGTTACTTCACTTTTGCGGCATATAGTATTTGTTGTCGACGATGCCTGGCCCGCATCCTCGCCGTCGACCCGTTCGCGACGACGTCCTGCTTCAGAGGACCCATTTCCGGGACTAGGCTCCGCCGGGCTGGCACTGGGAGGTGCTTCCTTCAGGGGCGCGACGCTTGGTGAGGAACCCGGCCCCGGGTCCCGTCATCGACCCTCATCTCCTTTGGTGGCGTTCGCATGGGCCACTTCCGGTGCAGAGGGAGCCGGCCCCGCCGGAGGTGGTACGTCGCTGTGTCAGGGAGGAGGACGAGCACGTCCACTGCTACATGGCTGCTATGGACGTCAGGTTCTCCAATACTTGGCAGGTTCTTTGGAGAGATCACCCGAGCTATGATCCAGTGATGGTTCCTTCACTTTGGTTGTCCACCGCCCGCGCCTCAGGAACCGCGAGTGGCCTAGATTACTCTTTAGTATTCGATCTTTATTAGCTAGCTAGCTAGCTAGTGATGTATTCGATATATATTATTCGAGACGATGTATTCGAGATTATATCTATTATTCGAGACAATGTATTCGAGATTATATTCGATGATGCTTATTATGTACTATGATTGATTCAGTTTTTCCTTATTAATTGATTGCATCCATGCATTGTAATTTGAATACTAAATTATTTTATATTTCTTTTGGATTAGTTAAATAAAAGCTATGGCGGACAATACCAGCAGAGAGGGAGAAGAGACCCTGTTCGATATCATACGCCATCCTCACGGGCCAGATGATGATCAGAATGAAGAAGATTATGACGGCTCCGGATATCTAAACAACACCAGGGAGGGTGATATGATATTCGATCGCGACGACCGAATTGATGAAGTCATGAAATTATGATATTGATGACGAAGAAAATGTTGATCTTGAAACAACAAAGACCGGCGAGGTATATTTATATAAGCAGGCATCTGGTGATCATCACATGTTTCAAATGACTTGAAGATATATTAACAAATCGATCTTTCTTCTTTCAGCCATCCGGATCGAGCAAATCTTTAGACAGCAGGAAACGAGGCCCGAACAAAAAGTTGAAGGAGGGCGTAAAGTACAATATCGAGGCCATCAAACCTAATGGCGAACCATTAGCGCCTAAGAAGATTGCAGACAAGTTCATTCGTCAGTGCGGAGTTCTTGTGAAGGACCAACTCCCGATCTCCCTTCAAGAATGGAGAGAGCCAGCAAAGCCACGTCCAGATCTTACTTTTGTCGACAACAGACAAAAAGTTCTGCTTTGGGAAACTCTCATGGAACATTTCACCCTACCAGATCATTTCACAGATGCAGATGTGGAGAAAGTCAAGGACACTACTCTTAGGAAGATGGCGGTTGCATTCAACAACCACAAGAATCATGTATGGGACAAGTACATCAAGAGAGGAAGGAAGACTCCAGTATTCGAGGGAACACTAGAGAAGCAAAGTGCTCATTGGGACGATTTCATGAAATTCAAGGATTCGGAATTATCTAAGGAACGGTCAAGAATAAACAAGGCCAATGCCGAAAAAAAGGATAGGTTCCATAAGCTGGGGCCAGGTGGCTACGCGGTGGCAATGCCTAAGTAGGCTAAGTCTAAGAAAGAGATGGAGGATGTAGTGTCACTCCAGAAACATTGAGCTAGCCCCCCAGGTGCAGGACTTGGTTCTATGCGCATGGGGGGAGTTGTACCCGAAGACAGGCAAAGTTTCGAAGAAGGCATGTCTGAACGGAGCCGAAGATAAGCTACTTGTTGCAATAGAAGAGGCTCGATCGGGGGTGTTCCAGCCCAACAGAGAGAACGATGAGCTTACGCGTGCCCTGGGAAATCCTAAACACCCGGGAAGAACACGAGGCAAGGGCGCTATTCCGTGGTATGAGGGGTTTTCGGACTGGAACGCCGACTACAGAACCCGTGCGAGAAAGAAGATGGAGGAGGAGAAGAAGAGGAAGATGGAGGAGGAGTAGAGGAAGCTGTACTATGAACGCCTTCAAGGCCTAGAATCAGCGCACGCGGACTTGGCAGTCAAATTTCAGCGGCAGCAGGAGCAGATCGACTCACTTAGCCAGCAAAGGGGGTCTCAGCAGCTGCAACAGCTAGCGGATGATCCAACATTGGATAGCACCGTCCCATCCATGCTGAGAAGCAGCGTGGGTTTCGCCCCGGGCGACACAATGCTGGATAGATACCCCGTGGATGACATCATGGAGAACACTAACTGCGAGCTACACTTCAAAATGAAGAACATATCCATGAAGGTGGCGGAGGTCGTTGCTTTTACAAATCACCCCGAGGCAACCTTCCATTGCAACCCGATTCCAGCGGGCTATGCTCGTGTCTTGGTTGATGAGGTGGTGGACCAATATTTGGGGCTAGATCTTGACATTCCTAGAGGTGACGAGGAGCACACACTGGGAGAGGCCAAACATCGTATCATCCTGTGGAGAAAGGATTGCATCATCTTTCGAAGGCCACCGACACCGCGTCAGCCGACTCCTCGTCGAAGTCCGCCACCGAGTCAGCAGACTCCCGCTCCTCCAAGTCCACCAACGCGTCAGGCCACTCCTCCTCCTCCAAGTACGGCAAAGCGTCATGCCACTCCTCCTCCAAGTCCGAGACAGTGTCAGACCACTCCTCCTCCAAGTCCGGCACAACTTCAGGACACTCCTCCTCCAACTCCGGCACAGCTTCAGGCCGCTCCTCCTCGTCCAACTCAGCCACGTCAGCCGTCTCCGCCGCCTCAGCAATCACGGAAGAGAGTCGCCGCAGCTATGGTGCGTAGTGGTACAAGTCGAGGTATGACGGGAGGTACAAGCGGAGGCAAGCAATTTCAATATGGTCCAAGCAGCCTCGCGCCTCTTCCGCAGAGGCCTTACGACAAGTCCGAGGAGGAAAACGCAGCCATATCGAAGGCCGAGGTGGAAGCCCATTTTGCACCGAAACCGCCACCGCCGCCAAGGGAGAAAGTGCCTGAGGAAAAGATTGACCCCTTCATTCGTATGGCTAGAGCACCAGCTCCCAAGCCTGTTGACACAGACTATGAGCGCCACCTCAGGAAGTTAAATCAAGCACGTCTACAGAATGAGGCAAGCTCGAGCTCGAGCAAACCAGCTGGCAAAAGGAGCGGTAAAACTGTTCCCCAGCTGGGAGAACAGGCGGCGCAATCAATCCCCCGCTTGTTGTGCCAACAACACATGAGAGTACGCGCGCCCAATATTACTGTGGGCAAACCGTTAATGTTCCCGGGCTGGGCGATGTGGTAATAATCGAGGAGCATATTGAGCAGGCTGAAAGGCTCATGATCACTGTTGGACAACTCCTCGACATCGAGGCCATGCTCTGCTTAGAGAGGAGGAAATAAAACGGAAATATGTCCGGGGCCAACCTTTGGTCGAGCCAGACGAGGTCAAGAAGCTCCCAACGAGAATGTATGAATTGCATCAATGGTACATGAACATTACCAAGATTTCCAATCGAGAGTCCCTCATGGTGAATGTCAAGAAGGATCATTACTTCCATGAGAAAGTTGTGTCCATTGAGTATTCAGAACTATTTCAGTTATACAATCAAGACGCACTCGACAAATCTATCGTCAGTTGCTATTGTCTGTAAGTGATTTCTTTCTGTAATTTAAGTCTCAAGCTAGCTGTAGTGATCATTTTGATCAATCATTACCTGTAATTATCCTTACTATATTCTTTTCTGTGGTATTATGCAGGATGAAGATGTATGAAATGAAAAAAGTGGATGCTATGGCATTGGGTTCATTGACCCAAATACCATTAATGAATACACATGGAAATTAGATGCATATTATGAAAAAAGTGTAGAGGAAAGCATGCTAGAGTTCTTCAAGCGCCTCAATACCAATGAAGATATACTACTTCCTTACAACTTCGAGTGAGTCACACTGTCTTGTACTACAAATTCTGTTTTTGCCTACTAGCTAGCTACATGTTTTTGCTTACATATGCCCGCTTAATTAAGACATGCAAACGTGTGTGCATGCAGATTTCACTGGATCTTGTTAATCATTAAAGTTGATGAAGGAACAGTTGAAATACTGGACTCACTACTTAAAAAAGAAAGTGACTACACCATCTTGTTTGGGATAGTCAACAGGTAATTTCAATCATTATTAACTATATCTCGGCCTATTTAGTTCGTCGTTTCCTGATATGAACTATTTAATAACCCCTTTATTCATTTTCTTTGTCGGTGGGCAGGGCTTGGGCAAAGTTCATCAGCATCACTCTAGGCGAATGGAAACGAAAGCTGAAATGGTATCGACCCAAGGTAAGTAATTAAGTAGTACTAGCTAGCTAGCTGCCATCTCTTTAATTATCATGCTTGATTAATTATTATCTGATCAAATTCCATTCTCGTAAAGGCCCTGAAGCAGGCGCCGGGGAATAATCTGTGTGCATACTACATTTGCGAGAACATTCGCATGATGGCGTCCGAAAGGTGCAGATCTCAAAGACAGGACTGGGTACGTTTGTCAGAACACTATTCACAATTTTTACACCATTATTGATATCTAGTCACACAACTAATACACATGCATATTGATCTCCTTCTTAACAGTTCAGAGAGGTGCGGGAGCAGCTCCTAGCAGAGGAGCGCATAGAAGCAATTCAAGAGGAAATAGCGGGATTTTTGCTCGACCAGGTCATAGATCCCAAAGGAGAATACTATTACCCCCTACCGCCCCCATGAACCACTTCCAATTGTCATCGTGCTCCGAAGGCACCAATTAGGAGAAATTGTATATAGCTAGCTAATTGTATATATATATATACACACATGTGTGTATATATGTGTGAATTAATGGTGGTTGTGAGACATTCGATGATATATGATCGGTTCTACTAGAAATTCTATTTATATATATGCATAACGTGTACAATATGTAGTATCGTAAAATACCAGCAAACGAAAAGAATTAAATGGAAAACAAAAAATTAAATGAAAAAGAAATCATAAACCCCAAACCCCCCAACCTTTTAATATCGGTTGGTGTCACCAACCGGTGCTAAAGGGCTCCCTGCCCCGGAGCTGGCTCGTGCCACGTGGTTGCCCTTTAGCACCGGTTCTTGCTGAACCGGTACTAAAGGGGGGGGGCTTTAGTGCCCACACTTTAGTGCCGGTTACTGAACCGGCACCAAAGGGCCTTACGAACCGGTGCTATTGCCCGGTTCTGCACTAGTGCTATGTGCACATCTTTAGGATCAAACTCCCCCTATATTTTATGGACATGCAACATCCTTGCATATAAGAATAATAACAAGTACAGCTAAGCAAGGACAAGCATGAGATCAATAATATAAGTGCCGGTAATGATGCATCTCATAAGATAACATAGTACTTGAGACTAAAGTAGATAAGATAGGGTAGTTCACATATGTCTAACACCATATGGTCTCACTCATAGCCGAACAGAGTTCAAAACAAGAAAGCGAATGAACATGAACGAACACAACGAACACGAACGAACACGCAAACACAAAACCCGAAGCAAATCCCTAACTCTCCCCCTTTGGCAGCAAGACAGCAAAGGGAAAGGGACGACACGAGACACGATGGTAGTAGATCTCCATGGCATCACCAGTCATGCTCCTCCTCCTCAGAGTCCTCTGCAGCACGGGGAGAAGCGCAAACTCCGGTGTCCTCCTCAGTGTCAGACCACGGGCAGTGCCGTCTGGTCCAAGACTCCTCATCAGTGACCTGCTCCTCAGAGCCACTAGCAACCTTAAGGCCAACCTGTCTCATAATGGCCTTGTCACGACTACGAGCCATCTTGGCCTCCTTGTGAGCCTTGTACTGGCCCTTGGCCTGAAGGCAGAACAGACGCTTCATCTTCTCCTTGAGTTTCTTCGCCCAAGAGGGCTCCTCGGATGGGGGCACATACTCCTGCCCATCATCATCCTCATCATCTGCATCAGATAAGACAGTCTCCTGCACTGGAGGTGCCGAAGAAGATGTACTCCACTTCTCCTTCTGACGCAGCTCGATAGTATCATGAGAAACCATATTGTCTGTGACAAGCTCCTCATCTGGAAACTTGGCTGCCCAAGTGTCCTCGATAAGCTGCATAAGATAGGGTCCATAAATGATGCACTTGCGCTCCATGATAGCAGAGTGAAGTTCACACCACATCACATGTGACACATCCAGCACCTGCTGAGAGCCCTGCTCTTCTTGACAGAATAGAAGCAAGTCAACAAGGTAAGAGTGCACCTGATCCAAGTTGCCGACCCGAGGAAATAGGGTGTTCCGGAAGATCTGATGCATGATGTCTAGGAAGGGCCAGAGCTCATAAGAAACCTTCCTAGTCTCAGACACCTTCCTGGTAGAATAGGGCCAAAGCTTTTCCTTATGAGTAGCGGCAATCTCCTTATGAGGGCGAAACCCAAGTGGGGTCTGGGCACCCTCATCATTGTACATAAGCTGACCATGAAGTCCTTCCATGGTGCGGACAGAAGACGACCATTGGTCATCCAAGGCAGAGTGCGGGCCGGATCATGCCCAAAGTGAACTGTGGCAAAGAACTGGGCCACGAGCTCGGTATCAAAGTCCTTGTTGAAAGTAATGATCCTCTTGATATCCAACTCCTCACACCTCTGCAAAGCATCCCCAAAGTATCGCAAGTCCTTCTCCATGTGCGAGAGATCGACAGATTTGACCTTCACAAACAAGTTCTTCTTTTGCTTCAAGACATCGTGATAGATGGACTGCTGAAACCTGTTCCAGAACGGACGGCGCTGAAGAGCAGGCTCCTGGTCCACATAGTAGGGATTGTGCTTCCTCTTGGTACAGAACTCTATTGCAGACATCTAATTAGCACACTTGCGCCTAGCGGAGGTCTTCGATGTTGGGACCTTGGCCTTGCGTTTTGGCGGCTCAGTCGAACCACCCTCAACAACAGTAGCAGCAGCCTCTGGTACATCCAAAGAGCGATAACGCTTGGAACCTGTTGCATGGTCTGGATTCTTGTGGCGAGTCTGATGCCCGGAGCTACTACCACATGAAACACACACACACATACACACAAGAACCACAAGAGCAAGAGAGCATAAGCCAAGGAAAGACAAACACCAAAGATGGAAAATTAGGTAGAGACACATGGGCATTGGCATCTCAGAGTGGTAGTATCACGCACCAGAGAGGTAGTACCGCTTATAAGCGGTAGTACTGCTAGGGTGCAGCGGTAGTACTGCTGGAGCGGTTGTCAGCGGGCTGACACCTACCGCGGCAAGATCCGGTACTATCGGAGATGCAAAAGTCCATATTTCTATGCCTAATCATCAATCTACCTAGTCTAGCAGTCTCCCAAGTCCTTCCTAAGCCTCGATTCAACAAACAAATCGAGGAATGCAATGAATATAGCCCAAAATCTAGATTCAAGAAAGAGAACCAAGGGAGAGAAGAATGGGGGCAATACCGGCATCCATGGCAAGAGGAGAGGGTGGGGAACGATCCCACCGGTTGGAACCGAGGGAGATGACCTGGATCCGGCGGCCCGGCGGCGGACCTCCGGTGCTCGGTGAGTCGCCTGAGAGAGGAGAGGACGAGGAGATGGGGCAAACTGAATGGGTATGGGGGAGTGGAAAATCCCCCTGCCCGATACATATCCCACACACCCAGCCCTAAGCGGTAGTGCCGCACAGGGCATGGTAGTACCGCTTTGGTGCAGATCTGAAGCACAACGCGCCCGGCTGTATCGCTCCACGGTAGTACCGTGTCGGCAGGGCGGTAGTACCGCTCTGCTGCCGCGGTAGTACTGCTCAGGCGCCCCAAAGCAGGAACAAGGGGAAAAGATGGCTTGCGCATGACTAGCAAAAAAAAGAACACACAAGACACAAGACAAGCCAAGACAAACCCGAACACGACCACACTAGAGCACAACCACTCAAAAGAGAGAAGCACAAGCAAAAGGAAACAACACACAGACAAACTCTCTAGAAGAGAGGGCGGTGGTCGAGACAACCTATGTTTGAGCTATATGGTATGGCGCCGCGAAGATTTTAACCATGGGCCCATGACCAACACTCATCTTTGAAGCACAAGTACCATAAAAAATGGCTAATGTGAAAGACATGATTAATTTATGCATAATGGGGGGGAGAGTTCATTGAGAGAACACCACTCCCCCTATGTCCATACCTACATCTAAACAAGACAACAAGTTGAGTATGGTGCGGTGTGCAAGGGTTCAAGCCACGTTGCTCAAATCAATGATATTTAGCTCATGCCTTAACTCGTGAAATCTTGCTTCATCCAAGGGCTTCGTGAAAATATCTGCAAGGTTATCATGAGTGTTGACATAGTTGAGCTCGATCTCCCCTCGCCTAATGTGATCCCGGATGAAGTGATACCGAATCTCAATATGCTTCGTCTTGAAGTGTTGAACCGGGTTGAGAGAAATCTTGATGGCACTTTCATTGTCACACAAAAGAGGCACTTTTTCACAAATGACACCGTAATCCTTTAAAGTTTGCCTCATCCATAGAAGTTGTCCACAACAACTACCGGCAGCCACATACTCCGCTTCCGTGGACGAGAGAGACACACAACTTTGCTTCTTGGAAGACTAACTCACCAAAGAGCAACCAAGAAATTGGCACCCTCCGTAAGTGGACGTCCTATCCACTTTGTCTCCCGCCCAATCGGAGTCCGAATAGACCACTAGGTTGAAGTTAGACCCTCTTGGATACCATAAGCCAAAGTTTGGGGTATGATCCAAATATCGAAAGATTCATTTGACCGCCACATAGTGGCTTTCCTTAGGTGCGGCTTGAAACCGTGCACAGATTCCCACACTCAACATGATATCCGGTCTAGATGCACAAAGGTAAAGCAAGGAGCCAATCATGGAGCGATATACCTTTTGATCCACGGCTTTACCATTGGGATCTATGTCAAGTTGCATTTGACGGGCATTGGAGTGGAAGCCGGCTTGGCATCACTTAGCTTGAATCTCTTGAGCATGTCTTGAGTGTATTTGACTTGGTTGATGAAGGTTCCTTCTCTTCGTTGCTTGACCTCGAACCCGAGAAAGAACTTCAACTCTCCCATCATGGACATCTTGAACTTGGAGGTCATGACTGCGGCAAATTCCTCATTGAAAGCTTTGTTAGGGGAACCAAAGATAATATAATCAACATATAGAATATTCAAAAAAATATCATCAACATATAGTTGGCATACAAACAACTCCCCTTTTACCTTCTTAGTAAAAAGAGTGGGGTCGATTTTCCCAATTTCAAAACCGCGATCTTGCAACAACTCGGTAAGGTGGTCATACCACGCACGTGGGCTTGCTTAAGGCCATAGAGTGCCTTATCGAGTTGGTACACATGATCGGGAAAATAGGGATCCTCGAACCCGGAGGGTTGCTTGACATATACCAACTCATTAATAGGACCATTAAGAAAAGCACTCTTCACATCCATTTGTTGCAACTTAAAGTTATGATGAGAAGCATAAGCAATCAACATGCGAATGGATTCAAGGCGAGCAACGGGAGCAAAGGTTTCACCGTAGTTGATACCCTCGACTTGGGAGTAGCCTTGTGCTACCAAACGAGCCTTGTTGCGAATGATAATTTCATGAGCACCTTGCTTGTTCTTGAATATCCACTTGGTTCCAATGACATTATGGTTCCCAGTTGGCCTTGGCACCAATCTCCACACCTTTTTGTGCTCGAAGTTGTTGAGTTCTTCATGCATGGCATTAAGCCAATCCAGATCTTCGAGCACCTCATAGACCTTTTGGGGTCCAACACAAGAGACAAATGCGTGATGTTCACAATAGTTTGCCAATTATCTACGAGTGCTTACCCCCTTTCCTATGCTTCCAAGCACATTTGTCATGAGATGACCCTTGGTAGATAGCTTGGATGCAATCTTGGCAGCGCGACGCTCCAATTCCTCCTCGGGAGAGAGATGAGGAGCGGTAACTTGATCATCTTGAGCATCATTTTGAGCTTGATCTTTATCTTGAGCTTGCTCGGAGGGAAGAACTTGACCTTGGTCATCACTTGGTGGTTCAACGCCATCTTGAGGTTGATCTTGCCCTTGGTCTTGTTCATGAGGTTGAGGGCCTTCACTTTGTTCTTCGGAAGCATGTGGGTCTTGGGTTGGTGATGGTTCCACTTGAGTAGAACATTGTCCTTCTCCTTCGGCCACAAGGGGTTCCTCAATGGGTAGGATAAAACCAACACCCATTCTTCTTATGGCTTGGGGAGGAATTTCATCACCTACATCACAAGTACCACTTTGCTCCACTTGGGAGCCGTTATTCTCATCAAAATCCACGTTACACGTCTCCTCAATAAGTCCTGTGGACTTACTGAGGACACGGTAAGCATGAGAGTTTGTAGCATAACCAACAAATATGCCCTCATGAGCTCTAGCCTCAAATTTAGACAAACGAACACCTTTCTTGAGAATGAAACACTTACACCCGAACACCCGGAAGTACTTGAGGTTGGGCTTGCTACTAGTGAGTATCTCATATGGAGTCTTGTTCAAACCTTTGTGGAGGTAGAGCCGATTGGATGCATGACACACGGTGTTGATGGCTTCGGCCCAAAAGTTGTATGGAGACTTGAACTCCGCCATCATGGTTCTTGCCGCATCCATCAATGTCTGGTTCTTCCTCTCCGCTACACCATTTTGTTGAGGGGTGTAAGGTGCAGAATATTGATGTTTGATCCCCTCATCACTAAGAAACTCATCCAAGGTGTAGTTCTTGAACTTGGTGCCATTGTCACTTCTTATTGTCAAGATCTTTGCATTGTGTTGACGTTGAGCTTCATTTGCAAAGTCAATGATGGTTTGTTGGGTCTCACTCTTCCTCTTGAAGAAGTACACCCAAGTGTATCTTGAATAGTCATCTGCAATCACCAAGCAATACTTTCTACCACCAAGACTATCAAAGGATGGAGGCCCAAAGAGATCCAAATGAAGGAGCTCCAAAGGCCTCTTTAAGTAAATGATAGTCGTGGGAGGGTGAGCGTTCTCATGTAGCTTTCCTTCAATGCAAGCACTGCAAGCACGATATTTAGCAAAACTAACATTTGTTAGTCCACAGACATGGTCCCCCTTGAGAAGACTTTGCAAAGATCTCATATTGACATGGGCTAAATGGCAATGCCAATCCCACGTCAACTTTAGCCATTAGGCATGTCGCAGTCTTAGTGGGTCGGTCCGAAAAGTTAATCACATAGAGACCATTCTCGACATGCCCAACAAAGGCTACTTTAAGAGTCTTGCTCCACAAGAGGGCCACAATATCGATATCAAAGAAAGTGGCAAAGCTCATGATTGCAAGTTGACAAATGGAAAGTAAATTGTATGCAAGGGACTCAACAAGCATCACCTTCTCGATCGTGAGATCATGAGAAATGACAACCTTGCCAAGGCCCAATACCTTAGAGGACGAGGCATCACCCCACTCGACGTTGGTGGGCATAGATGGAATCTTTTGTGCGTCCACCACCAAGTCCTTGCTTCCGGTCATATGATTAGTGGCTCCACTATCGAGCAATGCTACATCTTGAGCTTGCGTTGGTTTTCCCCGAAGAGGAAGGGATGATGCAGCAGAGTAGCGTAAGTATTTCCCTCAGTTTTTGAGAACCAAGGAATCAATCCAGTAGGAGCCCACGCTCAAGTCCCTCCTACCTGCACAAAGTGATAGCTACTCGCAACCAACGCGATTAGGGGTTGTCAAGCCCTTCAGGTCACTTACGAGAGTGAGATCTGATAGATATAATATTTTTGGTATTTTTGATATAAAGATGCAAAGTAGAAAGTAAAAGCAAAGTAAATAGCAAAACTATATAAAAGTGATGGAGATTGATATGATGAGAATAGACCCGGGGGCCATAGGTTTCACTAGTGGCTTCTCTCAAGAGCATAAGTATTCTACGGTGGGTGAACAAATTACTGTTGAGCACTTGATAGAATTGAGCATAATTATGAGAATATCTAGGCATGATCATGTATATAGGCATCACGTTCGTGACAAGTAGATCGAAATGATTCTGCATCTACTACTATTACTCCACTCATCGACCGCTATCCAGCATGCATCTAGAGTATTAAGTTAAAAACAGAGTAACGCCTTAAGCAAGATGACATGATGTAGAGAGATAAATTGATGCAATATGAAATAAACCCCATCTTGTTATCCTCGATGGCAATGATACAATACGTGCCTTGCTGCCCCTTCTGTCACTGGGTAAGGACACCGCAAGATCGAACCCAAAGCTAAGCACTTCTCCCATGGCAAGAACTACCAATCTAGTTGGCCAAACCAAACGGATAATTCGAAGAGACTTGCAAAGATAACCAATCATGCATAAAAGAATTCAGAGAAGATTCAAATGTTATTCATAGATAGACTTGATCATAAACCCACAATTCATCGGTCTCAACAAACACACCACAAAAAGAAGATTACATCGAATAGATCTCCAAAGAGAGGGGGAGAACTTTGTATTGAGATTCAAAGAGAGAGAAGAAGCCATCTAGCTACTAACTATGGACCCGAAGGTCTGAGGTAAACTACTCACACTTCATCGGAGGTGCTAGGATGATGTAGAAGCCCTCCGTGATGACGGCCCTCTTCCGGTGGAGCTCCGGAACAGGCCCCAAGATGGGATCTCGTGGATACAGAAAGTTGCGGCGGTGGAATTAGGTTTTTGGCTCCTGTTCTGATCGTTTGGGGGTACGTGTGTATATATAGGAGGAAGGAGTATGTCGGTGGAGCACCGAGGAGCCCACGAGGCAGGGGGCGCGCCCTAGGGGGGGCCCACCCTCGCGACCACCTCTTTGATCCCTTGCAGTAGGGTCCAAGTCTCCTGGATCACGTTCGGTGAGAAAATCACGTTTCCGAAGATTTTATTCCGTTTGGACTCCGTTTGATATTCTGTTTATCCGAAACACTGAAATAGGCAAAAAACAGTAATTCTGGGCTGGGCCTCCGGTTAATAGGTTAGTCCCAAAATAATATAAAAGTGGAAAATAAAGCCCAATATAGTCCAAAATAGTAGATAATATAGCATGGAGCAATCAAAAATTATAGATACGTTGGAGACGTATCAGGCATCCCCAAGCTTAATTCCTGCTCGTCCTCGAGTAGGTAAATGATAAAAAGAGAATTTTTGATGCAGAGTGCTACTTGGCATAATTTCAATGCAAATCTTCTTAATTGTGGTATGAATATTCAGATTAGAAAGATTCAAGACAAAAGTTTATATTGACCTAGAAAACAATAATACTTCAAGCATACTAACAAAGCAATTATGTCTTCTCAAAATAACATGGCCAAAGAAAGTTATCCCTACAAAATCATCTAGTCTGGCTATGCTCCATCTTCCCCACACGAAGTATTTAAATCATGCACAACCCCGATGACAAGCCAAGCAATTGTTTCATACTCTAACTTTTTCAAAACTTTTTCAATCTTCACGCAATACATGAGCGTGAGCCATGGATATAGCACTATAGGTGGAATAGAATGGTGGTTGTGGAGAAGACGAAAAGGAGAAGATAGTCTCACATCGCCTAGGCGTATCAACGAGCTGTGGAGATGCCCATCAATAGATATCAATGTGAGTGAGTAGGGATCGCCATGCAACGGATGCACTAGAGTTATAAATGTATGAAAGCTCAAAAAAATAAACTAGTGGGTGTGCATCCAACTTGCTTGCTCACGAAGACCTAGGGCAATTTGAGGAAGCCCATCATTGGAATATACAAGCCAAGTTCTATAACATAAAATTCCCACTAGTATATGAAAGTGACAACATATGAGACTCTCTATATGAAGAACATGGTGCTACTTTGAAGCACACTATATGAGACTTGCTATATCATGGTGCTACTTTGAAGCACAAGTGTGGAAAAAAGGATAGTAGCATTGCCCCTTATTTATTTTTTTGGGCCTTCTTTTTCTTTTCTTTGGCCTTTCCCTTTTTTTTATTTGGGACAATGCTCTATTGAATGATGATCATGACACTTCTATTTATTTACAACTCAATGATTACAACTTGATACTAAAACAAAGTATGACTCTATATGAATGCCTCCGGCGGTGTACCGGGATATGCAATGAATCACGAGTGACAAGTATGAAAGAATTGTGAACGGTGGCTTTGCCACAAATACTATGTCAACTACATGATCATGCTAAGCAAGAGAATGATGGATATGTCATGATGAACTAGATTGTGGAAAGTTGCATGGCAATATATCTCGGAATGGCTATGGAAATGCCATAATAGGTAGGTATGGTGGCTGTTTTGAGGAAGGTATATGGTAGGTGTATGATACCGGCGAAAGTTGCGCGGTATTAGAGAGGCTAGCAAGGGTGGAAGGGTGGGAGTGCGTATAATCCATGGACTCAACATTAGTCATAAAGAACTCATATACTTATTGCAAAAATTTAGAAGTTATCAAAGGAAAGTATTATGCGCATGCTCCTAGGGGGATAGATTGGTAGGAAAAGACCATCGCTCGTCCCCGACCGCCACTCATAAGGAAGACAATCAATAAATAAATCATGCTCCTACTTCATCACATAACGGTTCACCATACGTGCATGCTACAGAAATCACAAACTTCAACACAAGTATTCTTTAAATTCACAACTACTCAACTAGCATGACTTTAATATTATCACCTCCATATCTCAAAACCATTATCATGCTTCAATCTTTTCTTAGTATTCAACACACTCAAAAGAAAGTTTTACAAATCTTGAATACCAAGCATATTATTATTAGGCAAATTACCATGCTATTAAGAGACTCTCAAATTAATTTAAGTGAAGCATGAGAGATCAATAGTTTCTTTAAAACGAATCCACCACCGTGCTCTAAAAGATCTAAGTGAAGCACATAGAGCAAAATTATCTAGCTCAAAAGGATATAAGTGAAGCACATAGAGTATTCTATCAAATTTTAATTCATGTATGGCTCTCTCAAAAGGTGTGTACAGCAAGGATGATTGTGGCATACTAAAAAAAGATACAAATAATACAAGACGCTCCAACCAAAACACATATCATGTTGGTGAATAAAAATATAGCTCCAAGTAAATTACCGATGGAAGTGGACGAAAAGAGGGGATGCCTTTGGGGGCATCCCCAAGCTTTGACTTTTTGGTGTCCTTGGATTATCTTGGGGGTGCCATGGGCATCCCCAAGCTTAGGCTCTTGCCACTCCTTGTTCCATAATCCATCAAAAGAATTCACCCAAAACTTGAAAACTTCACAACACAAAACTGAAAATACAAAACTCGTGAGCTCCATTAGCGAAAGAAAACAAAAGACCACTTCAAGGTACTGTAATGAACTCATTCTTTATTTATATTGGTGTTAAACCTACTGTATTCCAACTTCTCTATGGATTATAAACTATTTTACTAGCCATAGATTCATCAAAATAAGCAAACATCGCACGAAAAACAGAATCTGTCAAAAACAGAACAGTCTGTAGTAATCTGTAGCTAGCGCAAGATCTGGAACCCCAAAAATTCTAAAATAAATTGCTAGACGTGCGAAATTTATATATTAATCATCTGAAAAAATAATTAACTAAATAGCACTCTCGAAATAAAAATTACAGCAGTTCTCGAGAGCGCTAAAGTTTCTGTTTTTTACAGCAAGTTCAACAAGACTTTCCCCAAGTCTTCCCAACGGTTCTACTTGGCACAGACACTAATTAAACACAAAAAAAAAACCAAAACAGAGGCTAAATAATTTATTTATTACTAAACAGGAGCAAAAATCAAGGAATAAAAATAAAATTGGGTTGCCTCCCAACAAGCGCTATCGTTTAACGCCCCTAGCTAGGCATAACAAGCAAGGATAGATCTAGGTATTCCCATATTCGGTAGGCAATCCATAAGTGGCTCTCATGATAGTTTCATATGGTAATTTATTTTCTTTCTTGGAAAGTGTTCCATGCCCTTTTTTAATGTAAATTGAAATCTAATATTCCCTTCCTTCATATCAATAATCGCACCAACCATTCTAAGGAAAGGTCTACCAAGAATAATAGGGCAAGAAGGATTGCAATCTATATCAAGAACAATGAAATCTACGGGAACATAATTCCTATTAGCAACAATAAGAACATCATTAATTCTTCCCATAGGTTTCTTAATAGTGGAATCCGCAAGATGCAAGTTTAGAGAGCAATCATCAAAATTACGGAAATCTAGTAAATCACACAAAGTCTTGGGAATAGTAGAGACACTAGCACCCAAATCACACAAAGCATAAAACTCATGATCTTTAATTTTAATTTTAATAGTTGGTTCCCACTCATCATAGAGTTTTCTAGGGATAGAAACTTTCAACTCAAGTTTTTCTTCATAAGATTGCATCAAGGCATCAACAATATGTTCGGTGAAGGCTTTATTTCGACTATAAGCATGTGGAGAATTTAGCACGGATTGCAACAAGGAAATACAATCAATCAAAGAGCAATTTTCATAATTAAATTCCTTGAAATCCAATATAGTGGGTTTAGCAACATCTAGATTTTTATTTCTTTCAATCCCACTTTCATCAATTTCATCATTAAGATCTAAACACTCCGAATTTTTAGAACGCCTTCTAGGTAAAGGAAGATCATATTCAGTTTCATCAAGATTCATATTGCAAAATAAATATTTAATTGGAGACACATCAATAACTTTTAGATCTTCATCTTGATTTTCATAGGAATTGGAAGAACACGCTTTAATAAAGGAATCTTTGGAAGCACGCATCCTAGCGGTTCTTTCTTTACACTCATCAATTGAAATTCTCATGGCTTTTAGAGACTCATTAATATCATGCTTAGGTGGAATAGATCGAAGTTTCAAAGCATCAACATCAAGAGCAATTCTATCAACGTTCCTAGCCAAATCATCAATCTTAGGCAATTTTTCTTCAATCATAGCACTAAAATTCTTTTGCGAAGAAATAAATTCTTTAATATTAGATTCAAAATCAGAGGGCATATTATTATAATTTCCATAAGAGTTGCTGTAGGAATTCCCATAATTATTAGAAGGATTACTAGGATATGGCCTAGGATTAAAATTCCCTCTATAAGCGTTGTTACCAAAATTATTCCTACCAACAAAATTCACATCCATAGATTCATTATTATTATCAATCAAAGTAGACAAAGGCATATCATTAGGATCAGAATAAATACTCTTAGTAGCAAATAATTTTATAAGTTCATCCATCTTTCCACTCAACACATTAATTTCTTCTATCGCATGCACTTTTTTATTAGAAGTTCTTTCAGTATGCCATTGAGAATAATTAACCATAATATTGTCTAGGAGTTTAGTAGCATCTCCTAAAGTGATTTCCAAAAAATTCCTCCCGCGGCCAAATCTAAAAGATTTCTAGAAGCAAAATTCAATCCGGCATAAAAATTTTGTATAATCATCCACAAATTCAAACCATGAGTAGGGCAATTACGTATCATTAATTTCATTCTCTCCCAAGCTTGTGCAACATGTTCATGATCAATTTGTTTAAAGTTCATTATATCATTTCTAAGAGAGATGATCTTAGCGGGAGGAAAATGCTTAGAGATAAAAGCATCTTTGCATTTGTTCCATGAATCAATACTATTCTTAGGCAAAGACGAAAACCAAGCTTTAGCACGATCTCTAAGCGATAAAGGAAATAGCTTCAATTTAACGACATCATTATTGACATCTTTTTTCTTTTGCATATCACATAAATCAACGAAGCTATTCAGATGAGTAGCGGCATCTTCACTAGGAAGGCCGGCGAATTGATTTTTCATAACAAGATTCAACAAAGCAATATTAATTTCACAAGATTCAGCATCGGTAAGAGGAGCAATTGGAGTGCTAAGGAAATCATTATTATTGGTATTGGTGAAGTCACACAATTTGGTAGTATCTTGAGCCATCGCGATAAACAAGCAATCTAACACACGAGCAAACAAAAAGCAAGCGGACAAAAGAGGCAAACAGAGAGGGAGGATAGAGAGAGAGGGCGAATAAAACGACAAGGGTGAATTGGGGGGAGAGGAAAACGAGAGGCAAATGGAAAATAATGTAATGCGAGAGATAGGAATTGTGATGGGCACTTGGTATATTGACTTTTTTCGTAGACTCCCCGGCAACGGCGCCAGAAATCCTTCTTGCTACGTCTTGAGCTTGCGTTGGTTTTCCCCGAAGAGGAAGGGATGATGCAGCAGAGTAGCGTAAGTATTTCCCTCAGTTTCTGAGAACCAAGGTATCAATCCAGTAGGAGCCCACGCTGAAGTCCCTCGTACCTGCACAAAGCGATAGCTACTCGCAACCAACGCGATTAGGGGTTGTCAAGCCCTTCACGGTCACTTACGAGAGTGAGATCTGATAGATATAATACTTTTGGTATTTTTGATATAAAGATGCAAAGTAGAAAGTAAAAGCACATTAATAGCAAAACAATATAAAAGTGATGGAGATTGATATGATGAGAATAGACCCGGGGGCCACAGGTTTCACTAGTGGCTTCTCTCAAGAGCATAAGTATTCTATGGTGGGTGAACAAATTACTGTTGAGCAATTGATAGAATTGAGCATAATTATGAGAATATCTAGGCATGATCATGTATATAGGCATCACGTCCATGACAAGTAGATCGAAATGATTCTGCATCTACTACTATTACTCCACTCATCGACCGCTATCCAGCATGCATCTAGAGTATTAAGTTAAAATCAGAGTAACGCCTTAAGCAAGATGACATGATGTAGAGAGATAAATTCATGCAATATGAAATAAACCCCATCTTTTTATCCTCGATGGCAACGATACAATACGTGCCTTGCTGCCCCTTCTGTCACTGGGTAAGGACACCGCAAGATCGAACCCAAAGCTAAGCACTTCTCCCATGGCAAGAACTACCAATCTAGATGGCCAAACCAAACGGATAATTCGAAGAGACTTGCAAAGATAACCAATCATGCATAAAAGAATTCAGAGAAGATTCAAATATTATTCATAGATAGACTTGATCATAAACCCACAATTCATCGGTCTGAACAAACACACCGCAAAAAGAAGATTACATCGAATAGATCTCCACAAGAGAGGGGGAGAACTTTGTATTGAGATTCAAAGAGAGAGAAGAAGCTACTAACTATGGACCCGAAGGTCTGAGGTAAACTACTCACACTTCATCGGAGGGGCTAGGATGATGTAGAAGCCCTCCGTGATGACGGCCCTCTTCCGGCGGAGCTCTGGAACAGGCCCCAAGATGGGATCTCGTGGATACAGAAAGTTGCGGCTGTGGAATTAGGTTTTTGGCTCCTGTTCTGATCGTTTGGGGGTACGTGTGTATATATAGGAGGAAGGAGTACGTCGGTGGAGCACCAAGGAGCCCACGAGGCAGGGGGGCGCGCCCTAGGGGGGGGCGCCCCCCACCCTCATGACCACCTCTTTGATCCCTTGCAGTAGGGTCCAAGTCTCCTGGATCACGTTCGGTGATAAAATCACGTTTCCGAAGATTTTATTCCGTTTGGACTCCGTTTGATATTCTGTTTATCCGAAACACTGAAATAGGCAAAAAAACAGCAATTGTAGGCTGGGCCTCTGGTTAATAGGTTAGTCCCAAAAATAATATAAAAGTGGAAAATATAGCCCAATATAGTCCAAAATAGTAGATAATATAGCATGGAGAAATCAAAAATTATAGATATGTTGGAGACGTATGAAGAAACCATGATCCCCCACCGGAAGCAAATACATACAAGAGATCAATGCTTAGTTTTAGGTGCCCATTTTGTAATGGGTCCTTCGATGTTAGTGACAAGGGTCTTAGGATCCCAAATAGACCACTCGATGTACTCATAAGAAGAACCAACAAATTTAGCATAGACATGCTCATCACTAGCATGGCATAACACATAGGAAGGGTTAAAATCACCGGCGTTGTTGGAAGGGGTGGCATTGCCCTTCTTGACACCACCACCCTTCACATTGTTCTTCTTCTTCTTAGAGGCACCCTCTCCCTCTTTGACAAAAGTTTGCATGAGAGGAGGAGGTCGTTTGGCCTTGTCATTCTTCTTCTTGTTCTTGGACTTGGGTGCAAACCCAATCCCTTCCTTGGCCACAACTTCCTTTTGATTGCTCAAAAGATCGTTGAGGTTTTTCTCACCTTGTATGCACGACACAAGGCCTTTCTCAAGTTGCTCCTTCAACTTTGCATTCTCCTCAACAAGATGCACATGCTCACAACAAGGGTTAGTAGCATTTGCATTACCAATTAAAACCATATGAGGAAAAGTGTTTTTCTCCTTGGTTAGCCTCAATTGGAGTTGATCATGAGACTCTTTAAGATTAGTGTGAGTAATCTTCAAGGCCTTGTGAGACTTGTTAAGGAAATCAAACTCCTCCTTAAGTCTAGCAAGATCAACACCAAGTTTGGTCTTCTTGGAATTTAGCAACGAGACACAACAGGAGCATGATCAAGATCTCTCTTTAGTTTAGCATGGTCATCGTTGTGTGACTCCTCAAGAGCCAAGCAATGACCATGCTCTTCCTCAATAGCATTAGAGAGATCCGATATCTCATTGGCATAATCACGACTATGCCCCTCCATCTTAGAGATGGTGTCTTCGTGAGCCTCGATCATGTCATTGGCTTCACCAAGTTGTTCCAAGAGAGCAACGAAGTGCTTCTTGGATTTACCCTTAAGCTTACTCATAAAAGACTCAAACTCATTTTCCTCCATGTTGGACCCCCCACTTTCATCAATGCAATCCTTCAAAAGAAGGATGAGTAATGATGGTAGTTTTGATGTTGGGGGTTACCTTGTTGGTGGCTTTAGCCATGAGGCATTTGGCGGTGATGTTCTCATTGGGTGAGTCAAAGAGGGACGCCCGGGGTGTTGTCGCGATGGCCACGGAGGCCATGGAAACCGTCTCGCCATCTTCATCATCATCATCCTCATTATACTCTTCTTGTGCCACCAATCCCTTGGGAGGAGTCTTCTTGGTGAAGTGGTTCTTGTTGGGGAAAGACTTGGCCTTGTCCTTCCGGATGAGTTTGCCACCATTGTCTTCCCTCTTCTCATAGGGGCACTCTGCAACAAAGTGGCTCACATTGCCGCAATTGTAGCAAGTCCTCACCCATTGCTTGGTCTTGACGCAGCTTGAGTTGCTCTTGTTGAAGTTGGGCCTTGAGTTCTTCTTTCTCCAAAATTGTCTTGAAGCGAGAGCCATGTGCTCATGATAATCATATTTTGTATCTTCGGGGTTGCTCTCCTCTTCTTCCTCTTCCTCCTCTTCTTCCACACTAGCATGGGCCTTCAAAGCAAGATTGGGCTTCTTGGCTCTTTGAGAACGCAATACCGCATTGTCGGCAGTCTTGTCCAAGATACTCATTGCCACAAACTCATCCAACACTTCGCTTGAGGACAAGGTGTGGAAGTCCGTCCTTTGATGGATGACGGAGGACATGGCTTTATGGTAAGGCATCATGGCTTTGAGAAATTTCCTCTTGATCCAATTGTCATTTGTATCCTTGCTCCCATGATCACGGAGTGAGACGGTTAGTCTCCGGTAGAGCTCACGAGGTTCTTCCCCTTCATTCATAGCAAATTCATCGACTTCATCTTGCACCACTTCATAGTTGGGGCGTTGAATGCTTACGCTTCCCTTGTAAAGGGAAACAACATGGTGCCATCCTTCCTTTGCCCCGGTGAATGGTCGGAGATGCGCAATATCTTCGGGAGGGATAGCATCTTGGATGATGAAGAGAGCATTCTCGTTGAATTGGTTATCCGCGGCTTCTCTAGGGGTGAAGTTGCTTCAGTCATGCAGATAAAAACCTTCTTCAATGATTCTCCAAAGGTTAGTATTAACATGGTTCAAATGACCCTTAAAGCGATAAACCCAAGAATCAAAGTCCACATTTTTCAAAATCTTAGGGGGAGGACCGGCATGATTCAAATGAGTGGAAGGAATCGGTCCACCATAAGTAAGTGGAGGTTCCACATGGGCAAAGATGTCGTTGCCAATTTTACCACTAGAAGAAGGAACCTTTTCACTAGTAGTTTCCCCCTTGTCGGAGTTAGCATCCGTCACCTTGTTAGTGGGATCACCCACTTTCATTGATGCGGTAGATAGTTTAAGCCCTCCTAAGAATTTATTAAACATGATTTCAACCTCGGTCGTCATGGAGGTTTTCAATGTGTTAAAGCCACATTGAATTCCTCATGAGAGACCGCGGTTCCCCCATCGGCTGTAGACGAGAACGGATTCGCACCGGAGTGCTCCTCCTCACTGTCTACGGTGTCAACCATACTCTTCGGATGGTAAAGTCCTTAATAAAGAGACGAGGATCTGATACCAATTGAAAGGATCGATATAGTTGACTAGAGGGGGGGGGTGAATAGGCAACTAACAATTTTTAGCTTTTCTTTACCAATTTAAACTTTGCATCAAAGTAGGTTGTCTAGATATGAAACTAGGTGAGAAACCTATATGATGCAACAACAACAAGCACACAAGCAAGCAAGGGACATAATACAAATAAGCTTGCACAAGTAAAGGCACGAGATAACCAAGAGTGGAGCCGGTGAAAGACGAGGATGTGTTATCGAAGTTCCTTCCTTTTGAGGGGAAGTACATCTCCGTTGGAGTGGCGTGGAGGCACAATGCTCCCCAAGAAACCACTAGGGCCACCATATTCTCCTCACGCCCTCACACAATGCGAGATGCCGTGATTCCACTATTGGTGTCCTTGAAGGCGGCAACCGGACCTTTACAAACAAGGTTGGGGCTCTCTCCACAACTTAATTGGAGGCTCCCTATGAAACCACGGAGCTTCACCACAATGGAAAATGGCACCGAGGTGACCTCAACCGTCTAGGGCGCTCAAACACCCAAGAGTAACAAGATCCGTGATATGTCTCCAACATATCCATAATTTATGAAGTATTCATGCTATTATATTATCTGCTTTGGATGATTATGGGCTTTACTAAACACTTTTATATTATTTTTGGGACTAACCTATTTACCTAGAGCCTAGTGCCAGTTTTTGTTTTTTCCCTTGTTTCAGTGTTCCGTAGAAAAGGAATATCAAACGGAGTCCAAACGGAATGAAACCTTCGGGGGAGTTATTTTTGGAACGGAAGCAATCAGAAGATTTGGGGTGTACGTAAGGGAAGCAACGAGGAAGGCACGAGGCAGGGGGGAGCCCACCCCCTGGGCGCGCCCTCCATCCTCGTGGGCCCCTCATGGCTCCCCTGACGTACTTCTTCCTCCTATATATACCAATATACCCTAAAACCATCGGAGAGCATAATAGATTGGGAGTTCTGCCGCCAGCAGCCTCCGTAGCCACCGAAAACCCATCTACACCCGTTCCGGCACCCTGCCGGAGGGGGAACCCCTCACCGGTGGCCATCTTCATCATCCCGACGCTCTCCATGATGAGGAGGGAGTAGTTCTCCCTCGGGGCTGAGGGTATGTACCAATAGCTATGTGTTTGATCTCTCTCTCTGTAACGCCCCATGCCCGATGTGCCAGGTGTCCTCCACTTATTCACTGTTGTTGCCTTGTCATTGCTTGCGTGTCATGCATCTCATATCATGTCATCATTTGCATCGCATTTGCATACATGTTCGTCTCATGCATCCGAGCATTTTCCCCCTTGTCCGTTTTACAATCCGACGCTCCTATGTCAACCGGTGTCCCTTTCTACCTCTTTTCCTGTGCGGGTGTTAAACGTTCTCGGATTGGACCTAGACTTGTCATGCGACCTTGGTTTACTACCGGTAGACCGCCTGTCAAGTTCCGTACCATTTGGACTTCGTTTGATACTCCAACGGTTAACCGAGGGACCAAAAAGGCCTCGTGAGTGTTGCAGCCCAACACCCCTCCAAACTGGCCCAAAACCCACCTAAGACCTCTCCATCATCTCGGTCGTTCGATCACGATCGCGTGGCCGAAAACCGCACTCCATTTGGAGCCTCCTATCTCCCTCTACCTATAAATATGTGCTCTCCTCCCGAAATTCGCGCAGATCCAACCCCGCCCTAACTTCCCTCCGCGCCGTCGGACATTTCGTCCCCGCGCCGGACAATGTCCAGCCATCGCCGCCACCTCACTCCGACGACTCACGTCATGCCACGTCGCCCCGCCGCCGCTCTCCGCCAATCGCGCGCCTCCGCGCGTCCCAGCCAGCTCCCACCACCGCCGCGGCCCGCGGAGCCCAACCGGGGCCCGCGCGGGCCCATCTCGCTGCGCCGCGACGCCATCCCGCCTGGCGCCACCCGTCCGCACCGCGGCCTCGCCGTCCCTGCCGCGCAACGCCGCCCGCCGGCGACGCCCGGCGCCGCACCTCGTCGGCCGGAGGCGAGCTCCGCCGCGGCCGGCCTGCTCCTCCTCACCGGCCGCGCACCGCCGCCCGTCCTCTGCCGGAGTCGCCCCTCGCCGGCAACCCGCGTCCCCGCCACCCTCTGCACCGCCCCTCGCCACTTGGCCTCGCCAGAGTGTGCCGCCCCGCTCCTCGAGCTCGCCGGAGTAAACTCCGGCCGGATCTGCTCCGGGTGGATGAGATCCACCAGGAGACGAACCAAACACCGCCCCCGCGTCCCGGATCTCGTCTTCCCGGATCCCTCCGTCCCGTTGACTTTCTCGGAGAGGTCGAAATTCTTCTAAGTCCCTAGATTCCAGTAACTTTTTGCATACTTTGACACATCATAACTCTTCACCCGTTGCTCCGATTCGTGCGTGTAGCATATCAAAATGTTCGTCTCGACAAGTACATCATTTCATCTCATTGCATCATTTTCATTTGAGCTCATCTTGATGCCCGAAATGCTGTTGAAAGAGGGCTATGTGATGATAATTTTAGATCTGTTTCAGCAAATATAATTTTGTCATTTTTGCCATGATTAATGTGTGCATGCTATGATCCTGAGCTCTACATGTGTTTTGTAGAATGCCATGCCATCTTCATAGGGGTGTATGCCATGTATTTTTGTGATCTCTGTGGTGACTAGCACAAGCATGCAAAGTAGCTTACTCAATTATGCTGATTTCAGGGACTTAGAATTTCACTAAGTCCTTGCCCTGTCCTTATTTTTATGCCATATGTTCATGTTGTTTCCTAGTGATCCGTGCCTCTTTTGAGCATAATCAGTAAGGATGTTTTGTTAATATTGTGGTGCTCTATCCATCCATGTCTTTATTTGCATTTACGGAGCACCCTAGCTTGAGTCAGTCGAGCTCTACTTTTTCTATAAAATGTTCCTGGCAGATTGCTAACGTGTTTAGCACTTTTGCCGAGCTTGTTGTTGTTGATCCGTGCATGCTATGTTGTTGTTCTTGCCATGTCTAGCTTCTATACCATGTCTTATTGATGTGTGTATGCTTAGATTATCATGTCTTGCTTTGTAGTGAGTGCATCGAGCTCGTAAACATGCCTACTTGTTAATCTGTTTTGCATGCTCCAGTTTTTCACTAAGTCTGAATCTGTCTATGTTTTTGCCATGTTCACATGCTTGCAATTGTAGTTTCTGATCCCTTTTGGCTCATGGTCACTAAGGGACTTTTGTTATATGCTTTGAGTTGCTTCAATCCATGCCTTGCTTTGCCATGATATGTTCCTATAGCATGTAGTTATCATGCTCTAAACAATGCTTCCTGATGTTAAATTCCTGAGATCCTGTTAATTTCACTAAGTCTGTAACCTGTTATCATTTGCACTTTTGCCATGCTTGTTTGAACCTGTTAATGAGAGAATTAGCCGTAGCTCAGTGTTCATCTTTTTTTAAGCTTCATGAGTGGATCCCAGCCATATATTTTGTTGCTATGTTGGAGTGCCGTAGCATATTTAACTTGATGCATTTAGATGGCTAGTTGCTGTTAATCGCAGACCGGTGCCATATTTGTTTTGCTTGCCATTTCCAAACCGTGCATCCGATTCCGGTGATCTTTATATCGATTTCAACCGAAATCATCTCCTCTTTCCAGTGGCACCTCTTGGTTTTCCAAGTTAGGGCCAGGTTCAATCATTCCTTTCCAAATCATGCATATGCACCGCATACCGCATTCCGCATATCATGCCATGTTCATGTGTTGGTTGTTTACTATGTTGTGTGCTTCTTTCCGGTGTTGCTTCTTCGGGTTGGTTCCAATAATGTCGCGTTTGTGAGGAGCCGTTCGACTACGTCCGTTTGTCTTCTTCATGGACTCGTTCTTCTTCGTTGCGGGATTTCAGGCAAGATGACCATACCCTCAAAATCACTTCTATCTTTGCTTGCTAGTTGCTCGCTCTTTTGCTATGCCTATGCTGCGATATCTACCACTTGCTTATCATGCCTCCCATATTGCTAAGCCAAGCCTCCAACCCACCTTGTCCCAGCAAACCGTTGTTTGGCTATGTTACCGCTTTGCTCAGCCCCTCTTGTAGCGTTGTTAGTTGCAGGTGAAGATTGGAGTTTGTTCCATGTTTGAAACATGGTTATTTTGTTGGGATATCACAATATCTCTTATTTAATTAATGCATCTATATACTTGGTAAAGGGTGGAAGGCTCGGCCTTATGCCTAGTGTTTTGTTCCACTCTTGCAGCCCTAGTTTCCGTCATATCGGTGTTATGTTCCCGGATTTTGCGTTCCTTACACGGTTGGGTTATAATGGGAACCCCTTGACAGTTCGCCTTGAATAAAACTCCTCCAGCAAGGCCCAACATTGGTTTTACCATTCGCCACCTAGCCTTTTCTTTCCCTTGGGTAGGCCTGCCCAAGGGTCATCTTTATTTAAACCCCCGGGCCAGTGCTCCTCTGAGTGTTGGTCCAACCTGTCAGCTACTGGTGGCCACCAGGGGCAACTCTGGGCTGGCCTAGTGGAACCTTGGACAATCCGGTGTGCCCTGAGAACGAGGTATGTGCAGCTCCTATCGGGATTTGTCGGCATATTCGGATGGCTTTGTTGGTCTTGTTTTACCATTGTCGAAATGTCTTGTAACCGGGATTCCGAGCCTGATCGGGTCTTCCTGGGAGAAGGAATATCCTTCGTTGACCGTGAGAGCTTGTGATGGGCTAAGTTGGGACACCCCTGCAGGGATTTGAACTTTCGAAAGCCGTGCCCGCGGTTATGGGCAGATGGGAATTTGTTAATGTCCGGTTGTAGAAAACCTGAAGTTTATCTTAATGAAAATACATCAACCGCGTGTGTTACCGTGATGGTCTCTTCTCGGCGGGGTCCGGGAAGTGAACACGGTGTTGGAGTTATGTTTGACATAGGTTGTTCTAGGATCACTTCTTGATCATAGTTTCTCGAACGTGCTTTGCCTTCTCTTCTCGCTCTCTTTTGCGTATGTTAGCCACCAAATATGCTAGTCGCTTGCTGCAGCTCCACCTCATATCTTGTACCCTTCCTATAAGCTTAAATAGTCTTGATCGCGAGGGTGTGAGATTACTGAGTCCCCGTGACTCACAGATACTTCCAAAACCAGTTTGCAGGTGCCGATGTTACCGAGCAGGTGACACAACCAAGCTCAAGGAGGAGCTCGATGAAGATCGTGTTCGTTATGTTGTTCTGTTTCCAGTTGATCAGTAGTGGGCCCAGTTGGGACGATCGGGGATCTATGTAGCTTTTGGGGTAGTCTTCTTTTATTTTGGTTCCGTAGTCGGACCTTGGTTGTATCTGGTTGATGTAATGCTTTATTCATGTATTGTGTGAAGTGGCGATTTTAAGCCAACTATGTATCCTTTTCCATTATTGTATTACATGGGTTGTTGCGAAGATTACCTCACTTGCGACATTGCTTTCAATGCGGTTATGCCTCTAAGTCGTGCTTCAACACGTGGGAGATATAGCCGCATCGAGGGCGTTACACACACACTCTCTCTCTCTCTCTCTCGTGTTCTTGAGGTGTGATGTCTACTACACAACCTTCTTCTTGTAGACGTTGTTGGGCCTCCAAGTGCAGAGGTTTGTAGGACAGTAGAAAATTTCCCTCAAGTGGATGACCTAAGGTTTATCAATCCGTAGGAGGCGTAGGATGAAGATGGTCTCTCTCAAGCAACCCTGCAACCAAATAACAAAGAGTCTCTTGTGTCCCCAACACACCCAATACAATGGTAAATTGTATAGGTGCACTAGTTCGGCGAAGAGATGGTGATACAACTGGTATATGGATGGTAGATAAAGGTTTTTGTAATCTGAAAATATATAACAGCAAGGTAACTAATGATAAAAGTGAGCACAAACGGTATTGCAATGTGTTGAAACAAGGCCCAGGGTTCACACTTTCACTAGTGCAAGTTCCCTCAACAATAATAACATAATTGGATCATATAACTATCCCTCAACATGCAACAAAGAGTCACTCCAAAGTCACTAATAGCGGAGAACAACCGAAGAGATTATGGTAGGGTACGAAACCACCTCAAAGTTATCCTTTCTGATCGATCTATTCAAGAGTCCGTAGTAAAATAACATGAAGCTATTCTTTTCGTTCAATCTATCATAGAGTTCGTACTAGAATAACACCTTAAGACACAAATCAACCAAAACCCTAATGTCACCTAGATACTCCAATGTCACCTCAAGTATTCGTGGGTATGATTATACGATATGCATCACACAATCTCAGATTCATCTATTCAACCAACACAAAGAACTTCAGAGAGTGCCCCAAAGATTCTACCGGAGAGTCAAGACGAAAATGTGTGCCAACCCCTATGGATAGGTTCATGGGCGGAACCCGCAAGTTGATCACCAAAACATACATCAAGTGGATCAATAGAATACCCCGTTGTCACCATGGGTATCCCACGCAAGACATACATCAAGTGTTCTCAAATCCTAAAAGACTCAATCCGATAAGGTAACTTCAAAGGGAAAACTCAATCCATTACAAGAGAGTAAAGGGGGAGAAACATAATAAGATCCAACTATAATAGCAAAGCTCGCGATACATCAATATCGTACCACCTCAAAAACGAGAGAGAGAGAGAGAGAGATCAAACACATAGCTACTGGTACATACCCTCAGCCCCGAGGGAGAACTACTCCCTCCTCGTCATGGAGAGCACCGGGATGATGAAGATGGCCACCGGAGAGGGGTTCCCCCTCCGGCAGGGTGCCGGAACAGGTCTAGATTGGTTTTCGGTGGCTACAGAGGCTTCTGGCGGCGGAACTCCCGATCTATTCTGCTCCCCGATGGTTTTAGGGTATATTGGTATATATAGGAGGAAGAAATACGTCAAGGGAGCCATGAGGGGCCCACGAGGGTGTAGGGCACGCCCAGGGGGGTGGGCGCGCCCCCTGCCTCGTGCCTTCCTCGTTGCTTCCCTTACATACACCCAAGTCAGCGTAATGTGGTGATCCTCCAAGAGGGCTAGGTTATAATGTTTCCCCACCTGCAATAGTGTGAATCCCATCACGAGTAGTGCGGCCATCGCCTCCTCCTCTATGGGCATATCCTCTGTTGCAGACTCCTTGTCCTCTGCGACCTCCACCATGGCCATGGGGTAGCCCTCATCCTCCTCCATCACCTCCTTCTCAGAGCTCGGCTCCAGAGAGCTCAAAGGTTGGCCACCTCAATGAGGGCATGACGTCAGCGTCCGTGATGCGATCCTTCGCCGCGATTTTGGACTGGTGCCCCGGGAACAGCTGCTTCAACCACAAAGTCACAGAGCTAGCCATTACAACAGTGGATGACAGACGCGGATGAGAGCTAGGACTGATCGCATGGCAGACGACGGCTCGAGCAGTGGGCGAAGGGGCACAGATGTAGGGTTTTGGGTTTGGCCGGTTGGATCTAAATAGCTGGGACAAGCGGAGTGGCGAAGACATGAATGCGGGCATTTAGGATAGGGTTCTTGGTCACTGGGTCGGCGTGAATGCGGGTAGGCAGACGTTCGGTCACGTCCGGTATGAATAAGAGGGGGGTTGTAGTGTTGGACGGTTAGAGAGGGGTTGGGGATGTTCCAAGTTGTGGGAGTCCGGCATGGCAAATGATCGAACTCCCCCATAGCCCCCCCCCCCCCGATTTGGGGCCGGGATGCGGGATTTCATACATACGGCCCAATGTGATAATCCACGTTGAAAACCCAAAAGTGTCCATTTGCGGGCATTTTGATTATCTACGTCAGAGATGCCATTAGGCTCAATTTAAGCATACCATATTATGCGTACTCTAAGATGGCGCCGCTGCCCAAGTGCACTCTGGTCTAGGGTCTGGTGAATCTCAGCTATGCGGATCAAGCGCCTTGTAGTCTGCACCAACGTTGTTCGGCTCCTTTTCACCACCCTCGTGGATGCTCCACCCTGTTCCGCTTTCGCGCCACCCCGCACTAATCCCTCTCCACGTTAGTAGTGTGTTGATGAGCTGGTTGGTTGTGGCATGCGGGGCATGGTGGTCGAGTTACCGAGGCTCCTCGTACCGCCTCGTTGAAGTGAGGTCATGGTGGGCATAAAACCCAGTACGTTTTTTTTGAGACAATCACGCGAAGCTTTATTTATCTTGTGCCAATGTTCAAAGGTACAAAAGAGAGATTACCAGGATTGCCTAACCACACATGGCGGCCAATCCCCAAATTCAAACTATGCTTTGCTAGATTGTGAGCCTCGAAATTCAAGCTCCTAAATTCATGCACAAAGGTACATGAAATAAACATGGAACTATGATCTATGATTTCATGCAGAATAGCTCCATAGGTGGTCGGCGATTTGTTTTTGATGTCGTCCACTACGACTTTGCAGTCAGAAGCGACATGTATCATGCTAATATTAAGATCTTCAGCCAGTGCTAAAGCCTCTCTGACTTCTAGTGCTTCAAGCGTTGATGGATCACTGGTTCCCTTGATAACTAGAGCTGATGCACCTTGAAACATACCAGTTTGATCACGGCAGATAGCAGCAGCAACTCCACATCGGTTGGCTACGATCGCCGCATCCACATTGATCTTCGCATACGAGTCAGGTGGTGCAATCCAGTGGCTAGGTCTCGCCGGTTGTTGTTGTACCTGTCCACTTCCCACACCGGCAATAGTTTGCAAGTCCGCTATATATGATTTGATGAATTGATTAGTTCCTTCGGGGCTCTGGAAAACTCCTTCATAGATCGCCTTGCGCCGTGCTCTCCATGTGGCCCAAAGAGTGACCACAAACAGGACAAACTGCTCGTACGATAGCTGATCATGCATCTCTAGCAGCCAGTGTTTCGCGTTTGGGTTCGAGTTCATGCTCAGCAGTTGCACCACTTCCTCCTCCGAGAGCGCCCACACGCACCTTGACATAGTGCACTCCAATAGTGCATATCTCCATGAATCTTCCCTCCCGCACAGTAAACAACGATGAGTATCTGACATGTATCGGTGATGCAATACGTCCGCCGTCGGCATAGTGTGCCTCGCCAGTCGCCACAGGAAGACCCTAAGTTTGGATGGTACCTTTATATTCCACAATGTTGTCCAGTCCCGTCGGGTAGCGTTCATTGACGAGCCACCCGGGACCTGTTCCAGCCAGTCCCCTCGTTCCTCCTTCCTGTTCATAACCATCCGGTAGGCTGAACTCACTGAAAATCTGCCGCTCCTCTCGGCTGACCAGGCCCAAAAATCCTCTACTGCCCTTGTGCATATTGGTATGGACAAGATAGCTTCAGCATCGAACCGCACAAATGTGTTCCGGATCAGTTCCTCCTTCCACGACGCTGTGGTCGATTCAATCAGTTCGGCAACCATCACAGGCGGGTTAGGAGTGGTAGCTGTGATTGGTCTGAAAGGTCCGGTCCTCTGTAACCAGTTATCACTCCATATATTCATTGTTTTCCCATTGCCAATACGCCTAATTATGCCTACGTGAAGCGCGAATCCGAACCCGTATAGCCCGAGCCCAAAAACCCCCGCGGGTAGCAGTTTTAGAAACCTAAATTTTATTAAAACCCCGAATACTAAATCGGGTAGCAGCTTTAGAAACCTGAATTTTATTAAAACCAAGAATACTAAATCAGGTAGCAGCTTTAGAAACCTGAATTTTAGTGGGAGCCACTAATTAATGAGCGCTTCTTCGGGAGCCTCGCAATGATCAGCACCACTTGGCGCTCTCAGCCATTCTCACGTGTCGCGTCTTGGGTGCTCTCTCCGGATTTTTTTTATTTTTCCGCACGTATTTTCGGCTATTTAAACGGTTTTCTTTATTTTTTACATTTAGGTTTTCCACCGGTCTTTCCTAAACTTTCGACCAAAAAAAATTGCGCGAAAAAACGTGTTTTTTTCTTTCGCGAGACACACGGTTTGGCTTTCACGAGCGTCATGGCCGTGCCTCTTGGTAACAAAAAAAACATGTTTTTTGTTTTTTTTCCTTCCGCGAGAGTCATGGTCTTGCTTCCGCGAGAGTCACGACCGTGCCTTCGCGAGAGTCACGACCGTGCCTTTCAGAAACGAAAAAAATGCGTTTTTCTGTTTTTTCCTTTCGCGAGAGTCACGGCCGTGCCTCTCAAAAACGAAAAAATGCGTTTTCTGTTTTTTTTTCTTTCATGAGAGTCACGGTTTTGCTTTCGCGAGAGTCACGGCCATGCCTCCTCGGAAATGAAAAAAATATCATTTTTTCTCTTTTTTTTTCCTTCCGTGAGAGTCAAGGTTTTGCTTCCGTGAGTGGCACGGCTGTGATTTCGTGAGAGGCACGGGCGTGCCTCTTTCGGAAGGGAAAAAACCAGTGCTCCTGGTTCGGTTTTTTCGTCTGTTTTTTTTGTGAAAAAAATTCGTCAAAACCTATCAACATGGGATCTAGTTTTGAAGATCTCGGTGTGAGGAATCCAACGGTGAAAGCGGTTTACGATTTGGACGCACGGTTTGAGAGATAAAACGTTTTGAATAAACGGATCTACGAAAAAATAAAGAAAACTCCCAGGTTGCGACAAGTGGCGCGCTGCATGTGCGCCACTTGTCGTAACCTGGGGAGTTGTAATGATCTTTTTAACGAGTATTCTTCAACTAGTGATTTCGCTAATTTTATTTGGAAGAATCGGGTTACCCAAAGGGCGATGCTAGGCGCCGGCGCACCGGCCGAACAGTTTCGGCCGGTCGCGCCCTAGCCGCCCGATGCAGCCAACCAGAGTCGTCTGATCTGCCTCCTCCCCTCCGCGTTGACTTCTCTCTTCCTCCTCCTCTTCTTTTTCCGCGCGCGCCCACCCCGGACACCCCTGCCGCCGGCCACCCCTCCCCCCTCACCTGGACCTCTTCCCCCCTTGCAGTCCCATGTTGCTGGATGCGCTCTTCGTCCTTGTCGCCGCCGGTCGCCGTCACAGCACCCCTCACCCCCCCCCCCGTGTTCCCAATAGGAAGTCGCTGCCCCTTGTAGCAAAAAACGTCGCCGCCTTGAAGCACGCCGAAACCCCTTTGTCGTTGCAGCACCTAGCAGCCGCCGTGGTCGCTGCATTGTCATGTCGCCGTGCAGCTCTCAATGTCGCCGCTTGCCACCATTGGCGAGTCACGTTGAAGCTTTTTCTATCATCAGTTGAAGCTTTTTCTATGCCGGTTGAAACTTTTTTCACCTAGGGTTGAAGCTTTTTTTGTAAGGGTTGCAGCTTTTTCTGTGTCCAACACTTTGGTTGCAAAAAAAACCCCCCGGCTGAAGATTTCTTAATCTCTGGTTGAAGCTTTTTCATTTGCGGGTTGAAGCTTTTGTCAAAACGTTGTAACTTTTCCTCTATTCCGTTGTTTGGTTGAAGCTTTTTATCTACTGAATTTAGCTTTTTGCGTCCACGGTTGTAGCATGGGGAAACATTGTTTGTAACTCTCCCCGATGTTGTGGTTGCAGCTCCCCCCGGTCGCCATGGTCGTAGCACGGGGCACCTCGGTCCCGTCCACGATGTTTGGCCTGCCACCGGTTGCAGCAAAAAAAGGGGAAAAGAGGAGGAGGAGAAAAGAAGTGAGGGAGAAGGAAGAAGGGAGAGGTGGGAGCACGAGCGGGGCTGCAACCATGGCCGGCGGGGACTTCGATTTTTCAAGCTACATCCATGGCTGACGCCGAGCTGCTCACGTGCTGCAACGGGGGAGGTGAGAGATGCGTGCGCTGTGGGGCGAGATCCGTGCGAGGTTGAAGAAAGTAGGGAGGATAGAGTTGATGGCCCCGTGTCTACGTGTCGCCTGGTGGGTGGCTGGGGCGAAGCACGCGTGGACGCGTCCGGCCCAAAGTTCGGCCGGCACACCGTGCCCAATCGTTTCCCTTACCCAAAACTATTAAAAACTCGTGAAATCCTGCCTCCTAGCAAGTTGGCACCGGCCCGGCCCCTCCCAAGCACAACCCAACTATGTCTCGACCCCAATCCATGTGGGCGCCGATATGCGCGGATCCTATTTGGCACTTCAGCGCCAAACGGGCGCCTGAAGGGCTAATCTACGTGGGCTCAGCCCATTCTAGTTTTTTTACCTGTTTTTCGCTGTGCTCAAATCACCAGGCCATCACCATGCTAGTGTTAAGTTACTTCATTTTTTTTCTTTTATTTGAACCTTTAGTTCGGTTTATTCTTTTTATTTTTTCTCATCCTTTCTTTATTTTCTCTAATGCGTGGTTATTTAAAATTCGTGAACCCTTTTTCAAAATGCATGAAATTTTTTACGAATATGATTTTTTTTCAAATTTGAAGAACTTTTGTTAAATACGATGAATATTTTTTCCAAATATGATGAATTTTTATTAAAATTTGATGAACTTTTTTTTCAAAATTGATGAACTTTTTTCAAATCCAATGAACTTCTTCGAAATTGATGACATTTTTTCAATTCGATGAAATTTTAAAAAATGATGAACTTTTTTCAAAAATTTGTGAAATTCTTTTCTCAAATTAGTGAACTTTTTCAATTTCCTTGAACTTTTTTGTATTTCGTGAACTTTTTTCAAACTTGTGAACTTTTTTCAAACTCATGAAGTCTTCTTAAATTAGTGATCTTTTAAAATTTTGTGAACCTTTTTGAATACGTGAGTCTTTTCTTTTTTGAAAAAATTTGTGAACTTTTTACGGTCATGGTGATGTGATCCGCGCAGGGCTTCGCCTAAGCACTACGACGCCATGACCGGAGGAGTAAACTATGGAGGGGGCCACCGCACACGGCTAAGAGAACAATTGATATGCTATGGGGTGGCCCCATGCCCCCATATATAAAGGCGGGGAGGAGGAGGCCGGCCACCAAAGGGGGCGCGCCAGGGGGGAGTCCTACTAGGACTCCACTCCTAGTAGGATTCGCCCCCCCTCCATTTTTCCTTTTTCATCGGAGGGGGAAAGGAAGAAGAGGGAGAAGGAGAGGGAAAGGGGGCGCTGCCCCCTCCCCTAGTCCAATTCGGACTCCCATGGGGGTCCACACGACCACCCCTTGTGGGCTCCACTCTCTCTTTACTAAGGCCCATGTAGGCCCGATACTTCCCTCAGGGTGTTCCGGTAACCCCTCGGTACTTCGGAATATACCCGAACCTTTCCGAAACCATTCCGGTCTCCGAATATCATCGTCCAATATATCAATCTTTACCTCTCGACCATTTCGAGACTCCTCGTCATGTCCATGATCTCATTCGGAACTCTGAACAAACTTCGATCACCAAAAACATATCACTCGTAATACAAATCGTCATCGAACGTTAAGCGTGTGGACCCTACGGGTTTGATAACTATGTAGACATGACCGAGACACATGTCCGGTCAATAACCAATAGCGGAACCTGGATGCTCATATTGGTTCCTATATATTCTACGAAGATCTTTATCGGTCAAACCACAATAATAACATACGCTATTCCCTTTGTCATCGGTATTTTACTTGCCCGAGATTCGATCGTCGGTATCCTTATACCTAGTTCAATCTCGTTACCGGCAAGTCTCTTTACTCGTTCCATAATGCATCATCCCGCAACTAACTCATTAGTCACATTGCTTGCAAGGCTTATAGTGATGTGCATTACCGAGAGGGCCTAGAGATACCTCTCTGATACTCGGAGTGACAAATCCTAATCTTGATCTATGCCAACCCAACAAACACCTTGGGAGACACCTGTATAGCATCTTTATAATAATCCAGTTACGTTGTGATGTTTGATAGCACACAGGGTGTTCCTCACGTATTCGGGAGTTACATAATCTCATAGTCAGAGGAATATGTATAAGTCATGAAGAAAGCAATAGCAATAAAACTTAACAATCATTATGCTAAGCTAACGGATGGGTCTTGTCCATCACATCATTCTCCTAATGATGTGATCCCGTTCATCAAATGACAACACATGTCTATGGTCAGGAAACTTAACCATCTTTGATTAATGAGCTAGTCAAGTAGAGGCATACTAGGGACACTTTGTTTTGTCTATGTATTCACACATGTATCAAGTTTCCGGTTAATACAATTCTAGCATGAATAATAAACATTTATCATGATATAGGAAATATAAATAACAACATTATTATTGCCTATAGGGCATATTTCCTTCAAAAAGGATCGGGAGGTCGACTGGAGGGGAATTGGGTTGAATGGGCGACTACAACTTTTAAGCTTAACTTCAAATTGTAGGGTAATGTAGATATAATAAGTTCTCTAGATATACAACTAGGTGAAAACAACAGATATGGCAAGTAAGCTCGAGGCAATATATGCTAGGCAACAATCTAATTAACAAGACAACAAGCATACAAAGCAAGTAAAGGAACAGAAAAAGATTAACCACAAATGAATCGAGGACGCGAATTTTATCCCAAAGTTCACATTCTTTGGGGAGTGCTAATCTCCCTTGGAGCAGTGCCGATTCCAAAGCTCTGAAGTGCCACCAAGTGGCTCCGACATTCTCCCTTTGAGTCACCCCAACGAATGAGCCTCAAATCACTCGTTGTTGGTCTTGCAGGCGACCACCACGCCTTCACAAACTTCCCGAAGCACATAATAGGAAAGGAAGCTTTCGGGGATGACCTATACTTCCTAGGAGCCCAAGCTCCAAGAGGAACAAGTGTTGATGAAGAAATCGAGTGAGGAACACGAATCGTTTTGGTAGAAGTGTAGATCGGGTCCTGCTCTCTTTATCCCCAAAGAATCAACAAGTTCGGGTTGAGGAATATATAGTATTGAGAAAATGAAGGTGTTGCAATGGTGGAGAAATTCTCAAGACGTAGGATTGGAGGTGTGAGGTGGAAGAAGGTTCCTTTTATACCCCAACACCAAATGTGACCATTGCTCACCTATAGACCCCATCACTAGTAGAAAAAGGGCCTATAGTCCCGGTTCGTAAGGGCCTTTAGTCCCGGTTCCTGAACCGGGACTAAAGTGTCAGTACTAATGCCCCGACCCTTTAGTCCTGGTTCAATCCAGAACCGGGACTGATGGGCCTCCACGTGGGCAGTGCGCAGAGCCCAGGCAGGAGACCCTTTGGTCCCGGTTGGTGGCACCAACCGGGACCAATAGGCATCCACGCGTCAGCACTTCTGTGGCTGGGGTTTTTGTTTTTTTTTTTGAAGGGGGGGGGGTTGGGGGTTTTGGAGGGTTGATTTAGGTGTTTCATATATTGTGTTAGCTAGCTATAATTAATAGAGAGAAGTGTCCTCTCTTATGTCCGTGCTTGGTCGACGCTACGTACTATACATACGTATAGAGAGGACTAGACACGCTAGCTAGCTAGTAAGCAAACGAAGGAAACAGAAGATCGTCATGAACATATATGCATACAGAGAGAAGTGATATTGACCACCTCTCCTTCTCCGAGAGATTGGTCGAACAACAAGTTCTCGTATATCTATCTGACACTACCGGCTACATATATACAATAATTATCTCTTACAAATATAATCATACGGACTCAGGGTCCACATAGAATTCTCCGTCTTCAGGGATCACGTGGTCAAGAAAGAAGGCCGCCAATTCCTCCTAAATTGCTCGCATGCGAGCTGGTGCTAGGAGTTCATCCCGCTTCCGAAACATCTAATTTAAAGAAGGGGGTCAATACATACATATATATATATATATGAATGAATGAAACTCAACACAAATGATGGTAATAAAATAAAATTGTGAATGTTGTTATTTACGTACTTCATATTGTTCATCAGTGTAGCCCCGCTCACAGGTCGTGTGGCGGATAGACTCGCAAACGTAGTATCCACAGAAATCATTCCCTTGTTCCTGCCACAACCACTTTACAAGAAATAGAGGTTAATCAAACTGATAAGCAAGAATGCCAAATGGTCTTGATGAAACTAGCGCTTGAATGACTAGTAGATGCTCTTAAAATGCTGCTATAGTACTTACTTTCGAGTGTCTAAATTGCAGCTCCTTCGGCAGTCCCGGAGCTTTTCTGGTGAATTTTCTCCAAACCCTACCGGACAAAGAAAACAATTACTTGATATATCAGGAAATGAACAAAGTTGCTGATATGGTGGATAATGATCGATTTAACTTACTTCTCGAGTATTTGAGTCATGTCTGCATAGTCCTGGGGATCTTTTCGTCTTGAGTCTAAGACGGTTACTAGTCCCTTCTCAAGCTTAATCTCTAGGAGAATATAGTGGAAACTGCACACGCATGCATAACTCATCAATTGCATTACTATAACCTTGACTAATATATAAGGGAAACCGAATACGCACAAGACAGTAACACTCACTTGAAGTTGTAAGGAAAGAGTATTATATCTTTGTTTTCATTTATTACGAACGATCGTAGCAAGTTGGCCTCGGTAGCTGCGACATGAAATTTAACCTGAGTTGCATCTATGAGATATGTGTTAATGAACCCAATATCACCGACTTGTCTTTTCTTCAATTCGGCGATCTTCAATCTGCATAATATAGTGAGGATGATTATAAATACATGCAATGAAAGAGCTAAGCTATGTAGAGAAACTTAATGATAGAAGTACTACTACTTACAGACAGTAGCAGGCGACCGTTGTTTTATCGAGGGCCAATTGATTGAAAAACTAATAGAACTCCTCAAATGGAACAGGCAACAGTTCAATTCCAACGAGGTCATGCTCCTTTTTAACTTTCACATACAAAGTACTCCTCCCCCCAGAGTCTCTACAGATTTTCAAGTACCAATCATGCAATCTTCGCATCATCATTGATAGAGATCTTTCATCTTTGACGAGAGGCTTCCCGTACTCGTATCTTTGTATCTGCACGTCCATGGGTTCATAATGTACATCGTCGGGCAGGTAATCTGCAAGATTGCTATAACCGGGCACCATCCTTGGATCATTAGCGACGTTGTGGCTAGGCACCTTGAGCGAGGGGCACGATTGCTTCGCTTGTTCGCCGAGCTGGGCAATTTGTTTCCCAGCTCGTCGTTCTTTCAGCCTTTGATCACTGACAGTACTTCCTGACCGCTCCACTTCGGCAAATTCCTTTCCAATAATGCGCTCATAGTTTCCTTTCGGCGGAGACTTCGGTGGTTTTGTCAGGGCTGCCAGAGAGCGCTTCACTTTCACCGGATCTACCTTCTCCTCCGGAGGTGGATGTCTCTTTGCTCTCAACCCTTGAAACCAGTCATCCACTTCGGTTCGCGCGATCTCGGCATTCTCCTCCGGGGTCCTCTCATATGGTAACTTCTCTGGAGTCTTCAGAGAAGGACCGAATCTGTATGTCCTCCCGCCTCTGGTTGTACTGCTAGACGCCGACCGAGCAGATGAAGCGGTTGTCTTCTTTACTTGCTTACGAGGCGGAGGAGAAGGACTACGACGCGCCGGAGCAGCTGGAGCGGCGGCAGGTCTCTTCCGCCCTTGCTGACGAGGCGGAGAAGGAGGAGGCTGGCTGCTCGGGCGCGTCGGCGCAGGCGGAGAAGGAGGTGGAGTGCCGCCACGCGCCGGAGAAGGAGCCGGCCGAGGGCCCTGATCGTCACTCGCCAGAGGAGGAGGCGGTGGAGGAGGCGGAGTGCCCTGACTTGCCGGAGGAGGAGGCGGACGCGTCCAGTTCGGAAGGTTGATGAGCTCCTTCCGCCATAGGCATGGAGTCTTCAGAGCAGACCCCAGCCGAGTCTCCCCTTCACCGGTAGGGTGGTCAAGCTGGAGGTCCTCAAATCCCTCCGTTATTTCATACACCATCACCCTAGCATATCCTTCTGGAATCAGCCGGCAGTGAAAAGTTGCGCCGGGTTCAGTAGGATAAACAGAGCCAACAGCCGCCTTGACCTTCAAACTCATCCATTGCGTCATAAGGTGGCAATTTTGAGACTCCTTTATAGCATCCACGGGATAGCTGGCAGGAGCCATCAAGGTATGCTCCGGCTGAAGCAGCTCAGTGGAAGCCACACTGCTTCTGTGCTGAGATGGCGGGGTAGCTTCGGGGGAGGCTTCGGCAGTACGTTTGCTGCGATTTGCTTCTCGTTCCTCTATCGCGTCTACCATTGCTTGCAACGCCTGCATTTGGGTCTGCTGCACTTTTTTCCTCCTCTCATGGGATTTGTAACCGCCTGCGTCCGAAAACCCAACCTTCCATGAAATGGAGCCTGGCGTGCCTCGTGTCCGTCCAGGGTGCTCAGGATTCCCGAGGGCCATTGTGAGCTCGTCGTTCTCTCTGTCTGGAAAGAACTTCCCTTGCTGCGCTGCTTCGATATACTGCTTAAGCTTCCTGACTGGTATGTCTATTTGATCGTTCGTCCAAATGCACTTCCCTGTTACAGGGTCCAAGGTTCCGCCAGCCCCGAAGAACCAAGTCCGGCAACGGTCTGGCCAGCTAATTGTCTCTGGTTCGATCCCTTTATGAACCAGATCATTCTCAGTCTTGGCCCACTTAGGCCGGGCTACGAGGTAGCCACCTGACCCCGTGCGATGGTGAAGCATCTTCTTCGCAGCATTTTGCTTGTTTGTCGCCGACATCTTCTTACTCTTTTCCGATGTCTTGTGGGCCACAAATGCGGGCCAGTGATCTCTGATCTTCTCATATCTGCCCTTGAATTCTGCTGTCTCATTATTTTCGACAAACTTATTCAGCTCTTTCTTCCACCTCCTGAATAGTTCTGCCATCCTCTTAAGAGAAAAAGACTTGATTAATTTCTCTTTAACTGGGTTCTCTGGATTATCCTCTGGCGGTAGGGTGAAATTTGACTTAGCTCAGTCCAAAGATCATTTTTCTGCATATCATTGACATAAGACACCTCAGGGTCTTCTGTAGCCGGCTTAAACCATTGCTGGATGCTTATCGGGATCTTGTCCCTAACCAGAACCCCGCACTGAGCAACAAATGCGCTCTTTGTTTGAAGGGGTTCAATCGGTTGGCCGTCGGGCGCGATTGCTATGATCTCAAACTTTTCATCCGAGCTCAACTTTTTCTTCGGGCCTCGTCTCTTTACCGAAGTTGTGCTCCATCCGGAGGGCTAGAAAAAAGAACAAAGACTTAATTAATATGTGTACATACCAAAACAATGAATGCATCAATCAGCTAGTCAGCATAGGCTTAACTAATATATATACCTGGCCGGACTCGGTTCGGTCACCGGAGCCGTCATCACGGTCTCCTTCTTGCACCGGCATTGGGTCACCTGAGCCGTCCTCATGTTCTTCTTCTTGCACCGGCATTAGGTCACCGTAGCCAGCTTGTTCACCCTCTCCTTCCAGACCATCGGTGTCGTTGAGAAACAACGAGACGGCATCACTTCCTTCTGCGATTATGTCCCTCAACAACACTTCTTTTGCTTCATCTAGGGCGGTGTCCATAGTTTCTACAAATATTTACAACATGGCAATTATTATTCAAACATGACAGATGGATATATTAGTGGCAAACGTAGAACTAGCTACCTAATCATAGTAAGCTATCGGGAGGGGGTATATATCGACAACGACGACACTACATCTATGTCCCTCGACGACCCTCGTTCCCGATAAAAAAAAGAGGAAGAAGAAAAAAAAAGAGGAGAAGAAAGAATAGAGGAGTTCTCCTCTATTCTTTTTTTATCCTCTTTTTTTCTTCTTCCTCTTCTTTTTTTATCATCTTCTTCGTCTCATGTTCGAGAGCATCGCCGAGGGGTCGGGAGGTTGCGTAGTGTCAAAGGATTCAACAAAACCATGTCTTCATCATTAGGCGAAAGTAACAGGTGCATGATGGTAAGAAGCTCTTCAAAGTTGTTCTGGAACGGAGTCCCAGATAGGATAATTCGCTTTTTGGTACAAAGTTCAGCAAGAGCCTTCCAAATATCGCTATTTGGAAGGGCTTTGCTGAAATCGTACCAAAAGGCGGATTATCCTATCCGGGACTCCATTCCAGAACAACTTTGTAGAACTTCATACCAACATGCCCTGGTTACTTCCGGCTAATGATGAAGGCATGGATTTCTTCAATACTTTGACACTAGGAAACCTCTCTCGACCCCTCGGCGATCCTCGACCCCTCAAACCCTCGACGACCCTGGAACCCTCGACCCCTCGGCGATCCTCTTCTTCCTCTCATGTTCGAGAGCATCGCCGAGGGGTCGGGAGGTTGCGTAGTGTCAAAGGATTCAACAAAACCATGTCTTCATCATTAGGCGAAAGTAACATGTGCATGATGGTACAAAGCTCTTCAAAGTTGTTCTGGAACGGAGTCCCAGATAGGATAATTTGCTTTTTGGTACAAAGTTCAGCAAGAGCCTTCTGAATATCGCTATTTGGAAAGCCTTTGCTGAATTCGTACCAAAAGGCGGATTATCCTATCCGGGACTCCATTCCAGAACAACTTTTCAGAACTTCATACCAACAACCCTCGAACCCTCGACCCTGAAACCCTCGACCCTTGACCCCTCGAACCCTCGACCCTGAAATCCTAGAGGAGAAGATCGAAGAAAAAAAGAAGAAAAAAAGAGGAGAAAAAAGAAAGGAATAGTGGAGAAGAAGAGAAAATAGAATATATTCTATTTTCTCTTCTTCTCCACTATTCCTTTCTTCTTCTCCTCTTCTTTTTCTTCTTTTTTCTTCTTCTTATTTATTTCTCCTCTTCTTCCTCTCCTCTTCTTCTTCTTATTTAGTTCTCTCGACCCCTCGTCCCTCTCTCGACCCCTCGACGACCCTCGTCCCTGATAACATTTTTTTCTCCCCTCGACACCTCTCGACCTCTCGTCCCACTCTCGACCCCTCATCATCATCTATCACCCCCCTCATTTTCTTTAGCATATATCCATGAAGAAAAAAGAAGTCTTCCTCTTCTTATTTTCCTTTTTCCACTCCTTCCTTTTCTTCTTCTTCTTCTTCTTCTTCTTCCTTCTTCCTTCTTCCTCTTTTCTTCCTTTCCTTATTTTACCTTTTCCTCTACACTAACCTAAAATCGATATCTACTAATTAACAACCTAAATAAAAAAATGAATACATATATGAAAAAAAACATCATATGAAAAAAACATCTAGCATTTCATCAAACACCTTCTATATGGACAAAAAAATTCAGAAGCTCCTCTATTCCTTCTTCTTCTCCTCTTTTTTTCTTCTTCTTCCTCTTCTTCCTCTTCTCATCTTCTCCTTCTTCTTCTCGTTCTTTCTCTACTTATTTTCCTTTTCCTTATTTTACTTTTTCCTCTCCACTAACCTAAAATGCACTAACCTAAAATGCAACAAACATAAAATGCACTAAATCGATCAACTAACCTAAAATCAGTGATAAAATGCACTAACCTAAAATCGATATCTACTAACAACTTAAAAAAATTAATACATATATGAAAAAATGCATATATGAAAAAAAACATCATCATATCATCAACAGAAAAAATAGTATTTTTTCTAAAAATCTATCTTTTGCATATATACATCAACATATATATACACTAACCTAAAATGCACAAAAATGCTATCGGAGAGGGGGTATATCGACCCCCCTCATGTATCCACATACATACATCTATACATACATACATACATACATTTCTCATATATACATACATACATTTCTCATATATGTTTTTCTTCTTCTTCCTTTCTTCCTTCTTCCTAGCTAGATATATAATTTTTTGCATATATAAAATACATATATACTTGCATATATGTATAAATTTTTGCATATATAAACTTTTGCATATATAAAGTTTTTCTAAAATCTAACTTTTGCATATATGAACATATATACACAGAGAACATATACATATATGCACATTTTTATAATAATGAAGAAAATAATAGGAAAGGGCGCCGGCGGCCGGACCGAAGCTGGCGGCGTGTGGTCGGGGCGACGGGGTTGGGGAAGGGGCGGCGCGCGCGGCGACGGCGACGGGGTCGGGGAAGGGGCGGCGCGTGCGGCGACGACGACGGGGTCGGGGAACAGTTGGCGCGCGCGGCGACGGCGACGGGGTCGGGGCAGGGGCGGCGCGCGCGGCCACGGCGATGGTGTCGGGGCCGGCAGGGGCGGAGGGCGCGGCGACATTGTCGGGGCAGTGGCTCGGCGGCGGCGACGGCGAGGTGGACCAGCCTGACGGCGTCGGGGCAGGGCTCGGCGGCGACGGCGACGAGGAGCAGAAGGCATCGGGGCGAGAAGAAACAGATGGATTTTGGCGAAAACTGCAAAGTGCTGTATATATAGCAAGAGCATTGGTCCCGGTTCGTGGCACAAACCGGGACTAATGCCCCCCTTTAGTCCCGGTTGGTGGCAAGGCCTCTTTTCAGCAGTCCAAAGGGCGGGAAGCGGCGGCCTTTGGTCCCGGTTGGTGGCACCAACCGGGACTAAAGGGGGGCATTAGTCCCGGGTCGTAGCACCAACCGGGACTAATGCCCCCCTTTAGTCCCGGTTGGTGCCACCAACCGGGACCAAAGGCTTGTGTTGCCCCGAACCCAAATATTTAGTCCCACCTCGCTAGTTGAGAGGGAGGCGCACCTGTTTATAAGGTGCGGTGTGCCTTCCCTCTCGAGCTCCTCTCTAAAGCAGGCTTTCGGGCCTAACACTGCAATCTGTGCCTGTGGGCCTACTGGGCCTCCCGCGGGCCTGAATCCTGGCCCATGGTAGGGTTTCTAGTCGTATTCAGGCCGTGGGGGCCCAGTAGGTGGCACTTTTTTGTTTTTTCGTTTTTTTTGTTTCTACTTAGAACTAAATACTTATAGTTTTGTAGTGATTTCTTTTTTATTTTAGGTCACAAAAATTATAAACTTTCTGTTAGTGCCATTAGTTTTAAAATTTGAATAGTTTAAATTTGATTTTTTAAAAAATTTGTGTGAATCACTAGTTTATGAATAACTTTACTATAAAAATTGATTTTTGAGTCAATCTTTTTCCTGCTATTTAATGTTACTGTGTTTTATCATTATACTCAATTTGGTAATTTTAGTTAGTCATAACAAATATTATAGGGGTGAGCCCTATTTTTTCCAGTTTTTTTGTTTTTTTTTCTGCATTATTTATTCCCTTTTGTTTTTTGCTTTATTTTTAATTCTTTTTGCTTTTAGTTTTAGAAAAATTATAAACTTTCTGTTAGTGCCATTAGTTTTCAAATTTGAAAACACTTTTTTAGTTTTTTAGTTTTCTTTGTTGCTTTATTTATTTTATTTTGTTTCTACTTACAACAAAATACTTATTGTTGCTATTTTTATTTTTTTTCTAGTTTTTTTGTTTTGTTTTCTGTATTGTTTATTTTGTTTTGTTTTTTGCTTTATTTTTTAATTCTTTTTGCTTTTAGGTCGGCAAAATTATAAACTTTCTGTTAGTGCCATTAGTTTTAGAAAAAATATAAACTTTCTGTTAGTGCCATTAGTTTTCAAATTTGAATAGTTAAAATTTGAACATAGATGCACCTATAGATAAAACTCGACCTAAATTCATAGTTTTCAAATGAACTCTGAAAAAGTTGGCATAGCATACTCGTCTGTTACAAATTTGGCATGGTATCATCATAATAGTTGCGGGAGAAAGTCTTCACTTTTTCTTCGCTTGTGTCATTTGCTTATTGCGCCGTAACCATGGATAATCTTCATTGTTTATCAGGATGCTTGGGTCAGCCTTGACATTGAAGGGATGAATTTCATGAAACTTTTCATAATTTTCAGACATGTCTGTCTTGCCGTCCACTCCCAGGATGTCCCTTTTTCCTGAAAGAACTATGTGGCGCTTTGGCTCATCGTATGATGTATTCGCTTCCTTATCTTTTCTTTTTCTCGATTTGGTAGACATGTCCTTCACATAGATAACCTGTGCCACATCATTGGCTAGGATGAATGGTTCGTCAGTGTACCCAAGATTTTTTAGATCCACTGTTGTCATTCCGTACTGTGGGTCTATCTGTACCCCGCCGCCTAACAGATTGACCCATTTGCACTTAAACAAAGGGACCTTAAAATTAGGTCCGTAGTCAAGTTCCCATATCTCCACTATGTAACCATAATATGTATCCTTTCCGCTCTCGGTTGCTGCATCAAAGCGGACACCGCTGTTTTGGTTGGTGCTCTTTTGATCTTGGGCGATCATGTAAAATGTATTCCCATTTATCTCGTATCCTTTGTAAGTCAATACAGTCAAAGATGGTCCCCTGGACAACAAGTACAACTCATCACAAACAGTGTTGTCACCTCTGAGACGTGTTTCCAACCAACTACTGAAAGTCCTGATGTGTTCACATGTAATCCAGTCGTCCCAATGCTCCGGGTGTTTGGAGCGCAGACTGTTCTTGTGTTCATCGACATACGGGGTCACCAAGGTAGAGTTCTGTAGAACTGTGTAGTGTGCTTGAGACCAAGAATATCCGTCCCTGCATATTATTGAGTCTCTTCCAAGAGTGCCTTTTCCAGTCAGTCTCCCCTCATACCGCGATTTAGGGAGACCTATCTTGTTAAGGCCAGGAATGAAGTCAACACAAAACCCGATAACATCCTCTGTTTGATGGCCCATGGAGACGCTTCCTTCTGGCCTAGCGCAATTACGGACATATTTCTTTAGGACTCCCATGAACCTCTCAAAGAGGAACATATTGTGTAGAAATACGGGCCCCAGGATGACAATCTCGTCGACTAGATGAACTAGGACGTGTGTCATGATATTGAAGAAGGATGGTGGGAACACCAGCTCGAAACTGACAAGACATTGCGCCACATCACTCCTTAGCCTTGGTACGATTTCTGGATCGATCACCTTCTGAGAGATTGCATTGAGAAATGCACATAGCTTCACAATGGCTAATCGGACGTTTTCCGGTAGAAGCCCCCTCAATGCAACCGGAAGCAGTTGCGTCATAATCACGTGGCAGTCATGAGACTTTAGGTTCTGAAACTTTTTCTCTGGCATATTTATTATTCCCTTTATATTCAACGAGAAGCCAGTCGTGACCTTCATACTGAGCAGGCATTCAAAGAAGATTTCTTTCTCTTCTTTCGTAAGAGCGTAGCTGGCAGGACCTTTATACTGCTTCGGAGGCATGCCATCTTTTTCGTGCAAACGTTGCAGGTCCTCCCGTGCCTAAGGTGTATATTTTGTCTTCCCATACGCGCCCAAGAAGTCTAGCAGGTTCACGCAAAGGTTCTTCGTCACGTGCATCACGTCGATTGAGGAGCGGACCTCTAGGTCTTTCCAGTAGGGTAGGTCCCAAAATATAGATTTCTTCTTCCACATGGGTGCGTGTCCCTCAGCGTCATTCGGAACAGCTAGTCCACCGGGACCCTTTCCAAAGATTACGTAGTGTAAATCATTCACCATAGCAAGCACGTGATCACTGGTGCGCATGGCGGGCTTCTTCCGGTGATCTGCCTCGCCTTTGAAATGCTTGCCTTTCTTTCGACATTGATGGTTGGTTGGAAGAAATCGACGATGGCCCAGGTACACATTCTTCCTGCATTTGTCCAGGTATATACTTTCAGTGTCATCTAAACAGTGCGTGCATGCGTGGTATCCTTTGTTTGTCTGTCCTGAAAGGTTACTGAGAGCGGGCCAATCGTTGATGGTCACGAACAGCAACGCCTTAAGGTTAAATTCCTCCTGTCTGTGCTCATCCCACGTACGTACACCGTTTTCATTCCACAGCTGTAAAAGTTCTTCAACTAATGGCCTTAGGTACACATCAATTTCGTTGCCGGGTTGCTTAGGGCCTTGGATGAGAACTGGCATCATAATGAACTTCCGCTTCATGCACATCCAAGGAGGAAGGTTATACATACATAGAGTCACGGGCCAGGTGCTGTGATTGCTGCTCTGCTCCCCGAAAGGATTAATGCCATCCGTGCTTAAAGCAAACCATACATTCCTTGGGTCCTTTGCAAACTCATCCCAGTACTTTCTCTCGATTTTTCTCCACTGCGACGTGTCAGCGGGTGCTCTCAACTTCCCATCTTTCTTTCGGTTCTCACTGTGCCATCGCATCAACTTGGCATGCTCTTTGTTTTTGAACAGACGTTTCAACCGTGGTATTATAGGAGCATACCACATCACCTTCGCAGGAACCCTCTTCCTGGGGGGGCTCGCCGTCAACATCACCAGGGTCATCTCGTCTGATCTTATACCGCAATGCACCGCATACCGGGCATGCGTTCAGATCCTTGTATGCACCGCGGTAGAGGATGCAGTCATTAGGGCATGCATGTATCTTCTCCACCTCCAATCCTAGAGGGCATATGACCTTCTTTGCTGCGTATGTACTGTCGGGCAATTCGTTATCCTTTGGAAGCTTCTTCTTTAATATTTTCAGTAGCTTCTCAAATCCTTTGTCAGCCACAGCATTCTCTGCCTTCCACTGCAGCAATTCCAGTACGGTACCGAGCTTTGTGTTGCCATCTTCGCAATTGGGGTATAACCCTTTTTTGTGATCTTATAACATGCGATCGAACTTCAGCTTCTCCTTTTGACTAATGCATTGCGTCCTTGCATCGACAATGACCCGGCGGAGATCATCATCATCGGGCACATCGTCTGGTTCCTCTTGATCTTCAGCAGCTTCACCCGTTGCAGCATCATTGGGCACATCGTCTGGTTCCTCTTGATCTTCACCAGCTCCCCCCGTTGCAGCATCACCGTATTCAGGGGGCACATAGTTGTCATCGTAGTCTTCTTCTTCGCCGTCTTCCATCATAACCCCTATTTCTCCGTGCCTCGTCCAAACATTATAGTGTGGCATGAAACCCTTGTAAAGCAGGTGGGAGTGAAGGATTTTCCGTTAGAGTAAGACCTCGTATTCCCACATTCAGTGCATGGACAACACATAAAACCATTCTGCTTGTTTGCCTCAGCCGCATCGAGAAACTCATGCACGCCCTTAATGTACTCGCGGGTGTGTCTGTCACCGTACATCCATTGCCGGTTCATCTGCGTGCATTATATATAATTAAGTGTCCAAATTAATAGAAGTTCATCATCACATTAAAACCAAAGTGCATACATAGTTCTCATCTAACAACATATAGCTCTCCAGAGCATCTAATTAATTAAACCATACATTGAAACTATGTAAAACATTTCAATGCGAAAACAAATGCGATCATAATCGCAACCAAGGTAACAATTGATCCAACGGCATAATGATACCAAGCCTCGGTATGAATGGCATATTTTCTAATCTTTCTAATCTTCAAGCGCATTGCATCCATCTTGATCTTGTGATCATCGACGACATCCGCAACATGCAACTTCAATATCATCTTCTCCTCCTCAATTTTTTTTATTTTTTCCTTCAACAAATTGTTTTCTTCTTCAACTAAATTTAACCTCTCGACAATAGGGTCGGTTGGCATTTCCGATTCACATACATCCTAGATAAATAAAATCTATGTCACGTTGGTCGGCATAATTTTCATAAACAATAAATGAACCAATAGTTATAAAGATAATATACATACCACATCCGAATCATAGACAGGACGAGGGCCGACGGGGGCGGATACCAAAACCATCGCACTATATAAGATGCAATAATAAAATGTAAGAAAATGATACAAGTATCTATCTAAACATACAAGTAAGAATATTTTTCCTTTCAGAAAGAAGATAAGAACAAGAGGCTCACCACGGTTGTGTCGGTGATGAGATCGGCGCGGGTGATCGACGGCGGTGAAGACGGGGACGGGGCGTGACGGACCGCTAAATCTAGACAAATCTCAAGGAAAATGGAGCTTGGAGGTCGAGCTTCGAGAGGAGAAAGCTTAAGTAGTGTGGCTCGGGCATTCCATCAAACACCTCATGTGCATAGGAGGTGAGCTAGAGCACCACAAAGCCCTCTCCCCCTCGGCCAGAAAAAACAGAGCACTGTGCTCTGCTCTTGCGCGAGGGGGTATATATAGGCACCTCATTGGTCCCGGTTGGTGACATGAGCCGGGACTAAAGGGGAGCCTTTGGTCCCGGTTCAAGCCACCAACCGGGACCAATGGTGGTGGGCCAGGAGCGAGGCCCATTGGTCCCGGTTCATCCCACCAATCGGGATCAAAAGGTCTAGATGAACCGGGACCAATGGCCCACGTGGCCCGGCCGGCCCCCTGGGCTCACGAACCGGGACCAATGCCCACATTGGTCCCGGTTCTAGACTGAAGCGGGACTAATAGGCTGACCGGGCCTGGACCAAAGCCCTGTTTTCTACTAGTGCATGCGCACAAGGTCAACCAAAGAAAAATCCCCAGGCCCTATGCACATGATGTGTCTAGAGAGATTTCACCTCGACCCCGTGGTCAAAGGGTGCCTGAGGCATGTGTGCATGAGATGTATAGAGACTTAGCCCTAGACCCCATGGGCACGAGGAATGCTGGCCGTGGGCACATTAACTGATGAGATATTTAGGTAATTTGAAGTGGTAGGTGTAAGTTTGTTTGTATATGAGTTTAGCATGTTCCCACAGCTTCATTTGAGCACCTCAACCCCTCTCAATAGCGTGGCTGTCCTAGGACTCAAATAAACCAAAACCAAAGCTTCAAGTCATCGGAAAAAGAAGCCTTTATGTTTTTTGAAGTGGGGAGCCAACCATCCCCTTAATAAAACCTTCGAGTAACCATGGCCTGAGATAAACCTTTAACACTCATCATTAGTTCCACTAATCGCATCGTCATCACACCAAAATACCATTTAGATATAAATGTTGAGGACCATGAGCTCCCTGATGATGTTGACAATGATGTGTTGCCAAAGTGTTACCCCGATGCCAATATCAGTTGTGGTCAACAAAAAGTTGAAAAGTGTAAACATCAGCCAGATCCATTTCTTCGTGTGTGCAATAAAGGTAGTGACACCAAGAGGATGTTTTTGAAGTGCTATTATGAGGTCAATTATTTTCCTTCTATGCATGTGGTTGAACCCCAGCCCCTATCTATATATGTGTACTAAAATTTATCTCGCAATTCATAAGATCCTGATGCATGTGATCATGTCAAGTGACTTGATCTAGAATGGGAGGGGAGGGCTAAAAGTGTTATTAAGGAGCTTGCTACCCGCAAGTTGATGCTAGAATAGAGGCTAAGAGATAAGGAGGCCGAGAATGAGAGATCCAAACCAAGGGCTTTCTTTAGTTCAAGGGATTAAAAAAGGCCTAGAAATAGAAGACCACCTGAATATTAAAGGAATGCATGAAAAAAAGGAAACAATATGCACGTAGATTTTGTAAACTCAAGTGTTTGGCGCAAAGAAATAGGAAAATCGCAAGAATCATCCGCCCCATTAAATCAAAGTAAAACCAAATGAAAAATTGCAATTAAGAGCAACTCTAGCAGATACCATAAAAACGCGCCTTGCAAAAACAGTATACAGCTCGCCCTACAACGGATTTGCAGTACTGCGCGGCATCGGGCATAACAGATGCCGTAAAAATTGTTTTGGGTCAGATGTGGAGGCCACAAGTCAGTAGTTGAATTTACAACAAGGTCCCTATGACATAGCACAACATAACCTAAAATCAAAAGTTAGATTACAATTGGGTCCCGGAGCAAAACTCCAGCCGCGGTGCAGGGCCATGCCGTGCCGTGCTTTTCCCAGTCGCGGCGCCGGATCCACCTAACTCGGCCAAGACAATGGCAGCAGCGGCACCGCGTCCCCGGGCCCCTTCCGCAGGGTGCATACCTCTGTGCGTCGCAGGGACCCAGCTGTGAACCACCATGGCCATAGGGCGGCGGGCGGTGGCGGCGCTGGGCTCGTCGGCATTGGGAGCAGGCGAGTCATGGCGGTTGGTGCTGAAATTTCCCTCCCTACAAGGATAGAGGAAACTGCAAAATGAGGAGGAAAAATTAGAGATATAGCGGACGCGGGCCGAAATATATAGCCCCCCGCAAAATATTTTACGGGACGGTCCGTTGCACAGTACCTAGTCGGGACAATCTTTCGTCCCAGTCATGCAAAACGACAATTATTTTGCGGGACGGGGTGATTTACGGTATTTGCTCTAAGATGGTATTAAGCATCTAAATGCCTCGAGAGGTATCTCACGCTCACGATTCTAAAAAGGATTCATCCGTGGATTGTAAAATTCTTGCATTTCTCTTTGAAAATAAGACTATCACAAAATTTACTCTATTTTCATTTGCTTCAATGAAACTAACTAAATACATAGTGTCATCAAAGGAGAATTTTTTGTTAGTATGCTTTCCCTCCTTTTCCTGTGAACCGAAAATTCGTCGCCGTGTCACACGGAAGCTCCACTACTGACCATAACATTCGGCGTCCATAATGTGACACATGGAACGTACGCTGTGCTCGAATATCTGCTGTCAATTACTCATCAATCATGGCATTTTCCTTGTCAAGAATTCGGAATATATACGAGCCGGGACCAGTCCAAGACATGTGGCACCAAGGTCACTTTCACGTATCTCATTCTCGTTCCACATCACACAACCACTACCTGCTTGTACGAGATAGTTCCATGCACCACAAGTTTGCACCACAGAGGTATAGTGTGCGACATGCATGTATTCCATTTATAAAGCTGAAACTATCTACTACAACAAGGTTAGTCCGGCTTCAATGAGGAAGGAGCGATGACGGCGGCGCCTTCGGTTCCCTCCAATGCTTGTAGTCGTCACTCATGGTCTACAGACCTGGATGTAAGTTTTATTTCTGATGTTCTTTGTACTACCTTGACGATAGATTGGAAGCTTTTCCCAAAAAAAAAATCTAAATTGATGTATATAGCACAACAACTAGGTGTGCGGATTTCTTGCTCCCGGGCTCCATGGAACCCGGTTTTTTTTTTGACAAAAAAATAATCAAAAATCATATTAATTTTTTAAGTTTGAAAAAATGAAAATATGCACAAGTCATATGGATGTATACTACATTTCTGTAAAATTTCATGATGAAATGTGTTTTGGTGCGAGCTACACAAAAAAAAACAAATCATAGACTTTTATAGTGAATACTACCTGTGCTAGAAATACATGGATTTTTGTGTAGCTTGCACCAAAACATATTTCATCTTGAAAAATTACAATAATATGTATACATCCCTTGTCCATGTGTATTTTTTTATTTTATTTTAAACTTCAAAATATATTTTTATTTTTTTTCAAAAATACAAGCTCCATGGAACCTGGGATCCAAAAGGAATTTCTGGACAACTGGTATATGGTTACATGCATCCAATCTTTTTTAAACACGGTCCCCTACTCACTAAAAAAAGGTAGAATCGAATTACCCGGTTAATTAACGAAAACCCGGACAAAAACGCACACCCACAAGAAAGGGCACCTCGGTTGACCTGGCACCAACAAAATCACACACACCAACGAGAAGAGGACACCATTGAGGATGCCTGTAATGTCATCGTCCTCACCTCTCTAGGAGCAGGCGACTCCGACTTCGCCGCAGATGACCCGTCAAGACCCCTTCGAATAAACAACACACGAGGACCTCGCCGGCCATAGCTAAACAATCGACCAAAGACATCGAGGACCAGCATCTCCGCATTTGCCAATGTACTTCGTAGGAGAAAGTTGCAAGCCTCGCACCGAAATAGTCCAATGCAACCTTCGGAGAGCACTGACCGCTGAAATCACCCTTATGGAGTCATCGTTGCCATAGGTGCCCCACCACGCACAACTCTGACTTCTCTGTCACGGCAAGAAACACACATAGGCGCACCCATTGGCTAACTGGACCGCTGACATCAAAAGGACAATCCGTGACCCAACTCCATACGCCATCATCGTCCTCGTCGCACGAGTCGCAACGCCAACCACTCGCATCACCGGTTGGGCACCTGCCAAAACGCTGTTGTTGTGCATGTCCAGCCCAAGAGAAGTGCGGAGAAGGTTCACCTGTCTTCAAAGCAACGCCCCAAAGAGGGAAACACCATAGTAACAACGTTGTTGCCCAACCCATACGGGTCTAGACTTTCGCCTGAAGAGCTTGATTCACCCGAAAAGCTTGAGTAGGAAGTAGATGATGCACATAAACACAACGACGCCTTTAAGAAGGAAAGCGATACCCACAGGCGCCGCCACGCTGGCCAGCTAACACCGGCAAGGCTTTCGCCTATAGCAGTACAAACCATCACTTCCACGCAGCCGACCAAGGCTTGCCTACCATCACTTCCACGCAGCCGACCAAGGCCAGCAAGCACCTCCGCTGATCCGCACACTCCTGCCGCAGTGGTCGCGCCACCACCACGTAGGACCACCTCTTTCCTCGAAGCCCGGGTGGAGCCAGAACCAGTAGATCTGGCATCGACCTCGCACTGCACCTCCATGAAGTCACAGGGCCTCCTTGCAACACCGGAGCCGGGGGGCTGCCACACCGGCCCAAAACCCGCTAGGACGAGCTGCCGGGTCAATCCCGAATGAAAATCGCAGCCCCAGCCGCACTATCCCGCTGCATCATGCCGCCAGCCAGAGACATGGCTGACACAGCCTCTCACCACCGTGGAATAGCCGGATCCGGTCACTGTCGCCTAGATCTGGCTGGCCGCCGCCATCGAATCGCAGATGGGCTCGCCAGATGCCTTCTCGGTGTCGAACATGAGAAGAACGCCAAACCGTCGAAGAAGAAGGGGGGCGCCACCCAGCCCCGACTCGTCGGAGAAGAGCACTGCCGGAAGCCCACAGATCCCGCGCAACCACACAAAGCAGCCGAGCGGCCCGAGCCTCCCCCTCCGAGAGCCGCCACCTGCCATGCGAGAAGAGCGCCCGCGCCGCCGCCGTTCGCCATGCGAGCTTAGCCCAGCAGCATCCTCCGACGACGCGGTGGGAAGGGGAGGGGCGAGGAGGGTGGCCGGCGGCGCAGTGATTAACTTCGCCCATGTTGCCTAAGAAGCGATAGATGGGTTGTTTTTTACATGCATCCATTTAACTAGGACAACGCTAACGCCCACACGTGTGGTGGGAGTTAAACCCGCCACATGCCCTATAACACACATATTGCGCCACATCACCGCATGCATGCATGTGAGTATCCTTTTGGCTTTTTAGTTTTTAAAATGTTTTATCTCTTAAATGAAAAATCCGATTGAAGATCTGTTTTCACCATTAAATCCCTCGTGACGAGATCTTTGAAACTCGATCTCATATCAATATATTTTGATGATTTTTTTGGGTTAAAATTGCCATGTCTATTGCACATGACTTGCCATGGTGTTTACATTGAAGTTGCCATGATATGTTTCAGCTATTTTCTTTTACATTTAAAATTAATTTTGACATATTATAAAACAGGGAATTAAGAAACTAGACTTGTCATCAACCATAAACTAAAATTGCCATGATACATGCATTTAAAATTGCCATGGTTCATACAAAAAATAATTTTCATGATCAAAGTACTAAAATTGTCATCATCAAAATACTAAAATTGTCGTGCTCTACAAACTAAAATTGCCACATGGCAACATTAGTTTAAGCACTATGGCAACTACAATGTAAATATCATGGCAACTTTTGGGTAAAAAACAATTTCGTTGAAACATATCAACATGGTGTCTAGTTTTGAAGATCTCGTCGAGATGGATTTAATGATGAAAACGGATTTTTAATTGAATTTTTTTAGTTAGAAGATAAAACATTTTAAAGCAAAAAAACCAAAATGATTCCTGCTGATGTCATCTATTCACACGTGGCAAAATGTGTGGTAATAAAGGCGTGTGTGCGATGTGCAAGATGCCACACGTGTGGGCGTTAGTTTTTTCCTTTAACTAAGGCAAGACTAAGGGATCCTGTTTCGGGATGACAATGGGTAGGGTACGGGTGGGTACAACCCCTTCTACCCAAACCCTTACTCATAGAAACTTTCTAAACCTACTCATTTTAATACTCATGGGCATAAAGTGACATCCATGCCCATACCCATCGGGTATTCTATACCCAATGGGTATCCAGTGGATATAATACATAGAATTTAGATTTTGTCAAGTAGTGAAATGAGTCTAAAAATCAAGTGATGATGAGCGATTATTCAAGCACCGACACGGCCTCCTCCCGTTGGTAGCCTACTTGAGGTGGCAAGGGAGTACGATAAGCGGTTGGTGGAAGCCCAATATAGTGGGGCGGTGGTGGGAACTGGGAATCGCTGGTACAAGAGTTGGACAAGAGTCTATTAGTGATGAATCAATTTCATCATTTCAAGGAGTCATATAGGACATAGGAGAAGTGACGAGCTAGTGGCTGCAGTCGGTGAAATGGCTCCCGAGCTCGTCTGCTCCTGCTCATGAACAAAAAATGAAAAAATTACTAGAAAATTTTCAAACAAAAAAGGCTGATATTTTTTTACATGGAAGATGTTTGAGTGTGTGAGATGGGTGCTAATTTTCAGTGTGTTTGAACATCTAAGTACCTCTCATAAAAAAAAGCCAAATTTTGAGTATGTGAAAGGTCTCTTGTTCATGGCTGTTTGGATCGATTTTGTTTTTTTTTTATCTGAGAGCTACTCAGATGTCCGAATGCGCTGAAAATTGGCATGCACCTCACGCACTAGACATCTTTCATGCAAAAAAAAATATCAGTTTCGCTATAGTATACAGTTGTGGCCATGCAACTATAAATGAAAGGAGGGCAAGAGCAAGAATTGTGCACCTGTCCTCTGTCTCTTCCTATAGTTCCTACTCGAAATACCTCAGCTCATCAAAAGTATAATGGGTACTAAGGTGAAGGTGGTGGAGTCATGTATGGTGCCGCCCAGCGAGGAGACGCCTAGGAAAGGTCTGTGGCTTTCCCCAGTCGATCTCATGCAGCACAACCTCAAGAGAGGCCACACCCCGACCGTCTACTTGTACCGCTCCGGCTCCGAGTCCGGCCCGGACGCCGACGTCGACTTCTTTGATGTGGCAAGGCTGAAAGCGGCGATGGCCAAGGCTCTGGTGGCCTTCTACCCCCTGGCCGGCCGTCTCGGCATGGACGGCGATGGTCGGGCAGAGATCGACTGCGCCGGCCAGGGCGTGCTCTTCGTCGTCGCTCGCTCGGACCTCACCGTCGACGACCTGAGAAACTTCCAGCCGTCGCCGGAGCTAAGGAGGCTCTTCGTCCCCCGCGTTGAAGACCACTCGCCGCCCCTCATGTGCGGCATCCAGGTGAACTTCTTAAAGTGCGGCGGGGTGGCCTTAGGGACGGCGCTGCACCACGTCGCCATCGATGCCATGAGCGCGTTCCACTTCTTCCAGACATGGTCTGCCTTCTCCAGGGAGGGCGATGGGGCCGCGGCGGCGCTGGAGCTTCCCTGCCACGACCGCACCCTCCTCCGCGCGCGGTCCCCACCCGTCGTCCACCCCGACGCTCATCTCACTATGTTCTCGCCGAAGCAGCCGAGTTCATTGTCCGAGACGCCGCCGGGCGCCGTTGTCAACGAGATATTCGTCATCTCCAACGACCAGGTCGCCGCTCTCAAGCGTGCCTGCACCGGTGGCGACGGCGGCAGCGTGAGCACCTTCTGCGCCGTGAGCGCCCTGGTGTGGCGGTGCCTATGCGCCGCCCGCCGGCTGCCGTCGGACGCCACGACGCGCCTTACTTTCCCCGCCAACGTCCGGCGCAGCCTGCGGCCGCCGCTCCCGGACACCTACTTCGGCAACGGGCTCATCCTGCTGGGCACCACCGGCAAGGTGGGGGACATCGTCGACTCGGAGGAGCTGGCCTCCGTTGCTGGTCGGATCAAGGGCGTGATCCGCCGGATGGACGACGAGCTGGTGCGTTCATGGATGGACTGGTTGGAGATGATCGGTACCGAGACAGCTTTGCCTCCGGGGAGCATGCCGGAGACTGACCTGAGGGTGACCAGCTGGCTAGGCATGCCGATGTACGACGCGGATTTCGGGTGGGGGAAGCCGCTGGTGATGCACCGCGCCGTCCAGCCGCGCGCCGGGTTCGCCTACCTCATGAACGGCGTCGGCGGCAGCGTGCGCATCCTCATGTCCACGGAGCCTGGAATTGTGGACGACTTCCAGCGCCTGCTGTATGCCAACCTGATCTAGTTCTATCCTAGTATCCTTTATGAAGCCTCCGATTCGGCTTGTCGGTTTGGTATGTAGCAGCCCTTGATCTATTGGCCTGCAAAATTTTAAGTGTATTGCTTATTTCACTGAAATTCATGAATCCCCCAATATGTTCAAGGAGAAATTCATCAGTCGCTATGCCTCACAGAGTGTACTTTTGGCACAGATTTCACGAAGACTTGCTCTACCCACTCCCACTATACTGTAATATCTCCACCTTATCATGCCTTTTCACATTATCTTCGTGTTTGAAATCATTTTATCTTATAAAGCGAAAATACGATTTATGGGCATGGCGTACTTTTAAACCGGACACATTAAACATCCATAGACGCATTCGCAGACAAAGATATTGGAACCGTCCATCCAACCGCATGCAGGAAACTTTCGCCCAAGGTCCGGCCTCCTCTAGTTGACAAGAATATGTTGAATCAATAGCATTTTTTGCATATGTCAAAATAGTTGCTCCGGTGCGGGCGACTCGGCGGATCGTGTAACTTACGGATGGATTTTTACAGATTGAAGTTACGGACTGAAGTGTGAAACATTGATTGGAAATAAGGAGGGGGTGGGACCCGCGCTGGAAATCAAGGGGAGAAAAAGATTGGTGTGGAGTAGTCCGTAGGTGGTTTCCGTGTCAGCTTGCCTGTAAGTGTAGAATTATGCTGTAACATAGCGCCACCATCTAAAAAAACATCCTTCCTCTCTGCCGCCGTTGGAGGAAGCTGCATGGCGAAGCCGTTGAGGCCAACGACAGCAGCAGGGACCTTGCTCACATTGTGGTGGTGGCCTCGGGCACGGTGGAGCCTTCCTCTTCGTTTTGCGTGTTGTACTGCTGCCGCTCGAGCACGGCGTTGGGTGTTCTAGGTGGTGGTGGTGTGTGGAGGGGTTGGCGTCAGATCTGGCCTCGCCTGCTCGGGTGCGTCAAGGGCTGGCTCATTCGCTCCTTCCTCTAGAAATGCTCGACCTGTCAAGCCTGTGTGCGCTACTGCCTCTTGCGGCGGCCCTCGACGGCTACTAGCGAACGGCTGCTCCAGCCTGGGGTCGTAGGGCTGCAGCACAGTTGGCGATGATGTGTGGCGTCCTTGTGTGCGTGTAAGTGCATCTAGTGCCCCTTAGTGATTTTGGTGTATTGAAGACTTGTAGGTTAAGGGACTAATGTGTTTTTGAGTGTACACAGGTCTATAAGTCTATGATGAGTTTGATATTTACAGAGAAAGTTGACCCCTAAAAACGAGGTTCTTCGACTGAAGACTTTGGATTTCTCAAAACTTTCTGAAGACTTTGAAAGTGAAGAAATTGGTGCAATCCTAAAGACTTGCTATTCATTCGAGGAACATGAAGCATGAAGACTTTTGTTTTCGTAGTTTCATTTTCTCTTTCTTGAGTCATAGGAAACACCATACTGTTAAAGGGGGTCGAGGAAATACTAAGGAAAAATTTCCATGTGATGCTCAACTCAAAATCCTACACCTACCAATCCCTTCGAGTGAAGCCATTGGAAATCTCATATAGTTCAGTCATATTCTTCAGTGACAGAGACGAAGTTCTTCTGGTCTCTGAGAAATTTGTTCTGACTGAGGATTTAGGAATTCGCCAGTGCGGATTGCCTACACAGTGAGGAACATGATAGCCCTGAGGAATTTGATACTCAAATTTCCGACCGTTGCTGTGCTATGCGCCAGCTGCCCCAAAATATCCACCCACCTAACGGTCATATCATTGAAGGGCATTTATGTCTTATCATGTCGGGCTGCTCCCTAGGCTATAAATAACCGCCCCCTACAACCACTAGCTGGTTGGCTGCTCCGAGAGAAACTGACATTTGTCATTTGAGAGCATCCCATCCTCCGAGGACTTTGAGCGAAAATCATCAAGTGAGGAAAACCCAAACCCAAACACCTACAAACCCCAAGTGATTGAGCATCACTAAAGAGATTGATCCTGCGTGGATCCGACGCTTGTTACCTTTGAAGACTGTGCTTCTTCCAGACGGTTAGACGTCAAGGTCTAGAGCATCCAAGAGGAATTGTGGATCGCCGAGTGACCAAGTTTGTGAAGGTTCGGAAGTCACCTGAAGACTTACCACGAGTGATTGGGCGAGGTCTATGTGACCTTAGCTCAAGGAGAATACGGTGAGGACTGTGTGTCCGGGACTGTGTGTTCTCAGGTTTAAATACCTAGCCGCTCCAACCAGATGTACAACTGAGACAGCAGCTGGAATTGGTCTAGCAAATTATTGTCTTCACCAAGCTCACTGGTTCTATTTCCTCAACTCTTTCATTTCCTCATAACTGTGTTGAGTGCTTGTTCGTATCTGTGTTTGAAGACTTTGACTGAAGACTTTCTCAATTTTCTCAGTTCAATTTCTTCAGTCTGTTTGTCTTCATCCTGTGTTATCCCGTGTTTACGCTTTCTGTACTCTGTGCTTGTCTTCATTTCACCATGATGACTATGCTTGTGTTCTATTATGTTTATTTTTGAGTACTTATTCCGATGCTAGTAGTTCTTCGCTAAGGAATTTCCTCACCTGCAAATTCCTCAGTGAAGAATTCATAAAAAATCGTCTATTCGCCCCCCTCATGTCGATATAACGCACTTTCAATTGGTATCAGAGCAAGGTACTCCCTTATTCTATGTGATTTTGGTTTAACCGCCTGGAGTTTTAGTTATGTCGACCATAGGAATGAAGACTGTGTCATGCCCCATCTTTGACGGTCACGAGTATCCCAAGTGAAAGGCCATGATGAAGAAGCGCCTCATGGCGATGAACAGCAAGCTGTGGACCGTCATTGAGATTGGTCTGATCGATCTGTGCAAGATGGCAGAAGCTGATGACATTCGCAAGTACACTCTTCTCAACCTCACGACGAAGGTTGTCATCTGCTCCTATCTGTCTCAAAATCAGTTCAGGAATATCATGAATCTCGATCATGCGAAGCTTATCTGGGACCGTCTCTCTGAGATCTATGAAGGTCATCGAACCCGCGATGATACTTGGTTTTAGGACTTCAAGGAATCTCTCAAAGCAATGACATTCGAATCAGAATCATCATATTTTGCATCATGCCTTATGGCAAAAGATGCTAAGGTAACTGAATGCTATCTATCTGAATCCAGTGATGAATTTGGTCCCAGCTATGTCAAACTTGCTTCCCTTACCACTAAACAACAAAGAGTTTTGGAAAAAGTTCAATACATGCTAAATAAGGGTGATGATATGTTGGGAGAAGAAATGGATCAGTCCAAAGTTTTGGCTGAGAGTCTTCAGAGGCTTCAGTCTAAGTTTGACACCCTTCAAGGTCATCATAACACTCTCTTATCTGATCATGAGAAGCTTTCATATGAATTTCTTCAAAGAAAGCAAGATCTTGAAAAGCTAAGAGTGAGTTATGAAGATCTTTAGAAGGAGCGTGATTCATTACTTGCTCAACAAATCAGCGCTTCTCAGGAAGAATTTGTTCCTCCATGCTTGAAGTGCATTGAACGTGAATCTACTAATTCTTCACCTGAATGTTCAAATGCTGCTAATGTTTCAAATTCTTCACCTACCTCTGCTGTCACTAATTCCTCATCTAAGGACATTGCTAGTATCACTGAAGATGCAGGGCTGAAGGAATTGTACATGACTGGCATGTACAAAAGCCTCAAAGGGCATCAGACTCTTTGTGATGTGCTTAAAAAGAAGATCCTCAATAAGAACCCTAGGAAAGAGGGTATTGCCTTTGAGAGGAAACTCAATGCTGATGGTACATATTGGAAGCCTGAGCAGTACCCCAAAACCTCATGGGTTGCTGCAAAGGAACCTTCAGTTGATCCATCTAACTTATCTGGCTTTGCATGTGAATCTCCTTGTTCTGATGATGAGTCATTTGACTCCAACTATAAACTGTTCAAAAATCAGAATGGTGAAATATTTGCTAGATATGTTGGCACTAACTGCAGGAACGGTCCTCCTATGAAGAAAATATGGGTTCCCAAAAGGTGCCTTGAAAGTCTTCAGGTGAATGTCCTCAGGACACCACCTGTGAAGAATAGGAACCCCAGATCAAATTCTTCATATGAACCAAATTCCTCAAAAGGATCAAAGTCCTCATATGAATATCATCGTGCTAACAACTCTGTTTCGCAGGGAAGAGCTAAGGGCTATGAATATGAGCATTATTCTTCTAATCATTATGTTCATAAGTCCTCGAAGAATTTCTCTGCTTATTCATATGCTTATCCTAACCCCTCTTATGTGAAACGAAATGGACTGGCTGCTATGCCACCTTTCTTGTATGGAGCTCGTAGAGTGATGAACTCTTTGCCACCCCTTCAGATGTGGGTGGTGAAGAAAAAGAACTAATCTCTTCTGCAGGGTCAGGTCTCCAGACGTACGTAATCATCTGAAGAATTTGCTAGAGACCTAAATGTGCCTGAAAGGACGCAGGCTAATCATGAAGAAATGAACTTTCATTTCTCACGTCCTCATACTGCTTTATCTATTCTGTTGCTTGATGAAATTGATCTGATAAATTGATGTCATATTCTTCACTGATGAAGTATATGAGTTTGTAAGTTGCACTAATTCATCTGCATGATGATCAACCCAAAGCCACTGAGTGGGTCCTCGATAGTGGATGTACAAATCACATGATTGGTGACAAGAATCTATTGTTGGATGCTCCCTTATCACCATCGCATATGAAGCATATCATCTTCGCTGACAAAGGCAAAAGTTAGGTATTGGGTCTAGGTAAGGTTGCGATCACAAATGATCGACACATGGACAAAGTCATGCTTGTCGAGTCCTTAGGATACAACCTCATGTCTGTCTCAATGCTTTGCGATCTTGATATGGTAGTTATCTTTGGCAAGTACCGTTGTGTTGTGGTTACGGAAGCTGATAATTCCAAAGTCTTTGAAGGCTTTAGGGGAGGAGACATGTATATTGTTGATTTCTCTACAGGACCGCAACCAGCCGTGTGTCTACTTGCAAAAGCTTCAGAAGGCTGGCTCTGGCATCGACAACTTGGTCATGAAGGCATGAGGAATTTGCACACGCTTGCAAAGAAGAAGCATGTCATTGGCATCGAGAATGTCAAATTCCTCAAGGATCACTTATGCGGAGTCTGTGAAGCTGGGAAGATGACAAAGGCTAAGCATCCAGTGAAGACTATCATGACCACCACTCGTCCATTTGAATTGCTTCACATGGATCTCTTTGGTCCTAACCATTATTCTGCAGTCTCAAATGATGCATCTCAATATGGCTTTGTTATTGTTGATGATTACTCTCGATACACATGGGTACACATTGTTACTTACAAACATGAAGTGTAGGAAGTCTTCAAACGATTTTCCTCGAGGGCTTCAACCAACTTTGGTGTGAAGATCAAGCACATCAGAAGTGACAATGGAACTGAGTTCAAGAATTCTGGTCTTGATGACTATCTTGATGAACTTGGTATTACTCATGAGTTATCTGCTCCTTATACTCCTCAGCAGAATGGCGTCGTGGAGCGCAAGAACAGGACTCTTGCTGAGATGGCTCGCACTATGCTTGATGAATACAAAATGCCTCGTTGTTTCTAGATTGAGGCAATTGATACTACGTGCCACATCATCAATATAGTATATCTTCACAAATTCTTCAAGAAGACTGCCTATGAACTCCTCACTGATAAGAAACCCAATGTAAGTTATTTCAAAGTCTTCGGTGCTAAATGTTGGATTAGAGATCCTCATCACAACTCAAAATTTGCACCGAAAGCACATGAAGATTTTATGCTTGGTTATGGAAAGGACTCGCACACCTACAGAGTTTTCAACAACGTTCTTCACATGGTTGTTGAAACTGTAGATGTGCGGTTCGATGAAACTAATGGCTCGCAAAGAGAGCACCTACCTTCTGTGATAGATGAACCAGCACCTGAGGAAACTATCAAGTTCAAGGCTACTGAGGATGTCATTCCTACTGAAGAATCTGCTGAAGAATTCATTCCAGAACATGAAGAACGTCGAGCTAATGCACCTGAAGAAAATAGTGAAGAAAATGGTGCTAAAGAAAATGCTGATCAAATTCCTCAACGACAACCAGCTCATCCTCGCGTTGCAAAAGAAGTGCAAGTTGAAAAGATCATCAATGACATTAAAGCGCCAGGTCCTCTCACACGCTCAAAAGCTTCACATTTATCTAACTTTTGTGGGCACTATGTTTTTGTCTCTATCACAGAGCCCACTAAGGTAGATGAAGCATTTCTGGAGCCTGAGTGGATTCAGGCCATGCAAGAAGAATTACATCAGTTCGAGCTCAACAACATCTGGGAACTGGTCAAACGTCCAGATCCTCGCAAGCACAATATCATTGGCACAAAATGGATCTATCACAACAAGCAAGACGAAAATGGCCTTGTGGTAAGGAATAAGGCACGACTTGTAGCTCAAGGCTACACACAGGATGAAGGAATTGACTTCGATGAAACTTTTGCACCTGTTGCTAGACTTGAGGCTATTCGCATATTACTTTCTTATGCTAACCATCATGATATCACTCTATATCAAATGGATGTGAAAAGTGCATTCCTCAATGGTAAGCTTGAGGAAGAAGTATATGTTGCTCAACCCCCAGGTTTTGAAGATTCAAAGCATCCTGACAAAGTCTTCAGACTCAATAAGGTCCTCTATGGCCTCAAGCAGGCCCCACGGGCGTGGTATGATACTTTGAAGGAATTCCTTATGAAGAAAGGCTTCAAACCCGGTTCACTCGACCCTACTCTTTTCACTAAATATTATGATGGTGAATTGTTTGTGTGCCAAATATATGTTGATGATATTATCTTTGGCTGGACTGACCAACGTTATAGTGATGAATTTGCCTATATGATGAGTGAAGAATATCAAATGTCTATGATGGGAGAATTGAAATTCTTCTTAGGTCTTCAAATTCGACAACAACGCAATGGCATATTCATATCTTAGGAGAAATACCTCATGGATGTACTGAGGAAATTCGGCATGCAAGATTGCAAAGGCGTCAAAATTCCTATGCCCACAAATGGCCATCTGTGCACTGATGAAAATGGTATCGACTTCGATCATAAGGTATACCGCTCCATGATTGGTTCTTTATTGTACTTATGTGCATATAGGCCAGATATTATGCTTAGTGTTTGCATGTGTGCCCGATTTCAAGCTACACCGAAGGAATCACACCATAAGGCTGTGAAGCATATTCTTTGATATCTAGCTCACACACCAACACTTGGATTATGGTATCCCAAGGGCTCGGCTTTTGATCTCATTGGATATTCTGACTCTGACTATGCTGGTGATCGTGTGGACCGCAAGTCAACATCTGGTACATGTCATTTCCTCGGAAGATCTTTGGTCTGTTGGTCCTCGAAGAAACAGAACTGTGTATCACTATCTACTGCTGAAGCTGAGTAGATTGCCGCTGGTTCTTGCTGTGCTCAATTTCTATGGATGAAGCAAACTCTCAAGGACTACGGCGTCAACATGAAGAATGTGCCTCTCTTCTGTGACAATGAGAGTGCCATCAAGATTGCTGACAACCCAGTTCAATACTCGAAGACAAAGCACATTTAGATTCGTCATCATTTTCTTCGTGATCATGTGTTGAAGGGCGACATTTTTATTGAGCATGTGAAGACTGAAAAATAGCTAGCCGATATATTCACAAAGCCCTTGGATAAGAAGAGATTTAGCAAGTTGTGGTGTGAGCTAAATATCTTATAATCTTCGAATGTTCTTTGAAAAGGACACTCATCCTAACACTTATGCAAAATTGATGACTTAGATGTGCAACACATGAAGAAATATTTTTCTTCAATCAATGAAGAATAACACTCTAAGTGTGAAGAAATTAACGAATAATTAGATTCTCAGAACATACGGAAATTGTACGCGGTGTCTGAAATCATCATTCTTATACGGTGGGTCACGCCACCATCAAAAGTTGAAAATCCTCATTTGAGTTTTTTTGTGTTGAAATTCCTTAGTTGTTTAAATTCTTCAACTTTGCATTGTTTTCACTGTTTCCGTTGTTTTTCTTCATTGGCTATGTACACACACACACACATCTAGGCTATTCTGTTACTAGTAACAGAATATTATTCTGTTACCCTTTTTGAACTGACGGTTTCAGGTGGTTGAACTGATGTTTTCGAAGCGGGTTGAACTGATGCTTTCAGTTGTGTTTAACACATCGTCTTCTTTAGTTTAAAAACTTTTTGTAATTTTTTTGTCGGAACGTGGAGTGTAATATATCGTTGGAAAGCTCTTGACAACCATATTTCAAGTATATAGAACGTTTTGCAAAATCATTATGGTTTAAGAGCAGTTTTGAAAAAACATTTTTTTAAAAACTGAAAACGTGAATCGTATTTTGGACTCAATTTTTAAACGGTTTGTCGGAATTGAGCAAATAAGATGGCGTTGGAAAGCTGGTCAAAATCCGCATCTTCCATATATGTATTGTTTTTTTTGTAATTCTATATGATTTAAAAGTAATTTGAAAAACGGTGAAATTCTGGGCGAAACGTATTTTCACGATTTTTTGCAAACGGTTTGTCGGATTGATGCAAATGATACGGTGTTGGAAAGCTATGTAAAATGCGCAACTTTTTTGTATAGAAATATTTTTCTAATTCCTTACGGTTTAAAAACGAATTCGAATACGGTCAAATTTGATTTTGAACGCGATTTTTTTAAAAAGTTTGTCGAAATGTGGCAAATAATATACCGTTGGATAGCTATCGAAAATGCGAAACTTAGTCATGTTGAACGTTTTCTCTACTTCGCAACTGTTTAAGAGTAATTTTGAATACGGCATGACGGATCCTGCTGTTTTCTCGTGTGAAAAACAGAGTAGTCGTACTGATATATATGTATGTTTGTACCGAGCTATTTTTTGTAGAGTAATTTTGAATGGTTCCGAAAAAGGGTGCTTGTACTGATGCTTGCATGGGTTTGTACTAAGCGTGTTTTCACTAACTAGACTTTGCTCTGTTTTTTGGTAATATTTTTCTCGTAAGTTTTCAACGGTTTACTGTATCGTTGCCCCTGTACTTGTATGTTTTCTATCATCGAATTGAATGATATTTTATTCAAAAATAAAATGTGTTTGTTTTGTTTCCTTTTTTAACTCAACATTTTTTTGACAACGTTGTTCTGAACTTCTCTCATTTTACGACTTGTACTGAGGTACTTACTAAGCAGGATTTTCATGGGGTTTCTTTTTTTGCTTGAACTTTACAATTTGAATTTCTACCATTTCTTTTATTCCGAACGGACCACCGTTTTTAACTCGTACTGAGGTACTTACTACGCCCGAACTGGGGTGGCTGTCGCGGCGCAAGGAAGATGTTGTGCGGCGGCGTGAGGTGAGACGCCGGCTGCGTACAGAGGATCACGTGGAAGCGCTGCGTAGATCGTGGTCTGGCGGCACGCTGGAGGGAGGACCATGGCGGGGCGGCACGCTCGAGGGAGGGGGTGCGGGGCGGCACGCTGGAGGGAGGGACTGCGGGGCTGCGCTGGGGGGAAGGGGTGGCGGGGCTGCGCGCTGGAGGAAGAAGAAAGGCGGGGTAAGTTGGGGTCGCCGCGGCATAGGTCTGGTCTGGCGGCATCGGGGTGCGTCGGGCGGGGGCGTCGCGCGACGGGGAGGGAGGAGGTGGCGTGCTGGCGGGGAGGGGGCAGTGCACGACGGGGGAGGGAGGAGGCGGCGCACAGCGGGGGAGGGAGGGTGCGGCGCACCGGCGGGGAGGCGCACAGCGGGGGAGGGAGGGTGCGGCGCACCGGCGGGGAGGCGCACGGCAGGGGAGGGAGGGGCGGCGCACCGGCGGGGAGGGAGGGGGCGGCGCGCGGTGGGGAAGGAAGGGGGCGGAGCGCCGGCGGGGTGGGAGGGGGCGGCGCGCTGGAGGAGGAGTTGGGGATCGAGAGGGAGGTGGTGGGTTCGGTCACCGTCGCTCCTATATAGGGCCGAGGGGTAACAGAATATTATTCTGTTACTAGTAACAGAATAGCCCTGTCCTATATATATATATATATGAGTTTATGTTCTCTACACCATTCACTTATGGCTATTTCTTCAAATTGGTTTTTCTGCTAAGTGAATGTGATCGGACCCTTCCCCCTCTATGCTATACTCAACCCAATCTGTTCACAAATTCTTCCCACCATCTCAGTCCCCTCTGAGGTCAGCTGAATCTGATCAGTGGCTGTTGTGCGTTCTATTTGAAACTCGTTCAAAATCTTCACTATGTCCTTGTCAGCTGAAGAAATTGCGAACGGAACTTTAAAACCTATCTTATCTAAATTTTCGGCTTTGCCGCTCAAACCGTTCCACATCCCACGATATACTTATCTATTCACGCACGATCGCACACGATCTCCACTTCTCAGTACGTGGGTGACACATGTCAAGCGAATAAGAAGGGTCAGGGGCACGTTCGTCCAAATTCTTCGGGCGAACAATTTTTCACCGTGGCTATAAATACCCCCTTCCCCTTCCTCACTTCCTTTACTCCGCTCGACCTCTCTCCAGCTCGAGCTTCTCAAACCCTAGCGCTGCCGCTACATCATCGTCGCTGGTGAGGAAAAGTTTCACTGCCTCGACCTCATCGCCGTCGTATGTACTCACGCCGGCCGTGGAAATCTTCACTCCGCCGCCTCCGTAGCTGTCTTCCTCCACCAAGTTAGGGCGTGGAAGATCTGCACTGACGAACTTCACATCTCCACATACCAGTTCATTGTGTTCTTCGTCCAGGGTAATTAAAAGTTACTTTTACTGCCCTCTTTGATTCAAATGATTTCTACAAAATCCTCAAAGGTGTTTTTTTTCATATCTTCACACACTAAAACACCTCACATGTCATCTGTTCTTGATTCGTTTCTCTAAGTTATGTTTTTCTTCAAGATTGCTCAAATGTGTGGATTTTTGATCTATACATCTCTGGAACCTAAGACAAAGACCGCTTAGTGAAATTCTTCAAGACTCATCTGGTCAAATTCCTCAAACTTGTTCTTTATAAAAAACCTTATGAGAACGCGTATGGCCTCTCCAAATTCCTTGCAACTATACTCTGTTCACAGGTACTCATGTCAGCTGCTGAATCACTAGGTTCCCATCAACTTAACTCATTTGCAGCGTTCCTCGAAGAAAAGTTGCATACTTCTTCAGAGAATTCAATTGTTCAAATTCCTCAACTGAAGAAAATGGCTGATGGTAAGAAGTCACAGAAAGGAGGAAAGAGGCCTGAGGTCAACAATGCCTTTGAAATATCTGAGGACATCTATGCTGGGTACTGCACACCCCATGAGGAAGATAAAAATCAGCGCGAGGTGCGCATTCAAAAGATTGAGAGGCGATGGGCAAGAGAGTGGAGGGAGTACAGATATGTCACTCCCAAATATATGAAGAAATTTGCACTAAATCCTCCATGCCCAAGACCTCCGTTGGCACATGGTCAAATAGCTGATCCCACTAGCCTCAAGCGTGGTGAGGATTATCTTGATGAATGGGCCAAGCGCCAGGCCAAGTTGTCCAAACAAGTAAAAAATGCAATGAGGAAATTCAACGAAGACTCTGCTGCCGCTGTTGTTGTCGAGGCCTCTGTAAAGCGGAAGAAGGCCATGCCAAAGAAGCCTGCTCGCAAGCCCAGTGCTTCACCAGCAATGCCCTCACGGCCAAGTTCCTCAGCTATGCCCTCACGGCCAGATTCCTCAAAGCCCTCACGGCCAATTCCTCACGCTGCTCCTGCTTCTACAAAATCCTCAGCTCCTCCTCCAAAGTCTTCGGCTGCTCCGACCAAATCCTCAGCACCTGTGCATCTCGCCACATGCCAAAGGACCACAGGCATATCTATTGCCTTAGGAGTCTCTCCAAGTTCCTCAGCTGCTCCCACTCTTCTGAAGAAGAAGACCTCTGCTAGACGAGGTCCTCGACCAAGTCCTCACAAGAAACAAGTTGCTTTCCAAGTGCCCTGTGATGATGATGAGGCTGATGATGAAGAACTTGCTGAAATCATCAGGGACAGGCAACTCAGGGCCGCTAGAGCCAAAGGCAGTAATGTGCCATTAATGTTGGATCCGAAGTTGATCCTAGACTTCATTGACTTGTGGGACAAGGACCCCAACACACCTCTGCCTGAGCTGAACCTCACTCCTGGTCAAAGTCATGTACTGACTCACTTCATTGATGAAGAGAAATGAAAATTTCAACAGGGAAGGAGGATGAAGAAAGCACAGTACAAGAAAGAGCGCTTTCTGAAGCAAAACGTTCTGGAGCTTTCACGTGAAAAATTTGTTGCTCTTCAATCTGAAATCAAGAAACTGAGTGACGAATTTGATCGCTATTATGCTGACTGGCTAGGAGCCAAAGTCAGATTTGTAAAGATAACTGAACAGTTCACTTCCAATGTTGCAGCCCCAACGCAACAGGAAATTCCTCAGGCTGAAGCATCTGCTCAGCCGACTGAAGAAAATGCCAGCACCGTTGATGACAATCAGGTTGCTGAAGAAAATGTGAGTTCCAGGGCTGATGACTGCATTCCAGCCGCTGATGAAATTGCCAGGGCATCCACTAGTGGTGCGCCTGAAGAAAATGAAGAAGTCAGGGCAACTGCATCAGTTGCGCCTGAAGAAATACAACTCAATCCTCTGCTCCTGCGCCTACACCAACTCTGATCCTTCCATCTGCATCAGATGTGAAGAAGACCAAGTCTGCAGAGCATGCAGTGGTGAAGAAAAGGAAGGCATCAACTGCATCAGATTCTTTAGCTCAGAAGAAGATGAAGCCATTGACTAGCTCGTTTGCAAACCCCATTGATGTTGTTCCTATCTCAACCATGCCATTAAAGGACCTTATTCCTTTTGATGAAGAATATGTGATTCCAAGTGAATCTAATGAAGAGAATCCCTCAGCTGCTTCGTCCGAGCAGATGAATGAAGAAATTGAAGTGGATACAATCCTTTCAACACCAGTTGTCTCCTTGCCTATGCCTCAGTTTACTGCTGAAGAGGCCGGCGTTGAAGAAATGGGAGATGAAGATGTGGACAATGGTTGTACCACACCCGTGCTAAGTGATGAATTTTGGGAAACTCAGCACCCCAACTCTCCACTCTTCACACCATTGCAACAAATTTCTCAGTCCCAAGTAACTACTGTACAAATGGGATCTGATGAACCACATGCCACACCATCTGTCCATGAAGAAATTCCAGCCACTAGTGCTGAAGATCATGTAAATGAAGAATTGAAGTCCTAGGCTGCCACTGAAGTAGCACCTGAAATTCCTCAGCCTGTGGAACCTGAGATCGAGATCCCGGAGGTTGTGATGCAATTGACTGACACTCCTCACCCCAAGCCAAAGGATCCATTCTCAAAGAAGCAGAAATTCAAGGCTGATGATTTCTTCGGTGAGTACGTGTTCTTCACTAACTACAATCCTTATGACTCTGCTCGTCTAGGGAGGAAGCGTTTCTGGACTGCAAGCCAGGCCAACTTCTATTCTTCACTGCTTTTCAACAAAGACAAAATCTTCTACCATGAGCATATTCCTCACGTGGACATGGAATCATTACCTTGTTTCTCTCCTGTGCCCAGTGTTCTTCATGATGCAGGCCTCCTCAACTTTTGCTCTGACATTGTTGATTGGAATGAAGAGCTTATTCTTCAGTTCTACGCTACATTGCATATCATAGGTGATCTTGAAGATATCAACACCTGGGTCTTGGACTGGATGACCGAAAATACTCACTATAAGGCACCGGCCTCTGAATTGCTTCACGCCATGCCCATCAGTCCACCCAGTGAAGGAGCTCGCTGCCTGTATCATGAACCAGAACTCATAGCTCATTACATGCAAGTGTTAATGAAGCCTTTGAAGCCCGGTCAAGCCCCAAGGACCAAATTCCTCGTGAAGGATTTACTCTATGTGCCCAGAACTATCTATCGCATTCTGACGAGGACAATGAGTCCCATCAAAGGTCATGACTCATCTGATGAGGAAATAGTTGGCATCATGAAGAATCTGCTATTCAACATCATTCATAGCATTCCTATCAACTATCATGATTTCTTCATGAGGACTCTGGCAAATGCTGCACTATCTCCGTTTGAGCTGAAACCTTATGCACCTTGGATTATGAGATTCCTCAGGACAAGGTCTTCACTCAACTACAAGGCTAATTTTCAGAATCAACTTAGCTTTCTGCCCCCGATTGAAGTCCTCAAGAAGGCTTTTACTTCAACTGATGAAAAGGGCAAGGCTCCTGTAGTCATTGATGAAGGCATTCGTCCATTGGATGGTCAGTTTCGCAAAGCTGCATCTTATTCGACCAATGATGACTCTGCCACACATGACCCTGCTGCCAATGCACCCAAGTCTACTCCTCAAACCACTGCCCCTCATGTGATGAATGACCGTGAGCTTCTGCTTAGTCTTCACAAGAAGGTGGATCGAAACCATAAATGGGTTAAGCGTCAGTTTGGTCTATTTCTTCACAACATGACTGCTACACACAATGTAGTGAAGAAAAACCATTACTACCTCCATGAAGTCTTCGGTCGCACCTGGGCCATTCTATCACATCTGTATGGTGAAGAAGATCTCAAGAAAATGGGTCTCAAGGAAGATTTTGACTGGTCTGCACCTCCACCAAAGAAATTCAAGAAGGTCAAGGTTCCTTCTTTGGTGTCCAGCTCATATTCTTCATCACGTGATACCGACGAGTACGAAGACTTGGACGACACTGCGGCAGGCCCTTCCACAACAAACGACCCCAACAACGCTGACGCTCCTTCATCAACTTGATATTCTTCAGGGGTGTTAGTCCTCATTTTTGATCCTTTTGGTCATTTGATGACAAAGGGGGAGAAATTTGAGTTAGTCTTCAAGCGGGTCTATCTTATATGGGCGTTTTTTTTGCTAAGTTACAACTCTTGTTCTTCTGAAACTTTATTGGATTGAGTTGTAAACTTAAACCCGATGGTGCTCTGATACATTTGATGTGTTTTTCTGCATGCTTATTCCTCATATATGTTAATGCACGCATGCTGAATTACATCAGTCACCATATTTCATCATGCATTTCAAATTCCTCATTATGATATGTCAAATGCGTGTATGAATTACAAGATATAGGGGGAGATCTCCATGATTCAACTCTTCAAGTGTGCAATGCTTCAAAAGCAAATTCCTCATCATGCACATCTTCAGGGGGAGTTCTTCTATATCTTGCAATCAAATTCCTCAATATTAGTATTTACACTTCATATGTTTATCCCCGTTGAAAACTTAACCTATATTGTCATCAATCACCAAAAAGGGGGAGATTGTAAGTGCATCTAGTGCCCCTTAGTGATTTTGGTGTATTGAAGACTTATAGGTTAAGGGACTAATGTGTTTTTGAGTGTACACAGGTCTATAAGTCTATGAGGAGTTTGATATTTACAGAGAAAGTCGACCCCTAAAAATGAGGTTCTTCGACTGAAGACTTTGGATTTCTGAAGACTTTGAAAGTGAAGAAATTGGTGCCCCCTAGGACTTGGTATTCATTCGAGGAACATGAAGCATGAAGACTTTTGTTTTCGTAGTTTCATTTTATCTTTCTTGAGTCAGAGGAAACACCGTACTGTTAAAGGGGGTCGAGGAAATACTAAGGAAAAATTTCCATGTGATGCTCAACTCAAAATCCTACACCTACTAATCCCTTCGAGTGAAGCCATTGGAAATCTCATACAGTTCAGCCATATTCTTCAGTGACAGAGATGAAGTTCTTTTGGTCTCTGAGGAATTTGTTCTGACTGAGGAGTTAGGAATTCGCCAGTGCGGATTGCCTACACAGTGAGGAACATGATAGCCCTGAGGAATTTGTTACTCAAATTTTCGACCGTTGCTGTGCTACGCGCCAGCTGTCCCAAAATATCCACCCACCTAACGGTCATATCATTGAAGGGCATTTATGTCTTATCATGTCGGGCTGCTCCCTAGGCTATAAATAACCGCCCCCTACAACCACTAGCTGGTTGGCTGCTCCGAGAGAAACTGACACTTGTCATTTGAGAGCATCCCATCCTCCGAGGACTTTGAGGGAAAATCATCAAGTGAGGAAAACACAAACCCAAACACCTACAAACCCCAAGTGATTGAGCATCACTGAAGCGATTGATTCTGCGTGGATCCGACGCTTGTTACCTTTGAAGACTATGCTTCTTCCAGACGGTTAGGCGTCAAGGTCTAGAGCATCCAAGAGGAATTGTGGATCACCGAGTGACCAAGTTTGTGAAGGTTCGGAAGTCACCTGAAGACTTACCACGAGTGATTGGGCGAGGTCTGTGTGACCTTAGCTCGAGGAGAATACGGTGAGGACTGTGTGTCCTCAGGTTTAAATACCTATCTGCTCCAACCAGATGTACAACTGAGACAACAGTTGGAACTGGTCTACCAAATCATTGTCTTCACCAAGCTCACTGGTTCTATTTCCTCAACTCTTTCATTTCCTCATAACTGTGTTGAGTGCTTGTTTGTATCTGTGTTTGAAGACTTTCACTGAAGACTTTCTCAATTTTCTCAGTTCAATTTCTTCAGTTTGTTTGTCTTCATCCTATGTTATCATGTGTTTACGCTTTCTGTACTCTGTGCTTGTCTTCATTTCATCATGATGACTATGCTTGTGTTCTGTTATGTTTACTTTTGAGTACTTATTCCGCTGCTAATAGTTCTCCGCTAAGGAATTTCCTCACCTGCACATTCCTCAGTGAAGAAGTCATAAAAAATCGCCTATTCACCCCCCTCTAGTCGATATAACGCACTTTCATTGCGCATCACTTCTGGCTGAATCATGCGCCCCATGCGAGCTCTGCAGCTGATGCCAGCAGGCGTCATGCGCCATGGCGGCCACACCACAGATGGCCATGTCGCCGCCTCGCTTGACATTGCCGGCCGCACTCGCTAGGCTTGCCGAAGCATGTTGTTGTCGTGCTCGCCAGGGCCCCGTGCCATCATACGCCATGGCCACCGTCACGCGCGCAAAGCGCATTGGCTGCCGTCCTGGCCACCTCATCGTCATGGACCGCAAGCTCCGCTGTGAACCGCCGGAGAGGATTCACCTCTTCAGATCCGGCGGTTGACTTTAGTGGTGATATGCAAACTATGACCGAAGGCTTGACGCAAAGGGATGATTGTGTAGTGATGGCGATCGCGCATCATATGTTGTTGGGGAGATAACTATTGGGTTAACTCGCCCAGGGGGGCCAGGTTAAGCCATGGCGGTTTATCAAGATGAAGCCCATAAAGATGTTCAAGATGGCGGTTCACTACGAAGACTCGTTTAAAGGCCCAGAGCCCGGAGGCGGCTAGAAGCCCATGAGTGTAAACCGCCATGTATGTATGACTTGTATTGTAAGGCATGTATATTTGGTCACCGAGCCGGACATGTTGTTATAAGACGGCCGGGACTCTATAAGCCACAGGGCATCAACCTGTGTATATAAAGGGACGACCCAGCGGCGGTTTAGGACAAGAGACAACAGATCGAAAGCTAGGTCAAGCGTATTCACTCCCTGGCAATCGAGACATATGCAATACCACCTCAAACTGGATTAGGCCTTTACCTTCATCGCAAGGGGCCGAACCAGTATAAACTTCTATGTCCTTTGTCCTCTTTAACCCCTTTAAGCTAACCTGGTGCGATGGCTCCACAACTAAGTCCTCACACGAGGACATCTGTAATCCACGAGCCGCCGGCGTGCAACTCGAGCCCACCCTGCACATGAGCGAGAGGAGAGTATGGGATCCAGGAGAGAGAAGATGGTGGTGACTGCGAGCACCGGAATGAGAGAGGGAGATGTGTATAAACCTCGCAGAAAAACCTTACATCAGCATTGGTCCTTCTTTTACTTTCCGAACCGTTTTTTCTCAAAGATTATATCACTTAAACGAATCAATGGTGCTAAGATATGCAATTTTTTAGTTTGTGGACTTTCTTTTTAACAAGGTTTGTGGAGTCAAACGCCGGTCGAGAGGAGGGATTAAATTTGGGGAAACATTTTACGCCAGGGCACCGGCCGAAACGCTCGGCCAGTCGCGTCGCGTGCGTTCGATCCATGTTGATCCAGAGTCTCTCGCGCGTCCTTCTCCTAGTTTTTTTCTTTTGCCTTATCTTCTTCTTCCTTCCACCACTCAACCTGTCTCCACCTTCAATCCCCCCTTCCCTCCGCGACCTCAGATGCTGCCGCCGAGCGCCGCGGCTTCTCCCGGTAGACAACCACCGGGCGACCCCTTTGTCTTCTTCTTCCTTCTACCACTCAACCTCCCTTCACCTTTCATCCCCGCCTCCCCCCTCGCGACCTCAGGCGCTACCGCCGAGCGTCGCGGCTTCTCCGGCGAGGCCACCACCAGCAGACCCCATTAGGTTGATGCACGAGAGACCTGCCGATGATGGTGTCGCGAATGCTACAACCACATACCACAAAGCTACAATCAGCTTGCGAAGATGCTACAACGTGTGCACAACGGAGCTACAATCGGCAACGTGTGTCACCAAATGCTACAACCGTTCGACAAAAAAGCTACAACCACGTTCATCCGAGCTGCAACCCGAGTTCGCCGGAGTTTGTAGCCACTATGATCCAGCGATATTTGCTACAACTGGTGTCGATTTTTGCTACAACCGGTGTCTCATTTTGCGGCATTGCCATAGCCGGCGTCGGGAATTTTTGCTACAATGTTGTCACGCCGTGCTACAACCAGCACTTCAAATTGCTACAACCGGCACACGAGAATGCTACCACCGCTGACTAAAAAGCTCCAACCAGAGATACATGGAAACTGAGGCGGGGCGCCATGGAAGCTGCAATCGGCACCTGAGAAGGTACAACTGTTGATGGGAAAAGCTCCAACCGGCAAACAAAAATGCTTCAACCGAAGGTGACAGAAGCTATGGTCAGAGGACGAAAGCTGCAACCGGCTATGTCAAAGCTACAACCAGCATTTGCAGAAGCTTCCACCATGTACTATGATGACCATGGCGAGTTTGCGACTCAACAAGTTGGCGGGCTGCAACTAATGTTGCCGACGACCGTGACAGCGACAACTGAGGGACCCCGATGAGCGTCGACAGCGGACCGCGGGCGATGGCGTCGTGGCTATGGAGGGCGAGAGCTGCGGGGGGGGGGGGGAGGGGGGGGGGGGTTGCGGTGTCGCGGCTGTAGCAACGCATCAAACGGCGGCTGGGGGCGAGCGCGCGGCGGCCGGGAGCGAGCGCGCGCTGGCCGGGGGCGAGCGCACGGCGAATCTGAAGTAGGAGGGAAGGGGGAAGAAGATGATGACGTGGGAGAGGGGTGAACGAACGGCCCTAATCCCGCGCATCAGGTGGCTGGGGCTAGCCGGCGCCTAGCAGTTCCCTTAAATTTGCTTCAGATATCAGCAGGGTAGGACTTGCTTGTGATGCACCACTGACTCATGTGGAGGAGTGGGAATTTAGCCACTGCGTGCGTGGCGTGGAAAGGAGAGCCATCACTTCCCCTTCCTCACGCCCGCTGCGCTGCGATAATCAACGACAATCAGCTGACTACCCAGATCACTCGCTAATGGAGTCCCCCGGGTAACCCACCACACACACCTGACACCCCCCCCCCCCCCCCCCCCCCCCCCCCCCCCCCCGCCAGTTTCGAGGCCCAGTCTTCCATGTGCCAGATCGACCCCAGAGCCGCGCCAGAGCAGAGGTCCCCGAAGCATGCGCGCGGCTTCACCGGAGGCGCGTGATGGGGCTGGAGGCCGGCAAACCCAGCTCCTTCCTCAGGTGTGACCTCGCCTGCTCCCTCCCCCTTTTTCTCACGTCACATCCCATCGTCTTCCCGTGGCCTGGAATGAATTCCGCCTCGCCGTCCTGGGGCGAAAGCTGTGCGCGGATTCAGGCGGTTTCTATCACTTCTTGGGTGCAACACTCTGATTTCAGCAGTGGCAAATGGGTAGGATTTGGATTTGAGTGAGGCAGTCTAGTTTTCACCTGAGAATTTTGCCTACTTTCATTGAAATGTTGGGGACTATCTGAAACACTGGACAGAGCCTTACCACACAATCTATTTTTCACCTGACAAGTATGGCTGGTTCCACTGAAATGTTTGACACTACTACCTGAAATACTGGATGGAATCATTGGTCTTTACTATCCATTATTGAGTATTGTATAGGTGGACCTATCTGGCTGCCTGATATGATAATTTTCTAAAAACAGTTGATAGTATATGAAGAATCCATGTACATGGCAATTTGGCAATTATTAAGCCATATGTGTGGGGCTACTAACACTGGCAAAGAACAACGAACAAGTTGCAATCATGGTTATTTCATAGAAAAAGTAGGGATTGAAAAGGGACATGTTCGGGACTGTTCGGGTATGTTCACGGATGTTTGGGAGCCAAATTTGTAAATCATGGTTGTAGATGCTCTCGGTCTGACATAGGGAGGCCGGAAGGGACTTGGAGTCTGTATCGATACCCTGTAATACTGTGGTTGGGCAACTTGCTCTTTCTTCTATGAATATTTTTATTTTGAACCGAGAAACCGAGTCGGCATCACATATTGAGATTAACGAAATCACCACACACTCGTAGTTGATGGAAAAGTCTCATCTTTCTGAACGAATATCGTTGAAAAGTCTGAAATGAATCTAGACAAATACGAGCACCAGTTCCAAGTCTAGAAATTTAACCCTCGTGGGGTTGGTTCCACCATAAGGAATCCAACCATCTGAGCTATGCTCAATTCTCTTCTATGAATATATGATATACATGTTTGTGCGTATTCTAGAAGAAAAAAACTTTTAATAATCGCCTCATCTATCATTAAAGTTTTGAAGTTTTTGCAATTACTAATTTTAACAGGACTAGCAAGTAAGGAAACTCAAGTAAGGAAACTAAGGAAACCGACACGCCGCACTAGGACAGGTTTACTCATGGCATTTTCAACTCTAGCCCGTAAATGGCTTCGGTATATGTTTGTTTTTATGTCCGGATATGGTCTGTGAACATGATGCTGGACGGAGCCATATAGAGCTATTCACAAATTAATCCGATTGGGAGGAGAGAGAGAAGAGGGGGACCATGCATGCGGTGGGATTTGTAGTGTGGTGTTCAGTTGGGAGGAAAGAGAGAAGAGGGGGGCCTTGCATGTGAAGAGAGAGAAAAGAGAGGAGGACCATGTTGTTACTTTTGGTTGGTCAAGTACATGTCCGGACTACGGCAAAAATCCCCCATGTTTTGTCTCGGATTTGCCGAAAACGGACGTCCGAACCACTTCGCGGATCGATGGGGTCCTCATTTGATGACAAAAATTGACACAAATAATCCGGACACCATAACCCGGACGTATACCAAAGCTTTGAGGGTCTCATTTGAAGATGCCCTCAAACATAGCTACCACATGTAGCCTCTATTAATTTTTCAAAGCTAACACATGGAAACTAATCTCTAGTATATCTGTGTGGGTTTATTAGTCTTCATCGTATTTTGAGTTAAATTTGATCACATATTTGACTAGTAAAATATTAATGTATGCCATAAAAATAAATCATTCAATTTGTATTTAGATGTAGCTTTCAATGATATTACTATTGCTATGTGTAATATGTGTTTTATTAGTTAAAATTACGGCCAGAAAATGACCAAAATATTAGTATGCAAGATAAAGTTAGTATTTAGAGTATCTCTAGCAGACCCCTTAAACCACGGAAGTAAAAACGCGGTTTTCAGTTCTTGGAAAACACATTTTAAGGGTTGGTTTGAGCTGCGGCTGAACATAGCCCTCAAGTTAAACAGTAAAACACAATATTCACTTACATTTCCTCCACGTCTTCTTCTTCCTCTCACCCATGTCCACGATCAGCTAGCTCGGCGGACACCGCACAAAGCGGCCAAATATGAAGCCGCCGGCGTTTAGGACGGCTCACACGAAGTGCCCCTAGCATCCGTCGCCATAGCTGAGCTAGCTAGCTAGCTCCTCCATTTGCCGTAGCTAGCTCGAATCAATCCGCTAGCTAGCTAGCTAGCTACTTGCTACTTGTGAGTTACGCTGGGATTTCCTTAAATAGAAAAGCATGATGTAGTATAGTAAAAATAAATATTTCTCTCAGTTAAAAACCACGATTATCAATCCAGTAGGAGAACCACACAACACCTCGTGAACAACACCTACACACAAAATAACAAATACTTGCACTCAACACAAACAAGGGGTTGTCAATCCCTTGACGGTTAATTGCAACGATCAAATCTCGTGGTGATGGATGGATAAACAAAAATACAAAATAAAATAAAATTAAAATAAATTACAGCAATATATTTTTGGATTTAAATATATGATGGAAATAGACCCGGAGGCCATAGTTTCACTAAAGTCTTCTCTCTTAAATAATATAAGGTGGGTAAATGAATTACTCTTGGGCAACTGATAGAAAAGCGAATAATTATAATGATATTCATGACAATGATCATGTATATAGGCATCACATCCGAGACAAGTAGACCGACTCCTATCTGCATTTCCTACTATTACTCCACACATCGACATCTATCCAGTATGCATCTAGAGTATAGAGTTCATAAAGAATGAAGTAACGCTTTAAGCAACATGACATGATGTAGAACTCAATCAATACTAATAAGCCCCATCTTTTTATACTTAATGACAACGATACAAATACATGTCATGTTCCTTTCTGTCACTGGGTTGAGTAACGCAAAATTGAACCCATCACAAAGCATCTCTCCCACTGCAAGAAAAATCAATCTAGTTGACCAAATCAAATCAATAGATCGGAGAGAAATGCAAAGTTATAATAACCATGCATATAAGAATTCAGAAAAGACAAATAATATTCATGAATAATCTGATCATAAAACCACAAGTCATCAGATCCCAACAAACAGACCGCAAAATAATTACATTGGATATAACTCCAAAAACATCAAGGAGAACATTGTATTGAACATCAAAATGAGAGAAGAAATCATCTAGCTACTAGCTATGGACCCCTAGGTCTATAGTAAACTACTCATACATCATCGGAAGGGCGACAAGGTTGATGTAGAGCCCCTCCGTGATCAATCTCCCCTCTGGCATAGTACTGGAGAGGCCTTCAGATGGGAACTCGCCAGAACAGAAAATTGTGATGCCGAAAATTATTTTTGACTTCCTCCTTGGCGAAGGGGGAATATTTGGGTATTTATAGAGCTGAGATTAGGTCAAGAAGAGCGACGAGGGGCCCACAAGCCTGCCCCCCCCCCCCCCCCTTCAAGAAAAAATTAATCTAGAAGTTTCTTCGTTCAAAAACAAGCAAAAAATAGAACTGACACTGGACACTGAGTTAATAGGTTAGTCCCAAAAATGATATATAAATGCACATGATTGCACAATAAATATCCAAGATTGATACTATAATATCATAGAATAATAAAAAAATTATAGATACGTTGAAGACGTATCACTAGCTAGCTACCTCCTCCGCCGGGAGAGACACGGGTGGGCGCGGCGGCCGGGGCAGGCGGCCGGCAGCCGGGAACGGGCGTACGGGAGCGAGCCATGAAGGTTCCGATGGCAGTTGGACTCCCGCCAACGGTCTTTCGTATATACATGGCACCCTCGAGTTGGGTCCGAAAACCTTATTTTCACAGGTTCAATGGGGATGTATTCCATGTCCCTTAAAAAAATTACAGGTCGGAGTCATTTACGAGTTCTATTCGGGTCGATTTTTCGCCTAAAATTGTAAACTGACAATTATTTTATAGTTTCATGTGTTTTAAGAGGTCTGTTAGAGATGCTCTTACGCTATAAGCAAAACCTCTACTACTAGTCCGTAGGACATGTTTGGCTTATTTTCCAACATCGTCAACCCCAATGCGACACAGGTAGTCCCCCACTTGGATGCTAGAGAACAATGTAACAGTTCGATCGATTTTGTTGGCTAATTGTTACATTTGGATCACGTAGAATAATTAATGAGTTTTTGTTTGAAAAGCTTTTAATCCATTCATCTTCAATCATGGTAGTACAACAAATACTAGAAATAATAAAAATTACATCATGATCCGTAGACCACCTAGCGACGACTACAAACACTGAAGCGAGCCGAAGGCGCGCCGCTGTCATCGCCCCTTCCTCACTGGAGCCGGGCAAACCTTATTGTAGTGGACAGTCGGAAAGTCGTCGTGCTAAGATCCCATAGAACCAACACACCAGAACAGCAACCGCCGCGGATGAAGAGTGTAGATCAAAAGGATCCAACCTGAAAACACACGAACGAAGACGAACGACGAATAGATCCGAGCAAATCCACCAAAGACAGATCCGCCGGAGACACACCTCCACAGGTCCACCGATGATGCTACACGCATCACCGGAACGGGGACTAGACAGGAGACCTTTATTCCATCTTCATGGAGCCGCCGCCGTCTCGCCTTCCTGAAAAGGACACAAACCCTAATAAAGCTTGAAAAAAGATATGAAAACGGAGCCCTCCCACCGGCAAGGGCCGAGATCCACTCCGCCTCCATGGCCCTAAGGCCATCAGAGACGGGACGGACCGGCTCCGGCGCTGATAGGAGGCAAAGAACCCTAATTTTGGGGAGGCGGCGGCCGGCTATATTGGTGGCGGCGGATGGGTACAAATAATTAATGAGTTGAAAGAGAGAAATGAAAAAAAAAGCTTGTCTTCTCTTAGCTAGAGATACTCTCTTAATTAATAGTAAGAAAGTAAACGTCTAAAAAAAGACCATCTCAATCATATAAAATGACATATCATATTCACATGTTTTCTATAGTTTAATTTTAATCGTCCCATGTACAGGATAACCTATTGTATAACATGTTTTATTGCGTTCTCTAAATGATATGGAATGGAGTATATCATACAAGACAGGATTCCATGCTACTTCCTCCGTTCCATAATATAAAAGTGTTTTTAACACTACACTAGTTTTAAAAACGCCTTATATTATGGGACGGAGGGAGTATTTACTTGTCTAGTTTTGTGATGCATTTGAGCTTTGCAGCTGAGGACCTGATGAAGAATGCCGAAGTGCAAGCCATCGTCCGGGGCCCTAAGACACTGACCAAATCATATCACGTCCCGCACCCGGCCGACCACAACAACATCCCGGTTCTCTACGGCACTCCTTGGACACCGTGCACCTTCTGCCTAGGAGATCATGTAACTGCTTCAGTAGGCCATGCCAAGACTGGCTTTACACTTGGATGAAATGCCAGCATGATGTTTCCTTGCCCAAAAACCAAGGGAAGGAACAGCATGGCACTAGATACAAGAGGAGATTCCGAAAAAAAATGCAAAGGTCGGACGGTGCTGAAGATTGGCGTGCCACCGAAGCTGGGTTTTCAAGATTTTGTGGATGCTCTTGATCCTATTTCCGAGAAACAAAATGTCACTAGCTACAACATTGATATCGTACCTATGTGGAGTTTACGTCCTAGTACGAGCTATGAGTATGCTAGCTTTAGCGGTACTTATCATGAGTTTGAATGCAAAACGTATTTGACGGTAAGGCTTACTCCTACACACTTGCATCTCATCCTCTCAGGGGTATTGATTTGTACCAAAATATATTCTAATCTTTGCCATATTTCTTGGTGATAAACAGATGTATGATGCTACAGTAGGCGATGTCACCATTTCTGCGCGACAAGTCACCGCCATTGACTTCACGATGCCATACACGGAGTCTGGTGTGTCTATGCTTGTGCTCGCTGAGGATGAATCGGGTACTGTTAGTTGGATATTCCTAAAGCCTCTAAGTAGGAATCTTTAGTTAGCTACCATTGCCTTCTTCTTCTATACTGGCTTCGTTGTGTGGATGATTGAATTACCCAGAAATCAAGAGTACCAAGGATCAAGTTTGAGAGAATGTAGCACTGCCCTCTACTTTGTTTTCTCTACTTTGACGTTTTCTCATGGTCAGCACCTCAATCTATAACTCATGACAATATTTGATGCCCTTTCAGTATTTTCATTAGTTTCTTACCATAGTTGTAAAAAACATAATCTTTTGGTTGTTCCATGCACAGGTCAAAGTATTAGAAGCCCCTTGTCAAAAATTGTCGTGGTAATATGGTGCTTTGTAGTGCTGATTCTGGTACAGAGCTATACATCAACCTTGTCATCCATATTAACCGCAAACAGGCTCCGTCCTTGGGTGATTGATCTAGACCAGCTCCAACGCAGTGGTGACTTTGTAGGATACCAAGATGATTCATTTGTGCGGTCCTTCTTGATGAATTGTCATAATATCAGTGAAAGTAGATTAAAAAACTACACAACGAAGGAAGAATATGCTGCCGCTTTGAGGAAGGGGTCCAAGAATGGAGGGGTGTCAGCTATCGTCGGTGCAGTCCCCTATTTAACGTCTTTCCTCTCTCATAGTCGGTATGAAGACGATTTTACGATGCTTGGGTGCATGTACATGATTCCTGGATTTAGTTTTGTAAGCTTCTCAACCTAATGATTTGGTATATTCATGATTTGTTATTGCAGCGCTTGCTGCATTATTAGGGCTACTTTCTAACATTATGTCCTTATTGTCAGGCATTTCTTCTAGGTTTTCCGCCAGCGCATAATCTTTCAACTGCCATCCTGAACCTACCAGAAAGGGTTAGTGACACACAAATAGAAGTGAAATGTTTCGGCACAACTTTACCTCTGATGGGTGCTGACAGTGTCCCTAGCATTGATTTTGCGCCTCTTACTTTACAAAGCTTCTCCGGACTCTTCGTCATCACTGGATCCGTTTCAACTATAATGATATTGATAGTCATTGTGAGGTTGGTTTATGCCAAGTGCACCAGGTCGAGAAACACCGTCATGGAAAGCGCCGGGGACAATAGTGCCGAGGAGGATCCCCGCTCGATGCAGAATGGCATGGGCGACAACCCTAGCTCTGACCAACAACTCCTCCACAAAGCCGAAGATGATAATTTCCAGGGTGTGCGTGAGGGCGGCGAAAATGATGGGGGTGCTCAGCCTGACCCAATGCAACAAAATGTCATGCACGGTGGTATCACCCCTGCAGGACACTTCCAGATTGAAACTAACGATGTTTGATTCGAGAAATACCCGACATGAAGGGAAGCATCGGATACGAGGAATGTGAGAGAAGTACTACAAACCTTGGAAGTACTTCTCTTGTGATTGAAGTGATGTTGCGCTCTAAACCTTGGACCAATAGAATTAGCCCGGTTTTCTTCTTCCCACTCTTTACGAGAGATAAATTGATGTTCAAGGAGTGATGTATGTATTGTCTATTCAGACTGATATTGCTACCTCACGCCTTTGAATCAACCGACTTAATAGATTCTTTGATTCCATTGCAAAAAACAAACCATTTGGACATAGGCATAGTCTCCACATGTAAGGTTCATTCTTACGGTGTAACTTTCATATGAGTATTATGTTTATATATCTATTTTTTACTGTGATCTAATGGTTCTATGTGCATTTTACAAACCCAAATATTCAAAGTTGGTGACTTAGGGGGATGGGGGTACCTTTTCTTTGCGGGGTAACTTAGAGGGTACCTTAACCCTTAACGAGTTAGGGCAATAGTTTCCACGGGATGCAGCCCCAGCTCCAAAGGTGATCGAGGTTCTCCATTGTCGTCATCCTCCTCCACTGGTGTATCTCGGCCTCCTCCTCCACTGCTGGCCTGTGGGAGTGTGCGGTGAGCTTTGATCTATTAATGGGAGTATGAGTTTCTGTCTCTTGGGGCATTAGGTAGGTCTATGTGTGACGGTGGCGAGACGATGCTGTCGCCATTGACATGTAATAAGGTTTCCCCGCCTGGCCCTCATTCCCACTACTAGGGAAAACTCTAACAGTAGCGCGGGGTTTTGGTCTAGCAGTAGCGTGGGTGGGCGCGCTACTAGTACGGCGTTGCAGCTAAACTTTAGCAGTAGCGTGGTTCACCCACGCGCTACTGCTAACTCAGATAGCAGTAGCGCTTGCTCTATCCAGCGCTACTGATAGTTACTGGTAGGCAGTAGCGCATCGAGGACCCGCTACTACTACTCGTCTGTATTCCATTTATCTATTATTTTATAGTATATTTATTCACCGTTATGCAAGTTTGGATACAATAGCAATTAGAGATTGTTATATCATTATGATCATGATGAGTTATTATATCATGCTCATAGTATTATAATAACTCATCATGCTCATATTAATGATATAACAACTCAACATCATCATAATAATAATAACTGATCATCATTATCATAATAACAAGTCATACACATCATCATCATAGTCATCTAACAGCTCATCATTGTAGCACATCACTCGTCATCATCATAATAACAACTCCTCCTCGTCATCATAGTCATAACCAACACTAGTTAATTGTTCTTAGGACATGATGAATATTGGCTACAACCTGCTACCTTCTCTAAGGTAAAATAGCGTAAAACATGATAGACCCTAACTCTCCATTATGGTGAATGGAGATCATCTTGTCTCCGATTCATGGGTACTCCCTCTCTGATATATTTGATCATCGGTGATGGTAGCTCCTCCTGTCATTCGAAAGTGCATTACACTATTGGAATCAGGAACTTTGCCATCAGCCGCTTCTTTGTTGTCAGCTAGCTGATGGCAAAGAGGGTCTTTGCCATCAGCTTGAGGAAACCTGACAGCAAAGAGCAGCTGACCGCAAAGAAGGTGTTTGCCGTCAACTCCCTCTTTGCCATCAGCTAGCTGATGACATAGAACCTCTGCCGTCAACTAGCGGACGGCAAAGAGGCAGGGTGGGCCGATAGGGGGGGGGCAGCTAACGGCCACTTTCTTTGCCATCCGCTAGCTGACGGCGAAGAAAGTGGCCGTTGTAACGTCTATTAGCTAGGCTCTTTGTCGTCAGTTAGTGGACGGCAAAGAACCTAGCCCTATATGTATCAAAACGCCCTCGCGCCCTGTCCCTCTCTCTCTCCTCATCCCAACCCTGCGCCGCCGCCCCACCCCGGTCACCCCCTCGCTGCCGCCCCGCCCCGGCCGCCTCCCTCGCCGCCACCCCTCCCCGGTCGCCCCGCCCCACCTCGGCCGCCCCGCTGCCCCGGCCGCCCTGCCAGACCACCCCGACGCCCTGCCTCGCCGCCCCAGCCACTCCGCCCCGCCTCGCCGCCCCGGCCGCTCCAAGGTGAGATATTTTCATATTTTCTATTTTTTTAGATTTAGTTTAATTAGGTTTAGTATAATTTAGTTTAGGTTTCTGGTTTAGTTTAGTTAGTTTACTAGTTTAGTTTACTTAGTTTAGTTTAGGTTTAGTTTAGTTTGGATTTAGTTTAGTTAGTTTAGTTTATGTTTAGTTTAGTTTACTTTAGGTTAAGTTTCTGATTTATTTTGAACATGTGAAATTTATTGTTATTTTTTTAGTTCAAGCATTTATTCCCGCTTCAACGTCGATGATGCCTATCCCGCATCCTCGTCGTCGACTCGGCGGAGGAGGCCTGCTTGATCAGAGGGGCCATGTCCGAGACTGGGCTCCGCCGGGCTGGTACCGGGAGGTTCTACCTTCCGGGGGGCGCAGGTTGGTGAGGAGTCAGCCCGTCGTTGACCCGAACCTTGTTTGGTGGCGGTCGCGTGGGCAGTTGTTGGGGAACGTAGTAATTTCAAAAATTCTCCTACGCACACATAGGATCATGGTGATGCATAGCAAGGAGAGGGGAGAGTGTTGTCCACGTACCCTCGTAGACCGTTAAGCGGAAGCGTTATGACAACGCGGTTGATGTAGTCGTATGTCTTCACGATCGACCGATCCTCAGTACCGAACGTACGATACCTCCGCGTTCAGCACACGTTCAGCTCGGTGATGTCCCATGAACTCACGATCCAGTAGAGCTCGGGGAAGAGTTTCGTCAGCACGACAGCGTGGTGACGATGTTGATGAAATTACCGCAGCAGGGCTTCGCGTAAACACCGCTACAGTATGACCGAGGTGGATTATGGTGGAGGGGGGCACCACACACGGCTGGGAGAGATCTTTGTGATCAACTTGTGTGTCTAGAGGTGCCCCTGCCCCTGTATATAAAGGAGCAAGGGCGAGGCCGACCGGCTGATGACCCACAAGTATAGGGGATCTATCGTAGTCCTTTCGATAAGTAAGAGTGTCAAACCCAACGAGGAGCAGAAGGAAATGATAAGCGGTTTCTAGTAAGGTATTCTCTGCAAGCACTGAAATTGTAGGTAACAGATAGTTTTGTGATAAGATAATTGGTAACGAGCAACAACTAACAAAAGTAAATAAAGTGCAGCAAGGTGGCCCAATCCTTTTTGTAGCAAAGGACAAGCCTGGACAAACTCTTATATAGAGAAAAGAGCCCCCGAGGACACATGGGAATTATCGTCAAACTAGGTTTCATCACGATCATATGATTCGCGTTCGGTACTTTGATAATTTGGTATGTGGGTGGACCGGTGCTTGGGTACTGTCCTTACTTGGACAAGCATCCCACTTATGATTAACCTCTATTGCAAGCATCCGCAACTACAACAAAAGTATTAAGGTAAACCTAACCATAGCATGAAACATATGGATCCAAATCAGCCCCTTACGACGCAACGCATAAACTAGGGTTTAAGCTTCTGTCACTCTAGCAACCCATCATCTACTTGTTACTTCCCAATGCCTTCCTCTAGGCCCAAATAATGGTGAAGTGTCATGTAGTCGACGTTCACATAACACCACTAGAGGAGAGACAACATACATCTCATCAAAATATCGAACGAATACCAAATTCACATGACTACTAATATCAAGACTTCTCCGATGTCCTCAGGAACAAACGTAACTACTCACAAAGCATATTCATGTTCATAATCAGAGGGGTATTAATATGCATATAGGATCTGAACATATGATCTTCCACCAAATAAACCAACTAGCATCAACTACAAGGAGTAATCAACACTACTAGCAACCCACAGGTACCAATCCCAGACTTGGAGACAAGAATTGGATACAAGAGATGAACTAGGGTTTGAGAGGAGATGGTGCTGGTGAAGATGTTGATGGAGATTGACCCCCTCCCGATGAGAGGATCGTTGGTGATGACGATGGCGATGATTTCCCCCTCCCGGAGGGAAGTTTTCCCGGCAGAACAACTCTGCCAAAGCCCTAGATAGGTTCCGCCTCGTGGCGGCGGAGTCTCATCCCGAAAGTTGGCTTCTGATTTTTTCCTCAGCGAAAGACTCCATATAGAAGAAGATGGGCATCGGAGGGCCACCCGGGGGCCCATGAGGCAGGGGGCGCCCAGGGGGGTAGGGCGCGCCCCCACCCTCGTGGGCAGGGTGTGGCCCCCCTCCAGAACTTCTTACGCTCAGTATTTTTTATATATTCTGAAAATGACTTCCGTGAAGTTTCAGCACTTTTGGAGCTGTGCAGAATAGGTTTCTAATATTTGTTCCTTTTCCAGCCCAGAATCCCAGCTGCCGGCATTCTCCCTCTTTATGTAAACCTTGTAAAATAAGAGAGAATAGGCATAAGTATTGCGACATGATACGTCCATTTTGCATCATGCTTTTATATCGATATTTATCAGAATATGGACTGTTATTTCACTTTATGTCACTATACTTATGGCTATTTTCTCTTATTTTACAAGGTTTACATAAAGAGGAAGAATGCCGACAGCTGGAATTCTGGTCTGGAAAAGGAGCAAATATTAGAGACTTATTCTGCGCAACTCCAAAAGTCCTGAAACTCTACGGAACGTCTTAAAATAAATAAAGAAAAATCCACGCCAAAGATGAAGGCCAGGGGGCCCACACCCTTCTCACGAGGGTGGGGGCCGTGCCCCCCCTAGGGCGCGCCCCCTACCTCGTGGCCCCCCTGGTGGCTCTCCGATGCCCATCTTCTCCTGTATGAGGTCTTTCGATGAGAAAAAAATAGAGAGGAACTTTTTGGGATGAGACTCCGCCACCACGAGGCGGAACCTTGGCGGATCCAATCTAGAGCTCCGGCAGAGCTGTTCTGCCAGGGAAACTTCCCTCCCGGAGGGGGAAATCATCACCATCGTCATCACCAACGCTCCTCTCATCGGGAGAGGGCAATCTCCATCAACATCTTCACCAGCACCATCTCATCTCCAAACCCTAGTTCATCTCTTGTATCCAATTCTTGTCTCAAAGTCCGGGATTGTTGCTAGTAGGTTGCTAGTAGTGTTGATTAATCTTTGTAGTTGATGCTAGTTGGTTTAATTGGTGGAAGATCATATGTTCAGATCCTATATGCATATTATTACCACTCTGATTATGAACATACATATGCTTTGTGAGTAATTACGTTCGTTCCTGAGGACAAGGGAGAAGTATTGCTATGAGTAGTCATGTGAATTTGGTATTCGTTTGATATTTTGATAAGATGTATGTTGTCTAGCCTCTAGTGGTGTTATGTGAACGTCGACTACATAACACTTCACCATTATTTGGGCCTAGAGGAAGGCATTGGGAAGTAATAAGTAGATGATAGGTTGCTAGAGTGACCGAAGCTTAAACCCTAGTTTATGCGTTGCTTCATAAGGGGCTGATTTGGATCCATATGTTTCATGCTATGGTTAGGTTTACCTTAATACTTTTGTTGTAGTTGCAGATGCTTGCAATAGAGGTTAATCATAAGTGGGATGCTTGTTCAAGTAAGAACAACACCCAAGCACCGGTCCACCCACATATCAAATTATCAAAGTATCGAACGCGAATCATATGAACGTGATGAAAACTAGCTTGACGATATTCCCATGTGTCCTCGGGAGCGCTTTTCCTATTATAAGAGTTTGTTCCGGCTTGTCCTTTGCTACAAAAGGATTGGGCCACCTTGCTGCAATTTATTTACTTTTGTTACTTTTTGCTCGTTATAATTTATCCTATCACAAAACTATCTGTTACCACTTATTTCAGTACTTGCAAAGAATACCTTGCTGAAAACCGCTTATCATTTCCTTCTGCTCCTCGTTGGGTTCGACACTCTTACTTATCGAAAGGACTACGATAGATCCCCTATACTTGTGGGTCATCAAGAATCTTTTTTGGCGTCGTTGCCGGGGAGTGTAGCGGCTTTGGTAGGTGGAATTTGGTAAGGAAAAATTTATATAGTGTGTTGAAATTTACTCTCACTCGTTACTATGGAAAGTAATTCTCTGAGGGGCTTGTTCGAGGTATCTTCACCCCGTCCAGTAGAGCAAAGAGTTGCTCCTCAACCTACTGAACCTATTGAAAATGAAATTCCTTATGAGTATCCTTCGGGTATGATAGAAAAACTGCTAGCTAATCCTTTTACAGGAGATGGAACAAAGCATCCTAATGAGCACTTAATATATGTGGATGAAGTTTGTGGATTATCTAAGCTTGCAGGTATACCCGATGGTGTTGCTAAGAAGAAGGTCTTCCCTTTATCTTTGAAGGGAGACGCATTGATATGGTATAGGCTATGTGATGATATGAGATCATGGGACTATAAAAGATTGAAGCTGGAATTTCATCAAAAGTATTACCCTATGAATCTTGTTCATCATGATCGCAATTATATATATAATTTCTGGCCTCGCGAAGGAGAAAGCATCGCTCAAGCTTGGGGGAGGCTTAAATCAATGTTATACTCATGCCCCAATCATGAGATCTCAAGAGAAATAATTATGCAAAGTTTTTATGGTCGGCTTTCTGAAAACAATCACACCATGCTTGATACTTCTTGTGGTGGCTCTTTTATGATGAAGACTATTGAATTTAGATGGAATTTATTTGATAGAATTAAACGCAACTATGAAGATTGGGACCTCGACGAAGGTAAGGAGTAAGGTATGACACCTAAGTTTGATTGTGTTAAATCTTTTATGGACACCGATATTTTCCGTAAGTTTAGCACTAAATATGGACTTGACTCTGAGATAGTAGCTTCTTTCTGTGAATCTTTTGCTACTTATGTTGATCTCCCTAAGGAGAAGTGGTTTAAATATCATCCTCCCATAGAAGTGAAAGTAGCTGCACCTATTAAAGTTGAAGAAAAGACTGTCACTTATAATGATCCTTTGTTCCTACTTCTTATATTGAGAAACCACCTTTCCCTGTTAGAATAAAGGATCATGCTAAAGCTTCAACTGTTGTTCGTAAAAGCAATATTAGAACTTATACACCTCCTGAGCAAGTTAAAGTAGAACCTAATATTGCTATTGTTAAAGATCTCTTGTCTGATAATATTGATGGGCATGTTATTCAGTTCGAAGGTGAAACTGCTAGAATTGCTAAACCTTGTAATAAGGATAAACATAGACCTGTGGTAGGCGTGACTGTTATTTCTATTAAAATAGGAGATCATTGTTATCATGGCTTATGTGATATGGGTGCTAGTGCTAGTGTTATACCTCATGAGTTATACAAAGAAATTAAGAATGAAATTGCACCTGTTGAGTTAGAAGATATTGATGTTACTATTAAACTTGCTAATAGAGATACTATTGCACCAATTGGAATTGTTAGAGATGTTGAAGTCTTGTGTGGGAAAACTAAATATCCTGCTGATTTTCTTGTTCTTACTTCTCCGCAAGATAGCTTTTGTCCAATTATATTTGGTAGACCCTTCTTAAATACTGTCAATGCTACCATAGACTGCACTAAGAATATTGTTACTGTTGGTTTGGATGATATGGTTCATGAGTTTAATTTCTCTAAATTTAGTAAACAACATCGTGAGGAAGAACTACCTAGTACGGATGAAATTATTGGTCTTGCTTCTATTGCCGTACCTCCTAGTGATCCTTTAGAACACTATTTGTTAGACCATGAAAATGATATGTTCATGAATGAAAGAAGGGAAATAGATGAAGTATTCTTTAAACAGGAACCTATTCTGCATCACAACTTGCTTGTTGAAATTTTAGGGGATCCTCCTCGATCCAAGGGTGATCCTATTGGGGAATGTAGCAGAATTTAAAATTTTTCTATGCATCACCAAGATCAATCTATGGAGTCATCTAGCAATGAGGGAGAGAGGAGTGCATCTACATACCCTTGTAGACCGCGCGCGGAAGCGTTCAAGAGAACGGGGTTGATGGAGTCGTACTCGTCGTGATCCAAATCACCGATGACCAAGTGCCGAACGGACAGCACCTCCGTGTTCAACACACGTACGGTTGGGAAGACGTCTCCTCCTTCTTGATCCAGCAAGGGGGAAGGAGAGGTTGATGAAGATCCAGCAGCACGACAGCTTGGTGGTGGATGCAGCAGGATCCCGGCAGGGCTTCGCCAAGCGAAAGCGGGGAGGAGAGGTGTTACGGAGGGAGAGGGAGGCGCCAAGAGCAAGGGGTGCGGCTGCCCTCCCCCCTCTTTATATAGGGGCCTTGGGGGGCGCCGGCCCTAGGAGATGAATATCCAAGGGGGGCGACGGCCAAGGGGTGGCTTCCCCCCCAAGCCAAGTGGGGGGGACCCCCACCCCTAGGGTTTCCCAACCCTAAGCGCAGGGGAGGCCCAAGGGGGGGCGCACCAGCCCACCAGGAGCTGGTTCCCCTCCCAATTCAGCCCATGGGGCCCTCCTGGATAGGTGGCCCCACCTGGTGGACCCCCGGGACCCTTCCGGTGGTCCCGGTACAATACCGGTGACCCCCGAAACCTTCCCGATGGCCGAAATTGGACTTCCTATATATAAATCTTTACCTCCGGACCATTCTGGAACTCCTCGTGACGTCCGAGATCTCATCCGGGACTCCGAAAAACTTTCGGGTTACTGCATACTAATATCTCTACAACCCTAGCGTCACCGAACCTTAAGTGTGTAGACCCTACGGGTTCGGGAGACATGCAGACATGACTGAGACGCCTCTCTGGTCAATAACCAAGAGCGGGATCTGGATACCCATGTTGGCTCCCACATGCTCCGCAATGATCTCATCGGATGAACCACGATGTCGAGGATTCAATCAATCCGTATACAATTCCCTTTGTCAATCGGTACGTTACTTGCCCAAGACTCGATCGTCGGTATCCCAATACCTCGTTCAATCTCGTTACCGGCAAGTAACTTTACTCGTACCGTAATGCATGATCCCGTGATCAACCACTTGGTCACATTGAGCTCATTATGATGATGCATTACCGAGTGGGCCCAGAGATACCTATCCGTCATACGGAGTGACAAATCCCAGTCTCGATTCGTGCCAACCCAACAGACACTTTCGGAGATACCTGTAGTGTACCTTTATAGTCACCCAGTTACATTGTGACGTTTGGCACACCCAAAGCACTCCTACGGTATCCGGGAGTTGCACAATCTCATGGTCTAAGGAAATGATACTTGACATTCGGAAAAGCTACAGCAAACGAACTACACGACCTTTAAGCTATGCTTAGGATTGGGTCTTGTCCATCACATCATTCTCCTAATGATGTGATCCCGTTATCAATGACATCCAATGTCCATAGTCAGGAAACCATGACTATCTTTTGATCAACGAGCTAGTCAACTAGAGGCTCACTAGGGACATGTTGTGGTCTATGTATTCACACATGTATTACGATTTCCGGATAACACAATTATAGCATGAACAATAGACAATTATCATGAACAAAGAAATATAATAATAACCATTTTATTATTGCCTCTAGGGCATATTTCCAACAGTCTCCCACTTGCACTAGAGTCAATAGTCTAGTTACATTGTGATGAATCGAACACCCATGCAGTTCTGGTGTTGATCATGTTTTGCTCTAGGGAGAGGTTTAGTCAATGGATCTGCCACATTTAGGTCCGTATGTACTTTACAAATATCTATGTCTCCATTTTGAACACTTTCACGAATGGAGTTGAAGCGACGCTTGATATGCCTGGTCTTCCTGTGAAACCTGGGCTCCTTGGAAAGGGCAATAGCTCCAGTGTTGTCACAGAAGAGAGTCATCGGGCCCGACGCATTGGGTATGACTCCTAGGTCGGTAATTAACTCCTTCACCCAGATTGCCTCTTGTGCTGCCTCCAAGGCTGCCATGTACTCCACTTCACATGTAGATCCCGCCACAACGCTTTGCTTGCAACTGCACCAGCTTACTGCCCCACCATTCAAAATATACACGTATCCGGTTTGTGACTTAGAGTCATCTAGATCTGTGTCGAAGCTAGCATCGACGTAACCCTTTACGACGAGCTCTTCGTCACCTCCATAAACGAGAAACATATCCTTAGTCCTTTTCAGGTACTTCAGGATATTCTTGACCGCTGTCCAGTGTTCCATGCCGGGATTACTTTGGTACCTACCTACCAAACTTACGGCAAGGTTTACATCAGGTCTGGTACACAGCATAGCATACATGATAGACCCTATGGCCGAGGCATAGGGGACGACACTCATCTTTGCTCTATCTTCTGCCGTGGTCAGGCATTGAGCCGTGCTCAATCTCGTACCTTGCAATACAGGCAAGAACCCCTTCTTTGACTGATCCATTTTGAACTTCTTCAATATCTTGTCAAGGTACGTACTCTGTGAAAGACCAATGAGGCGTCTCGATCTATCTCTATAGATCTTGATGCCTAATATATAAGCAGCTTCTCCAAGGTCCTTCATTGAAAAACACTTGTTCAAGTAGGCCTTTATGCTTTCCAAGAATTCTATATCATTTCCCATCAACAGTATGTCATCCACATACAATATGAGAAATGCTACAGAGCTCCCACTCACTTTCTTGTAAATGCAGGCTTCTTCATAAGTCTGCGTAAACCCAAACGCCTTGATCATCTCATCAAAACGAATGTTCCAACTCCGAGATGCTTGCACCAGCCCATAAATCGAGCGTTGGAGCTTGCACACCTTGTCAGCATTCTTAGGATCGACAAAACCTTCCGGCTGCATCATATATAATTCTTCCTTAAGGAAACCATTAAGGAATGCCGTTTTGACGTCCATTTGCCATATCTCATAATCATAGAATGCGGCAATTGCTAACATGATTCGGACGGACTTCAGCTTCGCTACGGGTGAGAAAGTCTCATCATAGTCAACCCCTTGAACTTGTCGATAACCCTTAGCGACAAGCCGAGCTTTATAGATGGTCACATTGCCATCCGCGTCTGTCTTCTTCTTAAAGATCCATTTATTTTCTATGGCTCGCCGATCATCGGGCAAGTCAGTCAAAGTCCATACTTCATTTTCATACATGGATCCTATCTCGGATTTCATGGCTTCCAGCCATTTGTCGGAATCCGGGCCCGCCATCGCTTCTTCATAGTTCGAAGGTTCACTGTTATCTAACAACATGATTTCCAAGACAGGGTTGCCGTACCACTCTGGTGCGGAACGTGTCCTCGTGGACCTACGAAGTTCAGTAGCAACTTGATCTGAAGTTTCATGATCATCATCATTAACTTCCTCTCTAGTTGGTGCAGGCACCTCAGGATCATTTTCTTGAGCTGCGCCACTTACCGGTTCAAGAGGTAATACTTCATCAAGTTCTACTTTCCTCCCACTTATTTCTTTCGAGAGAAACTCTTTCTCTAGAAAGAACCCATTCTTGGCAACAAAGATCTTGCCTTCGGATCTGAGGTAGAAGGTATACACAATAGTTTCTTTAGGGTATCCTATGAAGACGCATTTTTCCGATTTGGGTTCGAGCTTTTCAGGTTGAAGTTTCTTGACATAAGCATCGCATCCCCAAACTTTTAGAAACGACAGCTTAGGTTTCTTCCCAAACCATAATTCATACGGTGTCTTCTCAATGGATTTCGACGGAGCCCTATTTAAAGTGAATGCGGCAGTCTCTAAAGCATAGCCCCAAAATGACAGTGGTAAATCGGTAAGAGACATCATAGATCGCACCATATCCAATAGAGTGTGATTACGATGTTCGGACACACTATTACGCTGAGGTGTTCCAGGCGGCGTGAGTTGTGAAAGTATTACACATTTTCTTAAGTGTGTGCCAAATTCGTGACTCAAGTATTCTCCCCCATGATCTGATCGCAAGAACTTGATTTTCCTGTCACGTTGATTCTCAACCTCCCTCTGAAATTCCTTGAACTTTTCAAAGGTCTCAGACTTGTGTTTCATTAAGTAGACATACCCATATCTACTCAAGTCATCAGTGAGGGTGAGAACATAACGATAGCCACCACGAGCCTCAACACTCATTGGACCGCACACATCAGTATGTATGATTTCCAATAAGTTGTTTGCTCGCTCCATTGTTCCTGAGAACGGAGTCTTGGTCATTTTACCCATGAGGCATGGTTCGCACGTGTCAAATGATTCGTAATCAAGAGACTCCAAAAGTCCATCTGCATGGAGCTTCTTCATGCGTTTGACACCTATGTGACCAAGGCGGCAGTGCCACAAGTATGTGGGACTATTATTATCAACCTTACATCTTTTGGTATTCACACTATGAATATGTGTAACATTACGCTCAAGATTCATTAAGAATAAACCATTCACCAGCGGAGCATGACCATAAAACATACTCCCTTCGTTTTTATTTACTACGCATATTAGAGTTGACTAAAGTCAAACTTCCTAAAGATTGACCAACTTTATAGAAAAGAATATAAATATTTACCATAACAAATCTATATGATGTGCAAGTACATTTGATAATGAATCTAATAGTGTTGATTTGTTATTGTATATGTTAATATTTTTGTCTATAAACTTTGTCAAAGTTTATAAAGTTTGACTTTGACCAAAGCTAATATGCGGAGTAAATAAAAACGGAGGGAGTATCCCTCATATAAATAGAACAACCATTATTCTCGGATTTAAATGAGTAGCCATCTCGAATTAAACGAGATCCTGATACAATGTTCATGCTCAAAGCTGGCACTAAATAACAATTATTGAGGTTTAAAACTAATCCCGTAGGTAAATGTAGAGGCAGCGTGCCGACGGCGATCACATCGACCTTGGAACCATTCCCGACGCGCATCGTCACCTCGTCCTTCGCCAGTCTCCGCTTATTCCGCAGCTCCTGCTTTGAGTTACAAATGTGAGCAACCGCACCGGTATAAAATACCCAAGAGCTACTACGAGTACTGGTAAGGTACACTGTCGGTGTCAAAACCGGCGGATCTCGGGTAGGGGGTCCCGAACTGTGCGTCTAGGCCGGATGGTAACAGGAGGCAAGGGACATGAAGTTTTACCCAGGTTCGGGCCCTCTTGATGGAGGTAAAACCCTATGTCCTGCTTAATTAATATTGATGATATGGGTAGTACAAGAGTAGATCTACCACGAGATCGGAGAGGCTAAACTCTAGAAGCTAGCCTATGGTATGATTGTTGTTCTGTATGTTGTCCTACGGACTAAAACCCTCCGGTTTATATAGACACAGGAGAGGGTTAGGGTTACGCAAAGTCAGTTACAATGGTAGGAGATCTACATATCCGTATCGCGAAGCTTGCCTTCCACGCCAAGGAAAGTCCCTTCCGGACACGGGACGAAGTCTTCAATCTTGTATCTTCGTAGTCCAGGAGTCCGGCTGAGGATATAGTCCGGCTATCCGAACACCCCCTAATCCAGGACTCCCTCAGTAGCCCCCGAACCAGGCTTCAATGACGATGAGTCCGGCGCGCAGATTGTCTTCGGCATTGCAAGGCGGGTTCTCCTCCAAATTCCGTGTACCTGTTGAATAAAGTCCGGTTTCTTGTAAACGTTGCGCCCCTTGGCTTCTACGCCCAATAATGGCCGTCTCCGACGTGTCAAACGAATATGAAAAGTCTGAGTGTTTTTACATCCACACCCCTAGCCGCATAAATGAGCCGCCCATTTAAGGGGACGAGGATTTAGATCCAAACCACACCTTCTCCCTCTCGCGAGTGTTCATCAGAGCGCATCCGACAAAGGTCCATTCCACCATGGCCAGCCGTCGCAACTCCTCCCTTCGCCCTTCCAGCCCTCAGCCTGGATATTGGGAGAGATGCTCCATCCCGCATAGCGAGCTAGTGATGCTCCAGACCAAGGGATTTCTCCCCCCGTCCTATATGGTCCCGGTTCGAGCCGGTCTTGCCATCTATAATGGCGGAGAGCAAGCGGAGAGTGCCCCTAATCCCTCCAAAGGAGAGCGGGTATGCCTTGTCCCTTATTTAATAAGAGGGCTCGGATTTCCAATCCATCCGTTTCTCCGGGGGCTCCTGGAGTACTATGGCCTCCAGCTACACAATCTTACGCCTGCCTCCGTATTGCATATCGCGGGTTTCGTAGCCCTCTGCGAGCTGTTTTTGGGTGTTGAGGCTCATTTCGGGCTGTGGAAAGAGCTATTCTGCCTTGTGCCCCGTTCTCAGAAGGGGTCAATGTATCAAGTGGGCGGAGCCGAAGTGTGGCGCATCGCCGGGACCGGATATCTATCCGGAACCCCAAAGAAGGCGTCCGAGGACTAGCCTTCGGAATGGTTTTACATAGAGGACGTCCCGTTGCCGGATCCTGTCCGGATCGGCCTCCCCGAGTTCGACAGTGCTCCACTAAAGAAGCGCCTAAGTTGGCGTCCACGGAGCCCCCAGTGGGAAAGTGACAAGGACGTTTTTTACCTGATGGGCCGGATAAGATTGTTAGCTCATTCCGGACTGACCATGATCGGGGTCATGGCCACATGCATCATGCGAGGGGTGCAGCCGCTACAGTATAGAGGCCACCCCATGTGGGAGTTCAACGGGGAGGACGACGCCACCCGCTACGGCCGTAAGGGGCCGGATTCGGATGCGGCTCTAGCAAAGACCTTGTCCGCTTTGTACAAGGGAGAAGAGGAGGAATTTCTCCGTGTTGACCCACAGGGTGGATTTTCTATGTACAATCCCCCAAGCTGGGTAAGTGGTCACATTTACTTGCCCATCCGTTTTATATTCCCATTGTTAAATATTCAGTCTAACGACTTTAACGCAGGAATTGCGCCAGGCTGTTAAAGAAATAAACAGCCCTCCTCCACAACCCAAGGACCCAGGACGGTCCCTCGACCCGGCCTCTCAAGAGGATCCGGACTTATCTGTGGAGCTGATTGATGGAGTGTTCCATCAATTGAGCAAGGACAACGCCTTGGTGTCCATTACGGCCGATTACCCAGGGCTAATCCCGGCCTCCCAGGTAACTGAGATCGAAGTCCCAGTACCCCGAATAGGGGCCCACCCTCTCGTGTTTTCAGTTTCCTGATTACAACCGAGCTTTGCAGGGGAGGTTTTTGAGATGGGAGGACGGACCTGCGGCGACAAGCCAACGAGGGGCTGCAGGGCCCTGTGGGCAGAAAAGAGGTGCCAATTGTGCTCTATTCAGGACAAAGAGACCTCGCCGGATTATATCCGGAGAGGTTGCCAATTGTGCCTCCACCAGCCAGGCTCCAAAGCCTGGTCCGAAGGCGGAGGCGAACACAAGGCGCGCACCGGACGCTCCTCCGATGGAGGATGTGGACAGGTTGTCTGCCACCAACTCTGAGGTGGAGAGTGCCATGAACCACAGGCGTCGCCGGACAATTCTTCGCGACGCTTGTTTCTCCCAAGAGGCATTAGATGCCTTCAATTCGGGAGATGCGTACCTCCGTGCCGCTGAAAATGGTCTAGCCAGAGCCACGGAGCAATATGTAAAAGATATACAGGTAAGAAAATTTTGGTAATTATATATAGATACCAGTAGCCCCCGAGACTTGAAACAGTTAGAATAACTGATTTAAGGATCATATGTTATGCAGGTTCTTACAGAAAAGAATTCCCTTCTGTGCCAGGAGCTGGAAGAGTGCAAAGCCCAACTTGAGGCTGCACTAGCCGCATCAGGGGAGCCCAAGGAGACCCCCTCTGGTAATATACACGTCGAAAGATAAGTATTTTGCGAAGCATGGCATTGGTGCGAATCTGACAAATGAAATTGCAGATGGCGCCGGATTGAATCCGGAAAGGCAACACCTCCTACGCCAGTTGAAGGCTAGTGAGAAGGTGCTAACAAAGGTGAGGCGGGAGAAGAACGATCTCCACGATGCCAACACCAAGCTGGGCGTTGACCTGAAAGATGTTCGTGCCTAGCTGTCAGACTCCGTTAAGGAGAATCAGCGGCTTCGGCGCGGCATATTTAGTAAGTGCTTGAACGAACCTTTGAAAAAAAGTTCGGCGGGGAAGTCAACTAACAGAGTAATGTCTGTAGGTGTGCTAACAGGTCGTCCTGCAGAGGAGATGCCCGGTTCTACGGGTGACCTTCTTCCCGAGCTCTCGCAACTGCTCGAGCGAGTTCGGCAGGCGATGCATGGCGTCGCCTAGGCCTTCTGGCCGTCCATCTCCATGCCCGAAGGTCGTGGAGAGCTTGCGGAGAAGCTAATGGGAGCACGGCGGCGCTTCTGCTTGTGGAAGATATCGGCCTGCCATCAAGGCGCTAGGGAGGCCTGGGCCATGGTAAAGACGCGGTACACAAAGGCTGACCCCAACCACATGGCCGAGGTCGGTCCTGTGGGGCCCGATGGGAAGGAGATCCCTGTAAGCTTAGTATATGGCCAAGTAGAATTGGCCGCAAAGTATTACCAGCAGGACTGTAAATTAGACAGCCTGTTAGATGGTATTGAAGAGGAATACAATCAGTCAGAATGACTATGTAATTTAAGTGACATTTATAATGCCTTCTAGCCGGATTGTAGATCGTTTGTCATGGCCGACCTTTTCGCTTCAGCCTCGGGACCTGACGGTCCGGAGTGTGTCCGAACTCCCATGCGGTTATATAAGAACCGGGGAATGCATGGAGACCAGGCGTAGGGGTCATTAGTGCGTGAACAGACAAGTGCCCGACTAGTTATGTTATATTACATGGTTAGTAAGAAACATCTTCCAGGGAGAATAGTTCCGTTAGGGGTTCCTTTCCCTGGGAGGCATGCCCTAAAGTGCATGCCCATTCCGCGAAAAAATGCGGGAAAAAGCATCTGGGGGCGCATAAATAAATAAGTGAAAAGATCATCTTTTAGGTCACCGACCGAATATTCCCTTAAGAACGCTAGCTTTCGGCTTCACCCAGTCTGAGGTACACATCCGGCTGATCCGGAAGTAACAATCGCAGAGGTGCTCCCTTTACCACCTAGCCGAATAATCGGGAACGTAGGGGTAAGCACAGGAGCCAGGCAACCCAGCTTGGCCAAAACTTAAGTCATATCGATGCATATAATGGTGAAATAAAAGGTACATGCGGAAGTGTAACACATGTGTTGGGCATGAAGCCCGTATAAATAAGCTTCTGTTAAAAGAAGCCCCCAGGTTTAATGAGTGCGAATAGCACGTCATTTGATAAGCCTTTAAAGGCTATAAGAGAAAGGAAGGGGAGAAGGAGAGAAATATAAGACAAACAGTATATAAAAAATGGACACAGGAAGGAGACGAACACAGAGTCCGGCGCTAGGCATAGAATCTTCGGAGACGGGCCGCGTTCCATGGGTTCCGCTCGAGTCGGTTATCCGATGCATCTCGCAGGCGGTACGCTCCACCAGTCAGGACTTGGTCAATTATGAAGGGACCTTCCCAGTTAGGCTTGAGTTTGTCCTTTTTCTTGTCCGGCAGGCGTAGAACTAATTCGCCAACGTTGTAATTTTTGGCCCATACTTCTCTGCTTTGGTATCTTTGAGCCTGCTGTTGATAGAACGCGGAACAGGCTTTTGCCACGTCACGCTCCTCCTCCAATGCGTCCAAACTGTCCTGCCGATCGAGCTCGGCTTCTCTTTCTTCGTACATGCGCACTCGAGGTGAGTCATGAATTATGTCGCAAGGCAAAACTGCCTCTGCGCCGTACACCATAAAGAATGGTGTGTATCCGGTGGTGCGATTCGGCGTGGTCCGCAGCCCCCAGAGTACGGAGTCGAGCTCCTCTACCCAGTGCGTGTTAGATTCCTTGAGGGACCGCACTAATCTGGGTTTGATGCCGCTCATGATAAGACCATTTGCACGTTTGACCTGGCCGTTAGTTTGTGGGTGATAGACGGAAGCATAATCAAGCTTGATGCCCATGTTTTTGCACCAGAGTTTTACCTCGTCGGCCGTAAAGTTCGTGCCGTTATCAGTGATGATGCTGTGGGGGACGCCGAAACGGTGTACAACCCCGGATATAAAGTCTATCACCGGTCCGAATTCGGCCGTCTTAACAGGCTTGGCTTCTATCCATTTGGTGAACTTATCCACCATGACCAGTAAGTATTTTTTGCTTGTGGGTTCCGCCTTTAAGGGGTCCAACCATGTCAAGACCCCAGACCGCGAAGGGCCAAGTGACGGGGATAGTTTGGAGGGCGGTGGGTGGCATATGGCTTTGGTTTGCAAAGAACTGGCAAACAATAAAAGCCTATATGAAAGGCCTTGCTTACAAGGGACCGAGCTGCAGCGTGATGACCGCCGAGTCCGGCATGAATTTCAGCCAGGAGGTTCCGCCCTTCCTCTTCGGAGATGCACCTTTGAAGGACTCCGGTAGTGCTTTTCTTATAAAGCTCTCCCTCGTGGACTTTGTAGGCTTTGGATCGCCGCACTATGCAGCGTGCCTCATTTTGGTCCTCGGGGAGTTCCTGCCTAGTAAGGTAGGCGAGGAATGGTTCTGTCCACGGGGCAATGACGGCCATTATTACGTGGCCTGAAGGTGTTATTTCATTGGCAGAGCCTCCGATTGTGTCAGAATGTTCGGTGTCGGGCAGTGCGGTTGGGTCCGGGCTGTTATTGTTCAGCTCCCCTTCCCATACTACGGATGGCTTGAACAGCCTTTCCCATACATCGCGTTTTGCGCCGATGCGTGCCAGGACATCTGCCGCTTGATTATTTTCCCGGGCTATATGGTGAAATTCAAGCCCTTCGAACCGAGCTGACATTTTTAGGATGGCGTTGCGGTAAGCTGCCATTTTTGGATCCTTGGCATCGAAGTCTCCATTTATTTGGGATATTGCGAGATTCGAGTCCCCGCGCACCTCTAGGCGTTGAATGCCCATGGATACTGCCATCCGGAGACCATGTAAAAGGGCCTCATATTCGGCTGCATTGTTGGAGTCTGCGTACATAATCTGGAGTACATATTGAACTGTGTCTCCTGTGGGGGACGTCAAAACGACGCCAGCCCCTAGTCCGTCCAACATCTTGGAGCCGTCGAAATGCATGATCCAATTTGAATATGTGCCGTACTCTTTAGGGAGTTCGGCCTCCGTCCATTCTGCGACGAAGTCGGCCAAAACTTGCGACTTGATGGCTCGCCGTGGCTTATAAGTTATGTCGAACGGGAGGAGCTCAATGGCCCATTTTGCAATCCGGCCCGTCGCGTCATGGTTGTTTATAATATCGTTAAGTGGTACTTCCGAGGCTACTGTTATTGAACACTCTTGAAAGTAGTGTCATAGCTTCCGGGATGCCATGAATACCGCGTATGCAATCTTTTGATAATGCGGGTACCGTGATTTGCATGGAGTGAGAACAGTGGACACATAATAGACCGGCTTTTGAACGGGGAATATTTGTCCGTCCATTTCTCGTTCGATGACGAGCACTGCACTTACAACCTGATGTGTTGCTGCAATGTACAATAGCATTGGTTCGCCAATGTTTGGCGCGGCCAGGATTGGGTTTGTTGCCAATATGGCTTTTATTTCGTCGAGTTCGTCCGTGGCTGCATCCGTCCATTTGAAGTGTTCGGTGCGCCGAAGGAGGCGGTAAAGGGGTAGGGCCTTTTCTCCCAAGCGGGAGATAAAGCGGCTTAGAGCCGCCACGCATCCGGTTAACTTTTGTATTTTTTGAGGTCCTTTGGGATATCCAATTGTGACAGAGCTCGGATTTTGGCTGGATTTGCTTCAATTCCTCTACCGGATCCAATGAAGCCCAATAGCTTTTCGGCTGGAACGCTGAAAACGCATTTTTCTGGGTTGAGCTTGATGTCGTATGTTCGGAGGTTATCAAATGTGAGCCTCAAGTCGTCTACTAGAGATTCGACATGTCTTGTTTTTACGACCACATCATCTACATATGCCTCCACTATTTTGCCGATCTGGTTTGCCAGACATGTCTAAATCATGCGCTGATATGTTGCGCCGGCGTTTTTGAGCCTGAAGGGCATTGTGTTGAAGCAGAATGGGCCGTATGGTGTGATAAATGCCGTTGCGGCTTGGTCTGATTCTGCCATCTTGATTTGATGGTAGCTGGAATATGCGTCGAGGAAACACAACAAATCGTGTCCTGCAGTAGCGTCGATAATTTGATCGATGCGGGGGAGGGGGAAGGGATCCTTTGGGCAAGCCTTGTTAAGGTCTTTAAAATCAACGCACAGGCGCCAGGATTTGTCCTTCTTTGGTACCATCACCAGGTTTGCTAGCCAGTCCGGATGTTTTATATCTCTGATGAATCCGGCCTCCAATAGCTTTGCTAGCTCTTCTCCCATGGCCTGTCTCTTAGGTTCGGAAAAACGCCGAAGAGCTTGTTTGATAGGTTTGAATCCTTTTAGGATATTTAAGCTGTGCTCGGCCAGCCTGCGTGGGATTCCTGGCATGTCTGAAGGGTGCCAGGCGAAAATGTCCCAGTTCTCTCGTAGGAACTCTCGCAGTGCGGCGTCTACATCAGGGTTTAATTGTGCCCCGATGGAAGCTGTTTTATTGGGGTCCGTCGGATGGACCTGGAATTTGACTATTTCGTCCGCCGGTTTAAAGGAGGTGGACTTGGATCTTTTGTCGAGTACCACATCGTCCCTATTCACCGTGGAGCGCAGCGCAGTCAGTTCCTCAGCCGCTAGGGCTTCGGATAGTGCCTTGAGGGCCAGTGCGGTTGTCTTGTTTTCGGCGCGGAGTGCTATGTCCGGATCACTAGCGAGAGTGATGATCCCATTAGGACCGGCCATCTTGAGCTTCATGTACCCGTAATGGGGTATTGCTTGGAAGATTGTAAACGCTTCTTGCCCTAGCAGAGCGTGATAACCACTGCTGAATGGAGCCACATGGAACGTGACCTCTTCAGACCTATAATTATCCTGCGTGCCGAACACCACATCTAGTGTGATTTTTTCTTGTACAGCGTGCTTCCCGACTGGGGTTTATTCCTCTAAAGGTTGTGCTGCTTCGCTCAATGCGGTTCTAGTCTATTTCCATTTTTTGAAGGGTTTCCTCGTAAATGAGGTTCAATCCGCTGCCGCCGTCCATGAGTACCTTGGTAAGACGAAAGCCGTCCACTATTGGACTGAGGACCAATGCGGCTGGTGCTCGGGCTATTCGGAATTTAGGTTCATCACTGGCGTTGAAGGTAATAGTCGTGTCACTCCATGGGTTTATTGTTGCTACTTGGTAGACTTCGGCAAGGCTGCGGAGTGTCCTTTTTCGCATATTATTTGATGCGAAAGTCTCGAACACTGTTAATACCGTATTGGTGTCTCTGGGGTGGCTTTCTGTGGCCTCCGGAATTAGGAGATCTTTGCCAATTTTGGCCACCTGCCGGAGTATCCAACATGCTCTAAGGCTGTGATTTGGTGTGGCGTCCTCTGTACTGTGAATATTACAGGGTCCATTGAGCCATCCTTCCAGTACGGTTCCATGCCCTGTAGAGGGTTTTTGCTTTTTGGTGTTTGACCCGGGCGTCTGGCGATGATGCACCCTTTTATTTCGGACTGGGTTTGTATTTAGGGCCGGATCGTCCCAAAATTTTATTTCGGTTTTCCAGGCGCTTTCCATCGCACAGTACTTTCTTACGATGGACGCCAAGTTAGCGAAGCGTGTAATATCACGGCGACTTATGGCGTTGAGGATTCCCTTGTCCGTGCAATTTGCAGAAGATTGAGATTGCGTCTTCCTCGCGACAGTCCCTTATCATGTTCCTAACCAGGAGGAATCTGGCCCAGTAATGATGTACTGTTTCTTCGGGCTCTTGCCTGATTTGGGATAGATCGCTTATGTTCGGGTGGGTGGGTGGAATTAAATCCGAATCCTCACCCAATCTGAGGCTCAGAGGCCGAGGAGTTTCCGAACTCGAAAATTTGGATTCCTGGATGTTGTCCAATGAATCCAGCCCGTCGCCTGACTCTAAGTTCAGGTCTTGAGTGATATCCTCCCCTCCGCGGGTATCCGGCTTGGAGGGGTCGGGAATCCGGACGTAGCTAGTCCTTAAGATAGATGAAGGGTCGCCGCACTGTCCCTCTACCACGGCAACGTGATGGGTGACTTGGGGAGAGTTAATCTCTCTCAGATCGGGTTGAGGCCCAATCTGTTCGTAATCCGTAGCGACTCCCAGGGCAGCAATGCGATCCAAGAGCTCGTTTATGGAGGAGAGCTCCATTGGATCTAACTGCTCGGCGAGTTCTGAGCTGACATGAAGATTGTTTTCGATGGCTCGAGAGGTCATCGTCGACGCAGAAGCCGAACAGGCGGTCATAAGAAAACCACCTAGCCGGAGGGTTTGGCCGACAGCCAAAGCTCCCTTAGCAACGGTGCCATCTTTAAAGACGGGGCGAGGCATCCTTCCTGATGGTGACGACACAGAGGAACTCTCAATGAAAGCACCGATGTCGGTGTCAAAACCGGTGGATCTCGGGTAGGGGGTCTCGAACTGTGCGTTTAGGCCGGATGGTAACAGGAGGCAAGGGACACGAAGTTTTACCCAGGTTCGGGCCCTCTTGATGGAGGTAAAACCCTATGTCCTGCTTGATTAATATTGATGATATGGGTAGTACAAGAGTAGATCTACCACGAGATCGGAGAGGCTAAACCCTAGAAGCTAGCCTATGGTATGATTGTTGTTCTGTATGTTGTCCTACGGACTAAAACCCTCCGGTTTATATAGACACCAGAGAGGGTTAGGGTTACACAAAGTCGGTTACAATGGTAGGAGATCCACATATCCGTATCGCCAAGCTTGCCTTCCACGCCAAGGAAAGTCCCTTCCGGACACGGGACGAAGTCTTCAATCTTGTATCTTCGTAGTCCAGGAGTCCGGCTGAGGATATAGTCCGGCTATCCGAACACCCCTAATCCAGGACTCCCTCATACACATCAATTACATGTATATCACATATACCTTTAGTGTTGCCGGCCTTCTTGTCCGCTAAGTATTTGGGGCAGTTCCGCTTCAAGTGACCACTTCCCTTGCAATAAAAACACTCAGTCTCGGGCTTGGGTCCATTCTTTGGATTCTTCCCGGCAGCTTGCTTACCGGGCACAGCAACTCCCTTGCCGTCCTTCTTGAAGTTCTTCTTACCCTTGCCTTTCTTGAACTTAGTGGTTTTATTCACCATCAACACTTGATGTTCCTTTTTGATTTCCACCTCTGCTGATTTCAGCATTGAATATACCTCAGGAATGGTCTTTTCTATCCCCTGCATATTGAAGTTCATCACAAAGCTCTTGTAGCTCGGTGGAAGCGACTGAAGGATTCTGTCGATGATCGCGTCATCCGGGAGATTAACTCCCAGCTGAGTCAAGCGGTTATGCAACCCAGACATTTTGAGTATGTGATCACTGACAGAACTATTTTCCTCCATCTTACAGCTGAAGAACTTGTCGGAGACTTCATATCTCTCGACCCCGGCATGAGCTTGGAAAACCATTTTCAGCTCTTCGAACATCTCATATGCTCCGTGTCTCTCAAAACGCTTTTGGAGCCCCGGTTCTAAGTTGTAAAGCATGCCGCACTGAAGGAGGGAGTAATCATCAGCACATGACTGCCAAGCGTTCATAACATCTTGGTTCTCTGGGATGGGTGCGTCACCTAGCGGTGCTTCTAGGACATAATCTTTCTTGGCAGCTATGAGGATGATCCTCAGGTTCCGGACCCAGTCCGTATAGTTGTTGCCATCGTCATTCAGCTTGGTTTTCTCTAGGAACGCATTGAAGTTGAGGACAACATGGGCCATTTGATCTACAAGACATATTGTAAACATTTTAGACTAAGTTCATGATAATTAAGTTCATCTAATCAAATTATTCAATGAACTCCCACTCAGATAGACATCCCTCCAGTCATCTAAGTGAAACATAATCCGAGTTAACTAGGCCGTGTTCGATCATCACGTGAGACAGACTCGTCAACATCGGTGAACATCTTCATGTTGATCGTATCTTCTATACGACTCATGCTCGACCTTTCGGTCTTCCGTGTTCCGAGGCCATGTCTGTACATGCTAGGCTCGTCAAGTCGACCTAAGTGTATTGCGTGTGTAAATCTGGCTTACACCCGTTGTATTCGAACGTTAGAATCTATCACACCCGATCATAACGTGGTGCTTCGAAACAACGAACCTTCGCAACGGTGCACAGTTAGGGGGAACACTTTCTTGAAATTATTACGAGGGATCATCTTATTTAAGCTACCGTCGTTCTAAGCAAATAAGATGTAAAACATGATAAACATCACATGCAATCAAATAGTGACATGATATGGCCAATATCATTTGCTCCTTATGATCTCCATCTTTGGGGCTCCATGATCATCGTTGTCACCGGCATGACACCATGACCTCCATCATCATGATCTCCATCATCGTGTCTTCTTGAAGTTGTCTCGTCATCTATTACTTCTACTACTATGGCTAACGTTTTAGCAATAAAGTAAAGTAATTACATGACGTTTATGTTGACACGCAGGTCATAAATAAATAAAGACAACTCCTATGGCTCCTGCCGGTTGTCATACTCATCGACATGCAAGTCGTGATTCCTATTACAAGAACATGATCATCTCATACATCACATATATCACTCATCACATCCTTTGGTCATATCACATCACAAAACACTTGCTGCAAAAACAAGTTAGACGTCCTCTAATTGTTGTTGCAAGTTTTTACGTGGCTGCTATAGGTTTCTAGCAAGAACGTTTCTTACCTACGCTAAAAGCACAACGTGAATTTCCAATTTCTATTTACCCTTCATAAGGACTATGTTCATCGAATCCGATCCGACTAAAGTGGGAGAGACAGACACCCGCCAGCCACCTTATGCAACTAGTGCATGTCAGTCGGTGGAACCAGTCTCACGTAAGCGTACGTGTAAGGTCGGTCCGGGCCGCTTCATCCCACAATGCCGCCGAATCTAGATAAGACTAGTAACAGCAAGATAATTGACAATATCGACGCCCACAACTGCTTTGTGTTCTACTCGTGCATAGAAACTACGCATAGACCTAGCTCATGATGCCACTGTTGGGGAACGTAGCAGAATTAAAAAAATTTCTACGCATCACCAAGATCAATCTATGGAGTCATCTAGCAACGAGGGAGAGAGGAGTGCATCTACATACCCTTGTAGATCGCGTGCGAAAGCGTTCAAGAGAACGGGGTTGATGGAGTCGTACTCGTCGTGATCCAAATCACCGATGACCAAGTGCCGAATGGACAACACCTCCGCGTTCAACACGAGTACGGTTGGGAAGACGTCTCCTCCTTCTTGATCCAGCAAGGGGGAAGGAGAGGTTGATGAAGATCCAGCAGCACGACGGCGTGGTGGTGGATGCAGCAGGATCCCGGCAGGGCTTCGCCAAGCGCAAGCGGGGAGGAGAGGTGTTACGGAGGGAGAGGGAGGCACCAAGAGCAAGGGGTGCGGCTGCCCTCCCCCCTCTTTATATAGGGGCCTTGGGGGGGCGCCGACCCTAGGAGATGAATCTCCAAGGGGGGCGGCGGCCAAGGGGTGGCTTCCCCCAAGCCAAGTGGGGGGCGCCACCACCCCTAGGGTTTCCCAACCCTAGGCGCAGGGGAGGCCCAAGGGGGGGCGCACCAGCCCTCCAGGAGCTGGTTCCCCTCCCACTTCAGCCCATGGGGCCCTCCGGGATAGGTGGCCCCACCCGGTGGACCCCCGGGACCCTTCCGATGGTCCCGGTACAATACCGGTGACCCCCGAAACCTTCCCGATGGCCGAAACTGGACTTCCTATATATAAATCTTTACCTCCAGACCATTCTGGAACTCCTTGTGACGTCCGGGATCTCATCCGGGACTCCGAAAAACTTTCGGGTTACTGCATACTAATATCTCTACAACCCTAGCGTCACCGAACCTTAAGTGTGTAGACCCTACGGGTTCGGGAGACATGCAGACATGACCGAGATGCCTCTCTGGTCAATAACCAACAGCAGGATCTGGATACCCATGTGGGCTCCCACATGCTCCATGATGATCTCATCAAATGAACCACGATGTCGAGGATTCAATCAATCCGTATACAATTCCCTTTGTCAATCGGTACATTACTTGACCGAGACTCGATTGTTGGTATCCCAATACCTCGTTCAATCTCGTTACCGGCAAGTCACTTTACTCGTACCATAATGCATGATCCCGTGATCAACCACTTGGTCACATTGAGCTCATTATGATGATGCATTACCGAGTGGGCCCAGAGATACCTCTTCATCATACGGAGTGACAAATCCCAGTCTCGATTCGTGCCAACCCAACAGACAATTTCGGAGATACCTGTAGTGTACCTTTATAGTCACGCAGTTACATTGTGACATTTGGCACACCCAAAGCACTCCTACGGTATCCGGGAGTTGCACAATCTCATGGTCTAAAGAAATGATACTTGATATTCGGAAAAGCTACAACAAACGAACTACACGATCTTTGAGCTATGCTTAGGATTGGGTCTTGTCCATCACATCATTCTCCTAATGATGTGATCCCGTTATCAATGACATCCAATGTCCATAGTCAGGAAACCATGACTATCTTTTGATCAACGAGCTAGTCAACTAGAGGCTCACTAGGGACGTGTTGTGGTCTATGTGTTCACACATGTATTACGATTTCCGGATAACACAATTATAGCATGAACAATAGACAATTATCATGAACAAAGAAATATAATAATAACCATTTTATTATTGCCTCTAGGGCATATTTCCAACAGATCCCTTGTTTGAGCTCAAACCCTTGCCTGATAATATTAAATATGCTTATCTTGATGAAAAGAAGATATATCCTCTTATTATTAGTGCTAACCTTTCAGAGCATGAAGAAGAAAGATTATTGAAAACTCTGAAGAAGCATCGTGCTGCTATTGGATATACTCTTGATGATCTTAAGGGCATTAGTCCCACTCTATGTCAACATAAAATAAATTTGGAAGCAGATGCCAAACCAGTTCGTGATCCTCAACGACGTCTAAATCCTAAATTGAAAGAAGTGGTAAGAAAAGAAATACTAAAGCTTCTGGAGGCAGGTATAATCAATCTCGTTGCTGATAGTGAGTGGGTAAGTCCTATCCATTGTGTCCCTAAGAAGGGAGGTATTACTATTGTTCCTAATGATAAAGATGAATTGATTCCACAAAGAATTATCACAGGTTATAGGATGGTAATTGATTTCCGTAAATTAAATAAAGCTACTAAGAAAGATCATTACCCCTTACCTTTTATTGATCAAATGCTAGAAAGATTATGCAAACATACACATTACTACTTTCTAGATGGTTATTCTGGTTTCTCTCAAATACCTGTGTCGGCTAGAGATCAATCAAAGACTACTTTTACATGCCCTTTTGGTACTTTTGCTTATAGACGTATGCCTTTTGGTTTATCTAATGCACCTGCTACCTTTCAAAGATGCATGATGGCTATATTCTCTGACTTTTGTGAAAAGATTTGTGAGGTTTTCATGGACAACTTTTCCATCTATGGTTCCTCTTTTGATGATTGCTTGAGCAATCTTGATCGAGTTTTGCGGAGATGTGAAGAAACTAATCTTGTCTTGAATTGGGAAAAGTGCCACTTTATGGTTAATGAAGGTATTGTCTTGGGGCATAAAGTTTCTGAAAGAGGTATTGAAGTTGATGAAGCCAAGGTTGATGCTATTGAAAAGATGCCGTGTCCCAAGGACATCAAAGGTATAAGAAGTTTCCTTGGTCACGCTGGATTTTATAGGAGGTTCATTAAGGATTTCTCAAAAACTTCTCGGCCTTTGACTAATTTATTGCAAAAAGATATACCAGTTGTCTTTGATGATGATTGTGTAGAAGCATTTGAAATACTTAAGAAAGCATTAGTCACTGCACCTATTGTTCAGCCACCTGATTGGAATTTACCCTTTGAAATTATGTGTGATGCTAGTGATTATGCTGTAGGTGCTATTCTAGGGCAAAGAATTGATAAGAAATTAAATGTTATTCATTATGCTAGTAAGACTCTAGACAATGCTCAAAGAAATTATGCTGCTACTGAAAAAGAACTCTTAGCAGTTGTATTTGCTTGTGATAAGTTCAGATCTTATATTGTTGATTCTAAAGTAACTATTCAAACTGATCATGCTGCTATTAAATATCTTATGGAAAAGAAAGATGCTAAACCTAGACTTATTAGATGGGTTCTCTTGCTACAAGAATTTGATTTGCATATTAAAGGATAGTATAACCGCACCTAATCCCTGCCCTCACAGTGATTTGGGTTTTTGGCCGTCCGTTTTACTGATCTGAGAGTTTCTGGCCGTCAGATTTTGTGTCTAATGCAGTCTGCTGTGCAATCTGTGTCAATTAGCCCAGCTGTCCTGTGGGCTGCTGCTCCACGGGCCGAATCGGACGCCTGTGGTGTACTCGGCCTTCGGCGAGCCGGCAGCCCATTCGAAGGAGGCCAACGAGCTACCGCGTCAGCTCCAAAAAAATTTACTCGCGAACCCGACCGCTCAAAAGAAGAAAAAACACTCACGAGGCTGAGGGGAACGGGAATTAATCGATTCCCCACTCGCGAACCCTAACCGAGTCCCGATCGAGGTTGAGTGAAACGGGACCAGATCGATTCACCTCTAGAATCGAGCCGCAAAGAGGGGTGGTCGGTTCCATCAAGTGAAGATCGCTGGTGTGCGTCCGTCCACCGGAGGTCAGGGATGGGATCGAGTCGTCCATCCGGTCAATCACAGCGACCGGAGGAGCGGGATCCAAGAGCCGAGTACATCCGGTCGATCCCACCGACCAGACGAGCGGGATTAAGTGGCAGACGCCTCGTGTACTGGTAACTTCTCTCCTCTTCTTCAAGCTCGCAATCATGGCATTCTTCTGCTGGAAACTGCTCTGATGTCCTTCAAGCTCGCTATTATGGCCATTATCATTCATTTAGGCCCATTATCATTCATTCATTTGCTTAATGCCTGGTAAAGTCGCAAACCTTGCAGGTACTATATAATGCTGCCCTCCATGGCTGTCTATGCACATCTTACTCCAGCAGCAATATTTGTCAGTTCACGTATGAATGTATGATTCATTCTTCCACCAAGCAATTGAATTGTTTTGATTTTGTCTCATTCCAAAAACTATACATACAGGTGTTTCATGCTTGCTGTGGTCGATTGATTTGGGCAGTTCTTGGAGACTGTACTCGCAATTTTTCTACTTCGGCAGCTTACGATCATCTATGGCTTTTTGCACAGGTAACTCATGTTTGTGGAAATATAACCAATTCTGATTTACTCTCTTCCCAACAGGAAGAAGTAAGAGAATTCAGTGAGTTGGTTTTCAAGCCAATTTGCATCTTTCATATCTGAAGCCATCCCTTGGCTTGTCACTGTGCTTTCACGTGTAGCTCTTGGATGAGATCCCTAGAAGGGCATTGAACGCATCTTGACATCGTCTTTGTTGATGAACATGCCTACTAAAAACTTATTAATATAACGTCCTTGTGTTTAATACTGATCTTTTATCGAAACAATATGTATGGAGAGGTAATTGTGATGAATGCAAAAAATATTCAGGGAAAACTCAAGGAGGGCAATGTTTTCCTCATCAACGAGTCCTTTGTGAAATTAGCAAAGAACATGTATAAGGCTATGGAAGCAAGTTCCATGACAATAACTCTATGGTCGAAGGTTTAGGCACAGCGTTATGTCCCTATCAGTTATCCTGATTATGCATGTTCACTCACCAATTTTATACCTCTACCCTATGGTTGGAAAGACAGACTCCTTTATAGGCAAGGAAAATCTACTTTAGTGCACACACAATTATTCCTTTGTTTCCTCCACTTTGCTGCTTTATTATCATTCTGGTCCATTATCATGCTCATGTTTCGATGTACAGATGTCAGAATAGTTTCAGTGATTTCAAATCTCTTTTAAGATTTGACTGCCTACTCGAGCCCAGGATTCTGACAAAAGTAACCTCCAGATAACAGATATTGAGTACGCTTTCTGATCTCAATTATGAGACCATCTATTATCTTCTAACTTTAATAAGAGTTACAAGACTATCTATTATCCTCTGAACTCTCACTATATTAGCTGAATCGCATGTACTTAGTGTATATAATCATGTCTCAGATTACCGACTACAGAGTCATTATCATAATTGTCGGCGGCAAGTTATAACTAAAAGTAACTATATTTGTGATCTTTGAACTTTTCCAATTATAGGTGAACACTAGCTAGCACCGACAGAACCGAGATTATGTTGATCTCTCATGCAAATGGTCACGTACTTAATACACCACTATAGTCCTCTCTCAAATTATAAAGTACATATCTCAAAAATTTATGTGCAAAAAATGCCACTGCCAGCCAGCCAACAGACACCTGATGATCCAAATTGCACTTGTCAATAATGCTCCCAGTAGCACAAACAAGAAAAAGGCAAAAAGGTAAATATCCACATTATACTAAATTCCTTGTTCAAGATTCTATTTTTTGACGTACATATATATTAACACCTACCTTCACGATTTACAGATCTGCAACTCACACAATCAAGACCTCTTCTTCGAAAAATAAACTTCATCTCCCTGAGCAAAGATTGGCTCATCTACTTTGGGAGCTATTAAATAAATGGAGATGTTATGATTGTGACCACCCTTTTTGGACGTTTTACTTATGTCGTCTGCCTGCGACAAGTATTACCGGGTTAACGTGATAAGACTTTGTGTTTGCCAATTCCGACTTATCTGTACTGTGTTTTCAAAGAACCATCGCTCCTGTCTAAACTGAATTATCCAAGACTTGCATCTCTACAATCACCCTTATTTATCATCTAAAGTGATGTTTCTGTTCTTTGCTACATTATGATCCCGCGTCTCTATTTCTATTACTGTGGTAAATCTGGATCCTATTTGTAGAAATGTCCAATTATTCTAATGTTTTCCTATCAATGTGTATACATGTGTTTCCTTTAATTTATTGAGAAAGTTGCCCTATTATCAGCCTCTTTCTGTTTTTTACGGGTGAACAGCTGCTACATCTTTCATCATAAAGGTCTCTTGTATTATACTTTTGCACTGTGCGCATCCTGCGTTTTCCTCTTCTCTATTTTCATGTTTGACATGCTACAAAAATAATACCACCAAATAGTATTAATGGGAATTCTTTTTTGAATTTATCACAAGCTCATGTGGATAGTTATATAGGTGTATATTTCACATATATTATCCCATTCAGATTGATTATTTCCTACTCAAGACTCATTTTATTTCATAAAGAATATCATGTTGAAGTGACTTTAGTAGTTGGGTGTAAGATGAATGCTGGGTATGGAGCTCACTTGGTGCTTGGTACATATTAAGTTTCTTTTCTTCTACTAAGATGAATGCTGCAATGTAATTCACTATGCGCACACCCCTCAGTGACTTATTTCGGTTGTACCAAATTTTGCAATGCCTTATTTTGGTTATAGAAAATTCTGTAAAATTGTACCATAGAACCTTCCAAATAGACGGGCGCAGCAACGCGCGCCTTCAATGATCTAGTTGTTGATAGAAAGGGAGCTAAGAACCCCGTTGCAGACAACCTGTCTAGGTTAGAAAATATTCTTGATGACCCACTACCTATTAATGATAGCTTTCCTGATGAACAATTAAATGTTATAAGTACTTCTCGTAGTACTCCATGGTATGTTGATTATGTTGATTATATTGTTGCTAAGTTTATACCACCTAGCTTCACATACCAACAAAAGAGAAAGTTCTTCTATGATTTGAGACATTACTTTTGGGATGACCCACATCTTTATAAAGAAGGAGTAGATGGTGTTATTAGACGTTGTGTACCTGAGCATGAATAGGAACAGATCCTACGCAAGTGTCATTCCGAGTCTTATGGAGGACACCACGCTGGAGATAGAACTGCACATAAGGTATTGCAATCTGGTTTTTATTGGCCTACTCTCTTCAAGGATGCCCGTAAGTTTGTCTTGTCTTGTGATGAATGTCAAAGAATTGGTAATATTAGTAGACGTCAAGAAATGCCTATGAATTATTCACTTGTTATTGAACCGTTTGATGTTTGGGGTTTTGATTATATGGGACCTTTTCCTGCCTCTAATGGATGCACACATATTCTAGTTGTTGTTGATTACGTTACTAAGTGGGTAGAAGCTATTCCAACCAGTAGTGCTGATCATAACCCTTCTATTAAAATGCTTAAGGAAGTTATTTCCCGAGGTTTGGATTCCCTAGATATTTAATGACTGATGGTGGTTCACACTTTATTCATGGTGCTTTCTGTAAAATGCTTGCTAAATATGATGTTAATCATAGAATTGCATCTCCTTATCACCCTCAGTCTAGTGGTCAAGTAGAGTTGAGCGATAGAGAGCTCAAATTAATTTTGCAAAAGACTGTTAATAGGTCTAGAAAGAATTGGTCTAAGAAACTTGATGATGCATTATGGGCTTATAGAACTGCATACAAAAATCCTATGGGTATGTCTCCGTATAAAATGGTCTATGGAAAAGCATGTCACTTACCTCTCGAACTAGAACATAAGGCATACTGGGCTATTAAAGAGCTCAACTATGATTTTTTAAACTTGCCGGTGAAAAGAGGTTATTTGATATTAGCTCACTTGATGAATGGAGAACCCAAGCATATGAAAATGCCAAGTTGTTTAAAGAAAAAGTTAAAAGATGGCATGACAAAAGGATACAAAAGCGTGAGTTTAATGTAGGTGATTATGTATTGGCATGACAAAAGGATACAAAAGCGTGAGTTTAATGTAGGTGACAAAAGGAAACAAAAGTCGTCTAAGATTTTTTGCAAGAAAACTTCTCTCTAAATGGGAAGGCCCCTATGTTATCGAAGAGGTCTATCATTCCGGTGCCATAAAGATCAACAACTTCGAGGGCACAAATCCGAAGGTGGTAAATGGTCAAAGAATTAAACATTATATCTCAGGTAATCCCATAAATGTTGAAACCAATATTATTGAAACCGTAACCCCGGAGGAATACATAAGGGACACTTTCCAGAATGTTTCAGACTCCAAAAAGGAATAGGTATGTGGTACGGTAAGTAAACCGACTCCAAAACAACTTTTAATGCAATATTTCTCCGTTTTGGAATATTTAGAAAAATAGAGAAATAAGTAGCATTCCGGGAAGGACACGAGGGCCCCACGAGGGTGGTGGGCGCCCCCCCCTAGGGCGCGCCCCCTACCTCGTGAGCACCTCGTGTGCCTTTCAGACTCCATTTTCTTGCACGTTATGTATTTTGGTCGGTAAAAATTCATTATATATTCTCCCAAAGGTTTTGACTCCCGTATCACGCAAATTTCCTCTGTTTTTTTTCTGAGCTGTTGCTGCTACAGATTAGAGCAAGATGTCTTCTAAAGAGTCAATCGGGGAGAGCCGGGTATCTAATCCGGCACCGGAACCAAGGTCAAACAGTGAGGCTGACCACTTTGGGCTAGCAACGGAGGAGGAGATGGAGGCTGACTTGATGAGAGTAGATGCTATGGAGGATCAAGAAGTCACCTCACGCCTCCAAGCTGGGTTCACAATGGGGGAACTACAGAGCTTAGCTATTCCAAACTCGGTTATCCCTTCTAATGTTAGATTTCTTACTTATGAAAATATGAAGAGGAGTGTCACTTGTTCTCTCGCAGCTATGCAACACCCTTGGGTGCAAGGAGTTTTAGCTGTTATAGGAAAGCTTCGTAAGGACATAATGGACCTCAAGCAGCAAGTCAATAAGCTCGAGGAGGAGAACCGTATCCTGAGAGGAATAATCGCCAAGAATATTACACCAACAACAAAGAAGGAGACATGATCACATGGGTATGTGCACTCCCCTTGGCAACTGCCAAGCTTGGGGGAGGTGCCCCGGTATCGTATCACAATCACAACTCTTATCTTTACCGTTTTTCTTAGTTCAATCCTATTAGTAGTATCTTGATCTAGTAGAATAAAGTTTGTGCCATGATCTTGGGTGAATAAAAGAAAAGAGAAAAAGAATAAAAAGAAACAAAAGGTTCATATTGATCTTATTGAGAGTAATGACTTCACATAGAAAGAGTATGTTGATTAAAAGTTGTTGGGAGTTGGCAGACATAGCTTTGGTCATTGTTGCAATTAATAGAAAGTAATAAGGAAAGAGAGGTTTTCACATATAGATATATTATCATTGACATCTTTTATGATTGGGAGCACTCATTAAAATATGACATGCTAAAGAGTTGATGTTGGACAAGGAAGACGACGTAATGAGTCATGTCTTTCTTACATCTGAGATAAAGTATGTTGTCATGGATCCTCTAACTTGTTGAGCTTGCCTTTCCCCCTCATGCTATCCCAATTCTCAGCACCAAGTAGAAATACTACTTGTGCTTCCAAATACCCTTAAACCTGTTTTGCCATGAGAGTCCACCATATCTACCTATGGATTGAGTAAGATCCTTCAAGTAAGTTGTCATCAGTGCAAAGCAATAAAAATTGCTCTAAATATGTATGATGGATTGGTGTGGGAGAAATAAGCTTTATACGATCTTGTGATGTGGAAGTAATAAAAGCGACGGACTGCATAATAAAGGTTCACATCACAAGGGGCAATATAAAGTGACGTTCTTTCGCATTGAGAGTTTATATATCCAACCATAAAAGCGCATGGCAACCTCTGCTTCCGTCTGTGAAGGGCCTATAATTTATTATTATCTTCTACCTCCTTGCTAGCGGGAACAATAGTAGTGTCACTGTCGTCATTCACATTCAGCAAACCAGGGGAAAATATGCGGATGTATAGGGAGAGAGAAGCTTACTTATGCGAGGGCTCATCTTTCATGTAGCTTTAGGTGGGGCAACGATTGGCAGACGAAGAATACAGGCAAGTACAGAGAATTATGGAAATCAGATGTACCTGAAGTTGAATTAAGATAACTGCATGAAACAAGTTTAGATTTTAGATGTTAAGAATATTTTTGCATGTTGATGGTTATGATTTGTGTAACACAGGTTATCTATTTTACTGATTCTGCAATGATTTACCTTGGGTAATATATGAATGCAAAAATTGTTCCCAACCTAACATTTTGGATAACATTCCAGAGTATGGTGTATATAATTGTACAGAATATGAACACGAATAAGATATGGTGTATTAATTTACCTAGTAAGCAAAAGAAGAACACATACAGAAGTTGGTTGAAGCAAGGTCAATTTTGCAACCTGCAAGGGAAGATGAAATTATGGATTGTATATGATAAAGAGCAATACCTCAACGGATAGATGCATATGAGACTTATTCCTGTAGTGTTACACAATATATGACAAGGAAATCGGTAAGGATTCATCCACGGACATAGCAGTAAGAACATTAAATGGTAATGCATCACAAGAAAGAACTATTGAGAAAAAGAGGATGCAGACGTTCTTCCTGAATTAACACATATAGACAAGTGGTCGATCACTGAATGATACATACAAATAGATCAACCCAATTAGAAACAACTTATGACCGTAATGTATTGTTATGCAGCCGTGCTCCAACAAGATCATCTATGACGCCGTGACGACAAATAGTAGCTAGTTGAATTTTAATGCACAGATGAAACATGCTGACATGCAGTGGATCAGGCGAATGACTAAGGTAGTATAGATTAAGGTTGCAATGGCCGGCAAATAGACATGATGGCCATGCCACACAAAGCACCCGAGTGGGTAGGAACAGAGGACATGAGTGCCTTACTGAATCATCGGTAGAGTCAGCCGGAGTCGAGGTAGCCTAGGCCAAGCACCTTCGAGCTCTAGCCGATGGCAGCGTGTGTGGAGACGCGTGTAAGTGGGCTTAGGACATGAAGTAGCCACGCCGGCGACACATGGTTGATGTAGGGTCGCGGAGGACGTCGCTACTGCGGACGATGAGTAGCCAGGCCGGCAGCAGCGCATGCCGAGATTCCAACTAGAGGAGGCATGACAACCGCGCCAGGGACCACGGCGACTACGGTTGCCGGAGCGGCGTGTACATGGGTGTGGAGGGCATCGCGGTGGTGGAGCATCAGAGGAGAGCACTAAAGAGGATCCAGGCCAGTGAGAGGCGACATGGAAGAGCGCTGGATCTCGCTGGAATTGGAGGTAGCATCGTGGACTCGTGGTCAAGGGGATCTGGTGCGAGAGAGGAATCGAAGAGAGAGAGAGAGACAGTGGATTTTTGTTTCTGTGTGATATTTGGATGGATGAGGAGGTATGGCCGTATGGGTGCTGGAGGTGGGATACGGGGAGGTTTGCTCCTTTTTTCAAGGAACGTGGAGTTTTCATGTACGGGAGGTGGAGGTTGTTGAACAAACAACGGATGCTATCATATCGTTGGTAGACATGCGTTGGTATAGGTGTGTTTTTGTTGTAGTGCTTATGCAAGAGTCATGGTGATCTTCACCTTTTCTTTTTCATTTTATGCTTTGGCAAGCTCAGCATGTTGGAAAGAACATGATATATATATATATATATATATCTAATTGGATGTAGGGGAGCATGAACCATAATTGTTGACAGTACCCTTGAGGTAAAAGGTTGTGGGGCAAAACTATAAGCTCCTATCTTTCTCTGTGTCCGATTAAAACTCTGTAACCACAAGTATCGCGTGAGTGTTGGCAATTATGGAGGACTAAATGATAGTTGAGTATGTGGACTTGGTTTTTAGCTCTGACATAGACTCTTTCCGATGTTATGATAAATTGCAATTGCTTCAATGACTGGGGTTATAGTTTGTCGGAGCCCAATAAGGTTTATGATTTATACTTTTGCATTGTGAATAGATCATCACTTGAACATAAGTAATCATATGACAAAATCTATATATGTTGCTGTTATGAGAATAATCATGATGCCTTCATGTTCGTATTTTATTTCTAACGACGCCTCTACCTCTAAACATGAGGACATATTTATTGTTATCGGCTTTTCCCTTGAGGAAAAGCGAGGTGTAAGCTTGGGGGAGTTGATACGTCCATTTTGCATCATTCTTTTATATCGATATTTATCGCATTATGGATTGTTATTTCACTTTATGTCACAATACTTATGGCTATTTTCTCTTATTTTACAAGGTTTACATAAAGAGGGAGAATGCCGACAGCTGGAATTCTGGTCTGGAAAAGGAGCAAATATTAGAGACCTATTCTGCGCAACTCCAAAAGTCCTGAAACTCTACGGAACGTCTTAAAAGAAATAAAGAAAAATCCACGTCAAAGATGAAGGCCAGGGGGCCCACACCCTTCTCACGAGGGTGGGGACGCCCCCCCTAGGGCGCGCCCCCTACCTCGTGGGCCCCCTGGTAGTCTTCGATGCCCACCTTCTCCTATATGAGGTCTTTCAATGAGAAAAAAATAGAGAGGAACTTTTTGGGACAAGACTCCGCCGCCACGAGGCGGAACCTTGGCGGATCCAATCAAGAGCTTCGGCAGAGCTTTTCTGCCGGGTAAACTTCCCTCCGGGAGGGGGAAATCATCACCATCGTCATCACCAACGCTCCTCTCATCGGGAGATGGCAATTTCCATCAACATCTTCACCAGCACCATCTCATCTCCAAACCCTAGTTCATCTCTTGTATCCAATTCTTGTCTCAAAGTCCGGGATTGGTGCAAGTAGGTTGCTAGTAGTGTTGATTACTCTTTGTAGTTGATGCTAGTTGGTTTAATTGGTGGAAGATCATATGTTCAGATCCTATATGCATATTATTACCCCTCTGATTATGAACATGAATATGCTTTGTGAGTAATTACGTTCGTTCCTGAGGACAAGGGAGAAGTCTTGCTATGAGTAGTCATGTGAATTTGGTATTCGTTTGATATTTTGATAAGATGTATGTTGTCTAGCCTCTAGTGGTGTTATGTGAACGTCGACTACATAACACTTCACCATTATTTAGGCCTAGAGGAATGCATTGGGAAGTAATAAGTAGATGATGGGTTGCTAGAGTGACAGAAGCTTAAACCCTAGTTTATGCGATGCTTCATAAGGGGCTGATTTGGATCCATATGTTTCATGCTATGGTTGGGTTTACCTTAATACTTTTGTTGTAGTTGCACATGCTTGCAATAGAGGTTAATCATAAGTGGGATGCTTGTTCAAGTAAGAACAGCACCCAAGCACCGGTCCACCCACATATCAAATTATCAAAGTATCGAACGCGAATCATATGAACGTGATGAAAACTAGCTTGACGATATTCGTATATGTCCTCGGGAGCGCTTTTCCTATTATAAGAGTTCGTTCCGGCTTGTCCTTTGATATAAAAGGATTGGGCCACCTTGCTGCAATTTATTTACTTTTGTTACTTGTTGCTCGTTACAATCTATCCTATCACAAAACTATCTGTTACCACTTATTTCAGTACTTGCAAAGAATACCTTGCTGAAAACCGCTTATCATTTCCTTCTGCTCCTCGTTGGGTTCGACACTCTTACTTATCGAAAGGACTACGATAGATCCCCTATACTTGTGGGTCATCACGACATAATGTGTAATAACAGCCCATAATGCAATAAATATCGATATAAAAGCATGATGCAAAATGGACGTATCACGGGCCCTTGTTGACGCGCCTAGGAGGAGGAATCCTCCTCCTAGTAGGAGTAGGATTCCTCCTTTCCTACTCCTACTAGGAGGGGGAAAGGCAGGGAGAGAAAGAGAAGGAAAGGGGGGTGCCGCCCCCCTTCTCCTTGTCCAATTCGGACAGGGGGAAGGGGGCGCGCTGCCTGTCCTAGACCGGCCCCTCTCTCTTTCCCTTATGGCCCAACAAGGCCCATGAGCCCCCGGGGGGTTCCCGTAACCCCTCCGGTACTCCGGTAAAATCCTGATTTCACCCGAAAGTATTCTGATGTCCAAATTTAGGCTTACAATATATCAATCTTTATGTCTCGACCATTTCGAGACTCCTCGTCATGTTTGTGATCAAATCCGGGACTCCGGACTACCTTCGGTACATCAAAACATATAAACTCATAAAACCGATCGTCACAGAACTTTAAGCGTGCGGACCCTACGGGTTCGAGAACTATGTAGACATGACCGAGACACGTCTCCGGTCAATAACCAATAGTGGAACCTGGATGCACATATTGGTTCCTACATATTCTACGAAGAACTTTATCAGTCAAACCGCACAACACTATATGTTGTTCTCTTTGTCATCGGTATGTTACTTGCTCGAGATTCGATCGTCGGTATCCCAATACCTAGTTCAATCTCGTTACCGGCAAGTCTCTTTACTCATTCCGTAATACATCATCCCGTAACTAACTCATTAGTTATCATGCTTGCAAGGCTTATAGTGATGTGTATTACTGAGAGGGCCCAGAGATACCTCTCCGACAATCGGAGTGACAAATCCTAATCTTGATCTATGCCAACTCAACAAGTACCATCGGAGACACCTGTAGAGCACCTTTATAATCACCAGTTACGTTGTGACATTTGGTAGCACACAAAGTGTTCCTCTGGTATTCGGGAGTTGCATAATCTCATAGTCATAAGAACATGTATAAGTCATGAAGAAAGCAATAGCAGTGAACAAACGATCAAGTGCTAAGCTAACGGAATGGGTCAAGTCAATCACATCATTCTCCTAATGATGTGATCCCACAGATCAAATAACAACTCATGTCTATGGTTAGGAAACTTAACCATCTTTGATCAATGAGCTAGTCAAGTAGAGGCATACTAGTCACACTATGTTTGTCTATGTATTCACACCTGTATTATGTTTCCAGTTAATACAATTCATGAATAATAAACATTTATCATGAAATAAGGAAATAAATAATAGCTTTATTATTGCCTCTAGGGCATATTTCCATCAGTATCCCACTTGCACTAGAGTCAATAATCTAGATTACACAGTAATGATTTTAACACCCATAGAGCCTTGGTGTTGATCCTGTTTTGCTCGTGGAAGAGGCTTAGTCAATGGGTCTGCAACATTCAGATCCGTGTGTATCTTACAAATCTCTATGTCTCCCACCTGGACTTGATCCCGGATGGAGTTGAAGCGTCTCTTGATGTGCTTGGTTCTCTTGTGAAATCTGGATTCCTTTGCCAAGGCAATTGCACCAGTATTGTCACAAAAGATTTTCATTGGACCCGATGCACTAGGTATGACACCTAGATCGGATATGAAATCCTTCATCCAGACTCCTTCGTTCGCTGCTTCCGAAGCAGCAATGTACTCCGCTTCACATGTAGATCCCGCCATGATGCTCTGTTTAGACCTGCTCCAACTGACAGCTCCACTGCTTAATATAAACACGTATCCGGTTTGCAATTTAGAATCGTCTGGATCAGTGTCAAAGCTTGCATCCACGTAACCATTTACGATGAGCTCTTTGTCACCTCCATAAACGAGAAACATATCCTTGGTCCTTTTCGGGTACTTCAGGATGTTCTTCACCGTTGTCGAGTGATCCACTCCTGGATTACTTTGGTACCTCCCTGTGATACGTCTCCAACGTATCTATAATTTTTGATTGCTCCATGCTATATTATCTACTGTTTTGGACTATATTGGGATTTATTTTCTACTTTTATATTATTTTTGGGACTAACCTATTAACCGGAGGCCCAGCCCAGAATTGCTGTTTTTTTGCCTATTTCAGTGTTTCGAAGAAACGAAATATCAAACGGAGTCCAAACGGAATAAAATCTTCGGGAACATGATTTTCTCATCGAACGTGATCCAGGAGACTTGGGCCCTGCTCCAAGGAACAAAAGAGGTGGTCACGAGGGTGGGGGGCGCCCCCCCTAGGGCGCGCCCCCTGCCTCGTGGGCCCCTCGTTGCTCCTCCGGCGTACTTCTTCCTCCTATATATACACAGTACCCCCAAACGATCAAAACATGAGCCAAAAACCTAATTCCACCGCCGCAACTTTCTGTATCCACGAGATCCCATCTTGGGGCCTGTTCCGGAGCTCCACCGGGAGGAGGCCGTCATCACGGAGGGCTTCTACATCATCATAGCCTCTCCGATGAAGTGTGAGTAGTTTACCTCAGACCTGCGGGTCCATAGTTAGTAGCTAGATGGCTTCTTCTCTCTCTTTGAATCTCAATACAAAGTTCTCCCCCTCTATTGTGGAGATCTATTTGATGTAATCTTCTTTTTGTGATGTGTTTGTTGAGATCGATGAATTGTGGGTTTATGATCAAGTCTATCTATGAATAATATTTGAATCTTCTCTGAATTCTTTTATGTATGATTGGTTATCTTTTCAAGTCTCTTCGAATTATCCGTTTGGTTTGGCCAACTAGATTGGTAGTTCTTGCCATGGGAGAAGTGCTTAGCTTTGGGTTCGATCTTGTGGTGTCCTTACCCAGTGACAGAAGGGGCAGCAAGGCACGTATTGCATCGTTGCCATCGAGGATAACAAGATGGGGTTTATTTCACATTGCATGAATTTATCTCTCTACATCATGTCATCTTGCTTAAGGCGTTACTCGGTTTTTAACTTAATACTCTAGATGCATGCTGGATAGCGGTCGATGAGTGGAGTAATAGTAGTAGATGCATAATCATTTCGATCTACTTGTCATGGACCTGATGCCTATATACATGATCATGCCTAGATATTCTCATAACTATGCTCAATTCTGTCAATTGCTCAACAGTAATTTGTTCACCCACCGTAGAATACTTATGCTCTTGAGAGAAGCCACTAGTGAAACCTATGGCCCCCGGGTCTATTCTCATCATATCAATCTCCATCACTTTAATCTTGCTTTGCTTTTTATTTTGCTTTTACTTTTACTTTGCATCTTTATACCAAAAATACCAAAAAATATTATATCTATCAGATCTCACTCTCGTAAGTTACCGTGAAGGGATTGACAACCCCTAATCGCGTTGGTTGCGAGTAGCTATCGCTTTGTGCAGGTATGAGGGACTTGAGCGTGGCCTCCTACTGGATTGATACCTTGGTTCTCAAAAACTGAGGGAAATAATTACGCTACTCTGCTGCATCATCCCTTCCTCTTCGGGGAAAACCAACGCAAGCTCAAGACGTAGCAAGAAGGATTTCTGGCGCCGTTGCCGGGGAGTCTACGCAAAAAGTCAACATACCAAGTACCCATCACAATCCCTATCTCTCGCATTACATTATTTTCCATTTGCCTCTCGTTTTCCTCTCCCCCCAATTCATCCTTGCTGTTTTATTCGCCCTCTCTCTCTCTATCCTCCCTCTCTATTTGCCTCTTTTTGCCTGCTTGCTTTTTGTTTGCTTGTGTGTTAGATTGCTTGTTTGTCGCGATGGCTCAGGTACTACCAAATTGTGTGACTTCACCAATACCAATAATAATGATTTCCTTAGCACTCCGATTGCTCCTCTTACCGATGCTGAATCTTGTGAAATTAATACTACTTTGTTGAATCTTGTTATGAAAGATCAATTCGTCGGCCTTCGTAGTGAAGATGCCGCTACTCATCTGAATAGCTTCGTTGATTTATGTGATATGCAAAAGAAAAAGTATGTCAATAATGATGTCGTTAAATTGAAGCTATTTCCTTTTTCACTTAGAGATCGTGCTAAAGCTTGGTTTTCGTCTTTGCCTAAAAATAGTATTGATTCATGGAACAAGTGCAAAGATGCTTTTATCTCTAAGTATTTTCCTCCCGCTAAGATCATCTCTCTTAGAAACGATATTATGAACTTTAAACAACTTTATCATGAACATGTTGCACAAGCTTGGGAGAGAATGAAATTAATGATACGTAATTGCCCTACTCATGGTTTGAATTTGTGGATGATCATACAAAAATTTTATGCCGGATTGAATTTTGCTTCTAGAAATCTTTTAGATTAGGCCGCGGGAGACACTTTTATGGAAATCACTTTAGGAGATGCTACTAAACTCCTAGATAATATTATGGTTAATTATTCTCAATGGCATACTGAAAGATCTTCTAATAATAAAGTGCATGCGATAGAAGAAATTAATGTGTTGAGTGGAAAGATGGATGAACTTATGAAATTACTTGTTACTAAGAGTGTTTCTTCTGATCCTAATGATATGACTTTGTCTACTTTGATTGAGAATAACAATGAATCTATGGATGTGAATTTTGTTGGTAGGAATAATTTTGGTAACAACGCTTATAGAGGGAATTTTAATCCTAGGCCATATCCTAGTAATCCTTCTAATAATTATGGGAATTCCTACAACAACTCTTATGGAAGTTATAATAAGATGCCCTCTGAATTTGAGAATAGTGTTAAAGAATTTATGAATTCACAAAAGAATTTTAATGCTTTGCTTGAGGAGAATTTCTTAAAGTTGATGATTTGGCTAGAAACATTGATAGAATTTCTCTTGAGGTTGATTCTTTAAAGCTTAGATCTATTCCTCCTAAGCATGATATCAATGAGTCTCTCAAAGCCATGAGAATTTCCATTGATGAGTGCAAGGAAAGAACCGCTAGGATGCGTGCTTCCAAAGATGCCTTTATTAAAGCGTGTTCCTCCAATTCCTATGAAAATCAAGACGAAGATCTAAAAGTTATTGATGTGTCACCTATTAAATCTTTGTTTTGCAATATGAATCTTGATGAAACTGAATATGATCTTCCTTTACCTACAAGGCGTTCTAAAAATTCAGAGTATTTAGATCTTAATAATGAAGTTGATGATTGTGGGATTGAAAGAAATAAAAATCTAGATGTTGCTAAACCCACTATATTGTATTTCAAGGAATTTAATTATGAAAGTTGCTCTTTAATTGATTGTATTTCCTTGTTGCAATCCGTGCTAAATTCTCCACATGCTTATAGTCAAAATAAAGCCTTCACTGAACATATTGTTGATGCCTTGATGCAATCTTATGAAGAAAAACTTGAGTTGAAAGTTTCTATCCCTAGAAAACTCTATGATGAGTGGGAACCAACTATTAAAATTAAAATTAAAGATCATGAGTTTTATGCTTTGTGTGATTTGGGTGCTAGTGTCTCTACTATTCCCAAGACTTTGTGTGATTTACTAGATTTCCGTAATTTTGATGATTGCTCTCTAAACTTGCATCTTGCGGATTCCACTATTAAGAAACCTATGGGAAGAATTAATGATGTTCTTATTGTTGCAAATAGGAATTATGAGCCCGTAGATTTCATTGTTCTTGATATAGATTGCAATCCTTCTTGCCCTATTATTCTTGGTAGACCTTCCTTAGAACGGTTGGTGCGATTATTGATATAAAGGAAGGGAATATTAGATTTCAATTTCCATTAAAAAAGGGCATGGAACACTTTCCAATAAAGAAAATAAAATTGCCATATGAAATTATCATGAAAGCCACTTATGGGTTGCCTACCAAAGATAGCAATACTTAGATCTATCCTCGCTTTTATGCCTAGCTAGGGGCATTAAACGATAGCACTTGTTGGGAGGCAACCCAATTTATTTTTATTCCTTTGTCATCGGTATGTTACTTGCCCGAGATTTGATCGTCGGTATCTCAATACCTAGTTCAATCTCGTTACCGGCAAGTCTCTTTACTCGTTCCGTAATACATCATCTCGCAACTAACTCATTAGTTGCAATGCTTGCAAGGCTTAGGTGATGTGCATTACCGAGAGGGCCCCAGAGATACCTCTCCGACAATCGGAGTGACAAATCATAATCTTGATCTATGCCAACTCAACAAGTACCATCAGGGACACCTGTAGTGCACCTTTATAATCACGTAGTTATGTTGTGACGTTTGGTAGCACACAAAGTGTTCCTCCGGTATTCGGGAGTTGCATAATCTCATAGTCATAAGAACATGTATAAGTCATGAAGAAAGCAATAGTAGTAAACAAACGATCACGTGCTAAGCTAATGGAATGGGTCAAGTCAATCACATCATTCTCCTAATGATGTGATCCCATAGATCAAATAACAACTCATGTCTATGGTTAGGAAACTTAACCATCTTTGATCAATGAGCTAGTCAAGTAGAGGCATACTAGTGACACTATGTTTGTCTATGTATTCACACATGTATTATGTTTCCGGTTAATACAATTCTAGCATGAATAATAAACATTTGTCATGAAATAAGGAAATAAACAATAACTTTATTATTGCCTCTAGGGCATATTTCCTTCACCAGTGGCGGTGCCGAGGCTTTCGGACACCTCAGAGGTGGTACGTCACCATGTCAGCGAGGAGGATGAGCACATCCGTCAATACATGGTTGCGTTGGAGGGCAGGTTGGACAATACCTGGAAGGTTCTTCAGGGGTCGCATTGGAGCTATGATCCTGTGATGGTTCCTTCTCTTTGGGTGTCCACGGCCCGCGCCGATACCCGTCGTTCGCTGCGGTTCTAGCTGTATTAGCGATACTATTTGAGATGTATTAGTGATAATATTCGACGACGTACGGACGCAAGAGATGATGTAGTTTTGCTTATTGAATGCATGCTAATTTAGTTTACCCGGGGACGAGCGGGTTACGGGGTTCCTCCGTGTCGATGGTACCCTAAATAGCAAGTATCGTCGGTGCGAGGTACATGTGGCCATCGGTGTCGAGTACTACATACATGTCCCACAAGTGACACAGGGGTCCTGTGTCCCGCAGCAATAGTTCTCGGCGTCGATGGCGGTCGAATACCATTGCGAATTTGTCTGGCAGCCTCAGAGATGACGATTGAAAGCTAAGTGTTGAAACTTGAAACACCCAAACTGACTCATGTCGGTTTGGTTGTTTGAAATTTCAAAAGTTGGCTTTAATCCTCATCGCAGAGGCTGCCAGACAAATTTGCCAAGGTGTTCGACCGTCATCGGCCACCAGAACTATTGTTGCGGGACGCCGGGCGCCGGCGTCACTTGTGGGACGTGGATCTAGTGTTCAACGCTGACCGCCTCATGTACCTTGCACCGATGGTAGTTGCTATTTAGGATTCTATCGACGCCGAGGAACCCCTAACCCGCTCGTCCTGTTGTAAATATTTAGTTAGGTTGACGGAAAAAACAATATTGCTATGAAACCCATCTTTCGATTTAAATGTGCAGTTTTTTCGTCGCTGCGAGGGTCTAGTGTTCGACGAGCTCCGCCCCTGCGTTCGTGGGTTAGCACAAATGACATCTCCTCCCCCCCTTTATTTGCTCTGTTTCGGTCTTCGTGCCGATGAAACTTGCTAGCTATAGGTGTCTTCAATCATCAGTATGCGTGATCACTATGCGTCTCCCGTTCGAAAGGGTTACATCTACAAATATGCATGCATTTGCATATTTATAACCGTGATTCTTTCGAATTGTCCAACGTTATCCATGGACAGCCCAAGTATGTGTAGATTGGGTTTGTTTTCCCATATGCTCTGCTCCAGATCCGATGCAGAATTTCGTCAGTGCCTTCCTGTTGTTCTCCGGGTACACATCCTCTCTGCTTATTGCCGAGACGTGTATCAGGAGAACAGCGGGGAGGTGTTGCCGAAATTTTGCATCGGATCCGGAGCAGAGCATGGGAAAACGAACCCAATCTACACATACTCGGGTGGGATTAGGACCTATCTTTACCTATTAGCGTCTAGGTTGCATTGACCTAATAAAATTGACAAACTCCTTTAACTGATGAATATATACATGCTGATTTATATATATATTTCGTATGTGTCCATTAGCTAGGAAAGATGACTGATCGTGCGTGGATGTACACCGGTCACACTAGTCAGAAAGACATGACCACTGAATGGTTAGCAAAAACCAAGGGGTTTCTAAGAGCCGCATTTTCAAATGGCCAGAGGGTAACATGGTGCCCCTGCGCCGGGTGCAACAATTGGCACAAGAGGACAGAGGATGAAATGGGCAAACACATGCAGAGGTGGGGTTTTACGCCATATTATACGGTGTGGACATTTCATGGTGAGTCTGCCTAACATGCTAGAGCTGAGGTGCTTCGTCGTCGCACCGACGAGCATGGTACCGGGATGCAAAACTTTGATGATGCTCGGGACTCGGATGATGATATGGAGGAACCTGCAAAGGCCTTCAATGAAATGTTGGAGTCTTTAAAACATCCTCTCCATGAGCACACCGAGCTTTGTTAGTTGGATGCCATCTCACAAATAATGGCTCTGAAGGCTCAATACAACTTGGGCAAAGAATGCTATGACGCAATTATGACAATATTTGGACCTTTTCTACCCAAAGGCCATGTACTAACTGCAAACCTGTACCAGTCAGACAAAATTCTCTATCTCTTAAGATGCCCTATGAGAAGATACATGCATGTGAGAAAGGATGTGTCTTATTTAGGCTTCAGTATGCAGAGTTGAACTATTGTCCCATTTACAAGTCATCCAGGTATGTTGTGGTAGACACGGTATGGGTGAGAAGACGCAGACCAAAATCCCCATTAATGTTCTTCGGTATATGCCAATCGTACCAAGACTTCAACGTCTTTTCATGGTCAAAGAGACGGCAAGACAGATGACATGGCACAAAACGGGCAAAAGAACCCAACTAGATGTAGATGGGAAGCTAATGATGGTGCACACATCGGACGGTGAAGCATGGAAGAGCTTTAATGCATTACATGATGACAAAGCGGCAGATCCGAGGCATCCTCGAGTCGGCCTCAGCACGGATGGGTTCAGTGTGTTTGGTCTGACGATAGCCCAATACAGTTGTTGGCCCGTATTTGTCTTTCCACTCAATCTCCCCCCCGGACAGATTATGCAAAGAAAGAATATTTTCCTGATGTTGATAATTCCAGGGCCCAACTATGGGGAAGAATATGAATGTGTACGTGCAGCCGCTGAAGGACGAATTGCAATAAGCCTGGGATAATGGGTTCAAGACATACGACGCCTTTAGCAAACAGAACTTCATAATGCGTGTCTGGTACATGTACTCGACGCATGACTTGCCGGCGTATGTGCTATTCATTGGCTGGTGTGTGCATGGAAGGTTCCCATGCCCCACATGCAAGGGGGCTCTTGAGTTTTGTTGGCTTTAGGCGAGTCACAAGTTTTCTTGCTTCAACATGCATAGACCGTTCCTGCATCCTAGCTATAAGTTCAGGAAAGACAAGAAGAACTTCATCAGAGGTAGAGTTGTCAAAAACTCTGCACCACCTGCGTTGACAGGCCAAGAGACACTAGATCAGTTAAACGCTCTCGAGCCAGATCCAGAGCGTCTAGGGTATTTCAAGTGGTATAATTCGAAATACGCATGGACTCACGAGACATGCTTGTGGGATCTGCCTTACTTCAAAGACCTCCTTTGCCCACACAACATCGACATGATGCGCACTGAGAAGAATATCGTCGAGGCAGTTTTTGGTACATTGTTTGGCATAGATGGGAAGTCAAAGGATAATACTAAGGCTAGAGTCGATCTGGAGGCGCTATGTGATAGGCCATTACAAAACATGAAAGAACCGAAAGGAAAGCAGAACTAGACGAAGACAAAGGCATAGTTCAATCTTGGAAGGCCAGCTATGGGGGAAATTATCTTGTGGGTGCAACAGCAGTTGATGTTCCCCGATGGGTATGCAGCGAATCTAAAGAGGGGAGCGAGTTTTGATAAATTGAAGATATTTGGTCTCAAGAGTCATGATTGGCACATATGGATTGAGCGGGTAATGTCGGTGATGTTGCGTGGCTTCATCCCTGAGGATGAATGGCTAGTACTAGCAGAGATGAGCTATTTCCTCCGTGTCTTTGTGCGAAAGAACTATCACCTGGCCTACTAGAAGAAATGGAAGAGTTTGTGCCGGAGTTGATCTGCAAGTTAGAGAAGATCTTTCCGACGGGCTTCTTTAATCCAATGCAGCACTTGATTTTGCATCTCCCAACCGAGGCAAGATTGGGGGGGCTGTGCAAAATCGTTGGTGCTACGCCATTGAGAGGATGCAGAAGACGCTACAAGCAAAATGTAAAAATAAACGTAGAATTGAAGCATCGATGGCTAGGGCATTCATTACTGAGGAGGCGGCAAACTTCGTGACAACACACTACGAAGCCAAAAATCGTCATTTGCATAATCCGAAGCCTCGGTACAATGTTGACGAACCTAAAAAGGGTGGATCCAACCTCAGCCTATTCAAAGGGGATCTTGCACCACCCAGTGGTTCTAATTCCTTAACGTTGGATTTCAAAGAATGGAAGGTCATTTCGTTGTATATCTTCACCAACCTAACAGAAGTGCGGCCATACACCGAGTAAGTTCTCGGTACATTGTTTCGCAACTTCTAATTCCATTGAACTACTCTTATTCCCAGATAAATTTGATAGAGTCGATACGTCGGCATATTCTTGTATGGAGCGGTGATCCAAAAGGATTCCGTCGAAGAGTATGAGCTTCTGGCAAAGCATGGGCGCAGCTATCCCGGTTTCATCTCTTGGTTCAAACAAACGGTAATTTCCATTAGACAATTTCATTTCTTCGTCTAATTTGTGGCTAATGCAATAATCCCTTTCGTATTAAACTTGTAGGCTAATCAAAAGCTTATGGACGTCAAATTGAGACAAGTCACTAATGGTTGTGACTATACGATCCATTCATTTGAGAAATACGACATCAATGGGTATCGCTTTCGTACATATGGCAAAGAGCTATCTATGGCCGACCGAAAGTCTACAAATTGTTGTGTCTCTGCTGTCGGCAAAGGAGATACCGACTAATATGGAAGAGTTGAAGCAATTTATGAACTTCAATTCTATGGTGCAAACCCACCAAACGTCGTAGTCTTCAAATGTTATCGGTTCCAACCAAAGGAGACTAGAAGGACTCATGAACATATAGGCCTAGTGGAAATCAATCAAAGCACCCATTTGGATGTTCCTGGTGTCTATATTATGGCTCAACAGGCAACCCAAGTTTTCTATCTACCGTGGACCTGTCAAAGTGATCCTAATCTCAAAGGTTGGGATGTCGCTTATGAAGTGCCGCCACGTGTTAGACCGCCTCCCCCCTATGAAGATGATTATGCACCTCACATTAACCCAGACACATATGAAGGAGAATTCTTCCAAGAAACGCGTCTTTCCAAAAAAACATTTCAAGAACCGCTCTACTTCACCCCAGAATATCGAAGTACACAGCGACAGTGAACCCGACTTGACCCCTTGGTCGGAACAAGAAGAGCCAGAACTAGAAGAGGTTATTGTTGCGGATGACCTGTCAATTCTTGACAGATTACGTAGAGGTGGACTTCCACATGATGATGATGCATTTATTAATGATGATGATGATGAGCTCGTCATTACTGATAGTGATGATGATGATGCATTTATTGATCCCGAAGCATTTATTGAACCAGATTATGACCAGGTATTCAATTTTTAATGTTGTACTTGATTTCTATAGTTACTTCTATATTTTTCTTACTTTGTATGATTTTTTCTTATACATAGTGCCATGGTCTTGATGTCCATCCCCGTCGGTCCTCACCCACTTTATGATTCAGATGTGGTAAATTCTCTTTCATAACTATCTGTTGCATTTCTCATTTATGAAAATTATGGCCATCAAGTTGACATAGAGATATTTTAATCTAGGAGATATGTGAACCGGAATTTGAAACCGACCCTCTTGTCGAGAAGTTAAATTTAGTTGAAAAAGAAAATGAGTATTTGAAAGAAAAAAGTAAAAGAATTGAAGAAGAGAAGATGACATTCGAGTTGTATGTTGTCGATGTCATCGATGATCACAAGATGAAGATGAATGCAATCCGCTTGAAGATGGATGGAATGCGCCTGAAGATTAAGAAGATTAGAAAATATGCCATTGATAATGAGGCTTGGTATCATTATGCCGTTGGATCAATCTTTACCTTAGTTGCGATCTTCATTGCATTTATTGTGATGAGGGTAAGTTTTCTCTAGTATTTTTCTTAACAAATGCATATTTAGCTTACTTTCCTCCTAAATGGAATAACTACCTAAGTTAGACAAAAAATGAGCTATACTTCGCTTTCTTTCCTCAAAAAATGTCATGATAATCTTTGTTACCTCCAAAATGATATAGACTTACCTTACTTTCCTCGAAAATGACATAATAACCTTAGTAAGCTCCAAAATGACCTATTTTCCTAGCTTAGCTCTAAAATGACCTACACTTAGAAAAACAAAGAGAAGAAAAAATCTTCTTCTTCTTCCTTTCCTTCCTATTCTTCTTCTTCTTCTTCTTTTTCTAGATAGTCTTCTTCTTCTAACTTGCTTCTTTCCCAATTTGCAGATTTGCTTTAGATGAGGAAGCTTGCGTTGATGGAGTATACTCTTCTCTTTATGCTTCCCTCTTGTTTTGATTTTGTACGATGGACAATGTCAAACTTGCTACCTATATATGTATGTATGGATGAAACCATTGTATGCTTGTTGTTGGATATGTTGGCTATGTATATGTGTTGGATGAAACCATTTGCTATGTATATGTGTTGGATGATCATACCCATATGGCAGGGATATGATTTGGTATGTATATGTGTTGGTATGCTTGTCGAAAGTATTGAATAGTTTCAAGAAAAAACAGGGGCTATATAGACGCTTTGCCATCAGCTGGCGGACGGCAAAGAGCTTTGCCACCAGCTAGCGGACGGCAAAAATGCCACGTGTTAGCTACCTGTTCAACCTGGGACAGTAAGCTGCCTATTTGGATGCTTTGCCGTCCGCGAGCGGATGACAAAGAACGTCGAATATTTGCCGTCAGCTTGCGGACGACAAAGAACGTCGAATATTTGCCGTCTGCCAGCTGACGGCAAAGCTACCAAATAGGCCAGCCCTCCACACTACTAGGAAAAGGGCTATAGATGGAATTGACACTAATGGCGCACCAGACATGTGGTGCGCCATTACTATATACTAATGGCGCACCATGTGTTGGTGCGCCATTAGTGTGCAAATACTAATGGCGCACCACGTCCACGGTGCGCCATTAGTAAAAAAATTATTTTTTTCAAAACTACTAATGGCGCACCGTGGGAGTGGTGTGCCATTACTAGTTGTGGCGCACCATGCCACGGTGCGCCATTAGTAACTTGGCCCAAACATTCGCCCGAATGCACCCCCAGTGGACCGCCTTTTCAGTTTTAAAAAAAATAAAAGAAAATGATAGAAATGTCAAAAAAAAAGAAAATAAGATTCCCATGTGATATGTGGTCTAGTTGTTAGCAAAATTTACAAACATGAATTTTTGACTTTTTTGCAAAATCTCTCGAGAATTTGTAAAAATGGGCATAACTTTTGCGTACGAACTCGGATGAAAAAGTTTTTTATATGAAAAATCATCTACTCGAAAAGTTACATCCGAATTTAACTGGGGGAACCCCGTTAAACATTTTCAAAATCCTCAAAAACCTAACAGAAAAAAAGATACGGGACTTTTAAGATCTGGAGAGGCAAAAAAATTCAAACTTACTAATGGCGCACCTGCCCATGGTGCGCCAATAGTATCTTCCCGCCTTCAAAATTCAAAATAAGTCAAAAAAATAAAAAAAGTTACTAATGGCGCACCTGCCCATGGTGCGCCATTAGTATCTTCCCGCCTTCAAAATTCAAAAAAAATAAAAAAAATAAAAAAAAGTTAGTAATGGCGCACCTGCCCATGGTGCGCCATTACTATGTCGTATATATGGCTGGGCGCACCTCCTCCACTCCACCTCTCCTCCACTCCATCTCCTCCTCTCCTCCACTCCATCTTCCCTTCTCTCCTCCACCATACTACCCTCCTCCTCTCCGGCGACCTCCTCCTCCTCTCCGGCGACCTCCTCCTCCTTGCTCTCCTCTCCTCCCCTCTCCTCCCCTCACGGTTTCTCCTCCCTCCTCTCCGGTGAGCTCCTCCTCCCTCCTCTCCTCCCATTCCCTCATGGTTTCTCCTTCCTCCTCTCCGATGCTTCGGTGAACTCCTCTCCGGTGACCTCCTCCTCCTCTCCGGCGATGTAGGCGAGTGCCTCTCCGTTGACCTCCTCCTCCTCCTCTCCGGCGAACTCCTCTCCGGCAAAAGAACGTACAAGATCCAAAAACAAGAACAAAATTTGAAATAATATCGTGCCAAAAAACGAGCAAAAAAACGAGCAAAAAATGGGCAAAAAAATCACGATCCAGATCCAAATTCAAAATTCAAAAATAGCAATGGCGCACGATCGGGGTTAGACGGTGCGCCACTACTATTTTCCCACCTTCAAAATTCAAAAATACTAATGGCGCACCGTGGCCTATACTAATGGCGCACCAGTGGTGCGCCATTAGTAAAAAATACTAGTGGCGTGATACTAATGGTGCACCAGTGATGCGCCATTAGTAGGCAAAACTGGTGCGCCATTAGTAGCCCTTTTCCTAGTAGTGCCAGGTGCTGCCACGTGGCATGCTTAGCCATCCGCCGGCAGACGGCAATTGTTCGGTGCAATGTGTCGTCAGCCGGTGACGGCAAAGACCTTTGTATCTTGCCGTCCGCCAGTCGACGGCAATGAATGCCGTTAACCCCTTAACGGACCTAAGCTGGCACGTGCGCGGTCCAGGCTCTTTGTCATGAGCATGCGGACGACAAAGAGCCGTCCGCCAACCGACAGCAAAGAAGCCTTTGCCGTAGCCTATTCAGCCGGACATGTTGCCGTCAGCTAGCTGACGACAAAGGTCTTTGCCGTCCGCCATGTGTGACTTTGCCATCCGCCATGGCTGACGGCAAAGTTCCTAATTCCTATAGTGTTACAACAAAATGTCTAGCACCTTCGAATGAAGAAGAAGCGACCACCACGACAATAGTCGGGATTCTTCCTCTCTCATATTTTGATAGTATATGGTGGACACTCCCTCATAGATATTTCGATCGTCGGTGATGGCCGCTTCCCCTCCTCCTCTCGTGCATTACCAAGGTATATCACGAGAAGAAGGAAAGTAAGCAACCCCCATGACAATAGTTGGCATCCTTCCTTTAAGAGCGGACCAAAGCCACACAAGGAGCCCGACAGAATGACAGTCAACTCATTACATATATCAAGTAATGACATAAAAAATGACCTATGGTTTGCCAGAATCTCATTTAATTCCTGTTCCAGCAAATCATGGGCAGTCGATATTTCCTACTTTATAGCACAAGTCATGCTGAAATCCACGGAAAATTCCAGCATGACCTTTGCTAAAACAGGGCATATCGAGCGCCTGAAATTCGCCGGAACGGGAATTAATCAACATTCCAGTAAAACATAGGCCACTCGGAGTTTCGCTGCAAACAATAGAAGCCAAGACAGCACTTGGGCAAGCACATACACATTCTAGTACTACACAAAACCACTCCACATATCATAGTAACAAATAGACCATCTTAATTTACTCACTAGACAACTATCGAGGATGCCGATGATCTTCTGGGTTTCGTCAAGCGGCATGTATGTGATCTTCCCTTCACACAAATAAAATAACTATGTGAGTTATGCTTGATATGCTATCCAAATATTCAAATGGCTAGTAAATAGCAACCTATGAGAATATTCAATTTGATTCCAAATAAAAATTTCTACTGTCTGCAATTTGTTTCCTAAACCCTAGAAAAATGCCCTGATTTTTTTACCTACTGTCACTTCTTAACCATAGAAAAATGCCCTAATTTCACAATATAACAAGTACAGGACATTTTTAAAATTCTATCAACTAAATATAGTAAAATACAAACTATAATATGGAAACTAAAATTTCTATTCAAAAGACCTAAAATTTCCTACATTCAAATTACCTACATTCTACAATGTTTACATTCTAAAACATACATTCTACAAGAACAGAGAGAGAAGGGAGGAAGGGAGGAGGGAGGGAGGAGCGGGGAGGAAGGAGGGAGGGAGAAGAGAGGGAAGTAGGAGGAGCTACGTTGGTGGCGATGTCGCGCGGGCGACGGCGGCGAGCAACGGTGGCGCGCCGGAGGAGGGAGGCAAGAGGGAGAGGAGTGAGTGTGGTGAGGGAGAGGAAATGAACAAGCCAACCGGGGTCAGTAGTAGGGGATAAGGTGGGCTTAGCAGTAGCGTGGGTCGGGCGCCCGACGCTACTGCTAAGTTGGGCCCACCACCTGCGCACGTGCAGTTTTAGTAGCAGCGTGGACCGTGAACCCGGCACTACAGCTAACAAGTTACACTACTGCAGGATGGTCCAAAAGCAACACTACGATTAGAGACCCTTCAAATAAAGTGTGTGTGATGCCATAATCGCAAACGGTGGTGTAAAAACCGTCAAAAATGTGCAAAACGTTTGCGATGACAGATGCATCAAACACGGTTCAGAATTTAGTTGCGTGTGCAATTCAAGGCATACGGTTCAGCTCAATTAATTATTTGGGATGAGGAGGAACAAAAGAAATGGGCAGCCAGATGAAGGCGTGTGCGATATACAACATACGGTTCACTGGGATAAACTGTGTATGATTAGGCAACACAATGGAAACGGTTCAACTAAACAAGATCTGTGTGATACGGGGCAAACAGGTCCATAATCAGAAATGTGTGCGAAGACCAATAATAACACAGACGATTGCTGCTAATAAGCCATGTGAATTGCTCTATCTATAGTAGAATAACATGTATATATATAACTGAAATAAACATCCAATTACATAAGTGACTATACAGATCATTCTCACACACCTCAATAAAGAATTGCATGCATTCTAAAGTAGGAGAAACGATCGTCTAGTCATCTACTTCTTGTGACGCTCCCGCCACTGCTATGTGGCTCGATCCCTCGTCTGGGTCAGGAAGAAGACAGTTCCTCATGTCAACGATCCTCCTATACATCTCGTAGCTTGTGTACGCGTCCATGGCCGCATACTTGACATGTTGTTCATCCAGTCTCTTATGCCACACACTGTGCCAGGCGTTCCTGTCCTTATTGCTCTCTTCCTTCATCTTCGCGTAGTAGGGGTCGATGATGGCAGAGGCGAGGTCAACTAGGGAGTTCAGTTTGTTTTTATCGCTGCCCCAGACCTTGTAGTGGCATTGGATGTTGACAAGATTCGGGCATTTCAAGCACGAAACCTTGAGAGCTTTTAGATCATTGGTGGTGTCGACCGTAGCGAAACTGTAGTTGGAGCTGTTGATAAACCTGGAGAAATGCTCGCAAGGCCTTGTGGCAAGGTTGTAGTGGTAGACGAGGACGTCATATCACACGCACAACTGTGCGACGGCAACCTTCTGATCATGCCCGGCACGACCCATGGTGTACTCGAGGTCGAAGCTGACCACTTGGTACTTGTCCTCGGCAAAGAACTACTCCATAGTTTGGATGGATCTCTCCACCGAGACCGGATCGTTCGTGTACACCACCGAGAGAGCCTTCCCCCTCACGTGGGTGTCCACGACGTGTTGCATGGTGAACTGCCCGCCGTTGTCGTCGTCGGCCGCTGGGAGCGCCATTGGAGCCACGGGGAATGCCATTAGAACCGCTAGATGTCCTCTCTGTATGTGTGCTCGTGGGTGTGCTTATTGTGTCGTGTGAGACCAGAGATGAAGGTAAATGGCCGCAGGAATAAAAGGGGACCGGGCAGCGTGGATTCGCTGCGCGTCCGCATGGCAGTTTTTGCAGCGGGTAACTACATTGTCGCGCCGCGCCTGGCACAACCGCACGCACACGAACGTGTGTGATCATGCGCCGGCCGCAAACACTGGCAGTGCGCGTGGAGGGACAAGGACAGAGCACCCGGGGGAACGCGAGAGCAGAGCGCGTGTGGCGGGACGTGAGCAGAGCGCTCCACAACCGCCTCAACCGCAAGCAACCACATGCATAGAGCAGTTGAACACGCAGGAAATGGTCGCCTACAAGTCGGCCGACAGTTGCATCGCTGTGTAGAGAGCGGTCGTGTGCTACCACCTCCGTCTAGTCTATAGTCCCCTTTATATTTTGTGTCATACTTTGCCCTCAAATTGAACCAACAAAATGTTAATGCATGTTATAAAAATTATATAATTGGAAACTATGTTCAAATACGAATCCAACTATATAATCTTTGGCGACATGCATTCATATTTTATTAGTTAAATCATACTTATAAACTAGGACGGGGGTATAGTAGGTAATTAAATCGCAAATGTTTTTTTATTAACCATATGTGTATGTGGCCTTTCGTCCTCCTCTCGCACGTCTTGTCACCCCGCTACCGCAGACGGCTTACAGCGCAACCTTGCGCAGCGCGCGGGGGCGTTCTTTCGGCCAAACGGTGGTGCCAATAAATCGTCGGTGAGCCCGTTCCCACGCAACCTCGCAGGTTCCCGCGCAAGCTTCCGGCCCGACTCGATGAAATCCCCTAAAATCCCAATGCCATGGCTGGCGAGTCCTGTGTCGCATTTCCCGCTCCCTTCCTGTAGCTTATCTCGTCTGCTTCTCCCACAATCGCCAATGGCACCGGTCCGCCATCGTCGCTCTGCCACTCCGCCATCATCAGAGGACAGCTCTAGCTGGGAGGCTACACCGCGGCGGCGGCGTAGTCCCCGGCGTACTGTAGTGCACGTGGTGTCTCTATTGGGTGTGCGTGGAACACCCACCACACGCTCTGCCGCCGGTGCTCGTCGGCAGCTGTTGCCGGCCGCTTCGTGGCCGACACCCCACTGCCGGCCACCATGGCCATCACCCGCTCCACCACTAAGGCGGGAGGTGGTGGTCGTGGCCGCCACCTCATCGGCGGCCGCCGTGGCCGCCAGCCCACCGTCGACTATCGGGGTCATCACCCGCTCCGCCATCGCCGCCTGAAGGCGGGAGGCGGAGGTGGATGCCCGCTCGTGCGTCAGCGACCTTGTGTGCTACACCGAGTTTCTGTGGGTGGAGGAGGAGCGCCTCGTCGAGCACGCAAAGAGCCTTACCGCCGTCGTGGCCGCGGCACACGCCGCCTTAGAGGCGAGGAATCAGGAGATCTACGAGGAGAACCACCGCTTCGAGAGGGGTCGTCTGGAGCGGCAGAGGGCGTTCGAGGTGAGTGTCACTGAAGCTGCAACAGCGACAGGCGCCGTATTGCGGTTGCCCAGCTCGTCGGTAGGCTCCTCCTCCGCCTCTTACTGAGCGGCGAGCGCGTATATATATAGTTGAACTAGCTATTTCAGTACGTGGTTGGCAACAATTGGGGAAAAGTTTGGTCGGTTCAGCTGTCGAGTTGAACTGTTTGTATAAATTAAGAACGAATGCTTAATCTATGAATAAAATCTATGCTTAATTACTGAATTTTAGTTGCCAAAATTAGATACTGCTAGTGATTTTTAGTTTCATATTTTGACAAATCGCAGTGTTACAAGGTTGACAAATGGCAATGTTACTAGATCAACAAATGTCAATCTTTGCAGTTTGACAAATGGTAACATACCCAATATGACAGATCCAAATCGCACCAATTTGTTTGTACGTGGTTGCACACGGGTCATCCAAAAGAACCGTTTGCGTTGAAGAGATACACAAATCATGCTCTCACTTTGCATCATGTCATCCCAGGGTCGATGGGAGGGGGCGGGAGGACGGCAGCTGGCGGCGCTGAGAGGTAGCCTTCGACGGCGGCGTCCCATGCCGCTGAGGGGGGCGCGCACGGAGAGGAAGGTAGGAGGCCATCGAAGTCAAAGGGCTCGCTTCCCAATGAGCCTGCGCAGCGTACAATTCGCACGCTTCCCGGTGAGCCTGCGCATTCGAGGACAGCTTGCACTCCTCTCGGTCAGCCTGCGCACCGGACTGCACTCGCCCGCCTCCCGTTCAGTCAAGGTCAAGCAGCTGTCCGCATGACACCACCTACAGCTATTAAAACCAAGACACGTGGTGTCACGTGAATGGTTAACAGAACGCACATGATTTGCATTATACAAATGTTTGAGATATTAATGTGGCAGCTATTTTTTCAAAATGTCTTTGTTGGCTGTCATTATTCGAGTGTGCCTTCTCTCAAAATGGACACGAAAAATACCACATCATGTCGGGTGCCATTCCATGATAGCATGCCAAGTTTCATGAATATCAGACGATTTTTGAATTTACTAGAATTTAAAAACCAGGCATCTCAATGTTTTGCCGGCAATCAACGGTGCCCTCGTGTTTGAAATTCATTCCCATTTCTTGCATGGGACCTAAGCATGCACCCAAGGACACAGATTTGATTTTCCAACCAATTTATATGCACTGGAGCATATGCATGTAGTTCAAATTTGAATTATGCACATAAATACATTGAAAACTCAGTTAATGCATAAAAATGTCCAAACGAACCCCGAAAAATCACAAAAATTCACACAACACTCATGTTGTTCTATGTTGACACGAGAAATTTTTTGAAAGCAATAAGAGGCAATGGATATTGGTTCGTCCCAAAGGTGGGACGTTCCCTACCGAAAACCATCATACTTGTTGTGAGAAGCTCTGGTGTGTGAGAAGCATATACCAAAACATCCCCCAAATGGGACAAAAATTTTACCACGGCATGTTGATGTTGGAAATATGCCCTAGAGGCAATAATAAAAGCATTATTATTATATTTCCTTGTTCATGATAATTATCTTTATTCATGCTATAATTGTGTTATCCGGAAATCGTAATACATGTGTGAATAATAGACACCAACATGTCCCTAGTAAGCCTCTAGTTGACTAGCTCGTTGATCAACAGATAGTCATGGTTTCCTGACTATGGACATTGGATGTTATTGATAACGAGATCACATCATTAGGAGAATGATGTGATGGACAAGACCCAATCCTAAACATAGCACAAGATCGTATAGTTCGTTTGCTAGAGTTTTCCAATGTCAAGTATCCTTTCCTTAGACCATGAGATCGTGTAACTCCCGGATACCGTAGGAGTGCTTTGGGTATACCAAACGTCACAACGTAACTGGGTGACTATAAAGGTATACTACGGGTATCTCCGAAAGTGTCTGTTGGGTTGACACGGATCAAGACTGGGATTTGTCACTCCGTATGACGGAGAGGTATCACTGGGCCCACTCGGTAATGCATCATCATTATGAGCTCAAAGTGACCAAGTGTCTGGTCACGGGATCATGCATTACGGTTTCTAAAAGTTTGGGAATACCGTATGAATTATGGTTTGGGAAGAAACCTAAGCTGTCGTTTCTAAAAGTTTGGGGATGCGATGCTTATGTCAAGAAACTTCAACCTGAAAAGCTCAAACCCAAGTCGGAAAAATGCGTCTTCATAGGATACCCTAAAGAAACTATTGGGTATACCTTCTACCTTAGATCCGAAGGCAAGATCTTCGTTGCCAAGAATGGATCCTTTCTAGAGAAAGAGTTTCTCTCGAAAGAAGTAAGTGGGAGGAAAGTAGAACTTGATGAAGTATTACCTCTTGAACCGGAAAATGGCGCAACTCAAGGAAATGTTCCTGAGGTGCCTGCACCGACTAGAGAGGAAGTTAATGATGATGATCATGAAACTTCAGATCAAGTTGCTATTGAACTTCGTAGGTCCACAAGGACACGTTCCGCACTAGAGTGGTACGGCAACCCTGTCTTGGAAATCATGTTGTTGGACAACAGTGAACCTTCGAACTATGAAGAAGCGATGGCGGGCCCGGATTCCAACAAATGGCTGGAAGCCATGAAATCCGAGATAGGATCCATGTATGAAAACGAAGTATGGACTTTGACTGACTTGCCCGATGATCGGCGAGCCATAGAAAATAAACGGATCTTTAAGAAGAAGACAGACGCGGATGGTAATGTGACCATCCATAAAGCTCTGCTTGTCGCTAAGGGTTATCGACAAGTTCAAGGGGTTGACTACGATGAGACTTTCTCACCGGTAGTGAAGCTGAAGTCCGTACGAATTATGTTAGCAATTGCCACATACTATGATTATGAGATATGGCAAATGGACGTCAAAACGGCATTCCTTAATGGTTTCCTTAAGGAAGAATTGTATATGATGCAGCCAGAAGGTTTTGTCGATCCTAAGAATGCTGACAAGGTGTGCAAGCTCCAACGCTTGATTTATGGGCTGGTGCAAGCATCTCGGAGTTGGAACATTCGCTTTGATGAGATGATCAAAGCGTTTAGGTTTATGCAGACTTATGGAGAAGCCTGCGTTTACAAGAAAGTGAGTGGGAGCTCTGTAGCATTTCTCATATTATATGTAGATGACATACTTTTGATGGGAAATGATATAGAGCTTTTGGACAGCATTAAGGCCTACTTGAATAAGAGTTTTTCAATGAAGGACCTTGGAGAAGCTGCTTATATATTAGGCATCAAGATCTATAGAGATAGATCAAGACGCCTCATAGGTCTTTCACAAAGCACATACCCTGATAAGATATTGAAGAAGTTCAATATGGATTAGTCTAAGAAGGGGTTCTTGCCTGTGTTGCAAGGTGTGAAATTGAGCTCAGCTCAATGTCCGACCATGGCAGAAGATATAGAAGAGATGAGTGTCATCCCCTATGCCTCAGCCATAGGTTCTATTATGTATGCCATGCTGTGTACCAGACCTGATGTAAACCTTGCCGTAAGTTTGGTAGGAAGGTACCAAAGTAATCCCGGCAAGGAACACTGGACAGCGGTCAAGAATATCCTGAAGTACCTGAAAAGGACTAAGGAAATGTTTCTCGTTTATGGAGGTGACGAAGAGCTCGTCGTAAAGGGTTACGTCGACGCTAGCTTCGACACAGATCTGGATGACTCTAAGTCACAAACCAGATACGTGTATATTTTGAATGGTGGGGCAGTAAGCTGGTGCAGTTGCAAGTAGAGCGTCGTGGCGGGATCTACATGTGAAGCGGAGTACATGGCAGCCTCGGAAGCAGCACATGAAGCAATTTGGGTGAAGGAGTTCATCACCGACCTAGGAGTCATACCCAATGCGTCGGGGCCAATCAAACTCTTCTATGACAACACTGGAGCTATTACACTTGCCAAGGAGCCCAGGTTTCACAAGAAGACCAGGCACATCAAGCGTCCCTTCAACTCCATTCGTGAAAATGTTCAAGATGGAGACATAGATATTTGTAAAGTACATACGGACCTGAATGTAGCAGATCTGTTGACTAAACCTCTCCCTAGAGCAAAACATGATCAACACCAGAATTCCATGGGTGTTCGATTCATCACAATGTAACTAGATTATTGACTCTAGTGCAAGTGGGAGACTGTTGGAAATATGCCCTAGAGGCAATAATAAAAGCATTATTATTATATTTCCTTGTTCATGATAGTTGTCTTTATTCATGCTATAATTGTGTTATCCGGAAATCGTAATACATGTGTGAATAATAGACACCAACATGTCCCTAGTAAGCCTCTAGTTGACTAGCTCGTTGATCAACAGATAGTCATGGTTTCCTGACTATGGACATTGGATGTTATTGATAACGATATCACATCATTAGGAGAATGATGTGATGGACAAGACCCAATCCTAAACATAGCACAAGATCGTATAGTTCGTTTGCTAGAGTTTTCCAATGTCAAGTATCCTTTCCTTAGACCATGAGATCGTGTAACTCCCGGATACCGTAGGAGTGCTTTGGGTATACCAAACGTCACAACGTAACTGGGTGACTATAAAGGTATACTACGGGTATCTCCGAAAGTGTCTGTTGGGTTGACACGGATCAAGACTGGGATTTGTCACTCCGTATGACGGAGAGGTATCACTGGACCCACTCGGTAATGCATCATCATTATGAGCTCAAAGTGACCAAGTGTCTGGTCACGGGATCATGCATTACCGTATGAGTAAAGTGACTTGCTGATAACGAGATTGAACGAGGTATTGGGATACCGACGATCGAATCTCGGGCAAGTAACATACCGATTGACAAAGGGAATTGTATACGGGGTTGCTTGAATCCTCGACATCGTGGTTCATCCGATGAGATCATCGAGGAGCATGTGGGAGCCAACATGGGTATCCAGATCCCGCTGTTGGTTATTGACCGGAGAGCAATCTCGGTCATGTCTGCATGTCTCCCGAACCCTTAGGGTCTACACACTTAAGGTTAGGTGACGCTAGGGTTGTAGGGATATGTATATGCAGTAACCCGAATGTTGTTCGGAGTCCCGGATGAGATCCCGGATGTCACGAGGAGTTCCGGAATGGTCCGGAGGTAAAGAATTATAGGAAGTGCTATTTCGGCCATCGGGGCAAGTTTCGGGGTCACCGGTATTGTACCGGGACCACCGGAAGGGTCCCGGGGGTCCACCGGGTGGGGCCACCTATCCCGGAGGGCCCCATGGGCTGAAGTGGGAAGGGATTCAGCCCAAAGTGGGCTGGGGCGCCACTTCCCCTAGGGCCCATGCGCCTAGGGTGGGGAAACCCTAAAGGGGGCGCCCCCTTGCTTGGGGGGCAAGCCCCCCACCCCTTGGCTGCCGCCCCCCTAGGAGATTGCATCTCCTAGGGCCGGCGCCCCCCCCTAGGCCCCCTATATATAGTGGGAGGGATGGAGGACCTCTTACCTTTTCCTTTGGTGCCTCCCTCTCCCTCTCCAACACCTCCTCCTCCTCCTCCATAGAGCTTGGCGAAGCCCTGCCGGAGTACTGCAGCTCCATCACCACCACGCCGTCGTGCTGCTGCTGGAGCCATCTTCCTCAACCTCTCCTTTCCCTTTGCTGGATCAAGAAGAAGGAGACGTTACGCTGACCGTACGTGTGTTGAACGCGGAGGTGCCGTCCGTTCGGCGCTAGGATCTCCGATGATTTGGATCACATCGAGTACGACTTCCTCATCCCCGTTCTTTGAACGCTTCCGCGCGTGATCTACAAAGGTATGTAGATGCATCCGATCACTCGTTGCTAGATGAACTCATAGATGGATCTTGGTGAAACCGTAGGAAAATTTTTGTTTTCTGCAACGTTCCCCAACAGTTGATGCCGCTCCATGATAGCATGCCAAGTTTCATGAATTTTAGACAAGTTTTGGATTTACTAGAATTTAAAAACTAGGCATCTCAATGTTTTGCCGGCAATCAACGGAACCCTGGTATTTGAAATTCATTCCCATTTCTTGCATGGGACCTAAGCATGCACCCAAGGACACATATTTGATTGTTCGACCAATTTATATGCACTGGAGCATGTGCATGTAATTCAAATTTGAATTACGCACATAAATGCATTGAAAACTCAATTAATGCATAAAAATGCCAAACGAACCCCGAAAAATCACATAAATTCACACAACACTACTGTTGTTCTATGTTGACACGATAAAAAAATTGAAAGCGGTAAGAGGCAATGGATATCGTTTCGTCCCCAAAGGTGGGACGTTCCCTACCAAAACCCATCATGCTTGTTGTGAGAAGCTTCGATTTGTGAGAAGCATATACCCCAAACCTGCCCCAAATGGGACAAAAAATTTACCATGGCATGTTGATGCCGCTCCATGATAGCATGCCAAGTTTCATGAATTTCATACAAGTTTTGGATTTACTAGAATTTAAAAACCAGGAATCTCAATGTTTTGCCAGCAATCAACGGTGGCCTGGTGTTTGAAATTCATTCACATTTCTTGCATGGGACCTAAGCATGCACCCAAGGACACATATTTGATTTTTCAACCAATTTATATGCACTGGAGCACATGCATGTAGTTCAAATTTGAATTATGCACATAAATACATTGAAAACTCAGTTAATGCATAAAAATGTCCAAACGAACCCCGAAAAATCACAAAAATTCACACAACACTCCTGTTGTGTTGACACGAGAAAAAATTTGGATGCAATAAGAGGCAATGGATATCGTTTCGCCCCCAAAGGTGGGACGTTCCCTACCGAAACCATCATGCTTGTTGTGAGAATCTCTGATTTGTGAGAAGCATATAACCAAACCTGCCCCAAATGGGACAAAAAATTTACCACAGCATGTTGATGCCGCTCCATGATAGCATGCCAAGTTTCATGAATTTCAGACGAGTTTTGGATTTACTAGAATTTAAAAACCAGGCATCTCAATGTTTTGTCGGTAATCAACGATGCCTTGGTGTTTGAAATTCATTCCCATTTCTTGCATGGGACCTACGCATGTACCCAAGTACACAAATTTGATTTTTCAACCAATTTATATGCACTGGAGCATGTGCATGTACTTCAAATTTGAATTATGCACATAAATGCATTGAAAACTCAATTAATGCATAAAAATGTCCAAACGAACCCCAAACAATCACAAAAAATGACACAACACTCCTATTGTTCTATGTTGACACGAGAAATTTTTTGAAAGCAATAAAAGGCAATGGATATCATTTCATCCTCAGAGGTGGGACGTTCCCTACCGAAACCATCATGCTTGTTGTGAGAAGCTCTGATTTGTGAGAAGCATATACCAAAACCTGCCCGAAATGGGACAAATATTTTACCATGGCATGTTGATGCCGCTCCATGATAGCATGCCAAGTTTCATGAGTTTCAAACGAGTTTTGGATTTACTAGAATTGCAAAAGCAAGTATGTCGACGTTTGCCGGAGAGCCATGGTGTTGTGGTGTTCGAATTTCATCCCCATTTCTAGCATGGGAGATAAGCATAAACCCATGGACACATATATGATTTTACAACCCATGTTGGTGCACCGGAGCATGTGCATGTTGTTTAATTTTGAATTATGCACCTGAAATGGCTAGAAAACCAATTTAATGTATTAAATGTTCAAACGAACCCTGAATAATTCCAATTCTTTTACGACACACATATAGTTGCATGTTCACTGCAAATAAAAGGTCTAACAATTCAAACAGCGTCCATTGCCGCTGTGGCCCCATTTTGTAATTCAAATCAAGTAGATCCCACGCAAATTATTATCACCAATCGTGTGAGACGTAGTACAAAATATCTTGGACCACCGTTGGTGTATAGTACGCCTATGGCTTACGCGAGAAGGTGTGTCGGCTATAGTCCACAGCCGGCGTCTCAAGCACACTAGCTCGCTCCTCAAATATCATTTCACTGTTCAATCGTCGCCGGTGAAAGATGGGCACGTGGACCCGCGTCATGAGGGCCACTTCGGTGGCCCACTCCGGCGAGAGTGCGACTATAGCTGCCATGCGCGTGCTAACAAGGTGCATGAGTGCGGCCGTAATCTGCGACCGGGCAGCCATGGCAGCCCAAACGGCCGCTGTTGCTTCTCAGGTGGCGGCAGCAACATCTGGCTCGGGGATAACAACTGGCGTGAGCAGCACATCAGCTGTCCAATCCACAGCGGCGGCCTTAGCCCTGATGGAGGCCGCCCACGACCATGTCGAGGCCGCCCATGCCCAGCTCCTGGCGGTCACCGCACAAATCGAACGAAGCTTCTCCGACAATGGTCGGTAACCCACAGCCGAAGAGCTGGCAATTGTCGAGACCGTTCGAGCGGCCATCTGTTCCTCTGTCGCATACCTTGCGAGGACGGAGCCCGCCCAAGCCCAGATCTCATCCGCCCACACCCAGCTCATGGCGGCCTTTTCCAAAGAGATGGCGGACGCTGATGGCGAGATGCTTGTCGAGTATGGTGCGATGGATGCCATGGAGCCCCTTCCCCAGGAGATTGTCGGGCGCGAGCTGGACATGGAGGCGGCGGCGGAGATCGATGAGCACCAGCTGTAGTAGTAATTTTTGTTTTTTTTAATTAAGGGCGTCGGTCTTTAATTTGTTAGAGTAATGTTTAGGTCAGCTAGCTCTGTTTAATTGCTGAACTTGCTCGATTAAGAAGTTACTCTCCTTTGTGTACCCAAATTATGCAATGACGTGGATGACCACTATAACCATGGAAATTCGAACCAAAATTTTTGACGTTCAAACTCATCACACACGGGTTAAGCTATTTGAATCGTTTGTGATGTTCACATATCGTACACAGTTCTGAATAAGGGACCGTGTCTGATGACACTTTGCGCGCCAGTTTTTTGGCTGAAGTGATTCCAAATTTTCGGCTTCTGCATAAATATCTACATCCCCGTCCCCTCCCCCTTACCAAAAGCCACATTTCCCCCGTTTCTTCCTTCCTTTCCAAGTTGGAACCTTCAGTCCTTGCTTGCAGCGCCGCCTCCTCGTCGGCGACCCTCCTTCACGCCGCTGGGCCTCGTCTATCCAGGCAGGTAATCCACACCCGACCCCCATCCTTCTGCTCCTTCCACATCCCACATGCCCCAACCGCCAGCGCGAGCGCGATACCTTCCACCCAAATCACCGAGCCCTCCACCAAATAAGTGCAGCCCTAAGGCATGGTGCACGTAGTATAGCCAGGATCTCAAGGAGCATTTGGCAGCGGAGAAGCAAATCGCGGCCGCACGCACGGATGAGGTCGCGATGGCGGTCATTCATGCCGACCCCCAGATCTTGGAGGAGCACCTTGACATTTGCTAGCTACGCCGGTTAAGCATGCTCGGTTTACCCGTCGCGTGTGCTGCTCTTGCATTTCCTTCACAAATTCTAGTGAATTGTCCTATCTAATTTTACCATACAATTTGTTGCTCTAGTGTATATGTTTTATATGTCGTGCAGTGTGGTGCTCACTTATTAACTGTCTTGTTAATTAGTTGTCGTCTTCAGTTAACTATTTGGTTCAATTCTGCAAATGTGATGTTCAATTCTTCAGGCTACAATTTTGTATTGTCTTCCATGTGAGAAATAAATCGAATTTATCTTTAAAAAATACATGACAAACGAATACAATTGCTATATTTCCAAGTTGTCAAGCATGCTTGGTTTGGTTATACATTATGCAATGTGGTGCTCAGTTAACGTTTAGTTCATTTGTGTTGTGGTGTTTAGTTAACTATTTGGTTCAATTCTGCAATGCGGTGTTCAATAGTGGTGGGTGCATTCTGTTATTGTATATCATGTGAGGAATAAATTAAATTTGGTTGTAGTAAATACTTAACCTGATGAATAACTACCTTATATGTGTTGCAGGGAAACAATGGGAAACACTGAGGTTTACAATCGAGGTTAGCACATGCATGGTCCTTTGTCTAATAGCACATTATTGTGCAATTGCAGCAACCATTCTAATATTTTGGTTTTTAACAATTTGGTCTTGCACATGTAGGTCCTGCTGTCAGAGGTTTTGACCCACTGTTCGACCCTTTTTGTATATGGGGAAATGAGTTGTCCATGAATATCAATCAAATCAAGAAACTCAGAAAGATTGTTAGGATAAATAAATTAGCGACAAAAAACAACAAGATCTTTGTCTGCGCAGTGAAGAAGACATCAGTTCATTACAAGATGGTACTAACTATTATACCTTGCCTTTTTTTATTCATTTGCCCCATTTCTAATATAGAGAAGATATTTATGCACATCCTTGTTTTCAGGCCCTTCCAAAGCAGTTCACTGATGATTACATCTCAACCCACCTCTATGGTTAGGAGGCGAGGAAGGTTTTCATACAACACCCACGGTTTAATATTGAAGTGTTCCTGAAGAGGACGAAGGACGGACGGTTAATCATCCACAAGCACTGGCCTAAAGTTGCAAAGACCTTCAACATGAATGAAGGCTCAATATTCGCCTTCCGCTTCAGCAGTTTTCCAGATGAGATGCATATGTCTATACATCGTCTATGATGCTAATTTTGAAAGGTTCTACATGTTGCATGTGAAACTTGATGCTGATGCAGTTGTGTAATGGAGTAGCTGAGTGCTGAAGTTATATCATGTTGTACTCTGATGTATTATCAATTATGAAATTCTCCTTCCTTAATATGGAAATGAAATATATTATGTGCTTAATATGAATGTCAATTAGATTAATAAATGGATTATTAATAATAGGGAAATTAGCCTACTAATGGCGAATTAGCCTGCTAATTGGGTTTTGCTATTGCAAACAGTTGTCGAAAAAATACCGTGGGCGATGACCTCAGGCAACACACATAGTTTCTAGGAATAAACCGTGTTGGATCAATGAACAATCACACACGACTTTCTCTTGAAAACTGTTTGCGTTAGGTCACCTAGCGCAAACGTTTACCACATAAAAACTGTGTGTGATGAAAAGCATTTGCCACATAGTTTCTTCTACGGACCGTGTGTGATACATTCAATAACGCAAATGATTTAATGGGAAAAATTGTGTGTGATGTACCTGTGAACGGAAACATTTTCCATGGAGCGACTGTGTGGGATGTACATACGAACGAAAATGTTTAGCGGTGACTGACTGTGTGGGATGTACTTGCAACCGGAAACAATTTTGCCGTATAATTGTATATTTTTAACTCCACTGTACGTATTTCCGTATTTAAGCGCTCGCCGGTCGCACACGACCTCATTTTGCCAAGCGTGTGTGCCAGGAGGGCATATCCCCGATGGTTTTTGGATCGTGTGGGAAGGACCCCCCTATCGCCCACACTCACTTGGCGACGGTTTCAAATGCCGTCGCGGAAAGGGGTTAAAAACCGTTTGTTTAGGACCAACGCGTACCAGTGTTAGTTGTAGCGCAGGTTACCTAGCCCACACTGCTACTAAGGATAGAACCGGGGGTAGCCTTGTGGCCCACTTAGTAGCAGCGCTCGTGCCTTGGGCCCGTGCTACTACTAAGTATTACATGTAGCGCCAGTTGCGGGCCCACACTGCTGCTAGTTAACAGTAGCATGGGGCTCCCACCCAGCGCTACTGCTAACCGTCTACCTATAGCCTTTTCTCTAGTAGTGTTCGGTGACGTTTCTCCGTATCTCATGGAGGCGTGTGGAAGATGCTGTGTCTTCACCTTTGGTTGCCTTAGGGTTTTGGATGTCCCTGGGTCTTCCTTATATACAATAGATTCCCTGGTTACATTGAGTGGTGACTCATATCCCTATCGTCTCAGACCCGAGAGGTTCAGCCCTTGAGTAGTCGGTCCTTTTGGTTTGCTCTTTTGCCGATTCTCAGCTGGTCCATCCCAGAGATCCTTCCCTCTGGAGTCCATTTCCAGCTCCATCATTCATGTCCTTGTCAACATTGATTCGTGCAATCAGTGGCGAGGTCCTGCTTGTGCCGTGGTTGTAGTCGTGGACCCTGCTCGGCGGAGATAAACCGGCCATCACCTTGATCCTCGGTCGACGCCGCCGTGGGAACGCTTCAGATGGCCAAGGAAAGAAAATTATACAAAAAGTGAAAACGAAAGGGTGCTTTATGCAAATATGAAGCAAACGCATTTTTAGTTTATTCAAATTTGAAATATAGTATAGCAACTGAATCATTTTAAGATTCTGATAAAAACGATTTAAAATTTGTCAAAATCAATGCAAGTATCAATTAGCTATGCTTTTAACAAAGTATAAGGACCTATATGCAAAAGTACACGAGGTCACATTTCTAATATACTGGAAAAACAAAAACATATTGGATATTCATAATCTATGAAAATTCTATTCCAAAACGATATATAATTTATTTATGTTAAGTAGAGATAAATCGGATTCAAATTAATCAAATTTTAACTTCACAAAAATTCAAATAAAAACTTTGAAACAGATAATATATATGCTTACGGCAAGGCCATCGGCATAGTGTGCCACATGGCACCCACTGTAGAAAGAAAACATATAATATCTATGTCGACTGCCTGCCGTCAGGGCCATCGGCATAGATCTGACGGCATTGGCCTGCCGTCTGAGCCGGGTCGGCAGGCCCACATATGTGCCGACGGCCTATATATACCGACGGCTGCCATCAGCGTTGACGGTGATATGCCTACAGCTGCCATCGGCATAGACGGAGATATGCCGACGGCTTTTCTATGCCTACGGCTTCCCCTAGGCCGTCGGCATAGGCAGTTATTCCGGTAGTGGGCCCCATGTGTGTCTCTCTCTCTGTGGGTGTGCTTTGCTGCTCGGTTGTAACATTTTCTCTGGTCTTTGGACCTTTGAATACAAGATTCCGGTGGGGAACCTCTCCCGCCGTTGAAAATTCAAATAAAAAATTATGTGTGCAATTACAACTATTGTGTGGATGCCAAGCAAAAATATGACTAGCAAAATTAGATCAACTTAAGAAAAACATCATTTAGCCAACTTAGTAAGGCCGTGTTGCAATTTGTTATACTTAATTATCATCTAAAATAGTTACAAGAAGGACAGAAAGGAAGAAGGCTCAACTCCTCATTTGGTCAGGATTTTTCTTCGTTTTGGGCCCTAACGCAAGGAAGCAGATAACGCAGGGAGAGGAGCGGTTTGGTTTGGTCATTTCCTCAGCCTTCTTCTCCCGTCCCTCTCCCTTTTTCTCTCTCATGGTGGCCGCCTTCTTTCAGCTTGCATAGCTCTTGATCTCCGTCCCTCTCTCTCTCCCCCCTCGAGTGCCAGCCAGCTCTTGAGTTCTTGCTGTAGTGTTCTACACTTGTACTGTTGCAGAGAAAGAAAGTAGAGAGAGAAAGAAGGAGGGGTTGCACGAAGAAAAGGGGCGAGAAGAGAATCTGAATTCGCTTTTAGTCATTGACCAACCCCACAGCTCCGTCCACCTCACCTTCCAAGTCTACCTCGCCGTCGTCCCACCCACCGCCTCCTTATCGCCTCATCCGACGCGACGGCCACCAAGCGAAATTGACAGCCTCCAGCCATCCAAGACTAGAAGAGTGATTGTGCGTGCCCTGATGCGCACAGCCACCAAGCGGAATTTCCAAGAGCACGTACCAAGCGAAGACTCGAAAGTCATCGTGCTTACTCTCCGAAGTTTCCGGGAAATTTGGCCACACCAGGCCGTGTGGCCATCCGGCGTATGGGCATGGAGACCACGAGCAGACGGGTCAGTGTATATATTTGTCACGTATCGACCTACATAAACCAACTGATGAACAAGTTATTTAGTACACCCTGCTAAGCAGCACCAATGAGTTCTTAGCCTCGCGCATGGCCATGGAGTCGCCGGCGACAAGCCGCCTGCTCGTGTTCCTCTCTTTGCTCACGCTTTGGAGCATCGCCGTCGACAGTGCGCCGCCAGCTGCCGCCGCGGTGGCGCGGGAGGCGACGGCGCCTGCGCCGGTGCGGTTCGGCGTGGGGAGCAGGAGCCTGACCTGCAATTCCGTGGAGGTCCTGGATGCGTTCTACCTGAAGCAACCAAGCTGCGCCAACTGGGCGGACCTGCGAGCGAAGGATTCCCGCGGAGAGGCCGTCGCCGCAGCACACGCTGGTAATTAACGGTGAAGCAGCTTTTTATTACTCTACAACACCCCTTAGGCCTCTTTTGGTTTTGCAGGAATTCTGTAGGATAGCATTTCAAAGAAAAAATTCCTTTAAAATCGTTTGGTTTGTAGGAATGAAGTTATATTTTACATGGAATAACAAGAATCAATTCTTCACATTTTAAAAGAAAAAAGACATTAGCCTACACTCAATGAAGAAATTCTTATCCTATACATCAAATGACATTTTTTTTCTATAATAATTGAGATATATGTCATCTCACTTCTTACTATATTTCAATTCATATGGACCATAAGGAGACCTTAACCAGTTTCGAGCATCTCCAACCGGACTAGACTAATCTGACCCCTCATAAATCCACGCGATAATGTTCGGGGCGTGTCTGCTTAGTCCATGTGCACAGCCATCTTTCCCAATTGTTCGATCACATACATATAATTTAGTGGGGTTGAAGGGAGTGAGAGAAAAGAAAGATTTAAAGTGGTCTGGGTGAGCCACATCCGATGTGGTGGGCTGCCCGCACGCCCCAATATTCTCCTCGCATATGGACTGGGTTGGAGGGTTTGCGTACAAGCCAAACATATATGGATAAAGTGAGAGATCCAATTGGGTGTGCTCTCTTTTTCTCTTTCTCTTGTCCGGGCACTGTCCAGTTTGTTCACCCGAAGATACAAGGGTTTGGTTAAGGGCATCTCCAACACGGATCATCAAAATTTTGGTTGTAAATATTCGCGAACACGTCCATATGTGTCTGTGGACAGCCGGCCAGGCAAAGGCCATCAATTCGGAGTCATCAAATTTAAGAGAACATCGATTTTATTGATTTTCGAATTACTTATTACATAGAAAATCCTAAAAGAAATTTGCCCTAGAGGCAATAATAAAGTTATTATTTATTTCCTTATATCATGATAAATGTTTATTATTCATGCTAGAATTGTATTGACCGGAAACATAATACATGTGTGAATACATAGACAAACAGAGTGTCACTAGTATGCCTCTACTTGACTAGCTCGTTGATCAAAGATGGTTATGTTTCCTAACCATAGACATGAGTTGTCATTTGATTAACGGGATCACATCATTAGGAGAATGATGTGATTGACTTGACCCATTCCGTTACCTTAGCACTTGATCATTTAGTTTGTTGCTATTGCTTTCTTCATGACTTATACATGTTCCTATGACTATGAGATTACGCAACTCCCGTTTACTGGAGGAACACTTTGTGTGCTACCAAACATCACAACGTAACTGGGTGATTATAAAGGTGCTCTACAGGTGTCTCCGAAGGTACTTGTTGGGTTGGCGTATTTCGAGATTAGGATTTGTCACTCCGATTGTCGGAGAGGTATCTCTGGGCCCTCTCGGTAATGCACATCACCTAAGCCTTGCAAGCATTGAACTAATGAGTTAGTTGCGAGATGATGTATTACGGAACGAGTAAAGAGACTTGCCGGTAACGAGATTGAACTAGGTATTGAGATCCCTACGATCGAATCTCGGGCAAGTAACATACCGATGACAAAGGGAACAACGTATGTTGTTATGCGGTCTGACCGATAAAGATCTTCGTAGAATATGTAGGAGCCAATATGAGCATCCAGGTTCCGCTATTGGTTATTGACCGGAGATGTGTCTCGGTCATGTCTACATAGTTCTCGAACCCGTAGGGTCCGCACGCTTAACGCTACGATGACGGTTATATTATGAGTTTATGTGTTTTGATGTACCGAAGGAGTTCGGAGTCCCGGATGAGATCGGGGACATGACGAGGAGTCTCGAAATGATCGAGACGTAAAGATCGATATATTGGACGACTATATTCGGACATCGGAAAGGTTCCGAGTGATTTGGATATTTTTCGGGAGTACCTGGGAGTTATGGGAATTCGTATTGGGCCTTAATGGGCCATACGGGAAAGGAGAGAAAGGCCTCAAAGGATGGCCGCACCCCTCCCCATGGGCTGGTCCGAATTGGACTAGGGAGGGGGGCACCCCCTTCCTTCCTTCTCCTTTTCCCTTCCCTTAACTTCTCTCCTACTCCTACTACTTGGAAGGGATCCTAGTTCTACTAGGAAAGAGGGAATCCTAGTCCCGGTGGGAGTAGGACTCCCCTAGGGTGCGCCATAGAGAGGGCCGGCCCCTCCCCTCCTCCACTCCTTTATATACGTGGCCAGGGGGCACCCCATAGACACAACAATTGATCATTGATCTCTTAGCCGTGTGCGGTGCCTCCCTCCACCATAATCCACCTCGATCATATCGTAGCGGTCCTTAGGCGAAGCCCTGCGTCGGTAGAACATCATCATCGTCACCACCCCGTCGTGCTGACGAAACTCTCCCTCAACACTCGGCTAGATCGGAGTTCAAGGGACGTCATCGAGTTGAACGTGTGCAGAACTCGGAGGTGTCGTGCATTCGGTACTTGATCAGTCGGATCGTGAAGACGTACGACTACATCAACCGCGTTCTGCTAACGCTTTCGCTTTCGGTCTATGAGGGTACATGGACACACTCTCCCCTCTCGTTGTTGTGCATCACCATGATCTTGCATGTGCGTAGGAATTTTTTGAAATTACTACGTTCCCTAACAAATCCCTAATAACTAATAAAACGAGTAAAATGAAATGTTCCGTCCTGCCGAAGGTGAGACCAATGAGCCTCGTGTCGGGCGCTCTGTCATCATCGTCGTTGGTGGCTGACGTGACCGATTCGGAGCTGACGACATGTGCTCTTATTGCCATCGTCATCGTGCTGCTCCGACACCTCCTCCTCCTCCTCCTCCTACTCCTCCTCCTCCTCAGCCTCCTGGTCCTCGAAAAGCCATTCCTGTCGAAGGTCGTTGATGCGGACTTGGCAGTGCTCGCACTCGATGGTTCGGTGGCTCGGACACGAGCACTGCCTGGTTGTCATTGAGGCCCCGCTCGCGAGGAGCTCCTATGTGAGGGTTGCAAGGGTGTGCTTCTCCTCGATTTGAATCAGTGTCACGCGGTACTCCACCAAGCGGACCAGGTTGTATTGTTTATCCGCCTACAATAGTGTGAACCCCATCGCGAGTAGTGCGGCGATCACCTCCTCCTCTACGGGAACCTCCTCCTCTGCGACCTCCACCATGGCCATGGGGTAGCTCTCGTCCTCCTCCATCTCCTTCTCCTTTGTTAGAATTATGTCGAATATTATTGTACAAGGTAGGTTACAATTGGACTTGGTTTGGACTGTGTGTTGACAGGGTAGGATTTGTGTCCTAATAGGACACTTGTATCCTAGGCCTCTCATATATATCAGGGGTAGACACACGATGTAACATATGCCAACATAATAGCACGGGCACACGGGGGAGCCGGCGGCGTGTGCCGGCGCCCGGGCGACCGGGGTGCGGTATTGTAGAGTGGTCATGGGAAGGAGCGCCCGTAGTCAGGCCCCGGGGACATAGCCATGATAGTGAACCTCGTTAACAAATTTCGGTGTCATGTTGGTGTGATTGCTTGGTCCTCGGTAGATTGACGGTATACCTCGGATTTATTCTAACAAGTGGTATCATGAGCAAGGTTCGAAGAGGCCGTGATGCTGATCTAGAGGATGGATCTTCGGAAGTCGCATTGAAGACGGTGTGCAGAATAATCATATATATCGAGGCTATGCTAATCGATCGGAAGATTTTTCCTGCGGTATTCGACGGGAGCGACGTGGCGAGATCGGATCAAAAGCAATCGGAAGGAGCAGCAAGCGACCTGGCGTACGGCGACGGCGGGATCGCGCAAGTTCTCGAGGAGATCGGGATGACGTGCGGAAGCTGGACTCCACCGGGTCGGATCAATCGGTGCGGCGCGTGGGCTGTGGCGTGAGCCAGAGCTGGCTCCAAGGCGAGGCCCAAGCCGGCAATTCTGGCTGGTGGGCTGGAAGGCGCTGGGCGGTTGGAGACTTGGAGGGTTGTGGGTGTTCAGGCGTGTCACGCATGCATGCGTAGCGAGCGCAAGGAATCTGGCAGATCAATGCGGATCGAGGCCGGCTGGATGGCTGGTGCATGCAGGCAGACGCGGGCATTGAGCGCAGAGCATGTATCCCGGAATTGATGTGCATATGTGCAGGGGCGGCGGCTCAGCGGATCGATAGGTTCCAGATCGATTCGACAGCGGGGCGGCCACCAGGGCATGCAACGCACGGACGACGGGACGAGGTAGCTAGACGCTTTGGTCAGATGCAGGTTCTGGAGGCCGAGCGGAAGCTAGCTAGGCGCGAGGCTGAGACAGTATGATGCAGCAGTCTGGAGACATGCGGTGCCGTGCAAAGCCAAAAGAAGGCACGTGAGATTTGTTTGAAAAAAGGAACCTACACTAAGGTATGTACGTGGCTTTGGGATGCAACATGATTAAAGAAAAGGAGTGTTGGGAGTTTATGGTGATATGCTTGGTGTACCCATGGAGACTACCATGAAGTCCAGTTTTTCTTTTGGAAGTGTTGCAAATTGCGCACGGGATTTTACCGTAAGGTTGGCAGGTTGGCGACATGTGTATAAGGCTTGGGGGAGTCTGAAACGTGTCGTGGCAGGATCATGCATACGCAGGGCGTTAATCAATGCACAGATGTGCGGGGTGGAGACGACGCAGAATGGAGCATGGTTGCAGTCGAACATACACGGCTGGGTCGGACTGGACTGTCTGACGGATCGACGGGGATGTCGGTCAAAGCAGAAGACGGCGGTGATTTCAGCGACGACGACATAGGAGCATGATGCTGATGGTGGCCGACTTCTGGGGCGTGGAAACACATGGTGCAGGCTTGAGGGCTTGTGCGGCTTCGACAGACTATTGCGTAGGGTTGACTCAAGACGGTGCACATGAAAGTTTGGAGTCGACAGGGCGCGGGAGGGTGGCATGTACAACCACCATGGAGTCATGTTGAAGGTGGAGCTGGAGTCAGACGGATGACTTCACTCTGAGCTGATGGAGGGGCTACGGCGTAAGAATTCGGAGAGTCGAAGCCTATTTCGGCAGGATAGCGAGAGACACGTGCATCGGACTGGGTATCAGTGGTCTGATGGAGACGTGATACTCGGCATCGGTCGGTGATGATCGGTGGTTCTCTGCAGTAGGGGTTTGAGTGTTGTGGGTTCGCGGCCCGGGAGACTCGACCAGGACAACAGAGGCTCGAGCGGTGATAGCGGCGAGGCGTGCGGTAAGCACGGGACACAGCGACAGGCCAGGGCACCGGTGGTCAGATATGTTGTTAGACAAAGTGTGCAGGGGGTGCTGAAGGAGTGTTGACGAGTACCGGATTCAAGTTGGTGACTGGGTCTATCGGTGCCGGAAGATGGACAGGAGTTGACCATGGAGAATCTGAGAAAGTGGCGGAGGGTTTGAAATTGTCAAAAGCTGAGAGAGTACATGGCCGTATATTCTGTGATCTTCAATGCACATGGCGAAGTGCGGATGACAAGGCAGAAGGAGGCGGAGTGCTATAGCTATGGGACATGTCAGAGACTATCCGGGAAAAAAAAGGATGAGACAACTGTGAATTTGACTCAAAGTGACACAGGGCGACGGTGAAATTCCTTCAAGTTTCAGACAGACGGTCATGAAAGAGCGGTGATGTTGAGTTCAGGTAACTCTTATATGTGACACCCAATATGTGAGTTGTTCATTTTCACGCAGATTAATGATCAGTGTGTGATGGCGTTGAGCGGATACTCCGGAAGTTGGGAGCACAAAGTAGAGTAACAAGGAACTTAATTTTTGCTCGAGTGTTGACTGTGATGAAGACGAGAAGGGACTACAGTTGCACGTGGAGTCACATGGAGTCTGGGAGTAGCAGCGGTGATCATGGTGTATCTCAAGTCCAATGTACATGGAGGTTCGACGCACCTACGAAATCAAGGTGGTGAAGAATATTCGCCAAGGTGGAGTTTGTTAGAATTATGTCGAATATTATTGTACAAGGTAGGTTACAGTTGGACTTGGTTTGGATTGTGTGTAGACAGGGTAGGAGTTGTGTCCTAATAGGACACTTGTATCCTAGGCCTCTCATATATATCAGGGGTAGACACACGATGTAATTTATGCCAACATAATAGCACGGGCACGCGGGGGAGCCGGCGGCGTGTGCCGGCGCCCGGGCGGCCGGGGTGCGGTATTGTAGAGTGGTCATGGGGAGGAGCGCCCGTAGTCAGGCCCCGGGGACGTAGCCATGATGGTGAACCTCATTAACAAATCTCGGTGTCATGCTGGTGTGATTGCTTGGTCCTCGGTAGATTGACGGTATACCTCGGATTTATTCTAACATCCTTCTCCTTCGAACTCGGCAATGGAGAGCTCAGAGGTTGGCCATCTCAATGCGGGCATGACGTCAGTGTCCACGACACAATCCTTCACCACGATTTTGGAGTGATACCCCGGGAACAGCTGCTTGAACCACGAAGTCGCGGAACTAACCATTGCCAGATGCAGATGCGAGCTAGGGTTGATCGCATGGCAGACGATGGCTCAAGCGGTGGGAGAAGGGGCTTAGATGTAGGGTTTTGGGTGTGGTCGGTTGGCTTGAAATAGTCTGGATAGGCGGAGTGACGAAGACGTAAATGCGGACATTCAGGGTAGGGTTCTCGGTCACTGTGTCGCGTGAATGTGGGTAGGCAGATGGCCGGTCACGGTCCGGTATGAATGGGTGGAGGGTTGTAGTGTTGGACGGTTAGAGGTAGGTTTGGGGATGGGTCCAAATTGTCGGAGACCGACGTGGCAAACAACCGGACTCCCCCGTAGCTCCGCCGGTTTGGGGCCGGGATGCGGGTTTTGAGACATGCGGCCCAATGTGATAATCCATGTTGAAAACCTAAAAGTGTCCGGACATTTTGATGATCAGATGTCATTAGCTCTATTTAAGCATACCATACTACACGTACATTGAGATGGCGTCGCTGCACCAGTCTCTCTCTCTCTCTCCCTCGAACCAGTACGCATACCATACTACGCGCATCATGGTACATATTGAGATGGCGCCGCCAGTCTCTCTCTCTCTCCCTCCAACGGACGCACCACCAGGCACTAGTGCCTCTTTCCTCTAGGATTTGGCCTCTGCCTCACTGGCTAGCACCAGTCACCAAGCCACATCCCGACCTGGCCACCACTAGCCCCTTACCTGGCCACCACTTTCGCCTCCCTGGGTGCCGGCCACCACCAGAGCCTCCGACGGGCCACCACATTCGCCTCCCTGTACCCCGCCGCCACCATCTGCGGTGCGCGCAAGGTTCACCACCAACGCCTGCAACGAGGCCGACACCCAGTCTCCCACCGGCTGCCGCCATCACATGCCACGGCCGGCAACTGCCACTGAAGTAAGGGGCGGGACTGCACCGGCCGTAACCCACCCTCCTATCCCACAGGCTGCTGCCATTTCTCTTGTTGTGCTAATTCGGGCTATTCGGGACCTAACCTGAACCAGAAATTTCAGGTACCCGATTTTTCGCGTTTCTCTTTTTTGAAAAAGAAATCGGTATTAGTTCTGAAAACCCGAATTACCCGACCCAGATTTTTGGCTAAAACCGAATGCCCACCCAGTGGGGAATACTGCAATATACTCCAGAAAGGACTAGGATATCCGGCGAATGTCGGATTTTTAGACATGACAAAACGAACATTTTTTATGGAATTTTTTTCGTGAAGGATGGCAAGTTTAGTTGGCGAGTATGAGAAATCCGCCTCTGTACATTTTTCGCCAGGAAATTGCCATGCTTGCAAACTAAATTTGCCATCCTCTCGCCAATATAAATTGTCATAAAAAATGTTTGATTTGCCATGTCTAATCTAACGTCAGATTTGTTTTCTGAAAACATGTACACATTCATTAAAATAGCAGTTACATCGTTAATGAGGATGGATACAATTTCACTCAAAGGCTCCTCAAGCCAATCACCGGGCAGGGAAACTATCTAACCTAGCAAGTTCGTAAACAACTTTATTTGCTTCTATATAACAATGTTCCAATCTACAGGTAGTAAAACCCCAAGCAATATGATAACGGTCATCTGCTGACTGTCCTCTATTCCTCATAATGTCGATGGCCTTCAGATTTTTAGCCTTTTCGTATAGAAACGGAGGTTAGTGTGTACAAAAGTCAGCCTGAATCATCGGGTGGAACTTGATGCACATTTTCGCAAACCCCCCTGATAACAACTATATGCAGAACATGTCCCTTGATCGTGTCTCTCACACTGAATCTGAGCATTTATCCGTGGTCCGACAGTCTGCGTTGGGAAGAGTCTCAGACCGTCAACCGAGTGTACCACACACCTGTAGCATCTGTACCTCACTTGGAACAATGCAACACTCTGGCCGATTTTGTTGGCTAATTCCCTAATTGCTTCCGGGTCATGCAATTTGCTTGGCTTATTTTGTGATTCATTTGAGCTTCGCAGCCGAGGACCTGATCAAGAATGCCCAAGTGCAAGCCATCATCTGGGGCCTTCAGATGCTGAACAATGCAGATCACATCCCACACCTGGCCGACCACAACAACATTCTGGCGCTCTCCTTCTACGGCAGTGATGCCTTCTGGCAAGAAGATCCTGTAAACGATTCCGCGGGCCTTACACTTGGATTAAATGACACCATGATGTTTCTTCATCCAAGAACCGAGAAAATAGACGGCATGAAACTGGATACAAGAAATTCAAGACAAGATCACGAAGGTCAGGTGATGCTGAAAGATTTTGCGAATGTTATTTATCCTATTCTCGAGAAACAAAACATCAGCATGTACAATACTGTTAAAGATATGGTGAGGCCAGTTTCTAGTCCGCTCTATAACCGTCTCCGAGATCCTCACCCATCCTATCGGAAACGACGAGCCTCTTCCACAACGTTGCTTAGTGGTGAGCACTATGATGAGCTTGTATGCAGCGTGTCTCCCAGGGTGAGGCTTACTCCTACACACTTGCATCTCATCATCACGAGTATTATTTTTAACATTTAGTCTATTGTACCTAAATACTCCCTCAGTTTCTAAATATAAAACCTTTTAGATATTTCAATATGGACTACATACGGACGTATATAGGCACATTTTAGAGTGTAGATTCACTCATTTTGCTTCGTATGTAGTCTGTATTGGAATGAGACTGGATTTTCTACTCCCGAGTGCACCTACACCCACATGAACAGTACACTTGAAAAAGGTACAAACCAAAATCGAAAAAATCTGAAATTTTGGGACAACAAACTAGATCAAAAGTTTTAGTTGCTTGCAAAATTTCGTGACCAAATAACATTCGAGGAGCCCTCGGCAAAAAAAACAAATCTGTGTTCAAAGTTTTGTTCATTTTTGAGGAGTGATTTTGTTTTTTTTTTTGCTGAGGGCTCCTCAAATGTTATTTGGTCATGAAATTTTGCAGAAAGCTAAATCTGTTGATCTAGTTTGATGTCAAAAAAATTCAGATTTTTTCTTTCATGTTTTATATTTTTTTCATGTGTACTGTTCAAGCGGGTGCACCTGCACCCGGGAGCAGCCACACCTTTCTCTATTGGAAGAGACTGGACTTTCTACTTCCGGGTGCACCTACACCCACATGAACAGTACACTTGAAAAAGGTACAAACAAAAATCGAAAAAATCTGAAATTTTGGGACAACAAACTAGATCAAAAGTCTTCTATTTAGGAATGGGGAGAGTACTCTTCTAACCTTTGCTAAATTTCTTTGGGATAAACAGATGAATTTGGGAGTGGGCGATGTGCCATACGCACAGTCTGGTGCGTCTATGATTGTGCTCGTCAAGGATGAACCATATACAATCAGCTGGACATTTGTAAAGCCACTAAGTAGGAATCTTTGGTTTGCAACCATTATCTTTTTCTTCTATACTGGCATTGTTGTGTGGATGATTGAACTACCCAGAAATCCGGAGTACCAAGGATCAAGTTTGAGACAATGTAGCACTGCCCTCTACTTTGTTTTCTCTACTTTGACGTTTTCTCATGGTCAGCACTTCAACCTGTAACTCCTTACAATATTTGATGCATTTTCAGTATTTTCATTAGTTTCTTACCATAGTTGTAAGATAACATATTCTTTTGGTTGTTCCATGCACAGGTCAAATTATTAGAAGCCCCTTGTCAAAAATTGTCGTGGTAATATGGTGCTTTGTAGTGCTGATTCTGATACAGAGCGACACATCAAGCTTGTCATCCATATTAACCATAGAGAGGCTCCGTCCTTGGGTTCTGCACCTCTCACTTTGCAAAACTTCTCGGGGCTCTTCGTCATCACTGGATCCATTTCAACTATCATGATACTGATAGCCATTGTGAGGTTGGTGTTCGCACACGAACACGTCACCGTATATCCTATCTGACCGGCAGCGCGATACGCAGGACAGCCGACAGATGCTTTTGTAGACCCGAAGCCCCGTTTGCCCGGGAGGGACCCCATCAAGGCTCGCGGCGGCTATGGGCTGCTCCAGGTCGATTCGCTCGCCCCTAGAGCCTCGTGGATCCGCAGCCCTCCAGCATGAAGAACTAGTGAAGAACGAGAAAAAAGATACAAAGGAGAGATAAAAAGTAGATGAACACGAAAAAGTAGTAGATGTGTTTGTTCGATTGTGTGTTGTTTCAATCGGCCGTCACCCCCAACATATATAAGAGGCGGCTGGACTTCCCGTACAAGCAAAGAATTTATCTAGGCTTTCCTTACAAGAAAATTACATCAATTCACGTCCAAAACCCTAGTCAAATTCAGACTGGTTTTATCCGAACTTTCCAAAACTGTTCGGTTTAAACTGGCTGCACCTTGCGGGTCCTTTTTGCGGTGGTAAACGATCTCGGATGAAAACAAGCCCAAAAGCAATCTTGACTGCTTCGACGAGACGAACAACTTTCATGTTGAAGGTTTTTTGATCAGAAATCATCTTGAGGGTCAGATCGGACTCGCAACACAGGCTATCTCCTCGCGCTACCCGTCAGACATGTGTCTGGTGGGGCGCGCCACATCTCGCTTCGTGACAGGGCTGCACTCCGATTGCTCTAACTTTTGCATACGAACTCGGATTTGAACGATTTTTATATCAAAATCGATCGTTTCGACGAGACGAAGACAACCCGTGTAGATCATTTTTTCATTTGAGGTCGTCTTGGGGGCTTAATCGGCTAAACTGTACTTTGAATATAAGATCTTGGTACTTCGAGCATAGTTTCGGCCTTCGAGATGAAATGAGACGGCGATGACCCATATTTCAAAGATGTTTATATCAATAATACGGAACTCTTTCATGTAGATCACTTCTCCATTTGAGTCCATCTAGATAAGCATTTGAGCCCATCTTCAGCTTCTGGTCGGATTGACTATCACAACCTCCACCCCGGCAGGCCTTCCACCCGGGTAAGCTTTCCGCACCGACAAGGTTTCACCCCGGCAAGGTTTTTACACCGGCAAGGGTTCTCCCTAGCTCGGCAAGGTTTCTACCCCGGCAAGAGTTCCTCCTCGGCAAGGTTTCTACCCCAGCAAGAGTTGCTCTTCGGCAAGGTTTCTCCCTCGGCAAGATTTCACACCGGCAAGCTTCTTCGCCGGCAAGCTTTCCACGCCGGCAAGTTTCTCCACCGACAAGCTTTCCATATCGGTAAGCCCTCACATCGGCAAGGTTTTACCCCGGCAAGGTTTCATTCAGCCGGCAAAGGCCGAATACTTTCTCACTTAGGGCCGGCCCGCGAAGTGTTGCCTCTAACTTTTGCATACGAACCCTGATTCGTGACCATGCCAAAATCTGGTGTCAACACATGCCCCCCTGTTTTTCGGCAAAGCTTGTGTGCCGAAAAATAACTTGTATTGTGTTTGTTCTAAGGACGATGTCAACACTCCATCGGCCATTTATTTTCCTCAGGACGATAATCAGGTATCGACCATGTTTGTGCTAAGGGCGATAATCATATATCGGCCATGTCTTGTGTGAACTTTCTGATGCAAACTTGGGTGAAACCTTCTCAGCTTCATTAACAATCCGGTGATAAAGTTCCATAGATATGTATCTCAATGTCATCCTCCGAACCATATTGTTCACCCTTTTGCTAGGATTTTGTAGACAATCAACAATAAACTTTCTCCAATCCTTACTTTCGCCTGCATAAAAATTTCATTAGTGGCTGAAGCTGTGGACTCCAATTCGGCCTTACCTATGTTGGCAAGAATAAGCATCGTCTATTGATAGATGTGCAATACACCATGACCAACATGGTAGCAAAATGCTTGCTATGACAACTCTCTCCAATTATCATGTCCAGATATATGAAGAATCTTAAAACAACCCATGGTAAATTTTACATCTAGACATACCTCAAGATAAACTAAAAATGATTCGTCAAAACATTGATAACCATTGGATATTTTTTGCACTACTAGTAACGAATCACCGGAAGCCTCAATATGTATAGCACCTATAGCAAGGCAAAGCTCCAATCCGAATGACAATGCATATTCGGTTTTGATCATTGTGCAAAAATATTTTAAGCGGCATGAGGCTTCACAAAATAGCACCATAAGGATATATATATAAACAAAACCAACACCTTGGCCATTGCTACAAATTTAACCATTAATATATAATCTCCATGGTTCTAGGGAGATCAAGATGAAATCAATATTATGCATGATGTCAATATGATGCTCAATAATAAAATCAACCATGATTTGGCCTTACATAAATTCTAAATACTAATAAGCCAAAGCACACCCAATCAAAACATAAGTTCACTTTGCAATTTTGGTGAATTGGTCTATGCATAATATCTTCAATGGCATCAATTTGACAAATTCCTTTGCAAGCACTTATCTCAAACTAAGGACGATGTTAGAATACCACACCGGCCATTCTTAAATATATTATTAGGGCGATGGATAAATATCGGCCATTACAATGAGGTCCATGTAGTATTCACCCACCAAGGTATGTATAGCCGAAATAAACAAATGAAATAGCAATAAGATATTTCGGCCCCTTTGTATTAGCAACAAAAATGTAACTAACCAAATGTATAGTGATTTGGTAATACTCTGTCATGATATAGAAAATTATGTTGCGTCCATGGATCAAAATAAGTCCATGGAGGGTAACTGATCATACCGGTGGATGAATTCCATGGCAAAGGCATCAATGGCATTGTTGAAGAAAATGGATGATGTGCTAACCGAAGATTTTGATGTTGTGATCCACCTCTTTGGCTTAATTGTTTGTTGCTTCCATTCTTCTCTTTCTTCACTTGTATTGTACTTGTTGCAATAGAAGCATGCACATCATTTTTGTTATGAATGATCCTCTTGGGAACCCATGCCATGTTCTTCTGTCTCAGCTCTTGTGCACTAAGATTTTGTAATTCCTTCTTTTGCCAATACGTTAAGCTGAGTGGGCATCTCGGCTGTAATTCTGTTTTGACCAATGGCAGTTCCTTTTTGGCCTTATGCACTCTCAACTTCTTTTCTTCAGATTTGGCACTTTGACTCTCAATAATTGGTTGCTTTGTCTTATTGCCTTTAGTAGCCAATGTTAACACTTTAATTGACTCTTTTTTATTTGAGATCAAATATGAAGTTGCACTCTTACGGCCATCTCTTTTAACACGGTAAACTTGCTTGACCACCTCTTTCTTCATCCTTGAACTCTGGACCGATTCCTTATGATTGAAATGGTCTTTAACATGTGATTGTTCAGATACTGATCTTCTCGGAGCTGCATAATATTGGTGAGATGGTCTAAAATAAGATGGATAATTTGCCCTTGTATCATACGTGTCCCATGATGGATATGGATTTACATGAGTATAGGGAGGCATCCACGACATTGGCATTAGCGGCCCAAAAGCAGGATATGAAGTCTGCTTGCTTAACATCTTCCTTTGCCAATCCAAGTCTTCAGATTTATGCCTCGGGGGTGACTTCGATGCTTTTGCTCCACTCGGCTGATAAGCACTCTTTGCCTCACTTATCTTCTGATATTTTTCTAATAACTGCGTGAAAGTGACTTTCGGCCTTTTACCTTTGTGCTTACCATTGCCTTTGCTTTCTTTAACTGTGCGTGCATCGGTCTTTGAATTTTCTTGTTGCCCCCCAGTGCTAGAGGTCACCATTGTAGCTTTGGTGTAATTCCCATCTTCAAGATTGCTGTTGATGCACTTTTTAACCATATCCTTGCTCGAAGTCTTGACCCCATCATCATTGGTGTGTACCTGTTGACCTTTAGGTGAATCAGCTTGCGATAGCCGAGTCCACATTTGATCGCCATCAAAACCAATCTGATCCGATTGTTCATATGATCGTGCCTCAACAAACTTCAATTTGTCTCGATTGTGCGGCTTGATGAATCACGTTGTTGTCTTCGATATTCTCTTCAAACAAACATTGCATTTTTTCTTGTCGTGATGGCTCGACATCATGATCAATTATAATAGGATTAGTTGACGATGCACCAACGATGTGATCAACTATGCCCCGACTGAAGGTACACTTCTCATCCATTAACTGATATTGTGATACTAGCTCTGAAACAAAACAACCGACAGTGCTGGCTTAGCGTCATCCGACTCGGCTATGCATTGATTTTCATCCTCTTTTCCTGATTCTTTTGAATCGGCTTTGAAGGACTTTGGACCTGGCTTTATGTTTCTGCAACCAAAATAATTACAGAATATACGTCTCATACGAGTCCAAATGTTAGCCAGGCATGAAACAAACAAAGTTGTCCATATGAATACAAAGTTCAGTTGGCATGACAAGAACAACTTTGGTTTTGATAAGTTGTCACTATTAGCCTCTATGAATGATACCATGTGTTGACTATCATGATTAGTGACAAGATCCTTCCTAACAAATAGATTACTCATTTCAATTGGTCTTTCAAAATTAATTAGAATCTTACTAATAGGTGCATCAACAATATGATTTTGACCGAATCGAAAATTGAGTAAACTATCTGCTAGGTGTACCTTTGTGAAGACGTTGGAAGGAGAAGATGGTTTCACCACTGGAACAATACATTGCTCCACTTCTGAATAATTCTCCAATGCCTCTTCCTCTTTTTATGGATCTGGTGCATCATCACTCAGATTGCCCGAGTATATTTCACTCGAATTGCCCGAGTATATTTCAGTCGGATTGCCCGAGTGGATTTCACTCGGACGCTCTTTGTCAGCTGAACTTTGCTCGGCCGCATTTTCTTGGTCTTGATGTTCATCGTTAACCGAACTGTGTTCAGCCATATTACTGTGTTCTTGATGCTCATCAATATCTTTAGCACGAAACTCATAAGGTAGCATGTAAGCTCCCTTACATCCAGAAAAATCGAGCACAACCAATTTGTTGCGTTTGTCATTCCTTTGCTCAGCCAAGCTTGCATCTTCTATTTTGGTACACGAGGCAATAGTTGGCTTGATGCACTTGGCTTTAGCTGGTGATGCACTCATCTGGAACGATGCACTCGGCTGGCACAATGCAACGTACTCGGCCTTAAACATCCCGTTGCTCAATCCGGTTTCAACCGAATCCAACGTATTAGCCGAGTGAATCTTTTTTGCTGGTTTGCTTGCAAAGCTTCTTTTTTATCTTGCCTCAACAGTGTAGAAGGGCGAACATGGTTGCTACATGGAGGAAGGCACTTGACGTATTCTTGCAAATATCCCTCTCCACGCTTCTTCTTGAGTGCTTCGTAGGCCTGTCGATATTCTGCTGGTAATTCCTCAAGGGTAGGTGTAGTAAATTCATTGACTCTATTCCCTGTGAGCTTTGGCTTGATCTTGTGCACTTGGGCCAGATATTTTTCTTTAAACTCAACCCTACTTGGATCGGCTTGCCCCCCAATACTTTTAGGATCTTTCGGCAATGAATTGATGTTGCCGAAATTTTGCGCTTGTATAGGGGGTGTATAACATGCTGCAATGATAGGTGAAGGCATGTGCAGTGTTGTTGAATATTTTCTCGTGCCAATTTGATCAATCGGTAACACTTCATCTTTTTTCAAAACCCTAGCTTTTATTGCCTCATAATCAGGAACCAAACCTTTATCATGTTGCTCAAGGCAAAGAGCGGCAATCTTCTTATTTTTCGCTAAGCTTTTTAACGCAGCCAAAGTCACCTCATCTCCTACAATATTAGACACATACACTCCTATAGAATCTCCATTCACTCGGCCATACAAGTCAGCCAAGTCATGAATACTTTTAGTTGCATATGATGCTGAACAATTAATATCATGAGGTGTATTATATGATGACTGAGGATAACCGGCCAAATAGCTAATGGAAGCATGGCCGATTGCCTCATTCATCGGCATGTCTGGGGATAAACCCGCATATTGCGAGTTGGCTGCCGATGGATAAAACTGCAAGACGCCCTCCTGTACATGAGGTGTCATGTTTGGGGATAAACCCACATATAGCTCATTAGGGCTAGCCGACATGACTTGTCCATTGAAAGATCTAGCAACATCAACATAATGGCTATTTGCATCTACGTAAGGAGATTGATGATACAATTTGAAGATCTCCGTCAATCGAACTTTGTTCGGCTACTTGCTCTTGTCCTTGAAGCTTGTCAATTTCTATGGCACGAAACTCATAGGGCAGGAAGTAGGTTCCATTAACTTCAGAAAAATCAAACATGGTTGTTTTGCTATGCTTGCCATGCCCTTTCTCAATAATGCTTGCCTCTTTGGATTTGATGGATTCGTAATATATACTACTTGATTCGGCTTTTTCAACCGAAGCACTTTCAAGTTCCGAATCATCCTTCTTTTCATTGGTACTACCAATTGGCAATGCTTCTTTTATCTAAGCCAATTCTTTTTCTATTTGTTTCTGGCGGCGAACGGCAAAGTTGGCTTTAAGTTTTTTCTCAATTTCAGCCCACTCTGGATATGATTGCCCCCCAATGTTTTTAGATTCTTTCGGCAATGACACACGGGTGTTGCCGAAATTTTGCAATAGTGTAGGGGGTGTATAATATGTTGTAGTACTAGGTGAAGGCGTATGCATTGTTGTAAAACCATATTTTTGCTCGCCAATTTTATCAATTGGCAAAGATTCATCTTCTTGCAAAACTCTAGCTTTTATTGCCTCATAATCAGGAACCAAACCTTTATCATGTTGCTCAAGGCAAAGAGCGGTAATCTTCTTATTTTGCGCTAAGCTTTTTAACGCAGCCAAAGTCACCTCATCTCCTGCAATATTAGACACATACACTCCTTTAGAATCTCCATTCACTCGGCCATACAAGTCAGCCGAGTCATGAATACTTTTAGTTGCATATGATGCTGAACAATTAATATCATGAGGTGTATTATATGTTGACTGAGGATAACCGGCCAAATAGCTAATGGAAGCATGGCCGATTGCCTCATTCATCGGCATGTTTGGGGATAAACCCGCATATTGCGAGTTGGCTGCCGATGGATAAAACTGCAAGACGCCCTCCTGTACATGAGGTGTCATGTTTGGGGATAAACCCGCATATAGCTCATTAGGGCTAGCCGACATGACTTGTCCATTGAAAGATCTAGCAACATCAACATAATGGCTATTTGCATCTACGTAAGGAGATTGATGATACAATTTGAAGATCTCCGTCAATCGATCTTTGTTCGGCTACTTGCTCTTGTCCTTGAAGCTTGTCAATTTCTATGGCACGAAACTCATAGGGCAGGAAGTAGGTTCCATTAACTTCAGAAAAATCAAACATGGTTGTTTTGCTATGCTTGCCATGCCCTTTCTCAATAATGCTTGCCTCTTTGGATTTGATGGATTCGTAATATATACTACTTGATTTGGCTTTTTCAACCAAAGCACTTTCAAGTTCCGAATCATCCTTCTTTTCATTGATACTACCAATTGGCAATGCTTCTTTTATCTAAGCCAATTCTTTTTCTATTTGTTTCTGGCGGCGAACGGCAAAGTTGGCTTTAAGTTTTTTCTCAATTTCAGCCCACTCTGGATATGATTGCCCCCCAATGTTTTTAGATTCTTTCGGCAATGACACACGGGTGTTGCCGAAATTTTGCAATAGTGTAGGGGGTGTATAATATGATGTAGTACTAGGTGAAGGCATATGCATTGTTGTAAAACCATATTTTTGCTCGCCAATTTTATCAATTGGCAAAGATTCATCTTCTTGCAAAACTCTAGCTTTTATTGTCTCATAATCAGGAACCAAACCTTTATCATGTTGCTCAAGGCAAAGAGCGGTAATCTTCTTATTTTGCGCTAAGCTTTTTAACGCAGCCAAAGTCACCTCATCTCCTGCAATATTAGACACATACACTTCTTTAGAATCTCCATTCACTCGGCCATACAAGTGAGCCGAGTCATGAATACTTTTAGTTGCATATGATGTTGAACAATTAATATCATGAGGTGTATTATATGATGACTGAGGATAACCGGCCAAATAGCTAATGGAAGCATGGCCGATTGCCTCATTCATCGGCATGTTTGGGGATAAACCCGCATATCGCGAGTTGGCTGCCGATGGATAAAACTGTAAGACGCCCTCCTGTACATGAGGTGTCATACATTGATCACTCGAACAAACCGTGTTGTTCACCGGCATATTGAAAGATGTTGCTGATGCATGAATGTTCATATTCATAAGTTGGATGTCACGATTCTGTAAATTCCAAGTTTCTCCAACGGAATAACTAGTCGGCCTTTGCTCATTAGGGCTAGCCGACATGACTTGTCCATTGAAAGATCGAGCAACATCAACATAATGGCTATTTGCATCTATGTAAGGAGATTGATGATACATGTTACCGTTGTAGATTGCAGCCGCTTGATGACGCCCCTTCGTAGCAAGAACAAGCTGGAGACTGTTCAAAGCTTCATCCCCAGCGGAGTCGCCAAAAAGTGTGTTCGCACACGAACACGTCACCGTGTACCCTCGACGCCGGGGATGATACACCGCAGCTCGCGTCGAAGGAGATCTGACCGGCAGTGCGATACGCAGGACAGCCGACAGATGCTTTTGTAGACCCGAAGCCCCGTTTGCCCGGGAGGGACCCCGTCAGCGCTCGCGGCGGCTATGGGCTGCTCCAGGTCGATTTGCTCGCCCCTAGAGCCTCGTGGATCCGCAGCCCTCCAGCATGAAGAACTAGCGAAGAACAAGAAGAAAGATACAAAGGAGAGATAAAAAGTAGATGAACACGAAAAAGTAGTAGATGTGTTTGTTCGATTGTGTGTTGTTTCAATCGGCCGTCACCCCCAACATATATAAGAGGCGGCTGGACTTCCCGTACAAGCAAAGAATTTATCTAGGCTTTCCTTACAAGAAAATTACATCAATTCACGTCCAAAACCCTAGTCAAATTCAGACTGGGTTTATCCGAACTTTCCAAAACTGTTCGGTTTAAACTGGCTGCACCTTGCGGGTCCTTTTTGCGGTGGTAAACGATCTCGGATGAAAACAAGCCCAAAAGCAATCTTGACCGTTTCGACGAGACGAACAACTTTCATGTTGAAGGTTTTTTGATCACACATCATCTTGAGGGTCAGATCGGTCTTGCAACACAGGCTATCTCCTCACGCTACCCGTCAGACATGTGTCTGGTGGGGCGCGCCACATCTCGCCTCGTGACAGGGCTGCACTCCGATTGCTCTAACTTTTGCATACGAACTCGGATTTGAACGATTTTTATATCAAAATCAATCGTTTCGACGAGACGAAGACAACCCGTGTAGATCATTTTTTCATTTGATGTCGTCTTGGGGGCTTAATCGGCTAAACTGTACTTTGAATATAAGATCTTGGTACTTCGAGCATAGTTTCGGCCTTCGAGATGAAATCGGACGGCGATGACCCAAATTTCAAAGATGTACATATCAATAATACGGAACTCTTTCATGTAGATCACTTCTCCATTTGAGTCCATCTAGATAAGCATTTGAGCCCATCTTCAGCTTCTGGTCGGATTGACTATCACAACCTCCACCCCGGCAGGCCTTCCACCCGGGTAAGCTTTCCGCACCGACAAGGTTTGACCCCGGCAAGGTTTTTACACCGGCAAGGGTTCTCCCTAGCTCGGCAAGGTTTCTACCCCGGCAAGAGTTCCTCCTCGGCAAGGTTTCTACCCCGGCAAGAGTTCCTCTTCGGCAAGGTTTCTCCCTTGGCAAGATTTCACACCGGCAAGCTTCTTCGCCGGCAAGCTTTCCACGCCGGCAAGCTTTCCACATCGGTAAGCCCTCACATCGGCAAGGTTTTACCCCGACAAGGTTTCATTCAGCCGGAAAAGGCCGAATACTTTCTCACTCAGGGCCGGCCCGCGAAGTGTTGCCTCTAACTTTTGCATACGAACCCTGATTCGTGACCATGCCAAAATCTGGTGTCAATAGTTGGTTTATGCCAAATGCACCAGGCCGAGAAATACCGACATGGAAAGCGCCATGGATAATAGTGTCGAAGAGGATCCCCGTTCGATGCAGAACGGCTTGGAGGACAACCCTAGCCCTAGCCAACAACTCCTCCACGAAGCCGGAGAAGATAATTTCCAAGGTGTGCGTGAGGGTAGCCAAAATGATGGGGATGCGCAGCCTGACCCAGTGCAGCAGAATGTCATGCACGGTGGCATCACCCCTGCAGGGCACTTCCAGATTGAAACTAACAATGTCTGAGTCAAGAAATGCCCAAGATGAAGGGAAGCATCAGATGCGAGGAATGCGAGAGAAGTATGCCAAACCTTGGAAGTATTTCTCTCCCCATTGAAGTGATGTTGCGTTCTAAACCTTGGACCAATTAGAATTAGCTTCCTTTTCTCCTTCCCACACTTTCCGAGAGAGAAATTGATGTTCAACGAGTGATGTGTATATTGTCTATTTAGACTGATATTGCTAACTCCTCGCACATTTGAAGCAACCGACATACTAGAATTCTCTGATTCCATTTGCAAAAAGGGGTAACTTAGGGGGTACCTTAACCCTTAGCAATGCAAGTTAGGGCAATAGTTTCCATGGGATGCAGCCCCAGCTCCAAAGGTGATCTAGGGTTTCTCCATCGTTGTCATCCTCCTCCAGTGGTATATCGTTGGCCTCCTCCTTCTCCGTCGGCTCTGCCTGTGGGAGTCTGCGGTGAGCCTCGACCTATCAATGGGAGTCGTACTTTCTGTCTCTTGGGGCATTAGGTAGGTCTATGTTTGGTGGTGGCGAGATGATGGTGTCGCCATTGACATGGGATAAGGTCTCCCCGCCCGGCCCTCATTCTGGTGATGTTTCTCCTTATCTCGTGGAGGCATGTGGAAGATGGTGGGTCTTCTCATTTGGTTGCCTTAGGGTTTTGGATATCCCTAGGTCTTCCTTATATATGACAGATTCCCTGGTTACATTGAGTGGTGACTCCCATCCATATCCTATCAGACCCGAGAGGTTCAACCCTGAGTAGGCAGTCCTTTTGGTTTGCTCTTTTGTCAATTCTCGGCTCATCCACCCCAGAGATCCTTCCGTCTGGAGTCCATTTCCAGCTCCATCCTTCATATCCTCGTCAACATTGATTGGTGCAATCAACGGCGAGGTCCTGCTTGTGTCGTGGTTGTAGTCATGGACCCTGCTCGGCGGAGATCAAACCGGACATCACCTCGGTCCTCAGTTGATGTTGCCAGCGTGCAACTCGAGTCCACCCCGCACATGACCGAGAAGAGAGTATGGCGATCTCGAAGAGATAGGACGATGGTGACTGCGAGCACCAAAATGAGAGAGGGAGAGGTGTATAAATCTCGCGAAAATAACTAACATCAGTTTTGATTCTTCTTTTACTTTCTACACCGTTTGTTTCTCAAAGTGTATGTCACTTTAACGAGTCAACAACTCCTTTTTTTGTGAGCATGTACAATCTGAGATGCCCACGTACACTCACCGCCTATGATCGCACGCATGCCTCGTAGTCGACGGGAACGTCTCCTCCAATTAACACTAGTAGAAAACAGGGCTTTGGTTGGAGCCTGCCAAGCCCATTAGTCTTGGTTCAGTCAAGAACCGGGACCCATGGGGGGCATATGTCCCGGTTCGTGCGCCCAGGGGCCCGGCCGGGCCTCGGGAGGCATTTGTCCCGGTTTATGTGGACCCATTTGTCCCGGTTTTAGGCACGAACCGGGGCCAATGGGCCTCGCTCCTGGCCCACAGCCATTGGTCCCGGTTCGTGCCTAGAACCGGGACAGAAGGGGGCCTTTAATCCCAGTTCCAGCCACGAACCGGGACAAATGAGTTGCCTATATATACCCCCTCACCGGCGAGCAGAGCACTCCACACTGCTATGTTGTTTTTCCAGCGAGGGGAGGGCATTTGGGTGCTCTAGCTCACCTCCTATGCACATGAGATGTTCGATGAAATGCCCGAGAAACGCTAGTTAAGTTTTCTCCTCTCGAAGCTCAGCCTCCAAGCTCCATTTTCCCTGAGATTTGCATAGGTTTAGCGGTCCGTCACGTCTCGTCCCCGTATTCACTGTCGTCGATCGTCCGCGTTGATCTCGTCGCTGACACCACTGTGGTGAGCCTCTTGTTCTTATCTTCTTTCTGAAAGAAAAACAATTCTTACTTTAGATAGATACTTGTCTAATTTTCTTACTTTTGACACACATAATTATATAGAATGCACGCAGATGAACCGGCAATGGATGTACGATGACAGACACACCACCGAGTACATTAAGGGCCTGCATAATTTTCTCGAAGTGGCTGAGGCAAACAAGCAGAATGGTTTTATGTGTTGTCCATGCCCTATATGTGGGAATACGAAGTCTTACTCGAACCGGAAAATCCTTCACACCCACCTGCTTTATAAGGGTTTCATGCCACACTATAATGTTTGGACGAAGCACGGCGAAATAGGGGTTATGATGGAAGACAGCGAAGAAGAAGAGGATGATGACAACTATGTGCCCCCTGAATACCGTGATGCTGCAACGACGGAAGTTGCTGAAGATCAAGAGGAACCAGACGATGTGCCTGATGATGATGATCTCCGCCGGGTCATTGTTGATGCAAGGACACAGTGCGAAAGTCAAAAGGAGAAGCTAGAGTTCGATCGCATGTTAGAGGATCACAAAAAAGGGTTGTACCCCAATTGCGAAGATGGCAACATAAAGCTCGGTACCGTACTAGAATTGCTGCAGTGGAAGGCAGAGAATGTTGTGCTTGACAAAGGATTTGAGAAGCTACTGAAAATATTGAAGAAGAAGGTTCCAAAGGATAAAGACTTGCCTGACAGTACGTACGCAGCAAAGAAGGTCGTATGCCCTCTAGGATTGGAGGTGCAGAAGATACATGCATGCCCTAATGACTGCATCATCTACCGCGGTGCATACTAGGATTTCACTACAAAAAAGACACATCTTGTCGGAGTAAATGACCACGGGTAGCCTAGCCAGCTCCCCTTGGCTCTCTAGAAAAATTATAGGCGGAACAAGCCTCCAAGCATCCAAGGCATGGGGCCGCCTTCCCCCAGCTGGCTACCTCTCAGGCCGGCTGCGCGAAGGCGGCCCAGCACTAAAATCCTCATGAAGAAAACCACGAGAGGGCCGGCTCCAAGAAGCCGGCCACGAGAAGGCCGACTCCAAGAAGCCGGCCCCCCAGTAGGCGGCCAAGATCGTGCCCTCAGAGTCCGCACCCACATAACGGCGATGAGACGGGGCGTGGCTACAGTGAAGCCTGCCACCCTCGAAATACGGGACGCGCATGGACACAGTGCGTCGTACGGGGCGGCCATCACCCATCCGGCACGGCACTGTTGGCATATTGACCATGATGTCACCCACGACGAGCTGTCAGTACGACCCGTGGGTGGCGGGCCCCATCCGTCAAGGAGACACCCAAAGGCGGCCAGGCCTCCCACAGTCGGCCTGGGGTGTGGCCGACTCCCAATAGCCGGCTAGTTCCCTCCCTCGAGGGAGGCGCCTCATTAAGAAGACAAGACAATGTAAGGCTACAGCGATAAAGCCGCCCGGTGGCGGCACCGTAGCCATGCTGACCACGACAGAGCCCTCGTCACCAGAGGCGAGGCAACAGTAACTAGCCCCCGACAAGACCCTCAAGCGGTGGGCCCCATCGGCCGGCGAAGAAGCCAGCGGGCGTAGACGCAGACAACTAGGGCCCACGCCCAGCTGGATTACCATTGTACGCCTAGGGGGTAGGCCTATATAAACCCCCAGGGCGCCCATGCAAGGGGAGATCTTTTTGAGGAGTTTTAGACACCACATCGAGAGGAGAAGTAAGCTAGCCTTGCCCTTCTTCTCCCTCTCACCGAACAGCTCAAGGAGCCTCTTGTAGCTACTTGTCGATCTAGTGACCATGCGGAGACCCCGCAGAGCAGCAGTAGGGGTGTTATCTCCACGGAGAGCCCCGAAGCTGGGTAAGATCCGCCGGCGTGCATGTCTTCGCCTTATCCCGTTTCCAGGCACCGGCGACGTTTTGTTGGCTCCCACAATGATAAGCCACCCATTGGCATATGTAGCACCAACCACCCGACATTTGGCGCCCACCATGGGGCCAGGTGCACCATCGTCCGGAGACCTTTTCTGGACGGGAACCCTCTTCCTTCCCAGCGAGCGTAGCCAGCCCGGCTCGCCCAACGGCGCTTGCCCCGACGTGCTGCAAGGCGTCGCCGACGCCTACGCGGCGAGCTGCCTCGCTGATCTTCTTGGAGAGGCTCGCATCTCCGCCGAGCCCGCGTCCGACCCAGGCACAGGCTGCCCCGAGAGCCACCTCGTCAGTCTCCTCGACCAACTCCACGTCTCCGGTGAGCTTGCCGCGGACTTGGAGTCGGTTGGCTCCACCGACCCGATGCTTGTCAACTCTGACACGGCGTCGCTTGACGCCTTCCCCACCAACGTAGTAATCATCAACGACCCTCTTCCTTGAGCCGACAGCAGCGGCAGCGCCATCACCGAGGTACTGGTCATCAGCCACGGCGCCGCCTCTGGCGAAAACGCCAACGAGCCCTGCAGACGGCACTGCACGACTTGTCCACCCCCATCCTGGCCGACGCCGACGCCAAGACACTGGAGGCGCGTCGCCTCGCCCTCGTTGCGGAGGGCCAGAAGCTAGCTTCCATGAGACGCCTCGCCGAGGCTCACCAGCGCGAAGTCGACCATGCCGCTTTCGGCACGCCGCTTCTCGACGGGCCGAGCCGCGTCAGCGTCATCAAGAAACGTGGCGCGGCTATCGCCGACATGCTGGTAGCAGACCGCCCAGTCTATGCCACGCCTCTCGAGAACTTACGCGCCGCCCAGGCGGCCGCAGACGAGCTGAATGGACTGGGGCCCGACGAGCTCCCCTACATGACCAGATGCATCCAGCAGCTTATCGACGCGGCCACACAGCGGCATGAAGCCGGTGTCCGCGCCGAAAGTCCTCCCCCACGCCGAGAGCACGGTGCGATGTCCCGAATGCCGACTGCGGGCAACACCCGCGCAAGGAAAGAAAAGGAGCCGGCTGCCAGCCGCAGCCGGACTCGAATCTCCATCGAGTGTGACGCAGAAGGCCGCCCTCGAGCTGTGGAGCGGCGAGGCGACCCGCCTCCTCCTCCGCCTCGTGGAGAGAGATATCCTACTCCGCTGCCTATCATGCATCCGACTCTCAGCGGCCGACTGGGCCGCTGCGAAGGAGACGGTGAGAATGACGCCCGCCATGTGATCGACCGCCTAGCGCGATCCCTGGTTCTGGAATAAGAAAATGATGTCGGCCCGCCTTGCTTCGGCCCCCACATCCGCGATGAGCCCTTCCCCAAAGGGTTCTCGTTCCCAAGAGACACGCCCAAGTACAACGGCTCCGTGAAGCCGGAAGATTGGTTGATCGACTACTCCACAGCGGTTCGCATAGCGAACGGTAACAGGCGTGTTGCCGTGAAGTATGTCCCCCTCATGCTTCAAGGCACGACACGCACCTGGCTCAATAGCCTCAAGCCTTACAGCGTCAACAGCTGGCTAGACTTCACAGAAGTCTTCATCCGTAACTTCACCAGCACCTACAAGCAGGCACCCAAGCCCCGGCAGCTCTCCTTGTGTGTCCAAGGGCCCAACGAATCAACTCGCGACTACCTCAGGCGTTGGGCCGAGCTCCGCAATTCCTGCGAAGGGGTGCACGAGGTTCAAGCTATAGAGTACTTCACCGCCGGGTGCCGAGAAGGCACCCTCCTCAAGCACCGACTCCTCTGCGACGAGCCGACTACCCTCGACGAGCTGCTGGTCATAGATGATAAATACGCCACGGCCGATTCCTCAATGAAGACCGAGCTCCGAGTAGACGCCTTCGGGAAGGTGCTCGCTCCGAGTCCCAAGACGCTGGCAGGAGACTCCAGCCGACGCCCGTACCAGAACGACCACAAGCGCAAGGCACCCATTCCGCCTTCCGCCAGTCGGCAGGTGGCCACAGTCGAAGACGAACAACCCGAAGGGCGGCCCACGCCCAAGAAGTAGAAAGGCAGCAGGCCGGCTTGGCAGCCGGCTTTCTCCTACGAGCAAGCACTTGATGCCCCCTGCAAGTTCCACAGCGGCGCGAAGCCTTCAAACCACACGACCCGGAAATGCCACTGGCTCACGTGAATCTCCAAAGGCGAGGGGATAGTGCCGCCTCCGCCGGCTGGTCAGCTGCATCCGGCCCCTCAGCAGTCAGCCGCTCGACCAGTAGTCGGGGCTGTTCAAGACGAGTTCCCCGACGAACATGCCGCCTACGTCATCTTTATGAGCCAACCAGAAGATCAGCGTAGCCGGTGCCGACAGCACCAAGAAGTCAACGCAGTTGCCTCCAACAACCCCGAGTTCATTCACTAGTTAGAAAGGCCTATCAGCTGGAGCCGGGCCGATCATCCAGAGGTGATGCCGTCTCCCGGCTCTTAGGCATTGGTCTTGGACGCCACCCTCGCAACATAAAGGCGAGCTGCCCGTTTCTCCCGCGTGCTGATAGATGGCGGGAGCAGCATCAACATACTGTACCGTGACACCATGGAGAAGCTGAGCATCAAGACGAAGCAGCTCATGCCCAGTCGGACTGTGTTCCATGGCATCGTACCCGGCCTATCCTGCTCCCCAATCGGCAAGATCAAGATAGATGTCCTCTTTGGGGACAAGGATCATTTCCACCGAGAGGCAGTATGTTTTGAGGTAGTGGATCTGGAGAGCGCTTACCACGCGTTTCTTGGCCGGCCTGCTCTGGCCAAGTTCGTGGCCGTACCCCACTATGCCTACCTCAAGATGAAGATACCGAGTTCCAAGGGCATCATCACCATAGCCGGAGACTACAAGAAATCCTCCGAGTGTGCGGCAGCTAGTAGCCGGCTGGCCGAGTCCCTCGTGATTGCTGAAGAGAAGAAGATGTTGGATCGAGCTGTGGCCATGGCCAGCAAGCAGCCGGCCCTGTCCCCGGACCCCAAGGAGTGTGATGCCCAAGGTTCTTTCCAACCGGCCAAAGAAACAAAGAAGATACCTCTGGACCTGGAGCACCCAGAAAGGTTTGCCACCATCGGGGCAAACCTGGACAGCAAATAGGAAGGCGAGCTCGTCGATTTCCTCCTGAGAATCGGGACATCTTCGCATGGTCCCCCAAGGACATGTCGGGTTTTCCGAAGGAATTCGCCGAGCACAAGCTACACGTCCGAGAAGGTGCAAAACCAGTCAAACAGCCCCTCCGCCGACTATCGGAAGAGAAGAGAAGGATTGTAGGAGAAGAGATAGCCCGACTTCTGGCAGTTGGCTTCATTATGGAGGTTTTCTTTCCAGAGTGGCTCGCCAACCCGGTCCTCATGCTGAAGAAAAATAACAAGTGGCGCATGTGTATAGACTACACTAGCCTCAACAAGGCCTGCCCCAAAGATCCCTTCGCCCTGCCAAGGATTGATCAAGTAATAGACTCCACAGCCGGATGCGAGCTGTTGAGCTTCTTGGATGCTTACTCAGGCTACCACCATATAAAGTTGGATCCAGCTGACCGCCTGAAGACCGCCTTCATCACACCATTCGGAGCTTTCTGCTACCTGACTATGACATTCGGCTTGAGAAATGCCGGTGCCACTTTTCAGCGTTGCATGCAGAAATGCCTCCTCAAGCAGCTCGGCAGAAATGCCCACGTCTATGTAGACGATATTGTGGTGAAGACGGAGAAGCGCGGCACCTTGCTGGAAGACCTCAGAGAGATATTTGAAAACTTGCGCCGGTTTCAGATCAAGCTCAACCCCGAGAAATGCGTGTTCGGAGTACCAGCCGGCCAGCTTCTAGGCTTCCTGGTCTCCGAACGCGGCATCGAATGCAACCCAGTGAAGATCAAGACCATAGAGAGAATGGAGATTCCCACCAAGCTACGAGATGTCCAGAAGTTCACCGGATGCTTGGCTTCACTGAACCGCTTCATCAGCCGGCTCGGAGAGAAACCTCTCCCCCTCTACCGACTAATGAAGACGTCCACTCACTTCGAGTGGAACGACCAAGCAGACCAAGCTTTCCACGAGCTAAAGAAGATGTTGCCACGCCGCCTGTCTTGGCGGCACTGACTGAGAAAGAGCCCATGCTCCTTTACATTGCCGCCACTAGCCGGGTGGTCAGCACAGTTATCGTGGTCCAGCGCCCAGAAGAAGGCCGAGCTCAGCTAGTCTAGAGGCCGGTGTATTATTTAAGCGAAGTATTATCCGCCTCGAAGCAGAACTACCCACACTACCAGAAGATGTGCTATGGTGTGTACTTCGCCGCCAAGAAGCTTGTCGGAGTAATGGGCCATGGGTAGGCCAACCCGAGTCCCATAACCTTTCAAGACATTGGGGCAGGCTACGCCCCTCAAGACCCCAGGGCGAAGAGCCGCCTCCTGAGGAGTCGACGGCAGGGCGGCCGACTGCCCGCTCACGGCCGAGTCCCAGGGACGACTTCCAGAGAAGCCGGCTTTGGGGAGTCGGCCGGCGACTCCAACAAACCCATGACCTCATCGAATGGGACGGGGCAGGGGCGTGGCTACAGTGAAGCCCACTCCCGCCCCTTACCAAGGGCAGGCATGGCCACAGCACGCCGTACCTGGGAATATCTCTGTGCGGCGTGGCACTGTTCCCAGCCGGCCTTGACATCAGCACCACAGTACCGAGTCCTGCGCCCACGACAACTTGTCTGTACAGCCCAGGGGCAGCAGGTCTCACCAGTCAGTGAGACCCTAGGAGACGGCGAGAGGACCGCCAGTCGGATCCGTCAGGAGTCGGCCGAGCCCTCCCCTGGGCCCCATGCACCATTAATCAAGATGTGATGGGGAGTGGCAATAGTGATCGCCCGCCAGGCGGCGGGACTGTTGCCATGACCCCATGACCACGCCCGCATCATCAGAAGCACGGCTACAGTAATCAGCGGCCGGCAACACCTGCCCGCGGCGGACGCGGCCTGTCGGCTCCGTACCAGACCAGTCGGCGGGGCCCACCAGTCGGCGGGCCCCAACAGTCGGCGGAGAAGTCGGAGGCCAGAGGCACTGACTGCTGGGCCCGCGCCTAGTCGAATTACCATCGTACCCCTGGGGGTAATCCTATATAAACCCCCCAGGGCACCCATGCAAAGGGTTGGAACCCGGTAGCTCTAGACCATACCAGATAGAAGGAGAGAGCTAGCCTTGCCCTCTCCTACCTCTACGAAACAGCTCAAGGAGCAACCGTGTAAACACTTGGCCATAGTGATCATGTGGAGACCCCGCAGAGCAGCAGTAGGGGTATTATCTCCCCGGAGAGCCCTGAAGCTGGGTAAGATTCGCCGGCGTGCATGTCTTCGCCTCATCCCGTTTCCAGGCACCGGCGACGTTCTACTCGCCCCCACCATGATAAGCCATCCGTTGGGATATGTCGCACCAAACCCCCGACATTTGGCGCCCACCGTGGGGCCTGGTGCACCGCCGTCCGGAGATCTGTTCTAGACGGGAACCCTTTTCCTCCCTGGCGAGCGCAGCCAGCCAGGCACGCCAGACGAAGTTTGCATCGACGTGCTACGCAGCGTTGAGATCACCTGCGCAGCTAGCTCCTTGGCCGAACTTGTCGGCGAGGTCTGCCTCTCTGATGAACCTGCGTCCGACGCAGGCACGGGCGGCCCCGAGAACCTCCTCGCGGGCCTCCTCGATCAACTCCACATTTCCGGCAGGCCTGCCATAGACTTGGAGTCTGTAGGCTCCACCGACCCGATGCTGGTCGACTCCGACACCGTGTCGCTCGACGCATTCCCCACCAACGTGGTGGTCTACGACGAACCTCTTCCCCACGCAGAGAGCGACAGAAGCACCGTCACTGAGGTGCTAGTCATCAGTCATGACGAGTTCCCTGGAGGAGGAGCGCCCGACTCTCTCGGCACGGCGCTGCAAGACCTAACTGCGCCCATTCCGGAAGATGCTGACGCAGAGACGTTAGAAGCGCGCCGCCTTCAGCCCCTTGAAGGCGCGAAGAAGCTGGCTAGCATGAGACGCTTGTCAGAAGCTTACCAGCGGGAGATGGATCGCGCCGTTGGCGGCTCGCCGGCCCCGGCAGGGCCCAACCGCCTTGGCGCGGTCCAGCAGCGCGGCGTAGCCATCGCCAGCCTGTTTGGGGCTAGCCGCCCCGTGTACACTACACCAGCGGAGAACATCCGAGCTGCCCAGGCAGCGGCGGATGAGCTGGAAAATTTCGAGGGCGAAGAACGCCGCCTCATGATGGAGCGAGTCCAGCGGCTCCTCGGTGCGGTCGCCGCGCAGAACGAGGCCGGCTGCCGCACGGAGGCGCCGCAGCGGCCAAACGACGACCCGCACCGAGATCAAGGCGCGATGTCTTGGACGCCAACTGGCGGCGCCCGAGGAAGAAAGGACAAGGAGCCGGCTGTCAGCCACAGTCGGACTCGCATTACCATAGAGTGCGACCGAGATGGCCGCCCGAGAGCAGTGGAACGACGGGACGCCTGTCCGCCTCCCCCTCCCTGTAAGGAGAGGCGAGTCTCCCCGCCGCCTGTTGACCATCCGACTCTCGGTGACCGCCTTAGCCGCCGAGAGGGAGTTGGAGAGAATGACGCCCGCCACCGGATCGGCCGACTTCACTAGTCCCTAGTGCTGGAAGAAGAAGACGAGCTGGGTCCGCCTTGTTTCGGGCCCCGCATTCGGGACGAGCCCTTTCCCAGAGGGTTCACGCTCCCAAGAGACACGCCCAAGTATACCGGCTCCGTGAAGCCGGAAGACTGGCTAGTCGACTACTCCACGGCTGTCAGCATAGCAAACGGCAACAAGCGTGTCGCCGTAAAGTATGTTCCGCTCATGCTCCAGGGCACGACCCGGACATGGCTGAACAGCCTAAAGCCCCGCAGCATCAACAGCTGGGTCGACTTCACCGAAGCGTTCATCCGCAACTTCACCAGCACATACAAGCATCCTCCCAAGCCTCGTCAGCTCTCCTTGTGCGTGCAAGGTCCTGAAGAGTCGACTCGCGACTACCTCATGCGTTTGGCTGAGCTCCGGAACTCCTGCGAGGGCGTGCACGAGGTGCAAGCCATCGAGTAGTTCACAGCCGGGTGCCGAGAAGGCACCCTCCTCAAGCACAAGCTCCTCTGCGATGAGCCAGAAACCCTCGACGAGCTGCTGACCATAGTGGACAAGTACACCACGGCCGAGTCTTCCATGAAGGCAGAAATTCAAATCAGCACAACTGGAAAAGTGGCTCCTCAAGCTCCAAGAACTCCGGCGGCAGACGCCGGCCGGCGACAAGAGCAGGGCGACAACAAGCGCAAGGCCCCGCAGCCGGCTTCCAGCAGCCGGCAGGTCGCGACCGTTGAAGCCCAGTAGCCAGAAGAGCAGCCTCTGCCCAGGCGACTGAAAGGTGGCAAGCCTAACTGGTTTCCAGCCTTCTCCTATGAGCAGACCTTGGATGGACCTTCCAAGTTCCACAGCGGCGCAAAGCCGTTGAATCACACCACCCGGAAGTGCCACTGGCTCACTAGGATCGCCAAGGTAGACGACCTCCTACTACCCCCGCCTGCTGGGCAGCCGCCTCCGCCCCAGCAGCCGGCAGTTAGGCCAGTCGGCGCAGTACAAGACGAATACCCTGAAGAACACGGAGCCTACGTGGTGTTCACCAGTATGGCTGACGATCGACGCAGCAGGTTGCTGCAGCGACAAGAGGTGAACGCAGTAGCGTCAGAGACGCCAGAGTTCATTCACTGGTCTGAGAAGCCCATCAGCTGGAGCAGGGCTGACCACCCAGAAGTGATGCCGAGTCCGGGCTCCTACGCCTTGGTCCTGGATGCCACCTTTGCTACGGACAAACGGGCCGCGCGTTTCTCGCGAGTTCTGATAGACGGGGGCAGCAGCATCAATATCCTGTACAAGGATACCATGGAGAAGTTAGGAATCAAGCAAAGACAGCTTCAGAGCAGCCGGACAGTGTTCCACGGCATTGTACCTGGGCTTTCCTGCTCGCCGATCGGCAAGATCCTGATGGACGTCCTCTTTGGGGACAAAGATCACTTCTGAAGAGAGTCTGTTTGGTTTGAGGTGGTGGACCTTGAGAGCCCATACTATGCGCTACTTGGCCGACCCGCCTTGGCCAAGTTCATGGTGGTCCCCCACTACGCTTACCTCAAGATGAAGATGCCCAGTTCCAGGGGAATTCTGACTATGGCAGGCGACTACCGGAAGTCGTCTGCTTGCGTAGCTGAGAGTAGTCGGCTGGCCGAGTCCCTGGTAATCACGGCTGAGAAGCGGCTCCTTGAGCGAGTTGTGGCGATGGCCGGCAAGCAGCCTGAGGTATCGCCCAGCCCAAAAGAGTCGGAGGCTGAGGGTTCGTTCAAGCCGGCAAAAGAGACAAAGTAGATACCCTTGGATCCGCAGCACCCAGAGAGGTACGCCGTCGTAGGTGCAAACCTCGACAGCAAATAGGAAGGTGAGCTCGTCGGTTTCCTCCGTGAGAATCGGGACATCTTCGCATGGTCCCCCAAAGACATGCCAGGTGTACCGACGGATTTCGCCGAGCACAAGTTACATGTCCGATCTGATGCAAAGCCGGTTAGGCCGCCCCTGGGCCGCTTATCAGAAGAGAAGAGAAGAGTTGTCGGAGAAGAGATAGCCCGACTCCTAGCAGCCGACTTCATTATGGAAGTTTTCTTTCCGGACTGGCTGGCAAATCCGGTCCTGGTACTAAAGAAGAACAAGCAGTGGCGAATGTGTATTGACTACACGAGCCTCAACAAGGCCTGCCCCAAGGACCCATTTGCTCTACCAAGAATCGATCAGGTGATAGGCTCCACAGCCAGATGCGAGCTGTTGAGTTTCTTGGATACATACTCAGGGTATCACCAGATCAAGCTGAACCTGGCTGACAGATTGAAGACCGCCTTCATCACGCCGTTTGGAGCATTCTGCTACCTCACCATGACGTTCGGCTTGAGGAATGCCGGTGCCACCTTTCAGCGTTGCATGCAGAAGTGTCTCCTCAAGCAGCTCGGCAGGAACGCCCACGTCTACGTGGACGACGTAGTGGTGAAAACGGAAAAGCGTGGAACACTGCTGGAAGACCTCAAGGAGACCTTTGAGAACCTGCACCGGTTCCAGATCAAGCTCTACCCCGAGAAGTGTGTCTTCGGAGTACTAGGCGGCCAGCTGCTAGGTTTCCTGGTCTCTGAATGCGGCATAGAATGCAACCCAATAAAAATCAAGGCTATCGAGAGAATGGAGGTACCCAGCCGACTGCTGGATGTGCAGAATTCGCCGGCTACTTAGCGTCCATCAGCCGATTCATCAGTCGGCTGGGCGAGAAAGCTCTCCCTTTATACCAACACATGAACAAGACCACTTTTTTCGAGTGGAACCATAAGACAGATGAAGCTTTTCACCAGTTGAAGAAGATGTTGACTACTCCGCCTGTCGTGGAGGCTCCGACTCCCAAGGAACCTATGCTCCTGTACATCGCCGCCACCAGCCGGGTAGTCAGCACAATCATTGTAGTGGAGCGCAAGGAGGAAGGCAAGGCGCTGCTGTAACACCCTCGATGCGACTATAGCTACCACGTGTCGAGGCACGACTTAGAGACATAATCGCATTGAAGGCATATGTCGCAAGTTAGGCAATTTTCACAACATCCCATGTAATATGAATAATAAAGGGGAGAACATAGTCGGCTTACACTCGCCACGTCAATCAAGAACATAAATAACATTACATCATCCAAAACACTCATGGCCCGACTACGGCGCCAAAATAGAAGAAAACCCAACATGCGACACGGTCCCAATCACCCCCAACTGGGCACCACTACTGATCATCGGGAAAGGAAACGTAGTATCGTTGAGAGTCTTCGTCGAACTCCCACTTGAGCTCGTACTCGTCACCTGGAGCAGAATCACCTAGACCTGCATCTGGTGTAATAGTAATCTGTGAGCCACAGGGACTCAGCAATCTCGCACCCTCGCGATCAAGACTATTTAAGCTTATAGGAAGGGTACGGCAAATATATGTGGAGCTGCAGCAAGCGACTAGCATATATGGTGGCTAACTTATTCGCCAAAGAGGGCGAGAAGAGGAGGCAAAGCGCGAGCGAGAAACTAGAGGAACAACCTGCGCAAACATTACTCCAACACCGTGTCCCCTTCCCGGACCCCTCCGAGAAGAGGCCATCACGGCAACACACTCAATTGGTTCAGTTTAGTTAATTAAGGTTCAAGTTATCTACAACCGGACATTAACAAATTCCCATCCGGCCATAACCGCGGGCACGGCTTTCGAAAGTTCAATCCCTGCAGGGGAGTCCCAACTTAGCCCATGGCAAGCTCTCACGGTCAACGAAGGAATAGACCTCCTCCCAAGACGTTCCGGTTAGACTCGGTATCTCGGTAACTCAAGACACTTCGACAGGTTAAAACAAGACCAGCAACACCGCCCGAATGTGCCGACAAATCCCGATAGGAGCTGCACATATCTCTTTCTCAGGGCACACTCAGATGAGCAAGACGTCGGGTAGGCCAGCCCACAGTTGCCCCTGGTAGCCCCGGACATCGCTCGGTTGGACCAACACTCAGAGGAGCACTGGCCCGGGGGGGGGGTTAAAAATAAGATGACCCTTGAGTCTGCAGAACCCAATGGAAAGAAAAGGGCTAGGTGGCGAACGGTAAAACCAATGTTGGGCATTGCTGGAAAAGCTTTAATCAAGGCGAAATATCAAGGGGTTCCCATTATAACCCAACCACGTAAGGAACGCAAAATCCGGGAACATAACACCGATATGACGGAAACTAGGGCGGCAAGAGTGGAACAAAACACTAGGCGAGAGACCGAGCCTTCCACCCTTTACCAAGTATATAGATGCATTAAGATAAAATAGCAATATAATGATATCCCAACAAGTAAATGAAAGGTGTTCCAACAAGGAACAACCTCCAATCTTCACCTGCAACTAGCAACGCTATAAGAGGGGCTCAGCAAAGCGGTAACATAGCCAATCAACGGTTTGCTAGGACAAGGTGGGTTAGAGGTTTGACATGGCAATTGGGAGGCTGACAAGCAAAAGGTAGGCATCATAGCATTGGCATAGCAAAGAGCGAGCAAACTAGCATAGCAAAGATAGTAGTGATTTCGAGGGTATGATCATCTTGCCTGCACAGTTGTCAGAGTTGACTGGATCCTCACAAGCAAACTTAACGGGCTCCTCGGTAGCGAACTCGTCTCCCGGCTCTACCCAACAAGACAAACAAGCAAGAAGGATACAATCAACCACGTGCAGGACCAAGCAATATGATGAAATGATGATATGCTATGCGGGATGCGATGCGGGATGCAAAATGCAAGATATGATAGAAAAAGTATGAACCTGGCCTCAACATGGAATTCCAAGGGTGCCACTAGAAATATGAGATGAAATCGCTTGAAAACGGTATAAAGAACGCCGGAATCGGAGTTACGGTTTGGAAATGGCAAGCGTTTCAAAAATGACACCGGTTTGCGATTTACAGCAAGTAGGCATCTAAATGCAATGAAATGAACATCCTACAGCCACCATACATGACAACAAAATACATGGCAGGGATGCACACAAGATGCTTAACAAAAGACTAGCACTGAGCCACGGCCAATTCATCTATTATGAGGTTCAAACAAGCATGACAAAAACGCAAATGCAAAACAGATTCTAGACTTAGTGAAATTAACACTTGTTTGAACTTTCAGATCACGAAGCCCTCTTCAGAGCAGAAAAACAACATGATACATGACCTGATTAAGACAAGTAAGAACATGGCATGGAGCTACTCAACAAGCTTAACAAAAGACCCAAAGTGACCTGGGGCCAAAAGGGTTCACAAAATATGCTCACGGGCACACGAACATAGCTAAAACACAATTAGTTTTCAGACTTAGTGAAAACTGAGACATGCTGAAATATAACTCACGAAGGCATGTAAACGAGCTCGATGCACTCACCACGGTGCAAGTCATGGTAAGACAAGCATACACCCAAAAAGAAGACACAAAATACAAGCCACACATGGTAAGAACAATGGCATAGCATGCACGGATCAATTACAATAACATCGGCAAAGTCGCAAACTAGTTGACGATCTGCCCAGACTCACCATGAAGCAAAAGTAGAGCTTGATTGAGTCAAGCTAGGTTGCTCCATAATTGCAAACAAAGCCATGGATGGATAGATCATAACATGATTAACAAAACTCCTTTACTGAACATCCTCAAAAGAGGCACGGATCACTAGGAAACAAGCTGAACATATGGCATCATGAACTAAATAATCCCAGACTTAGTGAAAACTACTAAGTCCCTGAAAACTGATTTACCGGGTGCCTCACTTTGCAAGCTTGCACAAGTCACCACGCACATCCTAAAAATGCATGGGTTGCACCTCTGGAAAGAAGATAAAATCCTTAACAAAACATATGCAGGACTCACAGGCATAGCATGCACACAATAATCAGGGCAAAAATGACAAAAGTCTAAGATGAACTAGCAGATCTGACAATTAACTCACGAAGCCTCCTTCTAGCAGCATTTTGGGCATCAAGATGCACTCGAATGAAAATGATGCAATGGAATGAAATGATGTACTCGTCGAAGAGAACATTTTGATAGGCTATATGCCCAAATTGGAGCTACGGATGCAAAGTTACGGAGCCTCGAACAGAGCAACTTGGGCTGAAAATTTAATGACTTGGAGAAAAAACAACCCCAGATCTAGGGTTGCACGGAAACCGAGGCGGTGGCGGCACTGTTCACCAAAGCTCTCCGGCGAGGTTGCAGGGCTCCAGCGAGGAGGACGTCGGCGCCGGCGAGGGGCTGCCGGACGGCGGGGTCGGCGGCGGCCGGCGCAGGGCCCCGCGGCGGCCGTAGCTAGGAGCGAGGCGGCGGGCTCCTGCGGCGGCTCGGGTGGCGGCCTCCTGCGGCGGCTCGGGCGGCGGCTAGCCGGGGCAAGCGGCGCGCGGCGGCTCCGGCGCCTCGGGCGGCCAGGCGCGAAGAGGAGGGCGGCGGCTGGCGGTAGGCGGCGGCGGGGCGATGCGAGCCGGGGAGGGCCCGCCCCGGGCTTCGCGGGCTGGCGGCGTGACGATGTGGGGCGGCGGCGGCGGCCAGTGGGAGGCGGACACGTGGCGGGCGCTGGGTGGCGGCGGTGAGATCCGGATGTTGTCCGGCTCGTCCGGACACGTCCGGCGGCGGCGGAGAGGGATTTTAGGGTTTCGTGGGAGGAGAAGATCCGAAAACGGGGGGGGTCTATATATAGGCATAGAGGGAGCTAGGAGAGTCCAAATGAGGTGCGGTTTTCGGCCACGCGATCGTGATCGAACGCTCTAGGTGATGGAGCAGAGTTTGGTGGTTTTTGGGCAAAATTGGAGGGGTGTTGGGCTGCAACACACACGAGGCCTTTTCGGTCCCTCGGTTAATCGTTGGGGTATCAAACGAAGTCCAAATGATACGAAACTTGACAGGCGGTCTACCGGTAGTAAACCAAGGCCGCTTGGCAAGTCTAGGTCCAATCCGGAAATGTTTAATCCCCAAACACGAAAGAAAGCTAGAAGTGACCACCGGAGGAGAACGAAGCGCCGGAATGCAAAACGGACAACGGGGAAAATGCTCGAATGCATGAGATGAACACGTATGCAAATGCAATGCACATGATGACATGATATGAGATGCATGACAACGACAACAACACACGGAGAGAAAACCCGATCCCGAGAAAATAAAATAACTTAACGCCGAAAACGGCAAGAGTTGGAGTACAAAATGGGAAAGTTACATCCGGGGTGTTACAACACTCCACCACTACGAAAAGATCTCGTCCCGAGATCTAGGACTGAAAGAACTCCGGGTACTCAGAACGGAGGTGATCCTCGCGTTCCAGGTAGCTTCACGGTCGGAATGGTGTGACCACTTTACTTTGAGAAATTTGATTGACTTGTTGCGAGTCTTGCGTTCAGTATCTTCAAGAATAGCAACTGGGTGCTCACGATAGGAGAGATCTTCTTGGAGCTTAATGTCCTCGAAGTTGACGGTGCGGTCAGGAGTCTTGAAGCACTTTCGAAGCTGGGAGACATGGAACACGTCATGAACATTTGCAAAGTTTGAAGGAAGCTCGAGTTGATAGGCGAGGTCGCCTCTCTTGCTGACAATCTTGAAAAGTCCCACGTATCTCGGGGCAAGCTTCCCTTTGATACCGAAGCGACGAGTACCTTTCATAGGAGAGACGCGGAGGTAAACATGATCTCCGATCTCGAAAGCCAAATCACGGTGCTTACTATCATAGTAGCTCTTCTGGCGGGATTGGGCTGCTTTGAGGTTATCACGAATAACTTTGCACATTTCTTCTGCCTCTGTGATTAAGTCATTACCCAGCAGCTGACGTTCACCGGTTTCAGACCAGTTGAGAGGGGTACGGCACTTGCTTCCATACAGAATTTCAAATGGGGCCTTGCCCGAACTTGCTTGAACACTATTGTTGTAGGAGAATTCAGCATAAGGAAGACAATCCTCCCACTTCATGCCAAAGGAGATCACACAAGCCCTGAGCATATCTTCAAGAATCTGGTTGACACGCTCGACTTGACCGCTTGTTTGAGGATGGAAAGCAGTGCTGAAGCGGATGTTAGTGCCCATGGCCTTATGGAAGGAATCCCAAAACTTCGAGGTAAAGATGCTGCCACGGTCTGAAGATATCACTTGAGGAATACCGTGCAGAGAGACAATGCGAGAGGTATAGAGTTCCGCCAATTGAGCTGCAGTGATCGACTCTTTGATAGGCAGAGAGTGAGCCACTTTGGTGAGTTCTTCGATGACAATGAATATAGCATCATTGCCATGCTTGGACTTTGGAAACCCAGTCACGAAGTCCATTTCAATGTGGTCAAACTTCCATTCTGGAATGGCAAGAGGTTGGAGGAGACCTGTTGGCCTTTGGTGTTCTGCCTTCACTCTTCTGCAGACATCACATTCATTCACGAATTGAGCGATCTCGTGCTTCATTCGAGTCCACCAATAAGCTTGCTTGAGGTCCTGATACATCTTCGTGCTCCCAGGGTGGATGGAGAGGAGAGAATTGTGAGCCTCGTTCATGATCACTTTACGAAGTTCACCTTTGGGCACAACAATACGATCCTCGAAGAAAAGAGTGTCCTTGTCATCAAGGCGGTAGCACTTGTACTTGGACTGACTCTTGGCAATCCCAATCTTCACCCTTTTCACCATAGCATCAAGAAGCTGGGCTTGGCGAATCTGGTCTTCTAAGGTAGGAGAGACTTGAAGGTTGGCGAGGAAACCTTGAGGAACAACTTGCAGATTAAGTTTGTGGAAAGCTTCACAAAGCTCGGGTTGATAAGGCTTAAGAATCAGACTGTTGCAGTAGGCCTTTCTGCTCAAAGCGTCAGCAATCACATTGGCCTTGCCTGGAGTATACTCAATACTCGGATTATACTCTTGAATCATTTCGACCCATCGAGTTTGCCTGAGGTTGAGATTAGGCTGAGTGAAAATGTACTTGAGACTCTTGTGATCAGTGAAAATGTCCACTTTTCTTCCCAATAGAAGATGTCTCCAAGTCAAAAGAGCATGCACAACTGCCGCCAACTCGAGATCATGAGTGGGGTAGTTCTTCTCATTAGGCTTCAACTGGCGAGATGTATAAGCAACAACTTTCTTCTCTTGCATCAATACTGCGCCAAGACCTTGGAGGGAGGCATCACAAAAGACCTCGTACGGCTTGGATTCATCAGGCGGAGTCAGAACTGGAGCAGTGATCAATTTCTCTTTCAAAGTGTTGAAAGCAATATCACACTCCGGAGACCAAACGTACTTGACGTGCTTCTGAAGAAGATTAGAGAGAGGCTTCGCGATCTTAGAAAAGTTTTCAATGAATCTTCGGCAATAGCTTGCGAGACTGAGAAAACTGCGGAGTTGCTTCACGTTCTGAGGAGGTTCCCAATTCACAATTGCAGACACCTTCTCGGGATTCACAACAATGCCCTTGGCAGAGATGATATGACCAAGATAAAGAACCTCATTGAGCCAAAATTCACACTTGGAGAACTTGGCGTAGAACTGATGTTCCCTGAGCTTATCGAGAACCAAACGTAAGTGCTTGGCATGATCTTCCTTGTTCTTCGAGAAAACCAGAATGTCGTCGAGATAGACCAAAACGAAGTCATTGGTGTAGGCGTTGAAGATGAAGTTCATCATACGAGAGAACGTCGGAGGAGCGTTGGCGAGGCCAAAAGACATGACAGTGTATTCATATGAACCAAAGCTTGTTCTGAAAGCTGTCTTGGGAATATCTTCTTCACGAATGCGAATCTGGTGATAACCCATACGGAGATCAAGCTTGGAGAATACTTGGGCACCTTTGAGTTGTTCGAACAGCTCATTGATGTTGGGAAGTGGGTATTTGTTATTGATGGTCTTCTTGTTCACTGGACGGTAATCAACACAAAGTCGGTCCGTTCCATCCTTCTTCTTCACAAAAAGAACACCACAACCCCACGGATAAGAACTAGGCCAGATGAGACCCATTCTTTCTTGCTCATCGAGTTGCTTCTTCAGCTCCTTCAACTCTTCAGGTCCAAGCTTGTAAGGATGTTTGCACACAGGTTCCGTGCCAGGCTCAAGTTCAATAACGAATTCAACTGGCCGGTGCGGAGGCATTCCTGGGAGCTCTTCTGGAAAGACGTCTTGATATTCGCAAACGACTAGAATTTGCGAGATGGCGTCCAATTCACCCTTCTCATTGAGAGAAAATAGACGGATGGAATCATCCCGAGCGGCAAAGACAATTACATCCTCAGACGAATGAGTCAATTGAATCTGCCTGGCTGCACAATCAAGCTGAGCCTTGTGCTTAGAAAGCCAATCCATTCCGAGAATAAGATCAATATCCGAGTTACCAAGCACCATAGGAGAAGAAAGGAACTTGTAGTCGCCCAATGTGATAGTAACATCCGGAGCCATCATTTTGGTTTTCATGAACAAACCCGAAGAAGAAACCGCTGGCTTAGGCAAATCAATAGTATGCACATCATGCATGGATGCAAAAGGCTTCGACAAAAATGATAAAGATGCACCAGTGTCAAAAAGAACTCTTGCGGGAATGTCATTAACAGGAAGGTTACCCATGATCACATCTGGTGATTCCTCTGCCTGAGCTGCATTCAGCAAGTTGACCTTGGCGGACTTGGGGTTATGCTTGACCACAGCTGTACTTGCCGATCTCACAGGAGGAGGAGGAGGAAGACGCCTCTGGTTGAAACACTTGTTGGCATAGTGACCGTTCTGTTGGAACTTGTTGCACGTGACCTCTGAAAGCGGACGGTGATACGGAGCACTCGATCTTGGAGCTTGAGACGAAGTCTTGTTCTGAAAGCCTGGGTTGGGTGGGTGGGAAGAACCACTGCCACCTTTACTCTTCTGCTGATACGGCTGACGGAACGGAGTAGGAGGAAGCCAAAACTTCTGCTGCTTGGCCACTTGAGTAGAGGAAGAAGGAGTAACATCTCTGACTCGCTTCCTGGAAGCATCACACCTCAACTGAGCAGCCTCTTGCTTCAGTGCCATGTTGTAGAATTCATCGTACCTCAAGGGCTCGAAGAGAACAAGAGCGAGTTGAATTTCTTCTCTGAGACCACCCCTGAACTGATATATCATGCTCTTCTCATCAGGCACGTCCTGCTTGGCAAAGCGGGCGAGCTTCTGGAACAATTTGTTGTAGTCATAGACAGACAAAGACCTTGCTTCAGATTGCGGAATTCCTCACGCTTGCTTTCAACCACGCTCTGCGGAATATGATGAGCTCGGAAATCTCGACGGAAATCATCCCAAGTGATAACACGTCCACCTCTGGAATCCTTGTACTGCTGGAACCATTCTGCAGCTTGATCTTTGAGTTGGAAGGAAGCGAACTTGACAAAGTCCTCAGGCCTGACGTTACTGCACTCGAAATGCTTACACAGATCCACAAGCCAATCGTCAGCATCGGTTGCCTCAACACAATTGCTGAAAGTCTTTGGCCCGTTAGCAAGGAACTGGTTGAGTGTAGCAAAGTGACTCTGATTGCTACCTTGATTCCCTTGACTGCCTTGATTGCGCTCTTGAAGAATTTGCATGATCAGCTGAGTTTTTGCATTAGTTGCGGCCATCACAGCTTGCCATGCCTCTGGAGGAGGTGGAGGTAGTGGCGGATCAGGATTCGGAGTTGTGCGCGTTGGAGGAGCCATCCTGAAGAGGGTGACCATCATTAGCACGTTGACAGATAAATATTGAAGCTGAATCCAACGGAATGAAATTGCAACATATAGTCTTCACATCCGAACAAAATGAACGAATGCATTCCTCTTGAAATGGTCACATATCCATAAATTGAGAAGCCACGTAGAATTAAGGTAGAGAAATAAATCAACAAGGTACGGATCAAGAACGAATAATCGGTAAGAAATCCCAATCTCAAACCAATATCCGTGGAAGAAGCACTAGAGCTACTAGAATTCCCACCTATGAAACTCCCGAACCTTTCCGGTTATGCAATCAGGTGTTGGGGATACAGGGGAAGCATAATATCTCACCCAAACTAGCAAATCCTACATCCAGCTGTATCCATCCTTCAACACATAACCAAGAAAACTTCGGAAACCATCTACCTCAACCTTCGAAAAGCATCCGTTATACAAGTTATGGCGATACTCCCGAACTCCCGCCCCAGTACTGGGTGGCGTCGAGGTTATCTCACCAACGAACTGCATAAAAGAGATTTTCGATGTCGGCGAACATATCTCAAGTATTCCAGAATTGCAACGATAAAATTATGATGACAACACCTCAGAGCTCAACTCCCCGGGACACTTCCACTAAACCCCTGACAGGAGGCACCAAGACAGTATTCTCATCATAAGCCATCGGAACGATTCCAAGATACTCGCGTGATCCTAAAATTATTTTTAGTGAAATTTGAGAAGAGAAGAGTCAAAACTCTACGTTAGGATGCCTTACCAGAGCGATGAGAAGATTGGGAAGTACAAAGAATTCCTAAGCTCTCCGATATATAATTCCTAAATGACTCAAAACATTTTTCTAGACACAACTCGGCTGCTAAAAACGATCAATCAATGGGGCTCCTAAGGTCGGGGAAGGCTCTGATTACCAACTTGTAACACCCTCGATGCGACTATAGCTTCCACGTGTCGAGGCACGACTTAGAGACATAATCGCATTGAAGGCATATGTCGCAAGTTAGGAAATCTTCACAACATCACATGTAATATGAATAATAAAGGGGAGAACATAGTCGGCTTACAGTCACCACGTCAATTAAGAACATAAATAACATTACATCATCCAAAACACTCATGGCCCGACTACGGCGCCAAAATAGAAGAAAGCCCAACATGCGACACGGTCCCAATCACCCCCAACTGGGCACCACTACTGATCATCGGGAAAGGAAACGTAGTATCGTTGAGAGTCTTCGTCGAACTCCCACTTGAGCTCGTACTCGTCACCTGGAGTGGAATCACCTGGACCTGCATCTGGTGTAATAGTAATCTGTGAGCCACAGGGACTCAGCAATCTCGCACCCTCGCAATCAAGACTATTTAAGCTTATAGGAAGGGTAAAGCAAATATATGTGGAGCTGCAGCAAGCGACTAGCATATATGGTGGCTAACTTATTCGCCAAAGAGGGCGAGAAGAGGAGGCAAAGCGCGAGCGAGAAACTAGAGGAACAACCTACGCAAACATTACTCCAACACCGTGTCCACTTCCCGGACCCCGCCGAGAAGAGGCCATCACGGCAACACACTCAGTTGGTTTAGTTTAGTTAATTAAGGTTCAAGTTATCTACAACCGGACATTAACAAATTCTCATCTGCCCATAACCACGGGCACGGCTTTCGAAAGTTCAATCCCTGCAGGGGAGTCCCAACTTAGCCCATGACAAGCTCTCACGGTCAACGAAGGAATAGACCTCCTCCCAAGACGTTCCGATCAGACTCGGTATCTCGGTAACTCGGTAACTCAAGACACTTCGACAGGTTAAAACAAGACCAGCAACACCGCCCGAATGTGCCGACAAATCCCGATAGGAGCTGCACATATCTCTTTCTCAGGGCACACTCAGATGAGCAAGACGTCGGGTAGGGCAGCCCACAGTTGCCCCTGGTAGCCCCGGACATCGCTCGGTTGGACCAACACTCAGAGGAGCACTGGCCCGGGGGGGGGGGGGGTTAAAAATAAGATGACCCTTGAGTCTGCAGAACCCAAGGGAAAGAAAAGGGCTAGGTGGCGAACGGTAAAACCAATGCTGGGCATTGCTGGAAAAGCTTTAATCAAGGCGAAATATCAAGGGGTTCCCATTATAACCCAACCGCGTAAGGAACGCAAAATCCGGGAACATAACACCGATATGACGGAAACTAGGGCAGCAAGAGTGGAACAAAACACTAGGCGAGAGACCGAGCCTTCCACCCTTTACCAAGTATATAGATGCATTAAGATAACATAGCAATATAATGATATCCCAACAAGTAAATAAAAGGTGTTCCAACAAGGAACGGCCTCCAATCTTCACCTGCAACTAGCAACGCTATAAGAGGGGCTGAGCAAAGCGGTAACATAGACAATCAACGGTTTGCTAGGACAAGGTGGGTTAGAGGTTTGACATGGCAATTGGGAGGCTGACAAGGAAAAGGTAGGCATCGTAGCATTGGTATAGCAAAGAGCAAGCAAACTAGCATAGCAAAGATAGTAGTGATTTCGAGGGTATGATCATCTTGCCTACACAGTTGTCAGAGTTGACTGGATCCTCACAAGCAAACTTAACGGGCTCCTGGGTAGCGAACTCGTCTCCCGGCTCTACCCAACAAGACAAACAAGCAACAAGGATACAATCAACCACGTGCAAGACCAAGCAATATGATGAAATGATGATATGCTATGCGGGATGCGATGCGGGATGCAAAATGCAAGATATGATAGAAAAAATATGAACCTGGCCTCAACTTGGAATTCCAAGGGTGCCACTGGAAAGATGAGATGAAATCTCTTGAAAACGATATAAAGAACGCCGGAATCGGAGTTACGGTTTGGAAATGGCAAGCGTTTCAAAAATGACACCGGTCTGCGATTTACAGCAAGTAGGCATCTAAATGCAATGAAATGAACATCCTACAGCCACCATACATGACAACAAAATATATGGCAGGGATGCACACAAGATTCTTAACAAAAGACTAGCACTGAGCCACGGCCAATTCATCCATTATGAGGTTCAAACAAGCATGACAAAAACGCAAATGCAAAACAGATTCCAGCCTTTGTGAAATTAACACTTGTCTGAACTTTCAGATCACGAAGCCCTCTTCGGAGCAGCAAAACAACATGATACATGACTTGATTAAGACAAGTAAGAACATGGCATGGAGCTACTAAACAAGATTAGCAAAAGACCAAAAGTGACCTGGGGCACACGAACATAGCTAAAACACAATCAGTTTTCAGACTTAGTGAAACTGAGACATGCTGAAATATAACTCACGAAGGCATGTAAATGAGCTCGATGCACTCACCACGGTGCAAGTCATGGCAAGACAAGCATACACCCAAAAAGAACAAACAAAATACAAGCCAGAAATGACAAGAACAATGACATAGCATGCACGGATCAATTACAATAACATCGGCAAAGTTGCAAACGAGTTGACGATCTGCCCAGATTCACCACGAAGAAAAAGTAGAGCTCGATTGACTCAAGCTAGGGTTCTCCATAATTGCAAACAAATCCATGTATAGAAAGATCATAACATGATTAACAAAACTCCTTTACTGATCATCCTCAAAAGAGGCACGGATCACTAGGAAACAAGCTGAACATATGGCATCATGAACTAAATAATCCCAGACTTAGTGAAAACTACAAAGTCCCTGAAAACTGATTTACCGGGTGCCTCACTTTGCAAGCTTGCACAAGTCACCACACACATCCTAAAAATGCATGGGTTGCACCTCTGGAAAGAAGACAAAATCCTTAACAAAACATATGAAGGACTCACAGGCATAGCATGCACACATTAATCATGGCAAAAATGACAAAAGTCTAAGATGAACTAGCAGATCTGACAATTAACTCATGAAGCCTCCTTCTAGCAGCATTTTGGGCATCAAGATGCACTCGAATGAAAATGATGCAATGGAATGAAATGATGTACTCGTCGAAGTGAACATTTTGATATGCTATATGCCCAAATCGGAGCTACGGATGCAAAGTTACGGAGCCTCGAACAGAGCAACTTGGGCTGAAAATTTAATGACTTAGAGAAAAAAACAACCCCAGATCTAGGGTTGCACGGAAACCGAGGCGGCGGCGGCACTGTTCACCGAAGCTCTCCGGCGAGGTTGCAGGGCTCCGGCGAGGAGGAAGTCGGCGCCGGCGAGGGGCTGCCGGATGGCGGGGTCGGCGGCGGCCGGCGCAGGGCCTCGCAGCGGCCGAAGCTAGGAGCGAGGCGGCGGGCTCCTGCGGCGGCTCGGGCGGCGGCCTCCTGCGGCGGCTCGGGCGGCGGCTAGTCGGGGCAAGCGGCGCGCGGCGGCTCCGGCGCCTCGGGCGGCCAGGCGCGAAGAGGAGGGCGGCGGCTGGCGGTAGGCGGCGGCGGGGCGATGCGGGCCGGGGAGGGCCCGCCCCGGGCTTCGCGGGCTGGCGGCACGACGATGTGGGGCGGCGGCGGCGGCCAGTGGGAAGCGGACACGTGGCGGGCGCTGGGTGGCGGCGGTGAGATCCGGACGTTGTCCGGCTCGTCCGGACACGTCCGGCGGCGGCGGAGAGGGATTTTAGGGTTTCGTGGGAGGAGAAGATCCGAAAACGGGGGGGGGGGTCTATATATAGGCATAGAGGGAGCTAGGAGAGTCCAAATGTGGTGCGGTTTTCGGCCACGCGATCGTGATCGAACGCTCTAGGTGATGGAGCAGAGTTTGGTGGTTTTTGGGCCAAATTGGAGGGGTGTTGGGCTGCAACACACACGAGGCCTTTTCGGTCCCTTGGTTAATCGTTGGGGTATCAAACGAATTCCAAATGATACGAAACTTGACAGGCGGTCTACCGGTAGTAAACCAAGGCCGCTTGGCAAGTCTCAGTCCAATCCGGAAATGTTTAATCCCCACACACGAAAGAAAGCTAGAAATGACCACCGGAGGAGAACGAAGCGCCGGAATGCAAAACGGACAACGGGGAAAATGCTCGAATGCATGAGATGAACACGTATGCAAATGCAATGCACATGATGACATGATATGAGATGCATGACAACGACAAAAACACACGGAGACAAAACCCGAATCCGAGAAAATAAAATAACTTAACGCCGAAAATGGCAAGAGTTGGAGTACAAATAGGGAAAGTTACATCCGGGGTGTTACAGCTGCCTGTCCAGAGACCAGTATATTACCTGAGCGAGGTACTGTCGACCTCCAAGCAGAACTACCCCCACTACCAGAAGATGTGCTATGGCATACACTTTGCTGCCAAGAAATTGAAGCCTTACTTTCAAGAGCATCCAATCACGGTGGTCTGCATGGCCCCACTTGCCGAGATCTTCGGTAGCCGAGATGCTTCTGGTCGAGTGGCCAAGTGGGCCATAGAGCTGGCTCCTTACACCATCTACTACCAGCCCCGCACCGCTATCAAACCACAAGCACTGGCCGACTTCCTTGTCGACTAGGCTAAGACCCAGTACCTGCCTCCAGCACCTGATTCCACCCATTGGCGGATGCATTTTGACGGATCCAAGATGCGCACCGTCTTGGGAGCCGGCGTCGTCCTCACCTCTCCCAAAGGCGACAAGCTCAAGTATGCGCTGCAAATCCACTTTGCCGCCTCCAATAACGTTGCCGAGTACGAGGCGCTCATTCACGGGCTCCGGCTTGCCAAAGAGCTTGGCATCCGCCGGATCTTGTGTTATGGTGACTCGGACTTAGTGGTCCAGTAATCATCCGGCGACTGGGACGCGAAAGATGCAAACATGGCGAGCTACCGTTTCCTCATGCAGCAACTCAGCGGGTATTTCGAAGGATGCGAGTTCCTTCATGTACCAAGGAATGCCAACGACCAAGCAGATGCATTGGCACGAATTGGCTCTACCCGCCAAGCAATACCATTTGGTGTCGCCCTTCAACGCCTTCTCAAGCCTTTCGTCAAGCCCTCGCCAGAATCAGACTCCATCTTCGTACCGGCTCCTCCCGAAGACGTCGGATCCGACTCCAGAGCCCCGGCAGGCGGCACGAGGATCTCGGCAGATGACTCCGGAGCCGCCACAGTCGAGGCTAGCCCAGGGACTGCGGAACCCGGCCCGGGGATTGCGGTGGCGGACTCAAAGATTCCAAAACTCGGCCCAAGGACCGCGCCAGTCGGCCTGGGGACTTCATCAACCCAGCAAGCGATTGTTGACTCCAACCCGCCGCCTCCCAGCCCAGCCGCCCTCGTCCAAGTCATAGTTCTGGTAGTCGAAGAAATAGCAGCACCCTCATGGGCCCAGCCCATCCTCAAATTCCTGGTGAACAAAGAGCTACCAGCTGATGAGACCTCAGCTCGGCAAGTACAACGCCCGGCGGCAGCCTATACCATAGTCAACAGAGAGCTGGTCAGGCACAGCGTCACTGGTGTCCACCAGCGCTGTGTAGAGCCAGAGCAAGGCCAAGCGATTATCAAAGACATCCATCAAGGCGAATGCGGCCACCATGCGGCTTCAAGAGCACTCGTCGCCAAAGCCTTTCGGCACGGTTTCTTCTGGCCGACTGCCTTGGAAGAGGCCAAGGAGTTGGTCCAACAATGCAAAGGATGCCAAAAGTTCAGCTCCAAGCCGCACCAGCCGGCTTCTGCGCTCAAGACCATCCCCATTGCCTGGCCTTTCGCAGTTTGGGGTCTAGACATGGTGGGACCATTCAAGACAGCACGAGGTGGTTTAACTCACCTACTTTTCGCAGTGGACAAGTTCACCAAGTGCATAGAAGCGAAGCCAATTAAGAAACTGAACGGTCCGACTGCCGTGACTTTCATCACCAATATCACAATTCGGTACGGCATACCACACAGCATCATCACCGACAACGACACAAATTTTGCCAAAGGCGCCTTGGCCCGTTTCTGCGCAACACAAGGCATCCGACTGGACCTAGCGTCCGTCGCCCACCCGCAGTCAAACGGCCAAGCGGAGCGAGCAAATGGCCTCATCCTGTCCGGCATCAAGCCTCGGTTGATCGAGCCTCTGGAGCGCTCGGCTGGCTGTTGGCTCGACGAGCTGCCAGCCGTCCTTTGGAGGCTGCGCACGACTCCAAACAAGTCAACCGGCTTCACGCCCTTCTTCCTCGTCTATGGTGCCAAAGCCGTCATCCCAACGGACATAGAGTTCGACTCCCCACGAGTCACCATGTACACCGAGGAGGAAGCAGAAGAAGCACGACAAGACGGTGTCGATCTGCTAGAAGAGGGCCGGTTGTTGGCACTCAGCCGGTCCAGCATCTACCAGCAGAGCCTGCACCGGTACCACAACAGGAAGGTCAGGCCTAGATCTTTCCCAGAAGGCGACCTTGTGCTCCGGCTGATCCAGCGAACAGCCGGCCAGCACAAGCTGTCAGCGCCTTGGGAAGGACCTTTAATCATCAGCAAAGTACTGGGCAACGATTCCTACTACCTGATCGACGCTCAGAAGCCCCGAGCACGCAAGAGGGACGACTCCGGCAAGGAGACAGAGCGGCCATGGAATGCAAATCTCCTCCGAAGGTTTTACAGCTGATGCAGTATGTACCATGCTACCTTTTGTATTAAAGAACCAAGACTTCGGGCCCCCCGAGGCGAGCTCGAGGACTGCCCTCTTTTGTCTGTATGATAAAAATTATGACTGCAAGTATGTTACTCCTTTTTATGCCGTTCGGCACCGGGCTCGACAAATCGGCCTGGGGACTTGCCGCCTTGCACTATGAAATGCTTCCTACAATCGGACAAGTAGTGTGTAAATGCCCAAACCGTCTCCTGTCAGAAGCCGCAGCTCGCAGAGCGATTGTACGATGGGCACCAGTAAGGTAGAATGGGCATTCGCATGAAAAATGGCTAAGGACTCAAAGCATAAAACATAGCGCAAGACGGCTTCCAGCCTTTCTCGCAAACCGACTCTCGGATAGTCGAACTGCCGCTTCCTATCCAACTTGCTCAAAAAAATCTTGAAATCGGCTAACTACTTGCCTTCCCAAATTAGCCTAGCACTTGATCCAGCAACAGTCCGCAGAGCGGCTGTCCGGTTGGCAAGGCAGGCAACTAAGAGAAAGCGGCAAAGGAAAAAAGCCAAAAGAAGAATGAGCAAGAAAAGATAGATACATATATTTACATAACATACGCCCTTGGCCGAATTGTCGAGTAGAGGTTCAAAATACACCCCGCGGGTGGAATTGTGCGAATTAACAAGTTCTTCAAAGACTACTGAAGCAGATAAAATAAAAGATACAGCGGCAGCTTAGAAGGCAGCAGACGGATTCGGAGGGTCGGAGGAGGCGCCAGCATCAGGCGTCGAGGCAGCCGGCTGGCTAGTCTCGGCTTGATCACCTCCGGCGGCAGTCGACTCGGTCGCACGCGGCTCGTTGCTGGAGGCACGGTCGGGCTGAGGCTGGCCGTCTGCTCCGTTTTCTGGTGCCTCCGCCTCGCCTCCATCCTCCGCCTCGTCCTCCTCCTCGACGCTGGAGCCAATCACCTCCGCCGAGTCTTCGCCGTAGTCTGGGTTCATCCCAAACCACTCCGGTGGTACCTCCTCGCCGTCTTCAGACCGCTCGGGGATGAAGATGCTGGTGTCGGTGTACTCGGCGGTCGCCGCAACACGTTTGACGAGGGCATCTTCCGCAGCCGCCAGCTCCGGCTGGGCCTCCGACCGAAGCGTGGCCAACCGGTCTAGATCCAGCCCCGGGTACCATGCCTTGACGAACTCCAAGGCCTGGCGCGCTCCAGCCCGGGCCGAAGAGCCCTTCCAGGCCTCAAGACGACCAGCCGCGACCTCCAGCCAGTTGGCCGTCAGGCTGGGGGAGCACGGAGCCTGCATATCCGGCCAAACGGCGGCAATCGCCTGGGCACCGACGCGCTGAAGCTGGCGTAGCATCCGGTGAGCCGGCTGGAGGCGAGCCTCGATGCTCAGGATGTGCTCGTCAAGAGTTCGGGAGGCATCAGCGGCGATCTCTGCGCCCTCCTCCCTTCGACTTTCATGGTCGGCCTCGATGGCTTGGATGGCGGCCTGCGACTGCCTAGGGAAGAAGTCTGCAAAGACGCGAAGAAACGAAGAAGCTAGTCAAAAACCAGGAGTCGGCACGATTTAAATCGGCAGCTCGAGGAAAGAAAATAAAGAGACTCACCATCAACGATGTCTTCAATCTCATGGAAGTCGGAGGACAGCAGCGCCTCCTTGTCAGACCAGGAGGAGCGCTCGCTCGCAAACTCGGCCAAGAGGGCGGTTTCCGTCTCCTTCGCCTCCCTCTGCGACTTCACAAGCAGCTCCTTCTGCTCTGTCAACTGAATGGCCAGCAGATCGTGCTCTGTGGCGAGCCTGCTGCACTCCTCCCTTTGGCGCGCAGGGCGGAGTTGGCTTCACTCAGTTGCTGTTGAAGAACAGTGTTGGCTCCTGAAGAAAAGGAAGAAAGATAACAGTCGTCAATAAAGTAGGTCATCGGGGAGATCCGGCCCGACTGCTCAGCAGTCGGCCCGAATCTCGGGGACTACAGCCCGCGGGTGCGCTAGCGCGCCCCCGCAGAGAAGAAAAAAGGACTTACTCCGGCTCTCCGCCAAGTCAGCGGTCCGCTTACCCAGCTCTTCAACATTACGGTTGAAGGCAGTGACGCGGAGGTTGTGGTAATCCTGCGACAAGCATTTCAGACAAAGCTAGTACCCATAAGGTCATCAATTGGAGTTCCGGTTCGCCTGCTCAGCAGCCGGCCCGAAACTCGGGGACTACACCCAGTGGGTGCGCTGGCGCGCCCCCACAAAGAGGAACAAGAAAACAAAGACCAAAGGAAAAAAACATACCCGGACGGCTGCCCGCGATGCTAGGAACGCCTTGGTGCAACTCTGGAGAGCGTCACCCTCAGCTCGGAGCTTCGCCTGGACGTCCAGGAGCGCCCGGTTCAGCGGCGCTGTGCCGCCTCCTCGCACCCACCCAATAGGTGCGGCGCTCGTCGCTTCGGCGTCTGGGGCCGCCGAGCTGGCGGTGCCGGCTTCCAGGGGGCGGGGTGCTGAAGTCGCCTTCTCCATACGACGGCGCGTTGGCGAGCCGACTTGGAGGAGTAGACTCGCCACGGCCTCGTCTTCGGTCGGCGGCACCGGAGGGTCCGCTGGCTGCTCGCCTTGCGCGCCTTCAGACGGCGGCGGAACATTCGCGTCCGGAGTAGAAGGGTCGCCGCCTTCCCTCTCCTCGACGGGGTTCTCCCTGCCGGCTTCTCTAGTTGGCCCCGTGAACTCTGGAGGCGACGGCGCAGAGTTCAACGGGGTGACGAGCACTGCCGACTGGCGGCGTGCGGCTTCCTCAGCCCGCTGTTTCGCCGCGGCGACGGCTTCGGCCTCCGCTAGTTTTTTCTTAGCGGAGGCCTCCGCCCTGTCGGCCTCCGCCTTCTCCAGGCGGAGGGCCTCTTCTTCGTTGCGCTTCTCTTGCGCATTCCGGTCCGTCGCCTCCCGGAGGTCAGCAGCAGGGTCAATCCGCCGAGTGGTGGCAGACGTCTCCGCTGACCCCATGACGGAGGCGGCGGCGACCCGCTCAAGAGAGAGGGGAGCCCTAAAGCAAGAGGGGCAAGCAGAGACTCGGACAAATCATGAAGAAAGAATAAAACTTTAAAGACAGAGTACTTATGCGGAGACCAACGGCGGCTTCTTCACTTCCTTACGGAAGCGGATGGCCTTCGCGGCTGCCTCTTCCCGCCGGGTCGCCGCAGCCGAGCCCTTGGGCTTCTTCGGCCAGCTGCCGAACAAGGTCGGCACGGCCCTGCGCTTCTTCCCGCCGCCTGGAGTGCCCGCCGCGGCAGAAGAGCCCGCGCCAGGCTGGCTGGCTCCTGGCCGATGGCAAGGGGCGACTTCTCCCTCGGTGTTGTCTTCAGGCCAGTCGGCGAAGGTAGCCGAAGGCCTGAAGTCGCCTTCTGTCCCTCCTCCTCCCTCGGCGTCGTCTTCCAGAGCCGCCGCCCCCAGATCGGGGTCGTCGACGTCGCTCTCCGCCCGGTTGGCGAGGAACTCACGGGCCGGCCCCGAGGTGCCGGCTGGTGGGTGAAGAAGGGGATTCTAACCAAAGCCGACTTGTCAAAATAAAACTCAGCAAGAAGAAGACAATCTAAAGAAAGAAAAGAAAGGCGACTCACCACGGGCGGGGGGTTGGCGCGGAAGTACGGCTCCTTGCCGAATCGCTAGTCCTCCAGGAGCCTGCTGTCCGAGAGGTAGTTCACCATGAAGGCCACCTCTTCGTGAGGCATGTCCTTGGTGCACATCCGACTCGGGTCGCGGTGCCCGCTCATCTGGCATATCATGTGAGGGCGGCCTTGGAGTGGGAGAACTCGACGCGAAACGAAGGCGGCCCGCAGGTCCGGACCAGTCAGACCCTCCGACTGCGTCAGCACTCGGAGTCGCGTGATGGTGCCGGCTCCCGTAGGCGCCAGCGACCTGGCCCGGTACAACCAGTTGAGCAGTCTCCCAGCCGGCGGGCCGGCTTCGAAAGCCAGCAGGTTGACCCAGTCGCCCCTCGTGGCGACGTTCTTGACATAGAAGTAGGATCTCTGCCACATCTTCGCAGACTTTATCAGTAAGATGGAGGGGAAGGGATTGTCAGCCCCCGACCTTCGCACGACGAAGAAGGCGCCGCACTGAGCCGGCACGCCCGCGGCCTGGGTGCTGAGCTTGGAGAAGAAGAACTCCCCCCAGAGCTCGAGGGTGGGGAGGACTCCGAGGAAGCCTTCGCACAGGGCCACGAAGGTGGACAGCAGCACCACTGTGTTGGGGGTGAGGTGGTGCGGCCAGAGAGCGTAGAACTCCAGGAAGGACCAGAAAAAACTGCTCGCCGGCAGCCCCAGCCCACGCAGGCAATGCGAGCGGAAGATGACCCGCTCGTCCTCCTGCGGTGCGGGGGAAATCTCCCCCTCCGGCGCAAGACGCACCTGCACGCGATCCTCGCTGGGAAGCCAACGGGTCCGGCGGAGGAACTCAATGTGGTATTCATGAACTTAGGAACCGTCCCAGGTGCCGGAGCGCACTGGGGGAGGCGCGACAGCGGAGGAAGAACTCATCGCGAGTTGTCGCTGCAGCGTTCGCCGGAGCCTGGGCGTGCGGCGGAGCGAAGAAGAGAAGAGGAAGGAGGAGAGCGAGGAGCAGCAAGGAGGAAGAGAACGAGGAGTAGTGGGAAGGAGGGGCGCGCGTGCCCCCCTCTTCCCCCTACTTATAGCCCCGTGGGCTGCGAAGCCAAGGGGGCGGACGTGGGGATTTACTGCTCCCACAACCCCACGACCCCCACGATCCACGTAAAGTTATTGCGCGCAGTAACTCCACGGGAATCCCAACCGTCCACCGGGGCCGCAGCGGATCCGCTCGGGCGCCGAGGCGCGGTAGTGGCGGTCCCCGCCTATGGGCCTGTCCCGTCACACGCGTAGGCTGGCAGGACAGCCTGGCCACGTTCCCTCGCGTGACAGGCCAAGAGCGGGCGGCGGCCTGGAGGCTTAGCTAGACTCCACTTAAAATCCCGCCACGACGTTCGAAATACTGAGCAAGTCGGAATTGAGTGAGTCCAAGTTGAGCAAGTCCGACTCCTTCTAGACGGCCCGACAGAAGTCAATCAAAGACCATGTGTTGAGCACCCGAAAAGAGAAACTGCTGAGGCCTCTCGACCGATCGTCTGCGGCGCCTCACCAGCTTCGGGGACTACCGTCGGAGTGATGGGCCACGGGTAGGCCAACCCGAGTCCCATAACCTTTCAAGACATCGGGGCAGGCTGCGCCCCTCAAGACCCCAGGGCGAAGAGCCGCCTCCTGAGGAGTCGACGGCAGGGCGGCCGACTGCCCGCTCACGGCCGAGTCCCAGGGACGACTTCCAGAGAAGCCGGCTTTGGGGAGTCGGCCGGCGACTCCAACAAACCCATGACCTCATCGAAGGGGACGGGGCAGGGGCGTGGCTACAGTGAAGCCCACTCCCGCCCCTTACCAAGGGCAGGCATGGCCACAGCACGCCGTACCCGGGAAGATCTCCGTGCGGCGTGGCACTGTTGCCCAGCCGGCCCTGACATCAGCACCACAGTACCAAGTCCTGCGCCCACGATAGCTTGTCTGTACGGCCCGGGGGCAGCAGGTCCCACCAGTCAGTGAGACCCTAGGAGACGGCAAGAGGACCGCCAGTCGGATCCATCAGGAGTCGGCCTGGGGAGTCGGCCGAGCCCTCCCCTGGGCCCCATGCACCATTAATCAAGATGTGATGGGGAGTGGCAATAGTGATCGCCCGCCAGGCGGCGAGACTGTTGCCATGACCCCATGACCACGCCCGCGTCATCAGAAGCACGGCTACAGTAATCAGCGGCCGGCAACACCTGCCCGCGGCGGACGCGGCCTGTCGGCTCCGTACCAGACCAGTCGGCGGGGCCCAGCAGTCGGCGGGCCCCAGCAGTCAGCGGAGAAGTCGGAGGCCAGAGGCACTGACGGCTGGGCCCACGCCCAGTCGAATTACCATTGTACCCCTGGGGGGTAGGCCTATATAAACCCCCCAGGGCACCCATGCAAAGGGTTGGAACTCGATATCTCTAGACCATACCAGATAGAAGGAGAGAGCTAGCCTTGCCCTCTCCTACCTCTAAGAAACAGCTCAAGGAGCAACCGTGTAAACACTTGGCCATAGTGATCATGCGGAGACCCCGCAGAGCAGCAGTAGGGGTATTATCTCCCCGGAGAGCCCTGAAGCTGGGTAAGATTCACCGGCGTGCATGTCTTCGCCTCATCCCGTTTCCAGGCACCGGCGACGTTCTACTCGCCCCCACCATGATAAGCCATCCGTTGGCATATGTCGAACCAAACCCCCGACAAAGCTCAAGCCCTACTTTCAAGAGCACCCCATCACGGTCGTATGTACTGCCCCGCTTGCCGAGATCATAGGCAGCCGGGATGCATCCGGCCGGGTGGCAAAATGGGCCATTGAGCTAGCTCCCTACATGATCTTCTACAGCCTCGCACCGCCATTAAGTCCCAAGCACTGGCCAACTTCCTCGTCGACTGGGCCGAAACCCAGTACCTGCCACCGGCCCCCGACTCCACTCACTGGCAGATGCACTTCGATGGGTCCAAGATGTGCACCGTCTTGGGAGCCGGTATCATCCTCACCTCTCCCAAGGGCGACAAGCTCAAGTACACATTGCAAATTCATTTTGCCGCCTCCAACAATGTGGTCGAGTACGAGGCGCTCATACAAGGGCTCCGGCTAGCCAAAGAGCTGGGCATCCGCCGAATCCTGTGTTATGGCGACTCGGATTTGGTGGTCCAGCACTCATCTGGCGACTGGGATTCCCGGGACGCAAACATGGCGAGCTACCGCTTCCTCGTACAGCAAATCAGTGGGTATTTTGAAGGATGCGAGTTCCTCCATGTGCCACGGGCCGACAACGGGCAAGCAGACGCCCTGGCACGAATAGGCTCCACCCGGCAAGCTATACCAGCCGGCGTTTCTCTCCACCGCCTCCTCAAGCCGTTTATCAAGCCGTCTCCAGAATCTGATTCCATCTTTGTGCCACCTAGCCCCGATGCGGTCGGGTCCGACTTGGGGAACCAAGCAGGCGGCTTGGGGACTTCGACAGGCGGCCCGGGGACTGCCATAGTCGCACCCGGCCCGGGAACTTCGGAACTCGGCCCGGGGGCTACTGCAGCCGGCTCGGGGACTGCATCGACACAACAGGCGGTGGCCGACTCCAACTCTTCACCACCCAGCCCACCCGCCCTGGTCACAGTAGCAGTTTTGACAGTAGAAGAAGTCACAGCTCCATCATGGGCCCAGCCTATCCTCAACTTCTTAGTAAACAGAGAGTTGCCAACTGACAAGATCTCAACAAGACAAGTCCAACGTCGAGCCGGAGCATACACAATAGTAAACCGAGAGCTTGTTAGGCACAGCATCACTGGAGTCTTCCAGCGCTGCGTCGAGCCAGAGAAGGGCATAGCAATCCTCAAGGACATCCACCAAGGTGAATGCGGCCTCAAGATCACTCGTCTCCAAAGCTTCCCACCATGGATTCTTCTGGCCGACTGCTTTGGATGACGCCAAGGAGCTAGTCAAACACTGCAAAGGGTGCCACGTTTTCAGTTCCAAGCAACACCTGCCGGCTTCTGCACTCAAGACCATCCCCCTCACCTGGCCTTTTGCCGTCTGGGGGCTGGACATGGTGGGCCCATTCAAGACGGCACGCGGCGGCATGACACATCTGCTCGTCGATGTGGACAAATTTACCAAGTGGATTGAAGCAAAGCCGATCAAGAAGCTGAATGGGCCGACGGCCGTGACGTTCATCGCAGATATCACAACCCGGTACGGCATACCGCACAGCATCATCACCGACAATGGCACAAAATTTGCAAAGAGAGCACTGGCACGCTTCTGTGCAACACAAGGCATCTGGCTGGACCTAGCGTCCGCTGCCCACCCGCAGTCAAACGGCCAGGTCGAGCGAGCAAACGGCCTCATCCTCTCCGGCATCAAGCCCCAACTGGTCGTGCCACTGGAGCGTTCGGCCGGCTGTTGGCTCGACGAGCTGCCGGCCATCCTCTGGAGTTTGCGCACTACCCCAAACAAGTCAACCGGCTTCACCCCCTTCTTCCTTGTATATGGTGTCGAGGCTGTCATCCCAACTGACATCGAGTTCGACTCACCTCGGGTTACCATGTACACGGAGGCGGAGGCCAAGGAATCACGAGAAGACGGCGTCGACCTGCTGGAAGAGGGCCGGCTGTTAACCCTCAGCCGGTCCGCCATCTATCAGCAGGGTCTACGCCGCTACCACAGCCGGAAGGTCAAGCAAAGATCGTTCCAAGAGGGCGATCTTGTGCTCCAGCTGATCCAGCAAACAGCCGGCCAGCACAAGGTCTCGGCCCCTTGGGAGGGCCCCTTCTGTTGGAAATATGCCCTAGAGACAATAATAAAATGGTTATTATTATATTTCTTTGTTCATGATAATTGTCTATTGTTCATGCTATAATTGTGTTATCCGGAAATCGTAATACATGTGTGAATACATAGACCACAACACGTCCCTAGTGAGCCTCTAGTTGACTAGCTCGTTGATCAAAGGATAGTCATGGTTTCCGGACTATGGACATTGGATGTCATTGATAATGGGATCACATCATTAGGAGAATGATGCGATGGACAAGACCCAATCCTAAGCTTAGCTCAAAGATAGTGTAGTTTGTTTGCTGTAGCTTTTCTGAATGTCAAGTATCATTTCCTTAGACCATGAGATTGTGCAACTCCTGGATACCGTAGGAGTGCCTTGGGTGTGCCAAACGTCAGAACGTAACTGGGTGACTATAAAGGTACATTACAGGTATCTCTGAAAGTGTCTATTGGGTTGCCACGAATCAAGACTGGGATTTGTCACTCCGTATGACGGAGAGGTATCTCTGGGCCCACTCGGTAATGCATCATAATAATGAGCTCAATGTGACCAAGTGGTTGATCACGGGATCATGCATTACGGTACGAGTAAAGTGACTTGCCCGTAACGAGATTGAACTAGGTATTGGGATAATGACGATCGAGTCTCGGACAAGTAACGTACCGATTGACAAAGGGAATTGTATACGGATTGATTGAATCCTCGACATCGTGGTTCATCTGATTGGATCATCGTGGAGCATGTGGGAGCCAACATGGGTATCCAGATCCCATGTTGGTTATTGACCGGAGAGGCGTCTCGGTCATGTCTGCATGTCTCCCGAACCCGTAGGGTCTACACACTTAAGGTTCGGTGACGCTAGGGTTGTAGAGATATTAGCATACAGTAACCCCGAAAGTTGTTAGGAGTCCCGGATGAGATCCTGAACGTCACGAGGAGTTCCGGAATGGTCCGGAGGTGAAGATTTATATATAGGAAGTCAAGCTTCGGCCATCGGGAAAGTTTCGGGGGTAATCGGTATTGTACCGAGACCACTGGAAGGGTCCCGGGAGTCCACCGGGTGGGGCCACCTATCCTGGAGGGCCCCATGGGCTGAAGTGGGAGGGCAACCAGCCCCTAGTGGGCTGGTGAGCCCCCCTTGGGCTTCCCCCTGTGCCTAGGGTTGGAAACCCTAGGGGTGGGCCCGCCACCCTTGCCTTGGGGAGCAAGGCACCCCCTTTGGCCGCCGCCCCACCTAGGAGATTGGATCCTAGGGCCGGCGCCCCCCTAGGCACCCTATATATAGTGGGGGGGGGAGGGCAGCCGGCACCCAAGCCCCTGGCCTCTCCCTCTCCCTCCCGTGACACTCCTCCGTCTCCCTGCGCTTGGCGAAGCCCTGCCGAGATCACCGTTGCTTCCACCACCACGCCGTCGTGCTACTGGATCTTCATCAACCTCTCCTTCCCCCTTGCTGGATCAAGTTGGAGGAGACGTCTTCCCAACCGTACGTGTGTTGAACACGGAGGTGCCATCCGTTCGGCACTAGGTCAACGGTGATTTAGATCACGTCGAGTACGACTCCATCAACCCCGTTCTCTTGAACGCTTCCGCGCGCGATCTACAAGGGTATGTAGATGCACTCCTCTCTCCCTCGTTGCTAGATGACTCCATAGATTGATCTTGGTGATGCGTAGAAAATTTTAAAATTCTGCTACGTTCCCCAACAGTGGCGTCATGAGCTAGGTCTATGCGTAGTTACTATGCACGAGTAGAACACAAAGCAGTTGTGGGCGTCGATATTGTTAATTTGCTTGGCGTTACTAGTCTTATCTTGATTCGGCGGCATCGTGGGATGAAGCGGCCCGGACCGACCTTACACGTACGCTTACGTGAGACTGGTTCCACCGACTGACATGCACTAGTTGCATAAGGTGGCTGGTGGGTGTCTGTCTCTCCCACTTTAGACGGATCGGATTCGATGAACAGGGTCCTTATGAAGGGTAAATAGAAATTGGCAATTCATGTTGTGGTTTTGGCGTAGGTAAGAAACGTTCTTGCTAGAAACCTATAGCAGCCACGTAAAAACTTGCAACAACAATTAGAGGACGTCTAACTTGTTTTTGCAGCAAGTGTTTTGTGATGTGATATGGCCAAAGGATGTGATGTATGAGATGATCATGTTCTTGTAATAGGAATCATGACTTGCATGTCGATGAGTATGACAACCGGCAGGAGCCATAGGAGTTGTCTTTATTTATTTATGACCTGCATGTCAACATAAATGTCATGTACTTACTTTACTTTATTGCTAAAGTGTTAGCCATAGTAGTAGAAGTAATAGATGACGAGACAACTTCAAGAAGACACGATGATGGAGATCATGATGATGGACATCATGGTGTCATGCCGGTGACAACGATGATCATGGAGCCCCGAAGATGGAGATCAAAAGGAGCAAATGATATTGGCCATATCATGTCACTATTTGATTGCATGTGATGTTTATCATGTTTTACATCTTATTTTCTTAGAACGACGGTAGCTTAAATAAGATGATCCCTCGTAATAATTTCAAGAAAGTGTTCCCCCTAACTGTGCACCGTTGCGAAGGTTCATTATTTCGAAGCACCACATGATGATCGGGTGTGATAGATTCTAACGTTCGAATACAACGGGTGTAAGCCAGATTTACATATGCAATACACTTAGGTTGACTTGACGAGCCTAGCATGTACAGACATGGCCTCAGAACACGGAAGACCGAAAGGTCGAGCATGAGTCGTATAGAAGATACGATCAACATGAAGATGTTCACCGATGTTGGCTAGTCCGTCTCACGTGATGATCGGACACGGCCTAGTTAACTCGGATCATGTTGCACTTAGATGACTGGAGGGATGTCTATCTGAGTGGGAGTTCGTTGAATAATTTGATTAGATGAACTTAATTATCATGAACTTAGTCTAAAATCTTTACAATATGTCTTGTAGATCAAATGGCCCACGTTGCCCTCAACTTCAACGCGTTCCTAGAGAAAACAAGCTGAAAGACGATGGCAGCAACTATACGGACTGGGTCCGGAACCTGAGGATCATCCTCATAGCTGCCGAGAAAGATTATGTCCTAGAAGCACCGCTAGGTGACGCACCTGTCCCACAGAACCAAGACGTTATGAACGCTTGGCAGTCATGTGCTGATGATTACTCCCTCATTCAATGCGGCATGCTTTACAGCTTAGAACCGGGGCTCCAAAAGCGTTTTGAGAGACACGGAGCATACGAGATGTTCAAAGAGCTGAAAGTGGTTTTTCAAGCTCATGCCCGGGTCGAGAGATATGAAGTCTCCAACAAGTTCTTCAGCTGTAAGATGGAGGAAAATAGTTCTGTCAGTGAGCACATACTCAGAATGTCTGGGTTGCATAACCGCTTGACTCAGCTGGGAGTTAATCTCTCGGATGACGCGGTCATTGACAGAATCCTTCAGTCGCTTCCACCGAGCTACAAGAGCTTTGTGATGAACTTCAATATGTAGGGGATGGAAAAGACCATACCTGAAGTATTTGCAATGCTGAAATCAGCAGAGGTAGAAGTCAAAAAGGAACATCAAGTGTTGATGGTGAATAAAACCACTAAGTTCAAGAAAGGCAAGGGTAAGAAGAACTTCAAGAAGGACGGCAAGGGAGTTGCCACGCCCAATAAGCAAGCTGCCGGGAAGAAGCCAAAGAATGGACCCAAGCCCGATACTGAGTGTTTTTATTGCAAGGGAAGTGGTCACTGGAAGCGGAACTGCCCCAAATACTTAGCGGACAAGAAGGCCGGCAACACTAAAGGTATATGTGATATACATGTAATTTATGTGTACCTTTCCAGTACTCATAGTAGCTCCTGGGTATTTGATACCGGTGCGGTTCCTCACATTTATAACTCAAAGCAGGAGCTACGGGATAAGCGGAGACTGGTGAAGGACGAGGTGACGATGCGCGTCGGGAATGGTTCCAAGGTCGATGTGATCGCCGTCGGCACGCTGCCTTTACATTTACCTACGGGATTAGTTTTAAACCTCAATAATTGTTATTTAGTGCCAGCTTTGAGCATGAACATTGTATCAGGATCTCGTTTAATTCGAGATGGCTACTCATTTAAATCCGAGAATAATGGTTGTTCTATTTATATGAGAGATTTGTTTTATGGTCATGCTCCGATGGTGAATGGTTTATTCTTAATGAATCTCGAGCGTAATGCTACACATATTCATAGTGTGAATACCAAAAGATATAAGGTTGATAATGATTGTCCCACATACTTGTGGCACTGCCGCCTTGGTCACATAGGTGTCAAACGCATGAAGAAGCTCCATGCAGATGGACTTTTAGAGTCTCCTGATTACAAATCATTTGACACGTGCGAACCATGCCTCATGGGTAAAATGACCAAGACTCCATTCTCAGGAACAATGGAGCGAGCAACCAACTTATTGGAAATCATACATATTGATGTGTGCGGTCCAATGAGTGTTGAGGCTCGCGGTGGCTATCGTTATGTTCTCACCCTCACTGATGACTTGAGTAGATATGGGTATGTCTACTTAATGAAACACAAGTCTGAGACCTTTGAAAAGTTCAAGGAATTTCAGAGTGAGGTTGAGAATCAACATGACAGAAAAATCAAGTTCTTGCGATCAGATCGTGGGGGAGAATACTTGAGTCACGAATTTGGCACACACTTAAGAAAATGTGGAATAGTTTCACAACTCACGCCGCCTGGAACACCTCAGCGTAATGGTGTGTCCGAACGTCGTAATCGCACTCTATTAGATATGGTGCGATCTATGATGTCTCTTACCGATTTACCGCTGTCATTTTGGGGCTATGCTTTAGAGACTGCCGCATTCACTTTAAATAGGGCTCCGTCGAAATCCGTTGAGACGACACCGTATGAATTATGGTTTGGCAAGAAACCTAAGCTGTCATTTCTAAAAATTTGGGGATGCGATGCTTATGTCAAGAAACTTCAACCTGAAAAGCTCGAACCCAAGTCGAAAAAATGCATCTTCATAGGATACCCTAAAGAAACTGTTGGTTATACCTTCTACCTCAGATCCGAAGGCAAGATCTTTGTTGCCAAGAATGGGTCCTTTCTAGAGAAAGAGTTTCTCTCGAAAGAAATAAGTGGGAGGAAAGTAGAACTTGATGAAGTATTACCTCTTGAACCGGTAAGTGGCGCAGCTCAAGAAAATGTTCCTGAGGTGCCTGCACCAACTAGAGAGGAAGTTAATGATGATGATCATGAAACTTCAAATCAAGTTACTACTGAACTTCGTAGGTCCACGAGGACACGTTCCGCACCAGAGTGGTACGGCAACCCTGTCTTGGAAATCATGTTGTTAGACAATGGTGAACCTTCGAACTATGAAGAAGCGATGGCGGGCCCGGATTCCGACAAATGGCTGGAAGCTGTGAAATCCGAGATAGGATCCATGTACGAAAACGAAGTGTGGACTTTGACTGACTTGCCCAATGATCGGCGAGCCATAGAAAATAAATGGATCTTTAAGAAGAAGACAGACGTGGATGGTAATGTGACCATCTATAAAGCTTGGCTTGTCGCTAAGGGTTATCGACAAGTTCAAGGGGTTGACTACGATGAGACTTTCTCACCCGTAGCGAAGATAAAGTCCTTCCGAATCATGTTAGCAATTGCCGCATTCTATGATTATGAGATATGGCAAATGGATGTCAAAACGGCATTCCTTAATGGTTTCCTTAAGGAAGAATTGTATATGATGCAGCCGGAAGGTTTTGTCGATCCTAAGAATCCTGACACGGTGTGCAAGCTCCAACGCTCGATTTATGGGCTGGTGCAAGCATCTCGGAGTTGGAACATTCGTTTTGATGAGATGATCAAAGCGTTTGGGTTTACGCAGACTTATGGAGAAGCATGCATTTACAAGAAAGTGAGTGGGAGCTCTGTAGCATTTCTCATATTGTATGTGGATGACATACTGTTGATGGGAAATGATATAGAATTCTTGGAAAGCATAAAGGCCTACTTGAACAAGAGTTTTTCAATGAAGGACCTTGGAGAAGCTGCTTATATATTAGGCATCAAGATCTATAGAGATAGATCGAGACGCCTCATTGGTCTTTCACAGAGGACGTACCTTGACAAGATATTGAAGAAGTTCAAAATGGATCAGTCAAAGAAGGGGTTCTTGCCTGTATTGCAAGGTACGAGATTGAGCACGGCTCAATGCCCGACCACGGCAGAAGATAGAGAAAAGATGAGTGTCGTCCCCTATGCCTCGGCCATAGGGTCTATCATGTATGATATGCTGTGTACCAGACCTGATGTAAACCTTGCCGTAAGTTTGGTAGAAAGGTACCAAAGTAATCCCGGCATGGAACACTGGACAGCGGTCAAGAATACCCTGATGTACCTAAAAAGGACTAAGGACATGTTTCTCGTGTATGGAGGTGACGAAGAGCTCGTCGTAAAGGGTTACGTCGATGCTAGCTTCGACACAGATCTGGATGAATCTAAGTCACAAACCGGATACGTGTATATTTTGAATGGTGGGGCAGTAAGCTGGTGCAGTTGCAAGCAAAGCGTTGTGGCGGGATACATGTGAAGCGGAGTACATGGCAGCCTCAGAGGCAGCACAAGAAGCAGTCTGGGTGAAGGAGTTCATTACCGACCTAGGAGTCATACCCAATGCGTCGTGCCTGATGACTCTCTTCTGTGACAACACCGGAGCCATTGCCCTTGCCAAGGAGCCTAGGTTTCATAGGAAGACCAGGCATTTCAAGCGTCGCTTCAACTCCATTCGTGAAAGTGTTCAAAATGGAGACATAGAGATTCGTAAAGTACATACGGACCTGAATGTGGCAGATCCGTTGACTAAACCTCTCCCTAGAGCGAAACATGATCAACACCAGAACTGCATGGGTGTTCGATTCATCACAATGTAACTAGAATATTGACTCTAGTGCAAGTGGGAGACTGTTGGAAATATGCCCTAGAGGCAATAGTAAAATGGTTATTATTATAATTCTTTGTTCATGATAATTGTCTATTGTTCATGCTATAATTGTGTTATCCGGAAGTCGTAATACATGTGTGAATACATAGACCACAACACGTCCCTAGTGAGCCTCTAGTTGACTATCTCGTTGATCAAAGAATAGTCATGGTTTCCTGACTATGGACATTGGATGTCATTGATAACGGGATCACATCATTAGGAGAATGATGTGATGGACAAGACCCAATCCTAAGCTTAGCTCAAAGATCGTGTAGTTCGTTTGCTGTAGCTTTTCTGAATGTCAAGTATCATTTAATTAGACCATGAAATTGTGCAACTCCCGGATACCGTAGGAGTGCCTTGGGTGTGCCAAACGTCACAACATAACTGGGTGACTATAAAGGTACATTACAGGTATCTCCGAAAGTGTCTGTTGGGTTGGCACGAATCGAGACTGGGGTTTGTCACTCCGTATGATGGAGAGGTATCTCTGGGCCCACTCGGTAATGCATCATCATAATGAGCTCAATGTGACCAAGTGGTTGATCACGGGATCATGCATTACGGTACGAGTAAAGTGACTTGCCGGTAACGAGATTGAACTAGGTATTGGGATACCGACGTGTTGGGGAACGTTGCAGAAAACAAAATTTTCCTACGGTTTCACCAAGATCCATCTAGGAGTTCATCTAGCAACGAGTGATCAGATTGCATGTACATACCTTTGTAGATCACGCGCGGAAGCGTTCAAAGAACGGGGATGAGGAAGTCGTACTCGACGTGATCCAAATCACCGGAGATCCTAGCGCCGAACGGACGGCACCTCCGCGTTCAACACACGTACGGTCAGCGTAACGTATCCTTCTTCTTGATCCAGCAAGGGGAAAGGAGAGGTTGAGGGAGATGGCTCCAGCAGCAGCACGACGGCGTGGTGTTGATGGAGCTTCAGTACTCCGGCAGGGCTTCGCCAAGCACTATGGAGGAGGAGGAGGTGTTGGAGAGGGAGAGGGAGGCACCAAAGATCAAGGTAAGAAGTCCTCCATATCCCCACTATATATAGGAGGGCCAAGGGGGGGCGCCGGCCCTAGGAGATCTAATCTCCTAGGGGGGTGCGGCCAAGGGGAGGAATCCCTCCTCCCCAAGGCACCTAGGAGGTGCCTTCCCCTCCTAGGACTCTTCCTTTAGGGTTTCCCCCACCCTAGGCGCATGGGCCCTAGGGGGAAGTGGCGCCCCAGCCCACTTTGGGCTGGATCCCTTCCCACTTCAGCCCATGGGTCCCTCCGGGATAGGTGGCCCCACCCGGTGGACCCCCGGGACCCTTCCGGTGGTCCCGGTACAATACCGGTGACCCCGAAACTTGTCCTGATGCCCGAAATAGCACTTCCTATATATAATTCTTTACCTCTGGACCATTCCGGAACTCCTCGTGACGTCCGGGATCTCATCCGGGACTCCGAACAACATTCGGGTTACTGCATATACATATCCCTACAACCCTAGCGTCACCGAACCTTAAGTGTGTAGACCCTACGGGTTCGGGAGACATGTAGACATGACCGAGATGCTCTCCGGTCAATAACCAACAGCGGGATCTGGATACCCATGTTGGCTCCCACATGCTCCTCGATGATCTCATCGGATGAACCATGATGTCGAGGATTCAAGCAACCCCGTATACAATTCCCTTTGTCAATCGGTATGTTACTTGCCCGAGATCCGATCGTCGGTATCCCAATACCTCGTTCAATCTCGTTACCGGCAAGTCACTTTACTTGTACCGTAATGCATGATCCCGTGACCAGACACTTGGTCACTCTGAGCTCATTATGATGATGCATTACCGAGTGGGCCCAGTGATACCTCTCCGTCATACGGAGTGACAAATCCCAGTCTTGATCTGTGTCAACCCAACAGACACTTTCGGAGATACCCATAGTATACCTTTATAGTCACCCAGTTACGTTGTGACGTTTGGTACACCCAAAGCACTCCTACGGTATCCGGGAGTTACACGATCTCATGGTCTAAGGAAAAGATACTTGACATTGGAAAACTCTAGCAAACGAACTATACGATCTTGTGCTATGTTTAGGATTGGGTCTTGTCCATCACATCATTCTCCTAATGATGTGATCTCGTTATCAATGACATCCAATGTCCATAGTCAGGAAACAATGACTATCTGTTGATCAACGAGCTAGTCAACTAGAGGCTTACTAGGGACATGTTGGTGTCTATTATTCACACATGTATTACGATTTCCGGATAACACAATTATAGCATGAATAAAGACAATTATCATGAACAAGGAAATATAATAATAATTCTTTTATTATTGCCTCTAGGGCATATTTCCAACAGTTTCCCACTTGCACTAGAGTCAATAATCTAGTTACATGTGATGAATCGAACACCCATGGAATTCTGGTGTTGATCATGTTTTGCTCTAGGGAGAGGTTTAGTCAATGGATCTACTATATTCAGGTCCGTATGTACTTTACAAATATCTATGTCTCCATCTTGAACATTTTGTGAAACCTGGGCTCCTTGGCAAGTGCAATAGCTCAAGTGTTGTCACAGAAGAGTTTGATTGGCCCCGACGCATTGGGTATGACTCCTAGGTCGGTGATGAACTCCTTCACCCAAATTGCTTCATGTGCTGCCTCCGAGGCTGCGATGTACTCCGCTTCACATGTAGATCCCGCCACGACGCTCTGCTTGCAACTGCACCAGCTCACTGCCCCACCATTCAAAGTATACACGTATCCGGTTTGTGACTTAGAGTCATCCAGATCTGTGTCGAAGCTAGCGTCGACGTCACCCTTTACGACAAGCTCTTCGTCACCTCCATAAACGGGAAACATTTCCTTAGTCCTTTTCAGGTACTTCAGGATATTCTTGACCGCTGTCCAGTGTTCCTTGCCGGGATTACTTTGGTACCTTCCTACCAAACTTACGGCAAGGTTTACATCAGGTCTGGTACACAGCATGGCATACATAATAGAATCTATGGCTGAGGCATAGGGGATGACACTCATCTCTTCTATATCTTCTGCCGTGGTCGGACATTGAGCCGAGCTCAATTTCACACCTTGCAACACAGGCAAGAACCCCTTCTTAGACTGATCCATATTGAACTTCTTCAATATCTTATCAAGGTATGTGCTTTGTGAAAGACCTATGAGGCGTCTTGATCTATCTCTGTAGATCTTGATGCCTAATATATAAGCAGCTTCTCCAAGGTCCTTCATTGAAAAACTCTTATTCAAGTAGGCCTTAATGCTGTCCAAGAGTTCTATATCATTTCCCATCAAAAGTATGTCATCTACATATAATATGAGAAATGCTACAGAGCTCCCACTCACTTTCTTGTAAACGCAGGCTTCTCCATAAGTCTGTGTAAACCCAAACGCTTTGATCATCCCATCAAAGCAAATGTTCCAACTCTGAGATGCTTGCACCAGCCCATAAATCAAGCGTTGGAGCTTGCACACCTTGTCAGCATACTTAGGATCGACAAAACCTTCCGGCTGCATCATATACAATTCTTCCTTAAGGAAACCATTAAGGAATGCCGTTTTGATGTCCATTTGCCATATCTCATAATCATAGAATGCGGCAATTGCTAACATGATTCGGACGGACTTTAGCTTCGCTACCGGTGAGAAAGTCTCATCGTAGTCAACCCCTTGAACTTGTCGATAACCCTTAGCGACAAGGCAAGCTTTATAGATGGTTACATTACCATCCGCGTCTGTCTTCTTCTTAAAGATCCATTTATTTTCTATGGCTCGCCGTTCAACGGGCAAGTCAGTCAAAGACCATACTTCGTTTTCATACATGGATCCTATCTCGGATTTCATGGCTTCTAGCCATTTGTCAGAATCCGGGCCCGCCATCGCTTCTTCATAGTTCGAAAGTTCACCGTTGTCTAACAACATGATTTCCAAGACAGGGTTGCCGTACCACTCTGGTGCGGAACATGTCCTTGTGGACCTTCGAATTTCAGTAGGAGCTTGATCAGAAGAATCTTGATCATCATCATTAACTTCCTCTCTAGTCGGTGCAGGCACCTCAGGAACATTTTCTTGAGTTGCGCCATTTTCCGGTTCAAGAGGTAATACTTCATCAAGTTCTACTTTCATCCCACTTACTTCTTTCGAGAGGAACTCCTTCTCTAGAAAGGACCCATTCTTGGCAAAAAAAATCTTGCCTTCGGATCTGAGGTAGAAGGTATACCCAATAGTTTCTTTAGGGTATCCTACGAAGACGCATTTTTCCGTCTTGGGTTCGAGCTTTTCAGGTTGAAGTTTCTTGACATAAGCATCGCATCCCCAAACTTTTAGAAACGACAGCTTAGGTTTCTTCCCAAACCATAATTGAAACGGTGTCGTCTCAATGGATTTCGACGGAGCCCTATTTAAAGTGAATGCGGCAGTCTCTAAAGCATAGCCCCAAAAAGAAAGCGGTAAATCGGCAAGAGACATCATAGATCGCACCATATCTAATAGAGTGCGATTACGACGTTCAGACACACCATTACGCTGAGGTGTTCCAGGCGGCGTGAGCTGTGAAACTATTCCACATTTTCTTAAGTGTGTGCCAAACTCGTGACTCAAGTATTCTCCTCCACGATCTGATCGTAGGAACTTGATTTTTCTGTCACGTTGATTCTCAACCTCACTCTGAAATTCCTTGAACTTTTCAAAGGTCTCAGAGTTGTGTTTCATTAAGTAGACATACCCATATCTACTCAAGTCATCAGTGAGGGTGAGAACATAACGTAGCCACCGTGAGCCTCAACACTCATTGGACCGCACACATCAGTATGTATGATTTCCAATAAGTTGGTTGCTCGCTCCATTGTTCCTGAGAACGGAGTCTTGGTCATTTTACCCATGAGGCATGGTTCGCACGTGTCAAATGATTCGTAATCAAGAGACTCTAAAAGTCCATCAGCATGGAGCTTCTTCATGCGTTTGACACCTATGTGACCAAGGCGGCAGTGCCACAAGTATGTGGGACTATCATTATCAATCTTACATCTTTTGGTACTCACACTATGAATATGTGTAGCATTACGCTCGAGATTCATTAAGAATAAACCATTTACCATCGGAGCATGACCATAAAACATATCTCTCATATAAATAGAACAACCATTATTCTCAGATTTAAATGAGTAGCCATCGCGTATTAAACGAGATCCTGATACAATGTTCATGCTCAAACTTAGCACTAAATAACAATTATTGAGGTTCAAAACTAATCCCGTAGGTAAATGTAGAGGTAGCGTGCCGACGGCGATCACATCGACCTTGGAACCATTCCCGACGCGCATCGGCACCTCGTCCTTCGCCAGTCTCCGCTTATTCCGCAGCTCCTGTTTTGAGTTACAAATGTGAGCAACCTCACCGGTATCAAATACCCAGGAGCTACTACGAGTACTGGTAAGGTACACATCAATTACATGTATATCACATATACCTTTCGTTTTGCCGGCCTTCTTGTCCGCTAAGTATTTGGGGCAGTTCCGCTTCTAGTGACCACTTTCCTTGCAATAAAAGCACTCAGTCTCGGGCTTGGGTCCATTATTTGGCTTCTTCCTGGCAGCTTGCTTGCCGGGCGCAGCAACTCCCTTGCCGTATTTCTTGAAGGTTTTCTTACCCTTGCCTTTCTTGAACTTAGTGGTTTTATTCACCATCAACACTTGATGTTCCTTTTTGACTTCTACCTCTGCTAATTTCAGCATTGCAAATACTTCAGGAATGGTCTTTTCCATCCCCTACATATTGAAGTTCATCACAAAGCTCTTGTAGCTCGGTGGAAGCGACTGGAGGATTCTGTCAATGATCGCGTCATCCGGGAGATTAACTCCCAGCTGAGTCAAGCGGTTATGTAACCCAGACATTGTGAGTATGTGCTCACTGACAGAACTATTTTCCTCCATCTTACAGCTGAAGAATTTGTCGGAGACTTCATATCTCTCGACCCGGGCATGAGCTTGGAAAACCATTTTCAGCTCTTCGAACATCTCATATGCTCCGTGTCTCTCAAAACGCTTTTGGAGCCCCGGCTCTAAGCTGTAAAGCATGCCGCACTGAACGAGGGAGTAGTCATCGGTACGTGCCTGCCAAGCGTTCATAACGTCTTGTTCTGCAGGGAGAACAGGTGCGTCACCTAGTGGTGCTTGTAGGACATAATCTTTCTTGGCAGCTATGAGGATGATCCTCAGGTTCCGGACCCAGTCCGTGTAGTTGCTGCCATCATCTTTCAGCTTGGTTTTCTCTAGGAACGCGTTGAAGTTGAGGACTACGTTGGCCATTTGATCTACAAGACATATTGTAAAGATTTTAGACTAATTTCATGATAATTAAGTTCATCTAATCAAATTATTCAATGAACTCCCACTTAGATAGACATCCCTCCAGTCATCTAAGTATAACATGATCCGAGTTAACTAGGCCGTGTCCGATCATCACGTGAGACGGACTAGTCAACGTCGGTGAACATCTTCATGTTGATCGTATCTTCTATATGACTCATGCTCGACCTTTCGGTCTTCTGTGTTCCGAGGCCATGTCTGTACATGCTAGGCTCGTCAAGTCAACCTAAGTGTTTTGCATGTGTAAATCTGTCTTACACCCGTTGTATGTGAACGTTAGAATCTATCACACCCGATCATCACGTGGTGCTTCGAAACAACGAACTGTCGCAACGGTGCACAGTTAGGGGGAACACTTTCTTGAAATTATTATGAGGGATCATCTTATTTACTACCGTCGTTCTAAGCAAACAAGATGAAAAACATGATAAACATCACATGCAATCAAATAATAACAGTGACATGATATGGCCAATATCACATAGCTCCTTTGATCTCCATCTTGGGGCTCCATGATCATCTTGTCACCGGCATGACACCATGATCTCCATCATCATCATCTCCATCATTGTGTCTCCATGAAGTTGCTCGCCAACTATTACTTCTACTACTATGGCTAACGCGTTAAGTAAAGTAATTTACATGGCGTTTCTCAATGACACGCAGGTCATACAAAAAATATAGACAACTCCTATGGCTCCTGCCGGTTGTCATACTCATCTACATGCAAGTCGTGATTCCTATTACAATAGCATGAACATCTCATACATCACATATAGATCATTCATCATTCATCACAACTTTGGCCATATCATATCACAAAGCACTTGCTGCAAAAACAAGTTAGACGTCCTCTAATTGTTGTTGCAAGTTTTACGTGGCTGAAGTAGGGTTCTAGCAAGAACGTTTTCTTACCTACGTGAAGGCCACAACGTGATTTGTCAACTTCTATTTATCCTTCATAAGGACCCTTTTCATCGAATCCGCTCCAACTAAAGTAGGAGAGACAGACACCCGCCAGCCACCTTATGCAAATTGTGCATGTTAGTCGGTGGAACCGGTCTCACGTAAGCGTACGTGTAAGGTTGGTCCGGGCCGCTTCATCCCACAATACCGTTGAAGCAAGATAAGACTAGTAGCGGCAAGAAAGTTGACAACATCAACGCCCACAACAAATTGTGTTCTACTCGTGCAAGAGAACTACGCATAGACCTAGCTCATGATGCCACTGTTGGGGAACGTTGCAGAAAACAAAATTTTCCTACGGTTTCACCAAGATCCATCTAGGAGTTCATCTAGCAACTATTTATCGGATTGCATCTACATACCTTTGTATATCACGCACGGAAGCGTTCAAAGAACGGGGATGAGGAAGTCGTACTCGACGTGATCCAAATCACCGGAGATCCTAGCGCCGAACGGACGGCACCTCCGCGTTCAACACACGTACGGTCAGCGTAATGTCTCCTTCTTCTTGATCCAGCAAGGGGAAAGGAGAGGTTGAGGGAGATGGCTCCAGCAGCAGCACGACGGCGTGGTGTTGATGGAGCTGCAGTACTCCGGCAGGGCTTCGCCAAGCACTATGGAGGAGCAGGAGGTGTTGGAGAGGGAGAGGGAGGCACCAAAGATCAAGGTAAGAAGTCCTCCATCTCCCCACTATATATAGGACGGCCAAGGGGGGCGCCGGCCCTAGGAGATCTAATCTCCTAGGGGGTGCGGCCAAGGGGAGGAATCCTTCCTCCCCGAGGCACCTAGGAGGTGCCTTCCCCTCCTAGGACTCTTCCTTTAGGGTTTCCCCCACCCTAGGCGCATGGGCCCTAGGGGGAAGTGGCGCCCCAGCCCACTTTGGGCTGGATCCCTTCCCACCTCAGCCCATGGGTCCCTTCGGGATAGGTGGACCCACCCGGTGGACCCCCGGGACCCTTCCGGTGGTCCCGGTACAATACCGGTGACCCCGAAACTTGTCCCGATGCCCGAAATAGCACTTCCTATATATAATTCTTTACCTCCGGACCATTCCGGAACTCCTCATGACGTCTGGGATCTCATCCGGGACTCTGAACAACATTCGGGTTACTGCATATACATATCCCTACAACCCTAGAGTCACTGAACCTTAAGTGTGTAGACCCTACGGGTTCGGGAGACATGTAGACATGACCGAGATGCTCTCCGGTCAATAACCAACAGCGGGATCTGGATACCCATGTTGGCTCCCACATGCTCCTCGATGATCTCATCGGATGAACCACGATGTCGAGGATTCAAGCAACCCCGTATACAATTCCCTTTGTCAATCGGTATGTTACTTCCCCGAGATCCGATCGTTGGTATCCCAATACCTCGTTCAATCTCATTACCGGCAAGTCACTTTACTCGTACCGTAATGCATGATCCCGTGACCAGACACTTGGTCACTCTGAGCTCATTATGATGATGCATTACCGAGTGGGCCCAGTGATACCTCTCCGTCATACGGAGTGACAAATCCCAGTCTTGATCCGTGTCAACCCAACAGACACTTTCGGAGATACCCGTAGTATACCTTTATAGTCACCCAGTTACTTGTGACGTTTGGTACACCCAAAGCACTCCTACGGTATCCGGGAGTTACACGATCTCATGGTCTAAGGAAAAGATACTTGACATTGGAAAACTCTAGCAAACGAACTATACGATCTTGTGCTATGTTTAGGATTGGGTCTTGTCCATCACATCATTCTCCTAATGATGTGATCTCGTTATCAATGACATCCAATGTCCATAGTCAGGAAACAATGACTATTTGTTGATCAACGAGCTAGTCAACTAGAGGCTTACTAGGGACATGTTGGTGTCTATTATTCACACATGTATTACGATTTCCGGATAACACAATTATAGCATGAATAAAGACAATTATCATGAACAAGGAAATATAATAATAATGCTTTTATTATTGCCTCTAGGGCATATTTCCAACACGACGATCATGGCTCGGACAAGTAACGTACCGATTGACAAAGGGAATTGTATACGGATTGATTGAATCCTCGACATCGTGGTTCATCCGATGAGATCATCGTGGAGCATGTGGGAGCCAACATGGGTATCCAGATCCCGCTGTTGTTTATTGACCGGAGAGGCGTCTCGGTCATGTCTGCATGTCTCCCGAACCCGTAGGGTCTACACACTTAAGGTTCGGTGACGCTAGGGTTGTAGAGATATTAGCATACGGTAACCCGAAAGTTATTCGGAGTCCCAGATGAGATCCCGGACATCACGAGGAGTTCCGGAATGGTCCGGAGGTGAAGATTTATATATAGGAAGTCAAGTTTCGGCCATCGGGAAAGTTTCGGGGGTAATCGATATTGTACCAGGACCACCGGAAGGGTCCCGGGGGTCCACCGGGTGGGGCCACCTATCCCGGAGGGCCCCATGGGATGAAGTGGGAGGGGAACCAGCCCCTAGTGGGCTGGTGCGCCCCCCTTGGGCTTCCCCCTGCGCCTAGGGTTGGAAACCCTAGGGGTGGGGGGCGCCACCCTTGCCTTGGGGGGCAAGGCACCCCCTTTGGCCGCCGCCCCCCTAGGAGATTGGATCTCCTAGGGCCGGCGCCCCCCCTAGGCACCCTATATATAGTGGGGGGGAGGGAGGGCAGCCGGCACCCAAGCACCTGGCCTCTCCCTCTCCCTCCCGTGACACTCCTCCGTCTCCCTGCGCTTGGCGAAGCCCTGCCGAGATCACCATTGCTTCCCCCACCACGCCGTCGTGCTGCTGGATCTTCATCAACCTCTCCTTCTCCCTTGCTAGATCAAGTTGGAGGAGACGTCTTCCCAACCGTACGTGTGTTGAACGCGGAGGTGCCGTCCGTTCGGCACTAGGTCATTGGTGATTTGGATCACGTCGAGTACGACTCCGTCAACCCCGTTCTCTTGAACGCTTCCGCGCGCGATCTTCAAGGGTATGTAGATGCACTCCTCTCTCCCTCATTGCTAGATGACTCCATAGATTGATCTTGGTGATGCGTAGAAAATTTTAAAATTCTGCTACGTTCCCCAACACCTTTGTCATCAGCAGAGCTTTAGGCAACGACTCCTACTACCTAATCGACGCGCAGAAGCCGAAGGCACGCAGGAGAGAAGATTCCGGCAAGGAGTCGGAACGACCATGGAATGCCAATCTCCTCCGAAGATTTTACAGTTAAAAAGCAGTATGTACCACGCTACCTTTTGTACTAAGTACGAGACAAAGGGTCCCCTGAGGAGCACTCGGGGACTATCCTCTTTTATCTATGAATGATGAGTATCATGCCTATGATTATGTTACTACATTTGTTTTTTTTCGTTGGGCACCGGGTTCGACCAGTCGGCCCGGGGACTTGCCGCCTTAAGTTATATCTAAGTTCTGCCTGCAGTCAGACAAGTAGTGTGCCGGCACCCAAGCCCCCTCTTGTCAAAAGTCGCAGCTTCGAAGAATCGACTGTCCGGCTGGCAAGAGCCAAAGGCAGGAAAGGATGCCCACACGAAAAACGGCTAAGGACTAGCGAACTTATATAACACAAGACGGCCTCCCGTCCCGCCAACCGGCTACCAGAGCAGCCGGCTGGCCGGCTTCCCGTTCACCTTGCTACAATCTAAGAAAGCTCGAGTACTTGTCTTGCCAAAAAACGGTCAAGTCCTTCTCCAGCCACAGTCTGCAGAGCAGCTGTCCGGCTGGGAAGGCGGCGACCAGGGGAAGGCGGCAAAGGAAAAAGTCAAAAAGATGAAAAGCAAACATGAACAGAAGCCAAACACATGCATGATTATATTTACACAAAAGACCTTCAAAAGGCCAGCATTCAACATAATTTGAATACACCCCCAGTGGGTGGAACTGCGCAAATTTAATAAAAGTTGTTCAAAAGAGTAACGAGCAAGAAAAGCAAGGGCGGCGGATCAGGCCAAGGGAGCGACAGGCAAGTCAGGCGGGTTGGTTGAGACGGCAGTGCCGGCTGGAGGAGTGGCCGCCTGGCGAGTCTCGGCATGATCATCACCTCTTGCAGACGGCGCGTTTGCACGCGCCTCGTTGCTGGAGGCACGATCAGGCTGAGGCTGGCTGGTCGCTTCACCGTCTGGCACGACGTATTCACCATCCTCTCCCTCTTCCTCTTCACCCTCGTCGCTGCAAGCAATCTCCTCCGCCGAGTCCTCACCTTCTGCCGGGTTCAGCCCGAACCACTCCTCCGGCTGAGCGACGCCGTCATCATTCATGTCAGGGGCAAAGGCACTGGTGTCGGTGTACTCGGCGATCGCCGAGGCGTGCCGGACGATAGCCGGCCACACCGCCTCCAGCTCCTCGTCGGCCTCCTGCCGCCAGGTGCTCAGGTGGTCCAAGTTCAGCCCAGGATAGCAAGCTCGGACGAACTCCAGCGCCTGCCCAGTGCCGGACCGGGCCGCTGACGCCTTCCAAGCCTCGAAGCGGCCGACTGCAACCTCCAGCCAGTCGGCAGTCCGAGTTGGGGTGCGCAGAACCGCCTCGCCGGGCCAGAGGGCGGCCAGCACTTGCGCCCCGGTGCGTTGAAAACGGCGGAGATGTAGTGAGCCGGCTGCAGGCGGGCTTGAATCGCTAGAAGCTGCTCCTCAAGTGACCGGCCGGCACCCGGTGTGATCTCGACCCCTGCCTGCCATCGCGCGTGGCGGTAGGCCTCGATGGCTTGGGTAGCGGCAACGAAGTAACCGGGAAAGTAATATGCACAAAGAAGAAAGCAGTAGTTCAAAATCAAAAGACGAGTCAGATGGCAGGAGGCAGGCAAAGAAACGAAGAAGAAGGCGGCTTACCATCAATTAAATCTTCAACCCGACTGTAGCCTTGACTCAGCGCCTGCCTCACCTCGGCCCAGCTCGCCGCCTCGGTCTCATATTCGGCTTTGAGGGCAGCCTCGCTGTCCTACGCCGCCTTCAGGGCCGCCTTGTGGCTCTCCTCCTGGTCGGCCAGTTTCTTGGCCAGGCGATCGCGCTCTTGAGCCAGGGCGTTGCCCTTGGTTTCCTTGGCGCGAAGGGCGGACTGGGCCCCACCGAGATGCTCCCTCAAGTCGGCATTGGCCCCTGCAGATATGAAGAAGAAGAAAAAAGGCAATAAGAATGAAGTCGTCAGGAAAAGATCCGACCCGACTGCTCAGCGGTCGGCCCGGATATCGGGGACTACACTCAGTGGGCGCGCTGACGCGCCCCCACTTGCGATAAAAGATGAAGCACTTACTCCGGCTCCCGGCCAGATCAGTGGCTTTCTGATTCAACTCCTGGGCCTGGGAGTTGAAAGCAGCTGCGCGGAGGTTATGATACTCCTGCAGATAAGATAAGAGATGCGAGTAAGAACAAGACGGCAATCGAAGTCTACCAAGAAGTTCCAAGCCGCCTGCCCAGCAGACGACTCGGAACTCGGGGACTACACCCAGTGGGTGCGCTGATGCGCCCCCACGGAAGAAATCAGGAGCAATCGACGAAGAGCAGGAGGACTCACCCGAATAACCGTTCGCGTCGTGAGAAACTCTAGAGTGTACTGCTTCAGCGCGGCAGCTTGGGCCTGAAGCCGGTTCCGGACGTCCTGCGCAGCCATGTTCAGCACGGCCGTCCCACCACCCGACGTCCACCCGGACGAGCTATCGCTAGCCGCTTCTGGGTCCTGGGCCGACAAGCTGGCGCCCGCAGTTTTTTGCGGCTCCGGCACCGAAGTCGCCTTCCCCGTGCACCGACGAGACGGCGACGAGACCACAAGATCCGCCCCCACAATCGGCTCGCCTCTAGCTGGCAGCATGGGCGGCGCATCAGGCCGGCTTCCTTGGCCCGTTCCAGTCGGTGGCGACGGCACCGCCTCCCTCTCCATCACCGGCCGGTCGCGACCGGCCTCCTCCGTCGGGTGCACTGGATGTCGGGAGCCGCGGTGCGAAGGGAGATGACGAGCTGTGGAGGGTGGTTCTACAGGGCCTCCGCCTCCCTCTCCGCGGCCGTGGCCTCCGCCTGGGCCTTGGCAGCCGCGTCGGCTCGCGCCTCCGCCGACTTCTCCCTCACCTCCAGAACCGCCTTCCGCTCCTCCGCCTCCCGCGCCTCCCGCGTGTTCCGCTCCGTCGCCTCTAGGAGATCGGCACGAGGATCCACACGGCGAGAGCTTGAAGACCCTCCCACGGCTCCGACCATGGAGGCAGCAGAGGCCCGCTCGAGAGAAAGAGGGGCCCTGTTTGATAAGTCAAGAAGAGGGCTTAGAAGAATATCAACCGAAGAGGAAAAAGAAAGGCGTGAGAAAAGCGACCCTTACGCCGAAACCGCCTGCGGCTGCTTCACCACCTTGTGGAAGCGGGCTGCCTTCACGGCCGCTTCATCCCGCTTGGTCGCCGCCGCGGTACCCTTGGGCTTCTTTGGCCGGCTGCCGAAGTGGGTCGATGCGGCCCGGCGTTTCTGCGTGCCACCACGAGTAGCCGGCGCGGCAGATGGGCCCGCGCCTTGATGATCGGGCGCCGGCTGACGGCGCGGAACAACTTTGGCCTCATCGTCATCCGGCCAGTCCTCGAAGTCGGCCCCGAGCCTAGGGCCGCCTGCCTCGCCACCTTCCCCTACAACGTCATCTTCCATGGCGGCCGCCCCCAGGTCCGGGTCGTCAATGTCGTCCACCGTGCGGTCTGGGAGAAACTGGCATTCCACCCCCGCAGCCCCGGTTGTCGGCGGAAGAAGGGAGTTCTGCTGAAAACAAGCCGACTGATCAGGAGTCGGCCATCTTGAACCCGGCGACAAGAAAAGAAGAAAAGAAGAGAAACTTACCACAGGCGGAGGATTGGCGCGAGAATACGGCTACTTGCCGTACCGCCACTCCTCAACGAGCTTGCAGTTGGATATATAGTTCACCATATAAGACACCTCGTCGTGGGGCATCTCCTTGTTGCTTAGCCGGCATGGGTCGAAGCGGCCGCTCATCTGACAAATCATGTGAGGTCGGCCCTGGAGCGGGAGCACCCGGCACTCCACGAAGGCGGCCACCAGGTCGGCCCCGGTCAGGACCTCCGACTGGATCATCACCCGAAGCCGTGCAACGGAGGCGGCCCCACCCTCAGACAGCGACCTGGCCCGGTAGGACCATGAGGGCTGCCTCCCAGCCGGCGGGACGGCTACTTCAGCCGGCAGATTGACGAAGTCGCCTTGCGGAGTGACGTTCTTCACGTAGAAGTAAGATTTCTGCTAGAGCTTCACCGACTGGATCAGCGGGATGGGCGGAAATGGATTGTTGTCACTCGTCCGTCGCATGGCGATGAAGGCACCGCATGGGGCGGGCATGCCCGCGATGACGGTGCCAAGCTTGCACTGGAAGAATTCCCCTAGAGTTCGAGGGTGAGGAGGACGCCAAGAAAGCCCTCGCACAAGGCGACGAAGGCCGACAGCAGCATCACCGCGTTTGGAGTGAAGTGACGCGGCTGGAGACGGTAGAACTCGAGGAAGGAGCGGAAGAACCCGCTCGCCGGTAGGCCGAAGCCGCGTAGGCAGTGCGAGCAGAAGATTACCCGCTCGTCCTCCTCCGGTGCCGGTGAGATCTCCCTCTCCGGCGCAAGACGACCCGCACGTAGTTCACGCCTGGCAGCCGCCGCGTCCGGTGGAGGAAGTCGACGTGGTCGTCGTGGACGTTGGAGCCATCCCAGGAGCTCGACAGCGCCATGGGGACGGCGCGGCAACGAGAAAGGTGCGGCGGCGGAGAGGCGCGCGACCCTGTCACGACAGAGCAACGGCGAGCCAAGAAGATTGGCGGAAGAGCCGGGCGGCGGCAGGAAGCTGTGGCGACGGAGAGGAAGAAGAAGAAGGAAGGGGCGGGGCGAGGGCGAGCGTGCGAGCGTTTGCCGCTCCCCCTCCTCCCCCTACTTATAGCCTCGTGCGGCGAAGCTGAGGAGCCGAGGCGTGGGGGGACGTGGGATTAACTGCGCCCATTCCCCCATGTCCCGCGTTTATTGCGCCTTAACAGCGTGCGGAAACCGCCGCTGGGAGGCACGCGGTCCACCCAGGCCACAGAAGATCCGTGTGTGGGCCGAGGCCCGGTAGTGGCGGGCCCCGGACTGCGGCGACGTCCCGTCACGCGCGTGGCTGGCAGGCTCATCCAGCTGTAGGGTGCCATGTGGCGCGTAGGCGATGAGCGGTCAGCTCGCAGCCTGACTTGCGCGCCCCCTGATTCCCACCTTCAAGCTTCGAAACCTCCAGAACACGGTGCACCAAATCAAAGCCGGCTCCTAGTTGTCGGCCCCTCAAGATAGGAAGCTGATTGAGCTTCTCGTCTTTTTTTCTTCAGCCTCGGAATCCAACCAGCTTCGGGGACTACTATCAGAGTAAATGACCACGGGTAGCCTAGCCAGCTCCCCTTGGCTCTCCAGAAAAATTATAGGCCGAACAAGCCTCCAAGCATCCAAGGCGTGGGGCCGCCTTCCCCCAGCTGGCTACCTCTCAGGCCGGCTGCGCGAAGGCAGCTCAGCCCTAAAATTCTCGTGAAGAAAACCACGAGAGGGCTGGCTCCAAGAAGACGGCCATGAGAAGGCCGACTCCAAGAAGCCGGCCCCCCAGCAGGCGGCCAAGATCATGCCCTCAGAGTCTGCACCCACATAACGGCGATGAGACGGGGCATGGCTATAGTGAAGCCTACCACCCCCGAATCCCAGGACGCGCATGGCCACAGTGCATCGTATGGGGCAGCCATCACCCGTCCGACACAGCATTGTTGCCATATTGACCATGACGTCACCCATGGTGAGCTGTCAGTACGACCCGTGGGTGGCGGGCCCCATCCGTCAAGGAGACACCCAAAGGCGGCTAGGCCTCCCACAATCGGCCTGGGGTGTGGCCGACTCCCAATAGCCGGCTAGTTCCCTCCCTCGAGGGAGGCGCCTCATTAAGAAGACAAGACGAGGTAAGGCTGCAGTGATAAGCCACCCGGCGGCGGCACCGTAGCCATGCTTACCACGACAGAGCCCTCGTCACCAGAGGCGAGGCAACAGTAACCAGCCCCCGACAAGACCCTCAAGCGGTGGGATCGGCCTGTCGACCAGAAGGCCGGCAGCCTGCGCGGCCCACCAGTCGGCGGGCCCCATTGGCCGGCAAGCGTAGACACAGACAGCTAGGGCCCACACCTAGTTGGATTACCATTGTACCCCTGGGGGTAGGTCTATATAAACCCCTAGGGCGCCCATGCAAGGGGAGATCTTTTTTAGGAGTTTTAGACACCACATCGAGAGGAGAAGTAAGCTAGCCTTGCCCTTCTTCTCCCTCTCACCGAACAGCTCAAGGAGCCTCTTGTAGCTACTTGTCGATCTAGTGACCATGCGGAGACCCCCGCAGAGCAGCAGTAGGGGTGTTATCTCCACGGAGAGCCCCGAAGCTGGGTAAGATCCGGTGGCGTGCATGTCTTCACCTTATCCCGTTTCCAGGCACCGGCGACATTTTGTTGGCTCCCACAATGATAAGTCACCCATTGGCATATGTCGCACCAACCACCCGACACATCCGTGACATTTTGGGTCGAACGAAAAAAATTTCTGTCATACATATGACACTTCTATGATGATAATTGTGACAAAACCTGGTATCATCATAGATGTGGTGGGCTCCTACTTCTATGACAAAAAATCATGACAGAAAATGGGCTTTTCATCCTGGGCGGGCCGGAGACGCAGCTGCATGACATTCTTTGGGCCTTCCATGACGGAAAAAGCCGTGGTAGAAGCGAGGGGGAGGAAAATTTTGGGGAGTTCCCGGTTACGCTGGGAGGTCGGGGGCCGAGCGATGCGCGTTTGTCTCATACACGTATGCGCGTGTGTGCGAGGCATTGGCTCTAACTGAACCCGAGTGATTGCACTGCAGGCTACGTGTTACTGAACCCGAGCAATCGATCGATGGCTGTTAACTAAACCCGTCGAGCGATTCCTTCGGTACTGCTGCTAAATGAAGCCGATCGATGCTGCCTCTGGATGAACAGTGAGCGTTGCGGGGGATTTGGATGAACTGTTCCCGGTGGGGGTGGATGAACAGGACCCCGTGGTGTTGCCTCTGGATGAACAGGACCCCGATCAATCGAGCCGGTTGGGGCTGGATGAACAGGACCCCATGGAGGGCTGGATGAATAGGACCACCCCGTGGAGGGCGGGATGAATAGTAGACGGTGGAGGGCAGGATGAACAGTAGCCCGTGGAGGGGTGGTTGAACAGGAGCCCGTGGAGAGGGCTGGTTGAACAGTAGCCGGTGGAGTAGCGCGCGGTGGAGGCTGGATGAACAGGAGCCCGTGGATGAACAGTCGAAGGTGGAGGCTAGAGGAGGTCGACGGTGGATGAACAGTAGCTCATGGAGGCTGGAGGGGGTCGACGGTGGAGATGAACAGTATCCCATGGAGTCCCGTTTTGCGGTACGGCACACCCCTCCCGATGAACAGGACCCCCGTTTCGACCGTAGCGCTCCAACACAAGTCCGTTTCGTCCGTTTTGCGGTACGCCACACCCCACCCGATCAACAGGACCCCCGTTTCGACCGTAGGAGGTCCGTTTCCTCCGTTTTGCGGTACGCCAGACCCCTCCTGATCAACAGGACCCCGTTTCGAATGTAGGAGGTCTGTTTCCTCCGTTGTGCGGTACGCCAGGCCTCGTTTTCATCGCCTGTTCCGTCCAAGCCCTCCCGATGAACACGAGCACGCATTCCGTTCCGACCCAGCTGGTTGGCTCCCACGCGTTCCGTTGCCTCCCCATGAACACGATGCATTCCGTTGCCTCCCCATGAACACGACGACGACGATGTTTCTCCGTTCTGACCCAGCCATGTCAACGAGCCCTCGCCGTACGTATGCGCGAGTAGGCGTTCGAGACCCCGCCCGTATGTACACATACGTGGCCATATTTTCTTTCTTGCACCCTAGCCACCTCTACTACGACACGTGCACGCCTCTACATCCACCAGTATATATGTACGTACACGTTCGCAACCAGAATGACAACGCTACGTACGCTTCGACTAGGTGGGTCCCGACTGTCAGGCACTTCTTTGCGTGCGAAGATGTAGTTGGTGGGTCCCAGCAGTCAGGGGGGCGAAATACGGTGGCCCGTCCGGTGGGTCCCCGCTGTCAGGTGGAGGAATAATTATTTTGCACGTAATAAGGAGGCACTTCCTTGCTGCGGCCGTGGACCCAGCTTGACCTCTCCACGTACAGTCCACGTCCGATGGAAGCCGTTCCTTGACCACGTTGACCACGCCGCGCCGAGAGCACCAGGGCGGTGTACGACGGCGAGGCCTAGGAAGGGGACGATGCGGAGCCGGGGAAGACGCGGCAGTGGATGCCCACGCGTAGAGGAGTACGAGGGTTCACTGGTTCGCTGCGGTGTGAGGCTGCCGTCGCCGCAGAATAACAGGGGGTGTGGGTGAGTAGAGGGATGGCCTGGCCAGCGGTGGGAGTAGTAGGAGGCGGTGAGGCCTCCGTCGCATCGCAGCCGGCCACGGGAGGCAGGAGCACGAGGCACGACCGGCATTGGTTTGGGCGGCTGGAGCAAGAAGACCAGAGGTTGAAGAAGCACTACGGCCGTTGGATGGACATCGTATGGTCACTGGAGCTAGAATCATGCATATTGACTAAGTTGACAAAGCCCTCCGTCCCCGTCAACTTAGTAGGCCCACAAGCCAGCCTCTCACCAAGGTGGGTCCCAGCTAGCAGGGGGTATTCATTTTTTTTGTGCGTAATAAGGAGGCACTTCCGATGGGTCCGAGCTGACAGCAGGGGGAACGTTTTTTCGTGAAACACGGTGGCCCGTCGGGTGGGTCCCAACAATCAGGGGCAAACATTTTTTTCACGATATACTGGTGGGCGTCCGGTGGGTCCCTGCTGTCAGGTGGAGGAATAATTATTTTCCGCGTAATAAGGAGGCACTTCCTTGCGGCTGCCGTGGACCCAGCTGCCAGCCTCTCCACGTACAGTATTCTTCCGATGGAATTTGGTCATTGACCACATTGACCACGTCGCGCCGACAGCACCACGGCGGTGGACGACGGCGAGGCCTAGGAAGGGGACGACGCGGAGCCAGGGAAGACACGGCAGTGGATGCCCACGCGGAGAGGAGTACGAGGGTTCACTGGTTCGGCTGCGCTGCCATCGCCGCAGAATAACAGGGGGTGTGGGTGAGTGGAGTGGAGGGATGGCCTGGCCAGCGGTGGGAGTAGTAGGGGGCGGTGAGGCCTCCGTGGCAGCACAGCCGGCCACGGGAGGCAGGAGCAGGCGGCACGACCGGCGCTGCTTTGGGCGGCTGGAGCAAGAAGACTAGAGGTTGAAGAAGCACTACGGCCGTTGGATGGACATCGTACAGTCAATCGAGCTAGAATCGTGCATATTGACTAAGTTGACAAAGCCCTTCATCCCCATCAACTTAGTAGGCCCACTATACTGGGTCCCAGCTAGCAGGGGGAGTATTCATTTTTTTTGTGCGTAATAAGGAGGCACTTCATTGCGTGCGAAGATATAGCTGGTGGGTCCGAGCTATCAGCGGCGGTAACGTTTTTTTCGCGAAATACGGAGGCCGTTTTGGTGGGTCCCAGATGTCAGGTGGAGGAAATCATTATTTTGCACGTAATAAGGAGGCATTTCCTTGTGTGCGGCCGTGGACCCAGCTGTCAGCCTCTCCACGTACAGTCCACTTCAGATGCATGTCGGTCATTGACCACGCTGACCACGCCACGCCAAGAGCACCAGGGCGGTGGACGACGGCGAGGCCTAGGAAGGGAACGACACGGAGGCAGGGAAGACTCGGCCGTTGTTTTTGTTTCCCATGCGGAGGGGAGTACGACTGTACAAGGGTTTACTGGTTCGTCTACCATCGCCGGAGAATAACAGCAGTTGTGGGTGAGTAGAGGGATGGCTAGGCCAGCGATGGGAGTATGGTGGGGCGGTGAGGTCTGCGCGGCAGCACAGCCGGCCGCGGGGAGGAGGGAGCAGGCAGTCCCGCCGGCGCTTGTTTGAGTAGCTGGAGCAGGAAGAGCAGAGATTGAAGAAGCACGACGGCCGTTGGATGGACATCCAACAGTATACAGGCCATCTGTGGAAAGCCTCAAATCTGTGGAAAACAGCATACAGCCCATCTGCCATTATTTCAAATAATTTACAGCCCATTTGCTAATTCTTACGGGGTTTTTTGGAGCCCATATTCTTTATGTTAGCATTACAGCCCATATTGTGGCCATGGTTAAAAAAATATACGAAACTTTGCATATGTCGGTGCGGTCTGAACTGTTTTTAATCCCGAAATTTCGAGTCACATTCAGACTGATTTTAAAAATAAATGTATATCAATATAAAATCCAATAAATTGTACACGCATAAGAATCAATGCAATTTAAAATCTTGAAATGAAAAAAAGATATTTGAAAATAATTGCCGGTTTGATGTGTTTTAAAAATGTACAGCCCATTTCTCATTACTGATAGGCCATTTTCTCAGCCAGCCGAATGAAGCTCTCCTCGTCTTGAAAGATTTGCAGCCCAACAGGCCTGATAAAGCGACTTACTTGACAAATCACAAAAGAACTGGGCTAGCCATTTTCAGAAAGAAAAGAAAACTACTGGGCTGGTCTATGGTAAACATAAAAGAAAAGGCTGTCTAGACAGGCCAGAGTGTCCCGCACAGCCCAGTTGACACCCTGCATCCGTCTCAAAAACAAATTAGATAAATGCCACTGTAATTTCCAAACTTTGAAAAATGCCACTGCAATTTTTGCAAACTTTGAAAAACGCCACTGCAGTTTGCAAACTTTGAAAAACGCCACTCCAGACTTCGAAAAATGCCACTAGAAATGGCATGAAATGGCATTTTTCAAAGTTTGGAAATTGCAGTGGCATTTCTTGGATACACCAGATTTGGAGTGGCATTTATCAAATTAACCCAAAACAAAAATAACTGGGCGAGCTGCTGGGTCCATGGTGTTAGCCGCTCGTTGTGCAGTTCTCTCGTTTATTGACTATGTTGACAATGGCATGGGACCCAGATGTCAGAAATCCACTAGGAGGAGCCATTTTTTTATTGGCTTGAAATAAGAAGGCACTTGCTTGCGTACTACCATGACCTTGGCGGGTCCCTGCTGTCATCCTCTCCACGTACAATCATCTCCTGATTGTGTACGCGTCAACTTGCTAGGCCCACAAGTCAGCCTCTAAACCATGGAGGACAAATACAACCCATTTAAAAAAATAACAGCCCATTCCATACGTTCAAACGAAAAGTTCAACATTCAGAACAAAGTAACGGGTCTGATCCACATATAGAGTACTGAACTTCCACGTTGACAACCATCATAGCCAAGTTAACTATCTACTCCCACTAACACTCTAGTAGCGTACAAGTACTAACTTACTCTTAGCTAACTAGACGATGCTGGCCGCCATATTCTGTCCATGCTAAACGCCGGCACCGGCGTCCTCTGCCTCGCCTCGGACTTGCCAGAGGTGCGATAGGGCGTGTTGCTCGCGCGCGTTGGCCCTTTCCATGCCGGCGTGGTCCACCGAAGCTTCGGCTTCCAAGCGGGAAACCCACTTGACGAGCTGGTAGTAAAAATCGGCGTCGCGAACGCGTGCATGCGCGACAGCCTCCAGGGCTATTTGTCGGGCGCCGGCCTCCATGTAGTCGGCCCAGTTGCGGCGCTCTGCTCGTGACTTAGAGCGTCGGTGCGCTACTGCTCCATGTCCCGCTGGCGGCGCAAATCGGCGATACGCTGCTCCTCCACCAGGCGGTCGTGCTCCAACAACTCCTACTCCTCTGCCATGCGGTCGGGCTCCAACAACTCCTCGATCTCTGCATTGCCATCTAAAGACAGATAGAATGCCTCCTCCCTCCATCTGCCTTCCGGTCAAAACCCGAACACTAGTTCCGGCGGTGACTGCCTCCGGTGTCGCCTACCGCGGACGGGCGGGGGCATGGCGGACGTGGCGAGCGACGTCGGGCCGGTGGGGGCTTATGAGGATATGGCGAGTTGGGTCACTGTTCCACCTAAGAATGCCGGGAAACAGTACTTATAGGCGGAAGGTAGCGTGACGGTCATCGGAATTCAATGCATAATGACTTAGCGCGCCAGCTTGCCATGGAAAGCTAGAGAAACTGAAATTATGACTGTGCCGTCCCGTCCCGTCTGGGTCGCACGCCGGCATGGCGGTCAAACAAGTGCACTCGAATCATCTTCCTCCTTGTCAATAATGATTCCACGGATTTAAAGCGTATCTTTTTTCGCATCAGTTAGCTGCCTTAATTATGGCCGACTACATGCAGGCACTCAGAATCGCTCGCAGGCATTATGCGAAGCAGCATGCAACGAGTCGCAGCCGAGGGCACGCATGCAGCCACTTAAATCGCTGGAATTAATTAGGCTTAAACTTCTGCATCCGTTAATTATTGCCATGCCTTGGTCTTGCTGCTTTGCTCACGGGACTAATAAATCCCGGACGGAGGGAGTACCTTGGTTGGTGAGAGGTTTGAATTAAGCCCTGCAAACCGGAAAGGAGGTACTCCCTCCATTTTTATTTAGTTCGCATATTAGCTTTGGTCAAAGTCAAGCTTTACAAACTTTGACCAAGTTTATATACAAAAATATTAAGATAAACAATAACAAATCAACAACAAAAATATTAAGATATACAATAACAGATCATATACAAATATGTAGCTCCAAAAGCAGAGATCTAGAAAAAACATCTGTTCTTCCTACTAACATGGATGCTTCTCTTGGCCAACATTCAGTACAGGCTGAAAGACAAATTTGTTTGTGAAGTCTACAATTCCTCTTGCAAACGTAAATGGTTTCACCAACAGCTGGAACCATGAGAATAAACCACACATGATGGAGGAACATCCACTGCAATATGATTTGGTCTTCTCTCGATCACACCGTGAGACTATTTTCGGAATACAAACTTTAACTTAGGCAAAATAATGTCCATTGTATAATCAGACCAAAGCAATGAAGCACCTAGTGTTGGCCAATAAATAGTAAAGTACTACTTTTCTGCAGTCCATGAAGTGACTACCCAATCTTTCTGTGTCTATTTTCAAATCGCACTGCATGCAGTGACTATACTATTCTCTTGTGCAGTTCAACCAAAATTGCGGACACTTTGTTTGTTTGCCAAATAGCAATGGGTAGACATCTCTGTCTGCACCAATATCAAGCAGCTAGTAAACATATACCACACCTTGTATTTTCGGTTTAAACATGTCTCTTCCGCTTAGCAGCTGTCATGTTCTGCACTGGACAACCGGATACAGTTATGTTTTGCCCTGGACAATTTCATACTGAATTGATTTGATGGTTCAGAGCAGAAATATAGTGCCTATTCTTCATCAGACCAAGGATATCCATGTTCGCAGTGATGGAAGAGGTGAAATCAATACAACCGAAATTGAGCATCCAATCATTGAATCATGTCCTGCACCTCCAATGTAGGTCCACCCTGCCAATAAATTCACATGCAAACCACTAGTATTACTATCTAATGACAGTACAAAAAGAGTAGTAAGATAGTAGCAAACCATGTACCTTCGTAATGAACAGCTCATAGTGCCACCAATTGGATATAAAGGTTTGGAAAAAAACATGCTCCTAATGTTGAACCAGTTGGACTTTTTGTGCAGTTCCACTAAAATCGAGCATCCCTGTTTGCATAGATATTGAAAGTGTGATTACTCTAAAAGTGGCACTAGTTGAAGCATAGACTCACAAATATAAGCATACCAATTTCATAATGGGAAAAGGTAGCAAGACTGTTTCTAACCACATGTTTGAAGGAATAAATAAAGCAACGGCGGCTGATGTCAGGAAGGCATACATAGTTTTTTTTTGAAAAACTGAGCCATTCCTGACCTTTCCTCTTCTTTTAAGCAAATTTTGTGCAGTTCTACTAAAATAAAATGCCATCACCGCCTTGACAATTCAGTAACAATGTACAAAAGTAAATGACTTAACATTACATCATGATGTCAGGTATGTAGTCGACAGGCACTAGAGACAAACATGCAGACCTCCTCCGATAACATAATGAACATTAATTTTAACAAAGGTGTGACTAGCTTTACCGGGATAATTTGAGTGAACTCTACACACTTTGTTCCTTAATATAAGACGTTTTCGCGGTTCAATTTAAAGTACCCAAACGTCTTGTATTTAGAAAAATAGGTAGTAGTTTTCTTGAGCACATATCTGCGAAAGCTTGCCACACTTTATTTATGTCCATACGCTAATGCAACACCATTCGAATACTACAAATATACACTAATCCAATGGCTAGTGCAATAGTAGAGTAGTAAGTTTATTAGAGGGTACATTACAATGGTTTTACTGGACAGATTTCAATAAACTCTAGCACTGGAAGGTTTCTACAAGAATTAACAATACAAAATGTAAAGGTAACAAGTTTCAACATTGGTATACTAGCTCTGCATGAGTATTAAACTAAATACAAAAGTCTGAAGGTAACTAGCATTATTAACTAATGACAGTATAAAAAATTGCAAACCATGTACCTCCAAGGTAAATATCATTTCGAACTCGGGGGGACCTTAAAAATTGCTATCCCAATCTTGATAATCGATCAAACATAAAAACTTGATGGAACGAATCAACAGAACAGCCGGAGGAGGCGGTGCCCACTCTTGACCTTTCCTCTTGTCTTCATAATTGTCTGTGCAGTCTATACAAAAAAATTAACTTATCTCATGAAAGTGAGGTATGTAATCTATAAGCATTAACAGTGCAAAAATCTGAAGGTAGTAACAAGTTTCATCGTTGGTATACTGACTGTGCAACAGCATTAGAATGCCTTACTGAAAAATCTTTAATACATCCACAATCAACATATAACCCTGAAATAATCCAGTGACATTAAATGGCATTGCTTAAATTTATCGGTGGCATTAGACTAAGAGCGGCATTACTTAAATGTGGCATCACTTTAGCAGTAGCATTGCTTGACTTGACTTCTGGCATTATACTAACAGCAAAAAAAAGTGGCAATAAGAGCATGGGAGGCCCATTCAGACAGTGGGTGCACCAGTCCGATGTACCTCCACGGACGGAGAGTGGTGAGGGAGGTATGGTTGCCCATAGCAACAAATATCCAGGCAGCATATGTGGATTATGTCCCATTTTTGCTCTCTTTAGCCACCTTTTTCCTATGCGAGGACAAAAAACCGATTGACCTGGTCATTCTCTATTGCGTTTTTTTGGACTTGAAGACTGCAGGGTTTACACCCCACAGCAATTTATTAAAACTTAAAATAGCAAGTACAGCAAAGATTTCCTTAAGAAAAGGAACTGAGCATTCTCTATTGCGTTGTCATGCCTTTCTACCCTTCTTCAACCAAGAGACACGAGACTCGTTCCTTAGCTACTGATTTTCCCCTTTTCAACCTAGATGCGGGTTCGATGCCTACTCTCTTGGACAGTACAGTCTCCCTTCCTTTCCTTATTCAACCTAGACATGGATTAGTCTGCATGAAGTAGGGTTTCCTTTAATAGTGCAAATTATGGTTTTCGTCTGTGTGGCCAGCAGAGCAGAGGATAGCAAATTGGGAAGATGGTGGAGTGGAAAAAGATCCACATGCAACGACGTGGCAGATGGGGCAATAGAACAAGGTTATGGTTCGAAAAGAGGTAGCATACCTGAGGGTCGGCGGGAAGTGGCTTCGCTCGTGGTCGTCGTCCTCCGCACACACTATGGCAGCGAGCTTGGGGACGGAGGCCATCCCGCGTAGGCGCTAGGTCTAAGAGGACAGCCTTGTCGTCAGTGCGTGACCTCGCTCGCCGACGACGAGTGCGTCAACGCTGCACGTCCTTTTCTTCCCCGACGGATCTGTGACCACCGGTGAGGAGGGAGAGAGGGGCCGTCTTTTTTAGATCTGGAGAGAGGGTGGTAGTGTGAGAAGCAAGTGGGCAGCCCTTAGCAAGAAAGCGCTCAAGCTCCAGCCTATATATCTTTTTTATACTACTAGTACTAGAGGTGGAGTAGTGGTAGAGTAGTTTATATTTTCTCTGCGTACAGTACTAGTTAGTCGTGCTTCAAAACTGATCGGCACGCCATTAAAAAAATAAAGGTCGATAACTAATGCGGCACCTCGGGCCAACGCGACCAGATTGCATTTTGCAGGACAAATTACACACCATGTTTCGTTGACATGTGGTCCCGTTCCAACATATCAGTGAGACGATGGCGAGTAGTAGGAGTATTTCCGAACGGACGTGTAGGCCGGGGTGCCTCTTCGTGAACCATGGCAAACTCGCAATGGTCCACCAACTCTTCGCCTTTCCCTCTCGATTTGGAACTGCTGTCGCACGCTCTTCCTCTCCCTCCTCCATTTTCCTTCAGCCCTTCACCCTTTCTTCTGCCATTGTTCAATCGTCTTCTCCATGGAGGGAACAGGCTGGAAACGACCCCGTTATTCTTGCCCCAATCTGAAAGATGACGTGGTGGAGGAACTCATTGATCGGTGCGACGTCATCACCTCGGCTAGCATGGCAAGTTCGTTCAAGCCCATTCTAAACTCAACTACTAACATCATTACAAAGAACCCAAGAGTCAAGGAGCGGTTTGATCTCCCCTATCTTCTCCGCCGTGACCCTAATGATGACTGGCGCCGGCACGATGGAGGCCTCGCCCTGTGCAAGTTGATGCCGCTTGATAATGATACGTATGATGTTAAGATGCCATCGCTTGAGGGCAAGGCTTGGGCGGGCGCAAATGGAGATTGGGTTGTTTACATTGGGTCCAACTGCGAGTGGGAACTTGTGAATGTGTACACTCGTCACCGGGTTCCACTTCCAAAAATCTCAGCACACTGCCCAGAGGTTGAGCACACCGGTAATGTACGCACGTTCAAATACGATCATGGTGACTATATTCTACGGAAGATAGCAATTTGTCGAGTTCCCAACCGCTATTGGAATTACAGCAACTATGATGTTGTTGCTATCTTCGACAAGCTTGTTGCCTTCCTTGACGGTTTCACTCGATGGATATTGCTCAGAAATCAGTTTCTGTACACGGATGAGTACTGTGATGCAATTCAATACGAGCGCCTTGTGTTTGCTGCCACCACTTGTGGCACTGTTTTTGCATGGCATCCTCATAGTTTCGGTACGTTTTTATTCCACCGTAATTATAATTGTTTCATCCACATGCATGTGGGTTAGCAAGTTTCCCTTTACTAATTAACCTTCTTCTTGTGTTTCCAAGGTACTGTGAACATCCCACCACCTATACTTGAAAAAATTTATAACCAAGGGGGAGATGATGATGGTGATGATCACGAGCATGAGGACGAGTAGCGCCCATATACTCTGTGGCGCCTGGCAACTAATTCCGATGGATCACCTCTTCTTGTGTGTATACAGCCCACTGATGATGTTACTGCTAAGGAAGCAGGTGTCTCCCATGGTCGCACTCTCCAGACCTATTCCAACACCTGTTGCATGGTATTCGGGATGGATACTAGTGTGCTAGCGCCAACTCCTTCTCCCTGGTACAGAATTGATAGTCTTGGAGAGAACTAGCTCTTCCTTGGACAAAACTATCCGATGATAGTGAAAGGCGATCCAACTGTTGTTGACACATTTATGAGATGCAACTGTGTCTATACCTCGGACATTTGTGTGGTTCCCTACCCTGGTAGGGATATAGTAGGCCGCTTCAGCCTGGATGATCAGTCCTGCGTTGGTTTCCAGATCGACAATCGATGGCCCGTCCCAGAGAATCACTTGTGGTTCAAAGCAAGCGTTTCCAACGCCGAGGAATGGTTGAGTTGAAGTTCATTTCATTGCTTGTTATTTGTTGTGTGGTGAAAACTTTAGTATTTATAATGTATCCTCGTTGTCGATGTGGGTTGATGACCTGTTGTATGTAATAAAATGATATGCGTGTGATAAACTTACTAAATTTATGAATGGCTTTCGAGTCACTTCTCTGAGTGAGTGGTGCGACGAGGCAAAAAAATATTTTCCGAATACATAATTGTACGTGCATTGCAACAGGTTATCGGATGAGGCCAATCAACAATAGTAGTACACTATTTGTACTAGCTTCAGATGCTGCGCGCGTCGGGCGGGTGTTTTTACTGTAGCCATATGTTAATGTGTTCATTGTACATAACCAGCACCTCGAATCCTCGATACTAGTACTATATAGTAGGAGTAAGTAGTAGGGAGTAGTAGGGTGGCATGGGCCAGAACAAGCATTCACGTCCAGGAGTACGGCACACGCCACCACCACGACATCCATCTGACACCATATTATTTCTTGGAGTCCGTGCTAGAGCAATCTCTTCAACCTCGTCGTTTCTCTAACTTCAGGCATCGCGCGGCGGGCGAGGTGGGGGTTTGCCGATAGTCGGTTTCCTTAACTGTGGTCCCACTTGTAAGGCCAACTCCAACGCACGACCCCAAAGGCACCTCCGTTTTGCACGGACTCCAACGATAATTTTGACTAGAAAAGCAAGACCAAAGAAAACAAGAACCACAAGAATACATTTTACTACTCCTGTAAGTTGGATTAGTGCCTTCTCGATGCATTCATTGTTGATCTGCGGAGCCTCGATCTTGCGTCTGTGCTAGCTAAAAGTGATAGAACATCTACTAAATTGCGCTCTATCAATATATGGATGTACTCTTCTTCCCAATACAAAAACTTGCGTCCATTCTACTCCCTCTGTTGCACAATACATGCCTTCTATTTGTCAAAATATGTATGTATCTAGACATGTCTTAGTATATAGGTACATCCATTTTTGGACAAATGGAAGTCAAGTATTTTGGAACGGAGGGAGTACACAATAAAAATTTTAAGTTAGCACAACTAGTCTAATCCAAGAGCATAACCGAAGATTTGGTCGGGTTCTTCCTCCATTTGCTGACACGTGGGACATCCAGCATCCAGGTCGTGTCATGAAAGAAAATAGAGTGGTAGTTGAAGCCACGACATGTGCATCTTGGGTTAAACTGTAAATAGAATCTTACTACTTGAGGGAGTCCTGGATTAGGGGGTCTCCGGACAGCCGGACTATATTCTTTGGCCGGACTGTTAGACTATGAAGATACAAGATTGAAGACTTCGTCTCGTGTCCGGATGGGACTCTACTTGGCGTGGAAGGCAAGTTAGGCAGTACGGATATGGATATCTCCTCCTTTGTAACCGGCCTTATGTAACCCTAGCCCTTTCCGGTGTCTATATAAACAGGAGGGTTTTAGTCCGTAGGACAACATACAATCATACCATAGGCTAGCTTCTAGGGTTTAGCCTCCCTGATCTCGTGGTAGATCTACTCTTGTACTACCCATATCATCAATATTAATCAAGCAGGACGTAGGGTTTTACCTCCATAAAGAGGGCCCGAACCTGGGTAAAACTTCGTGTCCCCTGCCTCATGTTACCATCCGCCTAGACACACAGTTCGGGACCCCCTACCCGAGATCCGCCGGTTTTGACACCGACATTGGTGCTTTCATTGAGAGTTCCTCTATGTCGTCGCCGTTAGGCTTGATGGCTCCTTCTATCATCATTGGCGATGCAGTCCAGGGTGAGACTTTTCTCCCCGGACAGATTTTTGTATTCGGCGGCTTTGCACTGTGGGCCAATTCGCTTGGCCATCTGGAGTAGATTGAAAGCTACACCCCTGGCCATCAGGTCAGGTTTGGAAGCTTAAACTACACGGCCGATATCCACGGAGACTTGATCTTCGACGGATTCGAGCCTCTGCCTGGTGCGTCACGCGGTCACGATGAGTACGATTTAGCTCTACCATCAGATAGTGTTCAGGAGATCGCACTGGCAGCTGCTCCGACCCTTAATTCGGAGCTAGTTGTGCCATCCATGGACAGGTGGATGGACCCCGCCATGGAGGCCTTACCCTCAGCGGCGATCGAGCCGAACATCGACCTTACCCTGCACGAGAGCCGTGTTGTCAAACTGCTGGATCCTTCTCCGGCCACGGACTCCGAACCGCCTGCGCCCGTTCCTAGCGAATCCGATTGGGCGCCGATCATGTAGTTTACCTCCGCGGATATTTTTCAGCACTCGCCCTTTGGCGACATACTGAACTCATTAAGGTATCTCTCCTTGTCAGGAGGATCCTGGCCGAACTATGTCCGGCAGGATTGGGATGCGGACAACGAAGAAATTCGCTGCCCACCCACCACCCACTTAGTAGCCACTGTCGATGACTTAACCGACATGCTCGACTTTGACTCCGAAGACATTGGCGGTATGGACGACGATGCGGGAGACGAAGAGGAACCACTGCCCACAGGGCACTGGACAGCCACCTTATCATACAATATATACATGGTGGACACACCCAAAGAAGGCAATGGCAGCGAGACAGCGGAGGATGACCCCTCCAAGAAGTAACCCAAGCGCCGACGTCAGCGGCGCCGCTCTAAGTCCCGCCAAAGCAAAAGTGGTGATATCGGCACAGATGATAATAATACTCCGGATAGTGCCGAAGATGGCAGCAACCCCTCCAGCACGATCTAGGACAGGAGGATGGAGAAGCTAGCCCTCCAGAGAGAGCGGCGGATGGAGAGGTGGAGGATGATAATTACATGCCCCCCTCCGAAGATGAGGCAAGCCTCGGCGATGACAAATTCGCCGTGCCAGAGGATCCCATCGAACAAGAGCGCTTCAAGCGCCGGCTTATGGCCATGACAAATAGACTTAAGAAAAAGCAGCAGCAGCTTCAAGCTGATCAAGATCTACTAGCCGACAGATGGACCGAAGTCCTCGCGGCCAAGGAATATAAACTCGAGTGCCCCTCCAAGAGTTACCCAAAATGCAGGTTGCTACCCCGACTGGAGGAAGAAGCGTATGACGCGGCTGATCGGCCACCTCGTGGCCGCGATAGAGAGGCATTCCAGCCAAAAACTCAGCTTGCACCCCGACGCCATTCAAATGAAAAGGCATGGGGAAATACGCCAGACCTGCGAGACATATTGGAGGACAAAGAAAAACATGCAAGATCGATCTACGGATCACGAGGGCGCGCCACTATGCAAGACGATAAACGTCACACCGGATACAGTAAAAGTAAATCCGGCCGGGCCGAACACAGCGGGCAAGACCCATTCGAGCTGTGTCGCGATATAGCCCAATACAAAGGCGCCGCACACCCCGTATGCTTCACAGACAAAGTCATGGATCATCAAATCCCAGAGGGTTTCAAACCCGTAAATATAGAATCATACGACGGCACAACGGATCATGCGGTATGGATCGAGGATTTTCTCCTCCACATCCACATGGCCTGCGGTGATGACTTACACGCCATCAAATACCTCCCACTAAAGCTCAAAGGACCAGCACGACATTGGCTTAACAGCTTGCCAGCAGGGTCCATTAGCTGTTGGGAAGATCTGGAAGCCGCATTCCTCGACAACTTTCAGGGCACTTATGTGCGACCACCAGACGCCGATGACCTAAGCCATATAATTCAGTAGCCAGAGGAATCGGCCAGGGAATTCTGGACACGGTTCCTAACAAAGAAAAATCAAATCGTCGACTGTCCGGATGCGGAGGCCTTAGTAGCTTTTAAACACAACATCCGCGACGACTGGCTAGCCCGGCACCTTGGTCAGGAAAAGCCGAAATCAATGGCAGCCCTCACGACACTCATGAGCCGCTTTTGTGCGGGAGAAGACAGCTGGCTGGCTCGCAGTAATAACATATCAAAGAACCATGGTACTTCGGATACCAAGGACGGCAATGGCAGGTCACGTCGAAATAAACATAAGCATCGCATTAACAGCGACAATACTGATGATACGGCAGTCAATGGCGGATTCAAAGGCTCTAAACCTGGTCAGCGGAAAAAGCCATTTAAAATAAGCACTCCGGGCCCATCCAGTTTGGACCATATACTCGATCACTCGTGCCAAATACACGGCACCCCCGACAAGCCAGCCAACCACACCAATCGGGATTGTTGGGTATTCAAGCAGGCCGGCAAGTTAATTGCCGAAAACAAAGATAAGGGGCCACATAGCGATGACGAGGAAGAGCCCCGGCAGCCGAACACCGAAGGACAGAAGAGGTTCCCCCCACAAGTGTGGACGGTGAACATGATATACGCAACCCACATCCCCAAAAGGGAGCGGAATCGTGCGCTCAGGGACGTATATGCGTTGGAGCCAGTTGCCCCAAAGTTTAGCCCATGGTCCTCCTGTCCGATCACCTTCGATCGCAGGGACCACCCCACTAGTATCCATCATGGCGGATTTGCCGCACTAGTCCTAGACCCAATCATTGACGGATTTCACCTCACTCGAGTCCTTATGGATGGAGGCAGCTGTCGTGGTTCTAAGTCTAACAGTAGTGTAGGGGGGTAAGTATGGAGAGGCAAGATCTTAGCTATGGAGAAGTTGTAAGAACGCAAGGTTTATGAGTTTAGGCCCTTCTCGGAGGAAGTAATAGCCCTATGTCTCGGAGCCCGGAGGCGGTCGACTGGATTATGTGAGTATGAATTACAGAGGTGCGAACCCTTGTCTCGGAGGAGGGGTGGCTTATATAGAGTGCGCCAGGACCCCGGCCAGCCCACGTTACAAAGGGTTCAATGTATATTAAGGCAGGGCGTTACTGGTAACGCTAGTAATAAAGTGCTATGATGACCATAAAAGCTACTTAATGACCGACCGTTAGCGTGCGGAGTGACTTTAGGTCTCCTGGCCGTCGAGTGGTTGGATCTTGGTCGAGTGATTGCTTCTCGGTCGAATGTCTTCGAGTCTATCGAGTGGAACACCTCCAAGTCGATTGAAAGGTGATTTCTTCTAGAGATGTCCTTGGGTAGGGCAGTTAGGACAGGTCCATGACCCTACCCTGGGTACATAGCTTCATCATTAGCCCCCGAATGGATCGAGGTTTGAGTGGGGAAGGAGTTGAGAACTTCTCCGACTCGTTTTCCACGCCGTGAGCGTATCTTGTTTCGGATCAACGGACCTGAGTGATGACAGCAACTTCCTTTTCAGTCGCCTTGATCCATTCTTAATTCTTCGTCGAGTGAGTTTCTTTACTTGTAAGGCTCCGAGTGACGGTGCGGAGGAGATCTTTGGTCTGACAAGTTGTTTGTTGCCCGCAGATTTTGTGGGATCCGAATTTTGGGAAGCGCGCGGGACGGGGGAGGCCGCAGTAATCGGATGGGATAGAGCGGAGCCGCCTCGATCCCCGCGCCACCTTTTTCGCCACGTATCATGTGCACGATCGTTACGGGATTTGACAGAGCCACCTGGGCCTACCTGTTAGCCACTCGGAAGCGGCCTCATATAAGGCGTTAGACCGGAGTCTCCCGAACAGTGCGTTCCCATTTCCTCTTCTCCTCTTCATGCCCCTCCGCTGCGCTCGCTCTCGCCCCAGCGTCACCGCTCCGTACGCGTCTCGCTGGCGACAATGGGGAAGGAGAAGATGGGGTTGGTGAAGAGATCATGTCCCAGAGGACGAGGATGGATTACAAGTGGCCGCATCCTCCATCACCTCATCATCATCCCTGTAAGCTGAGGTCCGAGGACGAGGTGAATGCTGCTAGGGAAGCCATACGCCAGGCGGGCATTATGATGGAGAAGATGAAGACGGTGCGGGACGCCAGCCAAGCCGCCTATGATGCCAGCTCGGCTTTCCAGAGCAACGTTCAGGTTAGTTGGCTGCCGCTTGTTCTGTTAGGATATGCTACCTGAAGATTCTTTCCGAAAATCTTTGCATCTGTACACCCACTGGGTGCGTCGATTGAATTTTTGGACTAGTGGGGGCACGCTGAGTGCACCCACTGGGTGTAGTCCCCGAGACTATGGTGGACTGCTGGCAGTCGACTGTAGTCTTTGTATTTTTCCGAATGTATAAACCAAACTGGTAGTTTGTCTCTTCCACTCGGTCTGGTTGAGTGGGATCAGAACCGGTGGGGGCACGCTGAGTGCACCCACTGGGTGTAGTCCCCAAGACTACGGTGGACTGCTGGCAGTCGACTGTAGTCTTTGTATTTTTCCGAATGTATAAACCAAACTAGTAGTTTGTCTCTTCCACTCGGTCTGGTTGAGTGGGATCAGAACCGGTGGGGGCACGCAAAGTGCACCCACTGGGTGTAGTCCCCGAGACTACGGTGGACTGCTGGCAGTCGACTGTAGTCTGAGTTCTACTTTATCTCTTTCTGCCCTTTTTTGACTCGACTTCGGCGAGCCGGTCGAGTGGGATCAGAACCGGTGGGGGCACGCAAAGTGCACCCACTAGGTGTAGTCCCCGAGACTATGGTGGACTGCGGGCAGTCGACCGTAGTCTTAGTATTTATTGCCTTTGTTGTTTTCGCTGTAAAAATAACTTCTCCCCTTTGATTTCAGAAATCTTGTGATCTTGGAGCTCACTTTGCTGACTTGGAGAAGCAGCAGATTCAACTGAACCTTGACTTGGAGCTGGCCAGGACAGAGCTGCAAAAGGTCAGAGACGGCGCCGCTGCTAAGACGAGTTTGTCGACTATTCAGTTTTAGGCTTGAGTACCCTTCTGCTATTTCTGAATCAATCGTCATTTCTTTGCAGAAAAACTGAGAGAAGCTCTGGCGAAGAAGGATGAGGATTTGGCTGCTGCTCGTAAGGAGGCTGATGATAGGACCGCTCTGGCCGAACAGAAGCTGGCTTCGGTCGGCCAGTTGGAAGAAGAGAATACCAGGCTGAAGACCGCTCTGAATGACTCCAACAAGGAGTGCTCGCGCTGGAAGAAGGCGAATCTCGTCCAGGGCGAGAAAATGGAAAGCATTGCTCGCAGGAGGGATGATCTGGAGAGCTATCTGAGAAGTCTTGCCAAGAAGTTGTTCATCAAGCTTGAACGTGCACATTCTGTTCCGACTGATTTTTTTTGTGTCGACTCAGTGTACGAAAATTGACTTATCCTTGGATCGTGAATGCAGAGTTTTGCCAGAACTTTGAAGAGGAGACTGGGCGGATCGAACCAGGTTTGGATCCAATCCACTCTCCCGTGAAAGATGAAACTACCATGAATCTGCTCCGTTTGGAATCTCGCATCGACAGTGCCGTGGATTACTTGGCTCGACTGAAGGTCGCCATGTCACGGATTGACCCGGCACTTTGGCCAGAGGTTGTGCTCCAAAATGATCTTGAGTCCCTGATGACTTGACTAAATGAAATCCTAGACCGAGTGCAGGAGTGGAAGAAGTCTGCTGCTTGGTGTGGCGCTGACGTGGCTCTGTCTTTGGTTCGTGTCCACTGCAAGGAGGTGCGACAAGACAAACTGGCAACAATCAAGGTCGCCAACACCCAGAAACATGACTTCTGAACCTTTATGGAGACTTTCATCGCTGCAGCCACTTGGATAGCCGACGGCATCCACCTGGATGAGTTCGTCGAGCCTGCCAGCCCTCCTCCCGCGGAGTGAACAAACTCTTATGTCCCACCTTAAATTTGCCTCGGAATGCCGGGTGGTTTTTGTAACCGTTTAAACTTTTTCGTGCTGCATGCCCGAGTACTTCGATCTGTGATCCGGGACCTTTAGAATTTATCTGGACTTGGTTTACCGTTGAATATCTTTATGAATCTCCTGCTGAGTGAACCCATTCTCCATTCGAGACAACCTTTGTATTCGCAGCGCAGCTCCGAAAGAGAGGGAAGCAGTCGACCCATGTCTTGTCGCCCTTGCGGGTCGGCGATGGAGTGTGCATCGTATTTGTGGTGAAGCTCTCCAGGGGAAGGCGGCGGTCGACCCACACCTTGTTATTGCAGAGCGGGGCGGAGCGCACATTGTATTTGTGGCGAATCTCTCCAGGAGAAGGTGGCAGTCGACCCGCACTTCGTTACTGTAGAGCGGGATGAATTGCGCATTGTATTTGTGGCAAAGCTCCCCAGGAGAAGGTGGCAGTCGACCTGCCCCTCGTCGTCTTTGAGGATTGAGATGTGTTTCGTACTTAGGCGAGTTCTGGACTACAGCTAAGCCCCTGAGTGGGAGGATTGCTCTCCACTCGGTAGGATTTTTTCAAACTTACGCGAGTGCCGGACTGCAGCTAAGTCTCCAAGTGAGAGAACTTAGGCGAGTACTGGACTGCAGCTAAGCCCCCGAGTGGGAGGATTGCTCTCCACTCGGTAGGATTTTTTCAAACTTAGGCGAGTGCCGGACTACAGCTAAGTCTCCAAGTGGGAGAACTTAGGCGAGTACTGGACTGCAGCTAAGCCCCCAAGTGGGAGGACTGCTCTCGACTCAGTAGGATTTTTTCAAACTTAGGTGAGTGCTGGACTGCAGCTAAGTCTCCAAGTGAGAGAACTTAGGCGAGTATTGGACTGCAGCTAAGCCCCCGAGTGGGAGGATTGCTCTCCACTCGGTAGGATTTTTTCAAACTTCCGCGAGTGCCGGACTGCAGCTAAGTTTCCAAGTGAGAGAACTTAGGCGAGTACTGGACTGCAGCTAAGCCCCGAGTGGGAGGATTGCTCTCCACTCGGTAGGATTTTTTTAAACTTAGGCGAGTGCCGGACTGCAGCTAAGTCTCAAAGTGAGAGAACTTAGGTGAGTACTGGACTGCAGCTAAGCCCCCGAGTGGGAGGATTGCTCTCCACTCGGTAGGAATTTTTCAAACTTAGGCGAGTGCCAGACTGCAGCTAAGTCTCCAAGTGAGAGAACTTAGGCGAGTTCTGGACTGCAGCTAAGCCCCCGAGTGGGAGGATTGCTCTCCACTCGGTAGGATTTTTTCAAACTTAGGCGAGTGCCGGACTGCAACTAAGTCTCCAAGTGAGAGAACTTAGGCGAGTACTGGACTGCAGCTAAGCCCCCGAGTGGGAGGATTGCTCTCCACTCGGTAGGATTTTTTCAAACTTAGGCGAGTGCCGAACTGCAGCTAAGTCCCCAAGTGAGAGAACTTAGGCGAGTACTGGACTGCAGCTAAGCCCCCGAGTGGGAGGATTGCTCTCCATGCGGTAGGATTTTTTTCAAACTTAGGCGAGTGCCGGACTGCGGCTAAGTCTCCAAGTGAGAGAACTTAGGCGAGTACTGGACTGCAGCTAAGCCCCCGAGTGGGAGGATTGCTCTCCACTCGGTAGGATTTTTTTAAATACTTAGGCGAAACGGATTCGCAGCTAAGCCCCCGAGTGGGAGGCTGGCTCACCACTCGGTAGGAAACTGTTTTTACAAACTTAGGCGAAGCGGATTCGTAGCTAAGCCACCCACTGGGGGATTTCTTACGCAAACAAAAACAATAATAATCACTGGGAAAATTATAACACTCTTGTCTTTGATAAATAAACTACAGGAGCTTTTCTTATTACATCTCATCCGAGTGAGAATTCAAGTATAAAAGGGGTGGAGTAGCTCCGCATTCCAGGCTCGTGGCTCATCAATCTGGTGATCGACATTGTAGAGGTGGTATGCTCCATTGTGGAGGACTCTGGTGACTATGAAGGGGCCTTCCCAAGTAGGAGCGAGCTTGTGTGGTTTCTGCTGATCCACTCGGAGGACTAAGTCTCCTTCTTGGAAGGCTCGGCTCTTCACGTTTCTGGCATGGAATCGACGCAAGTCTTGCTGATAGATGGTCAATCGAATCAAGGCCATTTCTCTTTCTTCTTCTAGGAGGTCGACTGTGTCCTGCCGGGCTTGTTCTGCTTCATCTTCAGAGTAGAGCTCGACTCGGGGAGCGTTGTGAAGCAGGTCACTCGGTAAGACTGCCTCGGCTCCGTAGACCAAAAAGAATGGGGTTGTTCCGGTCGATCGATTCGGGGTTGTCCTCAATCCCCAAAGGACTGATGGAAGCTCGTCGATCCATGCACCTGCTGCGTGCTTGAGATCGCGCATCAATCGAGGTTTCAGTCCTTTGAGAATTAGGCCGTTTGCCCTTTCTGCTTGCCCATTTGACTTGGGGTGAGCGACCGAAGCATAGTCAACCCGAGTGCCCTGAGAGGCGCAAAAGGCCCTAAATTTGTCGGAATCGAAGTTTGACCCATTGTCCGTGATGATGCTGTGCGGAACTCCATATCTGAATATCAACTCTCTGATGAAACTGATAGCGGTGCAAGCATCGAGATTCTTGATAGGCTTGGCTCCAATCCATTTGGTGAACTTGTCGACTGCTACCAACACATGGGTGAAGCCGCTCCTGCCTGTTCTCAGTGGTCCAACCATGTCCAGCCCCCAAACAGTGAAGGGCCAGACGAGTGGAATGGTTTTCAGGGCCGACGCGGGCTTGTGCGGCATATTGGAGTAATACTGACATCCTTCACATTTGTCGACTATCTCTTTTGCCATCTCATTGGCTCTTGGCCAGTAGAACCCCGCTTAGTATGCTTTAGCCACAATGGTCCGAGAGGATGCATGATGACCACAGGTCCCCGAGTGGATATCGTTAAGGATCATCTGACCTTCTTCTGGTGTAATACACTTCTGGCCGACCCCAGTCGCGCTTTCTCTATATAACTGTCCCTTTATGATTGTAAAGGCCTTGGATCGACGGATGGTCTGTCGAGCCTCTTCTTCATCTTCTGGGAGTTCTTTCCTTAGGATGTACGTGATGTACGGTTCTGTCCAGACGGGAGTGATAACCAAGACTTCCATGATCAGGTCGACCACAGCTGGAACTTCAACTTCAGTCAGATCCGTGGCGCTTTTTGGCTGCGGGGCCTCTTCAGTGAAGTGATCCTCCTGGACCGATGGTGTGTGGATGTGTTCCAAAAACACATTGCTGGGAATGGCTTCTCTTTTGGAACCTATTTTTGCCAGATCATCAGCTGCTTGATTTTTCAGTCGGGGTATGTGATGAAGCTCTAACCCCTCGAATTTCTTCTCCAGCTTTCTCACTGCATTGCAATAACCATTCATGGCTGGACTTCTAATGTCCCATTCCTTCATCACTTGATTAACCACCAAATCTGAGTCGCCATAGACCATGAGGCGACGGACGCCGAGTGAAATGGCCATGCACAACCCATATAAAAGTGCTTCGTATTCTGCCTCGTTGTTAGAGGAATCAAAGTGGATTTGAAGAACATATCTGAGTTTATCTCCTCTGGGGGAGACCAACACCACTCCGGCGCCGGAACCATTTAGCATCTTGGAACCGTCGAAGAACATGGTCCAATGATCCGAGTGAACCTGAGTTGGCAGTTGCTGTTCAATCCACTTGGCAACGAAATCCGCGATTGCCTGGGACTTGATAGCTTTCTTTGCCTCAAACTTGATATCTAGAGAAAGGAGTTCAATCGCCCATTTTGCCACTCGACCAGTTGCGTCCCTGTTATGCAAGATCTCTGACAACGGAGCGTCGCTGACGACTGTAATGGAATGATCAGAGAAGTAGTGGGCAACTTTCTTTGTGGTCATATAAATCCCATATACGAGCTTCTGATAATGAGGATATCTTTGCTTTGATGGGGTCAAGACTTCAGAAATATAATACACTGGGCGCTGAACTTTGAAGGTTTTCCCTTCTTCTTCCCGCTCGACCGTAAGTACCGTACTGACGACTTGTCCTGTGGCTGCAATGTAAAGCAGCAAAGGCTCCTTGCTGATTGGGGCAGCAAGCACCGGCTGGGTGGAGAGCAGAGCTTTGAGCTCTGCGAACGCTGCGTCAGCTTCAGGAGTCCACTCGAACTTGTCAGACTTCTTCATCAATCCGTAAAGAGGCAATGCCTTTTCACCGAGACAAGATATGAATCGACTTAGGGCGGCCAAGCAACCAGTAAGCTTCTGAACATCGTGCACTCGCACAGGACTTTTCATTCGGAGTATAGTACCGACTTTTTCTGGATTGGCATCGATTCCCCGTTCGAAAACGAGAAAACCGAGTAACTTTCCGCCAGGAACCCCGAATGTGCATTTTGATGGATTAAGCTTGATATCAAACCTTCTGAGGTTGGCAAAGGTTTCAGCAAGGTCAGTCAGCAGGTCGGAACCCTTCCGTGACTTGACCACAATATCATCCATGTACGCCTCCACATTCCGACTGATTTGGGTGAGCAAACACTTCTGAATCATCCTCATGAATGTTGCTCCGGCATTCTTGAGGCCGAATGGCATGGTAACATAACAGAAGCACCCGAATGGAGTGATGAAAGCTGTTTTGATTTCGTCAGGCCCATACAGACGGATCTGATGGTACCCGGAATAGGCGTCTAAAAAAGACAGTCGCTCACATCCCGCAGTCGAGTCGACTATCTGGTCGATGCGGGGGAGAGGAAAATGATCTTTCGGGCAGGCCCGATTGATATGTTTAAAGTCAATGCACATGCGAAGTGACTTGTCCTTCTTGGGGACCATGACAACATTGGCGAGCCACTCGGAGTGGTAGATTTCTCGGATGAACTCCGTCGCTAAGAGCCGAGCCACCTCTTCGCCAATGGCCTTTCTCTTCTGGACGGCGGACCATCGGAGATGTTCCTTGACAGGTTTCACTTTTGAGTCGACTCTTAGGCGGTGCTCAGCCAGCTACCTGGGAACACCCGGCATGTCAGAGGGCTTCCATGCGAAAATGCCCCAGTTCTCACGGAGGAACTGGATGAGCGCTTCTTCCTATTTGGAGTCGAGTGTTGTCGAGATATGAGTTGGAGCAGCGCTGGGGTCGGTCGGGTGGATGTGAGCTGTCTTCATATCGCCAGTCGACTGAAAAGCTGACTCTGTAGTGGGCTTCTTGGCTCGCAAAAAATCACTCGAGTCTGCAGTCTTCTGGTATTCCTGCAACTCCATTACTGCCATCTGAGCATTAGCGATCTTCGAACCTTTCTGGAAACATTCTTCCGCTTTCTTCCGATTGCCCGTAATAGTGATCACACCTTTGGGGCCAGGCATCTTTAATTTGAGGTACACGTAGCATGGTCGGGCCATGAAGCGTGCATAAGCCGGCCTCCCCAAAATAGTGTGGTAGGCACTCTGGAAGTCTACAACTTCAAATGTCAATTTTTCTTTGCGGTAATTTTTGGAATCACCGAAAACCACATCAAGAGCAATCTGGCCGAGTGATTCAGCCTTCTTCCCAGGAATGACTCCATGGAAACTCATGTTGCCGGCACTGAGTCTGGACATCGGAATGCCCATCCCTTTCAACGTCTCAGCATACAATATGTTCAAATCGCTGCCACCATCCATCAGGACTTTGGTCAGTCGAGTGCCTTCAACAACTGGGTCGACCACCAAAGCTTGCCTCCCAGGGTGGCGATGCGCGTTGGGTGGTCGGACTTGTCGAATGTTATGGCAGTCTGAGACCATTTCAGGTAACTAGGTGTCGCCGGAGCAACCATATTCACCTCTCGGTTAATAACTTTCAGTCGACTTTTGCTTTCAACATCGGCAAAAATCATCAGAGTGGAATTGACCTGAGGGTATCCGTCGTCACTGTCTTCTTTGTCCTCGACCTTGTCCGACTCCTTTTCCTTACCTTTGGGCTGCTTGCCCTGGAACTGCTGGATCAAGAGTCGACACTGTCGAGTGGTATGTTTCGGGTAAATGAAATTACCCTCTTCATCTTTCTTTGTGTAGATGAGACATGGCAAGTCCAACACATCATTTCCGTCCTGGTCTTTAACCTTTTTGGGGTTCCAAGGTCCTTTAGGTTTCCCTTTAAACTTTCCTTGGGTTAAAGCCAAGGCTTCCCCGGGAGCCGCTGGCTCGGCTTTCCGCTTCTGTTTCCGATTGGAATTTCCTCCGGTTTCTTGGGCGACTGACTTGAGCTTGCCACTCCTGAGTCGATCCTCATCTTCACCATTAGCGTACTTGGTGGCAATCTCCATCATCCGATTCAGGGACATATCCCCGGTTCGACCGAATTTCAAATTCAGTTCTCTGTACTTGACGCCTTCCTTGAAGGCACAAACTGCTTGGTGGTCAGGCACATTCTCCACCGAGTGATATAACGTGATCCACCTCTGGATGTAATCCCTCAAAGTTTCATTCGGCTTATGCACGCAAGACCGCAGTTCCGTCAGCCCTGCCGGTCGCTTGCATGTGCCTTCAAATATGGTGACGAACACTCGGGAGAGATCTTCCCAAGTGTAAATGCTGCTAGGTGCTAACTGGTTCAGCCACGCTCTGGCCGAGCCCTCCAACATGAGAGGCAGGTGCTTCATGGCTACTTCATCATTGCCGCCGCCAATCTGGACGGCCACTCGGTAGTCCTCAAGCCAAGTATCGGGCTTGGACTCGCCAGTGAACTTACTGACTCCAGTCGCCAACCTGAAGTTGGGAGGAATCACAGCGGCCCTGATGGCTCTACTAAAGCACTCTGGCCCCGAAACATGTACTCTGCTGCTGGTAGGTGCATCTCTGTCGTGACCTTCTCGGTGAGCCCTGTTCCTGTCGACCAAACCTTGGACGAGAATGGATCTCGCGTCAAAGCCTGGCCCTCTGGGGTCGACTGGAATCCTTCGCCCACCACTATGAGGGCACCTGTCATCCTGCTGGCGAGGCACATACGACCCGCTCCTCGGGGGAGGCGTGGGCACTCGACGTCGACCGTCACGATCGACTCGGTGATCATACTGCTCATGGTTCCCATACTGGTCACGTCGGTCTCCACGTCCCTCACACCTCGGGGGAGATCTCGGGCTATGAGCCGACTGGACTGTGTCCGCGGCAACGGATCTGCTTTGAATCCTGTCCCGCGACTGAGAAACAGCGGAATTCTGATCTCCTGCTGCCCGGAGTAATGCTCTGATCTGCAGCAAGCCTCTGCCAGCCTCCGACTGGGAAGGCTGAATCAACTCCGCTATACGGGCCGCAGCTGCTAAATTCTGAATCGGAGTTCGATATACCTGCAGGGGCGGGAAGAGCTGACGTCGACTGGATTCGGGAACCCGTTGTCACGCACGCTCATCGAGTGCTCGCTGGAGGTTATCCAGTCGAGTGCGCTCGGCCAAGTTTTCCAAGCGCGCGTCCTCCAAGGTGCGAGCCTCGGGGGTTTCTCCAACAATAGGAGCGTGCAGTGCATCCACGTTCCGGCGGCGAAGTTCTTCCCTCTGCAGCGACGTGAGAGGCTCGGAAAGATACTCCTCATGGAGACGCGACGGGTCGCCTCCACCCGCGCCTCCGTCAGTGCGGGGAAAACTGGGAGGACTGGGCGGTCCATCGACCATCAGAACCTCCACCGCCGGATCGCTGCTGTCGCACTCGGACGCGGTCTCTGCGGAGCCAGTCGACAGGTCGAACAGGCCGTAGAGGGATTCGTCGGGCTCGATCGCCGTAACTTGAGGGGTGGCCGACTGACGTGCCACCGCGTGTCTCACCCACCGCTGAAGTCTCGACCGACCGGAGCGCTTGCGCCGGCGGGAAATAGGGAGGGAGGAAAACATAGGAGCTGACCGGTAGGGGGTCGACGGATGCCGCAGGAGAACGCCACGGACGCACGCGCTAAAGTGCGTTGCCCCGCGGACAGGGAGTGCGTCCACGTCGAGCGGAGCCTCCTGAAGCCAAGTGGAGTCGTCGGCGATGAACGTGAGTGCGCCAAGACGGATCTTGCGGCCCTCCACCAAAACTCCGCCGAAAACCATGATGATTCGGGTCGGAAAAGATCGCAACTCCTCCAACAAAATGCTAAAACACCTGCCCCATGGTGGGCGCCAACTGTCGTGGTTCTAAGTCTGACAGTAGTGTAGGGGGTAAGTATGGAGAGGCAAGATCTTAGCTATGGAGAAGTTGTAAGAACGCAAGGTTTACGAGTTCAGGCCCTTCTCGGAGGAAGTAATAGCCCTACGTCTCGGAGCCCGGAGGCGGTCGACTGGATTATGTGAGTATGAATTATAGAGGTGCGAACCCTTGTCTCGGAGGAGGGGGGTGGCTTATATAGAGTGCGCCAGGACCCCGGCCAGCCCATGTTACAAAGGGTTCAATTTATATTAAGGCAGGGCGTTACTGGTAACGCTAGTAATAAAGTGCTATGATGACCATAAAAGCTACTTAATGACCGACCGTTAGCGTGCGGAGTGACTTTAGGTCTCCTGGCCGTCGAGTGGTTGGATCTTGGTCGAGTGATTGCTTCTCGATGGAATGTCTTCGAGTCTGTCGAGTGGAACACCTGCAAGTCGATTGAAAGGTGATTTCTTCTAGAGATGTCCTTGGGTAGGGCAGTTAGGACAGGTGCATGACCCTACCCTGGGTACATAGCTTCATCAACAGCAGCCTGAACCTGCTTTATCAGGACACAGTGCGCAAAATGGGTATAGACCCCTCAAGGATCAAACCCACAAAAACGACCTTTAAAGGCGTCATTCCAGGTGTAGAGGCCCATTGCACAGGCTCAATTACACTCGAAGTGGTCTTCGGATCCCCGGATAACTTCCGAAGCGAAGAATTAATCTTTGATATAGTCCCGTTCCGCATTGGCTATCATGCACTGCTCGGGCAAACCGCATTTGCGAGATTCAATGCGGTACTACATTACGCATACCTCAAGCTCAAGATGCCAGGACCTCGGGGGGTCATCATAGTTAATGGAAACACAGAGCGCTCTCTCCGCACGGAGGAGCACACTGCGGCCCTCGCAGCAGAAGCGCAATGCAACCTCTCAAGGTAATCCACCAGTTCGGCGTTTCAAGACACGGACACCTTCAAGCGCGCTCGGAGTAATCGGCAACTAGATCGCCTGGCACGATCTGAGCTCGCGTAGCAATACGGCCCCCACCCCAGTCCCAGCCACACGGTGAAATCCGTGCCACGCGTACATAATTACGCATTAAAAATACCATGGGCGCAGGCGGGGAGGGGGGCACAACTACGGCACGCCCCAACAATGCGGCTTAAACCGCACTAGGGGCTTCCCGCTTTGTTATTTTTCTCTTTCAGGACTTTAATCTCTGGAAACCCTGTCCGGCAGCATGATCGCCGGACACATGATGCAGAAACCAAGGAGGCAGAAAGCTACGTCACACCACGGAAATCCCAGGTGGATTACGACAACGAGTGAAATATTTGCTTTAATACTATTCCTCAGCTTGCCCTTGGAAGGGACATAGTCCTACTTTTTGCTTATCGCACTATCTGTATCATTCTGCTTTAATGCACCCTTTTTGAATAAACAATGCATAACATTACGACTATTATTGCATTCTTGTTTTATATATATATATATATGTGTTCATTAATGACGCCTTGCAACCGTACACTTTGGTACGACCAATACACCAGGGGCTCAAGCACCCCACATTATGGTGTGAGAAGTCCAAACACTTTCACAAGTGCGGCACCCCGAACTTGTAGCATTATATGCATCAGCTCCGAATCATGTCTTTGGTCAAATGTTGGGTTTGCCCGGCTCCTATGTTTTGGTACCTTACGTTCCGCTCTATCGGTTAAGGTAGCACTAGGAAAACTACTGCGATTGTGCCCCGGTTCTGCTGGGCTAAGCACCTCAGTAGAGAAAGCTAAAACTGACTATCATGATAAGGCGAGAGACTGGTCGCTGTTCGGCGAGGTTTCGAGTCCCTAAAGACTTATGCCGCTTAGAGCGAGGAGTCGGTCCTGTCCGGCTTAAAGGCGTGTGTCGCGCCCCGAATTTGGCCTTCCGAATACCAGGGGCTTCGCCGAAATTTAAAATTATAGAATTCTATGGCTAAGTGAGAGTGATAAAGCATTATTAGTCTGGTTGCCTTGTTCGCTGTGTTGAGCACCTCCCTCGAAGGACCCACAAATGGGAACAAGAGTGCTCAGGTTTATCCCGAACACCCCAGCACTCGCGGCATGGGGGCAGAAGCCGAGGACTAGCCATCTCTCAGATTGGATAAACAGCCAAACAGAAGGTAATATTTTAAATTCAAACAAGCGTTGCATAGCGCATATGAAACAAGTTTTCATCATACAGGATCACACGAGCAAGTTTACTCAAATATTACATTCTTTGAACATTCGTCCGCTACAAGACAGGCACCCTTCAGGACACCCTCATAATAAATTTCGGGGGTGCGATGCTCCTTGCCCTGCGGCGGCCCTTCCTTGATCAGCTTCACGGCGTCTAGCTTGGCCCATTGCACCTTCACACGGGCGAAAGCCCGGCGTGCACCTTTGATGCAGACGGACCGCTTGACGACTTCTAGCCGTGGGCAGGCATCCACAAGCCGCCTCACCAAGCCAAAGTAGTTGTTCGGAAGGGCGTCGCCAGGCCACAGCCGGCTATCAAGCCCTTCATGGCCTGTTCGGCCGCCTTGTGTAGCTCGACCAGCTGCTTCAGCTGGTCACTCATAGGCACCAGGTGTTCGGTCCCAGTATACTGAGACCAGAACAGCTTCTCCGTTGAGCTTCCCTCCTCGGCCTGGTAAAACTGTGCGGCATCCAACACGCTGCGGGGCAAATCTACGAATGCTCCTGGAGAGCTCTAGATTAGGGTAAGTAACAGGTAATTTACTTTCACATGCTTGCTTTGCATATAGAATGCCTTACCCGCCGCTATTTTCTTCATCGCGTCAATCTCCTGGAGGGCCTTTTGGGCTTCGGCCTTGGCACTCTTTGCGCTCTCGAGGGCCGCGGCAAGCTCAGACTCTCACGTCTTCGAGTCAAGCTCCAAGCCTCGTGCTTCGTCACAAGAGCCTGGAGCTCTTGCTGCACCTCGCCCACCCGAGCCTCTTGCCTTTCTCGCTCGGTGTGCTCCTTGGCCGCTTTGTCTTCGGCCACAGATAGAGGTTGCTTCAGGGTCGCCACCTTGGTCGTGGCCCTTGGCAAATTCATGATGATCCTATCATTTTGCAATCGTATTCCTTTTATACATATCCATGGACTAGGTATTACTTACCTTTGTTCTCCTCGAGCTGCCTCTTAGTAAGGCCGAGCTCTTTCTTGGACCCTTCGAGGTCCTGCTTCAGTGCGGCGACCTCCGCAGTCAGTGCGGCAGATGCCAGCAGCGAAGCCTGCATACGCATATTGACATACTTATATTAGACTCCTGCGATATTGTTTGATCCTCTGTTCGGCTTTTCTCTGTGAACACCGAACAGAGCATCAGGGCCTACTGTCTATGTGGTAATATTTTTCCTATATTTGAAACACTTACCTCAAAGCCTGTTAGAAAGCTAGCACAAGCTTCAGTCAATCCACTCTTGGCGGACTGAACCTTCTGGACCACCGCACTCATAATAGTGCGGTGCTCTTCGTCGATGGAAGATGTCGGTGTCAAAACCGGCAGATCTCGGGTAGGGGGTCCCGAACTGTGCGTCTAGGCCGGATGGTAACAGGAGGCAGGGGACACAATGTTTTACCCAGGTTCGGGCCCTCTTGATGGAGGTAAAACCCTACGTCCTGCTTGATTAGTATTGATGATATGGGTAGTACAAGAGTAGATCTACCACGAGATCGGAGAGGCTAAACCCTAGAAGCTAGCCTATGGTATGATTGTATGTTGTGGTTGTTGTATCCTATGGACTAAAACCCTCTGGTTTATATAGACGCCGGAGAGGGTTAGGGTTACACAAGGTCGGTTACAAAGGAGGAGATACCCATATCCGTATTTCCTAGCTTGCCTTCCACGCCAAGTAGAGTCCCATCCGGACACGAGATGAAGTCTTCAATCTTGTATCTTCATAGTCCAACAGTCCGGCCAAAGGATATAGTCCGGCTAACCGGAGACCCCCTAATCCAGGACTCCCTCAGTAGCCCCTGAACCAGGCTTCAATGACGATGAGTCCGGTGTGCAGTATTGTCTTCGGCATTGCGAGGCGGGTTCCTCCTCCGAATACACCACGGAAGAATTTTAATACAAGGATAGTGTCCGACCCTGCAAAATAAGTTCCACATACCACCATAGAGAGAATAATATTTTTCGCAGATCTAATTTGCTGACCTATTTTAGCAACAGGACATTACGTCACGGCCCGGTGATTATTCGAACCATTTCCTTTAACTAGCCCCGCACATAACGCGAGGCAGTTTTTTGACACGCCTTGTTAAAGCAGAGATCGTGTCCCCTTATCACGGGATTCTCATCAATACGGGTGTGGGTAACCCAACCACGCCATCGATTACGGCGCTTGTGGGATAAGCGAGTTTTACCAGGCTAGTGGGGGTGCATAGTTTCGTTCGCCCATATAAAGGGATAAGGATTCACCTTTTCATCCACGCCTTCTTCCTCCCTTGCTCATCCGTTTTCGCACACTCGAGCTCTAGCGCCCAAGTCCGCACTTCCCACCTCAACCTTCTCCAACCATGTCCAGAGCAGGAGGCAGGTGGATGGTCTCCTCCGTCTCGGATGGAGACATCAAGAAGCTGAGGAGAGCCGGATACCTGCCCGATGACATCACGCACCGGCTCCCAGATGAGGGGCAGCTCATCCCCACCCCCAGGCCCCATGAGAAGGTAGTGTTCCTCACCCATTTCCTCCGTGGACTGGGATTCCCTCTCCACCCATTCGTCCGGGGGCTCATGTTCTATTACGGCCTGGATTTCCACGATCTGGCCCCGAACTTCATCCTCAACATCTCGGCGTTTATCGTTGTGTGCGAGGCCTTCCTCCGCATCAAGCCCCACTTCGGTTTATGGCTGAAGACCTTCAATGTCAAGCCGAAGGTTGTGGGCGGTCGCCAGGCGAAGTGCGGAGGCTCCATGGTGGGCAAGATGCCCAACGTTACATGGCTCGAGGGCTCCTTTGTGGAAACAATAAAGGGGTGGCAATTGGGGTGGTTCTACATCACCGAGCCGCGTGAGCCTGCATGGGCAGCGGCCCCCGAGTTCCGATCTGGCATCCCCATGCGGCTCACCTCCTGGAAACAAAAGGGCCTGTCCTGGGGTAGTTCAGGAGAGCTGACCGGACTCCAAACATGTATTCAAAACATGGTGAGCAAGAAGCTCAAACTTGTCAACGTAGTCTAGGTCATGCTCCACCGCCGGATCCTCCCGTGCCAACAACGGGACTTCAACTTGTGGGAGTTCGACCCCGCGCAGCACCGAACTCTGAACAGGCTCTTCGACACAACTCACGAAGATGCCTGGGGGTGCTGTTCAAAAGCGCCGAGGTCCCTCCTCCCATTACTGAGGATCGCAGATTCAGCGTGAAGCGCCAAGCCAGTGGGGTAAGCTACTTTACCTTTCACGGGATACTTATCTTTTATAGATTGACTCCATGCGGGATCTGAACTCCCGTACCTTTGACAAGACTGGCAGGAGACGGCCGGACAGATCGACTGCCCGGCTCCTTTGCCCGAAGGCCCAGCGGACGCTCTTCTGGCGAAGATGCTGACTCCGGCTCCTTATATGGTGCCGGAGAAGACCAAGAAGGCCAAGGGAACCCGAAAGAGTTCCCGACGCCAGGCGTCGTCGGACTCTCCGTCCGATGACTCTGCGGCGCACTCCTTCCCCGAAGACGAGGAAGAAGAAGAAGAAGATGCTCCCCCTCCAGCTGGGGGAGATAAGAAAAGGAAGGCCGACCCAACTGGGGGGGCGAAGGGTCCAAGAAGGGAAGGACTCTCCTTCCGGACAGTTCCACCGCCAGCCGACGAAGGCGAAGACGAGTGGTTGCCCAGGGCCAAGCCCCTGGGGAGATCGTATGTATTCGGATACCAGAGTAACTCATAGCATTCCTTTGTCGCACTGCTTTCCCTAACGCCAAACATAATTATGCAGGCCGCCACGAGCCAGTATCGATGTATCATCGGACGGCTCCCTGGGCTCGTCGGACATGGATAGCGATCCAGTCCTGACCGCCACCTCCCCACATCCTGCTGACGACACCGAGGTGCTGTCTCAAGAGGCACCGGGTCGAGGGGAGATAGTCCCGGAGGCGCCTCAAGGCGACCTTCTGGGCTCCGGGAGCCGAGGGGACGAGGCCCCTGATAGCTCCGAGTTCAGCCCTCAGCCGAACACCGCGCCGGAACGTCCAGTGATTCCGGGCTCGGGCAGGCGGCCTCCTTCCAAGAGGGGCAAGACGCCTGTGCCGGTGACCTCTGTCCATCCAAAGGCGCCGGACAATCTGCTGGAAGCGCTTCGCAGTGCTTCCATCGACGAGGAGCACCGTACTATTATGAGTGTGGTGGTCCAGAAGGTTCAGTCCGCCAAGAGCGGATTGACTAAAGCCTGTGCCAGCCTTCTAGCAGGCTCTGACGTAAGTGTTTTTAAAATATAGGAAAAATATTACCGCATAGACAGTAGCCACTGATACTTCGTTAGGAAAAATATCGCGGGAGTCTAATATAAGTATGTCAATATGCGTATGCAGCCTCGCTGCTGGCGTCTGCCACACTGACTGCGGAGGTCGCCGTACTGAAGCAGGACCTCGAGGGGTCCAAGAAAGAGCTCGGCCTTGACAAGAGGCAGCTCGAGGAGAACAAGGGTAAGTAATACCCTGTCTATAGATATGTATAAAAAGAATGCGATTGCAAAATGACAGGATTATCATGAATTTGCTAGGGGCCGCGACCGAAGTGGCGACCCTAAAGCAAGCGTTGTCCGAGGCCGAAGATAAAGCGGCCAAGGAGCGCACCGGGCGAGAGAAGCACGAGGCTCGGGTGGGCGAGGTGCAGCAAGAGCTCCAGGCTCTCGTGGCAACGCACGAGGCGTTGGAGCTTGACTCAAAGACGCGGGAGTCTGAGCTTGCCGCGGCCCTCGAGAGCGCAAAAAGTGCCAAGGCCGAAGCCCAAAAGGACCTCCAGGAGATCGACACAATGAAGAAGATAGCGGCGGGTAAGGCTTTCTATATGCAAAGCAAGCATGTAAAAGTAAATTACCGATTACTTACCCGAATCCGGAGCTCTCCAGGAGCATTCGCAGATTTGCCCCGCAGCGTGTCCGATGCCGCACAATTTTACCAGGCCGAGGATGGAAACTCAACGGAGAAGTTGTTCTGGTCTCAGTATACTGAAGCCGAACACCCGGTGCCAATGAGCGACCAGCTGAAGCTGATGGTCGAGCTACATAAGGCGGCCGATCAGGCCATGAAGGGCTTTATAGTCCGGCTGTGGCCTGGCAACGCCCTTCCGAACAGCTTCTTTGGCCTGGTGAGGCGGCTTGTGGATGCCTGCCCACGGCTGGGGGTCATCAAGCGATCTGTCTGCATTGAAGGTGCACGCCGGGCTTTCGCCCATGTGAAATTGCAGTGGGTCAAGCTAGATGCCGTGAAGCTGATCAAGGAGGGGCCGCCAGAGGGCAAGGAGCACCGCCACCCCAAGATGTACTATGAGGGTGTTCTGCCGGGTGCCCGTCTCATAGCGGACGAGTGTTAAAAAGATGTAATATTTGAGTGAGACTTGCTCGTTTTATCCTGTATTTATGAAAACTTGTTTCATATGCGCTATGCAATGCTTGTTTGAATTTAAAATATTGCCTTCTGTTTGGCTGTTTATCCAATCTGAGAGATGGCTAGTCCTCGGCTTCTGCCCCCATGCCACGAGTGCTAGGGTGTTCGGGATAAACCTGAGCACTCTTGTTCCCATGTTTGGGTCCTTTGAGGGAGGTGCTCCGCACAGTGAACAAGGCAACCGGACTAATAATGCTTTATCACTCTCACTTAGCCATAGAATTCTATAATTTAAAATTTCGGCGAAGCCCCTGGTATTCGGAAGGCCGAATTCGGGGCGTGACACACGCCTTTAAGCCGGACAGGGCCGGCCCCTCGCTCTAAGCGGCATAAGTCTTTAGGGACTCGAAAACCTCGCCGAACAGCGACCAGTCTCTCGCCTTATCATGACAGTCAGTTTTAGCTTTCTCTACTGAGGTGCTGAACCCAGCAGAACCGGGGCACAATCGCAGTAGTTCTCCTAGCGCTACCTTAGCCGATAGAGCGGAACGTAAGGTACCAAAACATAGGAGCCGGGCAAACCCAACATTTGACCAAAGACATGATTCGGAGCCGATGCATATAATGTTATAAGTTCGATGTGCCGCACTTGTGAAAGTGTTCGGACTTTTCACACCGTATTGTGGGGTACGTAAGCCCCTGGTGTATTGGTCGTACCAAAGTGTACGGTTGCAAAGCGTCATTAATGAACACACACATATATATATAATAAGAATGCAATAATAGTCGTAATGTCATGCATTGTTTATTCAAAAAATTGCGTTAAAGCAGAGTGATACAGATAGTGCGATAAGCAAAGAGTAGAACTATGTCCCTTCCAAGGGCAAGCTGAGGAATGATATTAAATCGAATATTTCGCTCGTTACTGTAATCCACCTGGGAATTCCGTGGTATGACGTAGTTGTCTGCCTCCTTGGTTGCTGCATCATGTGTTCGGCAATAGTGCTGTCGGACAGTGTTTCCAGAGATTAAGGTCCTGAAAAAAAAGAAAAATAACCAAACGGGAAGCCCCTAGTGCAGTTTAAGCCGCGTCTTGGGGCGTGCTGTAGTTGTGCCCCCCTCCCCACCTGTGCCCATGGTATTTTTAATGCGTAATTATGTACGCGTGGCACGAGTTTCATCGTTGGGCTGGGATTGGGGTGGCCACCGTATTGCTACGCGAGCTCAGGTTGCGCCAGGCGGTCTATTTACCGATTGCTCCGAGCGCGCTTGAAGGTGTCCGGGCTTTGAAGCGCCGAACTGGTTGATTGCCTTGAGAGGCTGCTTTGCGCTTCTGCTGCGAGGGCCGCGGTGTGCTCCTCTGTTTGGAAAGAGCACTCTGTGTTTCCATTGACTGTAATAACTCCGCGAGGTCCTGGCATCTTGAGCTTTAGGTATGCATAATGCGATACCGCATTGAATCTAGCAAATGTGGTTCGCCCGAGCAGCACGCGATAACCACTGCGGAACGGGACTATATCGAAGATTAACTCTTCACTTCAGAAGTTATCCGGGGATCCGAAGACCACTTCCAGTGTAATTGAGCCTGTGCAATGGGCCTCTACACCTGGAATGACGCCTTTAAAGGTCGTTTTTGTGGGTTTGATCCTTGAGGGGTCTATACCCGTTTTGTGCACTGTGTCCTGATAAAGCAGGTTCAGGATGCTGCCGCCATCCATAAGGACTCGAGTGGGGTGAAATCCGTCAATGATTGGGTCTAGGACCAGTGCGGCGAATCCGCCATGACGGATACTAGTGGGGTGGTCCCTGCGATCGAAGGTGCTCGGACAGGAGGACCAAGGGTTGAACTTTGGGGCGACAGGCTCCAACGCATATACATCCCTGAGCGCACACTTCCTCTCCCTCTTGGGGATGTGGGTTGCGTATATCATGTTCACCGTCCACACTTGTGGGGGAAACCTCTTCTGTCCTCCAGTGTGTGGCTGCCGGGATTCCCCCTCGTCATCGCTATGCAGCCCCTTGTCCTTGTTTTCGGCAATTAACTTGTCGGCCTGCTTGAACACCCAACAATCCCTATTGGTGTGATTGGCTGGCTTGTCTGGGGTGCCGTGTATTTGACACAAGCGATCGAGTATACGGTCCAAGCTGGATGGACCCGACGTACTTTGTTTGAATGGCTTTTTCCGCTGACCGGGTTTAGAGCCTTTGAATCAGGCATTGACTGTCGTATCCTCGGTATTTTCGTTGTTAATGCGGCGCTTATGTTTGTTGTGATGTGACATGCTATTTCCGTCCTTGGTATGCGATGTGCCATGGTTCTTTGATATGTTATTATTGCGAGCCAGCCAGCTGTCTTCTCCCGCACAAAAGCGGGTCATGAGCGTCGTGAGAGCTGCCATAGATTTCGGCTTTTCCTGACCAAGGTGCCGGGATAGCCACTCGTCTCGGATGTTGTGTTTGAAAGCCGCTAAGGCCTCTGCATCTGGACAGTCGACGATTTGATTTTTTCTTTGTAAGGAACTGAGTCCAGAATTGCCTGGCCGACTCTTCTGGCTGCTGAATTATGTGGCTCAAGTCATCGGCGTCTGGTGGTCGCACATAAGTGCCCTGAAAGTTGTCGAGGAATGCGGCTTCCAGATCTTCCCAACAGCTAGTGGAGTCCGCTGGCAAGCTATTAAGCCAATGCCGCGCTGGTCCTTTGAGCTTTAGTGGGAGGTATTTGATGGCGTGTAAGTCATCACCGCGGGCCATGTGGATGTGGAGGAGGAAATCCTCGATCCATACTGCGGGATCTGTTGTGCTGTTGTATGATTCAATATTTACAGGTTTGAAACCTTCTGGGATTTGATGATCCATTACTTCGTCTGTGAAGCATAAGGGGTGTGCGGCGCCTCTGTATTGGGCTATATCGCGACGCAGCTCGAATGGGTCTTGCCTGCTGTGTTCGGCCCGGCCGGATTTGCTTTTACTGTATCCGGCATGAAGTTTATCGTCTCGTAGAGTGGTGCGCCCTCGTGATCCGTAGGTCGATCTTGCATGCTTTGCTTTGTCCTCCAATATGTCTCGCAGGTCTGGCGTATCTCCCCATGCCTTTTTATTTGAATGGCGTCGGGGTGGAGGCTGAGTTTTTGGCTGGAATGCCTCTCTATCGCGGCCACGAGGTGGCCAATCAGCCATATCATATGCTTCTTCCTCTAGTTGAGGTAGCAACCTGCACTTTGGGTAACTCTTGGAGGGGCGCTTGAGTTTATATTCCTCGGCCGCGAGGACTTCAGTCCATCTGTCAGCTAGCAGATCCTGATCAGCTTGAAGCTGCTGCTGCTTTTTCTTAAGGCTATTTGTCGTGCCTATAAGCCGGCGTTTGAAGCGCTCCTGTTCGACGGGATCCTATGGCACAACCAATTCGTCGTCACCGAGGCTTGCCTCGTCCTCGGAGGGGGCATGTAATTATCATCCTCCTCCTCTCCATCTGCCGCTCTCTCAGGAGGGCTGGCTCCTCCATCCTCCTGCTCTAAATCTTGCTGGAGGGGATTGTTGTTGTCTTCAGCACTATCCGGAGTGTTATTATCTCCTGTGTCGGTATCACCACTTTTGCTATGGCGGGACTTAGAGCGGCGCCGCTGACGTCGGCGCTTGGGTTGCTTCTTGGAGGGGTCATCCTCCGCTATCTCGTCTCCATTGCCTTCTTTGGGTGTATCCACCATGTATATATCGTATGATGAGGTGGCTGTCCAGTGCCCCATAGGCAGTGGTTCCTCTTCGTCTCCCGCATCGTCGTCCATACCATCGATGTCTTCGGAGTCGAAGTCGAGAATGTTGGTTAAGTCATCGACAGTGGCTACTAAGTGGGTGGTGGGTGGGTCGCGAATTTCTTCGTCGTCCGCATCCCAGTCCTGCTGGACATAGTTCGGCCAGGATCCTCCTGACAAGGAGAGAGACCTTAATGATTTAAGTATGTCGCCAAAGGGCGAGTGCTGAAAAATATCCGTGGAGGTAAACTCCATGATCGGCGCCCAATCGGATTCGATAGGAACGAGCGCAGGCGGTTCAGAGTCCGTGGCCGGAGAAGGATCCGACAGTTTATCAACATGGCTCTTGTGCAAGGTAAGGTCAATGTTCGGCTTGATCGCCGCTGAGGGTAAGGCCTCCGTGGCGGGGTCCATCCACCCGTCCGCGGAAGGCGCAAGTGGCTCCGAATCGAGGGTCGGAGCGGCTGCCGGTGCGATCTCCTGAACACTGTCCGATGGTAGAGCTAAATCGTACTCATCGTGACCGCGTGGCGCACAAGGCAGAGGCTCGAATCCGTCGAAGATCAAGTCTCCGCGGTCATCGGCCGTGTAGTTTAAGCTTCCAAACCTGACCTGGTGGCCAGGGGCGTAACTTTCGATCTGCTCTAGATGGCCAAGCGAATTGGCCCGCAGTGCAAAGCCGCCGAACACGAAGATCTGTCTGGGGAGAAAAGTCTCACCCTGGACTGCATCGCTATCGATGATAGTAGGAGCCATCAAGCCTAATGGCGACGACATAGAGGAACTCTCAATGAAAGCACCAATGTCGGTGTCAAAACCGGCGGATCTCGGGTAGGGGGTCCCGAACTATGCGTCTAGGCCGATGGTAACAGGAGGCAGGGGACACAATGTTTTACCCAGGTTCGGGCCCTCTTGATGGAGGTAAAACCCTACGTCCTGCTTGATTAATATTGATGATATGGGTAGTACAAGAGTAGATCTACCACGAGATTGGAGAGCCTAAACCCTAGAAGCTAGCCTATGGTATGATTGTATGTTGTGGTTGTTGTGTCCTACGGACTAAAACCCTCCGGTTTATATAGACACCGGAGAGGGTTAGGGTTACACAAGGTCGGTTACAAAGGAGGAGATACCCATATACGTATTGCCTAGCTTGCCTTCCACGCCAAGTAGAGTCCCATCCGGACACGAGACGAAGTCTTCAATCTTGTATCTTCATAGTCCAATAGTCCGGCCAAAGGATATAGTCTCGCTGTCCAGAGACCCCCTAATCCAGGACTCCCTCAGAAGTGCTGCGAAGCGCTCCCAGCAGATTGTCCAGTGCCTCTGGTTGGACAGAGGTCACCGGCACAGGCGTCTTGCCCCTCTTGGAAGGAGGCCGCCTGCCTGAGTCCGGAACCACTGGAGGTTCCGGCGCGGTGTTCGGCTGAGGGCCGAACTCGGAGTCCTCGGGGACCTTGTTCCCTCGGATCCTGGAGTCCGGAAGGTCGCCTTGAGGCGCCTCCGGGACTGTCTCCCCTCAACCCGGTGCCTTTTGAGACAATACCTTGGTGTCGTCCGCGGGGCAAGGGGAGGTGGCGGTCGGAAGTGGATCGCTATCCATATCCGACGAGCCCACGGAGCCGTCCGACGGTACATCGATACAGGCTCGTGGCGGCCTGCATAATCATATTCGGTGTTAGGGGAAGTAGTGCGACAAAGGAATGCTATGAATTAATCTGGTATCCGAACACTTACGACTTCTCCAGGGGCTTGGCCCTGAGCAGCCACTCTTCTTCGCCTTCGGCGGCGGTGGTGGAACTGTCCGGAAGGACAGTCCTTCCCTTCTTGGACCCTTCGGCCTCCCCAGTTGGGGCGGCCTTCCTTTTCTTGTCTCCCCCAACTGAAGGGGGAGCATCTTCTTCTTCCTCCTCGTCTTCGGGGGAGGAGTGTGGGGCAGAGTTATCAGACGATGAGTCCGATGACGCCTGGCATCGGGAACTCTTTCGGGTTCCCTTGGCCTTCTTGGTCTTCTCCGGCACCTTGTAAGGAGCCGGAGTCGGCATCCTCGTCAGGAGAGCGTCTGTTGGGCCTTCGGGCAAAGGAGCCGGATAGTCGATCTATCCGGCTGTCTCCTGCCAGTCCTGTCAAAGGTACGGGAGCTTAGATCCCGCATACATTCAAACTATGAAAACAAGTATCCTACGAGAGGTAAAACAGCTTACCGCTCTGGCTTGGCGCTTCACGCAGAATCCGCGATCCTCGGTAGTGGGAGGAGGAACCTTGGCACCCTTGAATAGCACCCTCCAGGCATCCTCATGAGTTGTGTCGAAGAGCCTGTTCAGAGTTCGGTGCTGGGCCGGGTCGAACTCCCACAAATTGAAAGCCCATTGTTGGCACGGGAGGATCCGGCGGATGAGCATGACCTGGACTACGTTGATGTTTGAGATTCTTATTCACCATGTTTTGAATACATGTTTGGAGTCCGGTCAACTCTCCCGAACTACCCCAGGACATGCCCTTCTCTTGCCAGGAGGTGAGCCGCGTGGGGATGCCAGATCGGAACTCGGGGGCCGCTGCCCATTTAGGGTCACGCGGCTCGGTGATGTAGAACCACCCCGATTGCCACCCCTTTATGGTCTCCACGAAGGAGCCCTCAAGCCATGTGACGTTGGGCATCTTGACCACCATGGCGCCTCCGCACTCTGCCTGGCGGCCGCTCACCACCTTCGGCTTGACATTCAAGGTCTTCAGCCATAAGCCGAAGTGGGGCTTGATGCGGAGGAAGGCCTCGCACATGACGATAAACACCGAGATGTTGAGAATGAAGTTCGGGGCCAGATCGTGGAAATCCAGGCCGTAGTTGAACATGAGCCCCCGGATGAATGGGTGGAGAGGGAATCCCAGTCCGCGGAGGAAATGGGTAAGGAACACTACCCTCTCATGGGGCCTGGGGGTGGGGATGAGCTGCCCCTCATCTAGGAGCCGGTGCGCGATGTCGTCGGGCAGGTATCCGGCTCTCCTCAGCCTCTTGATGTGTCCCTCTGTGACGGAGGAGACCATCCACCTGCCTCTCACTCTGGACATGGTTGGAGAAGGTTGAGGTGGGAAATGCAGACTTGGGCGCTGGAGCTCGAGTGTGCGAAAATGGATGAGCAATGGAGGAAGAAGGCGTGGATGAAAAGGTGAATCCTTATCCCTTTATATGGACGGCCGAAACAATGCGCCCCCACTAGCCTGGTAAAACTCGCTTACCCCCCAAGCGCCGTAATCGATGGCGCAGTTGGGTTACCCACGCCCGTATCAATGAGAATCCCGTAATAAGGGGAACACGATCTCTGCTTTGACAAGACATGTCAAAAAACTACCTCGTGTTATGTGCGGGGCTAGTTAAAGGAAATGGTTCGAATAATTACCGGGCCATGGCATAATGTCGTGTTGCCAAAACGTGTCAGCAGATTAGATTTGTGGAAATATTATTCTCTCTATGGTGGTATGTGGAAACTTATTTTGCAGGGTTGGACACTATCCTTGTATTCAAATTCTTCCGTGATCTATTCGGAGGAGGAACCCGCCTTGCAATGCCAAAGACAATACTGCGCGCCAGACTCATCGTCATTGAAGCCTGGTTCAGGGGCTACTGAGGGAGTCCTGGATTAGGGGGTCTCTGGACAGCCGGACTATATTCTTTGGCCGGACTGTTAGACTATGAAGATACAAGATTGAAGACTTCGTCTCGTGTCCGGATGGGACTCTACTTGGCGTGGAAGGCAAGTTAGGCAGTACGGATATGGATATATCCTCCTTTGTAACCGACCTTATGTATCCCTAGCCCTTTCCGGTGTCTATATAAACCGGAGGGTTTTAGTCCGTAGGACAACATACAATCATACCATAGGCTAGCTTCTAGGGTTTAGCCTCTCTGATCTCGTTGTAGATCTACTCTTGTACTACCCATATCATCAATATTAATCAAGCAGGATGTAGGGTTTTACCTCCATCAAGAGGGCCCGAACCTGGGTAAAACTTCGTGTCCCCTGCCTCCTGTTACCATCCGCCTAGACGCACAGTTCGGGACCCCCTACCCGAGATCCGCCGGTTTTGACACCGACACTACTCTTGAGTAACTCCAAAAGCGGCCACCGAAGATCTTTATTGGATTTGTTTTTCATCACCAGCACGTTGAGGTGAAAGATGTGCAGGTTCAGTGGGTCCTCTTGCGTTTTCACTGACATGTGGGGCCGCATGTGAGCAAACAGATGATGGGCTCCGCGCGTCTGATGGCTGGCTGAGAAGAGAGATAGAGGAGGTCTGAGCACGGACTGCAGGAAATTTGTTCTATGTACCTCGATATAGGCTCGATATAGTGGGGTGGCATGGGCCATAAATCAGTAGCATTCACGTCTAGCAGTATGGCACACGCCACCCACACGAGTCCCATCCGACACCAATTTTCTTGGAGGCCGTGATACAGCCATCTCTTCTCCCTCCTGTTTTCTCAGCCATCGCGCGGTGGGCGGGATGGGGGTTTGCCGATAGTCGGTTTGCTCAACTGCGGTCCCACTTGTAAGTGAAAATGCAACACCGCACGCATTCCCGCTTGAGCGGCGTGCCGGACCAACCGTGTGGGGGTGCGACGCGAGCACGGCAGGCTTTTCCTTTTGAACTCGTAACTTGTAAAATTTGGTTCTGCTCCATGGCGTGACCGATAGATAGAAAATAATGATTTTGCCTAGAGTAATGAGAAGTTTGGTTCTGGCGCCGTTCATGCATGGAGTACGTACGAAAATTATGAAGTTGATGCGAAAGGTAAGATAATTACTGTAGTATCATATACTACTACATGGATTTGACAGAAAGATAAAAATACATACGGATCCATCAACGTTCAACGACATCCTCACGCCCTAGTGCGCCGGGTCACCAACCGACGTGTGAGGAGCAGCAGCGTTGGCGGCGAGCTCAACGTGCTTCTGAACAGTGCCGTCCAAGGTTGCCCTGCGCTCCAAGAAGGCCAGCGTCCTATCGTCCTCCTCTTGCATGTAGTAGTCCTTGTGGACGATTTGCGCGTAGACGTGGGTGATTATGTCGATGGTGTCTTGCTGCACCAGGCGCTGCGCGGCGAGCGCGACCTCGAGGTGGACATTCTCTGGCGCGACGGCGGGCAGTCGCAGGGCCACCAGTGCGTCGAAGAGGTTGTTACCATAGTGGCCGTTGAGGGTGGCGGGCATCGCAGAGCCTGGGCGCGTCGGCTGGAGGCTTATGTCAAAGTCGTCCGCAAGCTTCTTGACGACGGTGAACTTGTCGAGGAAACCGATGAGGACCTCGTCGAAGAAGGAGACGAAGTTGTCGTCCAAGCGGCCCCTCGCCCTGGCGGCCTCAAGCAATACTACCTGGAGACGTTCCTCGGTGCCAGTGGATGTGGTAGTACTCCTAAATCCAGACGGTGGTGCTACTAGTACTAGTAGTAGTACTACCAATGTAGTAGTAGGAGTACTAGCACTGTACTACCCGTTGGTCAAATTATTACGTGCTGCTCCTCATAGTGAAGTGACAAGACCCTGCGCCGGAGATGACACGTGAGTATAGGCACCGTGTTCGGCATACCATAGTCAGCCTCACCATCTGCAGTCACTATCATCATGGCTATAGAGCTAGCCTGCTTACAACTAGCCCTGTTCGACATAATTTCCCGTGCGTAGATGCCCGTGCATTGCACGGAACACCAAGATTGGGGGTGGACGGCTCCGGTAGCGGCCATCGCGCCAGATTTTTCCACGGCCTTCTACTCCTAGATGTGTACACGTGTGCTGGTGTGTGTTGTGTGCTGGGTGTGCGCGAGTGTGTCCTTCTGTGCATACCGTCGCGCAGTGGTGAATTGTGCGCGAGTGCGTCCTTCGCGCATAAGAAGTTTGTCCTCAATGCACCCTCAATTTACTAGTGTGCGGGGTGCTACCCCGAGTGGTTTCAACTTTGTTTACTTCACCGCGTGTCAGATGGGCTAGCACACGAAGATACAGAACACGAGCTGACAAGGCAGCATGTGGATTGGTTGACCGGTCAACTAAACAATATACGGAGCTATACACTGACACAGTGAGCGTATAATCCGTCGGTATAGAGAGTTCGAGTGAGAGGGGAGGCACATGAGAGATAGCAGAGAGAGAAAGAGCTACTCCCTCCGTTCGATAATGTAGTTCCAACATTTTTTGAAGTCAAACTTTTGAAACTTTGACCAAGTTTATAAAGAAATTACTTATATCTACAATATCAAAGATAAATGATAGTATGAAGTAAGTACATGTTGTGATGAATCTAATGATCGTTCCAGATGTAAATGTTTTTCTCCACATATACCTGGTCAAACGTTTCTGAGGTTTGACTTTTCAAAACATCCATATTCTTATGGACGTGACAGAGTCCCTAACAATAGAGAGAGAGTGTGAAAAAAGTGTGTGTGCGTGTGTGAAAGAGACATGGACAACACACGATAAAAGTAGAGAAAAAGCATGTGTGTCTTATGCAAACATATCACACATGCATCTTCGACAACGGAGGCAAGGTGAGGAGATAGTGTGTGGTTGTTTGGAACCGAGAGAGCAAGACCCCTAGCACGTGGCCAAGAGGGGTCTGACAAACAAGGGAGAGAGGTCGAGAGAGATGTACGGAGAAAATGCAGACATGGGGAGGAGAGAGTGTATGTTTGTCATAGAGAGATCCCTTGGAGATCGTGATGGGACTACATGGGTGGGAGATCGAGTGACAAGGTGTGTGCACGATAGAAGATGCCCCGAGAGATATCGAGATAGACGTATGGATGGAAGGAGACAATACATGTGTTCCTGTTGGCTAGTAAGAGATAATCATACTTAGGAGGGGGGAGTGCTTGCGCCTATGATGGATTGAGGGATTATGGTACTTAGGGGGGTGCGTGTCACATGGAGAGAGAACAAGGGCGGAGAGTGTTGGATGGGTCTATATGTATAGCGCGAGCGAGACATGTGTATGTGTGAACCAGGGAGATATAAGGCCAGTTTGGCTTGCGTCCTGAGCATATTTTGCCTGGCCTGGGGTTGTGGCTGGATTTCATGCACGCTTGTTTGGTTGCTACCCTGTGAAAAAGAAAGCCCGCCTGGCCTGGGTTCCCTTGCACTTTAATTAGCCTGGCTGAACTCCAGACACTGCAAGTAGCCTGGCCCAGGCGACCGATTTCGAACGCCTGGTCATGCCTGGTCGTGTGGCCACGAGGCTAACAGCAACATGGATGGATATTAGCATTAAATAATTGATGCATGGATTGATTGATGGGACGTTGATGCTTTGCCTGGCCCAAGCATGAACCAAACGCTTCAGCACCACACAAGCCTGGCTAGGCAGAAATATTTTACATCTCACGTCCACACCAGGTAGTACCGGCCATCAAGGCATGAGGGTCAGGTCACGAACCAAACTGACCAATAAAGTTTGAGAGAGATTGAGGAGCCCCGATAAGGCTCAGTGGTGCGTCAGATAGCTGAGAGGGGGAAAGAGATATTCCATCTGCTCGATAATGCAGTGCATGTAAAAAATTTAGAAGTCAAACTTTGGAAACTTTGATCAGGTTTACGCAAATGTTATTTATATCTACAATACCAAAGATACATCATACAAAACTACATCTCATGGTGAATCTAATGGCATATGTTTGCCATACTAGATGTAATTCTTTTTCTCCACGTACATGGTCAAACTTTGTGATGTTTGACTTTTCAATAAATCTATATGCTATGGACCGAGGAGAGTGCCTCAGTCGAGACAGATCAAGTGCGTGTGAAGGAGAATGAGTAAGTGTGCAAAAAGAGTATGTGTGTGAAAGAGAAAGTGACAACAAATGATAAATTAGAGAGAGAGTGTGTGTTTTTTCGTTTCTTATGCGAACATATCACGCATGCATCTCCAAGATGGAAAAGTGAGGCGAGGAGATAAATGAAGATAGCTAGTGTGTGATTGTTTGCAACGAAGAGAGACACCCCTGTAGCACATGTCCAATAGAGGTGTGGCCAACAAGGAACAAAGGTCGAGAGGGACACATGGATGGCATGGACGCATGAGGAGGGAGAGAGGGTGTGTTTGTGATAGAGAGATCCCGTCGAGATCGTGAGGGGACTATATGGGTGGGAGATCGAGGGAGTGTGTGCGCGATAGAAAGATGCCCCGAGAGAAACCGAGGTAGACCATGCACATGTTTGTGATGGAGACTAAGATTAGCTAGTCATATACATATAGGGGGGACTGCGTGTGCCTACAATTGAGTGAGAGACCATCATACTTGGCTAGCTGGGCATGAGATTGTGTGTGGGCGTGTGTGAGATGGAGAGAGAACGAGGGGGAGAGATAGAGTTTTAGATGGGCCTATCAAGTGCGAGTGAGATATGCATGTGTATGTGTGACCCGGGTGGATGGAGAGTTTGAGAGAGGGGGGAAGAGCTCCGAGACGACATAGTGGTGCGTGAGAGAGTTACAGGCAAAGAGCCAAGGAATTTGTGTGCGTACGATGAGTGCACCCAAGATATCTAGCTTGGACTAGCTAGAGTATCATACATAGTCTGTGAGAGAGACCTATAGATGGTGTATATATGCATGCGAACTAGAAAGACCCCCCCCCCCCACACACACACACACAAAGAGATGGAGAGAAAGGGAGAGGGACGAACAAGGTTTTTGTGTCGGATGCGTGCGACAGAATTGAAGATTGTCGGAGAGAGAGAGAGAGAGAGAGAGAGAGAGAGAACAGGAGTCCGAGAGGAGAGGGGGAGGTCGCGTTTTATGCATCAAAGACTGATATAAACCATGTTTCGATATAAACTTGCATTCAAATATTTAAATTGGAGAACATGTTGTCTGCAATCCACACATGAACGGATATATGCGTATATCAAACAAGTTCATTAATTTGACTTTCAACATGTTCATGGAGTACTATAATACTGTACAACATGCTACTCGATTGAGGTGTTCAATTTTGGATTTAGTTCACTATTTTGACCTACTGAACGATCTATTTCATTGAATCGAGATATTTCATTTTGGGTTTGATTCGCGTTTTTGAGTGGGTCAACTATTTGTCATATAGTAAATCGCTAGCAACGAGCATGTAAAAACACATTACTCCCGAGCATCATCTCTCCATCTAAAAAAGAAGTGGCAAGCTAATATTTCAAAATTTGATCCGAATAGACTTGGTAAGGTAGACGTGGATGCTCGTTCTCCCAAAATTTGAACGAACCGTTAAACATCCTCTCTGATGGGTGGAATTCGCCCGAGCAAATAAATGGGAGACGCGAAATTACCGTCCTATGTGGGACACGCATCAATTGGCCCGTTGTACATCGAGGGTAGGTTCGTAACTTCATCCAAGCGCGCCTTCTCCTCGACCGAAATGACATGTGCCAAATAATTCATAAACCATGGTTGGCAAAACACGCTCTCCTCGCCCGAAATAGCTCGCGCCCACTATTTCAAAACACGCTCTCCTCGCCCGAAATCGCTCACGCCCACTATAGTTCAAAACACGCCCTCCTCGCCCGAAATCGCTCCCGCCCAGAGAAGCAAAGTTACTCTACTATCCCCGACCCTCAGTAGACAGACCCAAGCCGAGAAGCCTATAGGCAAGGGTAGAACTGTAACTCCCCCTCACATTTCAGACAAATGCGTCCGTAAGACATGGTTCCACTCCCCTTCCAATTTCCCCCGCCCTCCCCCATTCATACCTCATGGGCGCCAAATCACCTTCTCCCTGGGAAGCTCCCTTCTCCCGAGCCGCGAAACCTCAGCCCCACCTCCATGGCGCCCCCACCGCACCAATTTCACAGCCGCCCTCCTCCCTAATGCCGGAGACGCTGTCCATTTGCCGTTGTGCACTGGGCCGTGCGCCTCTTACTCCGTGCTGCTGGTGCTGCCTCGACGACGGCCGCGTGAACCGTACCGGAGCCGATTCACCCCCGCCGTTGTTCACGGCACCGGAGCGGCTCCAACTTTGGATCCGTCCAGAGTCCTGGCGCTGCTTCGGCGTAGCCGTCGACCGTCATGACATCGCTCTTTCCCTGCCGCCGGTCGCCACTGCAACCGCGCCGGCCTCACCGACTCGGCAGCTGGACCTGCCTACTTCACCATGCCGCCAGATAGGTCGCACCCTCATCTCAAATCACTTTATTTAGGCGTCAATTGCCTGAATTTTTATTCTGGGCCAATCGATTTGCAATGGGAAGCAGCACCCCTCGAGGCGGAGGAGCTCCTAGGCTGCCGGTTGGCTGGTGTCTAACGTAAGGGTGCGGGGCCGCAAAGTTCACCGCGGAAGCAGCGCTTAGATGGCTATCTTTTAGAGTTGCCTGGGTTGAAGGTACTGCCGCCGCCGGATCTAGATGACGGGGAGTCTTTGTGGATTGGCCCGGGGGCGGCGCAACCACGGCAGTGCGGTGGGGCGGGGAGCGGGGTTTTGGCCGGGGCCACAAATGGCGGAGGCAGGCTGCACTGCCGTTGGTCGCTGGCTCTTCGGGGAAGATTCCGAACAGTGTCAGCCGGGAGGCACAAGACGGCCAGCCATCCGGCGTAGATCAGACAGTACCAAAATAAAATAAAATTGTGTGACCCCAATTTAGTCTTCAGTCAACAGACATGTGACCACTCTCGTACCTTGCTGTTGATCTCTTAGTGTATTTCTTCAGATCAAAGAGATATGTTGTTCTTAACATTATGCGTTATCTGCATCTTCAGACACACCATCTTCCGACTCACCACAGCTGCTCCAACAAGGGAAGCATACACCAGAAGGGAGCTATAGTCCCCACTCAATAGTTCCCGGCATCGAATGCGCGTGCCCGACATGCACAGCCACAATAACTGCAGGGCCATCCACAAGTCAGCACATGATGCTCACTCCTATGGATGGTAGCCAGATAGGTTGTACCCTCATCTTACTTGTGTGCAACATTTATGGCTTTTTTATTCATCTAAGCATGGAAAATAGATCATCACATTTCACTGTATATTCATGTTGATCTCTTACGGGTCTTGTTCAGGAGTTAACGATGTTCCATAGTTCAGCTAAGATACTTGTTCTTTAGGTAACATTGTTCCATAGTTATCATCCATCAGCCAATGTTATCCCACGGGCTGGTGATTATAGTATTATACCACTTCTAGTATTTCCTATGTTGTTCTTTAATACTTTTGCGTGCCATCTAGTTAATCACGAGTACAAACGATACATATTCTGTAGCTTTCATCTGTGTTCTCCCTTTAGTTTATGAGACCTGTTGCTGCTAGTTAACCCCAGTCCTACTATTTATGTCGTCTCCTACAAGCACTCATTACATAAATCTAACTACTAGTTGTCTTCCATGCATGTCAGATATAATTGCACACACTGATATATCCACAAGAACCTCATGGAGCAATGTAAAGGCCAATAAACTTGATGTCAATGATACCCAATATGATGGAACATGTAAAGGCAGTTCTTCAGAAGACTTGCAGAAAGATGATGAATCCTCTTCACCCCACAAGGTCCTTGCTCTAACTTGGCATGTGATATGGGTACAACATGCATAGAATGTCCTGGAGTGTATCTACTCTGTTACAATGCCATGTGCCTAGCATGCTGATCATGCATGTAAATATGTCATGCCTTCCTGTTTTTCAGTACCTATTCCATTCATGATAACATGTTTTCAAATTTAAGTACTGTCATTCTACTCTATCGCAATTCCATCTGCTTAATTTGGACATCATGCTTCTGAATATCTTATGCATTGTTATTCATCAGTATGTACTTCATCTGTCTACCGTACCATGTTTTTTTACATTGAAGTGTTGTTCTAGTGCTCTGTTGCAATGACATCTTATTTTCCCAATCATACACGTGTATGTTGCCTTAGTTATTTCTGTATGTATTCCGCTAGCATACAGTTTTACATTCAACTAGTGTTTTATTGCTGTGTTGTCCTGTCGTATCCCTAGCTCTTACGCCATACTCCCTCCGTCCATATTACATGTTGCATGGATAAAAAAGGATGTATCTAGAACTAAAATACGCCTAGACCCATCCATTTTTTCCGGATGGAGGGAATACATGTCAACATGTCATGCCTTTCTATTATTTAGTACCTATTCCATCTCTCTACTGCCGCATGTTTTATAATTAAAGCACCATTCTTCTATACAAGGCATGCAAGGGGAAGACGACTATGTTAGAATCTGAAGGGTTACAAACAAGGCCTTTGCAAAAGATCCAAACGCCAGAAGATAATAAACCAACTCCAGTTTTTAAAGATACTGCTCCAGCACAGAGAAACCCAACTCCTACTGATAATAAGCAGATTCCAGTGGCCAAAGAACTAGTCCGCTCCAGTCCAGCAAAAATATGTCAACTCAATTCTAAGAAGCGTGTGCGTATACTTGCATCATGAAATTTTATAGCATGCTGATCATATTTTCTACATGTTTCTTACCCATCTCTCTTTTAGAAAATAAGCTTAACAGATAGAAGAATTTCTGCACTGGTATCGTCTGTGAGGAAAGATTCTTGCAGGAATTCTCTGTACTCCAATGCAGATGTAAGTACCTGTTGTATATCACTATATTTTTACATCAGCATGTATTTTGTTCATCGGCGTGAATCCAACCTTTATCTGATCTAAATTTAGTTGTAGCAAAATGTATGATTAAAGGCCACAATGTTGATTTTTGTAAGGAAAACTGCCTGGTAGTTTTGCATCCTGAGCGGCATGAGTGTACTATCTCATATCAGTGGGTTTGAATACTTTGGTTCTGTAGTGGGTTTTCAGTGTTTTTTTACTATGTTGTCCTGTCGTATCCCTAGCTCTTACGTCATACTCCCTCCGCCCGGATTACATGTCGTGGAAATGGATAAAACTGGATGTATCTAGAACTGAAATACGCCTAGACCCATCCATTTATTTCCGGATGGAGGGAATACATGTCAATATGTCATGCCTTTCTATTCTTCAGTACCTATTCCATTTCTTCTATAGCATGTTTTATAATTGAAGCACCATTCTTCTATATAAGGCATGCAAGGGGAAGACGGCTATGTTAGAATCTGAAGGGTTACAAACCAGGTCTTTGCAAAAGATCCAAAGGCCATGAGATAATAAACCAACTCCATTTTTCATAGATACTGCTCTAGCACAGAGAAACCCAACTCCCACTGATAATAAGCAGATTCCAGTTGCCAAAGAACTAGTCCGCTCCAGTCCAACAAAAGAATGTCAACTCCATTCTAAGAAGCGTGTGCGTATCCTCGCATCATGAAATTTTATAGCATTCTGATCATATTTTCTACATGTTTCTTACACGTCTCTCTTTTAGAAAATAAGGTTAAACGATACAAGACTTCCTCCATTGGGATCGTATTCGAGGAAAATATCTTGCGGGAATTCTCTCTGCTCCAGTGCTGATGTAAGTACCTGTTGTATATCACTATATTTTTACATCAGCATGTATTTTGTTAATCGGCCTGAATCTAACCTTTATCTGATCTAAAATTAGTTGTAGCAAAATGTTAAAGGCGCCAATGTTGATTTTTGTAAGGAAAACTGCCTGGTAGTTTTGCGTACTGAGCTGCATGAATGTGCTATCTCATATCACGCACATTACTGAATTGTAGTGCTTCTCTGGTTGCCCATTCATTCATTGTGTCAATGTTGCTTTCGTATTACCTTACCTGGCTGATGATAGCTGTGCCATATTGTGTTAATTTGGTGTAGGCTAGTTGCCCAAACGTTCGTTGTGTCAATGTTGCTTTCCTATTATCTGACTTGGCCAATGATAGCAATGCTAGTGTGTTAATTTTGTGCAGGCTGCTGAAGATAAGAAGACAAACTCTGAAAACAGCAAGGCAACCCCATTGTTTCTTTCCAGTAAATCTAGGCCAGGTAATATGGCAATAACTCATGATTAATCTGTTTGGTTCCCGTCCTAATTTATGTTATGATGCAGTGCTCAAGACACTCTCCACTATCAATAATACAAGCCTGCCAAAATTGCCATCTGAATCTGTTCAGTATCCTCTGTCTCGAATGCGACGGAATAAATGTATGTTTGTGAACCAATTAATGGCTGAAGAAATGATGGAAATGGTGGATGAATCAGAGGTGCAGAGTCGTGCGACACAACAACTGATAAATGTTTTCAGAGACAGTGTGGCAAAGCAGCAAGAACTTGCCCACATGCTTATGGGTGTCATCTATGCTGAGGTTGCAGATTGTGACGTTGTAGATGGTTAGGTTCTGCTCATTTATTTGCACTGGCATCAATCTTTGATGGCCCAGTGGATGTAATTTCCTATAATATATTCTGGATGTGCAACGTTATTCCCTGTATGTCGTACCTTTGCTCCTCGTAGTGGGCTCAAATTATCTAATTTGGCCTAAAGACATGAACGAACTTTAGTGGGCCCATTAAGTTAATGAGCCATTAATAGGCCGAAAGTTAATGGTCGGCCCTCTTACCTCCCGGGTCGTTAACAGGCCGACATCGAAGCGGGCAACAGGTGGCCCCAATTTATTTCACGGGCCGTTAACAGGCCGTTACTAAGTTTGGGCCACATATGGCCCAACTATACTGTAGGCCTTTAGCAGGCCGAAAGAGACAGCGGGATTGTATTGGACCATGAAGAGCATGGGCCGCTAAGAGGCCGAAAGTCAGGTCATATTGTAAATGGCCCAACTGTGTTGTGGGCCTTTAGCAGGCCGAAAGAGAAACCGGGCTGGTAATGGACCATGAAGGGCATGGGCCGTTAAGAGGCCAAAACTAAGGTCCGACTACAAATGGCCCAACTCATTTATGGTCTGTTAACAGGCCGAAAGGCACACAGGGCTGGGAATTGGCCCAACACTTAAATGGGTCGCTAAAAGGCCAAAACTCAGGTCCGACTACAATTGGCCCAACTGATTTTTGGGCAGTCAACAGGCTGAAAGTGACACCGGGCAAGAAATTGGCCCAACACTTAAATGGGCCACTAAAAGGCCGAAACTCATGTCCGACTACAAATGGCCCATCAGATTTATGAGCCGTCAACAGGCTGAAAGACACACCGGGCCGGAAATTAGCCCAACATTTAAATGGGTCGCTAAAAGGACGAAAGATGTACATCCTAAAAATTGGCCCATCCATTAAATAGGCCGTTAATAGGCCAAAATCTCATCGGGCCGATATTGAGCCCAAATATATAGCGGGCTGTTAACGGGCTCGAACTGACGATGGGCTTCAATGGTGTCAAATCTTTAACGGGCCGAATTGGCACATCTCGTATGGGCCGTGGGCTTAAATGGACCTGACACAAGTAGGCCTTATATGGGCCGGCCTGCTAATTTTTACTGGGCCGGCCTTTTTCACTGGAATGGGCCACTGTTGGGCTGTGCCACGTGTCGACCTATCATAGGCGCCTCCTGTCCAATGAGTGGATGACATCTGTCCCAACGATGAGCCGACACGTGTTTCCTCTAGCCAATGATGATTTTACACGTGGAAAATCCCCATTGGTCGGGGCTGCTAACGGGTTATCGGATCCAAAACCCGACCCGATAGCTTAACGGTGTTCCGTTACGGTGGATGCCACGTGTCGGTCACCCTTGACGAAAGCACTTCTGTGACGCGCGATTTATCGTCATGGAAGTGGACACTTCCGTGATGATAATTTTGGTAATGTCATGGAACACTTCTACGACAGCACAGGTATGACTATCTTGATTCTATCATAAATTTGTCATGGATGTACATGCATGACAAAAAAGCGACCTACTGTGACAAACACGTATCATCACGGAAGTGTATTTTTTTTGTAGTGTTTGAACGCATGCCCGATATGCGGTGCATTGCGGTATAAGACCAGACAAGATGACCCTGGTGATGTTGACGGCGAGCCCCCCAGGAAGAGGGTTCCTCCGAAGGTGATGTGGTATGCTCCTATAATACCGCGGTTGAAACGTCTGTTCGGAAACGAAGGGCATGCCAAGTTGATGCGATGGCACAGAGAGGGTCGTAAGAAAGGCGGGAAGTTGAGAGCACCCGCTGACGGGTCGCAGTGGAGAAAAATCGAGAGAAAGTACTGGGCTGAGTTTGCAGGTGACCCAAGGAATGTATGGTTTGGTTTAAGCGCGGATGACATTAATCCTTTCGGGGAGCAGAGCATCAATCACAGCACCTGGCCCGTGACTCTATGTATGTATACTTCCTCCTTGGATGTGCATGAAGCGGAAGTTCATTATGATGCCAATTCTCATCCAAGGCCCTAAGCAACCCGGCAACGACATTGATGTGTACCTAAGGCCATTAGTTGAAGAACTTTTACAGCTGTGAAATGGAAACGGTGTACGTGTGTGGGATGAGCACAAACAGGAGGAATTTAACCTGCACGCGTTGTTGTTTGTAACCATCAACGGTTGACCCGCTCTTAGTAACCTTTCAGAACAGACAAACAAGGGATACCACGCATGCACGCACTGTTTAGCTGACACCGAAAGTATATACCTGGACAAATGCAGGAAGAATGTGTACCTGGGCCATCGTCGATTTCTTCCGACCAACCATCAATGTCGAAAGAAAGGCAAGCATTTCAAAGGCGAGGCAGATCACCGAAAGAAGCCTGCCATGCGTACCGGTGATCACGTACTTGCTATGGTCAATGATTTACACGTAATCTTTGGAAAGGGTCCCGGCGGACTAGCTGTTCCGAATGACGCTGAGGGACGCGCACCCATGTGGAAGAAGAAATCTATATTTTGGGACCCACCCTACTGGAAAGTCCTAGAGGTCCGCTCTTCAATCGACGTGATGCACGTGACAAAGAACCTTTGTGTCAACCTGCTAGGATTCTTGGGCGTGTATGGGAAGACAAAAGATACACCTGAGGCACAGGAGGACCTGTAACATTTGCACGAAAAAGACGGCATGCCTCCAAAGCAGTATGAAGGTCCTGCCAGCTATGCTCTTACCAAAGAAGAGAGGAAATCTTCTTTGAATGTCTGCTCAGTATGAAGGTCCCGACTGGCTTCTCGTCGAATATAAAGGGAATAATAAATATGCCAGAGAAAAAGTTCCAGAACCTAAAGTCTCATGACTGCCACGTGATTATGACGCAACTGCTTCTGGTTGCATTGAGGAGGCTTCTATCGAAAAACGTCCAATTAGCCATTGTGAAGCTATGTGCATTCCTCAATGCAATCTCTTAGAAGGTGATCGATCCAGAAATCATACCAAGGCTAAGGAGTGATGTGGCGCAATGTCTTGTCAGTTTCGAGCTGGTGTTCCCACCATCCTTCTTCAATATCATGACGCACGTCCTAGTTCATCTAGTCGACGAGATTGTCATTCTCGGCCCCGTATTTCTACACAATATGTTCCCCTTTGAGAGGTATTGGAAATATGCCCTAGAGGAAATAATAAAATGATGATTATTATATTTCCTTGTTCATGATAATTGTCTATTATTCATGCTATAATTGTGTTATCCGGAAATCATAATACATGTGTGAATACATAGACCATAACATGTCCCTAGTGAGCCTCTAGTTAACTAGCTCGTTGATCAACAGATAGTCATGGTTTCCTGACTATGGACATTGGATGTCATTGATAACGGGATCACATCATTAGGAGAATGATGTGATGGACAAGACCCAATCCTAAGCATAGCACAAGATCGTGTAGTTCGTTTGCTAGAGCTTTTCCAATGTCAAGTATCATTTCCTTAGACCATGAGATCGTGTAACTCCCGGATGCCGTAGGAGTGCTTTGGGTGTACCAAACGTCACAACGTAACTGGGTGACTATAAAGGTATACTACAGGTATCCCCGAAAGTATCTGTTGGGTTGACACGGATCGAGACTGGGATTTGTCACTCCGTATGACGGAGAGGTATCTCTGGGCCCACTCGGTAATGCATCATCATAATGAGCTCAATGTGACCAAGTGTTTGGTCACAGGATCATGCATTATGGTACGAGTAAAGTGACTTGCCGGTAACGAGATTGAACGAGGTATTGGGATACCGACGATCGAATCTTGGGCAAGTAACGTACCGATTGACAAAGGGAATTGTACACGGGATTACTTGAATCCTCGACATCGTGGTTCATCCGATGAGATCATTGAGGAGCATGTGGGAGCTAACATGGGTATCCACATCCCGCTATTGGTTATTGACCGGAGAGTCGTCTCGGTCATGTCTGCGTGTCTCCCGAACCCGTAGGGTCTACACACTTAAGGTTCGGTGATGCTAGGGTTGTAGAGATATTAGTATGCGGTAACCCGAAATTTGTTCGGAGTCCCGGATGAGATCCCGGACATCACGAGGAGTTCCGGAATGGTCCGGAGGTGAAGAATTGTATATAGGAAGTCCAGTTTCGGCCACCGGGAAAGTTTCGGGGGTCACGGTATTGTACCGGGACCACCGGAAGGGTCCTGGGGGTCCACCGGGTGGGGCCACCAATCCCGGAGGGCTCCATGGGCTAAAGTGGGAGGGGAACCAGCCCCTGGTGGTCTGGTGCGCCCCCCATGGGCCTCCCCTACGCCTAGGGTTGGAAACCCTAGGGGTGGGGCGCCCCACCTGACTTGGGGGGCAAGTCCCCCCTTGGCCGCCCCCCCCCCCCTTGGAGATGGGATCTCCTAGGGTCTGCGCCCCCCCTAGGGGCCCTATATATAGTGGAGGGGAGGGAGGGCAGCCGCACCCAAGTCCCTGGTGCCTCCCTCTCCCCTCGTAACACCTCTCCCTCTCGTTGGAGCTTGGCGAAGCCCTGCCGAGATCACCGCTGCTTCCACCACCACGCCGTCATGCTGCTGGATCTCCATCAACCTCTCCTTCCCCTTGCTGGATCAAGAAGGAGGAGACGTCTTCCCCAACCGTACGTGTGTTGAACGCGGAGGTGTCGTCCGTTCGGCGCTCGGTCATCAGTGATTTGGATCACGACAAGTACGACTCCATCAACCCCGTTCTCTTGAACGCTTCCGCTCGCGATCTACAAGGGTATGTAGATGCACCCCCCTCTCCCTCGTTGCTAGATGACTCCATAGATTGATCTTAGTGATGCGTAGAAAATTTTAAAATTCTGCTACGCTCCCCAAAAGTGGCATCATGAGCTAGGTCTATGTGTAGTTTCTATGCACGAGTAGAACACAAGTTGTTGTGGGCGTTGATTTTGTCAATTTACTTGCCGTTACTAGTCTTATCTGGATTCGGCGGCATCGTGGGATGAAGTGTCCCGGACCGACCTTACATGTACGCTTACGTGAGACTGGTTCCACTGACTGACATGCACTAGTTGCATAAGGTGGCTAGCGGGTGTCTGTCTCTCCCACTTTAGTCGGATCGGATTCGATGAAAAGGGTCCTTATGAAGGGTAAATAGAAATTGGCATATCACGTTGTGGTTTTGGTGTAGGTAAGAAACGTTCTTGCTAGAAACCTATAGCAGCCACGTAAAAACTTGCAACAACAATTAGAGGACGTCTAACTTGTTTCTGCAGAATGTGCCATGTGATGTGATATGGCCAAAAGGATGTGATGAATGATATATGTGATGTATGAGATTGATCATGTTCTTGTAATAGGAATCAAGACTTGCATGTCGATGAGTATGACAACCGGCAGGAGCCATAGGAGTTGTCTTAATTTATTTATGACCTGTGTGTCAACATAAACGTCATGTAATTACTTTACTTTATCGCTAACCGTTAGCCATAGTAGTAGAAGTAATAGTTGACGAGACAACTTCATGAAGACACGATGATGGAGATCATGATGATGGAGATCATGGTGTCATGCCGGTGACGACGATGATCATGGCGCCCCAAAGATGGAGATCAAAAGGAGCCAAATGATATTGGCCATATCATGTCACTATTTGATTGCATGTGATGTTTATCATGTTTTACATCTTATTTGCTTAGAATGACGGTAGCTTAAATAAGATGATCCCTCACAATAATTTCAAGAAAGTGTTCCCCCTAACTGTGCACCGTTGCGAAGGTTCGTTGTTTCGAAGCACCACGTGATGATAGGGTGTGATAGATTCTAACGTTCGAATACAACGGGTGTAAGCCAGATTTACACACACAATACACTTAGGTTGACTTGACGAGCCTAGCATGTACAGACATGGCCTCAGAACACGGAAGACCGAAAGGTCGAACATGAGTTGTATAGAAGATATGATCAACATGAAGATGTTCACCGATGATGACTAGTCCGTCTCACGTGATGATCGGACACGGCCTAGTTGACTCGGATCATGTATCACTTCGATGACTAGAGGAATGTCTGTCTGAGTGGGAGTTCATTAAATAATTTGATTAGATGAACTTAATTATCATGAACTTAGTCTAAAAACCTTTGCAAAATGTCTTGTAGATCAAATGGCCAAGGCTCATGTCAACCTCAACTTCAACGTGTTCCTAGAGAAAACCAAGCTGAAAGATGATGGCAGCAACTATACGGACTGGGTCCGGAACCTGAGTATCATCCTCATAGCTGCCAAGAAAGCATATGTCCTAGAAGCACCGCTAAGTGAAGCACCCATCCCAGAGAACCAAGACGTTATGAACGCTTGGCAGTCGCGTGCTGATGATTACTCCCTCGTTCAGTGCGGCATTCTTTACAGCTTAGAACCGGGGCTCCAAAAGCGTTTTGAGCAACACGGAGCATATGAGATGTTCGAAGAGCTGAAAATGGTTTTCCAAGCTCATGCCCGGGTCGAGAGATATGAAGTCTCCGACAAGTTCTACAGTTGTAAAATGGAGGAATATAGTTCTGTCAGTGAGCACATACTCAAAATGTCTGGGTTGCACAACCGCTTGTCCCGGTTGGACATTAACCTCCCGGACGAAGTGGTCATTGACAGAATCCTTCAGTCGCTCCCACCTAGCTACAAGAGCTTTGTGATGAACTACAATATGCAGGGGATGGTGAAAACTATTCCTGAAGTATTTTCAATGCTGAAATCAGCGGAGGTGGAAATCAAAAAGGAACATCAAGTTTTGATGGTCAATAAAACCACTAGTTTCAAGGAAGGCAAGGGTAAGAAGAACTTCAAGAAGGACGGCAAGGGAGTTGCCGCGGCCGGTAAATAAGTTGCCGGGAAGAAGCCAAAGAATGGACCCAAACCTGAGACTGAGTGCTTTTATTGCAAGGGAAAGGGACACTGGAAGCGGAACTGCCCCAAATACTTAGCGGACAAGAAGGCCGGCAACACTAAAGGTATATGTGATATACATGTAATTGATGTGTACCTTACCAGTACTCGTAGTAGCTCCTGGGTATTTGATACCGGTGCGGTTGCTCATATTTGTAACTCAAAACAGGAGCTACGGAACAAGCGGAGACTAGCGAAGGACGAGGTGACGATGCGCGTCAGGAATGGTTCCAAGGTCGATGTGATCGCCGTCGGCACGCTACCTCTACATTTACCTACGGGATTAGTTTTAAACCTCAATAATTGTTATTTAGTGCCAGCTTTGAGCATGAACATTGTATCTGGATCTCGTTTAATACGAGATGGCTACTCATTTAAATCCGAGAATAATGGTTGTTCTATTTGTATGAGAGATATGTTTTATGGTCATGCCCCGCTGGTCAATGGTTTATTCTTAATGAATCTCGAACGTGATGTTACACATATTCATAGTGTGAATACCAAAAGATGTAAGATTGACAATGATAGTCCCACATATCTGTGGCACTGCCGCCTTGGTCACATCGGTGTCAAACGCATGAAGAAGCTCCATACAGATGGACTTTTGGAGTCTCTTGATTTCGAATCATTTGACACGTGCGAACCATGCCTCATGGGTAAAATGACCAAGACTCTGTTCTCCGCAACAATGGTGCGAGCAACCAACTTATTGGAAATTATACATACTGATGTGTGCGGTCCAATGAGCGTTGAGGCTCGCGGTGGCTATCGTTATGTTCTCACTCTCACTGATGACTTAAGTAGATATGGGTATGTCTATTTGATGAAACACAAGTCTGAGACCTTTGAAAAGTTCAAGGAATTTCAGAATGAGGTAGAGAATCAACGTGACCAAAAGATAAAATTCTTACGATCAGATCGTGGGGGAGAATATTTAAGTCACAAATTTGGTACGCACTTAAGGAAATGTGGAATCGTTTCACAACTCACGCCGCCTGGAACACCTCAACGTAATGGTGTGTCCGAACTCGTAATCGCACTCTATTGGATATGGTGCGATCTATGATGTCACTCACTGATTTACCGCTATCATTTTGGGGATACGCTCTAGAGACAGCTACATTCACTTTAAATAGGGCACCGTCTAAATCCGTTGAGACGACACCGTATGACTTATGGTTTGGGAAGAAACCTAAGTTGTCGTTTCTAAAAGTTTGGGGATGCGATGCTTATGTCAAGAAACTTCAACCTGAAAAGATCGAACCCAAGTCGGAAAAATGCGTCTTCATAGGATACCCTAAGGAAACCATTGGGTATACCTTTTACCTCAGATCCGAAGGCAAGATCTTTGTTGCCAAGAACGGTTCCTTTCTGGAGAAAGAGTTTCTCTCGAGAGAAGTAAGTGGGAGGAAAGTAGAACTCGATGAAGTACTGCCTCTTGAACCGGAAAGTAGCGCAGCTCAGGAAGATGTTCCTGTGGTGCCTGCACCGACTAGAGAGGAAGTTAATGATAATGATCAAGGTACTTCGGATCAAGTTGCTACTGAACATCGAAGGTCCACAAGGACACGTTCCACACCAGAATGGTATGACAACCCTATCCTGGAAATCATGTTGTTAGACAACGGTGAACCTTCGAACTATGAAGAAGCAATGGCGGGCCCAGATTCCAACAAATGGCTTGAAGCCATGCAATCTGAGATAGGATCCATGTATGAAAACAAAGTATGGACTTTGGCAGACTTGCCCGATGATCGGCGAGCGATAGAGAATAAATGGATCTTTAAGAAGAAGACGGACGCGGATGGTAATGTTACCATCTATAAGGCTCGACTTGTCGCTAAGGGTTATCGACAAGTTCAAGGGGTTGACTACGATGAGACCTTCTTACCCGTAGCGAAGCTGAAGTCCGTCCGAATCATGTTACCAATTGCCGCATACTATGATTATGAGATATGGCAAATGGACGTCAAAACGGCATTCCTTAACGGCTTTCTTAAGGAAGAATTGTATATGATGCAGCCGGAAGGTTATGTCGATCCTAAGAATGCTAACAAGGTATGCAAGCTCCAGCACTCCATCTATGGGCTGGTGCAAGCATCTCAGAGTTGGAACATTCGCTTTAATGAAATGATCAAAGCGTTTGGGTTTATGCAGACTTATGGAGAAGCCTGCGTTTACAAGAAAGTGAGTGGGAGCTCTGTAGCATTTCTCATATTATATGTGGATGACATACTTTTGATGGGAAATGATATAGAACTTTTGGAGAGTATTAAGGCCTACTTGAATAAGTGTTTTTCAATGAAGGACCTTGGAGAAGCTGCTTACATATTAGGCATCAAGATCTATAGAGATAGATCGAGAAGCCTCATAGGTCTTTCACAAAGCACATACCTTGATAAGATATTGAAGAAGTTCAATATGGATCAGTCCAAGAAGGGGTTCTTGCCTGTGTTGCAAGGTGTGAAATTGAGCTCAGCTCAATGTCCGACCACGGCAGAAGATAGAGAAAAGATGAGTGTCGTCCCCTATGCCTCAGCCATAGGGTCTATCATGTATGCCATGCTGTGTACCAGACCTGATGTAAACCTTGCCGTAAGTTTGGTAGGAAGGTACCAAAGTAATCCCGGCATGGAACACTGGACAGCGGTCAAGAACATCCTGAAGTACCTGAAAAGGACTAAGGATATGTTTCTCGTATATGGAGGTGACGAGGAGCTCGTCGTAAAGGGTTACGTCGACGCTAGCCTCGACACAGATCTGGATGACTCTAAGTCACAAACCGGATACGTGTATATTTTGAATGGTGGGCAGTAAGCTGGTGCAGTTGCAAGCAAAGCGTCGTGGCGGGATCTACATGTGAAGCGGAGTACATGGCAGCCTCGGAGGCAGTGCATGAAGCAATCTGGATGAAGGAGTTCATCACCGATCTAGGAGTCATACCCAATGCGTCGGGGCCGATCACTCTCTTCTGTGACAACACTGGAGCTATTGCCCTTGCCAAGGAGCCCAGGTTTCACAAGAAGACTAGGCACATCAAGCGTCGCTTCAACTCCATTCGTGAAAATGTTCAAGATGGAGACATAGATATTTGTAGAGTACATACGGATCCGAATGTCGCAGATCCGTTGACTAAACCTCTTCTGCGAGGAAAACATGATCAACACCAGGACTCTATGGGTGTTCGATTCATCACAATGTAACTAGATTATTGACTCTAGTGCAAGTGGGAGACTGTTGGAAATATGCCCTAGAGGCAATAATAAAATGATTATTATTATATTTCCTTGTTCATCATAATTGTCTATTATTCATGCTATAATTGTGTTATCCGGAAATCATAATACATGTGTGAATACATAGACCATAACATGTCCCTAGTGAGCCTCTAGTTAACTAGCTCGTTGATCAACAAATAGTCATGGTTTCCTGACTATGGGCATTGGATGTCATTGATAACGGGATCACATCATTAGGAGAATGATGTGATGGACAAGACCCAATCCTAAGCATAGCACAAGATCGTGTAGTTCGTTTGCTAGAGCTTTTCCAATGTCAGGTATCATTTCCTTAGACCATGAGATCGTGTAACTCCCGGATGCTGTAGGAGTGCTTTGGGTGTACCAAACGTCACAACGTAACTGGGTGACTATAAAGGTATACTACAGGTATCCCCGAAAGTATCTGTTGGGTTGACACGGATCGAGACTGGGATTTGTCACTCCGTATGACGGAGAGGTATCTCTGGGACCACTCGGTAATGCATCATCATAATGAGCTCAATGTGACCAAGTGTTTGGTCACGGGATCATGCATTACGGTACGAGTAAAGTGACTTGCCGGTAACGAGATTGAATGAGGTAATGGGATACCGACGACCGAATCTCGGGCAAGTAACGTACCGATTGACAAAGGGAATTGTATACGGGATTACTTGAATCCTCGACATCGTGGTTCATCTGATGAGATCATCAAGGAGCATGTGGGAGCCAACATGGGTATCCTGATCTCGCTGTTGGTTATTGACCGGAGAGTCGTCTTGGTCATGTCTGCGTGTCTCCCGAACCCATAGGGTCTACACACTTAAGGTTCGGTGACGCTAGGGTTGTAGAGATATTAGTATGCGGTAACCCGAAAGTTGTTCGGAGTCCCGGATGAGATCCCGGACGTCACGAGGAGTTCCGGAATGGTCCGGAGGTGAAGAATTGTATATAGGAAGTCCAGTTTCGGCCACCGGGAAAGTTTCGGGGGTCACCGGTATTGTACCGGGACCACCGGAAGGGTCCCGGGGGTCCACCGGGTGGGGCCACCTATCCCGGAGGGCTCCATGGGCTGAAGTGGGAGGGGAACCAGCCCCTGGTGGGCTGGTGCGCCCCCCATGGGCCTCCGCCTGCGCCTAGGGTTAGAAACCCTAGGGGTGGGGGCGCCCCACCTGACTTGGGGGGCAAGTCCCCCCTTGGCCGTTGCCCCCCTTGGAGATTGGATCTCCTAGGGCCGGCGCCCCCTAGGGGCCCTATATATAGTGGAGGGGAGGGAGGGCAGCCGCACCCAAGTCCCTGGCGCCTCCCTCTCCCCTCGTAACACCTCTCCCTCTCGTTGGAGCTTGGCGAAGCCCTGCCGAGATCACCGCTGCTTCCACCACCACGCCGTCGTGCTGCTGGATCTCCATCAACCTCTCCTTCCCCTTGCTAGATCAAGAAGGAGGAGACGTCTTCCCCAACCGTACGTGTGTTGAACGCGGAGGTGCCGTCCGTTCGGCGCTCGGTCATCGGTGATTTGGATCACGACGAGTACGACTCCATCAACCCTGTTCTCTTGAACGCTTCCAATCGCGATCTACAAGGGTATGTAGATGCACCCCCCTCTCCCTCGTTGCTAGATGACTCCATAGATTAATCTTGGTGATGCGTAGAAAATTTTAAAATTCTGCTACGTTCCCCAACAAGAGGTTCATGGGAGTCCTAAAGAAATATGTCCCTAACCGCGCTAGGCCAAAAGGAAGCATCTCCATGGGCCATCAAACAGAGGATGTCATTGGGTTTTGTGCTGACTTCATTCCTGTCCTTAAGATGATAGGTCTCCCTAAATCGTGGTATGAGGGGAGACTGACCTGGAAAGGCACGCTTGGAGGGGACTATAATATGCAGGGATGGGCATTCTTGGTCTCAAGCACACTACACAGTCCTACAGAACTCTACCTTGGTGACCCCGTATGTCAATGAACACAAGAACATTCTGCGCTCCAAACACCCGGAGCAGTGTGACAACTGGATTACATGTGAACACATCAGGACTTTTAGCAGTTGGTTGGAAACACGTCTCTGAGGTGACAACATTGTTTGTGGTGAGCTATACTCGTTGTCCAGGGGACCATCTTCGACTATACTGACTTACAAAGGATACGAGATAAATGGGAATACATTTTACACGGTCGCCCAAGATCAAAAGAGCAACAACCAAAACAGCGGTGTCCGCTTTGATGTAGCAACCGAGAGGGGAAAGGACACATATTATGGTTACATAGTGGACATATGAGAACTTGACTACGGACATGATTTTAAAGTCCCTTTGTTTAAGTGCAAATGGGTCAATCTGTCAGGAGGCTGGGTACAGGTAGACCCACAGTACGGAATGACAGCAGTGGATCTGAACAACCTTGGGTACACTGACGAACCGTTCGTCCTAGCCAATGATGTGGCACAGGTTATCTATGTGAAGGACATGTCTACCAAACCGAGAAAAAGAAAAGATAAGGAAGCGAATACTTCATACGATGAGCCAAAGCGCCACATAGTTCTTTCAGGAAAAAAGGGACTTCACGGGAGTGGAGGGCAAGACAGACATGTCCGAAGATTATGAAAAGTTTCATGAAATTCCTCCCTTCAAAGTCAAGGCTGACCCAAGCATGCATCTTGATAAACGATGAAGATTATCCATGGTTACGGCGCAATAAACAAAGGACACAAGCGCAGAAAAAGTGAAGGCTTTCTCTCCACAACTATTATGTTGATACCATGCCAACTTTCAACCTTTTCGTATTTCATTTGAAATGCCTGTTGTAATAGACGAGTTTTCGTATGAAACCCTGATATCTCGAAACAGATTGTCCGTTTTGTACATGAAGTGTATCCAGTTTTTGCCATAACCTTCTCAACTTTTCAGCACATGCTATGTGGGTGAAATGATGATACCATGCCAACTTTCAACCTTTTTGTAGTTCATTTGAAATGCTTTTCAATTTCAGGGTCTTATAGCTCAAAAAATTAGTAAATGCATGAAAATAACAAATGAAGGAACTAAAGGAATCAACTAAAAAGGACGGTACTAAAGCTTTGATAAACCTCTAGTATTATTGAAACTAAAATTATATAGAATTTATGCAACTAAAATTATCAAAGTATTTTCTGTTCAAAACATTAAAAGCAAAAAGAATTTTCATAAAATAAATACAAAAAGCAAAAAATAAAATAAAATAAATAAGTATAAACAAAATAAACTTTTATAAATAAGTAGAAACAAAATAAGATAAAATAAATAAGTAGAAACAAAATAAAATAAACTTTTATAAAATAAATAAGTAGAAACAAAATAAAATAAAATAAACTCTTATAAAATAAATAAGTAGAAATAAAATAAAACAAAATAAAATAAACTATAATAAAATAAAATAAAATAAAATAAACCTTAATAAAATAAATAAAAATAGCAACAGTAAGTATTTTGTTGTAAGTAGAAACAAAATAAAAAATAAAGAACAAAGAAAACAAAAAAACTGGAAAATTTTTTAAAAAAAATGCCACCTACTGGGCCACCACGGCCTGAATACGACTAGAAACCCAATCATGGGCCAGGATAAAGGCCCGCTACAGGCCCAGTAGGCCCACAGGCACACAATGTCAGGTTAGGCCCAAAAGCCTGCTATTGAGAGGAGCTCGAGAGGGTTGGTGCAGCAGCGCTTATAAACCACTCTCGAGCTCTCTCAGCTAGCGAGGTGAGACTAAACTTTTGACGCAGGCAGCACAAGGCCTTTGGTCCCGGTTGGTGGCTCCAACCGGTACTAAAGGGGTGCATTGGTACCGGTTGGTGCCACCAACCGGGACCAATGCCACCCTTTAGTCCCGGTTGGTGCCACCAACCGGGACCGAAGGTTTCTACTCCCCGCCATTTCGGCTGCTGAACAAAGACCTTTGGTCCCGGTTGGTGGCACCAACCGGGTCCAAAGGGGCGTATTAGTCCCGGTTCCTGCCTCTAACCGGGACCAATGCTGAGTGTATATAAGCAGCACTTGTCAAATTTTTCATTCAGTTCTTCGATCCGCCTCTCCGCGCCCTTCCTCTCTGCCGTCGAACACGTCGACGCTGCCAGGCTGCCGGACCTCGATGTCAACGCCGTCGCCACGCCCTGCCTGCCCTGACGCCGCCGCGCCCCTCCCCTGCCCCGACGCCGACGCCTTGCACCCCTGCCCTGCCTCGACCTCACCGCCGCCGCCGTGCGCCCCTGCCCTGCCTCGACCTCACCGCCGCCGCCGTGTGCCACTGCCTCGACCTCGACGCCAACGCCGCCGCGCCCCTGCCCTGCCCCGACGATGCGCCGCGCCCCTGCCCTGCCGTCAATGCCGCCGCACCACTGCCCGCCGGACAGGCCGGTACTCCCTCCTCCCTCCCACCGCTCTCCTCTGTCCTTCCTCCATGTATGTGATGATGGTGAAGTTGGTTCAGTGCAAAATTTTAGAGAATTGCATGTTTTCATCCATGTCCATAAGGTGTTTGATGAAATGCTAGGGCTAGCTAGGGAACTTTGTTTTATGTGAAACTTGGCAGGATGATGTCTCCTTGGATGTTAGTGACGATGGTCAAGTTGGTTTGATAGAAGGAAAAACTTGTTAGTGCTCAAAATTCAGAATTTTTTTAGCAAGGAAGATGTATGCATGTATGTATGGATGGATCGATATGGATGTATATACAAAATGTTCATATATGATGTTTTTTTGTTCATATTGTGTATGTATTCTTCTTTCTCTTCTTATTTTTTTATCGGGTATGTCGTTGTCGATATACCCCCCCCTCCCCGATAACTTTTAGTAACTACTACTTAGAAAGTGTTTAATATAATTAGTTAGAAAAATAATAGTACTAGTTAAACTAGTTTATTTTTAATAACTGCTTAGTAGTTGAACTAGTTGATTTAATAAAACTACTTTATTTTATTATAGAAGTAGTTTATTTTTAGTAAGTACAACTTTATTTTATTTATAGTAAGTGCTTAGTAGTTTAACTAGTTGATTTAATAAAACTACTTTCTTTTACAATAAAAGTAGTTTATTTTTAGTAAGTACTATTTTATTTTATTTATAGTGAGTGCTTAGTAGTTGAACTATTTTATTTAATAAAACTATTTTATTTTACTATAGAAGTAGTTTACTTTTAGCAAGAAAATTAATAGAACTAGTTTATTTTTTTAGTTCAAGCAATTATTCCCGCATCGACGTCGACGATGCATATCCCGCATCCTCGTCGTCGACTCGGCGGAGGAGGCTGGCTTGATCAGAGGGGCCATGTCCGGGACTGGGCTCCGCCGGGCTGGTATTGGCAGGTGCTGTTGGGGAATGTAGTAATTTTAAAAAAATCCTACGCACATGCAAGATCATGGTGATGCATAACAACGAGAGGGGAGAGTGTGTTCGCGTACCTTCGTAGACCGAAAGCGGAAGCGTTAGCGCAACGCGGTTGATGTAGTCGTACGTCTTCACGATCCGACCGATCAAGTACCGAATGCACGGCACCTCTGAGTTCTGCACACGTTCAACTCGATGACGTCCTTCGAACTCCGATCCAGCCGAGCTTTGAGGAAGAGTTCCGTCAGCACGACGGCGTGGTGACGATGTTGATGTTCTACCGTTGCAGGGCTTCGCCTAAGCACCGCTACGATATTATCGACGTGGACTATGGTGGAGAGGGGCACCGCACACGGCTAAAAGATTCAAGAGATCAATTGGTGTGTCTCCAAGGGGTGCCCCTCTCCCCGTATATAAATGAGTGGAGGAGGGAGGAGTAGGATTCCCCCTTTCCTAGTAGAACTAGGAGCCCTTCCAAGTAGTGGGAGTAGGAGAGAAGGAAAGGGAAAAGAGAAGAGAAGGAAGGAGGGGGCGCCGCCCCTCCCCCTAGTCCAATTCGGACTAAGCATTAGGGGGGCGCACAGCCTCTCCTCTCTCTTTCCCCTAAAGCCCAATAAGGCACATCTACTCCCCGGCGAATTCCCGTAACTCTCCGGTACTCCGAAAAATACCCGAATCACTCGGAACCTTTCCGATGTCCGAATATAGTCGTCCAATATATCTATCTTTACGTCTCGACCATTTCGAGACTCCTCGTCATGTCCCCGACCTCATCCAGGACTCCGAACTACCTTCGGTACATCAAAACACATAAACTCATAATATAACCGTCATCGAACTTTAAGAGTGCAGACCCTACGGGTTCGAGAACTATGTAGACATGACCGAGACACGTCTCCGGTCAATAACCAATAGCGGAACCTGGATGCTCATATTGGCTCCTACATATTCTACAAAGATCTTTATCGGTCAAACCGCATAACAACATATGTTGTTCCCTTTGTCATCGGTATGTTACTTGCCCGAGATTCGATCGTCGATATCTCAATACCTAGTTCAATCTCGTTACTGGCAAGTCTCTTTACTCGTTCCGTAATACATCATCCCGCAACTAACTCATTAGTTGCAATGCTTGCAAGGCTTAAGTGATGTGTATGAGTGGGCCCAGAGATACCTCTCCGACAATCGGAGTGACAAATCCTAATCTCGAAATACACCAACCCAACAAGTACCTTCAGAGACACCTATAGAGAACCTTTATAATCACCCAGATACGTTGTGACGTTTGGTAGCACACAAAGTGTTCCTCCAGTAAACGGGAGTTGCATAATCTCATAGTCATAGGAACATGTATAAGTCATGAAGAAAGCAATAGCAACATACTAAACGATCAAGTGCTAAGCTAACGGAATGGGTCAAGTCAATCACATCATTCTCCTAATGATGTGATCCTGTTAATCAAGTGACAACTCTTTGTCTATGGCTAGGAAACATAACCATCTTTGATCGACGAGCTAGTCAAGTAGAGGCATACTAGTGACACTCTGTTTGTCTATGTATTCACACATGTATCATGTTTCCGGTTAATACAATTCTAGCATGAATAATAAACATTTATCATGAAATAAGGAAATAAATAATAACTTTATTATTGCCTCTAGGGCATATTTCCTTCAGTCTCCCACTTGCACTAGAGTCAATAATCTAGATCACATCACCATGTGATTAACATCGATAGTTCACATCATCATGTGATTAACACCCATAGTTCACATCGCCATGTGACTAATACCCAAAGGGTTTACTAGATTCAGTAATCTAGTTCACATCGCTATGTGATTAACACCCAAAGAGTACTAAGGTGTGATCATGTTTTGCTTGTGAGAGAATCTTAGTCAATGGGTCTTTCACATTCAGATCCGTTATGTATTTTGCAAATTTCTATGTCTACAATGCTCTGCACGGAGCTACTTTAGCTAATTGCTCCCACTTTCGATATGTATCCATATTGAGAATTAGAGTCATTTGGATCAGTGTCAAAACTTGCATCGATGTAACCCTTTACGATGAACCTTTTGTCACCTTCATAATCGAGAAACATATCCCTGTTCCACTAAGGATAAGTTTGACCGCTGTCCAGTGATCTACTCCTAGATCACTATTGTACTCCCTTGCCAAACTCAGTGTAGGGTATACAATAGATCTGGTACACGGCATGGCATACTTTATAGAACCTATGGTTGAGGCACAGGGAATGACTTTCATTCTCTTTCTATCTTCTGCCGTGGTCGGGTTTTGAGTCTTACTCAACTTCACACCTTGCAACATAGGCAAGAACTCTTTCTTTGACTGTTCCATTTTAAACTAATTCAAAATCTTGTCAAGGTACATACTCATTGAAAATCTTCATAAAGCGTCTTGATCTATCTCTATAGATCTTGATGCTCAACATCTAAGCAGCTTCACCGAGGTCTTTCTTTGAAGAACTCCTTTCAAATACTCCTTAATGCTTTCCAGAAAATTCTACATCATTTCTGATCAACAATATGTCATTTACATATATTTATCAGAAAGTCTGTAGTGCTCCCACTCACTTTCTTGTAAATACAGGCTTCACCGCAAGTCTGTATAAGACTATATGCTTTAATCAACTCATCAAAGCGTATAATCCAACTCCGAGATGCTTGCACCAGTCCACAGATGGATCGCTGGAGCTTGCACATTTTGTTAGCACCTTTAGGATTGACAAAACCTTCTAGTTGCATCATATACAACTCTTTTTTAATAAATCCATTAAGGATTGCAGTTTTGTTATCCATTTGCCAGATTTCATAAAATGCGGTAATTGCTAACATGATTCGGACAGACTTTAAGCATCGATACGAGTGAGAAAATCTCATCGTAGTCAACACCTTGAACTTTGTCAAAACCTTTTTCTGACAAATCTAGCTTTGTAGATAGTAACACTACTATCAGCGTATGTCTTCCTTTTGAAGATCCATTTATTTTCTATGTCTTACCGATCATCGGGCAAGTCAACCAAAGTCCATAATTTGTTCTCATACATGGATCTCATCTCAGATTTCATGGCCTCAAACCACTTCGCGGAATCTAGGCTCATCATCGCTTCCTCATAGTTCGTAGGTTCGTCATGGTCAAGTAACATGACCTCCAGAACAGGATTACCGTACCACTTTGGTGCGGATCTTACTCTGGTTGATCTACGAGGTTCTGTAGTAACTTGATCTGAAGTTTCATGATCATCATCATTAACTTCCTCACTAATTGGTGTAGACGTCACAGGAACCGGTTTCTGTGATGAACTACTTTCCAATAAGGGAGCAGGTACTGTTACCTCATCAAGTTCTACTTTCCTCCCACTCACTTCTTTCGAGAGAAACTCCTTCTCTAGAAGAAAGGATCCATTCTTAGCAACGAATATCTTGCCTTCGGATCTGTGTTAGAAGGTGTACCCAACTGTCTCCTTTGGGTATCCTATGAAGACACATTTCTCCGATTTGGGTTTGAGCTTATCAGGATGAAACGATTTCACATAAGCATCGTAACCCCAAACTTTAAGAAACAACAACTTTGGTTTCTTGCCAAACCATAGTTCATACGGTGTCGTCTCAACGGATTTAGATGGTGCCCTTTTTAATGTGAATGCAGCTGTCTCTAATGCATAACCCCAAAACGATAGTGGTAAATCGGTAAGAGACATCATAGATTGCACTATATCAAAATAAAGTACGGTTATGACGTTCGGACACACCATTACGTTGTGGTGTTCCAGGTGGCATGAGTTTCAAAACTTTTCCACATTGTTTTAATTGAAGGCCAAACTCGTAACTCAAATATTTGCCTCTGCGATCAGATCGTAGAAACTTTATTTTCTTGTTACGATGATTTTCCACTTCACTCTGAAATGCTTTGAACTTTTCAAATGTTTCAGACTTATGTTTTTTCAAGTAGATATACCCATATCTGCTCAAATCATCTGTGAAGGTCAGAAAAATAACGATACCCGCCGCGAGCCTCGACACTCATCGGACTGCATACATCAGTATGTATTATTTCCAACAAGTCTGTTGCTCGCTCCATTGTTCCGGAGAACGGAGTCTTAGTCATCTTACCCATGAGGCATGGTTCGCAAGTATCAACTGATTCATAATCAAGTGATTCCAAAAGCCCATCAGCATGGATTTTCTTCATGCGCTTTACACCGATATGACCTAAACGGCAGTGCCACAAATAAGTTGCACTATCATTATCAACTTTGAAACTTTTGGCATCAATATTATGAATATGTGTATCACATGATCGAGATCCAACAAACTATTTGCATTGGGTGTATGACCATCGAAGGTTTTATTCATGTAAACAGAACAACAATTATTCTCTGATTTTAAATGAATAGCCGTATTGCAATAAACATAATCAAATCATATTCATGCTCAACGCAAACGCCAAATAACATTTGTTTAGGTTTAACACTAATCCCGAAAGTATAGGGAGTGTGCGATGATGATCATATCAATCTTGGAACCACTTCCAACACACATCGTCACTTCACCCTTAACTAGTCTCTATTTATTTTGTAACTTCTGTTTCGAGTTACTAATTTTTAGCAATCGAACAAGTATCAAATACCCAGGGGCTACTATAAATACTAGTAAGGTACACATCAATAACCTGTATATCAAATATACCCTTGTTCACTTTGCCATCCTTCTTATCCACTAAATATTCAGGGCATTTCCGCTTCCAGTGACCAGTCCCTTTGCAGTAGAAGCACTTAGTCTCAGGCTTAGGTCCAGACTTGGGCTTCTTCACTTGAGTAGAACTTGCTTGCCGTTCTTTTTGAAGTTCCCTTTCTTTCCCTTTGCCCTTTTCTTGAAACTAGTGGTCTTGTTAATCATCAACACTTGATGCTCTTTCTTGATTTCTACCTTCATCGATTTCATCATCATGAAAAGCTCGGGAATCGTTTACGTCATCCCTTGCATACTATTGTTCATCACGAAGTTCTACTAATTTGGTGATGGTGACTAGAGAATTCTGTCAATCACTATTTTATCTGGAAGATTAACTCTCACTTGATTCAAGCGATTGTAGTACCCAGACAATCTGAGCACATGCTCACTGCTTGAGCTATTCTCCTCCATCTTTTAGCTATAGAACTTGTCGTGGTTTTGTCACGGCAGATGTCCTAGAGAAAGGACTTAGTCGTGGAGCCATCGCTACAGGTTAGCTTGAAGGGGTTAAAGCGGACACAGGGACGCAAGAGAGTTTATACTAGTTCGGCCCCTTCGATGAAGGTAAAAGCCTACGTCTAGTTGTGATGGAATTGATGGGGTTTCGATGAATAGGGAGCAAACAAGCTTCGCCTAAGTCTCGAGTTGTTGTCTGTTGTCGTTGAACCACCGCCGGGTCGTCCCCTTATATACACGGGTGACGCCCGTCGGTTCACAGAGTCCCAATACCGGCACATAGATGTGTCCGGTTTGGTCTCTACTTATTCCTAACTTATAATACAAGTTAAATACGAACACCGGTTTACGGCTACAGGCCTTGAACCGACTATGGGCCTTGAGCTCTCATCTGCCTTCTTGGGCTTTAACATGATTAACTACTGATGAAGTTAACCCGGCCCAGATAGGCCAGTTTACGCCCAGTAGTAATATCCCCTACATTAGGCCCCAGATTGATTTGAACAGGTTCATGTCAATCCTTAGCAAAAATCTTCATCTTCAACATCTTCTTGTAGTTTGTTGAACCGCCGTGATGTCATCTTCTCTAGTCGTTGTAAACCGGCGTGACGTCACCTGTTATAAAGAAACTTATCCATGATTCCCCTTTTTGTTTTTTTTGTTTAATAGGTCTGCAACAATTAAGGCGACAGCTTCGTTTCCAAACCCACGGTCCCTTGATTTTCGCGCCTGACTCCTGTCCTTTGCCTTATAAATAGGACCGAAGGGTCATTTCTTTTTCCCCTTCGTGCCCTTCTGCTTCGTCTTCCACGCGTCGTCCCGCTTCGGAGCTCCGCCGCCGTCGACGACCTCTGCTCCAACCTTGGCCGCTGCATCACCCTGACTGTACCAAAGCATCGCGGCGACCTTCTGTTTCTTCCTCGGCTCCGGTGAGTTCTTCACCTTTTCCTCCGTAGATCCGTTCTAGGGTTTCCAATTTCTTCAGTGTTCATCGTCTGCTTCGTACTCATATGATAGATCCTGGATGAACCTGTGAACCTTTGCTCTGTGTAGCGGTAGTTCTTAGCATCCGCCTTTACTTATATACCTCAAGACCATAGATCTACCTGTATCTTTGCCCATTGATTCGATACTGTTCTTATTTGAACCTTGAATATTTTCCTTCTTTTCTGAACTTGCTTTAGATCAGTCGCTGTAGAGAAATCTTGTGAAATCTGTTTCTGTACACTTATCTATCCGCAATCTCAACTGTTTCAATGTTTAGATCCGGCGGTTTAACTTTGTAGAAAAATTGCCAAACCGGTATATACCATTAGTCCCCTTGTTGAACCGCCTGATGCTGTTGCTTCATAAAACTCCGGTTTAGATAGAGTGGAGGAGTGGAATTTAGGAGCCACCGCGTGCGCGGCGTGGAAAGGAAAGGGGAGCGCATCACTTCCCTTTGGTTCGCCCTTCTGCCGATTATCGGCTCGTCCAACCCAGAGATCCTTCCCTCTGGAGTCCATTTCCAGCTCCATCCTTCGTATCCTCGTCAACATCAATTGGTGCAATTAGTGGCGAAGTCCTGCTTGTAGCCGTGGACCTTGCTCAACCGAGATCATCCAACCGGCCATCACCTCGGTCAGGGGAGGAGGCAGGATTAGGCCATGCCCCGGGCCTGCCTAGGTGTACTGTAGCAGCAGGACATTGTGCGGCGGTGCCCAAAGCCTGCGTGCGGCGCTCGCGCCCCGGGTCGTGGCCCAACGTGCCTGGGTTTGTCTCCGCCCTGGGTCGATGATGCCGTTGTGCAACTCAAGTCCACCCCGCACGTGAGCGAGAAGAGAGTATGGCAATCTCGGAGAGAGACAACAGTGGTGACTACGAGCACCAGAATGAGAGAGAGGGAGAGGTGTATAAACCTCGCAGAAAAATCTTGCATCCGTTTTGGTCCTTCTTTTACTTTCTAAACCATTTTCCCCTCAAAGTGTATATCACTTCAACAAATCGACAACTCTCTTTTTTAACACGTGCGATCGTAGATGCCCACATACACACATACACTCACCCCCTATGAAAGCACGCACGCACGCCTCATAGTCGGCGAAAACGTTTCCTCTCACTGAACCAGCATTGCCGGAAAGTTTAGAATAACAATAAATCCAGAAAAATGGGGACTTGAACCCCGGTGGGGTTGTTTCACTTCAAAGAATCTAATCATCTGAGTTACGCTCCGTCGTCGAATCAACTGTGCTAGAAATGCAATATTTATTCTAAAAAAAGATATGCAATATTTTAGTTTGTGGACTATAAGCGTTCATGCCATTAATTTGCTTCAGATGTCAGCACGGTAGGACTTGCTTGCGATGCACCGCTTCGTGGCGTGGAAAGGAGAGCGCATCACTTGGCCGTCACGCCCGCTGCGATAATCAACGATTCAACGGCGATCGACGGACTAATAACCAGGTCGGCTCGCTAATGGAGTCGCCCGGGTAACCCACCACACACACCTGAGCCTGACACGCCCCCGCCAGTTTCGAGGCCCACTCTCCCATCCCACGCGACAGATCGAACCCGGGCCGCGCCAGAGCGGAGGTCCCCGAAGCACGCGCGCGGCGGGAGCGGGGGGGATCGGCTTCGCCGGATGCGCGCGATGGTGCTCGACGCCGGCGAGCCCAGCTCCTTCCTCAGGTGCGACCTCCCCTGCTCCCTCCCCCCCCCCCCCCCCCCCCCCCCCTTCCTCGTGCCATCTTCTTGCCTGATCCCATCGTCGTCCCGTGGCCTTGCAACGAATTTCGCCGCCCGACCTGGGGCGAAAGCTGTGCGCGGATTGGGGTGGTTTCAGTCACTTCTTGGGCGCGACACTTCTGATTCCAGCGGTCTCTGGGCTCGCTGCAGTGCAAATGGCTGCTCTGGAGGGCGAGGGCGGAGGCGAGAGGGGGTTCTTTTGTAGGCTGGGCTGGGGGGTAGGATTTGGATTTCAGCGACGCGGTCTAGCTTTCACCTGAGAAAATATGCCTTTGTTTCATTGAAATGTTGGGGACTATCTGAAACACTGGATGGAGCCTTACTACACAATCTACTTTTCACCTCACAAATATGGCTGGCTGGCTCCACTGAAATGTTTGACACTACCTGAAAAACTGGATGGAATCTTTGGTCTTTACTATCCAATTGTTGTGTAGGTCGACCTATCTGGCTGCCTGATATTATAGTTTTCTATAAACAATTGATAGTATATGACAAATGAATGCGTGTACAGGGCAATTGTTTGTTAAATCATATGTGTGGGGCTACTAGCACTGGTAAAGAACAACGAACAAGTTGCGTTCCTGGTTTACTTAATTAATCTACTAAGAACAATTAAACATTCTTGTGCCTACTGCCTACAGGGGACCTGCATATGCAGAGTCAGAGAGGCCTGGTGACTCTTCTCTTGTACTATCCAAACTAAGTCTGTCACCTGCTGCTAGATTGTGTAGAGGAGAAAGATTGGGATTTTCTGTACATCTACTGTCAAGATCAGGATGGGATGAGAAATGCATCAGCCATTAGGGGCGCCTGACCATTTCTCCATTTATATGCTCTTGCAGCTTATCTTCGGCCTTTTCATATGGAGTTGCATCTATGGCGATGGTTTTCGTCAACAAAGCGGTTATTATGCAGTATGTTCACTCCATGACCCTCCTCACTTTACAGGTATGACTGAGCATTACTGACGAATGCCGATAAAAACGTTACTTCTTTATATGTTTTTCTAAGCCTGGTTGGGTTGTTCACTTTCTCCTTTATTGCAACAGCAATTAGCTACCGCACTTTTCATACATTTCGGGCAAGTTCTAGGAATGTCTAAAAGGAAAGATCTCAGCATGGCAACAGCAAAGAAGCTTCTTCCTGTGTCAATTTTCTATAATGCAAATGTCGCATTTGCTCTGGCAAGCTTGAAAGGGGTTAACATCCCTATGTATATTGCAATTAAGAGGCTCACACCCCTTGCCGTTTTGGTGTCTGGGTTCTTAAGGGGGAAGGGGAAACCATCAACACAGGTAAAAATGTTTTCCCTCATGCAGTGGTTTCCTTTTTTCCATCTACACACATAACCAAACACAGGCCTGCAGAGCTTTCCCTCTGGAAGGGATGGCTTATTACTAGAAGCACTTCCTCATCTCTGCAAATTATTTTAGGTGTCGCTTTCGGTTGTCTGCACTGCCTTAGGTGTCCTTGTTGCAGCACTTGGAGATTTTTCTTTTGACTTGTATGGATACAGTATGGCTCTAATATCGGTCTTCTTCCAGGTTAGCTTTTGTAATCTGGTTAACACCACACACACACACACAAGAATTGGCTATAGTTCTAACTGACATAGTGTGTATGCAGACGATGTATTTGATTCTGGTGGAGAAATCAGGCGCAGATGATGGTCTTTCCTCAATGGAGTTGATGTTTTATAATAGCATATTGTCGATTCCATTTCTGTTTTTCATCATTGTTGCAACCGGAGAATTTCCCCATTCTCTTTCAGTTCTGTCAGAAAAGGTTAGTTAGTATTGGTTATAGGTTTATCAAACTTAATTAGCACATACTCCTATAAGATGGCAATCTGTTTGTTCTTTGTTCAGACCCCCTTTAGCTCATGACTACATAATATAAGACGTTTTAGATCACTAAGTAGTGATCTAAAATGTCTTATATTAGTTTACAGAGGTAGTAGTAAACATAATATGACTTAGATCCTGATCGTTTGTTTCTGCATCAGATGCTTTCTAGTTTGCTCTGTTCCAAGATACTTATCCGCTGTCCCTTGAAATGCAGACAGCTTCTGCATCATTCAGTGTTATTCTTCTAATTTCACTGGTGATGGGCATTGTTCTCAATTACACCATGTTTTGGTGCACAATCGTAAACTCTGCCCTGACAACCACGATAGTAGGAGTTCTCAAGGGCGTCGGGTCTACGGTACGTCTATCAGTCTATGATGTGCTTTAGCTCCGACCTTGTAGAATTTAAGCATCTGATGTCATGTTTGTATCGTTAACCTCTCAGACCCTGGGTTTCGTGGTGTTGGGAGGCGTCAAGGTGCACGCTCTCAACATCACCGGGCTGGTGATCAACACGTTCGGCGGCGTGTGGTATTCCTACGCAAAGTACACGCAGAAGAAGAAGCTGCCACGAAGGGTCGCACCCGACGAAGAGTCGCATCCGCACAAGTAGCAGCAGCGCTGGGTCAGCGCTCGATATAACTTATGTAGTCACACCGCATTCTTAAGGAGACAATAAATCTTTTTTTTTCTGGACGCCATCCATCAGCGGGCGCTATTTGGGGTGGAGGAAGGTACAAAGTCGTTCCTTTTGTTTTCTTCTTTTAACTTTTACAAGTAGCACCGTGTGTTTATCAGCAGCATCATAGTCCATAGGGGAGTGAACTCGGGGAATCAAGTAAACTGTAATGTTGGGATGAATCGTTACCACACTGTACTGTACTTTTTTCCTGTCTGTCGTACTAGCAAGATTATCAGTGGGTTTTACCCCGAAAGGTTCACTCATTTGAAGAGAAACAAACCTGTACTTTTTACCCTTGATAAATCTGCATGCAAATAATATGAGCTCCGTGGATGGGATGAACGATGGGCTAAGATAGCAAAACATAGCTTCACCTTTTACTGGACTGAATGTGAGGATATGTTCTCATCATTTATGGCTGTCTCATTTCAATCAGTTTTGTGCATGTGAGCTCCTGGCTTGTGCTTTGTGATTATCTCTGATGAGATCGGCCAAACCTTACACTTGATAGCTCACCACGGACGTTGTATCCAGGCTACAAATCTGACCTCAGAATTGCCATGTTTGCTGAAGGAAATTGTCATGCCTGCGACAACATAATTTGCCATCCCAAACGTCAGATTTTTAACATTCCTGAAATTTTTTACATGAAGTTATATGGCGCACCCAAATAGCAGTGAACCCACCTGAGGGATCAGGGTAGGATCTCACTGTTAAACCAACCCCAGCACCAGCAGTTCAGGGAAAATACATTACCATACCAATGAAAAAACAGGCTATCAGTCCAGTAAAAGGTGAAATCCCGACGGCCTGCGCTGTCAACAGCGACGCCCAAGGGTGCCGTCACCTCCTTGGAGGCGTTGGCATGACCCTGACCGGACCTCCTCCTCGAGCACCGGGAGAAATCCTAGGTCCGGCCTCCCGGACAGGGCAGCGGCGACGTCTCAACACCGTTCCCCTCTTGATGGCGCTGCTTTGGCTGCAAGTGGAGTACTTGATGCGGCAGATGGTGGTTGGCGATGCATCGCTCTGGCATAAGCTGCTACACAAGGAGCAGGTCGCAACGTTTGCCTGCGCCGGCGCTCCCCAATGAATGCTACACCAGTTCCAAGGCCCTGCCTTTCACCCGCCGACTCTCTAGGCACATGGGTGCGAGGTACGTCAGCTTGGGCAGTCCTGAAGCTGCATTCGTCCCTGGAAGTGCCTGGCAATGGCAGTGTTGCTGCCCTGTTGCTCCTGAGTCTCGGTGCTTCGCCATTTTGGCTGGAGGCAAGGCTGAGCGAGGCCTAATGTTGTTGCGTGTCTGTAGTTGAGGGCACCTCCTCACCTAGCTGTAGTCTCTTGGTGAGGACGGTCGTGTGTGTGTGTGCGTGTGCGTGTGTGTGTCCCTCCTTTCTGGAGGTTGTACCCCTGATGTCTTCCTGTTCAATGCAATGAAACACAACTCTTTTGTGTTTTCTCGGAAAAAAAAACAGGCTATAGAAACAATAGAACAAACCAATGCGCGCACACACACACCCCACTCACAATCTGATAGCCCAGTCTATACTACTTATAAAAGAGCAAACATTATCTTCTCTAAGTGCACCCCATAAAACATACACGGATACATTATCACCGCATGATTAGTCTCACTAAACTCAATCTAACGGCTAGCCTCAACCTAATTTGTTCTTTGTGTACACTTAGCAATTTACATTGACTGACCGTACTCCACCGCGGAGGAAAATACGAAAATCCACGCCTGGCCAATTAGGAAACTACAAATACGGACACATCCTATTAAGAAACTAATCACGGACGCATCTAATTATTAGGAAACTAATCACTGACGCATCTAATTATTACGAAACTATAATCACAAACGCATCCTATTATTAAGAAACTAATCACGGGCGCATCTTATTATTAGGAAAATAATCACGCCCATCATATTAGGAAATTAATCACGGACGCATCTAATTATTAGGAAACTAATCATGGACGCATCCTATTAGATAACTAACCACGAACACATCTAATTATTAGGGAACTAATCGCGAGCGCATCCTATCGTCTCCTACTAGGGAATCACGATCGCGAGTCACCTGCCGTCACCAGCCAACCACCCACACAAGCCATAGTGGGAGACACGCGAGGAGGAGCTGTGACTTCCTCCGAACACACACACACGTGTCGTCGCCGCTTTCGTCTTCTGCCTAGAGGCCAGACCATCTTTCTACTGACTGCAATGACTTCGTCCATGTCCTAGCATGCTATCCGGGAACCACCGGCATTCGCGTCGACTTCAGCTCCGTCCACAACTCCCACGCTGACAACCACCCACCGCCGACGCCCTTCAAGTGGGGGCAACGCTGAGTATCCTGGACCAGTATAAGCGGGCCAAAAAATCAAGTGGGGGCATTTTCCCCCACAGCCATGCATGTATATTCGCCTGGTCGCCAATCATCGTCGTCCCCAGGGCGGCGCAAGTCTCAGCCACTGTGCAGCAGGTGAAGCTAATCACGGCCCCATCTCACTCGTCCAAAGCCACTGCCGACTCCCTCAACTCTGACGCGTGCTGCTCCGTTGGACACGCTTGTCCAGTACTCATGCGTGGACGACATCGTCCAAAGACATCCTACCTTTGTCGGACGCTGAAACTCCCCACGCCCCGGTGCGTGGAGGCCGCAGCCTCAAAGCTGGACGACTGATTCACCTGTGTCGACAACGCCGCCCAGCTGGTGAGAGGACACGGCCGCTCGCAGGCCTGAACGACGGACATGCTCGCCTTCACGCGAACGCGCCGCACGTACGCACTAATCAGGTAAGTACCGAGTGTTGTTTTTTGACTGTCATCACTACCTCGCCGGTGGTGACATATTTAGAAGTACAGGAACGAGAGATGAGGCAATGAGAAGCAGAGGCGCGCTGGAGCACACACAGTTGGGTTTCAGGCAACCAATGCCTTCTTTCTTTCTTTATTTTTCACTGATTTTCGTGTACCTGCAACATACAACCCTGTTTTTTAAAGTACTGACTACCAGTTATTACATGGCCAACTCACGACTACATAGTGAACTCACAGACAAATTCGATGAACCAAGACCTTACTTGCAATCATGAAATTATGTTTCACTGGAAAAAAACCCAGAAGTTTGCATAAGTTTAGTGGAAAAAAACTAAAGTTCGCATAAGTTTTACTAAAAAAACCTGAAGTTTGCATAAGTGTATTTGTTTGTCCAGCAGATACTTGGCAATTGTAATTTTACATGAGCATTTTCATACCGTCCTTATCTACAGTTGAGTTAACATGTTTTCCTAATAGAAAACTTGGACTACATACAAGAGAAGCAAAAAAATGCATGTTGATTATGATGATGACGAATGTAGGATTTTTGTGGTCATGGTAAATTCTCATATCATTTATTTTATTTCATTATTGCACACTACATTACGTACTACACACGACCACTTTGGTAGAGGTGACGAGTTCGCATCATACAGAGAGACCAACCATGTTTCTCCGAATATCTTGAATCATGATCCTTATGACTTCATCTCTACTACTTATAAGAAGTACATTTTTTCATTTGACTATTTCCTGACTTGAGAGGTAAGGTATGTTTTATCTACTAGAGTTGCTAAAATTGGAAGCATGTCTGTAGTTTTTTTTCTTTCTAAACCGGCATCTGTTGGCCTTTTTTTGCCATTATTATTCTTACAAGTGGTAGCCTACGCATGTTGAAGACCATTTCCAAATTATTTATCTTCGTATCATTATTATTACAAACTGAGAGAATATTCGTTATATTGTTAAAATTTTAGAATGTTGAGCCTTTAAAGAAATGTGTAGTACTCAAGTAACTGTTCCAAGTTGTCATATTAATGCTTTTGTCCAGTGAATAACAAGTATAATTATGCAATTTATCACTGTAATTTTTATTTGGTTTACATGTTCTATTTTCATAATAAAGTAAGTCACTTTTCTTTCTTCCAGACATTACGACACTTGCGTGCAATAGTAGAATCGGATGGTCCAATAGTTGATTCTATGCAGTCAAGACATCTCTACACTTCTCTATCTGACAATGGCTTCCTCTTTTCAACAAACCATAGAGGTCTCTTCCCACTATTGTTGTTGACACTCGATTGTAATAATAATTCTTGACTGGAATTTGTTGGCACTGAAACGGTTCCTTAGCTTGTCCTAAGTGACATTTTCATGTGTGATTATACTTGCATAAATCTATGCATATGAAGAATCATGATGAATCTTATAAATAATTTTGAGTTTTATATATTGGGAACACTGGGTGGTCTTTTAATACAGTAGACATGTCGATTAAGGAGAAACGATATTTCAAATTATTTGTACGAGTTGGGAATAAGAGATTGTCTATTTTATAGGGAAATTTCAAAATTATGAATAAATTGTCTTGTATTAAATTTAGTATAATGTGTTAATCCAAATAGACGCGTGTTGCACGTGCATACTTATTAGTTTAAATAGACGTGCGTTGCACGTGCACACTTACTAGTCAATACAAGCAGCAGTGTGCCCCTTTGAGGTCACAAGAATAACTCAAACATAATTACATCTGGATGTACAATATGAGCATCCTAAAGCTAACCCTACAGCAACTGTCCTACCGTTCCCAGAACCCCAGAAGCCAACCAGTCTACCCTGCCCCAAATCTAGCTTGAGCATTTCCCTGAGATGAGCAGTCAGTCACCAGTGAGCTTGAGTCCCAAACTCAGCTTCATATTTACAGATCATCGCAAAGGACGCCTCAGCCTGCGATCAGCGATCGCCGTCATAGCGAAAAATAAATATATCAACCCTTTCTCCTTAGTCGTCGTGCTCCACCGAGAAATCCGGCTCGGAGGGCTTCCGGAACTTGGGCAGCTCCCTGTGGCCATCAGACCCTTTCCTGGCCGCGGCCATGATCTTCACCGACCGCCTGTGCTCGGCGAAGGAGCCACCGCCATCACCATCCTCATACGATCGCATGGAGGAGAAGGACTCCCTCATCATGAGGTCCCTGGCCAGCCTCCGCCGCTTGTGGCGGCGCCAGGTGGCCTGGATGAAGCAGGCCGCCCAGGTCCTCCAGTGGTGGGAGTAGTACCGGAAGGTGTGCTGCAGCTTCCTGCTGTGAAGACGCCTGAACTGGCTGGCCACGAACCGGAGGTCCTCGGCCTGGAGCGCGAACGCCTCCACCTCGACGAGCGCCTTCACCGTCCTGGTGGAAGATGGCAGGTTGACGGTCGGCCTGGGGACGAGGGCCCACCCGAGAAGTTCTTCGCCGCAGAAATCGCCGGATTTGAGAATGATTGAGTTGAAGAAGCCCGTCCGGCCGCCGTCCGTGGTTGAGCTCTCCAGCTTCCCGCGGATGATGAAGAGCATCTCGGTCACCGGGTCGCCCTCGCGGACCGTGTACGTGCCCTTGGTGCTCAGGGACGAGACGAGGCGCCCGCAGATGGCGTCGAGGAGTTGGTCGTCCATCTGTGAGAAGAATGGCACCTGAAACGTAGCGATATGAAAAGTAGTAGTGAGACTCAAGCATCGAGTGATTTGTAATGCCATGAACTCAATCATCAGATGGATGTGAAGTTTACTAAGTCTGCAATTGTTCAAACAACAACAAAAAGTACAGTAGTAGGAAAGTTAATTTTACCCGGCGAACAAGATCCAGGCAAAGGTGACGGTTGATGTCGCGGCGAAGATCTGCAGGCAGAGCCTTCAATATAGATGCTTCGTCCACGCCTCGAGTTGCAAGCCACTTGTAGTGAATAAATCTTCTCACCCTTTCCCGTAGTACAGGAGGAAGTTGGCGATGTTTCATCCACTCTTCGGTATCTCTTTGCTTTACTCTCCACTCCTCAACCCTTGCAGTGATGGATTGTAGGTAGGTCTGGCAGATAACATATTGTAATAAGCCCACTGTTTCTTGCAAATAGTTACAGTGAGAAGTGTGAAGTAAAAGAAACAAAAGGGCCTTTTTTGGTATTATCAGTATGATGGTTTATTAATTACTAGAGCAGAGGTAATACGGAAAATGCCCAAGGGGAAAGCTGTTTTCATCACCCCATATAAAATAAAATCCAAGTAATGCATGTATAAAATAGGATTGTGGAGCTGGTTTAATAAGGTGAAGGACTAAATACTTATTTGTTGGCTCTAAGAACAAAAGAAAAGGCAAGCCAGTTTAAATACACAATCTAAGTGGGAGGTGCACACAAAATTATGACCCCGTCCAGACAAAAACTCAGCCTAGTGATATTGTTAGTCCGAAGAACATATTGAAATCCCCAATGCATGTTAACCAAGCATATCACCAGGCACAAGGACTCACCTCATGCCTCTTTTCTTAAAGCTATGGACTACGCCAAAGATAACACATTTGAGAAGTTGTAAAGTGCAATGAACACCTCATTATTTGCAGACATCAGCAAACATTGACGGATTGACCAATAATCTTAATGCCTAGTTTCCGATCTAAGTAAATAACTAAGGATATGAAACGCCCCTAGAATTTTGAGCAAAATTGACAATAACGGCATCATATGAAGATAGAGATACCGAGGCTAGACAAGTAGTGGGCCTCAGCATCAGAAAATGGTTGGCAAAAGAAGTACTCCCTCTGTAAACTAAACTAATATAAGATTGTTTAGATCACTAAAGTAGTTTACAGAGGGAGTACATTAGAAAGGGGGGTAATGGTGGTAAGATCAAGTACTCTACCAGGTCTAGGGCGTAGGTGGTAAGGGAAGGATGGAGGGAGACGTGGCGAGGATCGGGCGCGCCGGCGGCAGGGCGCCGTCGCGGCTAGGAGAAGGGCGGCGGCTAGGGCTGTTGGCGGCTAGGGTTCCGGCTCCTCAGGGAGCCGGGCAATAGGAGATAATATTCTTCTTATTGCTTGCCTTCAAAAAGAGTCTTACAACCTATATTTATATCCTAGATAACTTGTAAAAGAATCAACCTAAGATAACTTGCCTAATCTGAAAATAAAAACTAAGATAACTTGCGGGCCTAAGCCGGCCGGCCATAACAAATGGCATGCAAGTTATATAATCAAATTAGTTTCATGAGTCACCCATGAAAGTAAGTGTAGATTATAATGTAGAAGTACCTGAACATTCCCAATCAAATGGGCAAACAAAACTAGACCAAGCACCGCCAAGAATATGGCGTACAATGTCTCACCAATATAGGTACTTACACCCAAAGTCTGGCCATAGCAACTGTTTCAACAAATAATATACCACGTTAGCAACTAATAGAATCTTTATACCAGCTAAGATTAATCGGAATGTACCACTACAGAGTTATAGCTCCATATGTAAGAGAAGGTCTCTGGAACTTGCTTTAGCAGAGAGTGTAGCGTATAATGTCCAAATTTTTGCATCTTAATTATCAGATCACCATTGTTACAAGAAGATGTGCTGTTCAGCTATTGTCATACCTTAGATTTTGTAAGCCCCACCAAAGGCAATACAAGTACTTCTTCAGGAATCTATGGCCTGGAGCTTTGTTTGATAACAATGTCCCAAACATACCAAAGTCGAAAGTAGTTAAGGTTTTGTTACTAGCATTACAGGCATCAAAGATAGTACTGCTCTTTGCCCAATTTGGATCTGGCTTTGCGTTACAAGACAGGTATTTATTATGGCAACCATCTTCCTTATTGCAGTATTTTTGCCAGCATGCGGTCTGGCGATCAACAGACAGCAGGTACCACAATGCTCCTAAAACCTGAAAAGGAGAAATGCATGTCAAGCAGTCTCCTGCCACATGCTAGTAAAATGAAAAATATGCAACCACAACTTGGAAGGAAGTATACTAGAGAAAGACTGGATACAAAAACTCATATAACTAAATAGATAACGTACATGACTGGCAGTCATATATAATAGCAGATTGGACACAGCTCCCTGCCAGGCAGTCTTTGAAAAAGCTCCAGTAACTTTGAGAATTTTGCTATTCAAGGAAAATATTAGATATAATCTCAGAATGTACTGAAAAAGAGCAGCCAGGAACAGTATGTCATTATTATGCCCGGACCAAGTATACTTAATAGCTGGTATCACGGACCAAGTAATGATCTGCAACAAAAGAAAGGAAAAACTGTCAGATAACAGAAAGGTATACTATTGCAGTTTCCTTAACGTCAAGGAAATCGCAATTATAGAGATAAGGTGTTAGTTAGTTGAGATCCACTACTTTCATGTTCGATAAAGGAATAATCTTGCCATCAAAGCAAGCATATCAGAGCCACACAAAATTGAAAAGTAGTGACCAATATTAGGACGAATTATGTTTTGGCACCCAGTTCAACAGATAGCAAAAGCACATGATACAAATGCAGCATATCATTAATTTACTGCAGCGTTCAGTTCAGAATTTTCTGCTTTTGTAATAAGAAAACAGAGCATGCCTTTTTCTATCGTTACAAAAAAGTTCATTGTCTGCACCTATATTAGTATCTGACAGCTACTTGCATGAAGAATTCAAGTAAACAATATTTCACTTTTGATGATCATGAACTATGGGAGCTAATATTTTATTTGTATTCTATTTCAGATATAATACTTTAGAGAATCCTTAACGGACCAACCAGGCCACCTATCCTTTCTTTGTTATGGTGTGTCCTGTGAAGACATCAAAATACAAACGGTGCTTATGCCACATAAAATAGATTATTTCATCTGCAAGAGGAACAAGCCCTCAACTCGACCTAACCACCTTCAAAAATTTAGCAGTTCATGGCCATCTAGGTAAGTGCTAAATGAATCAGTCACTAAAAAGAAGTGCTAAATGAACAAGTGTGCAAACAAATGTTTCCCAACCCGTAATGGCAAGTAATGGATCAGAAAGGATGAAAAATACCTGTGGTACAGGAATTGAAGCCACTAGATCAACTACAAAGTCAGATCTCAGATACGTCTTCGCGATTTCATTAGGATCTGTAACCAGCTCCCCTCTGCCGAAAACCCCCGACTTGGAGCTCGGATTAATATATGCGGTCATGAACTTTATCACGATCTGGATGACATAAAAGAGATCCGCAATCGACCGGAAGACGGTGATGATGATGGCCAGGTGCCTGTCTTTCCCGACGCATGAAGTTTTGCCATACACGATTTTAGGCACGTAGAAGTAGAGAGGGTCCATGAACAGAGCGACGAAGCACGAGACGCGGAAGACGTAGTTCCATAACAAGATGAAATCGCTCGTTGGGTCGATGATCCTCTTGTGGGGAAGGTCTTGCCCTGCTACGAAGATCCTGTTCTTCCCCCAGTTCCCCACGCCGAGCTTGCGAGCAGCTGGACCAGCCTGCTTCTGGTGAATAGGCATCGTCGCCTTTGTCCTCTCTTCACGGAATCTGGCAATGGAAACAGAATTAACACTCCATTTGAATATGCTAAAACAATTCTGAAGTTAGACATGGTCATTTCAGCTCATCAGCAGTCAGCACAACCGGTGGGTGTGAGGCTATTTCAGATTATTATTTTCCTACTTCATCCTCATTTATGAATCTAATCTTACACTGCTCATGGAAGTTGAAGCAGCCCATCTCTATCACAGATGCACAGCGATCAAACAACTTCTAGCGGACTCGCTACCAGACTACTGTTATGCTAAGGAACCAAAGTGAAGCATTATGAAGCTACACAGGAAGTATGTATGAACCGGTCATTCTAAGAACACACACAGCAAGTCAGCAACAGCCATCTTGTAACAGCAACCACCAACCCATCAGCCCAACCCGAATATTCCTCTTTTGTTCCTCCTCGAACCCCCATCGGAACAGGAAAATCAGCAGCAAAATCTCGCCCATCTCATCCACACCCCCTCCCCCTCCCCAAACTGAAAACGACAATCAATCTCCATGCTCCGGGCCGAGCAAAGATGCCAGCAAGTGAGCAAGAGCAAAGCTGGGTAGTTACTCACCTGACGGTCCGCTGGCGCCTGAACCCCGTGTCGTCGTCGACCCGCCTGGACCCGAACATGGCGTACTCCATCCGGCCTCAAGGACCATGAACTCCTCCACGGCTTGCTCACCGCCGCCACCCGCCGAACAATCGGGCGCTGGAGGGCGGAGGCCGCCGCCGAGCTAGCTAGGCTCCCTCCGCTCGCCCGGCGGGCGGGGCACGCCGGAGGAGGCGGGAGGGGGGGGCGCGGCGACCGGGTCGGGATCGTGGCTGGCGCGCGGGGCCAAGCGGAGCTGGAGGGAAGAGGGGGCGGGGAGCGGAATGAAACTACCTGGATGGAGGGAAGGGGAGGGAGGGAGGGAGACCGGCTGGGTGTTTTTCGCTCGGGGTGGGTTGATAATGATCGCTGTCAAATCGATTTCCACTGGCTTTTCTGGGGTTAAAAAAACATTCGGTTTCGTGCTGCATTTGAACGGCGATTGAAGTGACTTTTCCTTTCGTGTTTGTTTAATTGTTTTGTGAAGACATGTACGAAATGTCAAACGGAGCGGGAGCGGCAGCGGCAGCAGCAGCATGTGGGTAGGTGGCCCGGCGAGGAGACTCCGTCCTTGTGTTCAAGAAAAAAAAAAGACTCGCTCGTCCGGCCGACCGGACCTTTCTGCGGGTTGCCAGGCCGTCTCTTTTCGAATCGGAGGTCCTCAAATGTTTGTGGACACTTTTGACTACAGACATCCGATCGGACGGACGCTATCAATTGCATCTTTTGAAAGAGGTTTCCTTCCTTTTGTACATACTCTTGATATTGGAATTGATTAAAAGAAATTAAAATAGCACGCCGTGTCAAAAAATTCAAAGATAAATATCCCAATCCAACAATGTTTCAAATATAAATTACAACTGAAACATAAAAAGTGTTGGGGATATTACCACTGTACGTAAACCGGCCAGGAGTAGCCGGATTAGCTTTACGAAGATTAGAAACCCATGAAGACGGAAGAATGATGGCGCTTTATGAAGGCCCAAGGCCTAGAGGCGAGTTAAGGCTTGTAGATGCAAAACCGACCTAATTATGTAACTTGCGTTGTAAGATAGGAAGTGTAGAGACCGAACCGGACACGTTTATGATCCGGCTTCGGGACTCTGTAAATCGGCGGGCGTCAACCTGTGTATATAAAGGGACGACCCGGCAGCGGTTGAGAGACAGACAACAAATTCGAGAGCCAGACAAAGCGGATTCGCTCCCTGTCCTTCGAAACCCAAGCAATATCAATCACAACTAGACGTAGGCTTTTACCTTCATAGAAGGGGCCGAACTAGTATAAATTCCCCGTGTCCCCTTGTCCGGTTTAACCCCTTTAAACTAACACGTTGCGATGGCTCCACAAGGAAGTCCTTTACAAGGACATCTGCCGTGACAAACCCACGACAGTTGACGCCCACCGTGGGGCTATCACACGATGGTTTCGAGTTCTTGAAGGGCAGCTTTGATGGACTCAAGGGATACGCTGTGGGCCGAATGACGAAGAGTCGTCGCGGCAAGCTCTACATCGACAACGCGGGATGGGGTCCCGAGGCCGATTCAATCGAATACGGGTACCGGGTCCCCTTTGGTGGGATTCACGCCTTCATCGGCAAGATCAGCGAACCGGCCCTTGAGCCGGACATCTGCACCGACATCATCGAGATGGCTCAGCGTGCAAGCCCTTCGCCGGTTCAGCCCGTGGCGAAGCATGTTTTCGTAGGCGTCATCCATGGAGCAGAATACGAGGACGGACCGGCGTCCGATGGAGAAACCGTTGTCTATTCCGACGACGAGTCTTCTGGAGAGACCGAATCGCTCTATCAGTTGCAGGATGGCCGGATTAGTGGAGGATCCGAGGGCAACAGTATTCCGGACTTTCCTGATCTGCCAAACCGGGCCGCTATCTTCATGGCCGGTACACAGTCGGCGCCTCATTCGTCAGCTGCCGCAGCAATACTCTCCGGTTCAACAACGGCCATGCCGGCAGGGGCAGGAAGCTCTGTGCCGCCTCCGGCTCAAGTCCTGTCTGACTTGTTCGACGCTTTGGCAACATTGATGGCCGCAGAGGTGGATGCAGCAGCCCGGGATCAGCATAACGTGGAGATTGCAAAGGTGAAAGATCAGATAGCAAAGGCTAAAGCGGACCTAGCGGCAGAGAACGTTAGGATGGCTACAGAACGGGCCGAGTTGGAAGCTCAGGCCTACCGGATTAGGCTGGATCAGAACGTTTCCGAAGAAGTCATGAGAAGAAGGTACCGACCGCATCTCCCATCGGGTTATGAGCCACGAAATCTTTTCAATACACCAGGAGCAGGAAGTAGTAACCAGCCAATATTAAACCGGACGGAGGCGCCAGGAACAGGAGCGTCGGTTCAGCCGCGCACGATGGACGCACCTCGTGAGAACAACATTGTACCGCAATATGTTCCAACACCTTCCGGGCATTACTCCAACCCGTTGGACAACATTGTGGTCGCCGCTTCATGGTTAGCAGCTCTACCAACCGACGGTGAGTCACCAGTTGCGGTGAAGCACGACGGGCCAGAGATCTCCTTCAGACAGCCCTAAATCAGCAGCAGGCATATTCGCACAGTCGTGAGAGGATTCATTCCACCCCACGTCCAAGCTGGAGCTACAACAGGCATGTGGAGGATGAACCGACCGTATCAAGCAGTGCGTGTCGTCGTAACTCGCCGCGAGGACACAACCCGGCAGGGGACGGTGCCAATGCGCAGGATGTAGTGGACTATGGTCGTGCACGTCGGGAGGCCGAGTTAGCGGCCCTGCACGGGGCCCGTCAACCTACTCCGGTTCGTCCCACCGCTTCAGTTGAACCAGGGGTAGTATTCCGTTCCTTGGGGTGCTGTGCCTTACCCCCGCTTTGCGTAATGTGAGATTGCCTAAAGATTTCAAATGACCTCGTAAGGTACACAATTATACCGCCGATCTACAGCCAGAAGCATGGGTTGAAAGCTACGAGATGGCAATGGAGATGCTAGATGTGGATGAAGCGGTATGTGCTAAATACTTCACCATGATGTTGGAAGGAATAACTCGTACTTGGTTGAAGAGCTTACCAACTAAATCTGTTGGATCATGGGATGAATTGAAGCACCGGTTTATCCAAAACTTCAAAGATACTTGTAAGCAACCCATGTCAATTGTGGATCTGGCCGCTTGTGTCCAAGAGGAAGGGGAGTCCACGACCCATTGGGTTAAGCGGGTCTCAGCTATTCTGCATTCATCGGATCGTATCAATGCAGATACCGCAGTACTAACGTTGGAGGGCAATTGCCATTTTCTGCCGCTCAAACAGAAGTTAGGAAGGCTCAAACGTCACTACAATGATATGTCAACGCTTGTGGCCACTTTGGTTAAGTACGCCGATTCAGATAATACCAAAGACCCTGACTCAGAGGAGGACAAACCGGGGAAAGGGAAAAAGAACGGCAACGCCAAAGGTCAGCAGCATAATCCGGCAGGTCATGGGAACATTGGTAAGCACAAAGCCGACAGCAGCTTGGACTTTGTCGCTAACACCAATGCTCAGGAGAATGGCCAGCGCCATAAGGGCAAGCAGCCCCAGAGGGGCGGAGGTTCAGGCCCCAATTTGGAGCGCCTGTTAAATCAACCATGTCCAAAGCATGGATCAAAAGAGAAGCCAACGTCGCATCTTTGGAATGATTGTTATATCATGCGAGATTTCAAGAACTCCAATATGTTCCAGTATGATAATGGCCCGTCCGGCGGTTCAGGAGGTGGTTTCCACGGGCCGGGTTACGGAGGTGGCAGTTCCGGTTCAGGATTTCAGGGTAATCAAACCAGACACATCAATCAAGGGCACCAAGGCAGCCATGGAGGTTACAACCATCAGGGGAACCAGCAGCAGCAACAGTTGGGTTATCAGAGTAATCCTAAGCAGTTAAATAGTGGGCAGTATCATGTCTTCACCACTAGCTTGTGTAAGCGTGATCAGAAGCTTCACAAGAGGGCAGTAAACTCTGTTGACCCGGCGGTGCCTTAGTATCTGTGCTGGTCCGAGCAACCCATTTTGTGGAGTAGAGAGGATCACCCCCCTCGGGTTGACAATCTGGGTCATCTGGCTTTGGTGGTGGCCCCTCAAGTTGGGGGATACAAGTTCACCAAGGTACTCATGGATGGGGGAAGCAGTATCAACATTCTATATTATGATACCTTCCGTCGTATGGGGTTGACGGATAAGAGTCTTAAACCGTCAAACACTGTTTTTCACAGTGTGGTGCCTGGAAAGTCTGCATATCCAGTAGGCAAGATAGCCTTAGAGGTGGCCTTTGGAGATGACTATGATTCAAAGTCAGAAACATTGACTTTCGAGGTGGTGAAAATCAAAAGTCCGTATCATGCTTTGTTTGGGCGACCGGCTTATGCTAAGTTCATGGCGAGGCCGTGTTATGTTTATCTACAGCTTAAAATGCCAGGTCATAAGGGGACCATCACAGTACACGGGAGCAGAAAGATCGCTTTGGAATGTGAGGAAGGTGATGCGGTTTATGCTGAGTCGGTTTGTGCCACGGAGGAATTGAAGTTTTATAAGGACCAAGTTGATCCGGCAGATATGACTTCTTTGAAAAAGCCAACTACGGAACACGATCCGGCATTGAAATTTAAATCGGCCACAGATACTAAGATGGTTGCTTTTGTTCCTGGCGATTCATCCAAACAGTTCAGCATCAGCGCTAACCTGGATCCCAAATAGGAAAGTGCGCTCATCGAGTTCATCCGTGAGAACCGGGACATCTTTGCATGGAAACCTTCTGACACGCGAGGTGTACCGAGGGAACTCGCTGAGCACACACTTAACATTGATCCTAAGTTTAAACCGGTCCGGCAGTTTCTCCGCCGCTTCAATGAAGAAAGGCGTAAGGCTATCGGTGAAGATGTAGCTCGGTTGTTGGCCGCAGGGTTTATTGTGGAAGTCTTTCACCCAGAGTGGTTGGCTAATCCGGTGTTGGTTCTTAAGAAAAATGGCACTTGGCGTATGTGTGTAGATTACACAGACTTGAACAAAGCCTGTCCTACAGACCCCTTTGCCCTCCCTCGTATTGATCAGATCATTGATGCTACGACGGGTTGTGACCATTTGTGTTTTCTGGATGCTTACTCTGGTTATCATTAGATCAAAATGGCAGTTAAGGACCAGGAGAAGACAACTTTCATCACTCCCTTTGGAGCCTTCTGCTATGTCTCCATGCCCTTTGGGCTCAAGAGTGCCCAGGCGACTTATCAACGATGTGTTTAGAATTGTCTTCATAAGCAAATTGGGCGCAATGTTCATGCATATGTGGATGATATTGTGATAAAATCCAGAAAGGAGGAAACATTGATAGATGACTTGAGAGAAACCTTTGACAACCTCCGGGTTTACAAGATGATGCTCAATCCGGAGAAGTGTGTGTTTGGTGTTCCAGTAGGCAAACTCTTGGGTTTTCTGGTGTCAAATAGAGGCACTGAAGCTAATCCGGAAAAAAATTTCAGCAATTACATCTTTGGCTAAACCGGCGTGTATTAATGACGTTCAACATATGGCCGGCCGGATTGCGGCTTTGAGCCGGTTTATCAGTCGTCTTGGGGAGAAGGCTATCCCTTTGTATCAGATGCTCAAGAAAATAGATAATTTTGTCTGGAGCGAGGCAGCTGATAAAGCGTCTGAGGATCTGAAGAGGCAGTTAGCTGAACCGCCTGTGCTTGCAGCACCGATTGATAAGGAGCCGTTATTGTTATATGTGGATGCTAATGTCTGAGCTGTTAGCGTGGCTATTGTGATGGAGCGCAAGGAAGCTGGCAAGGAATATCCAGTTCAACGGCCGGTTTATTATATCAGTGAGGTGCTCATTGAGTCAAAGCAGAGGTATCCATATATTGGCAGAAGCTGGTGTATGGAGTGTTTATGGCAAGCCGGAAGCTTAAACACTATTTTTAGGGTCATCCTATCACAGTGGTCAGTTCAGCCCCTCTGGGAGATATCATTCAAAACATAGAAGCAATGGGCCAGATTGCCAAATGGGCTATTGAGCTTGGACCTCACGGGCTCAAATACACACCTCGCACAGCGATCAAATCCCAAGCACTCGTGGACTTCATCAATGATTGGACGAAGTTACAGGCACCAGAGGAGAAGCCAGATAACACGTATTGGACTATTCACTTTGATGGATCCAGACAGTTGGAGGGCTCGGGGGCTGGAGTCATACTAACTTCCCCATGAGGTGACAAGTTTTGTTATGTACTCCTAATGTTCCCTTGTACTAACAATGCAGCTGAGTATGAGGCTTTGCTCCACGGTCTTCGCATGGCTAAGGAGATGAACTTAAGCCAGGTTAAGTGCTTTGGGGATTCAGATCTGGTGGCCCAATAGGTGTCTGGCACTTGGGATTCTAAAGACCCACTCATGGTTGCATATCGACGAGAGGTGGACACAGTGGCTGGTCACTTTAAGGGTTATCAGGTGGACCATATAGACCGGCGAAAGAATGAAGCGGCGTACGCTTTAAGCCGCCTTGGTTCTCAGCGTAAACCGGTCCCACCAAATATCTTTCTTGATGTGCTGCATAATCCGTCGGTCAAAGTACCAACAAAGAAGGAATTGGCTATTCCTGACCCGGAGGCTCAATTGGTGGCAGCTTTGCATGTCATACCGGATTGGACAATCCCATACCTGGCTTACATGAACCGGGGCGAGTTACCAAAGGATGAAACCTCGGCCCGGCAGATAATCCGGCGTTCCAAATCGATGACTATACTCAACGGAGAATTGCATCGTTACAGCGTTTCAGGGGCAATTCAGCGGTGTGTTTCTCCTCAAGAGGGTTGTGAAATTTTGCAAGAAATCCATGAAGGGGATTGCGGTCACCACGCTGGTTCAAAGTCTTTGGTGGCTAAAGCTTTTCACCACAGTTTCTATTGGTTAACAGCTCATGATGATGCTGAGGATTTAGTCAAACGATGTGACAGTTGTCAAAAATTTGCACGTCGTGCTCATATTCCAGCTCAGGAGCTAAGGATGATTCCAATAACATGGTCGTTTGCGACTTGGGGGCTTGATATGGTTGGACCCTTTAAGCGCTCCAAGGACAAAAAGACCCACTTATTAGTGGCAGTTGATAAATTCACCAAATGGGTGGAAGTAGAGCCAGTCAGTAAGTGTGATGCGGCCACAGCGGTCCAATTCATCAAAAAGATGATATTCGGTTTGGTTTTCCACACAGTATTATAACTGATAATGGTACTAATCTGTCAAATGGAGAGATGGAGGAGTTCTGCCAACGTGAGCACATCCGGCTTGATATAGCATCGGTGGCTCACCCCCAATCTAATGGTCAAGCAGAGAGAGCAAATCAAGAAATTTTGAGAGGTATTAAACCCCGGCTTATGGTTCCTTTGAAGCGGACACCGGGTTGTTGGGTGGAGGAATTACCTTCTGTGTTATGGAGCATCAACACTACGCCTAACAGATCGACGGGTTACACACCTTTCTTCATGGTTTATGGAGCGGAGGCGGTTCTCCCTAGTGACATCCGTCACGACTCGCCCCATGTGGCAGCTTACATTGAAGCGGATAACGAGACAGCTCGTCAGGATTCTCTGGACCTGTTAGATGAGGAGCGTGATCTTGCAGCAGCACGTTCGGCGATTTATCAACAAGATCTCCGACGTTATCACAGCCGACGGGTTAAGACCAGAACCTTTCAAGAGGGTGATTTGGTGCTCCGGCTCATCCAGGATCAAACTGATATGCACAAATTATCCCCACCTTGGGAAGGACCTTTTGTGGTCAGCAAGAATCTGCACAACGGGTCATACTACCTCCTTGATGTTCGAGAACACCAAGACTCGTGTAAATCGGAGGAGGAGACTAAGCGGCCATGGAACATAGCTCTTCTTCGGCCTTACTATACTTGAGCCATAGGCTCTTCATATGTACATATTTATGACGATGTATATATTATATAATAAACCGAAGCCTCCATTAAAGCGGGGTCTCTGTTCTTTTTACATAATGTGTGTGTTTACAAGAGTTTCTACTGACAAAGCGGAGTTTTTTGTTAAACCGGTCTCTGCAGCCACACGGATATAAAGAAAATCACTAGGGGGCTTGGTCATATCTGAACCATAGCTACACCTCTTGATAGGCATTAAGCTACAAAGGAAATTATATGGGGCCAAAGAGAGTGTTGCACAAAGCACAAACTCAAACATGGGCACCCACTGAGCACAGCTCACAAAGTTACTTGGGGGTTCTTTGTGCAAAGCAACAAAGAGTTTGAAAGGACCCTTGTAATTGGCTATCAAGCCATGGCTTGGAAGCCTGGTGTATTCACCTAAAACCCCGGGTTAATCTGCCTTCATCAAGTAAGCCACTCCTGTCTAGGTAATCCTGGTATGACCCGCCGAACGTTTGACAAGTCAATCTTCTACAGATCCTGAACTTGTCAAAGTTAAAACGACGATTGGTTAATGGGAGGCCCATCTTAAAAGACTTTGTTAAACGGTTTAACTCAGAGGCCTGGCAGCCCATGAAAAGCCTCGATTTGGAACCTGGCAGCTCGTAAAAAGCCTTGCATATTTCTTTTTTGGAATCCTATTTGCTAAGTTTTCTGCCTTTATTGAGGTTCATAATATGTTCTGATAAACCGGTGTCTCTGGCACGGCTTGACTTTCAACTACACGTTGTCAGTAAATGATCAGTTGCAAGCCGTGTTCTTTACCCCGGTCCGGTTTGACTAAATCACCAGTGCTATAAAGAAAACCCGGTGATTCTTATATCCCGGTACGGTTTATTATCATAATCCGGCAAAATAAGAACGGAGGTATCAACACTCCGGATTGGTGTTAACACCCTTACCATACAAGCAATTGGTCAACCAACGAGGACACTTTTCAAGTTCTTGTATCCAGGAACACAACTCCTTCTGGGTTAAGCATAAATCGATCCCAAAAGGTAGAGCAAGTTGTCACATTACCAAAGCGTCACAAAACATGCTCGATGGCATGACAGATAAAGGAGTTTTGCTACCCTATTACATGAAGCTTCCAAACGGCTCCAATTGAATAGTTGTTTTTAAAACATTGGCACGCAGTAACTGGTAAACCGGCTGCCGGTTTAAGATGTTTCGTCTGGACGGTTTGACGGTTGAGGGTCGGTTGGTGCGATCACTTCTTCTTCATCCCTCCCCATACACTGGAAATCAACCGTTGACCAATCGATTCCAGTTATAGCTTGAAACACGGCTTCTTCATGGATAAGGCTGGAGGGGTTAATATCAGGAGCAAAGGTATGCTTACGGATTGGAGGCACAAGTTCTTCGACTTCATGGATTTTGGCAGGTTGTCTCTTCCCTTCAGCGTCATAATCCGGTTGGAAATGAGACAAGTCTATGTCCTCTGCCAGTTTGCTGGCTATTGGCCGCATTTCTTTGGTCAGCCTTCAGAGGTCATCATTGTCGAAGTTTGAACCGTCCTCCTTTACACCTGGATATCCTTTCATAATGTCCTCCGCTTCAAGATCAGGGATCCATGCCTTGGCTCTGATTAGTGCGGTTAATGCGCCTGCTCTTGCAGCTGCCTTCTTCAGTTCGGTAATCCGGGCTGCTAACATGGCCAGCTTCTCAATAGTTTCCTTTATCAATGATGGTGTCGGTTTATTGTAAGCCGCAGTGCAAATAGCCCGCTGGGACCCAGAGTACAATTTTTCAATCAAAGTATACGCCGCTTTAAGCTTCATCCACATATCTGTGCCCAGATGAGCGATACGAGTGCCTGTGATGGTTTAAAATCAGTGTTCTGATCAATGATAAGGTTCAATGAATCGGATAAACTGTACAAGGAGATACTCACCAAAGGCAGCGGAAGTCATGGCGTTGATTTGCCGTTTCAAACCAGCTAGTTCATCTACAACTGGTTTCAGGGCTGCTTCGGCATCCTCAGCTTTTTTGGTTAAACCGGCTTTTCTCGGTTTCCCAGTCAGCACGATCTTTGTTAAAAGACTCTTTTAGCTTTTCCATCGCTGCCAGGGCTTTGGTCAGCTCCTCTTTAGCTTTCGCAGCTTCTGCTTCTTGGGACTTCACATTCTCTTGCAAATCAGCGGTCCGGGCATCTCTATTGCTTAGTTCGGCCTACAACAATGAAGAAATGTCAAACAGCAGGATATATATTCTCTAAAGTACAAAGCGTATAACAAGTTATGCACTTCGTACTTGGGGGCTAATGCCTATTTGCTCTGATTCACTACATCTTTTCTAAAGTCTCTAGAACAATGCAAGCATTATCCTTGACACCTGGGGGCTAATGTACATCTGTTCAAAACGGACGCATGGATTAAAACCCGGATTACCTTGCAAAGCTAAACCGGTCTTTGGGGGCTACACTGAGGAAAGCTATATCATTACATTGGTAAAGTATCGTCCTTGGTTTTCACTAAGGACCTAACATTTTGAGGGTCAGTGGGAGAGACTTAAAGTATTACAAAGACCCGATTCACGATTAACATCATAAAACGGCCCTTGGGGGCTACTTGGGCTGGCATATCAACTTTGGAATCAAGAAGTAAAGGGAGATAAAAATACCTCATAGCGTTCCTTCATCAAATTCACCAAACCGGCTTCATAGTCACGGTTTGAGTGCAGACGGTTCAAGAAACCGGAGTGAAGCTCTTCAGCGTTGAGATGGGCATAACTTGATAAGTCAGTACTCCATTTGCCCTTTTCCCTAGCAGCGCGCTCTTCTTTGGCACTATGTTGGGCCAAGACTACGAGATGGCCAGGAGAGCTGTGGCCCATACCAGTAACGATAACATCATCTCCTTGGCCTTCAGTGGTTTTTGCGGGTGATGACGGAGTTTCAGTATCTCTCATCGGACCAGCCCGGTTTGGAGCTGCCGGTTCAGTGTCAGTCATGGCAGGGTCAGCTTCTGGTGGTTCATCAGTATTCCGATCTTGAAGGGGCGGTTCATCAGAGGTGGCTTCAGGATGAGGACCCTCCGGTTCACGAGTTTGGTCCGGTTCACCTCTCTACTCTTCTTCAAAAACTGCCTGGTCTTCTGACGGATTGTTGACCTGAGCTTTCTTGCTGGGTCTGGCTTTGGCTCTGCAAATAAATTAAAAGAGGGTTAGCATCTTATTCAAGATTTGTAACACATTGGAAGAAGGATTTTGAAAACTTACCCAGCCATAGTTTTTAGAGGAGGGAGTTGGGTTGCTGTCGACTCGCCAGAGGATGAGGGAGGTGCCACCTGATAATTTGAATCGGATGGATTAAGAGGTTGTCTGAAATAACCTGCCTTGGGATAAAAATGGTCAGAAGTGGAAGAGACCTCAGAACGGCGGTTCCGAACCGGGGTATTAGGTAAACTGGCCGAAGTGACCTGTTGGCCACTGTGTCGGGTTTTCCAGCGAGCTTCATGCTGCTGTGTCTTCAAAATAAATATTGGGTCCAAGTAAGCAAGAGGATGAGAAAAACTTACTTTCCGAACTGCTTGACGAGTTTTTTGTGTTGGCATAGAGTCTGAACCGGAGGAAAGGGTAATTACCTCTACATCATCAGCTTGGCTGCCTTCTACGTCCTCCTGATAAAGATCATTGTTAATGATGTGCATGAAAAGGGAGCCAAGTGAGTCAAGTTCTACCTCAACTTCCGGATCCTCAGCATCTTCATCAAGTTCCATGTTGATCCGGTCAGCCGTTTTCCGCTTTGAGGTCCGCTTGACGGCTTTGGTTTTGGGACGAGATGGTTTGACCGCTTTATCCCCGGTTGGCTTTACCGCTTTATCTACGGATTTCCGTTTCCAGAAGGGATCATCACCCTATTCATACATACATAGAAGAATGATTACAAGTTGAACAAAGTTAAATATATCAAAAGATGAAAAGGAAGTATAGTGCTTACAGCAGGCGGTTTATTCTTAGTATAGAAGGGGTTCAAGCCGGTTTGACTACAGACTGATTCTGATTCATTCAAAATTTTCTTTACGCTTTCAGTGACCTCTTCATCGGTCACCTGAATGTTGATATGGCGTTGAGGGTCTTCAACATCACCGGTGTACTTACACATTAAACCGGGGCGACGGCTTAGCGGCAAGACGCTCCAAGATATCCAACAGCGCACGAAATCAACACCTGTTAAACCGTTGGCCATAAAGGTGTAACACCCCGGATGTGAATTACCCAATATGTATTCCAACTCTTGCCGTTTCCGGCCTTAAGTTATTTTATTTTCTCGGGTTCGGGTTTTTGTCTCCGTGTGTTGTTATCGTTGTCATGCATCTCATATCATGTCATCATGTGCATTGCATTTGCATACGTGTTCATCTCATGCATTCGAGCATTTTCTCCGTTGCCCGTTTTGCATTCCGGCGCTTCGTTCTCCTCCGGTGGTCATTTCTACCTTTCTTTCGTGTGTGGGGATTGAACATTTCCGGATTGGGCCGAGACTTGCCAAGCGGCCTTGGTTTACTATCGGTAGACCGCCTGTCAAGTTTCCTATCATTTGGACTTCGTTTGATACTCCAACGGTTAACCGAGGGACCGAAAAGGCCTCGTGTGTGTTGCAGCCCAACACCCCTCCAATTTGGCCCAAAACCCACCAAAACCCTCTCCATCATCTAGAGCGTTCGATCACGATCGCGTGGCCGAAAACCGCACGTCATTTGGACTCTCCTAGCTCCCTCTATGCCTATAAATAGAACCCCCACGAAAAATCCGGATCTCTCCCCCGTCCAAACCCTAAAACCACCTCGCGTCGGCCGGACACGTCCGAATCCGGCCGGACAAACCGCCGCCGCCACCCGCGCCCTATCCGCGCCTGCCACGTGTCGCCGCCACCTCCGCGCCCCACATCGCCGCGCCAGGCCCGCCGGGGCCCGAGGCCGGCCCCCGCGGCCCGCACCGCGCCCATCGCCCCGCCGCCTCCATCCCACGCGCGCGCCGCCGTCTTCCTCCAAGCCGGCCGCCGCCCCGACGCCTCTGGCGACCGCCGCCCCGCCTATCCGGAGCTCTGCCGCCCCGCCGCCAAGACCGGCGAGCTCGGGTCGCCGCCTCCGCGCCGCGTCCGCCACGCCGGCAAGCTCCTTCGCGCCGACGTCCTCCTCCTCCCAGCCGGCGAGCCCCTCCTTCGCGCCAAGTCCGACTCCGGTGAGCTCCAAGTCCGTCCGGTGAACCTCGTAGTCCGCGCGTGAACAGTGCCGGATCTAGATCTAGATCCAAACTCGGTTGACTTTTGCCCCGAAACCCTAATAATTTGCTCCTGTTCATCGCATCGTAACTTTGCATCCGTAACTCCGTTTTGGGCATATAGCATATCAAAATGTTCGTCTCAGAGAGTACATCATTTCATCTCATTGCATCATTTTCATTTGAGTTCATTTTGATGCCAGAAATGTGGTTAGAAGAGTGCTATTTGAGATAATTGTCAGATCTGCTGCTCCAATTAGATATTTGTCATTTTTGCCATGGTTAATGTGTGCATGCTATGCCCCTGAGCTCTTCATGAGTTTTGTTATATGTTTTGCCATCTATCCAGAGGTGCAACCCATGTATTTTTGTGATGTGTGTGGTGACTAGCACAAGCCTGCAAAGTGAGGCATTCGTTAATGCTGATTTCAGGGACTTAGCATTTCCACTAAGTCCTTGGTCTGTTTATCTCATATTGCCATATGTTCATGTTGTTTCCTAGTGATCCGTGCCTCTTTTGAGGATGATCAGTGAGGATGATTTGTTAATCTTGTAGTGCTCTATCCATCCATGTCTTTGTTTGCAATTATGGAGCACCCTAGCTTGAGTCAATCGAGCTCTACTTTTATCATTTCGTGAATCTGGGCAGATTGTCTACTTGTTAGCAATTTTGCCGAGGATGTTGTAGTTGATCCGTGCATGCTATGTTATTGTTCTTTCCATGTCTAGCTTGTATTTTGTGTATTCTTGATGGTTGTATGCTTAGCTCGTTATGACTTGCTCTGTGGTGAGTGCATCGAGCTCGTAAACATGACTACTTGATATCTGTTTCAGCATGCTCCAGTTTTCACTAAGTCTGAGAACTGATTATATTTTTGCCATGTTCACATGCTTGCAATTGTATTTTCTGATCCCTTTTGGCTCAAGGTCACTAAGGGACTTTTGTTAAACTCTTTGAGTAGCTCCATGCCATGCTTTACTTTGCCATGTTCAGGTCATGTAGCATATTGTTTTCATGCTCCAAAGAGTGCTATCTGATCTGAAATTCCAGACAAGTGTTAATTTCACCAAGTCTGAGATCTGTTTGTCAAATGCATTTTTGCCATACTTGTTTGAACCTGTTAATGGATGAATTGGCCGTAGATCAGTGCTAGACTTTTGTTAAGCATCATGAATGGATTCCTGCCATGTATTTTGATGCCATGTTTGGGTGCTGTAGCATGTTCATCTTGTTGCATTTAGATGGCTACTTGCTATAAATCGCAGAACGTGGTCATATTTGAATTGCTTGCCATTTCCAAACCGTAACTCCGATTTCGGCGTTCTTTATATCGTTTTCAAGCGATTTCATCTCATATTTCCAGTGGCGCACTTGGTTTTCTAATTTGAGGCCAGGTTCATGCATTCCTTGTCAAATCTTGTATATGCATCCCATATTGCATCCCGCATAGCATACCATCTTTGCACCATGTTGTTTGATCCTTGCACGTGGTTGATTATGTCCTTGTTGCTTGTTTGTCTTGTTTGGGTAGAGCCGGGAGATGAGTTCGCTAACGAGGAGCCCGTTGAGTTTGCTTTCGAGGATCCAGTCAACTCTGACAACTTTGCAGGCAAGATGATCATACCCTCGAAATCACTACTATCTTTGCTTTGCTAGATGCTCGCTCTTTTGCTATGCCTATGCTACGATGCCTACTACTTGCTTATCATGCCTCCCAAATTTCCATGTTCAGTCTCTAACCCACCATGTCCTAGCAAACCGTTGATTGGCTATGTTACCGCTTTGCTCAGCCCCTCTTATAGCGTTGCTAGTTGCAGGTGAAGATCGGAGACCGTTCCTTGTCGGAACATTATTTACTTGTTGGGATATTATTATATTACCATGTTATCTTAATGCATCTATATACTTGGTAAAGGGTGGAAGGCTCGGCCTCTCGCCTAGTGTTTTGTTCCACTCTTGCCGCCCTAGTTTCCGTCATATCGGTGTTATGTTCCCGGACTTTGCGTTCCTTACGCGGTTGGGTTATAATGGGAACCCCTTGATAGTTTGCCTTGATTAAAGCTTTTCCAGCAATGCCCAACCTTGGTTTTACCATTTGCCACCTAGCCTCTTTTCCCCTTGGGTTTTCGGAGCCCGAGGGTCATCTTATTTAAACCCCCTCGGGCCAGTGCTCCTCTGAGTGTTGGTCCGAACTAGAGTCCTGTGCAGCGCCCCCTCGAGGAAACTCGAGGTTTGATTTTAGTTGTATGGAGAGCTCATCTGAGTGTGCCCTGAGAACGAGATATGTGCAGCTCCTATCGGGATTTGTCGGCACATTCGGGCGGTGTTGCTGGTCTTGTTTTAACCTATCGAAGTGTCTTGAAGAACCGAGATACCGAGCCTGATCGGAACGTCTCGGGAGGAGGTCTATTACTTCGTTAACCGTGAGAGCTTGTCATGGGCTAAGTTGGGACTCCCCTGCAGGGATTTGAACTTTCGAAAGTCGTGCCCGCGGTTATGGGCAGATGGGAATTTGTTAATGTCTGGTTGTAGATAACTTGAACCTTAACTTAATTAAAATGTATCAACAGTGTGAGTTACCGTGATGGTCTCTTCTCGGCGGAGTCCGGGAAGTGAACATGGTGTTGGAGTAATGCTTGCGCAGGTTGTTCTCTAGTTTCTCGCTCGCGCTTTGCCTCCTCTTCTCGCTCTCTTTTGCGAACAGGATAGCCACCATATATGCTAGTCGCTTGCTGCAGCTCCACATATTACCTTGCCTTACCTATTAAGCTTAAATAGTCTTGATCGCAAGGGTGCGAGATTGCTAAGTCCCTGTGGCTCACAGATTACTTCCAAACCAGATGCAGGGCCTGATGATTCCGCTCCAGATGGCGCGCTTGAGCTCAAGTGGGAGTTCGACGAGGACTCTCAACGATACTATGTGTCTTTCCCTGATGATCAGTAGTGGTGCCCAGTTGGGGTGATCGGGACCGTGTCGCATGTTGGGTTATCTTTTTTTGGCGCCGTAGTCGGTCCATGAGTGTTTGAATGTTGTAATTCTATTTATGTACTTGATTGATGTGGTGAGTGTAAGCCAACTATGTATCTCCCCTTTTATTATCTATATTACATGGGATGTTGTGATGATTGCCTAACTTGCGACATTGCTTTCAATGCGGTTATGTCTCTAAGTCGTGCCTCGACACGTGGGAGCTATAGTCGCATCGAGGGCGTTACAAAAGGCCCGGAGCTTGGCGAGTTGAGGGGCATATTTGGCCCGTTCTGCAGAACTTAAGCGTTGCGGCATTGGATGGGTGTTGGAAAGCCGGTGATCACGATAGCCTGGAAGGGGATTTTCATCTTCAGGAGAAGTATCTCTGCAGTAAAACCAAGTCTGGTTCCATTCCTTAGGATGGCTCTGTAGTTTGGCATGAGGGAATTCAACTTCCTTCCGCTTTTGAATAGAAACACCACCAAGTTCAGTGTTGAGACCATTTACAAATTACGTGCGCCGGTTTAGATGAAAGAAGTCCCGGAACAGTTCAGCAGTCGGTTCTTCTTGTAAATACACTTCACAGAAGACCTGGAAGTTGCATAGATTGGACACCGAGTTGGGTCCGATATCTTGAGGATGGAGTTGGAAACTGGCAAGCACATCTAGATAGAACTTTGACCCTGGCGGTTTGAAACCACGACATATGTGGTCGACAAAGACCACAACCTCGCCCTGCCTCGGGGTTGGAGGATTTTCTGTTCCTAGAACTCGCCATCGAATTTCAGTTTTCTTAGGCAAGGTGCCAATGCTGACCATTCCGTTCAACTGTTCCTCGGTGACCCAGGAACGAGCCCAATTGCAAGCGGCAAACTATTTGTCCATTGTGAAACAAAAAGCTGGAAAAGAAATGCTGGTTTACAAGTCATTCACGGTGGTATACAAGATGCAGTGGAATAAAGATATACAGGTATGTGAAATTGCGTAAACCGGAGACGAATACAATAGTGAATGACAAGGTCATATCGAGGGCATACATGTGTTGTTAAACCGGACTATTACAATCAACATAAAGAAGGTTTACCGGTTTATTAGGGGACTAACGGTATGAGATAGATTGTTTTTACAAAGTAAACCGCCTACGTAGTACAGAGGATACAGATCTAAGGTGAAAAGGGCTAAGTAAGGAAAACAAGTTTCACAGGATCACAAGGGAATTTTGGATCTACCGAAGACAGAAAGGCAAAAATATTTTGACCTAAAAAGGGTAGGACCCGAAACAGTTTATGAAGGACTAGATCGGTTTTTTGCGCATAAGGGTTTGTGGTAGTAACAGAAGATTAGCCACGACAAAGGATACGTCAAGCGTGAAGTGTCCATCTATAGACTAAGGAGGAACAGGGAAGAACAACACCGAAGCACTGATGAACTTCAGAGAACTGCGAAGAACGGGGAAACCCTAATGGATCTAGAAAGGAAGGAGGAAAGGACTTACTGCGGCCGTGGAAGCAGCGGAGGTGTGCTGTGGAACTCTGGTACAAACATGTCGATGCAGCGGTCGACGGTGAGGCAGAGGCGAGGCTTGACGATGGCGGCGGCGCTCAGGTGCGGAGACGTCGCGATGAAGAAGAAGGGATGAAGGAGTAGCGAAAAGAAAAGAAAGGGGTCCTCTGCCTCTATTTATAAGGCGAAGTGATAACACCGCAAGTGCGGGAATCGAGGAGCTCAAAAATGGATAATTACTAATGGTGGCGCCTCGATGACTGAATACACATTAATGAAGGTAATCTTCAGCTTCAACGGATAGATGACGTCAGGGCAGTTTATCATGACCCTGGAATATGACGTCACGACGGTTTACAAGATGAAGATGCAAGGGAGGAATTTTTCTAAGTATTGAAGATTGACATGAACAAGTTCAAACCAATCTGGGGCCTAATGTCGGGGATATTACTACTCGACGTAAACCGGCCAGGAGTAGCCGGATTAGCTTTACGAAGATTAGAAGCCAATGAAGACGGAAGAATGATGGCGCATTATGAAGGCCCAAGGCTCAGGGGCGAGTTAAGGCCTGTAGATGTAAACCGACCTAATTATGTAACTTGCGTTATAAGATAGGAAGTGTAGAGACCGAACCGGACACGTTTATGATCCGGCTTCGGGACTCTGTAAACCGGCGATCGTCAACCTGTGTATATAAAGGGACGACCCGGCAGCGGTTGAGAGACAGACAACAAACTCGAGAGCCACACAAAGCGGATTCGCTTCCTGGCCTTCGAAACACAAGCAATACCAATCACAACTAGACGTAGGCTTTTACCTTCACAGAAGGGTTCGAACTAGTATAAATTTCCCGTGTCCCCTTGCCCGGTTTAATCCTTTTAAGCTAACCCGTTGCGATGGCTCCACGACGAAATCCTTTCACAAGGACAGCTGCCGTGACAAACCCACGACAAAAAGGTCTGCCCCAAAATGGGTGTCCACGTTGAAGGCATGAAAATGTTCATACCGTCCCTTCTTTACATGCAAAAAAGATTTGGTGAGCCGTGTTGAAGATGCTCGGATTGACTGATAGATGGCACGTCCGGCATTTCATTTCGGTCACCTTTTTTCTTTTTTCTGAACTCGTTTCACTCAGCCGACGGTAAGCTAAAAGCTGCACCACATGTTCCCTTGTGTGTGCCCCGCTTCATATACTTCCGGTCACGGGTAGTACGAAGGGGGAAAGGACTGCATTATCTGCTGTGTCCAGTCTTCCTGTTGGACATGGTAACTACGAGTCGGAGAGCCTGGTCACACGTGATAGCCGTAATAATGCGCGTGGGCGAGCGAAGGCGGTCCTAGGTTGGCACTAGTAGACAGCAGTTGACAGTGGAGAGAGATAGGTGGATGGCGATCACGTGATCAAGCTCTTTACGATGGTTGTGAGATGGCAACAGCACCATGGGTCCATGGCCATCCACCATTCAAAGAGAAAAATGAGTGGGAGAGAAAGAGGGATGGTGAACGAGACATGGAATCTCCACGTGAACCACTCGTTAGAACGTTAGAACGTCAACAGCCGGATTTAACAAATACGGTCTCCTAAAAGTACGCGGATGCGTATAGCGTTGGACGATCCCTCGTGCGTCCTGTCGGACAACCACACTTCTGATATTGAAATCCTTAAATTCATACAAATTCATGCACGTTCGATCATACACATAAATATCATATAGATAGTTCAAACATAAAATTTATTTGCAGTGCACAACTTACACATTAAGCTTCTTTTTTTTTATTATGGGCCCATGTATGCTCCATGTGCATCCTTTGATCTCGAAGATTCTAACGCATCTGTGGAAAATTTAGAATTTGATTTGCATCTTGTTCCGGGATGAGGACTTGTTCTCCATCCTTCTCAGAATCATGGGTTCAGGATGCTCCTTCACCCTCGCCGTCGACAATTATATTGTGTAAAATGACACAACATGTCATCAATTGCCATAAAGTTTTTTATTCCCACATCATTGCAGCTCCACAAATAAGACTCCAGCGAGTTTGGAGTACTCCGAATGCCCCCTTCACATCCTTCATAATTGCTTCTTGCATTATTGCAAAGTGGCTTTGTTTGTTGCCACGGGGATCGGATATAGTCTTCACAAACGTCACCCCACTGAGGATAGATACCATTCGTAAGGTAGTATCCCATGTTGTAGTCGTGCCTGTTGACTGTGTAGTTGCATGGCGGCGCTTCGCTATTACAAAGTCTCCTGAGTAGTTATCTTCAGGCATGTGTTCTCCTCCATCTGGACCATCTCACCAACGACATCGAGGGTACCTAATGCAAGCATCCCCAGAGCAGTCGTGCATTTCTGCTTAGGAGAGAATGAGAGTTGTCCACAGTAATCCCTGATGTGCCTGAAGTACGGATCATGTGCCCCCATCCCCTCCACCACGCGCAAAAATAAGGGTTTGCTCATACATAAGTGTCGACAAAAAAATGTATCAGGGAATGCTGGTCCAGGCTTAAGGTAGTCCTTGTAGAGCAGTCATCCTCAAGGACCCTATCCCGGTTGAAGACTCTTCTCCCTTTGATTGGACCCTTGAAGTGCAGAATGTGCTCCACCTTCCTTCCATTTCCTTTTGGATGCTCATAATCATCATCGTGTCAGCATCTTCGTCCGACTCCGATGAATCAAATAAATTCTTTTGCATTAATTCATCAAGCTCCTTGTTTACATACTCCACATCCGACAAACCCTCCGAATCCATTGTTTTTCCTACAAAAAATAGAAAAAACTACTCGGACAATTTGTCGAATACATAGAGGGCAAGCCACAATTTGAGAATAGTCGGACATACCGTGGCCGCTTCCGGGGCGACGAGGCTGGCGAGGAGGAGTTCTATGGTAGTTGTGGCGGCTATGAGTGGTCGGGGCAGCGGAACTACATGAGGGCTTGCGCAGACAAGGGAGCGAGGAGAGAAAAAGGTTGGTCCGAAAGGTTGGGAATTTGGTGGAATTTATGATGGGTCTTGTTTGTCGGATCCGACATGGCGGATGCTCCAAGCGCCCCATATCCGTCCAAGATATGACTTAGATATGGCCGACAACCCGGACATATAGAACTGATTTGAGGAGTTTGGCTAGATATGGCCGACAACCTGGACATATAGAACGATTCAGATTTAGCTAGCTAGCTAGCTCCTCCGTCGGGAGAGCCACGAGCGAGCACGTCGGCCGGGGCAGACGGCGAGCGGGCGCAGCGGCCAAGGTGAACGGGACGAACAGTGCGCGAGTGTTGCAGGCGGGGCGGATGGCGGGCGGGCGGACATAAGCGAGCCATGAATGTTCCGATGGCAGTCGGGCTTCCATCAACTGTTTTTCACATATACAGGGCACCCTCGAGTTGGCTCCGAAATTCTTATTTTCACAGTTTTGGTAGGGATGTTTTCCCGCCTCTTAAAAAACTTTACAGGCCAGAGTCTGTACGGGTTCTATTCGGATCGTTTTTTTTTTGTTCAAAATTGTAAATCGACGGTTATCTTATAATTTCATGCGTTCCGATATTGATTGTGCCGTCGGCCCAGCCCGGCGGTAGATGCCCTCGTCCCCGTGAAGAAGTTGAAGGGCGGATAAAGTAGGAGGAGCAGCGGGCGTCGCGCTCGTGTAGCGCTCGGGTCGGAAACTCGTGATGTGCCGATCAGCCAATCATGCCCTCGCATCTTGACAGGAGAAATACGGCCTGGCCGCCGGCATCTGCTAGCTGTTTTCTGGTTGAATTCGCCATCCATACTGCCTTAATTTGATGCCGGTGCCGCTGCCAACCGCCGCATGCGTCTGCTCCCCGAACCCAGCTGCCCAATCCAAACCCAGCGACCTTCCCCCTCCCGTCCGTAGTACGATGAACAGCTAAACGCCACCGATCAGCAGCAGATTTTTTTTTTGTGTGTGTGTGTGGCCGTAGATCTTCGTCACGCCAAACAGCCGCGGCTGACGGAACTTCGACAGGCCAGCCTACGCCGCTCGTTTCCGGCGTCGTGGTCCTTCGGACAGCTCAGGGCTCAGGCAGAGGGTGGCGGCCAGAGTCGGGTTTCTCGCATGATCATGTCCATAAGCGTCCGCATCGTCATGTCCATACCAGCTTTGTAAAAAGCGCACTCAAGAGTCGGGTTTCTCGCATGATCAGACATAGGAGTAATTATCTTCCAACGCCAACTAGACAAATCGACAAGCATGGTGCGCCCAACCTCAACGCCTCATGATACTGAAGAAATCAATGTGTGGCGATGGGCGGTGGCCGCGCGGTGCAGTGAGGTCGACGGGTGTGCCGTCGATCAGTTCAGACATGAAGAGCAAAAGTGGCATGGCATGGGGTGCTCGCCAGCTAAGTGGCAATGCTGCAGTCCCAGAGAAGCAAAATGCAGTTCCTGGCTCAGAAAACTGTGATATGATAGAAAGAAAGCCATGGCTACGGAGCCATGAGAATTCGACGGGTCAGAGCTTAGCCAACCTTGCTCTTTTCAACAGCAATACAGTAAGGAGGCCAGCAAAGTATCCCAAACGATACAACCAAGGGAACATTTCGCTTGCAGAAAAAACATTCAGCTGACATCAAGAGAGACGAATTGAAATCGCATTAACACTGACAAAGGTGGGGAGGTCAAGTGTTGTGCAAACTCAATTACTAGCATGCTAAACCTATTGATTTCTTCTGCCGGTTGCAACATATTTGGCTCGGATACTACTTAAGAAAGACGGAGTCTTCTACCAACGAACTGTCGACACAGGTGAAGCCTCTCCTGATGAGAATTCAACAGTTAAACCAACCTAGGATAATCCTTAGGTCATTACTGACTTATTTCATGCTGCAAGGAGGCCAGCAAAGCATACCGACCGATATAACCAAGGGAGCACTCGACAAATTGAAAACAGAAGTGCAGGCTCAACCAAATTACTCAAATGTCAGAACAATCTAGGATCTGAAAATTCAGGTTCACAAATGCAGGCTCAACCAAATTATTCGAATAAACCTATTGACGAATATGTTGCATCCAACAGCAACGGAATGTGACTAGAAGATACAAGCTACCGAGGAGTCTCAATCGCAGGTGCAGTGAAGAAAGCAGAATGTGGAGAAGATCAGCTGCATGTTGGGGATAAGTTGAGAACGAAGAGCATGAAGAACGATGCCAACTGCCCAACTCAGCACCGCAGTCTAGAAAGGCTTGCACCTCCTGCAATACTTACCCAGGTATAATTGCCCCTCACATGACCTCATCACCTGCCATGGGGCTCGGAGGCAAGGGTGCAGGCCATTCAACTAAATACCTTGCCGTCAGTCCCAGAGAAGCAAGCAGATGCAGCTTCTGGAGACTCGTCCTACAAAGAAATTTGCGCTTCTAATACTTCCAGAAGCTGCATTTATCAGCACAATCAAACCTTACCAATTTGCAAAAGAAGAAAGGTCGTTACTGCTTTTTGACGAGCAGCATCTTCAACGAAGAACACGCGACGCAGAGGGGTCGTCTGCAGGAACTAATACGCAGTTTGCATGGAGCAGGCGAGGGCGAAGGATGAACGAAGAGCGAAGAGCAAAACCATGAAGACATAACTCAAAGCCGTAGCCGGCCGACGCTTTTAAGCAGTGCAGGACGATGCCTTTTTAACACACAAAAGAAAAGACAGCTGGTCTTAGTTAATGATACACCCATCCATAAGTTTATCTAGAGATGAAATCAAACACAACCATAATACTGCGGTAAAAGTTATGGGGAACTTAACCAAACTCAAGCAGTCGATGACGGATGTTTCAAATGGGGGACATGACACTGTTCATAGCTGACGGGTATAGAGCAATATTTGCAACAGAACACTCTCCAGACATAACATACAGCTTTAGCTCCTGCTGCGGCGATACCTGGAACCATAATAGTAACGATCCCATTACATACAGTAGAAATCATTCAAGGTAAATCAGTACCTGCCAAAAAAAATACTGAGATATGCATTACCCATTGCCATAGGCAGGTGATTCGTCACGTCCACGGACTGGTGACCTGCTCACACTGCGCCCACGAGCCGGTGACACACTACGACGCCTTGGAGAGCGGCTGTAGCTTCTGTTTACAAAGCATATCTTATTTGTCAGATCTATTGTTCTTCATGTAATAATATAATATAGCTACTCCCTCCGTTCCATATTACTCGTCGCTGATTTAGTACAACCAGCGACGAGTAATATGGAACGGAGGGAGTACATATTTAGCATAAGAAGCAAATGTGACAAATAATAACAACAGATTTGGTATATAGGGTATTCTTTTTATGCGCTAAAACCTTCCGACTTGACTACTCAAAATGCAACTAGTGAATAGTAGAGGTAGATAAATGTCAATGTCAAACAGAAGAAAATTGAGGAGCCTAATGTAGCCACAAGCTCGAGTAATTTTGCACCAAAAATAGCAATCCCAAATTGATCATACCTTTTCCCATGTAAATCTAGCAGTTGTATAATTGGCATCATTGAGCATACTTCACAAAGTACAAGAAAATAAACAAGAGAGCAAAGATGACCCAATTGCTATTCTTCCATGCAATTACAAACACCTTTTCCACGTCTACTACTCAACCATGAAGCAAGAAACGATACAGGAGGATTAACATCTAACAGGTAGAAATCAGAAGACAATGCCTGGAACTGCATGCAGCCATGTACCATAGCCACCCCCACAGCATATTTACACAACTATACCTAATGTCGCAAAATAATTTTGAAACAAATCAGGGAACACTACGAGAAGTAGATTGTTCATCATGTCATCAAAGGGTTCAAATTGCATATCTGCTAGTCACTAATCCTTTGCATGATCATGTGTGATAGTAATGAATCTACATATCAGCAAAGTATAACATGAACTTTTTTTAAGTATATATGTTTCATAACATTAACAACCTATGTTTTTAAAGCGTCCCTAGCCTAGGCGTCGAAGCGCTCCCCCTCCGCTTTGGAAAATCGACCGCTTCGGGCGCCTAGGCGTCCAAAGCGCCCGCATAGGCGCCAAAGCGCCCCCCTCCCTCCCTAAGGCGGTAAGGCGTCGCCTTAAAAACATAGTTAACAACTATTGTCTCAAAAAAAATATTAACAACTATTTGATTACCTTCTGCTATAGCTTGGACTCCTGCGGTACCTAGGGCTCCGACTGCGGCTACGGCTTCGACTCCTGCTGCGACGCCTTCCACTGCCTAGGCCCCCAGAACCAATCCTCAGACGGCACTCACGGGCAAAGTGACCAGACTCGCCACACTCATAACACTTCATCTCAGATCCACCAGATCGATCACGACCACCACGACCACTGCTGGCATTACGAGACAGCTCAACTCTCCAACCATTCTTGCCTGCAGATGCAAAAGACATGGTCATGGATATGCAAATGTATCATTACGGCATAACAGAGCCAAAAGGAGACATCAAATCCTACGAAGTACAAATAATATCATTGCAAAACTTCGAACAAACTCAGTGAACAAAATCAAATGTCACAAAGACCCATGTGATATGATGGACATTCTCTGTTAACTGAATAAAACAGCATATGGAAACATTAACAAACAATGTTACAATATACAACAGAATAAGGAAGATTTCCATGTACATCTTTAATTGTATCTCTGATGGAGCACGTTCACACAAAACAACTGGTCACATACCATCTAAATCTTTAATTGCATCCTGAGCATCCCTCCTGTCATCAAAATCAACAAATGCAAAACCAGGTGGCTTCCTTGCAACCCATACACTGCGACGACAAAATAAAATTAAGCAAACTGTATCAGCATCCAGCAAATTGTATCAGCACGGGCAGAAAGTAACAAATTTATTAATGCAAAGGGTACATAACCATGCTTAGGTGATGTGTTTATCAAAAGCATCGTCAAGAAAATAAGCAATTCTAGAGGTACTTCAGGGCTTGTCCCAGTGGGCCGGAACAGAGAATTCAGATTCTGTAAATTGGCCACATATTTTGCTGTAAATTAAAATATTTTTGACATGTATCCAACTCCAGTATATGCAGCTGATGACAAGATTACACAAGGTAGAGTTCGCCGAGGGACGTCCATAGATTCAACTTTTATGATAAGCAAAAATGCATCCATAGACGGACACCAGAATTATATACACGAATTGTAGCATGACAACAAAAATCTCCATAAAAAAACAATACTAGCGGATAGGCAATTCACGGATATGCATAAGCAGCTAGAATTCCAGAACCTGCATAATCCAAGCATCATTTGCTACCTGAAAACTCAATTGTAATTAAAAAAACATGCCAATGCGCAAACTCATCTATCCCCAAATCATGATATCGTTCCCTGAAAACTGTCGGCCGTTCCGCCATGGATTATGGCTCATCCTCCGCCCATGATTCTCACCGCCTAAACGTGCAATTCAAGCGGAAGCAGGGACAGCCGCAGAGAATCCAGAACAAAGGCGGATGACTAACCTCCGGAGAACCCCGAACACGCGGAACTCGTCCTCGAGCTCCCGGGCCGTCACAGCAGGGTCCAGGCTCCCGACGTACACGCGCGCCATCGCAGCCGACCACCTACCTGTCGACAACACCGAGAGCCATTAGATTTCGCCGAAGCGGGCGGAAAATCGAACAGGCCGTCGCAGCAATCGAGCCGAAAGCGGCAGATCTGGAGCTCGCGGCTGAGCCCAGCTCTGGTATCTACGCCGCGGGGACGAGCGAGCGGGAGAGATTAGATCTAGGGTTTCGGGGAGCTCGAGAGGGGGGCGGTCGCGCACCTTCTGCGGTCTGCCTGCAGGGACGCGACGCCGGCGGAGGGCGGACGGCGGCCGGGGCGGCGAGTGGGTGAGGAGGAGGAGGCGGACGGCGACGCGGCGAGTGGACGGGGAAGAAGCACGGCGACGCACGGGGTGATCGGGAGGGGAGGTGGGGCTGCGCGAGACGAAAGGGATATATTGCTACTCGGGTTTGGGCGCTGGGCTCGCCTGCGTCGGATTCCTTCTGGAAACCACGGGCGCTTTCGTGCCACTGGGCTTGCCCTGGATTGGGCTATGAGCGGGGCGGAGCGGCGGGAGGCTCCGCCAGAAAAGCCTCACCCGAATGGACTGGCCAATTCTACGGCCCGTTGACCCTATTAAAAAATGTTCATCATTGTCAAAATAAAAATTCTCTTTTTTTGAGCCAACTGCATCCTTTATTAAACGTTCAAACACATAGGGATATAGATGATATCGGGCAAGCTAGTAAGCCACACATGGCGCCCTGAGCTAAGGGAAGCAGCTGCCTTTGCTAAGGCATGGGCCTCCCCATTATGTTTCCTACTTTCATGAATAAATTTTACATCATGGAATAGCCTCCTCTGGTGCTTTATATCTTTCAAGATAGCAAAATATCGGTATGGAACTTCAGCATCTATGTTGGTCACCACTTCTAGACAATCTGACGCGACACAAATAGACTGAACTTGCAGGTCCATAGCGAGCAAAAGTGCCTCGCTGCATGCTTGTGCTTCAAGAACTGAGGGGTCAAGGAGGCCTTCGTGTATAATGGCGGATGCACCGAGAAACGTGCCTCGCTTGTCTCTGCAGATCACCGCTGAGGCTGCCCGGTCGCCGATCTTCGAGAAACTGCCATCGACATTCATCTTGACCTCATGACTGACGGGCGGAAGCCACAGGCTAGGCTGTGCCCGCTCAATTGCATTTCCTATATTCACATGCAGGTCCCTGGAATTCGCATGCAGGACCCTGGAATTTGCATGCGGGTCCTTAGGCTGCGTCTTCCTCTCGAGAATCATCTCCAGATCGGCCAAAAATTTGTCGATGAAGACATGAGTGCTCAGCGGGCTTTGGAACTAGTTGTCGTGGATAGCTCGACGTCTCGCCCACCAAATAGCCCACATTGTTACGAGCACACGTGTTATTTCCGCCGAGGGTAAAGTATCAACCAACCATAGCATCCATAGCTTAGCATCCTCCGATCTATTTGATATGATAGTCTCCGTAAGATCTTCATCTGCAAGTGCCCAAACGTACCGAGCCATGCAGCAGTCGAAATCATTTGCCTCGTGACATATTGAGCACTCCGCCGAATCAGCCATGCTTCGGTGGTGGCGCACAGCACCTGTCGGGATCGAAGTCTAGGATAGTCTCCAAGTGAAGACTCTGACTTTTGAAGGGACCGGAGCTCCCCATAGCCGGGCCCATGACCGGCGGTCCGTCTCACCATTGGAATGACCCTCGTTTTGTTCCAGCCAATCCGTTCGTTGCTGCTTAGTAGATGACAACAGCCTGTACGCAGACTGTACGGTGAAAATGCCCTTCCGTTCATAATACCATGACCAAAAATCCTCTCGGACCCTAGAGCTTAGAGGGATATTCAAGATTGCTTCCTTGTCCATCGCATAGAAGTGCTCCTCAAGTGCAACCCCGTCCCAAGTAAGGGTAGTCGGATTAATGATCTCTGTAACTTTTTGCGGAGGGTTTGAGGATTTTGGGAAAACTGGACGAAGCTTGAAGTCCCGTGGGATCCAGTTGTCGAGCCAGATATGTGTGTCCTTGCCCGAGCCGGTCCGCTTTACTAGCCCCAGTTTAAGTGTATCCCTCCCTTCGACTATTGAACGCCAAACCTGTGACGGATTCTTGCTCACCTCAGCTTCAAGAATTGAGGACGTGGGGTAGTAGACAGCCTTCAATATCCTGGCACTGAGGGAGTTGGGTTCCTGAAGAAGGCGCCAGGCTTGTCGAGCAAGCAGGGCCAAGTTAAAAAGCTCAATATCGCGAAACCCCATACCTCCCATGAATTTGGGATGTGACATCACTTCCCATGAGACCCAAACGGTCTTTCTTTCACCATTCTTTGATGCCCACCAGAACTTTCGCAAAAGACCATTGATATGCTGACACAAGCCCCGTGGCAGCTTGAAACAAGCCATGGAATACGTGGGAATTGCTTGAGCAACAGATTTGATGAGCACTTCCTTACCTCCAACTGAAAGTGCCTTTTCCATCCAGCCCTGGACTTGCTTCCAAATCCTTTCTTTGAGATAATTGAAAGATCCCTCCTTTTCCCTCCCCACGTCAGCAGGGAGACCAACGTATTTGTCAGACAACTTCTCATCCTGGACTGCAAGAATCTGTTTAACCTCCTGCCTCAAGCTTTCCGAGCAGCCCTTGCTGAAGAATATTGAGGATTTGTCCTTGTTAATTCGCTGCCCAGAAGCGGCGCAATATTTCTGTAGTAGGAGTGTTGGGGAACGTAGTAATTTCAAAAAAATTCCTACGCACACGCAAGATCATGGTGATGCATAGCAACGAGAGGGGAGAGTGTTGTCTACGTACCCTCGTAGACCGTAAGCAGAAGCATTATAACAATGCGGTTGATGTTGTCGTACGTCTTCACGATCGGCCGATCCTCAGCACCGAACGTACCGCACCTCCGCGTTCAGCACACGTTCAGCTCGGTGACGTCCCGCGAGCTCACGATCCAATAGAGCTTCCGGGAAGAGCTTCATTAGCACGACGGCGTGGTGACGGTGATGATGATGCTACCGACGCAGGGCTTCGCCTAAGCACCGCTATGATATGACCGAGGTGGATTATGGTGGAGGGGGCACCGCACACGGCTAAGAGATCAATGATCAATTGTTGTGTCCATGGGGTGCCCCCTGCCCCCGTATATAAAGGAGCTAGGGGGAGGCGGACGGCCAAGGAGGAGGGCACGCCAAGGGGGGAGTCCTACTCCCACCGGGAGTAGGACTCCTCCTTTCCTAGTAGGAGTAGGAGAAGGGAAGGAAGGAAGAGAGGAAGAGAAGGAAAGGGGGGCGCCGCCCCCCTCCTTGTCCAATTCGGACTAGAGAGGAAGGGGGCGCGCGGCTGCCCTTGGCCGCCCCTCCTCTTCTCCCACTAGGGCCCATTAGGCCCAATATACTCCCCGGGGGGTTCCGGTAACCCCCGGTACTCTGGTATATGCCTGAAACCTCCCGAAACACTTCCGGTGTCCGAACATAGTCGTCCAATATATCGATATTTATGTCTCGACCATTTCGAGACTCCTCGTCATGTCCGTGATCATATCCGGGACTCCGAACTACCTTCGGTACATCAAAACACAAAAACTCATAATACCGATCGTCACAGAACTTTAAGCGTGCGGACCCTACGGGTTCGAGAAATATGTAGACATGACCGAGACACGTCTCCGGCCAATAACCAATAGCGGAACCTAGATGCTCATATTGGTTCATACATATTCTACGAAGATCTTTATCGGTCAAACCGCATAACAATGTACGTTGTTCCCTTTGTCATCGGTAAGCTACTTGCCCGAGATTCGATCGTTGGTATCTTAATACCTAGCTCAATCTCGTTACCAGCAAATCTCTTTACTCGTTCTGTAGTGCATCATCCTGTAACTAACTCATTAGTCACATTGCTTGCAAGGCTTATAGTGACGTGCATTACCGAGAGAGCCTAGAGATGCCTCTCCAACAATCGGAGTGACAAATCCTATTCTTGATCTATGCCAACTCAACAAACACCATCGGAGACACCTGTAGAGCACCTTTATAATCACCTAGTTATGTTGTGACGTTTGGTAGCACACAAAGTGTTCTTATGGTATTCGGGAGTTGCATAATCTCATAGTCATAGGAACATGTATAAGTCATGGAGAAAGCAATAACAGTAAACTAAACGATCAAGTGCTAAGCTAACGAAATGGGTCAAGTCAATCACATCATTCTCCTAATGATGTGATCCCATTAATCAAATGACAACTCATGCCTATGGCTAGGAAACTCAACCATCTTTGATCAACGAGCTAGTCAAATAGAGGCATACTAGTGACACTATGTTTGTCTATGTATTCACACATGTATTATGTTTCCGGTTAATACAATTCTAGCATGAATAATAAACATTTATCATGATATGAGGAAATAAATAATAACTTTATTATTGCCTCTAGGGCATATTTCCTTCAGTCTCCCACTTGCACTAGAGTCAATAATCTAGATTACACAGTAATGATTCTAACACCCATGGAGTCTTGGTGCTGATCATGTTTTGCTCGTGGAAGAGGCTTAGTCAACGGGTCTGCAACATTCAGATCCGTATGTATATTGCAAATCTCTATGTCTCCCACCTGGACTTGATCCCGGATGGAATTGAAGCGTCTCTTGATGTGCTTGGTTCTCTTATGAAATCTGGATTCCTTTGCCAAGGCAATTGCACCAGTATTGTCACAAAAGATTTTCATTGGACCCGATGCACTAGGTATGACACCTAGATCGGATATGAACTCCTTCATCCAGATTCCTTCATTTGCTGCTTCCGAAGCAGCTATGTACTCCGCTTCACGCGTAGATCCCGCCACGACGCTTTGTTTAGAACTACACCAACTGACAGCTCCACCGTTCAATATAAACACGTATCCGGTTTGCGATTTAGAATCGTCCAGATCAGTGTCAAAGCTTGCATCGACGTAACCATTTACGATGAGCTCTTTGTCACCTCCATAAACGAGAAACATATCCTTAGTCCTCTTTAGGTACTTTAGGATGTTCTTGACCGTTGTCCAGTGATCCACTCCTGGATTACTTTGGTACCTCCCTGCTAAACTAATAGCAAGGCACACATTAGGTCTGGTACACAGCATTGCATACATGATAGAGCCGATGGATGAAGCATAGGGAACACTTTTCATTTTCTCTCTATCTTCTCAAGTGGTCGGGCATTGAGTCTGACTCAACTTCACACCTTGTAACACAGGCAAGAACCCTTTCTTTGCTTGATCCATTTTGAACTTTTTCAAAACTTTGTCAAGGTATGTGCGTTGTGAAAGTCCAATTAAGCGTCTTGATCTATCTCTATAGATCTTGATGCCCAATATGTAAGCAGCTTCACCGAGGTCTTTCATTGAAAAACTCTTATTCAAGTATCCTTTTATGCTATCCAGAAATTCTATATCATTTCCAATCAACAATATGTCATCCACATATAATATTAGAAATGCTACTGAGCTCCCACTCACTTTCTTGTAAATACAGGCTTCTCCAGAAGTCTGTATAAAACCATATACTTTGATCACACTATCAAAACGTTTATTCCAACTCCGAGAGGCTTGCACCGGTCCATAAGTGGATCGCTGGAGCTTGCACACTTTGTTAACTCCCTTTGGATCGACAAAACCTTCTGGTTGCATCATATACAACTCTTCTTCCAGAAATCCATTCAGGAATGCAGTTTTGACATCCATTTGCCAAATTTCATAATCATAAAATGCGGCAATTGCTAACATGATTCGGACAGACTTAAGCATCGCTACGGGTGAGAAAGTCTCATCGTAGTCAACCCCTTGAACTTGTCGAAAACCTTTCGCAACAAGTCGAGCTTTGTAGACAATAACATTACCGTCAGCGTTAGTATTCTTCTTGAAGATCCATTTATTTTCTATGGCCTGCCGATCATCGGGCAAGTCAACCAAAGTCCATACTTTGTTCTCATACATGGATCCCATCTCAGATTGCATGGCTTCAAGCCATTTTACGGAATCTGGGCTCACCATCGCTTCTTCATAGTTCATAGGTTCGCCTTGGTCAAGTAACATGACCTCCAGAATAGGATTACCGTACCACTCTGGAGCGGATCTTACTCTGGTTGACCTACGAGGTTCGGTAGTAACTTGATCTGAAGTTTCATGATTAATATCATTAGCTTCCTCACTAATTGGTGTAGGCGTCACAGGAACCAGTTTCTGTGATGAACTACTTTCCAATAAGGGAGCAGGTACAGTTACCTCATCAAATTCTACTTTCCTTCCACTCACTTCTTTCAAGAGAAACTCCTTCTCTAGAAAGGATCCATTCTTAGCAACAAATGTCTTGCCTTTGGATCTGTGATAGAAGGTGTACCCAAAAATTTCCTTTGGGTATCCTATGAAGACACATTTCTCCGATTTGGGTTCGAGCTTATCAGGTTGAAGCTTTTTCACATAAGCATCGCAGCCCCAAACTTTAAGAAACGACAACTTTGGTTTCTTGCCAAACCATAGTTCATAAGGCTAGGGCTGGGCATAAAAACCGACCAACCGAAAACTGAACCGAAACCGAAACCGAATAAACCGAATTTTCGGGTTCTTTACTGTGTACAAGAAAATTCGGTTAGCTGGGCTATGTCGTGGTTCTAACTCTGACAGTGATGTAGGGGGTGAGTATGGAGAGGCGAGATCCTAGCTATTGGGAAGTTGTTACACGCGAGGTTTACGAGTTCAGGCCCTTCTCGGAGGAAGTAATAGCCCTACGTCTCGGAGCCCGGAGGCGGTCGACTGGATTATGCGTGTATAGATTACAGGGGTGCGAACCCTTCCTACTGAGGAGGGGGGTGGCTTATATAGAGTTCTCCGGCCCCCTCCTGCCCTCAGTAATGCAGGGTTTAAAGTACATTTAAGATGGGGCGTTACTGGTAACGCCTCTAATAAAGTGCTGTAATGACCATGAAGACTACTTAACAGCTGACCGTTTGCCTACGGAGTGACTGTAGATCTCCTGGCAGTCGAGTGAATAGCTTCATGGTCGAGTGGTAGCTTCTTGGTCGAGTGTCTTGAACCCGTCGAGTGGAGTACCTTCAAGTCGATTGATGGGTGATTTCTTCTAGGGATGTCCTTGGGTAGGACTCTTTGGGACGGGTCCGTGCTCCTACCCCAGGTACACACCTTCATCATTAGCCCCCGAATGGATCGAGGTTAGAGTGGGGGAAGAGTTGGGGATCCTTTCCGACCGGTTCTTCGGGGCTGTAAGAGTGCCTCACTCAGGGTCAGTTGTCGCGGACGACGTCACCAACCTCTTTCAGTCGCCTTGATCCATTCCAAGCCCTTCGTCGAGTGAATATCCTTGCTTGCGACATGCCGAGTGTTGGTACGAGCGGGATACTCTGTTTTTGGCAAGCGGTTCTATGGCCCGCGGATCTCACGGGATTTGGATTTTGGGAAGCGCGCGGGACGGGAGCAGCCGCAGTAATCAGAAGTGATAAAGCGGAAACTCCTCGATCCTCGCATCGCCTTTTTCGCCACGTACTGCGCGCGCGTCCGTTGCGGGATTTGACTGGGCTGCCTGGGCCTACCGGTCAGCCACTCGGGAGTGGCCCCTTATAAGTTGCCGGCTCGGGGTTTCCAAGCCGCGCGCTTCTCTTCTGCTTTCTTCTTTCTTTCTTCCTCTCTCCCTTCGCCAGCCCTCCTGCGACCCTCGGCCGTACCCTAGCGTCGTTAGCCCGTGCGATACCTCGTCGGCGACGATGGTGAAGGGCAAGACCACTGCTTTGGAGCGCGCGAAGAAGGCGGCGGCGTGGAAAGGAAAGAAGTCTTCGCGAGGTGGATCTTCCTCCCGGACCACCCTGCCCAAGGGTTGGATTCAGGGCGATTGGATGCCATCGGTGCTCCGGCAGGAAGATCTCGACGACATGGTCGAGGGAGGAGCCATTCCCCACGAGGCTGCGCGTCTCCCGGGGAGGGAGATCGAGCCGCAACCCCGCGACGGTGAGTGCGTGCTCCTCACCACCCACATCGACCGAGGGTTTTCTCTGCCTCCCCATCCATTCTTCCGGAGCTTCTTGAATTTCTTCGGAGCGCAGCTCCATCATTTTACCCCCAATTCCATAGTCTACCTTGTCGCGTTCATTTCCATGTGCGAGGCCTTCCTGGGTTGCCGTCCGCATTGGGGGCTTTTCAAGCATATCTTTACTTGCCGCTCTCAGTCGGTGAAGAAGGCCAAGTCGAGTGACGAGAAGACGCAAGTCATCCAGTTGTGCGGGGGTCTGGCGATCCAGACGAGGGGGAAGAGCTGTTTCCCCTCTATCACCTTCCCGGAGTCGGTCCGCGGCTGGCAGTCGACCTGGTTCTACTGCCAGGACCAGGCGACCCCCGGACAGTCGACCGATCTTCCTCCTTTTTCACTCGACCGAGCCGAGAAGCCTATCTCTCTGAAAGTCACGCCGGAGGAAAGTGCCCAAGTCAAGGTATTGGCGGGTCGAGTGGTTGAACTTGTCCGTGAGGGGGTGACTGGGATGGACTTGTTAGAGGTCTTTCTCCAGAGGCGCATCCAACCGCTCCAGGCGCGAGACCATCCGATGTGGCTGTATTCTGGCCTTGACGACACCACTCGGATCCACCCGGAGGAGGTCACCGATGAGATGCTGGAGGGGTGGCTGTCAAGCATCACGGGGAACAAAGACAACCCCCGAGGAGCCAGAAGGGTGATTCCACTCGACAACTCATATGAAGTGGATCAGGTATGTCTTTGTGTCGGATATCTGGCCTTCTGTATTAGTCTTCTTTGTGTAAGTCGACTGACTTTCGTCCTGTCCGTTGTCCTCCAGGCTACCACTGAGATGTACTCGACGCCCAACAGGGCACAAGGGCCGACCGAGGAAGGTGAGGGGAGCGGAGGCGAGAGCGGGGACGACCAGGTCGAGTGGGAGTCCGACGGTGAGGGAGAGGAGGGCGACGACATCTTCTCCAGTGAAGAGGAGGAGGAGGCTGAACCCTCCCGCCCGGAGGGACGGTCCAAGCTCGCCCACGATCCAGCGCAGGAAGGTGGCAAGGTGGCCGCTCGTGTTGGGCAGTCGTCGAAACGCCCTCGGACTTCTTCTCCTCCGCCGACCGGGAAGGCTCCCAAGCACCCACGAACGGCGCCATCTAAGCCGCCCAAGGCCTTGCCCAAGATGAAGATAGTTGTTCCCACCATTTCAGGGTAACAACAACACTTGCTTTCCTTTGTCGACTGTGGACGGATCCTTGGTCGATTCACTGGGCCAACTGACTAACTTTCGAGATTTGCAGTGGTGCAACTTCTGAGATCTCCGCCAGGAACGACGACCAAGAGATGGAGGACGCTGCCACCTCCAACCCTGGTACGATCACTGCCGTCCTGCTTACGAGTCGACTGAAGCATTGGTCGATTGAATGTTTTCCTTGCAGCTCCTCCTCATGTTATCGACCTTCCGGACGACGACGACAACGCACCACTGAGGGTGAAGAGGAAGAAGAAGGTGTTGGCTGGCAAGACTCCGCAATCCACTCCCGCGCCTGAGGCTGCAGTTCGGGATGATGGCGAACCCACTCGGGCTTCCGTGACTTTCGCTGTTCCTTTGACGAGTGTGCAGCCTTCAGCGTTGACTGCAGATCCGTCTTCGCTTTTTGCTGCGTACCCCGTCCCCGAGGACCAAGCGGCTGCTGCGAAGGAGGCTGTACGCCAGGCTGGAGTCATGATGGAACAGGTAAAAGTGGCTCGGGAGGCTTGCTAGGCAGCTTACGATGCAAGCTCGGCTCTTCAGAGCAATGTCCAGGTCAGTCGACTTCAACACTTGGTCTGTTTTGGTATGTTCTTTGAAGAATCTCTTTTCCGAAGATCTTTAAGTTTGTACACCCACTGGGTTTTTTTTGGACGAGTGGGGGCACGCTAAGTGCACCCACTGGGTGTAGTCCCCGAGACTACGGTCGGCTGCTGGCAGTCGGCTATAGTCTTTAAATTGAGTCGTAGTTGAGTTTCTTCGCTCTGTCTGATCGGGCCATGTCGAATGGAACGGTATCCCATCGACTGCGGGCAGTCGACGTCTTTCTCTCTCTTCTTTTTTTACTGGGTGTAGGCTTATTGTCTCTTAGCTGCTCGGAAGCAACTTGTCTTTGACTCGACTTCAGGGGTCGGTCGGGTGGTCTTTGACTCGACTTCGGGGGTCGGTCGGGTGGGATAGGAACCGGTGGGGGCACGCTAAGTGCACCCACTGGGTGTAGTCCCCGAGACTATGGTGGACTGCTGGCAGTCGACCGTAGTCTTAGTATTTATTGTCTTTGTTGCTCTTCTTCTTTTTTTTACTGAGATTGCAACTCCTCCCCTTCGACTTCAGAAGTCTTGTGATCTTGGAACCCGCTTGGCTGACCTGGAGAAGCAGCAAATTCAAATGAACCTCGATATGGAGCTAGCCAGGACGGAGCTGCAGAAGGTCAGAGACGGCGCCGCAGGTAAGACGCCTTTGTCGACTGGTTAGTTTTCAGGCTTGAGCATCTCTTCGCTTTCTCTGACTCAATCATCATTTTTGCAGAAAAACTGAAAGAAGCTCTGGCGAAGAAGGATCAGGACTTGGCTGCTGCCCGTAAGGAGGCTGATGACAAGACCGCTCTGGCCGCGCAGAAGCTGGCTTCGGTCGACCAATTAGAAGGGGAGAACACCAAGTTGAAGACCGCTCTGAAGGAAGCCAACAGGGAGTGTTCGCGTTGGAAGAAGGAGCACCTCACCCTGAGCGAGAAGATGGAAAGCATCGCTCGCAGGAGAGACGACCTGGAGAGCTACTTGAGGAGCTTTGCCAAGAAGCTGTACATCAAGCTCGAAGGTGCACAATCAGTTCCGACTGGTTCTTTTTGTGTCGACTCAGTTTTATGAGATTCGACTTATCCTTGGGTCGTGCATGCAGAACTTTGCCAGAACTTCGAAGAGGAGACCGGGCGGATCGAAACAGGTTTGGATCCAATCAACTCTCCGGTGCAAGACGAAGCTGCCATGAACCTGCTCCGACTGGAATCCCGCGTTGACGGCGTCGTGGATTACTTGGCTCGACTGAAGGTCGCCATGACGCGGATCGACCCGACGCTTTGGCCAGAGTCCACGCTCCAGAATGATCTCGAGTCTCTGATGACTCGACTCAACGGAATCCCTGACCGAGTGCAAGAGTGGAAGAAGTCTTCAGCTCGGTGTGGTGCCAACGTGGCTCTGTCTCTGGTCCGCGTCCATTGCAAGGAGGTGCGGGAGGAGAAGCTGGCCGCCATCCAAGTTGCCAACACGAGGAAGCACAACTTCCAGGACTTCATGGAGACATTTATTGCTGCTGCTACCCGCATCACAGATGGGATCGACTTGGATGAGTTTGTCGCCCCTGCCAGTCCTCCTCCTCCTGAGGAATGAAAAAACTTGCCTCGGGATGCCGAGTGTATTTTGTAATCCGTTAAACTCTGCCTTAAATTTGCCTCGGAATGCCGAGTGGAAGTGTAACAGTTAAACTCTGCCGAGCTGTGGGCTCGAGTACTTCGATCTGAGGTCTCTCGGATATTTTAGGCTTTATTTGAACTTGATTTGTCGTTGAATCTCTTTGTGGATGACCCGTCGAGTGGGATTTGATCTTCACTCGAAATAACTTTGTGTCTGTGGTGCAGCTCCGAAGGAGAAGGTGGCGGTCGACCTGCCTCTCGTCGTCCTTGGGAAATGAGAAGCGTTTCATACTTAGGCGAGTGCGGGACTGCAGCTAAGCCTCCGAGTGGGAGAATTGCTCTCCACTCGGTAGGATTTTTCAAACTTAGGCGAGTGCTGACTGCAGCTAAGTCTCTTCGTAAGAGAACTTAGGCGAGTGCTGGACTGCAGCTAAGCCCCCGAGTGGGAGGTTTGCTCTCCACTCGGTAGGATTTTTCAAACTTAGGCGAGTGCTGACTGCAGCTAAGTCTCTGCGTAGGAGAACTTAGGCGAGTGCTGGACTGCAGCTAAGCCCCCGAGTGGGAGGTTTGCTCTCCACTCGGTAGGAATTTTTTTTTGAACTTAGGCGAAACGGGTTCGCGGCTAAGTCACCCACTGGGGGTTCTCGTATGTAAACAGAAGTGACAGCAATCATTGGAACACTCTTGACTTTGATAAAAATGAACTGCAGAAGTTTCTCTTATTACATCTTTATGGGAAGGAACTTAAGTGTAAAAGGGGCGGAGTAGTTCCGCATTCCAAGCTCACGGCTCGTCAATCTGGCGATCAACATTGTAGAGGTGATACGCTCCATTGTGGAGGACTCTGGTGATGATGAAGGGGCCTTCCCAAGTAGGAGCAAGCTTGTGTGGTTTCTGTTGATCCACTCGGAGGACCAAATCTCCTTCTTGGAAGGCTCGACTCTTCACATGTCGGGCATGGAATCGACGCAAGTCTTGCTGATAAATGGTCGATCTGATCATGGCCATCTCTCTTTCTTCTTCCAGGAGGTCTACTGCATCTTGCCGAGCCTGTTCTGCTTCATCTTCGGTGTAAAGCTCGACTCGGGGAGCGTTGTGAAGGAGATCACTTGGCAGAACGGCTTCGGCTCCATAAACAAGAAAGAATGGGGTTCTTCCAGTCGACCGGTTAGGGGTGGTCCTTAATCCCCACAAAACTGACGGAAGCTCGTCGACCCAGGCACCTGCTGCGTGCTTGAGATCACGCATTAGCCGAGGCTTTAGTCCTTTGAGGATCAGACCATTTGCTCTTTCAGCTTGTCCATTCGACTGGGGATGGGCGACTGACGCATAGTCGACACGAGTGCCTTGAGAGGCGCAAAAGGCTCTGAACTGGTCTGAATCGAAGTTTGACCCATTGTCAGTGATGATGCTGTGAGGGACTCCATATCTGAATGTTAGTCCTCTGACGAAACTAATAGCAGTGCCAGCATCGAGGTTCTTGATGGGTTTAGCTTCAATCCACTTGGTAAACTTGTCGACTGCCACAAGCACATGGGTGAAACCGCTCCTGCCTGTTCTCAGAGGACCGACCATGTCCAGTCCCCAGACAGCGAAGGGCCAGACGAGTGGAATGGTCTTCAGGGCTGATGCGGGTTTGTGGGACATGTTGGAGTAGAACTGACACCCCTCACACTTGTCAACTATCTCCTTTGCCATCTCATTTGCTCTTGGCCAGTAAAATCCCGCTCGGTATGCTTTGGCCACAATGGTCCGGGAGGACGGATGGTGACCGCAGGTCCCCGAATGGATCTCATCAAGGATCATCTGACCTTCTTCCGGAGTTATGCACTTCTGACCGATTCCAGTCGCGCTTTCTCTATACAACTGCCCCTTTTATGACTGTGAAGGCCTTGGATTGGCGGACGATCTGTCGAGCCTCTTCCTCGTCCTCTGGGAGCTCTTTCCTTAGGATATACGCGATGTATGGTATCGTCCAGTCGGGAGTGATGGCCAAGACTTCCATGATCAGGTCGACCACAGCAGGAACTTCGACTTCAGTCGGATCTGTGGCACTTTTCGGTTGTGGGGCTTCTTCTGTGAAAGGATCCTCCTGGACTGACGGCGAGCGGATGTGCTCCAAAAACACATTGCTGGGAATGGCTTCTCTCTTGGAGCCTATCTTTGCCAGATCATCGGCTGCTTGATTTTTGAGTCGGGGGATGTGATGAAGCTCTAACCCCTCGAATTTCTTTTCTAGCTTTCTCACTGCGTTGCAATAACCGGTCATAGCCGGACTTCTGACGTCCCACTCCTTCATCACCTAATTAACCACCAAATCTGAGTCGCCGTAGACCATGAGGCGACGGACGCCGAGTGAAATGGCCATGCGCAACCCATACAGAAGTGCTTCATACTCTGCTTCATTGTTGGAGGAATCGAAGTGAATCTGGAGGACGTATCTGAGCTTTTCTCCTCGGGGGGAGACTAGAACTACCCCAACACCGGAACCATTCAGCATCTTAGATCCATCGAAGAACATGGTCCAGTGCTCCGAGTGAACTTGAGTCGGAAGCTGCTGTTCAATCCACTCGGCGACGAAATCTGCCATTGCTTGGGACTTAATAGCCTTCTTTGCTTCAAACCTGATATCTAAGGGAAGGAGTTCAATCGCCCACTTGGCCACTCGACCAGTTGCATCTCTGTTATGCAGTATCTCTGACAGTGGGGCGTCGCTGACGACTGTAATGGAGTGGTCAGAGAAGTAATGTGCAACCTTCTTCGTGGTCATGTAAATCCCATATACAAGCTTCTGGTAGTGAGGGTATCTTTGTTTTGAAGGGGTCAAAACTTCAGACAGATAATAGACTGGGCGCTGAACTCTGAAGGCCTTTCCTTCTTCTTCCCGCTCGACCGTGAGTACTGTACTGACAACTTGTCCCGTGGCCGCAATGTACAACAGCATAGGCTCTTTGCTGATTGGGGCAGCAAGCACCGGCTGGGTGGAGAGCAGAGCTTTGAGTTCTGCAAACGCTGCGTCAGCTTCTGGAGTCCACTCGAACTTGTCAGACTTCTTCATCAGTCGGTAGAGAGGCAACGCCTTTTCACCGAGGCGAGAAATGAATCGACTCAAAGCGGCCAAGCAGCCTGTAAGCTTTTGGACATCGTGCACGCGTACAGGACGCTTCATCCGGAGTATGGTGCCAATTTTCTCAGGATTGGCGTCGATCCCTCGTTCGGAAACGAGAAAACCGAGTAACTTTCCGCCTGGAACTCCGAATGTGCACTTTGATGGATTGAGCTTGATATCATACCTCCTGAGGTTGGCAAAGGTTTTGGCAAGGTCAGCTCGCAGGTCGGAACCTTTGCGTGACTTAACCACAATATCATCCATGTATGCCTCCACATTCCGACTGATTTGAGTGAGTAAACACTTCTGAATCATTCTCATGAACGTGGCTCCGGCGTTCTTGAGGCCGAACGGCATAGTGACATAACAGAAGCATCCGAATGGGGTGATGAAAGCTGTTTTGATTTTGTCGGGTCCATATAGACGGATCTGATGGTACCCGGAATAAGCATCTAGAAAAGACAATCTCTCGCACCCCGCAGTCGAGTCGACTATTTGGTCGATGCGAGGGAGAGGAAAATGATCTTTTGGGCAGGCCCGATTGATATGTTTGAAATCAATGCACATGCGAAGAGACTTGTCCTTCTTGGGGACCATGACGACATTGGCGAGCCACTCGGAGTGGTAAATTTCTCGGATGAACTCTGCTGCTAAGAGCCGAGTCACCTCCTCGCCAATGGCTTGCTTTTTCTGGACGGCGGACCGTCGAAGATGTTCCTTCACAGGCTTGAATTTTGGGTCGACCCGTAGACGGTGCTCAGCCAGCCCCCTGGGAACTCCAGGCATGTCGGAGGGTTTCCATGCGAAGATGTCCCAGTTCTCACGGAGGAGCTGTATGAGCGCTTCCTCCTATTTGGAGTCAAGCGTCGTTGAGATGTGAGTCGGGGCAGCATCGGGGTCGGTCGGGTGAATGTCGACTGTCTTTGTTTCACCGGACGACTGAAAAGCTGATTCTGAAGCAGGCTTCTTGGCTCGTAGCAACTCGCTTGGGTCGGCAGTCTTTTAGTACTCTTGCAACTCGACCACTGCCATCTGAGCATCTGCAATCTTTGAGCCCTTCTGAAAGCACTCTTCCGCCTTCTTCCGATTGCTTGTGACAGTGATCACACCTTTGGGGCCAGGCATCTTCAGTTTGAGGTACACGTAACATGGCCGGGCCATGAAGCGTGCGTAAGCTGGCCTGCCCAAAATGGCGTGATAAGCACTTTGGAAGTCCACGACCTCGAATGTCAACTTTTCCTTGCGGTAATTCTTTGAATCACCGAAAACCACATCAAGAGCGATCTGGCCGAGTGATTGGGCTTTCTTCCCAGGAATGACTCCATGGAAACTCATGTTACTGGTGCTGAGTCTGGACATCGGAATGCCCATTCCTTTCAATGTTTCAGCATACAATATGTTCAGGCCACTGCCTCCATCCATCAGGACTTTAGTCAGTCGGGTGCCTTCAACAATTGGGTCGACCACCAACGCTTGCCTCCCAGGGGTGGCAATGTGCGTTGGGTGATCAGACTGGTCGAATGTGATGGCAGTCTGGGACCACTTCAGGTAACTGGGTGTTGCCGGGGCAACCATGTTCACCTCTCGGTTAATGACTTTCAGTCGACTTTTGCTTTCGACATCGGTAAAAATCATCAGGGTGGAATTGACTTGGGGGTATCCATCGTCACTGTCTTCCTTGTCCTCGACTCTGTCCGACTCTTTTTCCTTATCCTTGGACTTTTTTCCTTGGAACTGCTGGATCAGGAGCTGGCACTGTCGAGTGGTATGCTTTGGGTAAATAAAATTACCCTCTTCATCCTTCTTGGTGTGGATGTGACATGGCAGATCCAAAACATCATTTCCGTCTTGATCCTTGACTTTTTTGGGCTTCCAGGTGCCCTTGGGTTTTCCCTTGAAGTTTCCCTGGGTTACGGCCAGGGCCTCTCCAGGGGCGGCTGGCTCGGCCTTCCGCTTCTGCTTCCGACCGGAATTGCCTCCAGTTTCCTGGGAGATTGTTTTCTGCTTGCCACTCCGGAGTCGATCTTCGTCTTCTCCGTTAGCATACTTGGTGGCAATCTCCATCATCCGATTCAGAGACATCTCTCCAGTTCGACCGAACTTCAGATTCAACTCTCTGTATTTAACACCTTCCTTGAAGGCACAAACCGCTTGATGGTCCGGCACGTTCTCAACCGAGTGATGCAGCGTGATCCACCTCTGGATGTATTCCCTTAGAGTTTCATTCGGCTTCTGCACGCAAGACCGCAGCTCGGTTAGGCCTGCAGGTCGCTTGCAATTTCCTTCAAAGGTTGTGATAAACACTCGGGAGAGGTCCTCCCAAGTGTAAATGCTGCTGGGTGCCAACTGATTTAGCCATGCTCTGGCCGAGCCCTCTAACATGAGAGGCAAATGCTTCATGGCCACCTCGTCATTGCCACCGCCAATCTGTACAGCCACTCGGTAATCTTCGAGCCAGGTGTCAGGCTTAGATTCACCGGTGAACTTGCCGATTCCAGTCGCCAACCTGAAATTGGGAGGTATCACTGTGGCTCTGATGGCTCGACTGAAACACTCTGGCCCTGAAGCACGTACTCTGCTGCTGGCAGGCGCATCTCTGTTGTGGCCTTCTCGATGAGCTCTGTTCCTGTCAACCAAACCTTGAACGAGGATGGATCTCGCATCAAAGCCTGGGTCTCTGGGGTCGACTGGAATCCTCTGCCCAACACTATGAGGGCGTCTGTCATCTTGCCGTCGAGGCGCATATGACCCACTCCTCGGGGGAGGGGTTGGCACTCGACGTCAATCATCATGGTCGAATCGGTGATCATACTGCTCATTCCTCCTGTACTGATCATGCTGGCCACCACGTCCCTCATGCCTCGGCGGCGATCTCGGGCTGTGAGCTGACTCGACTGTATCTGTTGCGACAGACCGACTGTGGATCCTATTCCGCGACTGAGAGACAGCGGAATTCTGGTCTCCCGCCGCCCGGAGCAATGCTCTGATCTGTAACAAGCCCCTGCCAGCCTCCGACTGGGAGGGCTGAATCGATTCTGCTATACGGGCCGCGGCGGCCAGATTCTGAACTGGGGTTTGATATACCTGCGTCGGCGGGAAGAGCTGGCGTCGACTAGACTCGGGAGCCCGCTGACGCGCTTGCTCGTCGAGTGCTCGCTGGAGATTCTCCAGTCGAGTGCGCTCGGCCAAGTTGGCCAAACGCGCGTCCTCCAAGGCCCGGGCCTCGGGGGTCTCTCCGACGATAGGAGTGTGGAGCGCGTCCATGTTCTGGCGGCGAAGCTCCTCTCGCTGCAATGACGTGAGAGGTTCGGGGAGATACTCGTCGTGGGGATGCGACGGATCGCCCCCACCCGCGCCTCCATCAGTGCGAGGGAAACCAGGGGGACTGTGTGTTCCATCGACCGCCAGAACCTCAGCCGCTGGATCGCTGCTGTCGCACTCGGATGCGGTCTCCACGGAGCCAGTCGACAGGTCGAACAGGCCGTAGAGGGATTCGACGGGCTCGATGGCTGCGACTTGCGGGGCTGCCGATTGGCGGGCCATGGCGTGCCTCACCCACCGCTGAAGTCTTGACCGACCGGAGCGCTTGCGCTGGTGGGAGACAGGGCGGGGAGACGATACGGGGGCCGACCCATAGTGGGTCGACGGTTGCCGCAGGAGGACGCCACGAACGCATGCGCGGAAATGTGTCGCACCGCGGGCGGGGAGTGCGTCGATGTCGAGCGGTGCCTCCTGAAGCCAGGCGGAGTCGTCGACGATGAAGGTGAGCGCGCCGAGACGGATCTCGCGGTCCTCCACCAAAACTCCGCAAGAAAACATGATCAAAGGGATCGAGAAAAATCACAACTTCTCCAACTAAGCGCTAAGATTCCGGCCCCACGGTGGGCGCCAACTGTCGTGGTTCTAACTCTGACAGTGATGTAGGGGGGTGAGTATGGAGAGGCGAGATCCTAGCTATTGGGAAGTTGTTACACGCGAGGTTTACGAGTTCAAGCCCTTCTCGGAGGAAGTAATAGCCCTACGTCTCGGAGCCCGGAGGCGGTCGACTGGATTATGCGTGTATAGATTACAGGGGTGCGAACCCTTCCTACTGAGGAGGGAGGTGGCTTATATAGAGTTCTCCGGCCCCCTCCTGCCCTCAGTAATGCAGGGTTTAAAGTACATTTAAGATGGGGCGTTACTGGTAACGCCTCTAATAAAGTGCTGTAATGACCATGAAGACTGCTTAACAGCTGACCGTTTGCCTACGGAGTGACTGTAGATCTCCTGGCAGTCGAGTGAATAGCTTCATGGTCGAGTGGTAGCTTCTTGGTCGAGTGTCTTGAACCCATCGAGTGGAGTACCTTCAAGTCGATTGATGGGTGATTTCTTCTAGGGATGTCCTTGGGTAGGACTCTTTGGGACGGGTCCGTGCTCCTACCCCAGGTACACACCTTCATCAGGCTACTAACCGAACTAAATTCGGTCGGTTCGGTATATTTCTTGGTTAACCGAGATGGCCGAATCCCAGCCCACTCCACTCGTCGCCCCTGGGCCCTGGCCTAGTACAAGCCCACCCCACCCACCAGCCCCGTAGCCCACGTCTCCCCACCAAGCCAACCAGCACCCCATGTCCCCATGTCTCCCCACCCCGACTAGAAAACCTAAGTCTATTAACCCCCTCCCCCTACGGCCCTGCCCTACCTACTCAGCCGCCGGCCGCTAGCCTGCTACTCATTTGAGCGGCTGAGACGTCGCCGGCGCCACCGCATCTTCTCCCCCGCCCGGCCACCCCCAACGCCGTGGAGTCCACCGCATCTCGGCATCCACACGAAGGAAGGAAGGAGAGGAGCAGGGTCAGGGAGACAAGGATCAACCGTCGCGGCGTCGCCCATCTGTCGTTTCACCTCTCCAACTCCAACTCAGCGCCGACCGCCGGTCCACCTCGACAGCATCTCAGGGGCGTCTTCTCCAGTTCGTCACCACGTCTTCCACGGGAGAAACTGAACATTCAGTCAATGTAATATGCCCAGTGTCCCATCCTTTGTCTCCAATTTCTGTTTCATTCTTTGTGAGTAGATGCCTAGATGGTAAACTTGGATGCACTTGTTGTTTAATTCTTCCAATCTTGTGAGCAGATGCCTAATTTTGCCTACATCTAATAGTCCAGTGTCTTTTAGTCTGTAAGATTCATGTGACTATGCGAGGTTCTGAATTCTAGTGTCTTCTTGTAATATTCAGCATGGAAATGAACTTGTATAAATATTGTGTACTAGTAGTCTCTTACTGCTGCAATATTGTGTACTAGTAGTCTCTTACTGCTGCAGTTTTTGCAAGGAAGACATTGTTTTGCCATTAGTATTCCTCCCGCCTTAGTGTGGGAACGAACTCATATAAATTCTTGCTGAACCTGCTATTTGTCAACTGGAAATTCTCAGCCATCTACTAGTACTCAGTGCACTCACACTGTACATACTGATTTTAGTAGATGCATTTTGGTAACTTGTATTTTGGACATCTTTTTTAATTCTTCTTGCAAGTAATTAGTATAGATGATTGATCACAAGAATTCTAATTATGTTATTGTTTTTAGATGGTTGAACCTAGTGGGCTTGGTGATGACATGACTGAAGAGGAGATGCGAGTTTATGAGGAAGAAGAAAGAAAGATTGAGGAGTGGGAAAAGAAAAAGAAGGAGATGGATGAACGACCTGCAAGAAGGCAGATGAAAAAAAGATCACCAATGTGGGATCACTTTGCTGAGGTACTAGTTGATGGTCTTCTCAAGTTTGGAAAGTGCAAGTATTGCAATCGTGATATCAAGGCCGTTCCAGGGGTTAACGGTACATCTGCCTTAAAAAGTCATTTTACTACTTGCAAGTTTAATCCTCATAATGATAAGAATAAGAATCAAGGTACTTTGCAAATAATCCAAGGGGAAAGTCCTACAGTGCATAAATTTGATCCCGGAGCACTAAGGAGAGCTATTGCTAAGATGATTATAGTAGATGAGGTTCCCTTTGCATTTACTGAAAAAAACTGGTTTTAGAGAAGTGATGTCAATTGCATGTCCATGTTTCAACATGCCTTCTAGAAGAACATGCACTCGGGATGTTGTCAAGCTTTATTTTGAAGAGAGAGCAAAGCTAAAACTTTTTTTCAAAAAATCATGTCAAAGAGTGTGTCTCACTACTGATGGTTAGACTTCTCAAACACAAGATTGTTATATGACAGTCACGACACATTTTATTGACCCTGAATGGAATTTGCACAAGAAGATCATTAGTTTTTTCTTAGTAAAAGGCCATAAGGGAGATGATATTGGGAAGGCCTTAGAGCAATGCTTGATGGAGTGGGGAATAAACAAAGTTATGATAATAACTGTTGATAATGCTAGCGCGAATGATGGTGGTGTAGGTTACATACGGAAGAAAATGATCAAAATTGGAAATAGCATAGCTGAAGGTAAATATTTGCATATGAGATGTGCTGCCCATATTATAAATCTGATTGTCACTGACGGTCTAAAAGAGTTGGATGAATTAGTTAAGTGTGTGCGAGCTGCGGTTAGATATATAAGACATGGGCCATCTAGAATCACAAGATTTAAAGAGCTTGCTGCATTAGAAAAGTTGGACAGCGAGGCATTCTTGTGTTTGGATGTATGCACTAGATGGAATTCCACATACCTAATGTTAAAAACTGCAATCAACTTTGAGAAAGTGTTCGCGAGGTATGAGGAAGAAGATCCACTCTATACATTGGATTTAACGAGTGAGAAAGCTCCTGGTATTCCTGTTGATAGTGATTGGGAGAATGCCAGGAAAATGGCTGAATTTCTTGGACATTTTTATGAGCTAACCCTTAGTGTTTCCGCCACACTCCATGTGACCGTGAATCAATTTTTCATGGATATTGCTGAAGTTAATGTTGTGTTGGAAGAGTGGGCTAATAGTGATGATATTTTGCGCAAAATAATGGCCAACAAAATGCAAGAAAAGTATGATAAGTATTGGGGATGTTGGCATGAGGAGGTGGAGAAGGAGAATGAAAAGGGGAAGGGGAGAGGGAAATGAAAGAAGAAGGAAGAGGAGAATGTGAACATGTTTGTATTTGCTGCAGCTGTTCTTGATCCTAGATTCAAGCTATCAAATTTCACAAAACTAGAAATTGAAGAAATGTATGGTGAGTTAAATGGAGGCAAAGCTTGGGAAGCGGCGAAAACATTTGTGCATGCTTTGTTTGAAGAGTACAAAGCTAAGTATGCACCAAGTGATGCAAGTAAGCATGTGGGTGCTCCACAATCTGAACCAACTCAAAAAAGGGAAGGAAGGAAATTGGTGTCTCGGATAAATAAAAAGTTGAGAATTGGTGATGTGGTGGTGAAACTAGCATGAGCAAATCTGAATTGGAGAAATACTTGCATGAAGAAAATGAAGTAAATAGGGATGATTTTGACACTCTAAAATGGTGGAAGAACAATGCTACTAGATTCCCAATATTGGCAAGAATGGCTCGTGATGTGTTAGCTGTTCCGGTATCAATGGTTGCATCCGAGTCGGCATTTAGCACAAGTGGACGCATCCTAAATGAGTTTAGAACCTCACTTACGCCATTCATGGTCCAAGCTCTTGTTTGTACCCAAGATTGGCTAAGGGGTGCTATTACTATCGACATTGAAGAAGATGCAGAGGAATTGTTAATCTTGGAAAAGGGTAACATATTGTGATTGTTTTCCATATATTTTTCTTTATTTCTGACTTCCTATGCTTATAATATGTTTTTTCATTCTTTTCCAGAATTAATTGAAGAGTTTGGTAGTACAAATTCATCCGTGTCGAAGGCAAGCACTAGCAAGTCTGTTTGCAAGCCATCTGGGGTTGGGTCATCTTGCCCGCCTCCATCCTCTAGTTAAGGCCCTGTTTGGTTCCAAATAAGTCACCAACTTATAAGTCCAAAAGTGAAAAAAGTGACTTATTTTGCCAAACAGACCCAACTTATAAGTCACCCCAACTTATAAGTCATAAGTTGCTCCACCCCAACTTAAAACTTATAAGTCACCCCTTTTTGCATGGGTTCCACCATCTTTACATAAAAAAACAAGATGAAAAAGTGTGCTCAGATGACTTATAAGTCAGGTGACAACCAAACAGACGTGACTTATAAGTCACTGGTTTTAAGTCACCTGACTTATAAGTCAGGTGACTTATTGGAACCAAACAGACCCTAAATCTTGGTGAGTGAGTTGCAAGAGATGCTCTCAGGTTTACATGTTTCACTTTGTAGAAATCCTCTTCATCATGCACATGCTTCACTACATATCCTTCATTTTACAAGAAGGATGCTCCTGTTCATGTTCTTATAGCTTTGTACTTATTTTGTATTATAAATACATATCCTGTTCATGTTGATATTTATATGTGTTAGAACTTAAAGTACTCATGTTCATGTTTACATATGTTGCAAGCAAGATGCTCCTGTACATGTTGTTTTCCTGGCTGTTCATTTATAATTATAACTTGTAATTTTTCCTACTGTGGCTACAGAGACCTACATGTTGCTTGTTGGCTTGCTGGGTAGGAGTGGGAGTCCTACTGTTGGCCTGTTGAGTGGGAGTCTTGCTGGCTACCCTTGAAGACTCCAAGTTGAAATTGGAGCACATCTGCAGTGCACTTTTTGGTGGCACTTCAAAATTTGGCTGTTTGCCTATGTTTTAAAGTGTAATAAGTAGACTTTGATTTTGGTTGGTTGTGTGCTGCACTTCATTCTCGTGGAGAACTTATCAGTTTGTCCTGTCTTGGAATTTTAGTAGACGCACTTATGAGATATGCTATCATGCACTTACTACTTTGTCCTACTGTTATGCTATTATGCATGAACTTGTCCTATTGTTATGCTATTTTGCTGATTCCTTTCTTGCACTTATGAGATATGCTGGAACTTTGTTGGTTGTGTTGATATGCTGCCAATCTTTTTTGCAATATGCATGCTATCAAAAAATGTTCTGAAACTGAAACTGGAATTTCTGAATATGGTACAGAATTCGGTTAACACCGAAAACCGAGCCGAATTTTTGGTTAACCGAAAATTCGGTTAGTACAATTTTAGTACCAAATTCGGTCACCATATCTGCAAACCGAATTGATGAAAAAACCGAACAACAGAAACCGAAATTTCGGTTTCTACCGAACGCCTAGGCCTACATAAGGCGTCGTCTCAACGAATTGCGATGGTGCCCTATTTAACGTGAATGCAGCCGTCTCTAAAGCATAACCCCAAAACGATAGCGGTAAATCAATAAGGGACGTCATAGATCGCACCATATCTAGTAAAGTACGATTACGATGTTCGGATACACCATTACGCTATGGTGTTCCGGGTGGCGTGAGTTGCGAAACTATTCTGCATTGTTTCAAATGTAGACCAACCTGGTAACTCAAATATTCTCCTCCACGGCCAGATCGTAGAAACTTTATTTTCTTGTTACGATGATTTTCCACTTCACTCTGAAATTCTTTGAACTTTTCAGATGTTTCAGATTTATGCTTCATTAAGTAGATATACCCATATCTGCTCAAATCATCTATGAAGGTGAGAAAATAACGATACCCGCCGCGAGCCTCAATATTCATCAGACCACATACATCAGTATGTATGATTTCCAATAAATCTGTTGCTCGCTCTATTGTTCCGGAGAACGGCATTTTAGTCATCTTGCCCATGAGGCATGATTCTCAAGTACCAAGTGATTCATAATCAAGTGATTCCAGAAGTCCATCAGTATGGAGTTTCTTCATGCGCTTTACACCAATATGACCCAAACGGCAGTGCCACAAATAAGTTGCACTATCATTATCAACTCTGTATCTTTTGGCTTCAACATTATGAATATGTGTATCACTACTATTGAGATTCATCACAAATAGACCACTCTTCAAGGGTGCATGACCATAAAAGATATTACTCAAATAGAACAACCATTATTCTCAGATTTAAATGAATAACCATCTCGCATCAAACAAGATCCAGATATAATGTCCATGCTTAACGCTGGCACCAAATAACAATTATTCAGGTCTAAAACTAATCCCGAAGGTAGATGTAGAGGTAGCGTGCCGACGACAATCACATCGACGTTGGAACCATTTCCCACGCGCATCATCACCTCGTCCTTAGCCAGTCTTCGCTTAACCCGTATTTCCTGTTTCGAGTTGCAAATATTAGCAACAGAACCAGTATCAAATACCCAGGTGCTACTGCGAGCTCTAGTAAGGTACACATCAATCACATATATATCACATATACTTTTGTTCACCTTTCCATCCTTCTTATCCGCCAAATACTTGGGGCAGTTCCGCTTCTAGTGACCAGTCTGTTTGCAGTAGAAGCACTCAGTCTCAGGCTTAGGTCCAGACTTAGGTTTCTTCTCTTGAGGATCAACTTGTTTGCCTTTCTTCTTGAAGTTCCCCTTCTTCTTCCCTTTACCCTTTTTTCTTGAAACTGGTGGTCTTGTTGACCATCAACACTTGATGCTTCTTGTTGATTTCTACCTCCGTAGCCTTTAGCATTACGAAGAGCTCGGGAATTGTTTTATCCATCCCTTGCATATTATAGTTCATCACGAAGCTCTTGTATCTTGGTGGCAGTGATTGAAGAATTCTGTCAATGACACTATCATCCGGAAGATTAACTCCCAGTTGAATCAAGTGATTGTTATACCCAGACATTTTGAGTATATGTTCACTGACAGAACTATTCTCCTCCATCTTGCAGCTGTAGAACTTATTGGAGACTTCATATCTCTCAATCTGGGCATTTTCTTGAAATATTAACTTCAACTCTTGGAACATCTCATATGCTCCATGATGTTCAAAACGTCGTTGAAGTCCCGGTTCTAAGCCATAAAGCATGGCACACTGAACTATTGAATAGTCATCAACTTTGCTCTGCCAGACGTTCTTAACGTCGCCAGTAGCATCTGTAGCAGGCCTGGCACCCAGCGGTGCTTCTAGGACATAATTCTTCTGTGCAGCAATGAGGATAATCCTCAAGTTATAGACTCAGTCCGTGTAATTGCTACCATCATCTTTCAATTTTGCTTTCTCAAGGAAAGCATTAAAATTCAACGGAACAACAACACGGGCCATCTATCTACAATAACATAGACAAGCAAAATACTATTCTGTACTAAGTTCATGATAAATTTAAGTTCAATTAATCATATTACTTAAGAACTCCCACATAGATAGACATCCCTCTAATCATCTAAGTGATCACGTGATCCATATCAACTAAACCATAACCGATCATCACGTGAGATGGAGTAGTTTTCAATGGTGAACATCTCTATGTTGATCATATCTACTATATGATTCACGCTCGATCTTTCGGCCGGTCTCAGTGTTCCGAGGCCATATATGCATATGCTAGGCTTGTCAAGTTTAACCCGAGTATTCTGCGTGTGCAAAACTATCTTACACCCGTTGTAGATGAACGTTGAGCTTATCACACCCGATCTTCACGTGGTGTCTCGGCACGATGAACTTTGGCAACGGTGCATACTCAGGGAGAGCACTTTTACCTTGAAATTTACTGAGAGATCATCTTATAATGCTACCGTCAAACAAAGAAAAATAAGATGCATAAAGGATAAACATCACATGCAATCAATATAAGTGATATGATATGGCCATCATCATCTTGTGCCTTTGATCTCCATCTCCAAAGCACCATCATGATCACCATCGTCACCGGTGTGACACCTTGATCTCCATCTTAGCATCGTTGTCGTCTCGCCAACTATTGCTTCTACGACTATCGCTACCGCTTAGTGATAAAGTAAAGCAATTACAGGGCGATTGCATTGCACACAATAAAGCGACAACCATATGGCTCCTGCCAGTTGCCGATAACTCCGTTACAAAACATGATCGTCTCAGACAATAAATATAGAATCATGTCTTGACCATATCACATCACAATATGCCCTGCAAAAACAAGTTAGACGTCCTCTACTTTGTTGTTGCAAGTTTTACGTGGCTGCTATGGGTTGAGCAAGAACCGTTCTTACCTACGCATCAAAACCACAACGATATTTCGTCAAGTTAGTGTTGTTTTAACCTTCACAAGGACCGGGCGTAGCCACACTCGGTTCAACTAAATATGAAGAAACTGACACCCGACAGCCACCTGTGTGCAAAGCACGTCGGTAGAACTAGTCTCGCGTAAGCGTACGCGTAATGTCGGTCCGGGCTGCTTCATCCAACAATACCGCCGAACCAAAGTATGACATGCTGGTAAGCAGTATGACTTGTATCGCCCACAACTCACTTGTGTTCTACTCGTGCATATAACATCTACGCATAAACTTGGTTCTAATACCACTGTTAGGGAACGTAGTAATTTCAAAAAAATTCCTACGCACACGCAAGATCATGGTGATGCATAGCAATGAGAGGGAAGAGTATCGTCCACGTACCCTCGTAGATCGTAAGCGGAAGCGTTATAACAACGCGGTTGATGTAGTCGTACGTCTTCACGATCGACCGATCCTCAGCACCGAATGTACGGCACCTCCGCGTTCAGCACTCGTTCAGCTCGGTGACGTCCCACGAGTTCACAATCCAGTAGAGCTTCCAGCAAGAGCTTCGTCAGCACGACGACGTGGTGACGGTGATGATGATGCTACCGACGCAGGGCTTTGCCTAAGCACCGCTACGATATGACCGAGGTTATTACACATTATGGGCTGTTATTACACATTATGTCACAATACTTATGCCTATTCTCTCTTATTTTACAAGGTTTACATAAAGAGGGAGAATGCCGACAGTGTTGGAAATATGCCCTAGAGGCAATAATAAAAGCTTTATTATTATATTTCCTTGTTCATGATAATTGTCTTTATTCATGCTATAATTGTATTATCCGGAAATCGTAATACATGTGTGAATAACAGACACCAACATGTCCCTAGTAAGCCTCTAGTTGACTAGCTCGTTGATCAATAGATGGTTACGGTTTCCTAACCATGGACATTGGATGTCATTGATAACGGGATCACATCATTAGGAGAATGATGTGATGGACAAGACCCAATCCTAAGCATAGCACTAGATCGTGTAGTTCGTATGCTGAAGCTTTTCTAGTGTCAAGTATCACTTCCTTAGACCATGAGGTTGTGCAACTCCCGGATACCGTAGGAGTGCTTTGGGTGTATCAAACGTCACAACGTAACTGGGTGACTATAAAGGTGCACTACAGGTATCTCCGAAAGTGTCTGTTGGGTTGGCACGAATCAAGACTGGGATTTGTCACTCCGTATGACGGAGAGGTATCACCGGGCCCACTCGGTAATGCATCATCATAATGAGCTCAAAGTGACCAAGTGTCTGGTCACGGGATCATGCATTACGGTACGAGTAAAGTGACTTGCCGGTAACGAGATTGAACGAGGTATTGGGATACCGACGATCGAATCTCGGGCAAGTAACATATCGATTGACAAAGGGAATTGCATACGGGGTTGATTGAATCCTCGACATCGTGGTTCATCCGATGAGATCATCGTGGAGCATGTGAGAGCCAACATGGGTATCCAGATCCCGCTGTTGGTTATTGACCGGAGAGTCGTCTCGGTCATGTCTGCTTGTCTCCCGAACCCGTAGGGTCTACACACTTAAGGTTCGATGACGCTAGGGTTGTGAAGATATGTATATGCAGTAACCCGAATGTTGTTCAGAGTCCCGGATGAGATCCCGGACATCACGAGGAGTTCCGGAATGGTCCGGAGGTAAAGAATTATATATAGGAAGTGCTGTTTTGTCCATCGGGACAAGTTTCGGGGTTATCGGTATTGTACCGGGACCACCGGAGGGGTCCCGGGGGCCCACCGGGTGGGGCCACCTGTCCCGGGGGGCCACATGGGCTGTAGGGGGTGCGCCTTGGCCTAGATGGGCCAAGGGCATCAGCCCCACTAGGCCCATGCGCCTAGGGTTTCCATGGGGGAGGAGTCCCACTAGTGGAAGGCACCCCTAGGTGCCTTGGGGGGGAGGGAAACCTCCCCTTGGCAGCCGCACCTAGGAGATTGGATCTCCTAGGCTGCGCACCACCCCCCTTGGCCCTCCTATATATAGTGGGGGAGAGGAGGGACTTGATACCCCAGCCCCTGGCGCCTCCCTCTCTCCCCGTTACGTCTCTCCTTCGTAGTATAGGCGAAGCCCTGCTACTGTGACGCCCTGCATCCACCACCACGCCGTCGTGCTGCTGGATCTTCATCAACCTCTCCTCCCCCTTGGTGGATCAAGAAGGAGGAGATGTCTCCCGTTCCGTACGTGTGTTGAACGCGGAGGTGCCGTCCGTTCGGCGCTTGGTCATCGGTGATTTGGATCACGTCGAGTACGCCTTCCTCATCCCCGTTCTTTGAACGCTTCCGCGCGTGATCTACAAAGGTATGTAGATGCATCCGATGACTCGTTGCTAGATGAACTCCTAGATGGATCTTGGTGAAACGAGTAGAATTTTTTTTGTTTTCTGCAACGTTCCCCAACAGTGGTATCAGAGCTAGGTCTATGCATAGTTCTTCTTGCGCGAGTAGAACACAATTTGTTGTGGGCGTAGATTTGTCAACTTTCTTGCCGCTACTAGTCTTTTCTTGCTTCAGCAGTATTGTGGGATGAAGCGGCCCAGACCAACCTTACACGTACGCTTACGTGAGACCGGTTCCACCGACTAACATGCACTAGTTGCATAAGGTGGCTGGCGGGTGTCTGTCTCTCCCACTTTAGTTGGAGCGGATTCGATGAACAGGGTCCTTATGAAGGGTAAATAGAAGTTGACAAATCACGTTGTGGCTTTAACGTAGGTAAGCAGACGTTCTTGCTAGAACCCTAATTCAGCCACGTAAAACTTGCAACAACAATTAGAGGACGTCTAACTTGTTTTTGCAGCAAGTGGTTTGTGATATGATATGGCCAAAGTTGTGATGAATGATGAATGATCTATATGTTATGTATGAGATGTTCATGCTATTGTAATAGGAATCACGACTTGCATGTCGATGAGTATGACAACCGGCAGGAGCCATAGGAGTTGTCTTTATTCTTTTATATGACCTGCGAGTCATTGAGAAACACCATGTAAATTACTTTACTTTATTGCTAAACGCGTTAGCCATAGTAGTAGAAGTAAAGTTGGCGAGCAACTTCATGGAGACACGATGATGGAGATCATGATGATGGAGATCATGGTGTCAAGCCGGTGACAAGATGATCATGGAGCCCCAGATGGAGATCAAAGGAGCTATGTGATATTGGCCATATCATGTCACGTTCATTATTTGATTGCATGTGATGTTTATCATGTTTTGCATCTTGTTTACTTAGAACTACGGTAGTAAATAAGATGATCCCTCATACTAATTTCAAGAAGTGTTCCCCCTAACTGTGCACCGTTGCGACAGTTTGCTGTTTCAAAACATCACGTGATGATCGGGTGTTTTATTCAGACGTTCACATACAACGGGTGTAAGACAGATTTACACATGCAAACACTTAGGTTGACTTGACGAGCCTAGCATGTACAGACATGGCCTCGGAACACAGAAGACCGAAAGGTCGAGCATGAGTCGTATAGAAGATACGATCAACATGAAGATGTTCACCGATGTTGACTAGTCCGTCTCACGTGATGATCGGACACGGCCTAGTCAACTCGGATCATGTAATACTTAGATGACTAGAGGGATGTCTAATCTAAGTGGGAGTTCATTAATAATTTGATTAGATGAACTTAATTATCATGAACTTAGTCTAAAATCTTTGCAATATGTCTTGTAGATCAAATGGCCAACGTAGTCCTCAACTTCAACGCGTTCCTAGAGAAAACCAAGCTGAAAGACGATGGCAGCAACTATACGGACTGGGTCCGGAACCTGAGGATCATCCTCATAGCTGCCAAGAAAGATTATGTCCTACAAGCACCGCTAGGTGAAGCTCCCGTCCCACAGAACCAAGACGTTATGAACGCTTGGCAGACACGTGTTGACGACTACTCCCTTGTTCAGTGCGGCATGCTTTACAGCTTAGAGCCGGGGCTCCAAAAGCGTTTTGAGAGACATGGAGCATATGAGATGTTCGAAGAGCTGAAAATGGTTTTTCAAGCTCATGCCCGGATCGAGAGATATGAAGTCTCCGATAAGTTCTTCAGCTGTAAGATGGAGGAAAATAGTTCTGTCAGTGAGCACATACTCACTATGTCTGGGTTACATAACCGCTTGTCTCAGCTGGGAGTTAATCTCCCGGATGATGCGGTCATTGACAGAATCCTCCAGTCGCTTCCACCAAGCTACAAGAGCTTTGTGATGAACTTCAACATGTAGGGGATGCAAAAGACCATTCCTGAGTTGTTCTCAATGCTGAAATCAGCGGAGGTAGAAGTCAAGAAGGAACATCAAGTGTTGATGGTCAATAAAACCACTAAGTTCAAGAAAGGCAAGGGTAAAAAGAACTTCAAGAAGGACGGCAAGGAGGTTGCCGCGCCCGGCAAGCAAGCTGCCGGGAAGAAGCCAAAGAATGGACCCAAGCCCGAGACTGAGTGCTTTTATTGCAAGGGAAGCGGTCACTGGAAGCGGAACTGCCCTAAATACTTAGCACACAAGAAGGCCGGCAAAACAAAAGGTATATGTGATATACATGTAATTGATGTGTACCTTACTAGTGCCCGTAGTAGCTCCTGGGTATTTGATACCGGTGCAGTTGCTCACATTTGTAACTCAAAGCAGGGGCTGCGGAATAAGCGGAAACTGGCAAAGGACGAGGTGACGATGCGCGTCGGGAATGGTTCCAAGGTCAATGTGATCGCCGTCGGCATGCTACCTCTACATCTACCTTCGGGATTAGTTTTAAACCTTAATAATTGTTATTTAGTGCCAGCTTTGAGCATGAACATTGTATCAGGATCTTGTTTAATTCGAGATGGCTACTCATTTAAATCCGAGAATAATGGTTGTTCTATTTATATGAGAGATATGTTTTATGGTCATGCTCCTATGGTGAATGGTTTATTCTTTATGAATCTCGAACGTGATGCTACACATGTTCATAATGTGAGTACCAAAAGATGTAAGGTTGATAATGATAGTCCCACATACTTGTGGCACTGCCGCCTTGGTCACATAGGTGTCAAACGCATGAAGAAGCTCCATGCAGATGGACTTTTAGAGTCTCTTGATTATGAATCATTTGACACGTGCGAACCATGCCTCATGGGTAAGATGACCAAGACTCCGTTCTCAGGAACAATGGAGCGAGCAACCAACTTATTGGAAATCATACATACTGATGTGTGCGGTCCAATGAGTGTTGAGGCTCGCGGTGGCTATCGTTATGTTCTCACGCTCACTGATGATTTAAGTAGATATGGGTATATCTACTTAATGAAACACAAGTCAGAAACCTTTGAAAAGTTCAAGGAATTTCAGAGTGAGGTTGAGAATCAACGTGACAGGAAAATCAAGTTTCTACGATCAGATCGTGGAGGAGAATACTTGAGTCACGAGTTTGGCACACACTTAAGAAAATGTGGAATAGTTTCACAACTCACGCCGCCTGGAACACCTCAGCGTAACGGTGTGTCCGAACGTCGTAATCGCACTCTATTAGATATGGTGCGGTCTATGATGTCTCTTACCGATTTACCGCTATCTTTTTGGGGCTATGCTTTAGAGACTGCCGCATTCACTTTAAATAGGGCTCCGTCGAAATCCGTTGAGACGACACCGTATGAATTATGGTTTGGGAAGAAACCTAAGCTGTCGTTTCTAAAAGTTTGGGGATGCGATGCTTATGTCAAGAAACTTCAACCTGAAAAGCTCGAACCCAAGTCGGAAAAATGCGTCTTCATAGGATACCCAAAAGAAACTATTGGGTACACCTTCTACCTCAGATCCGAAGGCAAGATTTTTGTTGCCAAGAATGGGTCCTTTCTAGAGAAAGAGTTTCTCTCGAAAGAAGTAAGTGGGAGGAAAGTAGAGCTTGATGAAGTATTACCTCTTGAAACGGCAAATGGCGCAACTCAAGAAAATGTTCCTGAGGTGCCTGCACCGACTAGAGAGGAAGTTAATGATAATGATCAAGATACTTCTGATCAAGCTCCTACTGAAATTCGAAGGTCCACAAGGACACGTTCCGCACCAGAGTGGTACGGCAACCCTGTCTTGGAAATCATGTTGTTAGACAACGGTGAACCCTCGAACTATGAAGAAGCGATGGCAGGCCCGGATTCCGACAAATGGCTAGAAGCCATGAAATTCGAGATAGGATCCATGTATGAAAATGAAGTATGGACTTTGACTGACTTGCCCGTTGAACGGCGAGCCATAGAAAATAAATGGATCTTTAAGAAGAAGACAGACGCGGATGGTAATGTGACCATCTATAAAGCTCGACTTGTCGCTAAGGGTTATCGACAAGTTCAAGGGGTTGACTACGATGAGACTTTCTCACCGGTAGCGAAGCTAAAATCCGTCCGAATCATGTTAGCAATTGCCGCATTCTACGATTATGAGATATGGCAAATGGACGTCAAAACGGCATTCCTTAATGGTTTCCTTAAGGAAGAATTGTATATGATGCAGCCGGAAGGTTTTGTCGATCCTAAGAATGCTGACAAGGTGTGCAAGCTCCAACGCTCGATTTATGGGCTGGTGCAAGCATCTCGGAGTTGGAACATTCGCTTTTATGAGATGATCAAAGCGTTTGGGTTTACACAGACTTATGGAGAAGCCTGCGTTTACAAGAAAGTGAGTGGGAGCTCTGTAGCATTTCTCATATTATATGTAGATGACATACTGTTGATGGGAAATGATATAGAACTCTTGGACATCATCAAGGCCTACTTGAATAAAAGTTTTTCAATGAAGGACCTTGGAGAAGCTGCTTATATATTAGGCATCAAGATCTATAGAGATAGATCGAGACGCCTCATAGGTCTTTCACAAAGCACATACCTTGATAAGATATTGAAGAATTTCAATATGGATCAGTCTAAGAAGGGGTTCTTGCCTGTGTTACAAGGTATGAAATTGAGCTCAGCTCAATGTCCGACCACGGCAGAAGATATAGAAGAGATGAGCGTCATCCCCTATGCATCAGCCATAGGTTCTATTATGTATGCCATGCTGTGTACCAGACCTGATGTAAACCTTGCCGTAAGTTTGGTAGGAAGGTACCAAAGTAATCCCGGCAAGGAACACTGGACAGCGGTCAAGAATATCCTGAAGTACCTAAAAAGGACTAAGGAAATGTTTCTCGTTTATGGAGGTGACGAAGAGCTCGTCGTAAAGGGTTACGTCGACGCTAGCTTTGACACAGATCTGGATGACTCTAAGTCACAAATCAGATACGTGTATATTTTGAATGGTGGGGCAGTAAGCTGGTGCAGTTGCAAGCAGAGCGTCGTGGCGGGATCTACATGTGAAGCGGAGTACATGGCAGCCTCGGAGGCAGCACATGAAGCAATATGGGTGAAGGAGTTCATCACCGACCTAGGAGTCATACCCAATGCGTCGGGGCCAATCAAACTTTTCTGTGACAACACTGGAGCTATTGCGCTTGCCAAGGAGCCCAGGTTTCACAAGAAGACAAGGCACATCAAGCGTCGCTTCAACTCCATTCGTGAAAATGTTCAAGATGGAGACATAGAGATTTGTAAAGTACATACGGACCTGAATGTAGCGGATCCGTTGACTAAACCTCTCCCTAGAGCAAAACATGATCAACACCAGAATTCCATGGGTGTTCGATTCATCACAATGTAACTAGATTATTGACTCTAGTGCAAGTGGGAGACTGTTGGAAATATGCCCTAGAGGCAATAATAAAAGCTTTATTATTATATTTCCTTGTTCATGATAATTGTCTTTATTCATGCTATAATTGTATTATCCGGAAATCGTAATACATGTGTGAATAACAGACACCAACATGTCCCTAGTAAGCCTCTAGTTGACTAGCTCGTTGATCAATAGATGGTTACGGTTTCCTAACCATGGACATTGGATGTCATTGATAACGGGATCACATCATTAGGAGAATGATGTGATGGACAAGACCCAATCCTAAGCATAGCACTAGATCGTGTAGTTCGTATGCTGAAGCTTTTCTAGTGTCAAGTATCACTTCCTTAGACCATGAGGTTGTGCAACTCCCGGATACCGTAGGAGTGCTTTGGGTGTATCAAACGTCACAACGTAACTGGGTGACTATAAAGGTGCACTACAGGTATCTCCGAAAGTGTCTGTTGGGTTGGCACGAATCAAGACTGGGATTTGTCACTCCGTATGACGGAGAGGTATCACCGGGCCCACTCGGTAATGCATCATCATAATGAGCTCAAAGTGACCAAGTGTCTGGTCACGGGATCATGCATTACGGTACGAGTAAAGTGACTTGCCGGTAACGAGATTGAACGAGGTATTGGGATACCGACGATCGAATCTCGGGCAAGTAACATATCGATTGACAAAGGGAATTGCATACGGGGTTGATTGAATCCTCGACATCGTGGTTCATCCGATGAGATCATCGTGGAGCATGTGGGAGCCAACATGGGTATCCAGATCCCGCTGTTGGTTATTGACCGGAGAGTCGTCTCGGTCATGTCTGCTTGTCTCCCGAACCCGTAGGGTCTACACACTTAAGGTTCGGTGACGCTAGGGTTGTGAAGATATGTATATGCAGTAACCCGAATGTTGTTCGGAGTCCCGGATGAGATCTCGGACGTCACGAGGAGTTCCGGAATGGTCCGGAGGTAAAGAATTATATATAGGAAGTGCTGTTTTGTCCATCGGGACAAGTTTCGGGGTTATCGGTATTGTACCGGGACCACCGGAGGGGTCCCGGGGGCCCACCGGGTGGGGCCACCTGTCCCGGGGGGCCACATGGGCTGTAGGGGGTGCGCCTTGGCCTAGATGGGCCAAGGGCATCAGCCCCACTAGGCCCATGCGCCTAGGGTTTCCATGGGGGAGGAGTCCCACTAGTGGAAGGCACCCCTAGGTGCCTTGGGGGGGAGGGAAACCTCCCCTTGGCAGCCGCACCTAGGAGATTGGATCTCCTAGGCTGCGCACCCCCCTTGGCCCTTCTATATATAGTGGGGGAGAGGAGGGACTTGATACCCCAGCCCCTGGCGCCTCCCTCTCTCCCCGTTATGTCTCTCCTTCGTAGTATAGGCGAAGCCCTGCTACTGTGACGCCCTGCATCCACCACCACGCCGTCGTGCTGCTGGATCTTCATCAACCTCTCCTCCCCCTTGCTGGATCAAGAAGGAGGAGACGTCTTCCGTTCGGCGCTTGGTCATCGGTGATTTGGATCACGTCGAGTATGCCTTCCTCATCCCCGTTCTTTGAACGCTTCCGCGCGTGATCTACAAAGGTATGTAGATGCATCCGATGACTCGTTGCTAGATGAACTCCTAGATGGATCTTTGTGAAACGAGTAGAAAAAAATTTGTTTTCTGCAACGTTCCCCAACAGGCAGGTGGGATTCTGGGCTGGAAAAGGAGAAAATATTAGAGACCTATTCTGCACAGCTCCAAAAGTCCTGAAACTTCACGGAAGACGTTTTCAGAATATATAAAAAATACTCAGCGGAAGAAATTCACCAGGGGGGCCACACCCTGCCCACGAGGGTGGGGGGGCTCCCTGCCCCCTGGGCGCGCCCCCTACCTCGTGGGCCCCCTGGTGGCCCTCCGGTGGCCATCTTCTGCTATATGATGTCTTTCAATGGGAAAAAATAATAAGCCATCTTCTTGGATGGAACTCCGCAGCCACGAGGCGGAACCTTGACGGAACCAATCCAGGGCTCTGGCGGAGCTGTTCTGCCAGGGTACATCTTTATAAAGAAGGAGTAGATGGTGTTATTATACATTGTGTACCTGAGCATGAACAGGAACAGATCCTACGCAAGTGTCACTCCGAAGCTTATGGAGGACACCATGCTGGAGATAGAACTCCACATAAGGTATTGCAATTTGGATTTTATTGGCCTACTCTCTTCAAGGATGCCCGTAAGTTTGTCTTATCTTGTGATGAATGTCAAAGAATTGGTAATATTAGTAGATGTCAAGAAATGCCTATGAATTATTCACTTGTTATTGAACCATTTGATGTTTGGGGCTTTGACTATATGGGACCCTTTCCTTCCTCTAATGGATATACACATATTTACTTGCTGTTGATTACGTTACTAAGTGGGTAGAAGCTATTCCAACTAGTAGTGCTAATCATAACACTTCTATTAAAATGCTTCCAAGAAACTTGATGATGCATTATGGGCCTATAGAACTGCATATAAAAATCCTATGGGTATGTCTCTGTACAAAATGGTTTATGGAAAAGCATGTCACTTACCTCTCGAACTAGAACACAAGGCATATTGGGCTATTAAAGAGCTCAATTATGATTTTAAACTTGCCGGTGAGAAGAGGTTATTTGATATTAGCTCACTCGATGAATGGAGAACCCAAGCCTACAAAAATGCCAAGTTGTTTAAGGAAAAAGTTAAAAGATGGCATGATAAAAGGATACTGATACGTCCATTTTGCATCATGCTTTTATATCGATATTTATTGCATTATGGGCTGTTATTACACATTATGTCACAATACTTATGCCTATTCTCTCTTATTTTATAAGGTTTACATGGAGAGGGAGAATGCCGGCAGCTGGGATTCTGGGTTGGCAAAGGAGCAAATATTAGAGACCTATTCTGCACAGCTCCAAAAGTCCTGAAACTTCACGGAAGACATTTTCAGAATATATAAAAAATACTCAGCGGAAGAGATTCACCATGGGGGCCACACCCTGCCCACGAGGGTGGGGGCGCGCCCTACCCCCCTGGGCGCGCCCCCCTACCTCGTGGGCCCCCTGGTGGCCCTCCGGTGGCCATCTTCTGCTATATGAAGTCTTTTAATGGGAAAAAAAATTAGGAAGCCATCTTCTCGGACGAAACTTCGTCGCCACGAGGCGGAACCTTGGCGGATCCAATCTAGGGCTCCGACAGAGCTGTTCTGCCGGGGAAACTTCCCTTCCGGAGGGGGAAATCATCGCCAACGCCATCACCAACGCTCCTCTCATCAGGAGAGGGCAATCTCCATCAACATCTTCATTAGCACCATCTCCTCTCAAAACCCTAGTTCATCTCTTGTATCCAATTCTTGTCTCCAAGTCCGGGATTGGTACTAGTAGGTTACTAGTAGTGTTAATTACTTCTTGTAGTTGATGCTAGTTGGTTTAATTGGTGGAATATCATATGTTCAGATCCTATATGCATATTAATACCCCTCTGATTATGAACATGTTTATGCTTTGTGAGCAGTTACGTTTGTTCCTGAGGACATGGGAGAAGTCTTGCTATTAGTAGTCATGTGAATTTGGTATTCGTTCGATATTTTGATGAGATGTATGTTGTCTCTCCTCTAGTGGTGTTATGTGAACGTCGACTACATGACACTTCACCATTATTTGGGCCTAGAGGAAGGCATTGGGAAGTAATAAGTAGATGATGGGTTGCTAGAGTGACAGAAGCTTAAACCCTAGTTTATGCGTTGCTTCGTAAGGGGCTGATTTAGATCCATATGTTTCATGCTATGGTTAGGTTCACCTTAATACTTTTGTTGTAGTTGTGGATGCTTGCAATAGAGGTTAATCATAAGTGGGATGCTTGTCCAAGTAAGGGCATTACCCAAGCACCGGTCCACCCACATACCAAATTATCAAAGTACCGAATGCGAATCATATGCGCGTGATGAAAACTAGCTTGACGATATTCCCATGTGTCCTCGGGAGCGCTGTTACCACTTATTTCAGTACTTGCAGAGAACACCTTGCTGGAAACCGCTTATCATTTCCTTCTGCTCCTCGTTGGGTTCGACACTCTTACTTATCGAAAGGACTACGATAGATCCCCTATACTTGTGGGTCATCAAGACGCTTTTCTGGCGCCGTTGCTGGGGAGTGAAGCGCCTTTGGTAGGTGGAATTTGGTAAGGAAACATTTATATAGTGTGCTAAAATTTACTGTCACTTGTTACTATGGAAAGTAATCCTCTGAGGGGCTTGTTCGGGGTATCTTCACCCCGACCAGTAGAGCAAAGAGCTGCTCCTCAACATACCGAACCTACTGAAAATGAAAATGCCTGCTTTGAAATTCCTTCGGGGATGATAGAAAAACTTCTAGCTAATCCCTTTTTAGGAGATGGAACAAAACATCCTGATGAGCATCTAATATATGTGGATGAAGTTTGTGGATTATCTAAGCTTGCAGGTGTACCCGGAGATGTTGTCAAGAAGAAGGTCTTCCCTTTATCTTTGAAGGGAGATGCATCGACATGGTATAGGCTATGTGATGATATGGGGTCTTGGAATTACAAATGATTGAAATTGGAATTTCATTAGAAGTTCTATCCTATGCATCTTGTTCATCGTGATCGCAATTATATATATAATTTTTGGCCTCGCGAAGGAGAAAGAATCGCTCAAGCTTGGGGGAGGCTTAAATCATTTTTATATTCATGCCCGAGTCATGAGCTCTCAAGAAAAATGATTATTCAAAATTTTTATGCTCGGCTTTCTGATAACAATCGCACCATGCTTGATAATTCTTGTGTTGGCTCTTTTATGATGAAGACTATTGAATTCAAATGGGATTTATTAGAAAGAATTAAACGCAACTCTGAAGATTGGGACCTCAACAAAGGTAAGGAGTCAGGTATGACACCTAGTTTTGATTGTGTTAAATCTTTTATGGATACCGACGCTTTCCGTAAATTTAGCACTAAATATGGACTTGACTCTGAGATAGTAGCTTCTTTCTGTGAATCTTTTGCTACTTATGTTGATCTCCCCAAGGAGAAGTGGTTTAAATATCATCCTCCCATAGAAGTAAAAGTAGCTGCACCTATTAAAGTTGAAGAAAATATTGTCACTTATAATGATCCTATTGTTCCTACTTCTTCTGTTGAGAAACCACCTTTTCCTGTTAGGATAAAGGATCATGCTAAAGCTTCAACTGTGGTTCGTAAAAGCAATATTAAAACTTACACACCTCATGAGCAAATTAAAGTTGAACCTGATATTGCTATTGTTAAAGATCTCTTGTCTAATAATATTGATGGGCATGTTATTCATTTCCTTGATGAGACTGCTAGAATTGCTAAACCTTGTGCTAAAGATAAAAACAGACCGGTGGTAGGCATGCCTGTTATTTCTGTTAAAATAGGAGATCATTGTTATCATGGCTTATGTGATATGGGTGCTAGTGCAAGCGCAATACCTTATTCCTTATACAAAGAAATTATGCATGATATTGCACCTGCTGAGATAGAAGATATTGATGCCATAATTAAACTTGCCAATAGAGATACTATTTCACCAATGGGAATTGTTAGAGATGTTGAAGTCTTGTGTGGGAAAACTAAATATCCTGCTGATTTTCTTGTTCTACAAGATAGCTTTTGTCCCATTATATTTGGTAGACCCTTCTTAAACACTGTTAATGCTACCATAGATTGCAAAAGGGATGTTGTTACTATCGGTTTAGATGATATGACTCATGAATTTAATTTCTCTAAATTTAGTAGACAACACTGTGAAGAAGAATTATACCTAGTAGTGATGAAATTATTAGTCTTGCTTCTATTGCCGTACCTCCTACTGATCCTTTAGAACAATATTTGCTAGACCATGAAAATGATATGTTTATGAATGAAAGAAGGGAAATAGACAAAGTATTCTTTAAACAGAAACCTATTCTGGAAAAAAAATTGCCTGTTGAAATCCTAGGGGATCATCCTCCACCCAAGGGTGATCCCGTGGTTGAGCTTAAACCGTTACCTGATACTCTTAAATATGCTTATCTTGATGAGAAAAAGATATATCCTATTATTATTAGTGCTAACCTTTCAGAGCATGAGGAGGAGAGATTATTGAAAACTCTGAAGAAGCACCGTGCTGCTATTGGGTATACTCTTGATGATCTTAAGGGCATTAGTCCCACTCTATGTCAACATAAAATTAATTTGGAAGAAGATGCTAAACCAGTTCGTGATCATCAATGACAGCTGAATTTTAAAATGAAAGAAGTGGTAAGAAAGGAAATACTAAAGCTTCTTGAGGCAGGTATAATTTATCCCGTTGCTGATAGTCAGTGGGTAAGTCCTGTCCATTGTGTCCCTAAGAAGGGAGGTATTACTGTCGTTCCAAATGATAAAGATGAATTGGTTCCTCAAAGAATTATTACAGGTTATAGGATGGTAATTGATTTCCGCAAATTAAATAAGGCTACTGAAAAGGATCATTACCCATTACCTTTTATCGATCAAATGCTAGAAAGATTATCCAAACATACACATTTTTGCTTTCTAGATGGTTATTCTGGTTTCTCTCAAATACCTGTGTCAGTCAAAGATCAATCAAAGACTACATTTACTTGCCCTTTTGGTACTTTTGCTTATAGACGTATGCCTTTTGGTCTATGTAATGCACCTGCTACTTTTCAAAGATGCATGATGGCTATATTCTCTGAATTTTGTGAAAAGATTTGTGAGGTTTTCATGGACGATTTCTCCGTCTATGGATCTTCTTTTGATGATTGCTTGAGCAACCTTGATCGAGTTTTGCAGAGATGTGAAGAAACTAATCTTGTCTTGAATTGGGAAAAGTGCCACTTTATGGTTAATGAAGGTACTGTCTTGGGGCACAAAGTTTCTGAAAGAGGTATTGAGGTTGATAAAGCCAAGGTTGATTTGAAAAGATGCCATGCCCCAAGGACATCAAAGGTATAAGAAGTTTCCTTGGTCACGCCGAATTTTATAGGAGGTTCATTAAGGACTTCTCAAAAATTTCTCGTCCTCTGACTAATTTATTACAAAAAGATATACCATTTGTCTTTGATGATGATTGTGTAGAAGCATTTGAAATTCTTAAGAAAGCATTGATCTCTGCACCTATTGTTCAGCTACCTGATTGGAATTTACCCTTTGAAATTACGTGTGATGCTAGTGATTATGCTGTAGGTGGTATTCTAGGGCAAAGAGTTGATAAGAAATTAAATTTATTCAATATGCTAGTAAAACCCTAGACAATGCTCAAAGAAATTGTGCTACTACTGAAAAAGAATTCTTAGCAGTTGTATTTGCTTGTGATAAGTTCAGACCTTATATTGTTGATTCTAAAGTAACTATTCACACTGATCATGCTGCTATTAAATTTCTTATGTTAAAGAAAGATGCTAAACCTAGACTTATTAGATGGGTTCTCTTGCTACAAGAATTTGACTTACATATTGTTGATAGAAAGGGAGCTGAGAACCCCGTTGCAAACAAGTTGTCTAGGATAGAAAATGTGCTTGATGACCCACTTCCAATTGATGATAGCTTTCTTGATGAGCAATTAAGTGTCATAAATGCTTCTCATACTGCTCCATGGTATGCTGATTATGCTAATTACATTGTTGCTAAGTTTATACCACCTAGTTTGACATACCAGCAAAAGAAAAAGTTCTTCTATGATTTGAGGCATTACTTTTGGGATGACCCACATCTTTATAAAGAAGGAGTAGATGGTGTTATTAGACGTTGTGTACCTCAGCATGAACAGGAACAAATCCTACGCAAGTGTCACTCCGAAGCTTATGGAGGACATCATGCTGGAGATAGAACTGCACATAAGGTATTGCAATCTGGTTTTTATTGGCCTACTCTCTTCAAGGATGCCCGTAAGTTTGTCTTATCTTCTGATGAATGTCAAAGAATTGGTAATATTAGTAGACGTCAAGAAATGCCTATGAATTATTCACTTGTTATTGAACCATTTGATGTTTGGGGCTTTGACTATATGGGACCCTTTCCTTCCTCTAATGGATATACACATATTTTAGTTGCTATTTATTACGTTACTAAGTGGGTAGAAGCTATTCCAACTATTAGTGTTGATCATAACACTTCTATTAAAATGCTTAAAGAAGTTATTTTTCCAAGATTTGGAGTCCCTAGATATTTAATGACTGATGGTGGTTCACATTTTATTCATGGTGCTTTCCGTAAAATGCTTGCTAAATATGATGTTAACCATAGAATTGCATCTCCTTATAACCCACAGTCTAGTGGTCAAGTAGAATTGAGTAATAGAGAACTCAAATTAATTTTGCAAAAGACTGTTAATAGATCTAGAAAGAATTGGTCCAAGAAACTTGATGATGCATTATGGGCCTATAGAACTGCATATAAAAATCCTATGGGTATGTCTCCGTACAAAATGGTTTATGGAAAAGCATGTCACTTACCTCTTGAACTAGAACACAAGGCATATTGGGCTATTAAAGAACTCAATTATGATTTTAAACTTGCCGGTGAGAAGAGGTTATTTGATATTAGCTCACTCGATGAATGGAGAACCCAAGCCTACAAAAATGCCAAGTTGTTTAAGGAAAAAGTTAAAAGATGACATGATAAAAGGATACTGATACGTCCATTTTGCATCATGCTTTTATATCGATATTTATTGCATTATGGGCTGTTATTACACATTATGTCACAATACTTATGCCTATTCTCTCTTATTTTATAAGGTTTACATGGAGAGGGAGAATGCCGACACCTGGGATTCTGGGCTGGCACAGGAGCAAATATTAGAGACCTATTCTGCACAGCTCCAAAAGTCCTGAAACTTCACGGAAGACGTTTTCAGAATATATAAAAAAACTCAGCGGAAGAGATTCACCAGGGGGCCACACCCTGCCCACGAGGGTGGGGGGCGCGCCCTACCCCCTAGGCGCGCCCCCTACCTCGTGGGCCCCCTCGTGGCCCTCTGGTGGCCATCTTCTGCTATATGAAGTCTTTCGATGGGAAAAAAATAGGAAGCCATCTTCTCGGACGAAACTCCACCGCCACGAGGCGGAACCTTGGCGGATCCAATCTAGGGCTCTGGCAGAGCTGTTCTGCCGGGGAAACTTCCCTCCTGGAGGGGGAAATCATCGCCATCACCAACGCTCCTCTCATCGGGAGAGCGCAATCTCCATCAACATCTTCATCAGCACCATCTCCTCTCAAAACCCTAGTTCATCTCTTGTATCCAATTCTTGTCTCCAAGTTCGGGATTGGTACTAGTAGGTTACTAGTAGTGTTAATTACTCCTTGTAGTTGATGCTAGTTGGTTTAATTGGTGGAAGATCATATGTTCAGATCCTATATGCATATTAATACCCCTCTAATTATGAACATGTTTATGCTTTGTGAGTAGTTACGTTTGTTCCTGAGGACATGGGAGAAGTCTTGCTATTAGTAGTCATGTGAATTTGGTATTCGTTCGATATTTTGATGAGATGTATGTTGTCTCTCCTCTAGTGGTGTTATGTGAACGTCGACTACATGACACTTCACCATTATTTGGGCCTAGAGGAAGGCATTGGGAAGTAATAAGTAGATGATGGGTTGCTAGAGTGACAGAAGCTTAAACCCTAGTTTATGCGTTGCTTCGTAAGGGGCTGATTTAGATCCATATGTTTCATGCTATGGTTAGGTTCACCTTAATACTTTTGTTGTAGTTGTGGATGCTTGCAATAGAGGTTAATCATAAGTGGGATGCTTGTGCAAGTAAGGGCAGTACCCAAGCACCGGTCCACCCACATACCAAATTATCAAAGTACCGAACACGAATCATATGAGCGTGATGAAAACTAGCTTGACGATATTCCCATGTGTCCTCGGGAGCGCTTTTCTCTATATAAGAGTTTGTCCAGGCTTGTCCTTTGCTACAAAAAGGATTGGGCCACCTTTCTGCACTTTATTTACTTTTGTTACTTGTTGCTCGTTACGAATTATCCTATCACAAAACTATCTGTTACCACTTATTTCAGTACTTGCAGAGAACACCTTGCTGGAAACCGCTTATCATTTCCTTCTGCTCCTCGTTGGGTTCGACACTCTTACTTATCGAAAGGACTATGATAGATCCCCTATACTTGTGGGTCATCAAGACTCTTTTCTGGCATCGTTGCTGGGGAGTGAAGCGCCTTTGGTAGGTGGAATTTGGTAAGGAAAAATTTATATAGTGTGCTGAAATTTACTGTCACTTGTTACTATGGAAAGTAATCCTCTGAGGGGCTTGTTCAGGGTATCTTCACCCCGACCAGTAGAGCAAAGAGTTGCTCCTCAACCTACTGAACCTACTGAAAATGAAAATGTCTGCTTTGAAATTCCTTCGGGTATGATAAAAAACTGCTAGCTAACCCCTTTTTAGGAGATGGAACAAAACATCCTGATGAGCATCTAATATATGTGGATGAAGTTTGTGGATTATCTAAGCTTGCAGGTGTACCCAGAGATGTTGTTAAGAAGAAGGTCTTCCCTTTATCTTTGAAGGGAGATGCATCGACATGGTATTGGCTATGTGATGATATGGGGTCTTGGAATTACAAATGATTGAAATTGGAATTTCATCAGAAGTTCTATCCTATGCATCTTGTTCATCGTGATCGCAATTATATATATAATTTTTGGCCTCGCGAAGGAGAAAGAATCGCTCAAGCTTGGGGGAGGCTTAAATCATTTTTATATTCATGCCCGAGTCATGAGCTCTCAAGAAAAATGATTATTCAAAATTTTTATGCTCGGCTTTCTGATAACAATCGCACCATGCTTGATAATTCTTGTGCTGGCTCTTTTATGATGAAGACTATTGAATTCAAATGGGATTTATTAGAAAGAATTAAACGCAACTCTGAAGATTGGGACCTCGACAAAGGTAAGGAGTCAGGTATGACACCTAGTTTTGATTGTGTTAAATCTTTTATGGATACCGACGCTTTCCGTAAATTTAGCACTAAATATGGACTTGACTCTGAGATAGTAGCTTCTTTCTGTGAATCTTTTGCTACTTATGTTGATCTCCCCAAGGAGAAGTGGTTTAAATATCATCCTCCCATAGAACTAAAAGTAGCTGCACCTATTAAAGTTGAAGAAAAGATTGTCACTTATAATGATCCTATTGTTCCTACTTCTTCTGTTGAGAAACCACCTTTTCCTGTTAGGATAAAGGATCATGCTAAAGCTTCAACTGTGGTTCGTAAAATCAATATTAAAACTTACACACCTCATGAGCAAATTAAAGTTGAACCTGATATTGCTATTGTTAAAGATCTCTTGTCTAATAATATTGATGGGCATGTTATTCATTTCCTTGATGAGACTGCTAGAATTGCTAAACCTTGTGCTAAAGATAAAAAAAGACCTGTGGTAGGCATGCCTATTATTTCTATTAAAATAGGAGATCATTGTTATCATGGCTTATGTGATATGGGTGCTAGTGCTAGCGCAATACCTTATTCCTTATACAAAGAAATTATGCATGATATTGCACCTGCTGAGATAGAAGATATTGATGTCACAATTAAACCTGCCAATAGAGATACTATTTCACCAATGGGAATTGTTAGAGATGTTGAAGTCTTGTGTGGGAAAACTAAATATCCTGCTGATTTTCTTGTTCTTGGCTCCCCACAAGATAGCTTTTGTCCCATTATATTTGGTAGACCCTTCCTGAACACTTTTAATTCTACCATAGATTGCAAAAGGGATGTTGTTACTATCGGTTTAGATGATATGACTCATGAATTTAATTTCTCTAAATTTAGTAGACAACACCTTGAAGAAGAATTACCTAGTAAGGATGAAATTATTGGTCTTGTTTCTATTGCCGTACCTCCTAGTGATCCTTTAGAACAATATTTGCTAGACCATGAAAATTATATGTTTATGAATGAAAGAAGGAAATAGACGAAGTATGCTTTAAACAGGAACCTATTCTGAAAAACTATTTGCCTGTTGAAATCCTAGGGGATCCTCCTCCACCCAAGGGTGATCCCATATTTGAGCTTAGACCGTTGCCTGATACTCTTAAATATGCTTATCTTGATGAGAAAAAGATATATCCTCTTATTATTAGTGCTAACCTTTCAGAGCATGAGGAAGAAAGATTATTGAAAACTCTGAAGAAGCACCATGCTGCTATTGGGTATACTCTTGATGATCTTAAGGGCATTAGTCCCACTCTATGTCAACATAAAATAAATTTGGAAGAAGATGCTAAACCAGTTCGTGATCATCAACGATGGCTGAATCCTAAAATGAAAGAAGTGGTAAGAAAGGAAATACTTAAGCTCCTTGAGGCAAGTATAATCTATCCCGTTGCTGATAGTCAGTGGGTAAGTCTTGTCCATTGTGTCCCTAAGAAGGGAGGTATTATTGTCGTTCCTAATGATAAAGATGAATTGATTCCTCAAAGAATTATTACAGGTTATAGGATGGTAATTGATTTCCGCAAATTAAATAAGGCAACTAAAAAGGATCATTACCCATTACCCTTTATCGATCAAATGCTAGAAATATTATCCAAACATACACACTTTTGCTTTCTAGATGGTTATTCTGGTTTCTCTCAAATACCTGTGTCAGCCAAAGATCAATCAAAGACTACTTTTACTTGCCCCTTTTGGTACTTTTGCTCATAGACATATGCCTTTTGGTCTATGTAATGCACCTGCTACCTTTCAAAGATGCATGATGGCTATATTCTCTGACTTTTGTGAAAAGATTTGTGAGGTTTTCATGGACGATTTCTCCGTCTATGGATCTTCTTTTGATGATTGCTTGAGCAACCTTGATCGAGGTTTGCAAAGATGTGAAGAAACTAATCTTGTCTTGAATTGGGAAAAGTGCCACTTTATGGTTAATGAAGGTATTGTCTTGGGGCACAAAGTTTCTGAAAGAGGTATTGAGGTTGATAAAGCCAAGGTTGATGCTATTGAGAAGATGCCATGTCCCAAGGACATCAAAGGTATAAGAAGTTTCCTTGGTCATGCCAGATTTTATAGGAGGTTCATTAAGGACTTCTCAAAAATTTCTCGGCCTCTGACTAATTTATTACAAAAAGATATACCATTTGTTTTTGATGATGATTGTGTAGAAGCATTTGAAATACTTAAGAAAGCATTGATCTCTGCACCTATTGTTCAGCCACCTGATTGGAATTTACCCTTTGAAATTATGTGTGATGCTAGTGATTATGTTGTAGGTGCTGTTCTAGGGCAAAGAGTTGATAAGCAATTAAATGTTATTCAATATGCTAGTAAAACCCTAGACAATGCTCAAAGAAATTATGCTACTACTGAGAAAGAATTCTTCGCAGTTGTATTTGCTTGTGATAAGTTCAGACCTTATATTGTTGATTCTAAAGTAACTATTCACACTGATCATGCTGCTATTAAATATCTTATGGAAAAGAAAGATGCTAAACCTAGACTTATTAGATGGGTTCTCCTACTACAAGAATTTGATTTGCATATTATTGATAGAAAGGGAGCTGAGAACCCTGTTGCAGACAACTTGTCTAGATTAGAAAATGTGCTCGACCCACTTCCTATTGATGATAGCTTCCTGGATGAGCAATTAAATGTCATAAATGCTTCTCATACTGCTCCATGGTATGCTGATTATGCTAATTACATTGTTGCTAAGTTTATACCACCTAGTTTCACATACCAGCAAAAGAAAAAGTTCTTCTATGATTTGAGGCATTACTTTTGGGATGACCCACATCTTTATAAAGAAGGAGTAGATGGTGTTATTAGACGTTGCATACCTGAGCATGAACAGGAACAAATCCTACGCAAGTGTCACTCCGAAGCTTATGGAGGACACCATGCTGGAGATATAACTGCACATAAGGTATTGCAATCTGGTTTTTATTGGCCGACTCTCTTCAAGGATGCCCGTAAGTTTGTCTTAAGAATGTCAAAGAATTGGTAATATTAGTAGACGTCAAGAAATGCCTATGAATTATTCACTTGTCATTGAACCATTTGATGTTTGGGGCTTTGACTATATGGGACCTTTTCCTTCCTCTAATGGAATACACATATTCTAGTTGCTGTTGATTACGTTACTAAGTGGGTAGAAGCTATTCCAACTAGTAGTGCTGATCATAACACTTCTATTAAAATGCTTAAAGAAGTTATTTTTCCAAGTTTGGAGTCCCTAGATATTTAATGACTGATGGTGGTTCACATTTTATTCATGGCGCTTTCCGTAAAATGCTTGCTAAATATGATGTTAATCATAGAATTGCATCTCCTTATCACCCACAGTCTAGTGGCAAGTAGAATTGAGTAATAGAGAGCTCAAATTAATTTTGCAAAAGACTGTTAATAGATCTAGAAAGAATTGGTCCAAGAAACTTGATGATGCATTATGGGCCTATAGAACTGCATATAAAAATCCTATGGGTATGTCTCCGTATAAAATGGTTTATGGAAAAGCATGTCACTTACCTCTCGAACTCGAACACAAGGCATATTGGGATATTAAAGAACTCAATTATGATCTCAAACTTGCCGGTGAGAAGAGGTTATTTGATATTAGCTCACTTGATGAATGGAGAACCCAAGCCTATGAAAATGCCAAGTTGTTTAAAGAAAAAGTTAAAAGATGGCATGACAAAAGGATACAAAAGTGTGAGTTTAAAGTAGGTGATTATCTATTGCTATACTTTAGAATAGGATGAACATTTTCTTGGCCCTAAAATGCAGTTTTGAAATCGTGCAATTTTTCCTAAATTTGAATAAAATAGCGCGAAAAACCGAAATAAAATCTTACTTGATTTTTTTATTAAACCTTCAATATTTCTTTATTTTGGGAAAGTCATTTTATTCCCTCTCTCATATTTTTATTACAGAAATAATTGAAGATAAAATAAATAAAATCAAAGATCCTATTTTCAAAATTTGAGAAAACCCAAATATGAAAATAACGAAATCCCCAACTCTCAACGTGGGTCCTTGGGTTGCATAGAATTTCTGGATCAGGCCAAAAGCAAATAAAATATGATATGAATTGATGATCTAGTGTATAACATTCCAAATTGAAATTTGGGATGTTACAGTTTCCTCTCTATGTGCTTAAAGTTTTGAAGTTATGCTTGTTTTACCATCCTATGCAAGTTGATTATTGTTCCCACAAGTTGTTTGCTCACAAAATCCCTATGCATAGGAAGTATGTTAGACTTAAATGTGCTAGTCATATTCTTCATGATGCTCTCTTTATGTTTCAATTCTTATCTTTTATGTGAGCATCACTGAAATCATCATGCCTAGCTAGGGGCGTTAAACGATAGCGCTTGTTGGGAGGCAACCCAATTTTATTTTTGTTCCTTACTTTTTGCTCCTGTTTAGTGATAAATAATTCATCTAGCCTCTGTTTAGATGTGGTTTTATGTGTTTAATTAGTGTTTGTGCCAAGTAGAACCGTTGGGAAGACTTGGGGAAAGTCTTGTTGATCTTGCTGTAAAAAACAGAAACTTTAAAGCTCACGAGAATTTCTGCCGTATTTTATTGGAGAGTGCTATTGAGATAATTCATTCTGCAGATGATTAATAGATAAATTCCTCAGGTCCAGAAATTTATTTTAGAATTTTTGGGGTTCCATAAGTTTGCGTTAGTTACAGATTACTACAGACTGTTCTGTTTTTGACAGATTCTGTTTTTCGTGTGTTGTTTGCTTATTTTAATGAGTCTATGGCTAGTAAAATAGTTTATAAACCATAGAGAAGTTGGAATACAATAGGTTTAACACCAATATAAATAAAGAATTAGTTCATTACAGTACCTTGAAGTGGTGTTTTGTTTTCTTTCGCTAACGGAGCTCACGAGTTTTCTACTTTAAGTTTTGTGTTGTGAAGTTTTCAAGTTTTGGGTACAGATTCGATGGACTATGTAATAAGGAGTGGCAAGAGACTAAGCTTGGGGATGCCCGAGGCACCCCAAGGTAATATTAAAGGATAGCCAAGAGCCTAAGCTTTCGCTTCGTTCATCGGTAACTTTACTTGGAGCTATATTTTTATTTACCACATGATATGTGTTTTGCTTGGAGCATCAATTTATTTTGTTAGGATTTGCTTTCTGTTATTTAGAACAATGTTTTGCATCTTTTATTTCAATAAAAGTGGCATTGATAGCCTTTACTATGCCTATTTTACAAGTCTTCATGTTGCTGTTTGAAAACAGAAAGTTTACCGCTGTTGCAATAATTCCCTAGAAAAGTCAGAATGTGATAAAATGTTGAAACCTTTTGCATATTAAGCTCTGATAAATTTACTACAGTGGGAATTTTCTTTTATAGTTTTTGGAGCTAGGGAAGTGTGGACGTTGCTGCATTCTTTACAGACTGTCCTGTTTAGGCAGATTGCTGTTATGTTTGCATTGTTTGCATATGTTTGCTTCTTTAATGATTCTATTTGAGGATAGGACTATTAAATATGCAGAGGCATTTAGTATGCAATGTTGAATAATAATTTTAGTGATTTGCTACAGTAGAGTATGACAAGGTTTTGGCAATGGTTTATACTAACTTATCTCACGAGTCCTTGTTGAGTTTTGTGTGGATGAAGCTTTTGAGATTTAGGGAGACCGTGATATGAGAGGAATTAAGGAGACACAAAAGCTCAAGCTTGGGGATGCCCTAGGCATCCCAAGATAATATTTGAAGAAGTCTCAAGTGTCTAAGCTTGGGGATTCCCCGGTTGGCATCCCACCTTTCTTCTTCAACAACTATCGGTTAGTTTCGGTTGATCCTAAGTTTTTGCTTCTTCACATGACGTTTGCTATTATTAGATGTCATTTTATTTAGTTTTGCTTGCTTTTTGAATAAAGTATCAAGATCTGAAATTATTAAATGTTAGAGAGTCTTCACATAGTTGCATAATTATTCGACTACTCATTGAGCTTCACTTATATTTTTCGGAGTAGTTTGTCATTTGCTCTAGTGCTTCACTTATATCTTTTAGAGCATGGTGGTAGTTTTATTTTGAAGAAATAGATGAACTCTCATGCTCCACTTAGATTATTTTGAGAGTCTTAAATAGCATGGTAATTTGCTTAAAATCCTAATATGCTAGGTATTCAAGAATAATAAAATTCTCTTATAAGTGTGTTGAATACTAAGAGAAGTTTGATGCTTGATGATTGTTTTGAGATATGGAGGTAATAATATCAAAGTCGTGATAGTTGAGTAGTTGTGAATTTGAGAAATGCTTGTGTTGAAGTTTGCAAGTCCCGTAGCATGCACGTATGGTAAACGTTGTGTAACAAATTTGAAACATGAGGTGTTATTTGATTGTCCTCCTTATGAGTGGCGGTCGGGGACGAGCGATGGTATTTTCCTACCAATCTATCCCCCTAGGAGCATGCGCGTAGTGCTGAGGTTTTTGATGACTTGTAGATTTTTGCAATAAGTATGTGAGTTCTTTATGACTAATGTTGAGTCCATGGATTATACACACTCTCACCGTTCCATCCTTGCTAGCCTCTTCGGTACCGTGCATTGCCCTTTCTCACATTGAGAGTTGGTGCAAACTTCGTCGGTGCATCCAAACCCCGTGATATGATACGCTCTATAACACATAAACCTCCTTATATCTTCCTCAAAACATCCACCATACCTACCTATTATGGCATTTCCATAGCCATTCCGAGATATATTTCCATGCAACTTTCCACCGTTCCGTTTATCATGACACATTCATCATTGTCATATTGCTTAGCATGATCAGTAGTTGACATAGTATTTGTGGCAAAGCCACCGCTCATAATTCTTTCATACATGTCACTCTTGATTCATTGCATATCCCGGTACACTGCTGGAGGCATTCATATAGAGTCATACTTTGTTCTAGTATCGAGTTGTAATCATTGAGTTGTAAATAAATAGAAGTATGACGATCATCATTTTCTAGAGCATTGTCCCAGTGAGGAATAAAAAAAAGAGAAAGGCCATAAAAAAAGAGAAGGCCCCCCAAAAAAGAGAAGGCCCAAAAAATGATGAAAAAAATGAGAGAAAAAGAGAGAAGGGACAATGCTACTATCCTTTGCCACACTTGTGCTTCAAAGTAGCACCATAATCTTCATGATAGAGAGTCTCTTGTTTTGTCACTTTCATATACTAGTGGGAAATTTTCATTATATAACTTGGCTTGTATGTTCCAACAATGGGCCTCCTCAAGTGCCCTAGGTCTTCGTGAGCAAGCAAGTTGGATGCACACCCACTTAGTTTCTTTTGTTGAGCTTTCATACATTTATAGCTCTAGTGCATCCGTTGCATGGCAATCCCTACTCCTTGCATTAACATTAATCGGTGGGCATCTCCATAGCCAATTGATTAGCCTCATTGATGTGAGACTTTCTCCTTTTTGTCTTCTCCACATAACCCCCATCATCATATTCTATTCCACCCATAGTGCTATGTCCATGGCTCGCGCTCATATATTGCGTGAAAGTTTATAGGTTTGAGATTACTAAAGTATGAAACAATTGCTTGGCTTGTCATCGGGGTTGTGCATGATGAGAGCATTCTTGTGTGACGAAAATGGAGCATGACTAAACTATATGATTTTGTAGGGATGAACTTTCTTTGGCCATGTCATTTTGAGAAGACATAATTGCTTAGTTAGTATGCTTGAAGAATTATTATTTTTATGTCAATATGAACTTTTATCTTGAATCTTTCGGATCTGAATATTCATACCACAATTAAGAAGAATTACATTGAAATTATGTCAAGTAGCATTCCACATCAAAAATTCTGTTTTTTATCATTTACCTACTCGAGGACGAGCAGGAATTAAGCTTGGGGATGCTGATACGTCTCCAACGTATCTATAATTTTTAATTGCTCCATGCTATATTATCTACTATTTTGAATGTTTATGGGCTTTATTATACACTTTTATATTATTTTTGGGACTAACCTATTAACCCAGAGCCCAGTGCCAGTTTCTGTTTTTACCTTGTTTTAGGGTTTCGAAGAAAAGGAAAATCAAACAGAGTCCAATTGACCTGAAACTTCACGGAACTCATTTTTGAAAGGAAAGAAGCCCAGAAGACTTGGAGTGCACATCAGGGGATCTGCGAGGAGGCCACGAGGCAGGGGGCGTGCCCTCCACCCTCGTGGCCCCCCTGACGTACTTCTTCTACCTATATATCTCCATATACCCTAAAAACATCGGGGAGCAAAAAAGATCGAAAGTTCCGCCGCCAGAAGCCTCCGTAGCCACCGAAAGCCAATCTAGACCCATTCCGGCACCCTGCCGGAGGGGGAAATCCCTCTCCGGTGGCCATCTTCATCATCCCGGTGCTCTCCATGACGAGGAGGGAGTAGTTCTCCCTCGGGGCTGAGGGTATGTACCAGTAGCTATGTGTTTGATCTCTCTCTCTCTCATGTTCTTGAGGTGATACGATCTTGATGTATCGCGAGCTTTGCTATTATAATTGGATCCTATGATGTTTTCTCCCCACTCTACTCTCTTGTAATTAATTGAGTTTTCCCCTTTGAAGTTATCTTATCGGATTGAGTCTTTAAAGATTTGAGAACACTTGATGTATGTCTTGCCGTGCGTATATGTGGTGACAATGGCATACCACGTGATTCACTTGATGTATGTTTTGGTGATCAACTTGCGGGTTCCGCCCATGAACCTATGCATAGTGGTTGGCACACGTTTTCGTCGTGATTCTCCGGTAGAAACTTTGGGGCACTCTTTGAGGTTCTATGTGTTGGTTGAATAGATGAATCTGAGATTGTGTGACGCATATCGTATAATCATACCCACGGATACTTGAGGTGACATTGGAGTATCTAGGTGACATTAGGGTTTTGGTTGATTTGTGTCTTAAGGTGTTATTCTAGTACGAACTCTAGGGCTGTTTGTGACACTTATAGGAATAGCCCAACGGATTGATTGGAAAGAATAACTTTGAGGTGGTTTCGTACCCTACCATAATCTCTTCGTTCGTTCTCCGCTATTAGTGACTTTGGAGTGACTCTTTGTTGCATGTTGATGGATAGTTATATGATCCAATTATGTTATTATTGTTGAGGGAACTTGCACTAGCGAAAGTATGAACCCTAGGCCTTGTTTACTAGCATTGCAATACCGTTTACGCTCACTTTTATCCTTAGTTAACTTGCTGTTTTTATAATTTCAGATTACAAAAACCTTTATCTACCATCCATATACCACTTGTTTCACCATCTCTTCGCCGAACTAGTGCACCTATACAACTTACCATTGTATTGGGTGTGTTGGGGACACAAGAGACTCTTTGTTATTTGGTTGTAGGGTTGCTTGAGAGAGACCATCTTCATCCTACGCCTCCCACGGATTGATAAACCTTAGGTCATCCACTTGGGGGAAATTTGCTACTGTCCTACAAACCTCTGCACTTGGAGGCCCAACAACGTCTACAAGAAGAAGGTTGTGTAGTAGACATCAGTAATCCCATAAATGTTGAAACCAATGTTATTGAGACCATAACCCCGGAGGAATACATAAGAGACACTTTCCGGAACGTTTCAGACTCCGAAAAGGAATAGGTATCTAGTACGGTAAGTAAGCCGACCCCAAAACAGTTTTTAAGGTAATATTTCTCCGTTTTGGAATATTTAGAAAAATAGAAAAATAAGAAGCAGTCCGGGAAGGACACGAGGGCTCCACGAGGGTGGAGGGTGCGCCCCCTACCTCGTGGGCACCTCGTGTGCTCTCCGGACTCCGTTTTCGTACACGACACGTATTTTGGTCGGTACAAATTCATTATATAATCTCCCGGGGGTTTCGGCTCCCGTATCACGCAAAAATATCCTGTCTTTGTTTCGAGCTGTTTTCTGTCAGGGTTGTCAAGGCCAGGCACTATGTCGTCTCCCTCCTCCTCCAACCATGAGGGCAATGATGCTTGGCTAATGAAGATAGAGCTGAAGAGAGAAGAACCCATGGAGATCAACAAGGATGAAGGGATCTAGAAGGCCATGGAGGACCAAGTTCCGGCAACAGAAGACACCCTTCAACTTGATCACAATCTTCTTACCCCAACAGAGATCGAAGCTTTCAAGATGATTGAGTTAGCTCGTATACAAAATAAGTATCTTACACGTGAAAATATTTTGTTGAAGGAGCATATCATCGCACTCAAGGGAATTATCCGCAAGTTAGAAGACCTCCTACGCTCGATGTGCGACTATCCATCATCAACAACTCCACCTTCTTCACCAACAAAGGAGACATAATAACATGGGTATGGGCACTTGCCTTGGCAACTGCCAAGCTTGGGGGAGTGCCCTGGTATCGTATCACCATCACTCTTATCTTTATCGTTTTCCTTAGTTCGATTCTTTTGGTATTATCTTGATCTAGTAGAATAAAGTTTATGGCATGATCCAGTTTTGAGTTTTGCTTTATAATTCCTCTATGTAATCGAGTCCATGAGCTATATAATAAAGATTAGTGTTGATTCAAGGGCTTGATTATTTTGCCATGATCCTAAGGGAATAAAAGAAAAGAGAAAGGAATAAAAAGAAACAAAGAGATCATGTGAGTCTTATGGAGAGTAATGAGCTCACATAGTGTAAGTATGATGAATAAAAGTTGTTGAGGGTTGACAAACATAGTTTTGTTCATCGTTGCAATTAATAGGAAGTAATAAAGAAAGAGAGGTCTTCACATATAAATATACTATCTTGGACATCTTTTATGATTGTGAGCACTCATTAAAATATGACATGCTAAAGAGTTGACGTTGGACAAGGAAGACAACGTAATGGGTTATGTTTTCTTACATCTGAGATAAATTATATTGTCATGGATCATCCAACATGGTTGAGCTTGCCTTTGTCCCTCATGCTAGCCAAATTCATCGCACCAAGTAGAGATACTACTTGTGCTTCCAAATACTCTTAAAACCAGTCTTGCCATGAGAGTCCACTATACCTACCTATGGATTGAGTAAGATCCTCTAAGTAAGTTGTCATCGGCGCAAGCAATAAAAATTGCTCTCTAAATATGTATGACTTATTAGTGTGGGAGAAAATAAGCTTTATACGATCATGTGATATGGAAGAAATAAAAGCGACAGACTGCATAATAAAGGTCCATATCACAAGTGGCAATATAAAGTGACGTTCTTTCGCATTAAGATTTTGTGCATCCAACCATAAAAGCACATGACAACCTCTTCTTCCCTCTACGAAGGGCCTATCTTTTACTTTTATCTCCCACCTTGCATAAGAGTCATGGTGATCTTCACCCTTCATTTTTACATTTTATCCTTTGGCAAGCACAGTATGTTGGAAAGATCCTGGCATATATGGCTAATTGGATGTGAGTTTCCATGAACTATTATTGTTGACATTACCCTTGAGGTAAAACGTTGGGAGGCAAACTATAAGCCCATATCTTTCTCTGTGTCCGATTAAAACTCCATACCCATAAGTATTGCTGAGTGTCAGCAATTGTGAAAGACTATATGATAGTTGAGTATGTGGACTTGCTGAAAAGCCCTTATTTATTGACTCTTTCCTATGTTATGATAAATTGCAATTGCTCCAATGACTGAGATTATAGTTTGTTAGTTTTCAATGAAGTTTAAGATTCATACTTGAAATTGTGATTGAATTATTACTCTAGCATAAGAAATCATATGACAAGAATTATGTAAGTTGCTGTTCTAAGAATGATCATGATGCCCTGATGTCCGTATTTTATTTTTATCGACACCTCTATCTCAAAACATGTGGACATATTTTTCGATTTCGGCTTTCGCTTGAGGACAAGCGAGGTCTAAGCTTGGGGGAGTTGATACGTCCATTTTGCATCATGCTTTTATATCGATATTTATTGCATTATGGGCTGTTATTACACATTATGTCACAATACTTATGCCTATTCTCTCTTATTTTACAAGGTTTACATAAAGAGGGAGAATGCCGGCAGTTGGGATTCTGGGCTGGAAAAGGAGCAAATATTAGAGACCTATTCTACACAGCTCCAAATGTCCTGAAACTTCACGGAAGACGTTTTTAGAATATATATAAAAAATACTCAGCGGAAGAAATTCACCAGGGGGGCCACACCCTGCCCATGAGGGTGGGGGGCGTGCCCCCTACCTCGTGGGCCCCCTGGTGGCCCTCCAGTGGCCATCTTCTGCTATATGAAGTCTTTCGATGGAAAAAAATAATAAGCCATCTTCTCGGACGAAACTCCGCCGCCACGAGGCGGAACCAATCTAGGGCTCTGGTGGAGCTGTTCTGCCGGGGAAACTTCCCTCCCGGAGGGGAAATCATGGCCATCGTCATCACCAACGCTCCTCTCATCGGGAGAGGGCAATCTCCATCAACATCTTCATCAACACCATCTCCTCTCAATACCCTAGTTCATCTCTTGTATCCAATTCTTGTCTTCAAGTCCGGGATTGGTGCTAGTAGGTTGCTGGTAGTGTTAATTACTCCTTGTAGTTGATGCTAGTTGGTTTATTTGGTGGAAGATCATATGTTCAGATCCTATATGCATATTAATACCCCTCTGATTATGAACATGTTTATGCTTTGTGAGTAGTTACGTTTGTTCCTGAGGACATGGGAGAAGTCTTTCTATTAGTAGTCATGTGAATTTGGTATTCGTTCGATATTTTGATGAGATGTATGTTGTCTCTCCTCTAGTGGTGTTATGTGAACGTCGACTACATGAAACTTCACCATTATTTGGGCCTAGAGGAAGGCATTGGGAAGTAATAAGTAGATGATGGGTTGCTAGAGTGACAGAAGCTTAAACCCTATTTTATGCGTTGCTTCGTAAGGGGCTGATTTGGATCCATATGTTTCATGCTATGGTTAGGTTTACCTTAATACTTTTGTTGTAGTTGTGGATGCTTGCAATAGAGGTTAATCATAAGTGGGATGCTCGTCCAAGTAAGGACAGTACCCAAGCACCGGTCCACCCACATACCAAATTATCAAAGTACCGAACGCGAATCATATGAGTGTGATGAAAAATAGCTTGATGATATTCCCACGTGTCCTCGGGAGCGCTTTTCTCTATATAAGAGTTTGTCCAGGCTTGTCCTTTGTTACAAAAAGGATTGGGCCACCTTGCTGCACTTTATTTACTTTTGTTACTTGTTGCTCATTACAAATTATCCTATCACAAAACTATCTGTTACCACTTATTTCAGTACTTGCAGAGAATACCTTGCTGGAAACCGCTTATCATTTCCTTCTGCTCCTCGTTGGGTTCGACACTCTTACTTATCGAAAGGAGTACGATAGGTCCCCTATACTTGTGGGTCATCAGAGGGCCTAGAGATACCTCTCCGACAATCGGAGTGACAAATCCTATTCTTGATCTATGCCAACTCAACAAACACCATCGGAGACACCTGTAGAGCACCTTTATAATCCCCCAGTTATGTTGTGACGTTTGGTAGCACACAAAGTGTTCTTCTGGTATTCGGGAGTTGCATAATCTCATAGTCATAGGAACATGTATAAGTCATGGAGAAAGCAATAGCAGTAAACTAAACAATCAAGTGCTAAGCTAACGAAATGGGTCAAGTCAATCACATCATTATCCTAATGACGTGATCCCGTTAATAAAAATGCCAACTCATGTCTATGGCTAGGAACCTCAACCGTCTTTGATCAATGAGCTAGTCAAGTAGAGGCATACTAGTGACACTATGTTTGTCTATGTATTCACAGATGTATTATGTTTCCGGTTAATACAATTCTAGCATGAATAATAAACATTTATAATGATATGAGGAAATAAATAATAACTTTATTATTGCCTCTAGGCATATTTCCTTCAAGGAGATCCACTCTATTTTCCATGTCAGGTGTAGCATCAAAAATAGAAGGCTATCATCTGCAAAAAGGAGATAATTTACCTGGGGGGCACCAGCTGCCACACCGTAATGCCCTGAATCCTCTCATTTGACCGCATAGATTTCAGCAAACAGGAGAGGCCTTCAGTGGCCAATAAGAACAAATACGGTGATATCGGGTCACCCTGTCTTAGACCTCCAGGGGGCGTAAACTCCTCTTGCTTCTCTCCATTGAAGATGACTGAAAACGAAATGGAAGTGACACACCTCATCACTATCTTTGTAAACCGTGGGCTGATTCCCAACTTAAGCATAACTCTCTCCAGATAGTTCCACTCAAGTATATCGTATGCTTTCATCATGTCAAGTTTTAGAGCACAAAATCTGTTGCCCTTCAACTTGTTTCTCTTCATGTAGTGCAGGCACTCGTATGCCGAGATAAAATTGTCGGTAATGACTAATGAGACGTCCTGGTACAAATGTTGATGCTACCTCTTGAGCATGCATTGGTTTTCCCTTGAAGATGAAAGGGTGATGCAGCAAAGTAGCATAAGTATTTCCCTCAGTTTTTGAGAACCAAGGTATCAATCCAGTAGGAGATAACACACAAGTCACCTAGTACCTGCACAAACAATGAAGAACCTCGCAACCAATGCGATAAAGGTGTTGTTAATCCCTTCACGGTCACTTGCGAAAGTGAGAACTGATAAAGATAATAAAATAAATATTTTTGGTATTTTTGTTGTATAGATTGGAAAGTAAAGATTGCAAAATAGTAAACTAGATGCGATAATAAAAAGAGATGCAGTATAATAAGGAAGAGACCCCGGGGCCATAGGTTTCACTAGTGGCTTCTCTCATGATAGCATGTATTACGGTGGGTGAACAAATTACTGCCGAGCAATTGATAGAAGAGCACATAATTATGAGAATATCTAGGCAATGATTATGAACATAGGCATCACATCCGTGTTAAGTAGACCGAAACGATTCTGCATCTACTACTATTACTCCACACATCGACCGCTATCCAACATGCATCTAGAGTATTAAGTTCATAAGAACAGAGTAATGCTTTAGGCAAGATGACATGATGTAGAGGGATAAACTCAAGCAATATGATATAAACCCCATCTTTTTATCCTCGATGGCAACATTAATACAATATGTGCCTTGCTGCCCCTACTATCACTGGGAAAGGACACTGCAAGATTGAACCCAAAGCTAAGCACTTCTCCCATTGCAAGAAAGATCAATCTAGTAGGCCAAACTAAACCGATAATTAGAAGAGACTTACAAAGATATCAAATCATGCATATAAGAATTCAGAGAAGAACCAAATATTGTTCATAGATAAACTTGATCATAAATCCACAATTCATCGGATCTCGGCAAACACACTGGAAAAAGTATTACATCAAATAGATCTCCAAGAACATCGAGGAGAACTTTGTATTGAGAATCAAAGAGAGAGAAGAAGCCATCTAGCTAATAACTATGGACCCGAAGGTCTGTGGTAAACTACTCACACATCATCGGAGAGGCTATGGTGTTGATGTAGAAGCCCTCCGTGATCGAATTACCCTCCGGAAGATCGCCGGAAAAGGCCCCAAGATGGGATCTCACATGTACAAAAGGTTGCGGTGGTGGAAAAGTGGTTTCGTGGCTCCCCCTGATGTTTCTAGGGTATAAGAGTATATATAGGCGAAAGAAGTGAGTCGGTGGAGCTCCGTGGGGCCCGCGAGGGTGGGGGGCGCGCCCCCTGCCTCGTGGAAGCTTCACCGAGTTCCAGACTTCTACTCCAAGTCTCTTGGTTTGCGTTTGTTCCAAGAAATATCCTCGCGAAGGTTTTGTTCTATTTGGATTTCGTTTGATATTCCTTTTCTACGAAACACTGAAATAGGCAAAAAAAACAGAAACTGACACTGGGCCTCTGGTTAATAGGTTAGTCCCAAAAATAATATAAAAGAGCATATAAAAGGCATTAAACATCCAAAACAGATAATATAATAGCATGGAACAATCAAAAATTATAGATACGTTGGAGACGTATTAAGCATCCCCAAGCTTAATTCATGCTCATCCTCGAGTAGGTAAATGATAAAAACAGAATTTTTGATGTGGAATGCTACCTAGAATTTTCAATGTAATTTTCTTTATTGTGGCATGAATGTTCAGATCCAAAAGATTCAAGACAAAAGTTTAGTATTGACATAAAAATAATAATACTTCAAGCATATTCTCAAAATAACATAGCCAAAGAAAGCTCATCCCTACAAAATCATATAGTTTGGCCATGCTTCATCTCCGTCACACAAAATGCTCCCATCATGCACAACCCTGATGACAAGCCAAGCAATTGTTTCATACTTAGCCTTTTCAAACTTTTTCAACTTTTACGCAATATATGAGCGCGAGCCATGGACATAGCACTATAGGTGGAATAGAATGGTGGTTGTGGAGAAGACAAAAGGGAGGAAGATAGTCTCACATCAACTAGGCGTATTAATGGGCTATGGAGATGCCTATCGATAGATATCAATGTGAGTGAGTAGGGATTGCCATGCAACGGATGCACTAGAGCTATATGTGTATGAAAGATCAACAAAAGAAACTAAGTGGGTGTGCATCCAACTTGCTTGCTCACGAAGACCTAGGGCAATTTGAGGAAGCCCATCATTGGAATATACAAGACAAGTTCTATAATGTAAAATTCCCACTAGTATATGAAAGTGACAACATAAGAGACTCTCTATCACGAAGATCATGGTGCTACTTTGAAGCACAAGTGTGGAAAAAGGATAGTAACATTGCCCCTTCTCTCTTTTTCTCTCATTTATTTTTTAGTTTTTTTGTTTGGGCCTTCTCTTTTTTATGGCCTCTTTTTTTCGTCCGAAGTCTCATCCTGACTTGTGGGGGAATCATAGTCTCCATCATCCTTTCCTCACATGGGACAATGCTCTAATAATGAAGATCATCACACTTTTTTTTACTCACAACTAGATACTAAGAACAAAATATGACTCTATGTGAATGCCTCCGGTGGTGTACCGGGATGTGCAATGAATCAAGAGTGACAAGTATAAAAAATTATGAATGGTGGCCATGCCACAAATACGATGTCAACTACATGATCATGCAAAGTAATATGACTATGATGAAGCATGTCATAATAAACGGAACGATGGAAAGTTGCATGGCAATATATCTCGGAATGGCTATGGAAATGCCATAATAGGTAGGTATGGTGGCTGTTTTGAGGAAGGTAGATGATGGGTTTATGGTACCGGCGAAATTTGCGTGGCACAAGAGAGGCTAGCAATGGTGGAGGGGTGAGAGTGCGTATAATCCATGAACTCAACATTAGTCATAAAGAACTAACATACTTATTGCAAAAATCTACAAGTGATCAAAACTAGGCACTACGCGCATGCTCCTAGAGGGATAGATTGATAGGAAAAGACCATCGCTCGTCCTCGACCGCCACTCATAAGGAAGGCACTCAAACAACACCTCATGCTTCAAATTTTTCACACAACGGTTACCATACGTGCATGCTACGGGACTTGCAAACCCCAACACAAGTATTTCTCAATTTCACAATTACTCAACTAGCACGACTCTAATATTACCATCTTTATATCTCAAAACAATTATCAAGTATCAAACCATTCAATGCACTCTATATGAAAGTTTTTATTATACTCATCTTGAATGCCCATCATATTAGGACTAATTTCATAACCAAATCAAATTACCATGCTGTTCTAAAAGACTCTCAAAATAATATAAGTGAAGCATGAGAGATCAATAATTTCTATAAAATAAAACCACCACCGTGCTCTAAAAAGATATAAGTGAAGCACTAGAGCAAAATTATCTAGCTCAAAAGATATAAGTGAAGCACATAGAGTATTCTAATAAATTCCAATTCATGTGTGTCTCTCCCAAAAGGTGTGTACAACAAGGATGATCGTGGTAAACTAAAAAGCAAAGACTCAAATCATACAAGACGCTCTGAGGGAGTCCTGGATTAGGGGGTGTCCGGATAGCCGGACTATAACCTTTGGCCGGATTCTCGGACTATTAAGATACAAGATTGAAGACTTCGTCCCGTGTCCGGATGGGACTTTCCTTGGCGTGGAAGGCAAGCTTGGCAATACGGATATCTAGATCTCCTCCCATTGTAACCAACTCTGTGTAACCCTAGCCCTCTCCGGTGTCTATATAAATCGGAGGATTTTAGTCCGTAGGACAAACAGACAATCATACCATAGGCTAGCTTCTAGGGTTTAGCCTCTTTGATCTTGTGATAGATCTACTCTTGTACTACCCATATCATCAATATGAATCAAGCAGGACGTAGGGTTTTACCTCCATCAAGAGGGCCCGAACCTGGGTAAAACATTGTGTCCCTTGCCTCCTGTTACCATCTGGCCTAGACGCACAGTTCAGGACCCCTACCCGAGATCCGCCGGTTTTGACACCGACATTGGTGCTTTCATTGAGAGTTCCTCTGTGTCATCACCTTTACGCCCGATGGCTCCTCCGATCATCAACAACGACGCGGTCCAGGGTGAGACCTTTCTCCCTAGACAGATCTTCGTGTTCGGCGGCTTTGCACTGCGGGCTAATTCGCTTGGCCATCAGGTCAGATTTGGAAGTTTGAACTACACGACCGACATCCACAGAGACTTGATCTTCGATGGATTTGAGCCACAGCCGGGCGCGCCGCACTGTCACGATGGGTATGACCTAGCTCTGTCGCCGAACAGTACCCTAGAGGCCGCGCCCGCATCAGCTCTGACCCTTAGCTCGGAGCCAACTGCGCCGATCGAGGACGGGTGGCTAGACACCGCCTTGGGGGCTGCAGTCTCAATGGCGATCGAGCCAAGCTCCAGCCTCATCCTCTGCGAAGCCCGTGACTCCAAGGTGCCGGACTCTTTTCCGGACTCCGAACCTTCCGCGCCCCTGCCAATCGAATCCGATTGGGCGCCGATCATGGAATTCACCGCCGCGGATATCTTTCAGCACTCGCCCTTCGGCGACATTCTGAATTCACTAAGGTCTCTCTCTCTGTCAGGAGAGCCCTGGCCGGACTATGGCCAACAGGATTGGGATGCGGACGACGAAGAAATTTGACGCCCACCCACCACCCACTTCGTAGCCACTGTCGATGATCTAACCGACATGCTCGACTTCGACTCCGAAGACATCGACGGTATGGACGACGATGTAGGAGACGAACATGAACCAGCGCCTATAGGGCACTGGAAAGCCACCTCGTCATATGACATATATATGGTGGATACACCCAAAGAAGGCAATAGCGACGGAACAACGGGGGACGACCCCTCCAAGAAGCAACCCAAGCGCCGGCGTCAGCGGCGCCGCTCTAAGTCCCGCCAAAGCAAAAATGGTGATGCCGGCACGGGAGATAATAACACCCCGGTCAGTGCCGAAGACAATTCCCTCCAGCAAGATTCAGCGCAGGAGGATGGAGAAGCCAGCCCCCCTGAGAGAGTGGCAGATAGAGAAGAAGAGGATGATAATTACATGCCTCCCTCCGAAGACGAGGAAAGCCTCGGTGACGACGAATTTGTCGTGCCTAAGGATCCCGTCGAACAAGAGCACTTTAAGCACAGGCTTATGGCCACGACGAGTAGCCTTAAGAAAAAAACAGCAACATCTTAGAGCTGATCAAGACTTGCTAGCTGACAGATGGACGGAAGTCCTTGCGGCCGAGGAATACGAACTCGAACGCCCCTCCAAGAGCTACCCAAAGCGCAGGTTGCTACCCCGTTTAGAGGAGGAAGCACTTAAGCCTACATCACCAGCGCATGATGCGGCTGACCGGCCACCTCACGGCCGCGACAGAGAGTCCTCCCGGCCCTCCACTCAAGCTGCACCCCGGCGTCGCTCAAAAAATACCAAGGCACGGGGAAATGCGCTAGACCTGCGAGATATGTTGGAAGATAGGGCATGGCAAACAAGATCGATCTACGGATCGCGCGGGCGCCCCACGACACGAGACGATAACTGTCACGCCGTATACAGTAAATCCGGCCGGGCCGAACACAGCAGACAAAGCTCATTTGAGCTACGTCGTGATATAGCCCAGTACAGAGGTGCCGCACACCCACTATGCTTCACAGATGAAGTAATGGATCATCAAATCCCAGAGGGTTTCAAACCCGTAAACATTGAATCATAGATCCTGTGGTATGGATCGAGGACTATCTCCTTCATATCCACATGGCCCGTGGCGATGATCTACACACCATCAAATACCTCCCACCGAAGCTTAAAGGACCAGCTCGGCATTGGCTTAACAGCCTGCCAGCAAAATCAATTGGTTGTTGAGAGGACCTGGAAGCCGCATTCCTCGACAATTTCTAGGGCACTTATGTGTGACCAGACGCCGATGACCTGAGCCACATAATTCAGCAGCCAGAAGAATCTGCCAGACAATTCTGGACACGGTTCCTAACCAAGAAAAATCAAATCGTCGACTGTCCGGACGCAGAGGCCCTAGCATCCTTCAAGCATAACATCCGTGACGAGTGGCTTGCCCGGCACCTTGGACAGGAAAAGCCGAAATCTATGGCAGCCCTCACGACACTCATGACCCCCTTTTGCACGGGAGAAGACAGCTGGCTGGCTCGTAGCAATAACATGACCAAGAGCCCTGGTAATTCGGATACCAAGGACAGGCAGGTCGCGTCGCAACAAGCACAAGCACCGCATTAACAGCGACAACGCTAAAGATACGACAGTTAATGCCGGATTCAGAGGCTCTAAGCCCAGTCAGCGGAAAAAGCCATTTAAGAGGAACACTCCGGGCCCGTCCAGTTTGGACCGTATACTCGATCGCTCGTGCCAGATACATGGCACCCTCGAAAAACCAGCCAATCACACCAACAGGGATTGTTGGGTGTTCAAGCAGGCCGGCAAGTTAAATGCCAAAAACAGAGACAAGGGGCTGCACAGCAACGAGGATGAAGAGCCCCGGCCGCTGAACAATAGTGGACAGAAGGGCTTCCCCCCACAAGTGCGGACGGTGAACATGATATACGCAACCCACATCCACAAAAGGGAGCGGAAGCGTGCACTCAGGGACGTATACGCGCTGGAGCCAGTCGCCCCAAAGTTCAACCCATGGTCCTCCTGCCCGATCACTTTTGATCGAAGGGACCACCCCACTAGCATCCGCCATGGCGGATTCGCCGCATTGGTTCTAGACCCAATCATTGACGGATTTCACCTCACTAGAGTCCTTATGGATGGCGGCAGCAGCCTGAACCTGCTTTATCAGGATACAGTGCGGAAAATGGGCATAGATCCCTCAAGGATTAAACGCACAAAAACGACCTTTAAAGGCGTCATACCAGGTGTAGAGGCCAACTGTACAGGCTCAGTTACACTTGAAGTGGTCTTCGGATCCCCGGTTAATTTCCGAAGCGAGGAGTTAATCTTCGACATAGTCCCGTTCCGCAGTGGCTATCACGCACTACTCGGACGAACCACATTTGCAAAGTTCAATGCGGTGCCGCACTATGCATATCTCAAGCTCAAGATGCCAGGCCCTCGAGGAGTCATTACGGTCAATGGAAACACCGAACGCTCTCTCCGAACGGAGGAGCACACGGCGGCCCTCGCAGCGGAAGTACAAAGCAGCCTCTCAAGGCAATTCTCCAGTCCGGCTATTAAACGTCCGGACACCGTCAAGCGCGCCCGGAGTAACCTACAACAAGACCGCCTGGCACGTTCCGAGCAAGCGTAGCAATACGGCCCCAACCCCAGCCCTCGCGAAACTGCGAAATCAGTACTATGCGTACATAACTACGCTTTGAAAATACCATGGGCACAGGGGGAGGGGCACGACCACGGCACGCCCAAAAATGTGGCTCAACCGCACTAGGGGCTCCCGATTTTGTCATCATTTCCTACTTTCAGGACTCCACTCTTCGGAAGGCCTGTCCGGCAGTACAACCGCCGAACACACGATGCAACAACCAAGGAGGCAGAAAACTACGTCGAATTCCCAGGTGGTCTCTATAACGAGCAAAATACCTGTCTTACATACCGTCTCGCAGCTCGCCCCTGGAGAGGGACATGTCAAATAGTCCCATCTCTTGCTTATCGCACTATTTGTATTGTTCTGCTTTGACAGCAGCCTTTTAAAATAAACAATGCTTAGCTTCAGCTTATTATTGCATTCTTTATTCATTTCTTTTTCAATACATATGTTCAGTTATGACATTTAGCACCCGTACACTTTGGTACGGTCCATACGCCAGGGGCTCAAGCACCCCATAATACGGCGTGAGAAGTCCAAACACTTTCACAAAGTGCGGCCCTCCGAACTTATAGCATTATATGCATCAGCTCCGAATCATGTGTTTGGTCAATAGTTGGGTTTGCCCGGCTCCCATGTTTTGGTACCTTACGTTCCGCTATATCGGCTAAGGTAGCATTGGGAGAACTACTGCGATTGTGCCCCGGTTGAGCTGGGCTAAGCACCTTAGTAGAGAAAGCTAAAACTGACTGTCATGATAGGGCGAGAGCTGGTCGCTGTTCGGGAGGTTTCAAGTCCGTAAAGACTTATGCCGCTTAGAGAGAGGAGTCGGCTTTGTCCGGCCTAGGCGTGTATAGCGCCCCGAACTCGGTCTTCCGAACACTAGGGGCTTCGCCGAAATTTAAAATTATAGAATTCTCTGGCTAAGTGAGAGTGATAATGCATTTAGTCTGATTGCCTTGTTCGTTGTGCTGAGCACCTCCCTCGAAGGACCCAAGAATGGGAAAAAGAGTGCTCAGGTTTATCTCGAACACCCCAGCACTCGTGGCATGGGGGCAGAAGCCGACGATTCGCCATCTCTCAGACTCGATAAATGGCCGCATAGACGGTAATATTTTAAATTAAAACAAGCGTTGCATACCGCATATGAACAAGTTTTCAGCGCACAGGATAAAACAAACAAGTTCACTCAAATATTACATCTTTGGAACATTCGTCCGCCACAAGGCGGGCACCCTTCAGGACGCCCTCATAATACATCTCGGGGTGGCGATGCTCCTTGCCCTGCGGTGGCCTGTCCTTCACAAGCTTCTCCGCATCCATCTTGCCCCAGTGCACTTTAGCACGGGCAAGCGCCCTACGGGCACCTTCGATGCAGACAGAGGGCTTGACGACTTCAAGCCACGGACAGGCATCCACCAGCCGCCTCACCAGCCCGAAGTAGCTCCCAGGCAGGGCCTCTCCAGGCCACAGCCGAACTATAAGGCCCTTCATGGCCTGTTCAGCCACCTTATGGAGCTCGACCAGTTGCTTCAGCTGGTCGCTCAAGGGCACCGAGTGTTCGGCCTCAGCATACTGAGACCAGAACACCTTCTCCGTCGAGCTGCCCTCCTCGGCCCGGTAGAAGGCGGCGGCATCTGACACGCTACGGGGCAAATCTGTGAATGCTCCTGGAGAGCTCTGGATTCAGGTAAGTAACAAGTAATTCACTTTCACGTGCTTGCTTTGCATAAAGAATGCCTTACCCGCCACTATCTTCTTCATCGCCTCAACTTCCTGGAGGGCTTTTCGGGCTTCGGCCTTGGCAGACTTGGCGCTTTCAAGGGCCGCCGCGAGCTCGGACTCTCGCGTCTTTGAGTGAAGCTCCAAACTCTCATGTTTTTTCATGAGAGCCTGGAGCTCTTGCTGCACCTCGCCAACCCGCGCCTCATGTTTCTCCCGCTCGGTGCGCTCCGTGGCCGCCTTCTTTTCGGCCTCGGAAATCGCTTGCTTAAGGGTCGCCACCTCAGTCGTGGCCCCTAGGACACCAATAGCGATCCTGTCATTTTTTGCAACTGCATCTTTTTAAATATACTCCACAAGGTATTACTTACCTTCTTTTTCCTCGAGCTCCTTTTTAGCAAGGCCGAGCTCTTGCTCGGACCGCTCGAGACTTTGCTTCAGCGCATCCACCTCCGCAGTCAGTGCGGCAAAGGCCAGCAACGAAGCCTGCATACGCATATCTATCTATCTATCTATCTATCTATACCTATACTAATTACAGACTCCCAAAAAATTACCACGTTAATCAGTAATTAGGAACCGCTCATCTGGTGGGACCGAGTTATTACGGTCCAGATTAATCCATATATTTGGAATTCCCACATTAACCAACGAAAATAAAAAACATGAAAAACTAACCTGCGATATCCCTAGGGGACATATTTTTTTAATAGTAGGAATTATAATGGTTCATATTAATAAAAAGGAAGCCTTCATGTCACGTACAACATCCTAAGAGTTCGGACATTAGGGAGCCAAATTATACTTAACGTCCTGATTAATAGAAGTGTCCCTGCCACCTACGTCTTCCCATATATACATGCAGATAATGCTTCGATTAAAAGAAGTCTCTTTGTCACCAACGACTATTCCCATTATACATACAAATAGTTAATCCTCATGTACGTCAGAAAATAATTAATCATCATGCAACCAAGGCCTAGAGGATAACATCTAGAAAAACCAAGATGAGAAGCTTCAATGCCTTCGTGGTCGCAGGCGATGATATATTGTCAGCTGTTAAAGACCTGCATGCGCCACGCCTCGCCGCAATAAGCTGCTGCTAGCCGCTGTTCTGTTGCTAGCCATCGCCATGAAATTCTACGGCCGTGATGAGATCCTGCGCTCGCAAGATGGTCTTGCCGCTGCAGCCGTACGTGACATGCTGTTGCGTGTATACATGCTCTCATTGCTGCCGCTGTGTGGGTTTCACGTGATCTAGCTACCAATCAGAGAAACACAGAGATCTCAAGTCGATGGAAGAGGCTACAACCAGGTGCAGCCAACGGCAGCAAGCTGCACAAATTTCTTCTTGAAGAATTTAATTGAAAGAGAGGTTACTACAGCCAATAGGAAGAGATGAAGGCAACATCCAATGAAACCAGAGAAAAAGACAAGGGAAGGAAGAGAAATCGTGAGCTTGCTATGGAAGAATATTCCATGTTGCCCAGGTAAACCATAGTTGTCATTATTTCGAAAGTAGATATGTGGCTGTAATTTAATTGTAAAACTGCAATTAAACAGTGTGTAATCTGAAATTAAGGCAACGGTAAAAGTTGTGGGATTAGTGGTAAGCTTTCCAGTGGCACCACTTTTGTTCGATTCTGATTTATGGCTTGCAAGCTACGACCAAAAATCTAATACTGGCACTGCGTTTTTTGTAAGAACATATTACTGTTTAGCCAATATTCCATCAAATTTGAGGAAGAATCATATTATGTTTAAAGCAAGAAAATTTTAGGTATTTCCTCTAGATACCATAGCTGGTATCATTTCAGATGTTTGGATAAGCATATTAATAGGTAAAAAGATAATATTAAAGGGTTCGCCAAGGAACACTTATGTAGTATATTTTTGTGTGACAATCTTTGAATAGTTTCTGATTGGAGTTTGCCTCGTAGGTTTGGATAGATGCAATGCGAGGTTATTCCTTCCAATGGTCACCCTGGGAATGTGTATATATGAATGTTTCCTTTAAGAAATACCGTAACGTCAATGCTATTTTTACAACCATATAAAAATGATTTTTTTTTGCAAATTAGGATGCTCGATTATTTTAAAAAACACAAAGGACACTCGGCATTCCGTCAAAGACAAATACCAAATTTTCATTGTCTCGGCGCCTCACTCAGAGGTGTTGGATACATCTTCTCTCAAGAAAAAGGTGTCGTCTATATCAAGTCCAATAGCTCTGTCATACATGCATATAGATATAAAACATGCATTCATGTTGAGGTATGTAATCATTTGGTATCCTTAATACCGTAGCAGCAGGCTGCATGAATATGCATTTCCCTCAAAACATTTATATCATTAACTGAAATATTTGTCAGTTGCTCAATGAAGTACACACATCAGGTACAAGTTCGTCAAGCTACGTGCTAGAGGAAGGAGACAAAAACACGTGTTTTTGCACCCTCCTATGGATGTTGCACGTACCATAGCTAACTCTAGAGCACCATCGGTACTACAAGACAGACGATTATGAATCATCACATGATATGCAGTCCGTAAGAGTCTCCTTCGGCCGCCATAGAAAAAAAACATGATCACCAACTGAATAGGTTCATAATGATAGGAATTGGTAATAGTTAAAAAATTGCACTCTATGTTTTCCATCAAAATTTAAAGTTTCTAACTCTTTATGTTTTCTAATATTTAACTTTGATCACTACTTTTGCATGAACATATATACAAACAATAAACTATGGATAAGTTATGCCATGCATGTACTTCATGATCAATTAATCTAATAAAACTAATTACACCAATGCAATCAACTTAAATATTTGTTACAATTATGGTTGTAAAAGGGAAGTTTGGCATCCAACTACCTAAAACATTTTCTACTTTAAAACATATCAAGGTATTAATTTCTGGCTCATTCACAAAACAAGAATTGATGTTTCTTTTTTTATATTATTGCTAGGAGTAACAATGAAAACCAACATAATACTCTACGATTCTTGCAAGATAACTTAATATATTCTCGCAAAAAAAAGAAAAACATATGTCATGTAAAGTGCAGATGTATAAGGTGTTTTGTTTAGAGAGACTTATAACATGTGTAAAGAAGACTTACTGGAATGTGCTACTTTATGCATAAATATAGCAATTTAAAAGCAGCCTTTTTTTCTAAAGACACTGTTTGGGTCTCATACTACTTATAGGTTTCTTTTAATTTTGATTCAAAAAATATAATTTAGAATAAAAAATCAAGCAACGTGAAAATATTCCAGGAATGACAAACTATAATTTCAAACACTTATTTGGGTTGTAAGTAAAGTACTATTTAAGTATTTCCATTCCACATATTTGAAAATTGTGCTGACCCGTGGATACATGCATACACAGAACCAACTTAATGGTCGCATTTATCAGGAAAGAATGACACATGGTCGATTTATCTTCTCATTTTGGCCACATTGTGGATGTTTCCCTACAACTTTATAACTGCCACTCTATAGATAAAAAAATAATTTATCTAAATTGATGGCATATAGTCGTCAAAAGGCTTCACTTCATCATGTTGATAGTAAGAAAAGTGTATAGTATTTGTACATCTTATCTAGCCCCATAAAGTTAAGTATGGTATTGACACAATAGAGCTGTAGGATTAAATAGATGGTTCATTTTTATGAGAAATTTATAAAATAGTGCATATAGTAGCAGGAAAAGGTGATGCTACAGGATATGCCTTATGGAGGATTATTTGCGGCCGAGCACAAAAGATGATGATCTACTATCAAAACATGAGTTTACAGAAGAAATATGAGTTGTATCAAAGTCCCTTGAAGGGGTCACACTTTACTCAGGTCAACAAAGAACGGTAGTCAGTGTTTTGTCTTGTGTGCACTGAATTCACTTTGAAGAACATTTTTCCTTGAATATACGTAGATGAAGTTTATGTACTACTGGGAAAAAGCTTAGTTTACGTCCAAAAAAAGAAAGGGTTTCAGATGTAATGATGTAAGCAACTAAAAATCATTACAAATTATAGCTTCCACATTGATGCACTTGAATACATAAATGGAATAGAAATCTAACAAATATATTAAAGTCAAGAATAAAACTAGGTTAAAGTTGTGACGATCAAATGCATCAAAATGAATTTGAGAACTCAAATATGTTCCTTATATATTTATATGCATATGGAAAATATAGTGATGTACTCCCTCTGATCACAAATAGCCTGCCAAAACGTCTTACATTTGTGAATAGAGGGAGTAGCAAATTCAACATATAAATAGGACACACAGCAAATAAGAACAATGAATCAATATCATAGGTATTATATATATATATATTCTATATTCTAGCCCATGCGGATGCATGGGTTGGCGACTAGTTGACTTAATTATGTTAGACTCATGCGAATGTTGTTAGATCCTCTATTCGGCTTTTCTTTTCGAACGCCAAACAGAGCATCAGGGGCTACTGTCTATGCGGTAATATTTTCACATATTTTTCACATACCTCAAAGCCTGTTAGCAGGCTGGCACAGGCTTCAGTCAGCCCGCTTTTGGTGGACTGAACCTTCTGGATCACCGCATTCATAATAGTGCGGTGCTCCTCATCGATGGAGGCGCCGTTAAGCACCTCCAGCAAATTATCCGGTGCCTCCGGTTGGACGGATGTTACCGGCGTCGTAGGCTTGCCCTTCTTACTAGGGGGCCGCCTGCCGGACTCCGGAACCATTGAAGGTTCCGGTGCAGTGTCCGGCCCAGGGCCGGACTTGGAGCCCTTGGGGTTTTTTTCCCCTTTGCGCCTGGAGTCCGGGAGGTCGCCTTGCGGCGCCTCCACCTCCTCCTGGCTTGGAACCTCTTGGGACAGCACCTCGGCGTTGTCCGTAGGGCGGGGGGAGGTAGCGGTCGGAAGTGAAAAACTATTCACATCCGATGAATCCAGGGAGCCGCTCGACGACACGTCGAGCCGAGCTTTGGGCGGACTACATAATTATATTCGGCATCAGGAGAAGCTGTGCAATAAAGGAACGCCATGAGTCACTCAGGTATTCGAATACTTAAGATTTTGCCAGGGGCTTGGCCCTGAGCGGCCACTCCTCTTCGCCGTCGTTGGTGTTGGTGGAGTAGTCCGTAGGAAGGGTCCTCCCTTTCTTGGACCCTCCGGCCTCCCCAGTTGGGGCGGCCTTCCTTTTCTTTTCTCCCCCTGCTGGGGAAGAAACCTCTCTTTCCTCCTCCTCGTCTTCATGGGAGGAGTGCGCCTCGGAGTCATCGGACAATGAGTCCGACTCCACCGGGCGCCGGGAACTCTTTCGGGTTCCCGTGGCCTTCTTCTTGGCCTTCTTCTCCGGCACCACGTAAGGTGCCGGAACCAGCAGCTCCGCCAAGCGGGCGTCCGCTGGGTCTTCGGGCAAAGGAGCCGGACAGTTGATCTGTTCGGCCGTCCTCTGCCAGTCCTGTCAAAGGCATGGGAGCTTAGATCCCGCATAGAGTCAAACTATGAAAGACAAATATCCTGTAAGAGGTAAAAACAGCTTACCGCATTGGCTTGACACTGAGCGCTGAATCCGCGATCCTCGGTAGCGGATGCGGGAGCCTCGGCCCCCTTGAATAGCACCTTCCAGGCATCTTCGTACGTTGTGTCGAAGAGCCTGCTCAGAGTTCGATGCTGGGCCGGGTTGAACTCCCACAAGCTAAAATCCCGCTGTTGGCACGGGAGGATCCGACGGATGAGCATGACCTGGACTACGTTAACAAGTTTAAGCTTCTTGCTCACCAGGTTTTGGACGCATGTTTGGAGTCCGGTCAGCTCTCCTTTTTTACCCCACGACAGGCCCTTCTCTTTCTAGGAGGTGAGCCGCGTAGGGATTCCGGATCGGAACTCGGGGGCTGCGACCCATTCAGGGTCACGCGGCTCGGTGATGTAGAACCACCCCGATTGCCACCCCTTTATGGTCTCCACGAAGGAGCCCTGGAGCCATAGGACGTTGGGCATCTTGCCCACCATGGCGCCTCCGCACTCCGCCTGGCGACCGTCCACTACCTTCAGCTTGACATTGAAGGTCTTCAGCCATAGGCCGAAGTGGGGCTTGATGAAGAGGAAGGCCTCGCACACGACGATGAACGCCGAGATGTTGAGGATGAAGTTCGGGGCCTGATCGTGGAAGTCCAGGCCATAGTAGAACATGAGTCCCCGGACAAATGGGTGGAGAGGGAAGCCTAGTTCATGGAGGAAATGGGTGAGGAACACCAGCCTCTCATGGGGCCTGGGGGTGGGGATGAGCTGCCCCTCGTCTGGGAGCCGGTGTGCGATGTCGTCAGACAAGTACCCGGCTTGCCTCAGCTTCTTGATGTGTCCCTCCGTAACGGAGGAGACCATCTACTTGCCTCCCGCTCCGGACATGGCTGGAGAAGGTTGAGGTGGGGAATGCGGACTTGGGCGCTGAAGCTTGAGTGCGCAAAAATGGATGAGCAAAGGAGGAAGAAGGCGTGGATGGAAAGGAGGATTCTTATCCCCTTATATGGGCGGACGAAGCTATGCGTCCCCACTAGCCTGGTAAAAGTCGCTTATCTCCTAAGCGCCGTAATCAATGGCGCGATTGGGTTACCCACGCCCGTATTGATGAGAATCCCGGGATAAGGGGACACGATCTCTACTTCGACAAGACGTGCCAAGGAAACCGCCTCGCAAAATGCGCTGAGGTGGGACAGTAAAAACGGTTCAAATAAAGGCTTGACTGTGGCGTGAGGACACGCTACAGAATACGTCAGCAGATTAGATTTGTGTCAATATTATTCTCTCTACGATAGTATGTGGAACTTATTTTGCAGAGCTGGACACTATCCTTGTGTTCAAAATCTTCTATGAAGTATTCGGAGGAGGAACCCGCCTTGCAATGCCGAAGACAATCTGCGCGCCGGACTCATCGTCATTGAAGCCTGGTTCAGGGGCTACTGAGGGAGTCCTGGATTAGGGGGTGTCCGGATAGCCGGACTATAACCTTTGGCCGGACTCTCGGACTATTAAGATACAAGATTGAAGACTTCGTCCCGTGTCTGGATGGGACTTTCCTTGGTGTGGAAGGCAAGGTTGGCAATACGGATATGTAGATCTCCTACCATTGTAACCGACTCTATGTAACCCTAGCCCTCTCCGGGGTCTATATAAACCGGAGGGTTTTAGTCCGTAGGACGAATAGATAATCATACCATAGGCTAGCTTCTAGGGTTTAGCCTCTTTGATCTCGTGGTAGATCTACTCTTGTACTACCCATATCATCAATATTAATCAAGCCGGACGTAAGGTTTTACCTCCATCAAGAGGGCCCAAACCTGGGTAAAACATTGTGTCCCCTGCCTCCTGTTACCATCCGGCCTAGACGCACAGTTCAGGACCCCCTACCCAAGATCCTCCGGTTTTGACACCGACATGCTCCAACCAAAACACAGATCATGTGGTGAATAAAAATACAGCCTCAAGTAAAGTTACCGATTGACAAAGACGAAAGAGGGGGTGCCTTCCGGGGCATCCCCAAGCTTTGGCTTTTGGTTGTCCTTGAATTTTACCTTGGGGTGCCATGGGCATCCCCAAGCTTAGGCTCTTGCCACTCCTTATTCCAAAATCCATCAAATCTTTACCCAAAAACTTGAAAACTTCACAACACAAAACTCAACAAAAAATTTCATGAGCTCTGTTAGTATAAGAAAACAAACCACCACTTTAATGTACTGTAATTAACTCATTCTTTATTTATATTGGTGTTAAACCTACTGTATTCCAACTTCTCTATGGTTCATACCCCCCGATACTAGCCATAATTCATCAAAATAAGCAAACAACACATGAAAAACAGAATCTGTCAAAACAGAATAGTCTATAACAATCTGGAGGTTTTGAATACTTCTGTAACACCAAATTTTTTGAATAATTAAGACGACCGAAATAATTTGTATATTGATCTATTGCTGTTGGAATTGGTATTTTTATCGCTCTCTGGTAAAAAATGGAAATTATTTTCGTGAGCGCATACTTTCTGTTTTTCAGCAATATCAAACAACAATCACCCAAGAAGATCCTAAAGGCTTTACTTGGCACAAACACTAATTAAAATATAAAAAACACAACCATAACAGAGGATAGACAAATTATTTATTAATAAACAGGTACAAAAAGTAAAGAACAAAAATAAAATTGGGTTGCCTCCCAACCAGCGCTATCGTTTAACGCCCATAGCTAGGCATAAAAGCAAGAATAGATCTAGGTATTGTCATCTTTGGTATGCAATCCATAAATGGCTCTCATAATTGATTCATAAGGAAATTTAATTTTCTTTCTAGGAAAGTGTTCCATGCCTTTCCTTAACGGAAATTAGAATCTAATATTTCCTTCTTTCATGTCAATAATTGCACCAATCGTTCTAAGGAAAGGTCTATCAAGAATAATAGGACATGTAGGATTGCAATCTATATCAAGAACAATGAAATATATGGGCACATAATTCCTATTTGCAACAATAAGAACATCATTAATCCTTTCCATAGGTTTCTTAATGGTGGAATCCACAAGGTGCAAATTTAAGGAACAATCATCAAATTCACGGAAACCTAACACATCACACAAAGTTTTTGGAATCGTGGAAACACTACCACCCAAATCACACAAAGCATATCATTCATAATATTTAATCTTAATCTTGATAGTAGGTTCCCACTCATCATAAAGTTTTCTAGGAATAGAAACTTCTAGTTCAAGCTTTTCTTCATGAGATTGCATTACAGCATCAACGATATGTTTAGTAAAAGCTTTATTTTGATCATAAGCATGAGGAGAATTTAACATGGATTGCAACAAGGAAATACCATCTATCAAAGTGCAATTATCATAATTAAATTTCTTGAAATCCAAAATAGTGGGTTCATTGCTATGTAAAGTTTTGACCTCTTCAATCCCACTTTTATTAATTTTAGCATCAAGGTCTAAAAACTCCGAATCATTGGGACACCTTTTAACTAAAGTTGACTCATCTCCAGTCCCATCTTTATCAGAATTCATATTGGAAAACAAAGATTTAATAGGATACACATCAATCACTTTTAGATCTTCATCATTATTATCATGAAAACTAGAAGAACACGCTTTCACAAAGCAATCTTTTTAGCACGCATCCTAGCGGTTCTTTCCTTGCACTCATCAATGGAAATTCTCATGGCTTTGAGAGACTCATTGATGTCATGCTTAGGTGGATTAGATCTAAGTTTCAAAGAATCAACATCAAGAGAAATTCAATCCACGTTCCTAGCCAACTCATCAATCTTAAGCAATTTTTCTTCAACCAAAGCATTGAAATTCTTTTGCGAACTCATAAATTCTTTAACACTATTCTGAAAATCAGAGGGCATCTTATTAAAATTTCCATAAATTTTTTTATAGGAATTACCATAATTATTAGAGGAATTATTAGAAAACGGGCTAGAATTAAAATTTTCTCTATACGCATTGTTACCAAAATTGTTCCTACCAACAAAATTCACATCCATAGATTCATTATTATTCTCAGTCAAAGTGGACAAAGGCATATCATTAGGATCAGAAGAAACACTCTGATTAGCAAACAATTTCATAATTTCATCCATCTTTCCACTTGACGGTGTCCTGGGCTAGGGGGTACTCACCACGTCGTCTCCCGATCTATTAGATTGGGACGAGGACCCCCGTGGCCGTATACTCATGGGCCAGTTCGGACGGCTACCGCATACAAGGAAGATTCCACAAGACTTGGCGATCAAGACCAGGACTTCTCCCCACCAGCGTATTCGGCTAGGACTCTTGTTATCCTAGGCCTCCGGTGCATTATATAAACCGAGGCCAGGCTAGTCGATAGAGATACAACATATACAACTATCATACCATAGGCTAGCTTCTAGGGTTTAGCCTCCTTGATCTCGTGGTAGATCTACTCTTGTACTACCCATATCATCAATATTAATCAAGCAGGAGTAGGGTTTTACCTCCATCGAGAGGGTCCGAACCTGGGTAAAAACATCGTGTCCCTTGTCTCCTGTTACCATCCGCCTAGACGCACAGTTCGGGACCCCCTACCCGAGATCCGCCGGTTTTGACACCGACATTGGTGCTTTCATTGAGAGTTCCGCTGTGTGATCGACAAAAGGATCGATGGCTCGCCGGCAGATCAACTGCGACTTTGGCGTCTCCGTCACCAGTTCGACTGGTCACCTTGGTTTGACCAAGAATTGCGCCCCGTGTTCGGATCACCATGTTCGGACGAGGGCCTTCATCAAACATCAACTCCGATCTCTATCAAGATCACAGAGGAATCATCTATGGAGCTCGGGGGCTCAACGTCAACATTGCCCTCAAGCGACTGTGCTGTTTTTTTGGACAGCGAACTCGTATCTGTCGCCACCACCTCCTCGAGTATCGCTTTGACGATCGCTTTGGTGAAATTATGCGGAATTGAGTCTACAACAACCCTGGAAAATTTTGTTGAGTTCCAATGGAGGAATCTCTGGCAATCCACGATATACCGGAGCCGTGTCAAATCTGGACGGGAATTTGGATGAGTTTAGGGCGTGATGTCCAGCTTATAGCTCGGACGTCCTTTGGAAGATCTAACCGTTGATCGGCTGCGGAATTCCTATATCTACTACCTCTCAAAATTTCGGCTCGATCCGACCGTGCAAACTCCGGAAACCTTCCGATTAGTGCATCACTTTTTGGATCTGTTTTCTGCGCGAAAACGAATCCGACCCGAGTTCATCTTTTTTATGAACAGGATTTCGGACATCCCTTTTGAAGGAAGTTTTGTATGGGGTATTGTGTTTTGTTTTCGAACACATCCCACTAACTGTAAGATCTTTTGAACATGATCTTCAACATCATGCTGGTGTTAAACCAGTCCGACAATATTACTCCACGGCTGCCGACCTGCGCTAGACACGGCGTCGCTTTGTCGAGCCGAGCTCAACTTTTTCGGATCATCATCTCGGCAAGCTGAACAAGAGCCCGGCATCGCGAAGGATAAATCATCACCAACATCACCACCCCATGGATTACACGGAGCGGGCATACCGGCATCGCCGCACGGTCGCTTCATCAAGTCGGCATCGACCACGTCACGACCTGCATCGACAGGGCCGCACTATTGCTTCTTCAAGCTGGTGTCCATCACACCGACCTACTTCGAATCATCGGCTGACATCGAGGCTTCGACATATCGGCTGGACCGGGGGCTTCGCCATCTCTTCATCAACCTACTCCGGACACTTCGGCGTCACTAGCCGACCAGCTCCGTCACGTTAGCTGGGCCGAGGGCTTTGCCTCGGCGAGTCAACCTTTACCAGCATTGCCATGCCGTCGTTTTATCGCCCATCAGGAAATGGGTGTGCGGAGCGGGTCCCAATTTTAGGAATCACCTTCCTTCGGATTGCTACAACAAATAAACCAGGTGCTATTAATCCTAGTATTTTTTGCTTGTTTGGGTTCATTTTTCCCAAGGAATTATTACTCTGGTTTGTCCGTCATATGTACACAGGTCTATCAAATGGTGGCTGCATTAACGACAGTCGCATGGTGGTTCGGTCAGTTTCCGTACATAGTCCGGCGAACGCCGCACTCGGAGCTCAGACCGACCTGCGAATTCAGGCTTTGCCACGCCTTTACCGCATCACGCCGACGCCCTGCATCGACTTGACTTTGGCACCAGGCCATATTTCTTTTTTACTCACTTTGCATAAATTATTTATTATGCAACGATTTTTTTAATTATCATTATTACTATTATCTCCGGTTTGCACTATTTTCTATGCGCAGGAAAATGATCCGGGGACTTCGACGTCACTCTGCCGGTCTGCATTGATCATGCTATGTCACCACTTCGGCGTGTCAAGCTCTCCGCTCCGCCACCTCGGGACCGGCTTGAGGGATGGAACCTTGCCCCGCATCAAGCTCGGACCGCGTCATCAATACCGAACACATTAACCAGCTAAGTCGCTTTCATGCTAAAAGCTTTAATTTCTAACTTGCGTTCGGTTCGACCAAGCATTATACTTTTTTGGAAAAAAGTTGCTTCTAAAAAATTTCCTTGTCCAAACTTTGTTTGTGACGCATAAATTCAAATACCCCGTTTACTTGGGGGCTTCCTTTATGAAGCTTTTCCCGTTGCATATGATTATACTTGTACGACTTTGTTCCTTGTTCGTGTATTACGCCACAATATGCACCACATTGACTTAAGCGATTTGCAAGCTGGGTTGCCTCGCTCCTGTGTTTACCCCTACGTTCCCGATTGTTCGGCTAGGGAGTAAAGGGAGCACCTTTGCGATTGTCACGATCGGGTCACCCGAGCCGGACCTCAGACTGGGTGAAGCCGAAAGCTAGCGCTCTTATAGTTATTCAATGATGGTTGGCACACAACGGAACTCATGAGTACAAAAAATCTATTGCACAAGTCTCATAATAACAATGAGCACCGAAGAAAGGTATCGGTGGGGGTACTATTTTCTTCGAAGATGCTTCTTACTCTTCGCAGTAATATAGCATAAGTTCCCTGAGCGCGCTTTGTCTGTTACAGCCTTATGGCCTGATTGCCTGGTTATTGGAAACACCGTCGATATTCTCGACCGATGGAGTACATAACACTTTTCGGTCCTTAATCGAAGAGGGAGAAGCCGATGGTCGGTTAAGACGCGTTTAAAGTTCGGTTGAACATAGATATGATATAAGTACTTCGGTACATGCAATCATTCTTCTACCCAAGTCACTTGGGGGCTCTTAAGTTTATTTGAGCCGTTTTATAATAAGTGTTCTTCTCAGTCGTTGCAAAGTTCTATTATTATTATTATTATTATTATTATTATTATTATTATTATTATTTATCACTCCTTTTTTCGACGCGAGTGTGCGGTCACTAGCTGGGGAGCCTAATTTCTCTCTCAAAGCCGCTAGAGTTTAGTTTGCTAAACTGGCCTAATGAGAAGTACTCCGCCCTCGGGATAGGAGGTTGAAGCCGTAGGCTGACCCGCTCGAAGTCTTGAGATAGGATGTGTCATGTTAAAGGACGACAGAAGCACTTCTTTTTTCTAAGACCAATTTTCGGATTGGCACCGAACACTTGATCTTGTTCGGACGTCATGTTTTTACTGACGTTTCTTGGTTTTCCAAGCTTTTTGGCACTTTTAAACTATTTATGCTTTTCCAGCATTAGTCTCGCAGTGCAACGCCGGACACCTTTAGGGATTCGGCAAAAACATTCTCAAATATTGCTATATTTGCATCGGTTTCGAATTGTGTCTTCCGTCAATAGTTGGGTTGCCCGACTCCTGCACTTGCTTCCTACGTTCCGTTTTATTCAGCTAGGCGTGCAAAGGAAGAACCACTGCGATTGTGCTTCCAGCTCACATGGTTAAGCACCTTAGTGGAGAAAGCCGAAAACTGACTGTCACAATAAGCGTAAACTGGTCAGCGATCCGATGACTATGACGGGCCATTCATAACATTGGCCGAAGTGTTTACGGCTTGACCTCGACTGTCGCCGAACACTACCGGGGGCTATTAACTGGCCTCCCAAACTAAATCCTCGATATTTTGCTCTTACATTCGAGCTGAGGTTTCATGATCATGCTTAGCATGACAACCCAAAGAAAGGAACCGATAGCGGGACTATTTTCTTTGGAATACATTTCTTCTGCTAAACAGTAATATAACATATCTCTCTGCGTACCTTTGTTTATAAAACTGTGTGGCCAGATTGCCTTGTTTGTCGTAAATCTTTGCCCTCATAAAGGCTTTATAAAGTAGGACAAACACTCCTCGGCTACTGGCCAAAGAGGTGGAAGCCGATGGTCGGTCAACAAAGTTTTGTACAATGCGGATCCGAGCATTAATGACGTAAAGTACTTGGATACATAGAGTCATTACACATAATTTGTGATTTTACTATGGATATTGATCCTTAATTCGGCCACCCGTGCCCGCATTAAGGCTCGGGGGCTACTGGGCTTCGGGCTTATTATTTACAAATATTAAAGGGGCACATCGATCCCCTAATCTGGTGTTGCCACCCGACCAGTGTCTCGGGGGCTACTGCATTGCTTGTCCAATGCAGAAAATTTTATGTGCACTATAGTTTCTGAGGAGATTTTGATCCTTAGGTTGGTCGGCCGCACCCAACCTGAGGAGGACTGAGCACGCCGCTTTTGTGTCCCGAAGTATTCTGCCGAGCTAGGACTTGATCCTCAGGCCGATTTTGCAAATCAACCTGAGTCTCAGCGGCTACTGGGATCAGCGGTCTTATGTCATCCTTCATGTGCATCTCAGGTTTTAGACCGATACACACCTTGAGGGCTACTGGCTATATATCTCGGCAGAGAATAAATTGCACCAATAAAAAATATTGACAAAAAATCGGCCCATAGTCGGGGTGGTGCACCACCTCGGAAGCAGTCCGGCATAAAGCTCGGGCGCTAGTGGCTGGCTCCATAGAGGGCATTTCCGGCATTAAGCTCGACTAAACTCCTTCAACTTTTTTGAACCAAGGTGATATGACACCTCGGATATAGTCCGGCATTGGAGCCTGGACACAGTCCGGCGTTGGAGCTCGGATATATTTCGGCGTTGGAGCTCGGATATACAGTCCGGTGTTGGAGCTCGGATACATAGTCCGGCGTTAGAGCTCGGATACATTCCGGTGCTAGAGCTAGGAAGCGGTCCGGCATTGGTGCTCGGTTGCAAAAGATACCTCGAATGCAGTCCGGCGTTGGAGCTCGGACGCAAGAGGACCCTGCCTCCTGGGAACAACTTCAAACCCGAGGTGTGGCATAAAAATAAACAAGGCATTGATAAAGGCCGGAAACTTAAAGGGGCTCCTTGGATACCCGACGTGTAAACTCGTCGAATGCATTTCGGCGATCCTCAAGATCGAAGATAAAGAAGATTTGTTGAACCAGTTTTCAAGACCGGCAACCGAAGATGAAGAACAGTTCGGAAGAATCGAGGAGCGTCCCTAACTTGAAGACCGGTTCAAGGGGCTACTGACGGTGTCCTGGGCTAGGGGGTACTCACCACGTCGTCTCCCGATCTATTAGATTGGGCCGAGGACCCCCGTGACCGTATACTCATGGGCCAGTTCGGACGGCTACCGCATACAAGGAAGATTCCACAAGACTTGGCGATCAAGACCAGGACTTCTCCCCACCAGCGTATTCGGCTAGAACTCTTATTATCCTAGGCCTCCGGTGCATTATATAAACTGAGGCCAGGCTAGTCGATAGAGATACAACATATACAACAATCATACCATAGGCTAGCTTCTAGGGTTTAGCCTCCTTGATCTCGTGGTAGATCTACTCTTGTACTACCCATATCATCAATATTAATCAAGCAGGAGTAGGGTTTTACCTCCATCGAGAGGGCCCGAACCTGGGTAAAAACATTGTGTCCCTTGTCTCCTATTACCATCCGCCTAGACGCATAGTTCGGGACCCCCTACCCGAGATCCGCCGGTTTTGACACCGATACCACTGAAAACATTAATCTCTTCAATCACATGAACTTTTTTACTAGTGGATCTTTCGGTCTGCCATTGAGAATAATTAACCATAATATTATCTAGGAGTTTAGTAGCTTATCCTAAAGTGATTTCCATAAAAGTACCTCCCGCGGCCGAATCTAAAAGATTTCTAGAAGAAAAATTCAATCCGGCATAAGAATTTTGTATAATCATCCATAAATTCAAACCATGAGTAGGGCAATTACATATCATTAATTTCGTCCTCTCCCAAGCTTATGCAACATGCTCATGATCAAGTTTCTTAAAATTCATAATATCGTTTCTAAGAGAGATGATCCTAGTGAGGGGAAAATACTTAGAGATAAAAGCATCTTTGCACTTATTCCATGAATCAATACTATTTTTAGGCAAATAAGAGAACCAAGTTTTAGCACGATCTCTAAGAGAAAACGGAGATAACTTCAATTTAACAATATCATTATCCACATCTTTCTTCTTTTGCATATCACACAAATCAACAAAGTTGTTTAGATGTGTAGCGACATCTTCACTAGGAAGGCTAGAAAATTGATCTTTCAGGACAAGATTCAACAAAGCAACATTAATTTCACAAGATTCAACATCGGTAATAGGAGCAATCGGAGTGCTAATAAAATCATTGTTGTTGGTATTGGAAAAGTCACATAATTTAGTATTATCTTGAGCCATCGTGACAAACAGTCAATCCAACATGCAATCACACAAGAAGCAAGCGAAAACAAGCGAATGGAAAAGGGGCGAATAAAATGGCAAAGGTGAAGTGGGGGAGAGGAAACGAGAGGCAAATGGCGAATAATGTAAGGCGAGGGAGAAGAGTTTATGATGGGTACTTGGTATGTCTTGACTTGAGCATAGATCTCCCCGACAACGGCGCCAGAAATCCTTCTTGCTACCTCTTGAGCATGTGTTGTTTTTCCCTTGAAGAGGAAAGGGTGATGCAGCAAAGTAGCGTAAGTATTTCCCTCAAATTTTGAGAACCAAGGTATCAATCCAGTAGGAGATAACACGGAAGTCACCTAGTACCTGCACAAACAATTAAGAACCTTGCAACCAACGCGATAAAGGGGTTGTCAATCCCTTCACGGTCACTTGCAAAAGTGAGATCTGATAAAGATAGTAAAATAAATATTTTTGGTATTTTTGTTGTATAGATTGGAAAGTAAAGATTGCAAAATAGTAAACTAGATGCGATAATAAAAAGAGATGCAATGTAATAAGGAAGAGACCCCGGGGCCATAGGTTTCACTAGTGGCTTCTCTCGTGATAGCATGTACTACGGTGGGTGAACAAATTACTGCCGAGCAATTGATAGAAGAGTGCATAATTATGAGAATATCTAGCCAATGATTATGAACATAGGCATCACGTCCGTGTTAAGTAGACCGAAACGATTCTGCATCTACTACTATTACTCCACACATCGACCGCTATCCAACATGCATCTAGAGTATTAAGTTCATAAGAACAGAGTAATGCTTTAGGCAAGATGACATGATGTAGAGGAATAAACTCAAGCAATATGATATAAACCCCATCTTTTTATCCTCGATGGCAACAATACAATATGTGCCTTGCTGCCCCTACCGTCACTGGGAAAGGACACTGCAAGATTGAACCCAAAGCTAAGTACTTCTCCCATTGCAAGAAAGATCAATCTAGTAGGCGAAACTAAACCGATAATTCGAAGAGACTTGCAAAGATATCAAATCATGCATATAAGAATTCAGAGAAAAACCAAATATTGTTCATAGATAAACTTGATCATAAATCCACAATTCATCATATCTCGGCAAACACACCGGAAAAAGTATTACATCAAATGGATCTCCAAGAACACTGAGGAGAACTTTGTATTGAGAACCAAAGAGAAAGAAGAAGTCATCTAGCTAATAATTATGGACCCGAAGGTCTATGGTAAACTACTCACACATCATCGGAGAGGCTATGGTGTTGATGTAGAAGCCCTCCGTGATCGAATCCCCCTCCGGCAGATTGCCGGAAAAGGCCCCAGATGGGATCTCACGGGTACAGAAGGTTGCAGCGGTGGAAAAGTGGTTTCGTGGCTCCCCCTGATGTTTTTAGGGTATAAGAGTATATATAGGCAAAAGAAGTACGTCGGTGGAGATCCGTGGGGCCCACTATGGTGGGGGCGCGCCTACCCCCCTGGACGCGCCCCCTGCCTCGTGGAAGCTTCACGGAGTTCCAGACTTCTACTCCAAGTCTCCTGGTTTGCGTTTGTTCCAAGAAAGATCCTCGCGAAGGTTTCATTCCGTTTGATATTCCTTTTCTACGAAACACTGAAATAGGAAAAAAAATAGAAACTGGCACTGGGCCTCCGGTTAATAGGTTAGTCCCAAAAATAATATAAAAGAGCATATAAAAGCCCATTAAACATCCAAAATAGATAATATAATAGCATGGAACAATAAAAAATTATAGATATGTTGGAGACGTATCAGCTGACTGTTCCTCAGAGATGATGTCAGGGAGAATGAGCTTGAGCTGGTTAGCCAACACCTTTGACGCGATCTTAAAGATCACATTACAGAGGCTAATCGATCGAAACTGTGCTAAATTTTTTGGACTAGCAATCTTGGGAATAAGAACGATAAACATTTTGTTTATCTCCTCTGGGGAAACCTCTCCATTCAGAACTTGAAGCACCATAGCAGTAACCTCATCACCACACATCTCCTAGTGCCGCTGAAAAAAGTGTGCCGGGAAGCCGTCCAACCCAGGAGCCTTTGTGGGGATCATCTAGAACAAAGCCGTTTTTACCTCAGCCTTGCTATACTCTGCATTAAGAGTGGTGTTCATTGCGGCATCAACCCTGGTTGGTATGTGTGTGATACATCTCCGTCGTATCTATAATTTTTGATTGTTCCATGCCAATATTATTCAACTTTCATATACTTTTGGCAACTTTCTATACTATTTTTGGGACTAACATATTGATCCAGTGCCCAATGCCAGTTCCTGTTTGTTGCATGTTTTTTGTTTCGCAGAATATCCATATCAAACGGAGTCCAAACAGAATAAAAACTGATGAAGATTTTTTTTGGAATATATATGATTTTTGGGAAGAAGAATCCACGCGAGACGATGCTCGAGGGGCCCACGAGGTAGGGGGGCGCGCCCTGGGAGGCAGGCGCGCCCCTGACCCTCGTGGCCACCCCGTAAGGCAGTTGATGCCCTTCTTTCGGCGCAATAAAGCTAATTTACGGATAGAGATTGTGTCAAAATTTCAGCCCAATCGGAGTTACGGATCTCCGGGAATATAAGAAACGGTGAAAGGGAAGAATCTGAGAACGCAGAAACAGAGAGAGACAGATCCAATCTCGGAGGGGCTCTCGCCCCTCCCACACCATGGAGGCAAGGACCAGAGGGGAAACCCTTCTCCCCATCTAGGGAGGAGGTTAAGGAAGAAGAAGAAGAAGAAGGGGGCCCCTCTCCCCCTTGCTTCCGGTGGCGCCGGAATGCCACCGGGGGCCATCATCATCACCGCAATCTTCACCAACAACTTCACCACCATCATCACCAACTCTTCCCCCCTCTATGCAGCGGTGTAACCTCTCTCTCACCCGCTGTAATCTCTACTTAAACATGGTGCTCAACGCTATATATTATTTCCCTATGATGTATGGCTATCCTATGATGTTTGAGTAGATCCGTTTTGTCCTAATGGCTATTTGATGATCAAGATTGGTTTGAGTTGCATGTTTTATTATTGGTGCTGTCCTATGGTGCTCTCCGTGTCGTGCAAGCGTGAGGGATCCCCACTGTAGGGTGTTGCAATATGTTTATGATTTTCTTATGGTGGGTGGCGTGAGTGAACAGAAGCACAGACCCGAGTAAGTAGGTTGTTTGCGTATGGGATAAAGAGGACTTGATGCTTTAATGCTATGGTTGGGTTTTACCTTAATGATCTTTAGTAGTTGCGGATGCTTGCTAGAGTTACAATCATAAGTGCATATGATCCAAGTAGAGAAAGTATGTTAGCTTATGCCTCTCCCTCAAATAAAATTGCAATAATGATTACCGGTCGAGTTATCGATTGCCTAGGGACAAATAACTTTCTCGTAACAAAAAGCTCTTTACTAAAATTAACTTAGTTGTGTCTTTATCTAAACAGCCCCTACTTTCTATTTACTTGCTCTTTATTACCTCGCAAACCTATCCAACAACACCTACAAAGTACTTCTAGTTTCATACTTGTTCTAGGTAAAGCGAACGTCAAGCGTACGTAGAGTTGTATCGGTGGTCGATAGAACTTGAGGGAATATTTGTTCTACCTTTAGCTTCTCGTTGGGTTCGACACTCTTACTTATCGAAAGAGGCTACAATTGATCCCCTATACTTGTGGGTTATCAAGACCTTTTTCTGGCGCCGTTGCCGGGGAGCAATAGCGTGGGGTGAATATTCTCGTGTGTGCTTGTTTGCTTTATCACTAAGTAATTTTTATTTGCTGTTCTTAGTTGTTCTCTATCTTTAGTTATGGATATGGAACACGAAATACCAAAAAAATTAGGTGTACTTTCTGCTCATGGAGATGGGGAACCTCCTAAAACCCTGGATGCTGGTTATGTGAGAGATATTATGTACTACTTCAATAATCCTGAGAAAACCCCATTTAATTATGTAATGTGAGTAACGTTGGATCAACGTGAATACTTTAGGGATTATCGCTTGACACAAAAAGGGAAACTATTATGGGATCAAATTCATATATTGAAGTGGTATGCTTGGCAATTATGCGTGAGTTATGATTATACTTGTCGCTCTAGGATGAAGGCTCCACACCTTCCCTTTTCATGCAAATTCAATGATAATAAAACCTTAGCTTCTTATGCTAATGGTATATATGATTACTATGATGTGGAACAAATAGAAGAATTTGTTGCTTTTATGGGTGCTTATGAAATTGAATCTATGTGTAAAGAGTTTGAAGATTTTGATGATGCTGTTTATAGATCTGAAAATTTAGCTACCCTCAAATATTGCCATGAGAATTATGAATACAATTCCGAAATTAATGCACTTATTGAGAAAGTCTCCGCTGTCCAAGAAGAGACTAATATTTTGCAGGAGTCTATGGAAGAAGAAATTGATGAAACTGTGAGCTCATTGGATGAAAAAGATGAGGAAGAGAGCGAAGAACAAAAAGAGGAAGAGCGGATTGATCACCCGTGGCCACCTTCTAATGAGAGTAACTGTTCAACTCATACATTGTTTAATTTCCCTTCGTGCTTACCGGAGGATGAATGCTATGATAATTGCTATGATCCCGTCGATTCTTTTGAAATATCCCTTTTTGATGATGCTTGCTATGCTTGTGGCCAAGATGCCAATATGAATTATGCTTATGGAGATGAAGTTGATATAGTTCCTTATGTAAAACATGAAATTGTTGCTATTGCACCCACACATGATAGTCCTATTATCTTTTTGAATTCTCCCAATTACACTATATCGGAGAAGTTTGCTTTTATTAAGGATTATATTGATGGGTTGCCTTTTACCGTTGCACATGATGTTTTTGATAGATATAATATGCATGTGCTTGCTGCTCCTACTTGCAATTATTATGAGAGAGGAACTATATCTCCACCTCTCTATGTTTCCAACACGAAAAAATTGCAAGAAACTGTTTATACTATGCATTGGCCTTTACTATGTGTGCATGAATTGTTCTTTTATGACATGCCGATGCATAGGAAGAGAGTTAGACTTCGTCATTGCTTGATATATGTTACTTTGTGCTCACTACTAAATTACAAATCATTGTTGATTCAAATTGGCTTTGATATACCTTGGGATCCGGGTGGATTCACTACTTGAGCACCATATGCCTAGCTTAATGGCTTTAAAGAAAGCGCTGCCAGGGAGACAACCCGGAAGTTTTAGAGAGTCATTTATTTCTATTGAGTGCTTTCATATAGTTTAAAAACAACAAAAATAAAGAGGGGAACCCAAAACTTTTTCTAAAAGAAAAGTGAAAGTGAGAGAGACGAGCATTGTGAAAGTGGGGGCCGTCCTTGAACTTTGTTCATTCCCATGGGAACTTTGTGAATCTTAATTACAGAAACCTTTCAACAAAAATAATTATCCCCTTGTAAAATTCCATTGTATTATAAAAATAATGTGCCAAGGTTTGCCTTCAGGATGTTTACATTTGCTTGATGGTTTGTATGGTGCAGGACAGAAACTTTGGCTGTAGTGCACGATTTTACATTTTTTGCTGGAACGTCAAATGGTTCTGATTCTTTTTGAACTGTCTTCCTATACAAATTTTTTATTTTTCCTAATTTTGGCAGAATTTTTCAAGTATCAGAAGTATGGTGAATATTCAGATTTCGACAGACTGTTCTGTTTTTGACAGATTCTGTTTTTGATGCATAGTTTTCTTGTTTTGATGAAACTATCAATTTATATCAGTGGATTAAGCCATGAAAAAGTTATATTACAGTAGAAAAAATGCAAAAACAAAATATGAATTGGTTTGCAACAGTACTTAGAGTAGTGATTTGCTTTATTATACTAACGGATCTTACTGAGTTTTCTGTTGAAGTTTTGTGTGGATGAAGTGTTGATGATCGAGAAGGTCTCGATGTGAGAAGAAGGAAGAGAGGCAAGAGCTCAAGCTTGGGGATGCCTGAGGCACCCCATGTAAATATTCAAGGAGACTCAAGCGTCTAAGCTTGGGGATGCTAGGAAGGCATCCCCTCTTTCTTCAACAAGTATCGGTATGTTTTCAGATTCGTTTTGTTCATGCGATATGTGCAATCTTGGAGCGTCTTTTGCATTTAGCTTTCATTTTTTTTTATGCACCATGATGGTATGAGATAGTCCTTGGTTGATTTATAGAATGATCATTGCACTTCACTTATATCTTTTAAGTATGGCTTTATAGAATGCTTCATGTGCTTCACTTATATCATTTGAAGCTTGGATTGCCTGTTTCTCTTTACATATACAACCGCCATTTCTAGAATGCTCTTTTGCTTCACTTATACTTGTTAGAGCGTGGGTATATCTTTTGTAGAAAGAATTGAACTCTCTTGCTTCACTTATATCTATTTAGAGAGATGACAGGAACTAGTCATTCACATGGTTAGTCATAAAATCCTACATAAAACTTGTAGATCGCTGAATATGATATGTTCGATTCCTTGCAATAGTTTTGCGATATAAAGATGGTGATATTAGAGTCATGCTAGTGGGTAGTTGTGGATTGTAGAAATACTTGTGTAGAAGTTTGTGATTCTCGTAGCATGCACGTACAGTGAACCGTTATGTGATGAAGTCGGAGCATGATTTATTTATTGATTGTCTTCCTTATGAGTGGCGGTCGGGGACGAGCGATGGTCTTTTCCTACCAATATATCCCCATAGGAGCATGCGCGTAGTAATTTGTTTCGATAACTGATAGGCTTTTGCAATAAGTATGTGCGTTCTTTATGACTAATGTTGAGTCCATGGATTATACGCACTCTCACCCTTCCACCATTGCTAGCCTCTCTAGTACCGCGCAACTTTCGCCGGTACCATAAACCCACCATATACCTTCCTCAAAACATCCACCATACCTACCTATCATGGCATTTCCATAGCCATTCCGAGATATATTGCCATGCAACTTCCATCATCATCATATACATGACTTGAGCATTCATTGTCACATTGCTTTGCATGATCGTAAGATAGCTAGCATGATGTTTTCATGGCTTGTCCGTTTTTTGATGTCATTGCTACGCTAGATCATTGCACATCCCGGTACACCGCTGGAGGCATTCATATAGAGTCATATCTTTGTTCTAGATATCGAGTTGTAATATTGAGTTGTAAGTAAATAAAAGTGTGATGATCATCATTATTAGAGCATTGCCCCAGTGAGGAAAGGATGATGGAGACTATGATTCCTCCATAAGTCAGGATGAGACTCCGGACTTTACAAAAAAATAAAAGAGGCCAAAGAAGCCCAAAAAAAAATAGGCTAAAGAAGCCCACCAAAAAAATAAAATAAAATAAAGCAAAAAATGAGAGAAAAAGAGAGAAGGGGCAGTGCTACTATCCTTTTTCCACACTTGTGGTTCAAAGTAGCACCATGTTCTTCATATAGAGAGTCTCTTGAGTTATCACTTTCATATACTAGTGGGAATTTTCATTATAGAACTTGGCTTGTATATTCCGATGATGGGCTTCCTCAAATGCCCGAGGTCTTCATGAGCAAGCAAGTTGGATGCACAGCCACTTAGTTTCAGCTAGAGATTTCATACACTTATAGCTCTAGTGCATCCGTTGCATGGCAATCCCGACTCACTCACATTGATATCTGTTGATGGGCATCTCCATAGCCCGTTGATACGCCTAGTTGATGTGAGACTATCTTCTCCTTTTTGTCTTCTCCACCATCATATTCTATTCCACCTATAGTGCTATGTCCATGGCCCACGCTCATGTATTGCGTGAAAGTTGAAAAGGTTTGAGAATGTCAAAAGTATGAAACAATTGCTTGGCTTGTCATCGGGGTTGTGCATGATGTGAATATTTTGTGTGGTGAAGATGGAGCATAGCCAGACTATATGATTTTGTAGGGATAACTTTCTTTGGCCATGTTATTTTGAAAAGACATGATTGCTTTATTAGTAGGCTTGAAGTATTATTGTTTTTATGTTAAATGATAGACTATTGCTTTGAATCACTCGTGTCTTAATATTCATGCCATGATTAGATATGTGATCAAGATTATGCTAGGTAGCATTCCACATCAAAAATTATCTTTTTTATCATTTACCTACTTGAGGACGAGCATGAATTAAGCTTGGGGATGCTGATACGTCTCCGTCGTATCTATAATTTTTGATTGTTCCATGCCAATATTATTCAACTTTCATATACTTTTGGCAACTTTCTATACTATTTTTGGGACTAACATATTGATCCAGTGCCCAGTGCCAGTTCCTGTTTGTTGCATGTTTTTTGTTTCGCAGAATATCCATATCAAACGGAGTCCAAACGGAATAAAAACTGATGAAGATTTTTTTGGAATATATATTATTTTTGGGAAGAAGAATCCACGCGAGACGATGCTCGAGGGGCCCACGAGGTAGGGGGGCGCGCCCTGGGAGGCAGGCGCGCCCCCGACCATCGTGGCCACCCCGTAAGGCGGTTGATGCCCTTATTTCGCCGCAAGAAAGCTAATTTACGGATAGAGATCGTGTCAAAATTTCAGCCCAATCGGAGTTACGGATCTCCGGGAATATAAGAAACGGTGAAAGGGAAGAATCTGAGAACGCAGAAACAGAGAGAGACATATCCAATCTCGGAGGGGCTCTCGCCCCTCCCACACCATGGAGGCAAGGACCAGAGGGGAAACCCTTCTCCCCATCTAGGGAGGAGGTTAAGGAAGAAGAAGAAGAAGGGGGACCCTCTCCCCCTTGCTTCCGGTGGCGCCGGAGTGCCACCGGGGGCCATCATCATCACCGCAATCTTCACCAACAACTTCACCACCATCATCACCAACTCTTCCCCCCTCTATGCAGCGGTGTAACCTCTCTCTTACCCGCTGTAATCTCTACTTAAACATGGTGCTCAACGCTATATATTATTTCCCTATGATGTATGGCTATCCTATGATGTTTGAGTAGATCCGTTTTGTCCTAATGGCTATTTGATGATCAAGATTGGTTTGAGTTGCATGTTTTATTATTGGTGCTGTCCTATGGTGCTCTCCGTGTCGCGCAAGCGTGAGGGATCCCCGCTGTAGGGTGTTGCAATATGTTTATGATTTTCTTATGGTGGGTGGCGTGAGTGAACAGAAGCACAGACCCGAGTAAGTAGGTTGTTTGCATATGGGATAAAGAGGACTTGATGCTTTAATGCTATGGTTGGGTTTTACCTTAATGATCTTTAGTAGTTGCGGATGCTTGCTAGATTCCAATCATAAGTGCATATGATCTAAGTAGAGAAAGTATGTTAGCTTATGCCTCTCCCTCAAATAAAATTGCAATAATGATTACCGGTCTAGTTATCGATTGCCTAGGGACAAATAACTTTCTCGTAACAAAAAGCTCTTTACTAAAATTAACTTAGTTGTGTCTTTATCTAAACAGCCCCTATTTTTTATTTAATTGCTCTTTATTACCTTGCAAACCTATCCAACAACACCAACAAAGTACTTCTAGTTTCATACTTGTTCTAGGTAAAGCGAACGTCAAGCGTACGTAGAGTTGTATCGGTGGTCGATAGAACTTGAGGGAATATTTGTTCTACCTTTAGCTCCTCGTTGGGTTCGACACTCTTACTTATCGAAAGAGGCTACAATTGATCCCCTATACTTGTGGGTTATCAGTGCGATAGAACCTCCTCAATCCCAATCGTATTCTCGGAAGCATACAAATTGCCGTAGAAATTTGTTGCCATATCGGCCATCTCATGCTCCTCTTTGCAAACTGAACCATCCGCACGCTGCATATCGACTATATGGTTCTTTGATTTATGGGCGCTGGCTTTGCGGTGGAAAAATTCATGTTGCTATCGCCTTCCGCAAGCCATTGGATGCGCGCCCGCTGATGCCACATAATCTCCTCTCTTAAGCATAACTCCACCATCCGAGCTTCTATACTCTTCTCCTCGGCAGATGGCCCTGTACGGTTTGGAAGCGAGCGCATCAACTAAAGTTTTTGGCGTAGAGACCTCAGTTTCTACCAGACCTCTCCAAAGGTGGTGCGGCCCCAACGTTGTAAGTGACTAGCAACAGTGGCCAGCTTATTGGATAATGCAAACATGGTCTGGGTTGGTCCCGCCGAGGTCCAGGCGTCGGCAAGAATACCTCCAAACCTTGAGTCACGCTCCCACATACACTCATAGCAGAACTATTTCTGCTTCACACAAACACTAGTGTCAGCAAGTTTGGTATCGAGGAGTATAGGGCAGTGATCTGACTTTGCCGCTGTAAGGTGCTCAATAGTAGCAAAAGGAAAAAGAGCCGACCAACAGGCTGAAGCCAAAGCTCTGTCGAGACGAACTCGGCAATAGTGTCCGTCGGCCACCTTCTTTTCCTACGTCCGATCCGAACCACGGTAACCCAGGTCGGCAAGTCCGCAAACATCCACATGATACTCAGAAAAGTTTTTTATTGCAACATCCAGGGAATTTTTCCAAAAGATACAAACTCCGCCACTGCATCCACTACTACCAACTCCAAAGCTAAAATCATAACCTAATGAAAAACGAAGACCTTCAACATGACTCTTTTGCAACTGAGTTTCAACTAAACACAAGATAGCAGGCGAACTGATCTCCACTAGATCGCGGAGTTTGCGAACTGTCGCGGGATCACCAATCCCACGACAGTTCCAACTTAAGACTTTCATTGGGCCTGGCGGTGCCCCGTCTCGGAGCCTGTCAATAACGCCGTCTTGTTCTTGTTCTACTTCACTGGTGAATTTGATTTTCTAGCCTTCTTTGCTCCCCCCGTCACGTTCAACGGTGTCACCCTAGTTAGAGGTTTGTTCACTAGAACCCTTTCACGTACTCTGACATAATCTCCCTCATAAAAGAGCCTTGGAGAGAGTTGAGTTTCCTTAACCCGACAAATGTGTCGTGCTAGTTGATCCACTACCTCATATTTCCTGTATAACTCTGGTATATTGTGGATCTGAGCCCACACATACAGGCCATTGAAGACATAGGAGGTTGGTTCCCGCTTGCCATCGTAATCTTCGATGAGTATTCCCATCCCTCTAAACAGCCAAGGTCCTCCATGAACAACCCTTCTTCCAATCCCCCAAGCAAAACATCTGGAAGATATAAAGATTCTTACCAGCCTCCCTATACTTGGGCACGTGCGCTAGCCCCCAAACTAACTTCATGGTTTCAAACATCGCCGATGAGCTAAAAGGCCTGGTCGTGTTTACCTTTTCGATCGCTAACCACCTTGCATCTGATTTGTACTTCTTCATATCTTCCTCCCCCACAACCACGTCATCCAACTCAACGTGAGATCGAGGTGTTGCAGCATCTCTTCCAGATTCTTCCCCTTCCATCCCGTAGAAGACAAACCCACTTCAGCCGCCATCTAGGGTTTTCCCCGTCGATTGCGGTCCAAACAATGGTTGAAGCCGTGCGATCCTCTCTGCTGAGACCCAGCCGCTGGCCAGGGCGGGCAGCTCGGCGAGATCGGACCGACGGACGGCAAAGATCTCTAGGCGGCGAACGAGCGCCGCCAGAGGCGAAAACCCTAAACTCGAGGGTAGATTTGGATAGATTGTGTGTCAAAATAAAAATTCACAAAAAAGTCTATTTTAGCTTTTGTGCCACTGGGCTTGCCCTGGATTGGGCTATGAGCGGGAGGAACAGAGAGGCTCCACCGGAAAAGCCTCACCCGAATGGACCGGCCAATTCTACGGCCCGTTGACCCTATTAAAACATGCTCATCATTGTCAAAATAAAATTCTCAAAAATTCTATTTTAAAATAAAAATTTCTGAAAAACTCTATTTCGAAATAAAAAATTGTGTCTATTATAAAATGACATGTTTCAAAGAAGATGTCCATGCATGGAAATAGATGGTTGTGGCTTCCGAAAAGGTATTCATATATCTAAAAAAATGTTCATTATTAATCAAATAAATGAAAGAAAATGGAAAATATGACAAGTGGTGAAATAAGACAAGGGATTGAAAAAAGTGAGGATATAAAGGAAAATAGCATAAAATAAACTATACAAAATGTAAAAGACATAAAACCTTGCATGTTTACTTGGTCGGGTCCATGCTGCTAGAGGGGTATGTAGTGCCTTTGTATTCCCTGGAGTAGGATTTGCGGCGCTATGAACACGTATGTTCTTATTGACGGAAAGTTACGATGGAAACTTTTATTGATATCAAGTAACACTTACACTGCTCACAAGATTACTTGTAAGAAACTAGGGGGTCATGAAGGACAAAATATGTTTACAATAGGGTTGAATAGGCAACTACACATTTTACCTTTCTTGGTTGATTTTGGTGATCATGGTATTGTGGTTCTCTAAAACACGCTAAGTGGATCACCTTTTATGATAAGATAAACAAGGTATCTAGCATGGGAACATGATAACTACAAAGTCAGAGACAAACGTATGTCCCCAAGTTCGCGCTCTTGAAAGGGGTGCTAATCTCTTTTGGAGAGGCGGGAGCCTAACAAAGCACTTCATGACATAAAAGGATCATCTTCTGTTTGTTGAGCTCAACCAAAAAATGCTTGAGCTCAGTCACTAAGTGGTAGACTTTAAGGAAGCCTTTGAATCTTCACAAACTAACCCTGATAACGATGCCTAACAAAGCCCTGGAAGCTATCGGTCAACACCATTCAGCCTGTTAAATCCCCAAGAGTAACATGCAATGTGATGACCTCAAAGGGGATTCAAAATTAGTTTCGTTGAATCATTGATTTGGGTTCTCTTTCTTTTCTTTCTAGGGCACAAATGATTTAGGGCATGGGGGGGAGTTTCTCAAGCTTTTGTGGGTCAATAATAGTTGAGTCTACATGTGTGTATGTGTGTTTCACCGCCTCAACCCGTACCCCTTTATGAAGGAACATGTGGCTTATATGTGGCCCACTCAAAAATTTGCATGCTATATTTCATGTGACATGCTTCCACACAAACCTCAAGGCAAGTCCATAGTATACTGGACCCATTAGAGTCCCACCCCAAACTGCCATTTGGACACCCAGGCCTCTCAGAGTTCTAGACCTCCAAATGAGTCCACTAGCTCTTGGACTCATGTGAAGCTCCATCCGGGGCCTCTGCTTGTGTCCTTTGGGTCACATAAAGAAACTTAACGTACTTGGGATTATCATCTATTTTCCGTAAAGGATTTTTATCTTGATCAGGGGTGTCTCCCACATTTTAGTTTATCATGAACCCCTCCCCCCCTCAATAGTCCGACTTTCTTACGACAACATCATATAAAAATATGATGATCCAAACTAGTCGGCTTTCTCCCTTTTTCTTGGGGGATCCCCAACTACACACTAATACGTCCATTTTGCATCATGCTTTTATATCGATATTTATTGCATTATGGACTGTTATTACACATTATGTCACAATACTTATGCCTTTTCTCTCTTATTTTACAATGTGTACATAAAGAGGGAGAATGCTGATACGTCTCCGTCGTATCTACTTTTGCAAACACTTTTGCCCTTGTTTTGGACTCTAACTTGCATGATTTGAAGGGAACTAACCCGGACTAACGCTGTTTTCAGCAGAATTGCCATGGTGTTATTTTTGTGCAGAAATAAAAGTTCTCGGAATGACCTAAAAATCAACGGAGAATTATTTTGGAATACTTAAAATATATTGGAAGAAGAATCCACGTCAGGGGGGCCTCCACTTGACCATGAGGGTGGGGGGCGCGCCCCCTGCCTCGTGGGCCCCCTGACGCTCCACCGACCTCAACCTTGACTCCATATATTCACTTTCGGGGAGAAAAAAACTAGAGAGAAGGATTCATCGCGTTTTACGATACGGAGCCGCCGCCAAGCCCTAAACTCTCCTGGGAGGGCTGATCTGGAGTCCGTTCGGGGCTCCGGAGAGGGGAATCCGTCGCCATCGTCATCATCAACCTTCCTCCATCACCAATTTCTTGATGCTCACCGCCGTGCGTGAGTAATTCCATCGTAGGCTTGCTGGACGGTGATGGGTTGGATGAGATTTATCATGTAATCGAGTTAGTTTTGTTAGGGTTTGATCCCTAGTATCCACTATGTTCTGATATTGATGTTGCTATGACTTTGCTATGCTTAATGCTTTTCACTAGGGCCCGAGTGCCATGATTTCAGATCTGAACCTATTATATTTTCATGAATATATGTGAGTTCTTGATCCTATCTTGCAAGTCTATAGTCACCTATTATATGTTATGATCTGGCAACCCCGAAGTGACAATAATCGGGACCACTCCCGGTGATGACCGTAGTTTGAGGAGTTCATGTACTCACTATGTGTTAATGCTTTGATCCGGTACTCTATTAAAAGGAGGCCTTAATATCCCTTAGTTTCCAATAGGACCCCGCTGCCACGGGAGGGTAGGACAAAAGATGTCATGCAAGTTCTTTTCCATAAGCACGTATGACTATATTCGAAATACATGCCTAAATTACATTGATGAATTGGAGCTAGTTCTGTGTCACCCTATGTTATAACTGTTGCATGACTGATCGCATCTGACATAATTCTCTATCACCGATCCAATGCCTACGAGCTTTTCCATATATTGTTCTTCGCTTATTTACTTTTCCACTGCTACTGTTAAAATTACTATAAAATACCAAAAATATTACTTTTGCTACCATTACCTTTTGCCACCTTTACCACTACTATCATATTACTTTGCTACTAAACACTTTGCTGCAGATATTAAGTTTCCAGGTGTGGTTGAATTGACAACTCAGGTGCTAATACTTGAGAATATTCTTTGGCTCCCCTTGTGTCGAATCAATAAATTTGGGTTGAATACTCTACCCTCGAAAACTGTTGCGACCCCCTATACTTGTGGGTTATCAAGACTATTTTCCGGCGCCGTTGCCGGGGAGCACAGCTCTATTCTTTGAGTCACTTGGGATTTATATCTGTTTATCACTATGAAGAACTTGAAAGATCCGAGAACCAAGATTTATCCCTCAACTACGAGGGGAGGTAAGGAATTGCCATCTAGCTCTGCACTTGATTCACCTTCTGTTTTGAGTAAGCTTGCGACACCTAAACCTGATTCGGTTATTAATTCTGATATGTCGCATGTTATTGATGATGCCACTTCTGCTATGCATGATACTTATGATGAAACTACTTCTATGCTTGATACTACTGTGCCACTTGGTGAATTTCTTGATGAACAACTTGCTAGGGCTAGAGAGAATGAAATTATTGAAACTGATAATATTGATGAAAGTGATGATGAGGATTCTCCCTAGATATGAATTGCCTATTGTTCCTGAGGGTTATGTTATGGATGAAGAAACTGCTAGAGACTTTCTTGCCTGCAATGATAGAAGTGATCTTAATTAAGAAACTATTAGCTAAGGTGAAAGAAAAATCTCTGAATGCTAGAATGAAATATGATCCTGCTTATGCTACTTCACCTATCTTTATTACTGATAAGGATTATGATTTCTCTGTCGATCCTGAGTTAATTACTTTGGTTGAATCTGATCCATTCTACGGCTATGAATCTGAAACTGTTGTGGCACATCTTACTAAATTAAATGATATAGCTACCCTGTTTACTAATGATGAGAAAACTCTCTACTATTATATCCTTAAATTATTTCCGTTCTCATTAAAGGGTGATGCTAAGATATGGTTTAATTCTCTTGATCCTGGTTGTGTGCGTAGTCCCCAGGATATGATTTACTATTTCTCTGCGAAATATTTCCCCGCTCATAAGAAACAAGCTGCTTTAAGGGAAATATATAATTTTGTGCAAATTGAAGAAGAGAGTCTTCCACAAGCTTGGGGGAGGCTTCTCAAATTACTTAATGCTTTGCCTGATCATCCTCTCAAGAAAAATAAAATACTTGATATCTTTTATAATGGACTAACCGATGCTTCCAGAGATTACCTGGATAGTTGTGTTGCTTGTGTTTTCAGGGAAAGAACTGTTGATCAAGCTGAATTGCTATTGAATAATATGTTGATTAATGAAAATAATTGGACACTTCCTGAACCAACTCCTAAGCCAACTCCAAAGAACAGGGGTATTCTATTTCTCAGTCCTGAAGATATGAAAGAGGCAAAGAAATCTATGAAAGAAAAAGGTATAAAAGCCGAAGATGTTAAGAATTTACCTCCTGTTGAAGAAATACATTGTCTTAATTTGCTGCCCATTGAAGAAATACATGGTCTTGATAATCCGACACAGGTAGTGAAGGTAAATTCTCTCTATAGATATGATAAAGCTGAAATCCCTCCTGCTAAGTTTGCTAGCCAATGTTTGGATGAATTTGATAACTTTATTGTTAAACAAGAAAATTTCAATGCTTATGTTGGTAGACAATTGAAACATAATGCTTATATGATTGAACACTTGAGTGATTATATGGCTAGTGTTAAAGGTGAACTTAAACTTATTAGTAAACATGCTTCTATGGTTACCACTCAAGTAGAACAAGTGCTTAAGGCTTAGAATGATTTGCTAAGTGAATTAAATAATAAGAAGAATGACAATGCTGTTAGAGTTATGACTAGAGGAGGTAAAATGACTCAGGAACCTTTGTATCCTGAGGGCCATCCTAAGAGAATTGAGCAAGATTCTCAGAGAACTAATGTAGATGCACCTAGTCCTTCTAAGAGGAAGAAAAAGAAAAATGATAGGACTTTGGATGCTTCTAGTGAACCTGTTGTTGATACACCTGAGAATCCCAATGATATTTCTACTTCTGATGCAGAAACACAACCTGGTAATCAACATGAAC